>NC_134989.1:5417500-6667500 GCF_050947335.1 Megachile rotundata
AAGAGAATCGATGTTGCAGTCGAGTGAACGCGCAATAATTCGCCACTACAGTAGATACTGCCGTATATAGCAAGACACGATAACACGCAGCGTCGGAAACATTGAAAATTCTGACACGATATTTCAGATTATTATTTTATATTAATACTGCTCGAATATCAATTCGAATTAACCCTTAACGGTCATACTGCGGAAACAACCACAGCCAATATAAGCTTCAATTTTAGTCCCTTTATATCCTGAAAATCTGAATAAATACCTTTTTTGAAATATCGGTATTTTTATTCCTTTTTTCCTCTACTATTATACCTCAAGAACGTTCACTAAAATTTTAGCTCACCATATTACAATCGAAGAAAACTGAATTTTTCTGTAAAACCGTAATTTTTTCAATTTTTCCGTTTCTAAATTTTTGTTCATATTCAACATTTAAATTTACCGAAATCAGCTGAAAAACGTGTTAAAGCAGCTTTCAAAGATAATTTATCATTTTTTTCAAATTAAAATAATAGCTTAGAATAGTAGCTGAGGAAACATTTTTAGTGTCTGGGGTTTTAAACGACTCAGTGTGCTATGTATGTTATTTCGATGAAGTGTGACCTTTCTTAAGTGTTAACTCTTGAGGGGTTAAATATTTTATTAGAAGTCAAAATGTATTGCTTGTTCACAAATATTTTATTCGAAATTTGAGTGAAAAGGTCACTTGAAACAATGTTCAAATGTGCACGTGATTAGTAGAAATAGCACAAACTGTATTATTCCAATAACGATGACACAGTGGAGGAAACCCTTGATTTTGAGGTACACAGGAACAGGGAGCATATCAATACGCAGGATACTCCTATTTATTGTAATGCAGCAGCAATTGAAGGATTATAGATTATCGCTGGATGTAGCCGATCGACAGGCAGGCTTTGCGGCTGACCTGAACATGCAGCCTGCCGCACGGTCGCCGACTATTCATAATTGCTTCCATGATACATGACAATATAATTTGATTTATGGCAAAAGCCAATATTATAATTACCAAGAAATAGAACTAAAATCTAATACATGCTATTATAATTCTTTACGCGTTCATGAGCAGTAATTATCTAATTGAAAAATTTTTATTTTAATCGTTTTTCTAAAATAGGCTGTCATATAGTAGCAAATGCAGTTGTAATTATGTATTTTATAATATATTTTGATTTAATAAAATTTATAGTGTAGGGAATGTAACATAATTCGTGATGTGATATACAATGTATTATACGAGGTACGACGGAACTTTTCGACGAAGCGATAGACTTCTGTTTTATTCGACGTGTGCAATCCTGCACGTGTGCCCTGGGCAGAAGTTTATGAGACGCCGAGACGCAAAGACGTTTGAATATCATCCAGCATTATATTAAACTTGTATTAAACTTATATTAAACTTATATTAAAACCTATAATAGTATAAAATCAAATGTGGGAAAGTTAAGAATTTAATCTATACAGAGGGTTTTTTAATGTAGAAAGAATTTAATTTTTATTGTATATCATTTATTGGTAAGATGTGGGAGAATCTCGTTATATTGCCGTAATGAGATGTTTCTGTTTGCATCGAGTTTTGCAAAGTAGCACTTATCCGCCATTATAATAGTGTGCACGAAATTAAGACCATCGCGATATTGAACATGAAATATTTTTGCTGATTTAACATTTTTGTGGAATTACAATTTTGAGGTTTCCAACTTTCGGACTTTGGGATTTTAGAATTTTTAGAATTGACAAATTTTTTAATTTTGAAACTTTGGAAATTTGGGATTTTAGAATTTTTCTTTATTTGAATTTATGGATTATGTGGTTGTAGAATCTTAGGAGTTTGAAATATTTGAATTATGGAACTTGCGGAATTTGGAACTCTCGGACTTTCGAATTTTTGAACTTTGAAACATTGAAGTTGTAAAGATTTGAAAATTTCTTAATAATTAAATTTTAGAATTTTTGATTCTTGTGAAACTTTAAAACTTTGAAACTGAAATTTTGAAGTTTCGAACTTTGGAACTTTTGAATTTTAGAATTTTTTAACATTTTACTTTAACGACATAAAATCTTGAGATTCTGGAATTTTCAAATTTTGAATTCTTGTAACATTGCAATTTTGGAAATTTGAAACTTGAGAACTTTAGGATTGTTTGAACAACTGAATTTTACTACCTGGAGATTTTAGAATCTTAGACATAGAAATATCATCTACAGTATCCGTCGCAAAATCGAGATAATAATAATAAAAAATATGTATAAAAATATAATGAAATACAAATATTAATAACACATAAATTTAATGTAATATAATAATAATTATACATACGAATATATTCTCTTAATCCAATGTACAACCAACCCCAAGAATTGTCCATTGCATTAATTCTATCCATGACAATATAACAGAAGTCTACTGTACATGGTCTACTTCGTAGTAGACCACTTCGTATTAAGTGTAGTAACTCTTCGTAGTCATTCTTTACTTCTTCATAGTAAAATGTTCATAGTATATGTATTATATATACATATATGTTATTATACACATTTTTATATAATTTATTTTGACCAATAAATTCAAACTGCATTAAGGTCAAATTACCTTACAAATCTTGTAGTACAATAAAGTACAATAAAGATCCATAGATATCACATAGTCCTTTGATACGAAAAAATGGAAGGTTACAAAAAGGTAAGCAACGCAATCTCGTTAAAAAGGAATCAAAACTCTAATTGTCCTTCTAACGCTACTATTATTTATACTTGTCATTTGCTTGATATCGGTGAAACGATACCCATAAACTCGGTTATTGCCGGGATGCCATAAAAGGATAAGATAGACATTTATCAGCTACGAATGGTTGGTTACGTGTTTAACAGCCAGACTTCGATATAACCATCCATCCAACAACCGACATCGTATGTTGTTCAAATATCGCGAAATGGCCGACTATTTTGCATGAAGGACAACAACCTACCGATACGTACAGTAAATCGTCATCTTAAGGACTTTTATATCATCGAACACGTTTCTTTATAAGTACAGAGTTTCTTTATAAGTTTTGTACTTTACAAAATAGAATATCTGTTAGATTTAATGAATCATTTGTATCTGTATTCACTTTGTAATCTTTAGTTTCAAAATTCGACTTGAAAGGGTCATTTAATAATTACACTTAAAAATTACGATTAGACTTCTTGAACTTCTAAAGCTTTTCTCGTGTCATTAAAGTGGCATTTACTGATTACTTTTCATGTTTAATATTACTATTTAAGATTATCGTGAACTGTACTGAAAGAACCATACAGATTTAACAGAATTGTGTGTAAAACATATAAAGTCTCTGCAATGCTTTGTCCAATATCGAAAACTTTACAGTGTAAAATTCAAATAATTCATAATAACAAACCTGGACATCTAAATTTTTGGAAAATATTACATCTAAATATTACATCTAAATTTTGAATATATAGACAAATCGTCAGTAATTCTTAATTCTGTAAATAAAATTTAGTTTTCAAAATTCTCGATGCAGTCAAATGATCAGCAATTAAAGCGTGGATAAAAATTGAAAAAAAAAAACTAAAAATCTTAACGATATGAAAACTCAGAATTTTTATTTCAAAAGGGTAGGTGTTCCCATTATAGACACCTTGAGATTCAACACGTTTATTTATAAAATTCCATACAGAAAAAAACTATAAGTTTTAATAAATCATACATAGTAATTTACTATTGCTTAAGAAGATAATTCAATAATTAGTATATTTAAAAATAACAAAGAATTCATTTTGTACCTTTAGTGGCCAAATTGACAACAGTTCGGGTCATGTCTGGTTCCACATTATAATGCAGTTTGAACTTTCATCTAACTTTCACAGGTAATCACGCTTAAATGGCGGAGTTTTCGATGTTCTTAGATGAAAAGGAGAGGAAAAGTGGCGTGTGCAATTTTGAAAACGTTCGCAGGAAAGCAATGGATCGTAAGGTCGAAACAAATTCAATTTCATTGATCTCTCCTAATACGCCAACAAGCACCGAAGCAGGGCACGGCCTTATAAAAGTGAGCCGTAAGAAGACAAATCGCTGGATTCGAACGGCATAAATCTCGTGTCTTGTCATGAACCTCTCTCGCTATACTTTGACGTTTTATTCGTCAGATGGATTACAAGGAACCCAGCCTTTTGTAGAAACTCGTTTTGTAGGACATTGTGTTAGTTCATAAATTGGTACGCATATATGATATATTTTGATACTGTGAATTTGGATATTTGAGAAATTTGGCAACTTTACAGGCTGGTAATTGAAGAGGTAATTGGTAGAACTTGAGAATTCGTAGATTTGGAAATTTAGGAATTTAGAGATTTCAAAATTTGAGAAATGGAAAATTCAATAATTTGAATACTTAAAGACTTGAATACTTGAATACTTGAATGCTTGAATTCTTGAATTCTTGAATACTTGTATACTTGAATACGTGAAGACTTGAAGACTTGAATATTTGAATACGTGACGACTTGAAGACTTGAATATTTGAATATTTGAATACGTGAATACGTGAAGACTTGAAGACTTGAAGACTTGAAGACTTGAAGACTTGAAGACTTGAAGACTTGAAGACTTGAAGAATTGAAGACTTAAAGACTTGAAGACTTGAAGACTTGAAGATTTGAAGACTTGAAGACTTGAAGACTTGAAGACTTGAAGACTTGAAGACTTGAAGACTTGAAGACTTGAAGACTTGAAGACTTGAAGATTTGAAGACTTGAAGACTTGAAGACTTGAAGACTTGAAGACTTGAATACTTAAAACTTGAAGACTTGAAAACTAGAAAAAATAGAAAAATGAAAACTTGAAAACTAGAAAAACCGTGAATTTCTGAATGTAACAATTTAAATCTCTTGAAAATTGCGAACTTTGTATTCAAGAATTTTTTGAATTCGTATTCAAGTTCTGAACTATAGTCAAACATTTTATAAGGAATTTTGATAGCATCCAAACATGTTTCCTCTATCACCAGCCACCTTACACTATTTTACAAACAATATTTTAATTTATATAACGCGTGGCGATTTATCGCGCATCTATAATAACGCGAGGCAATTTAGCATGTGTCAATTTAACGAATGGTGATCTAATACATAGTGTATCTAACGCCTGGCAACTATAACGCGTCATAATTTTAATGCGAGGCGATTTAAAGCGTGGTTGTCTAATGCGTGATGGTTTAATGTGTGGTAAATCGAATGTAGTGCAAATCTAACGCGTAGCAATTTAACGTGTGGCGATCTAACTTGTAACAAATCTAAAACGTAATAGTTCTAACCTATGGCAAATCTAACGCGTGGCAATTCAATATGTAGCGATTTAACGCGAGGCGATCTACTGCGTGGCGATCTAACACGGAGCGATTTAACTCGTGGCGATTTAACGCGTAGCGAAATAATGCCTGGCGATTTAACACGCGGTAAATCGAGCACATAACAAATCTAACGCGTAGTGATCTAACATGCAGCGATTTAACGCGTAGGAGTCTAACGCATGGCGATGTAACACATAGCGATCTAACACGCAGCGATTTAACGCGTAGGGGTCTAACGCATGGCGATGTAACACATAGCGATCTAACGCGTGGTGATTTAATACGCGGTAAATCGAACACATAACAAATCTAACGCGTAGTGATCTAACACGCAGCGATTTAACGCGTAGGGATCTAACGCGTGGCGATGTAACACGTAGCGATCTAACGCGTGGCGATCTAACGCGTGGTGATTTAATACGCGATAAATCGAACACATTACAAATCTAACGCGTAGTGATCTAACGCGTGGCTATGTAACGCGTGGTGATTTAACGTATGGTAAATTAAATACTTAGCAAATCTAACTCGGAATGATTTAACGCGTGCCTATTTAACACGTGGCACTGTAACGCGTATTGGATCGAACTGACCACAATTCTAACGCGTGCGAATTAACGCACGGTGAAATATCCCGCGGCACTGTAACATACGGAAATATAACGTCTCATTAAATTCCTGAATTCATCGAAACAACGCAAAAATATAGCAGCAAAAAATTATCAAAGCATACAATTAATCCTATATATCAATACGTCCATTTCTACAACAAAAATTTTCCATACAAAATGCCTGACCCACTGAACCAAAGACCAACATATTCTCGTTAACTCGGTTTCGCACGAACGCCATATTATCGCGGAGTTTTTGTAAAAAACCGAATTGCTATCACGAGTGCGAATACGTCATTTACAATATAACTTATCACCGCAACAGCAACGATTCTGTAACGATAAGACGATAAACCGCTTCGTAAAATCAAACGAAGTCGCGACTGAAATTCTGTCGTTGAAAGATGTACCCTAGTTTCCACGGCGGAAAAAAGAGAACAGTATCGATGGCCTATTTAACATACCAGAGTCTGAGTAAACAGGTCTGGGTTGGTCGGTACGGGTACCATAAAGGATCTATCAGTACCGAAGCAGTTCTATGACCGCGGCAGATCAATTGCCGCCGACACGAGCCGGCCGTGTTTTATTAGCGATAGTAAAGCGTCCGTAAGGCAAACAATCGATATTTCGCTGGTAATATCATTTTCGAGATTCGTATCAGTACCGCGATAACGTTTCCTTGTATGTACCTGTGCTCTCTCGCGCCTCCTCTCTTGCCTAGGAATTCGAACAAAGAACCAACGATCGCGGTAACCTTCCGCGGGCGTCATTGGTACACCCGCGGGCAACGTGCGCTACACGCGGAACTTCGAGTGTGGGGGAGGAGCTACCCACCATTTTTCATATTGAACCTTCGCGATTCATCATTTTTTCAGATTTTAACACTTTCACGGCCATGTCAACCATATTTTATTTCGAATAAATGCGACTAAAGCGGATTATGGCCATTTTGTGAGGGCGCTTTTATTGTCGGAGGAGAAAGATTTTCGAGGGCAGAAGGGCGATGAATGGTCAAGGGCGAGGACGTTGGTGGTCTCGCGGTCAATATTTTGTTAAAAAGGCATTTTTGTTCTGTAGACGTGGAAATACCACAGAATAAACGAAGTATTCTATCTAGTCAATTTAGTTTCCTAAATTCAAGCCCTATTTTCCCTTATTTCGTATATATGTCAACTATATATGACATGTTAAAAAAATAGAAATCAATCGAAAGGCAGACCATGCGCTTTTCATCAGCGCACTTCTCCTTAGGGAAGTTTCTTCGAATTCAAGTGACCTAAGGAGCGACCATATAAACGGAAGTATCTTCAAGATGAATCTGTGTCGTTGAAGACATTGTTGATGTAACTTTTGCCGTGTAAAGACAAAAGTCTTAGATTTTTTAACTGCCCACGAGATTCATTCGATGTCACACCATCATCAAATTATTTTAATCAGCTTACAGGCACTTTGTGAATCACCTACATTATTAACACTGAAATTACCAAATAGGTCAAATGACCGCTCCTCAAGTTTCTTATTATAATAGGGGAATTTTAAATTTTCAAAAGGTAAGTTCTTCAAATTCTTAAGTTTGCAAATTGTTATACTTTTAAGTTTCCATCTTTCCAAATCTACACGTTACCAAATGTTCACATTCTTAAATCTCTGTATTCCAATATTCTGCATCCTCAAATTCGCAAATTTCTAAATTACTGAATTTCTAAAACCATAAATTATTAAACTTGCAAATGGATAAACTCTAAATTCCGAAATTTAAAAATTCTTTAGTTTCAAGATCTGTGAAATTTTTAAACTTCAAATTCTCAAACTACCAAATGTCAATATTCGCAAATTCCTAATCTCCAAATCCCAAAGTTCTTAAATTTCAAAATTAAAGAATTCTCAAACTCTCGGTTCTCCGAATTTCTAAATTTCCAATTTTCCAATTTTTCATATTCCTGAATTCTCAAATTCCTAAATTTCCGAATTCCCAAATTCCTAATTTCTCAAATTCCTAAATTCTCAAATTCCCAAAATTCCAAATTACGGAATTCCCAATTCCTCAAATTCCCAAATTTCTAAACTCCCAAATTCTCAAATTCCCAAACTCCTAATTTCCCAAATTCCCGAATTCCCAATTTCTCAAACTTCCAAATTCCCAAATTTCCAAATTACGGAATTCCCAATTCCTCAAATTCCCAAATTTCCAAATTCCCAAACTCCTAAATTCCCAAATTTCCAAATTCCCAAATTTCCAAACTCCCAAATTCTCAAATCCCCAAACTCCTAATTTCCCAAATTCCCAAATTCCCAAATTCCCAAATTCCCAAATTCCCAAATTCCCAAATTCCCAATTTCTCAAATTCCCAAATTCCCAAACTCCCAAATTCCCAATTTCTCAAATCCCCAAACTCCTAATTTCCCAAATACCCAAATTCCCAAATTCCCAAATTCCCAAATTCCCAAATTCCCGAATTCCCAATTTCTCAAACTTCCAAATTCCCAAATTTCTAAACTCCCAAATTCCCAAATTCACAATTTCCCAAATTCCCAAATATCCAAATTCCCGAATTCCCAATTTCTCAAATTCCCAAATTCCCAAATTCCCAAATTCCCAAATTCCCAAATTCCCAAATTCCCAAACTCCTAAATTCCCAAATTTCCAAATTCCCAAATTTCCAAACTCCCAAATTCTCAAATCCCCAAACTCCTAATTTCCCAAATTCCCAAATTCCCAAATTCCCAAATTTCCAAATTCCCGAATTCCCAATTTCTCAAACTTCCAAATTCCCAAATTTCTAAACTCCCAAATTCCCAAATTCACAATTTCCCAAATTCCCAAATATCCAAATTCCCGAATTCCCAATTTCTCAAATTCCCAAATTCCCAAATTCCCAAATTCCCAAATTCCCAAATTCCCAAATTCCCAAATTCCCAAATTCCCAAATACCCAAATTCCCAATTTCTCAAATTCCCAAATTCCCAAACTCCCAAATTCCCAAATTCCCAATTTCTCATATCCCCAAACTCCTAATTTCCCAAATTCCCAAATTCCCAAATTCCCAAATTCCCAAATTTCCAAATTCCCGAATTCCCAATTTCTCAAATTCCCAAATTCCCAAATTCCCAAATTCCCAATTTCTCAAATTCCCAAATTCCCAACATTCCCCAACTTCAGAATTAAAAAATTTTCATATTCCGAAATCCACAAATTTTGAAACCATCAAATTCGCAAATTTCCTAAAAAAAGGAGAATATTAGGAAAAAATCCTAATATTTCCGTCTTCCCAAGTTCTCATGTTAGTAAATCTCCCGATTTTTCTCAGGTAAAGCGAAATTTGTTTCCGAATGAACCTCGTGATTTTTATCGTCGAGCCAACATTCTTCCTTTCTTTATTCGCGGGATGATAAGCACGCGCGTTGATTACTTATTTATTGCAAGGTGATCAATTATTTGGATTCTTATCGCATTTGACATTTGCAATAACGAGTATATCGGTAAAGGTCAACGATATCTAGAAATGATGTCGAAAAATGACCGAATTTATGACTCTTGTGATAAGTGATATTTTTGAAAAAATTTCTGGTAACGCAATGAAAATAGAAATCAATCATTCCAAAGTACAATTGACTGATTACTTGAATCGTAGACATTTGAAATTGATATTTACTAGTATTAACATACCATTTCCTCTTATACTTATTTTTAATCCATTTTAGAGTGTTCAAAATTAATTAACGTTTACAAAATGCGATCTAAATCAATCATTTTGATATGTGGAATATTAGTAATTGTCACGTAATAAAGCATTAATTTAATATTATTATTGCATTTATTTCATAAGCTATTCATTATGAGTAACATTGTTGATGAGCTTACTGATATCAAAATTAAAAGATAAAAATCTTTTATTTCTTAAAATAATTTCACAGTTGTTGACTTTTTATATTTGTTGTAAGTCAGGATTAAATTTGGACGAATTAGGAAATTGAAAATTTTCAAATGCAGACATGTGGAAATTTACAAATTGCAGTAATTTAAACTTTTAGCAATTTACAAAATGAGAATTTAAAAAGTTCAAGAATTTGAAGACATAATAATTTCTATAAATTGGACTACGAGAATTTGAGAATTTATTAATTTGATAATTTTTTATTTCATTGATTTGAAAGTATAAAAGTATTTGAATTTAATAACTTAGAAATTTAGAAATGTGGAAATCTGGAAATTTAAAAATCTGAAAACTTAGAGATTCAGAAACTCAGAGATTCAGAAACTTAGAGATTCAGAAATTTAGAAATTTAGAAACTTAGAAACTTAGAAACTTAGAAACTTAGAAATTTAGAAACTTAGAAACTTAGGAACTTAGAAACTTAGAAATTTAGAAATTTGAGAATCTAGAAATTTAGAAATGTAAAAATGTAAAAATGTAAAAATGTAAAAATGTAAAAATGTAAAAAAGTAAAAATGTAAAAATGTAAGAATGTAAGAATGTAAAAATGTAAAAATGTAAAAATGTAAAAATGTAAAAATGTAAAAATGTAAAAATGTAAAAGTGTAAAAATGTAAAAATGTAAAAATGTAAAAATGTAAAAATTTAAAAATCTAAAAATCTAAAAAACCTACAAATCTACAAATCTACAAATCTACAAATCTACAAATCTACAAATCTACAAATCTACAAATCTACAAATCCACAAACCTACAAATCTATAAATCTAGAATCTTAGAAGCGTTATAGTAGCACTTGTTCATAACAAAATGATCGCATGAAAGATACAATATTGCTAGAACAATTTATGACCGCTTCACGCTGTTTTGTTATTAATTATTTGACTGTCAGATAAAAGGTATACCTAATTTATTGCACTATTATAAAATACATCGTTTACAGCGATAAAAACGCATCGACAGAGATACGCGTTTGTTCCGTCGCCGCGTAATTAACGATCTCGTATTTCGTACACGCTGGCTGATTTAATCACCCAGAAGAAGAAAGTTCCTTAAACAATCTACCATCAAATTTTTAACCATTGCAATTACATTAATTTGACCGTTTTTAACTTTTTAAATATCGTTTATTTTAATATCCCAACATCGTATTAGTTACTGAAATTCCATAACGTAACAAAAAGTGTCAATGAAATTTCAATGTAGATAACAATGGAAAGTATTATGTTATTAGTGTTATAAAAATTCACTTTACAGATTTCAATAACCTTGACACACGTTATGAAGGTCAATGTGCTGAGTAATTTTATCGATCATTGTCAGCTTTAGTTCCAATACGTAGCAGCCGCAGTGAAAATAGCCATACGTTGCAAGACACATTAAAATATCTATTGCGAAAAATATCGTCCATTAATTTCAAATTTAAATTTATTTCTTACTTTACCTTAAATAGTTTAAGATTAATGACAAAATTTGTCTCCTATTTTTATTGTCATTTCACTTTTTCCAATTTTTGTCATTTTTGTTCGATGTAGTTAATCCTGAACAGTTCACAATTTCCTTTATAATATTAATTATTAACGTTAGTTTGGATATATTTCTTTAAATTCCCTTCTTAATGATAAAGTATAATACATTCAATTTCAATTTCAATAGATAACTTAAGGTGTTGTCTATTAAATTACAGAATTGTAAAAATTGATGAATACAAATTTTAAATACTGCATTGTTTGTTCCAATAGTAAAGCAAATGTTTATTTTTCATCTAGTATTTATTGCTATCAAGTCTCCTCTTTTAAAAGAGAACGTTTTATTACATCGATAGTTATTCAGTACAGCTATTCATTGATTTTTGACAAATGGTATTACTTCAATTTACAGAACATAGCGTATGCTATCAATAAAAGTGTTAAGGGTGAATTCACATTGCAAGTTTAGATTTATACAAATAAACAATAATATTAATTCTGTGAAGCATGAATCAGTTTTATTCTATCTGACACTTGTAGCTCGAAACATATTCTAGAAATCTTAGACATTGTTGCGAAATTGTTGTTAAATTTTTAATTAAATATGTCCTTGTATATAGACATCATAAATAAAAATTACATATAACAACAAGTATGTACAATGAAGGTGTAAATATAACGTTATATATAATAATGAGAATAGACACTTAGTTAATAACTATCGATAAAAGTACATTAATATAAATGTTTCTATATGTAGTTACCATGTATGAGAAGGTTTAAATTAGGGTGATATGGTTTGTACGCCAACTATTTTTAATAATTCATATACCAATAATAATTAATTTCATGTAGTTAATAATTAGTTAATAATTATTTCATAATTACTTTAATTATATCATACAATTAATTTATCATTTTATATAATTAATATATCAATTATTTCACATAAAAAAGTTCTACCTAATAAATTTCACTTAATTAAACATATCCGTGTACATATAGAAACATGAAGAATAAATAATACATAAAAAAGGTATATGCAATAAAAGTATAAATATAAAACAATCACCTAGCTATATGTTATAAATAATCTAGCTATGTGTAGCTATATGTTATAAATAATATGTTAGTAATCATTGATCAATGAATAATCATTTACAAGAGACATTTAACGTAAATATCTCCACATGTCATCACGTAAGCAGGGACTAAAATTCATGAATGCAAGATATTTATGAAAATGTCAATAGTTTCATATAATTCAGATATGAGCTATCTTATACAAGTCACCTATTTCATATAAACAAGTGCAATCTAATAAATGTGCCAGTGATCATAAAGAGATCTAACAATAATTCAAAATTCTAAAAGATCTCCTACAAATTACATCATTATTATAACTATTAACTACATTTGAATCCCACAAGATTAACTTTATTAACTCAGTTTAAGGATTTAATTTTAACTCAGTAAACTTTGAAAAAATTCTTAACACAGCATAATTCATCGAAATAACACAAATAAGTGAAAAGTACTTCCAAAACTTTTACTCAAGCTTCCCGGCACAAAATTAGTCAAGTAAATATCGAATCGCAACATCTACAACTGCATCCAAGTCAGACAAGATTCAAGTAGTCGTAAGAGTTCTACGATTTTTATGTTCTGATACAGTAGAATTTACACTTGATCGATCGTATGTTGGTGCGGAATCACATCGAGTATCGTCAAGGACACCGGAACACGATCCTTCTTCAGCTTCGATTTCGTTTGTTACCCCTCTCCGCGAGTCTTCTTTCTTCTTGAGCCTTACCCTCATCTCCCACTCCATCGAAGGAAGCCGTTCGGTCGTTACGGCGCTCCGTCTTTACAAATTTTATATCATTTTTATGAGGCATAAAGTCGTCGAGAAGCCGACCAAGGAAGAAAGAGGGTTAAAATCGAGAATAGTGGAGGGGGTTGTTAGGTCCGAGCTACCCTCTCCACGACGGCGAACCCCTCGCTGGTCGACAGTCACGTGGCTGGGCGGAGCGATTTTCAACCCCCTCGTGCTCAGCCTGCGTTTTGGGGGTAGGAAAAGAGGGGTTGCGTGCTTTCGGGTGGGGATGATGTTGCACGTGAGGGGAGAGGATCGCGAAACAGCAAGCACCGACGGGCTCTATCAAGAAACGCTTCCCTTGTGTCTTGGCTTATTAAAAATTTCGTAATCGTCCACGGGCACTCGTTCGACTGGAATTTTCATCCCCTTCCCCGTTTGCATACGCGAATCACCTTCTTTCGCGAGCACGGTAAGCCTTGCACGGTTATTATCGTTATTATTATTGCGTTCAGAATTTTAGGCTCGGATTTCAGAAGCTATATTCTTCAGCCGGAGTTACTTTGATCGCTTTATTAAGTTTATGGTTGCGAGGTAAGAAATTAAGTTCTTTGCGAGGGTAACTTGTGGATATGATGTTAATTTTAATGTTTTGATTTATTTGGTGTTTGCTGAGGAGCTAATATTTGATTAGATAATTCAACTGAAAAAATTTGATGATTTGAATAGAATGGACTCAAGAATAGAATTGATTATATGTATTATAATTTAATGGACTGCTTGAACGATTTTCGGTGAGTTCTGATTGGGAATGAGGTTTTCGGACTTTGGAAGTTTGCTGTTTTATAGCTTTGGAATTTTTAGGATTTTGTTGTTTTGGGTCTTTAGGATTTTGCTGTTTTGAAACTATGGAATTTTGGAATTTTGCAGATTTGAAGACTTCAGAATTTCAGGTTTAAAATTTTGAGAGTATGGAACTTCAGAAATTAAGAGCTCAGGAATTTCAGGTCTTTGGAATTTGTGGAACGGCATTGGAACTTAAGAATTTCAAGTCTCTGGAATATTAGGATTTCAGGATTTCAGGATTTTGCCACTTCGGTATGTTAGTAGTTCGAAATTTGTAAACTTTGAAAGTCAGAACTTTGATACTTTGAAATTTTACAACCTTGAAACTTTAAGGCTTTGGAATTTTAAAACTTCAGTCCTTCGAAATTCTACAATCTTGAAACTTCGAAACTAAAATTTCAGAACCTCAGAGAATTTCAGAATATTTCAATTTTTTAATTTTGAAACTTTGAAACTTTGTACTGAAAAATTTTATAATGACAGGACTACAAATTTTTTGAAATTGTGGAAAAGTTTAATAACCCCAAAAGGACTTTAAAAAATTTTCAAAAAACCTCCAAGATTTTAGGAAACAATTACAAATGAATGTGTAATAAATCTTACTATTTTTTAAAGTAAATCTTTACAATTATGTTATCTTTACTTTATTTAATTATTATTAAACTGTAGACGTTCGTGCATTCCTATAGAGAACTGCACGTATTTTATTCCTATAAAATAACATTATTTTATACTACAAAGTATAAAATAATAAATAAATAAAGTCTATAAAGTCCACACTCTACGTAATACATAATTTAAAATTTACTTTACTAATTTCTATTACAAATACACCGCACTATAATTATAATAAATAAAAAGTCCCAAAGTACGAAACTTCAATCTCAGTTTTTATAGTAAGTTTCTTATTTATCCACCATGGCGCTAGCGACGGTACTGTCTCCAGCAAACGACCCGATAATCTGCCGTGCCACATACGTCCATTTTCACTGTAGCGTCAAAGTTCCAGAATCTCGCAAACTCGAACAATAATTTCACTCAAGATCAAATGATATTTCTCTTCGTTCATTTTTCATTTATCCAAGCTGTAAATAATTAATTTCACAGTGTTTAATCGTCGGAAGAGTCGTAAGGCAACGGGTTACACGTAATTTATTTGAAGATCGAGGGAAAGTAATTTTTTGCTAGTTTTCTTTTCTCAGCGTAGCAGAATTAATGGGACGGGTTCACAGATGTGCTTAATTTGTTAAAGGCTCCATTAATTACGGAGCAAATACAGAGGCGCGTTGAATAAATCGGTCGATTCCGGGACTATTCTTGCACCGGCCGATTATACGGCAAGGATTATTCCCAGTTTAAGGTTAATCCTGTTTAAGATGAACGGAAAGTAGGCGAAAACTTGGCTTCTTACTCGGTCAGCCTTTCGGCGATAGTACGGCTTAGTGGCATTAGAGTCAACGATCTCGTTAACGAGCTTTCGATGGAGCCGATTTTCACCGGAACTTGAGACACTCCTTCAAAAATGTCTGTCAAATTTGCATATATGTGCCAATAGACCATCAGCATTATTGTTATCAACATTTATTGTTTTATGATTTTATTGAACTTTGACGTCAATGTCAACTTCTTTCCTCTGCTATGACTTTTGTAAAATCGAAGGAGTTGTAAGTTATATTTGATTCTATTCTACAGACGCAATTTTAATGAGCACAATCTATCAAGTTGGGATATTGCAAAAATCATATTAATCAAGAAATTAAATATTTAATACATTTGACATACATTTAATGAAATAAACGTTTTAAGGTAGTACATTTAATTTAATATTTTGGTTTTAATGCTATATCAAAACCGTTAAATATAAATTTCTATAATGAACATTATTAAAATGTAATAGTAAACATTATACAAATATTCTTTCATTTTTTTTAACTGTCAAGGTTAAACATTACAAAATTGAATATAATTGAATACAAATTTCTTTGAGTACTACATTAAATAAAAACGTTTGATAGAAAATATTTGGCATAATATGCAAATATACATAATATATTTTATTAAATATCGATATTGTAGAGACACATTATGGAAATCATAATAATAATAATTCATTAATATTGATTCTTAATCGATCACTGCTATGTCATTCAACAGTGTATACAATACGTCAATAATATCTAAATTATCATAAAATATATCAAACTATTACTAGTAGTTAATTAAAATTGATTCTCAATTGAGCATCTATATCATTCAACGTTGTATTCATTACTAAGACTTTATCAAACTATAGTGACCAGCATAAAGTAAATTGTTAATCATGGTTTACTAAAATTTCTTTTTATAATTGATCACCACTATGTTATTTAACATTGTACACATAATTTTAATAAAAATATAAATTATCGTAAAATGTGTCACAAAGCTACGGTTAATTGATTCCTGTTTGACCCCTCTGTAATTAAACCTTGTACTCATTATTTTAATACAACTGAAAGTCTATTTATGATCTTAGTTTGAAGTTTAAACGTTGATCTAAGACAACATTTTAACTGTTGAAAACTGATGTATGATTGAATTCTAATCAATAAATGTAATATGGAGCGTGAAATGGTGTAATGGCTAACATTGAACGAGGTGCACAGAACTTAAGCGTCGGAACTGCTCTTTTATCCGGTGCCATCCATCTTTTTATTCGAGAATTTTGCATGCACGTGTAAACGGCATCACCCTTTGCGTGTTTTGATAAATGAACCGCGAGCTCCGTCATCCCCTTAACCGACCTCTTTCAGCCCTCTTGATTCCACTCCATCAATTTTCAATCACAAAGAACTCTCTACTTCTCCGTT
This sequence comes from Megachile rotundata, assembly GCF_050947335.1. Taxonomy (NCBI): domain Eukaryota; kingdom Metazoa; phylum Arthropoda; class Insecta; order Hymenoptera; family Megachilidae; genus Megachile; species Megachile rotundata. The sequence goes on from NC_134989.1 coordinate 5,434,398, forward strand.
ACGAATATCGTGCCTTCTTTAAGAATCTTGTCTGCCTTGCATTAACCTTTCTCTGTAATTAAATATTCTAATTGCTTTCTCATGAAATGTGTGTCGGGTATTTTTAAGAATACGAGATTTAGTACTAGTTTTTTATTCTCGAAAATTAAATCCTTTGTGACTTTCGTGACAAATGTAATAAAATATAATACACTTTTATTATAAAATAAAACGAAAGTTTTTAACAATTTATCTTTATACAAGTTTTTGTATATTCATGTGTAAATATTAAGATACACACGGAAGAATACTTTATATTTAAGGTTAGGTGTTTCGGTAGTTCACGTGCGAGGGTTGATTAACGGATTAAAATTTTTAATTAAGTCAGTGACCAAAGGTATTAAAAGAAGAGATTTTATTGTTAAAATTACCATCCCACAAAAATGGAAAAAAAAGAAACGGAAAAACACTGCAAACACTCGAAATTGCGCGAAACAAAGATATATGTAGAACTGCTCGAATCTTTACTGATGGCTGATAAAAAACATTATTACTGGCATTGTATTGGTAGATTAATGAGTGCTGTTTGAGATTAAAAGGATAAAAAGAGGCGTGCAAGATAAGGAAGTTTTTTATTATTGGCAAATGTTCGAGGCTCGTACGTGACTAATCCAAGTAAAAACGAACGGAACGCGTCGGTTACGTGTAACTGTCAGTACAGATGATAAACGTACGCAAATCGCAAGCATTAGTGATTTCAACGATTACACCTTTTCGCTAATAATAACGCGAAAAAAGAGGATTGGCGAAAAAAACTGCACATTCATTGTTTTCAAAATTAATACTAACGTGCCGTTAAACTTTTCCTTTTGACGTTTGTTTCAATTTTATGATGCAAAATAAATGTAACGATGCACTGTAACAGTGATTTATAACGTGTAATATAAATCGATGAGATAAACATTAAGTTTAAGAATTTTTATTAGAATCTTTTCTTAAAATATAAATATATAATACATAAAGAAGATCTTTGTGTGTTATGCAAATTTTTATTGTAAATTAAAATAATTATCATCAAACAAAAAATAAATTATAATCGTATAATACATGGTAATATAAGTAAGTTGATACATAACTTATAAATTAATTTAATTAATACATCACTAATGCTCCCACATATAAATTTAATTAAACATAACAAACCTGAAATGTATTTTTTACAATTATTAAAGTGTAAAATTTTTATCGAAATTTATATTAAATTTAAAATAAATTTAAATTAAAATAAAATCAAGTTTAAATTTGTGTAGCTGTTCCAAGAAAAAATGGGGTCTTTAATATAAGAATATTGCGAATTTCCCTAATAACGATCGAGAATAAATTATACATAAAATGTGTAGTTATTATATTTGTGAAGGTACTTGAAACAGGAAAAGAAATTTTCATTAAATTTCTACCTCTAGATATATTGAATGTGACCTTAACATATGTACGATCTAGTTAAAACGAATCACAGTTGACAACTGTGATTTGTCAGAATTAACGGTGACAAACTTTTTGGAGTAGGATTAAAAGGTTTTAATTACAGATGCCATATATCAATTGCTAAAATTAAACGTTGATCAAAAATGATCGTAAAAACTTTGGAAAAGTATTGATCAATCACTTTAATCGATCATTATAAATCTGTCAATATTACATTGTTAACGAGTCGAATTTAAGCTTTTTGTGGAATATTAAAGAATTTTATTAAGCCTTGATAAACTTGAGAAAACAAGGGTCATTTCAAGCTATGATTTATACTTCATGCATTTTAATGCTGTTTATCACTAAAGCTTCAAATATTGACATACTTATATTACTTGAAATTGCTTTATTGATACTATGATTATAATGCAGTATTCGCATAAAGTGCAACAATAAATAATTAAAATTTTTAATTAATAAAAGCATTGTTTAATATGCTTCACAATTATGCTATGAATATTTGTGCAGTTAAAATATGTCGGAAAATGAAAATGTGTTATATGAAATATCAATTATTAAGAGGTAGAAATAATTTTCATTTTGGAATTTTAGAGGAAATCAAAAATTATAATGGGAAAAAATTATTAAGAATATATTTGAAATTTTTTAGTTTACCAATGAACGCATTCACAAATCTTGAAATTTTTAAATTGAGAGGCTTTTAATTTTGCAAATTAATACGTTTTCAAAAGCAGAAAACATTGAATTTGGTATGGTCATGCGTGAAGAAGTCTCGGATTATATCGCCACATTTGAAATTACTTGTTGGAAGTTCAATGCTTTAGTTTGCAATGCTTTAGTTTACGTTTTACCATGCGTTATATTACCGCGTGGAGTATCGCCACGTATAAAATTATTACTTGTTAGAAGTGTCACGCGTTATATCAGAACGCGTTGTATTACCATTTGTTATATTGCTACGTATGGAATTACCATGCGATATATTACCGCGGATCATATTGCCGCATGTAGAATTACTATATGTTGAAAGTACTATACGTTATACCGCCACGCATAATATTATTACTCATTGAAAATGTCACGCCTCATATTTTCACACATCAAATCACAACGCGCTATATCGCCACGCGTTATATTTCCGCCTCTAATTACAACGTGCTAGACCTCTACGCATTATATTGTGCTATCATCACGGGTGGAAATATTACGCGTTATACAACAACACACTTGTACAAAAGAAGTTAAAGGTTCAAAGATAATTTACATTATATTATAGTAATACATATATTATAATACATAAGATGTATAAACTAAATATAATACCATTGTACATAACATACTATAATTGTATCAGAAAGTATGTAATTAGAAACATAAATTAAAATTTACAAATTTATAAGTGTTCCTCCAACCAGAATAATAGACTTGGAAACTTGTAATAAACGAAAACAATATTTTTAACAAATTCATTAAATTATGAAAATATGTCAAATTTCATATTAAGTGGGCATACAATATTAGTGCAGTAAGTTCAATAAGTTAGTTACGATCAAATAAAGTTATCACAAAAATAAAAATTCATGGTTATAATTTGCATCGCCAATCTCCAAATCTCAGACACACAGATGTCCACAAAAATGAACATTCAGCGAAAAATGTACGAGGCAGAAGCGGTCGACGTTTGTTTCTCTTCGTCTTGTTGCGTCTACAACAATCCGCACGTCAGTCTGGGAAGGAAACAGCGATCCAAATCAAAAACTGGCAATTTCGAATACAAAAGCCTTCCCTTTCGATTCCCGAAGTGAACCCGCAAAAGCGAAGCACGAAACACGCTCGAAATTACGATCTATCCAGTAGAAGACGCGTTCTTGCCCTCGATTCGACCCTGAGGAAGGGAGGAGGACCGTGAGTCCTTCACGAAATTACTTGGATCTAGGTGGTGGTGTTTCCACGCGTCTGTGTGTGTCGCTACAGAAACTGTGCGCACACAGACTCGATTCTCCGCGGACAATGTTTCCAGGCTACAATACTACAATCGGGCGTTCGCGTGTGTGGTTTCTTTTGCCTTCGGACAGCTTCGTGTCGGAGAATCAAATGCGTCTGTGTGCGAAAGCGTGACAGCATCATGCGAATGATACGCCGCGACTGTGTGCGAGGAGCCGCGAACCGATTACCCCTACCCTGCGACCGTGTCACGTGACCGCGGCAGCCAATCGCAGCACTAGTTCGGGGCGGCGCCTAGAACCGGAGCCAACATGGCAGCTCGCTGTCCTTCTCGGAGCCGGCGAACACACAACATCGAGGAGATCCACTTCGCGCGTCTCTCGTCGATACTCCTGTTCCTTTCTGTTGTTGTTGTCGTTGCCGTTGTTGTCATCGTTGTTCCCGTCCATTTTTGGTGACTTTCGAGACACAGGGTGCCTCTAGTGACCGAAATCGTCATCTCGTCCTGTATGGACCACGTTGCTTCCTCAGAAACCAGCCGCGAGTGAAAGTAACGATCGTACGAGGAAGGAGAGATCAAGCTAGGGAATGTTTGGTCCTTTCGTACGATTTTTCGGGTGGAACAGAAGTGATGATTCCTGATGACTTTTTTTGTTTTAGAGAAAGGTTGTCGGATCTATTGCTGTTAAATTCGATTGCTTTGAAAGGAGATATGTTCGGTTTTGTTAATGACTGTTTTATTTGATGCAGATGTTTGGTTATAATTTCATGTCCTTGTAGAAGAATCTTTATTTATAGTTGAGCAAATTCAATACTGTCTTATATGTAGAGTTTTTCGACCTAGGGAAATTAATGAAATGATATTACCTTGTGCCAAAGTCTAGTAAGCTTGAGAGAATGGCATTAAATGATTCTAATGATTTAGTTAATTTTAATTAATACATACTTATAAAATAACAGTAATAAATTAATTAAAAGCAAACAACCAATTCATTAAATATTGCCTTGCAATATTTTATTTATAATTTATGAACTAATGAGCTATCTACTCATTAGTTTATACATAAAATACATTGAAAGGAAAGTAATGATGCATAGTGTACTTTGTTTGTAATTTATATATAATTTATATATTATGCAATATTAATATACAATTACAAAGTAAGAGTACCAAATCGATTCAAAATGAACAACAAAAAATTCATTAAATGTTATTTTGAAATATTTTGTTTATAATTTATGAAATAATGAGTGCATCACTACATAATACATTGTATAATTTACTTATAATTAAGTAAATTTTTCATTACTTTAAACCAGTCCAATTTCTCAATCTATAAAAATGATATCTGCTTCCTTACGTCAAAGTGACATAAGCTTAAAAGAATGGCACTAAATAATTTTATTGAACTATTTAACATAAGTCAACATATATTTTCTACTGCAAACAAATCAGAATATTACAATACGCATGACAAAATATTGAACCTAGTAAAATTTACATTACATAAAAATTGCTAAATGTTCAATTGTTAATGCATAAAGGCTACTAAATGTTAAATTGTGAATACACAAAAATTATTTGTTGAATATATAATATTTTCTGCATTAAATTTATTTGCTGAAACTTTCAGCAAAATTATATAGTTCGCAAATTTAATCGCCAACTTAACAATCAAAATATTTAAATTAAATATGAATTTCCAACGGCTTTTATAATCCAATAAATTGCTCGAAATGTATTTAAAATAATATACATTTAGAAATTAAATATCTCTTAGCAAGTTTAATTAAATACCTGCATTTGAATAAGTATATAGCGAGTCTGTAATATATCATCACGGGATTTGAAGGAACATTGCAGGAACAGTTTTATAATGGTCCCCTAATAATCTCTTATGTGGATAATAATGACTGGAAAAGCATTGTACGTCTGCCTATGGTCCGGAGAATTCATTTAACCTGAAGCTCCGCATAAGTTACAATGGCTTAGGTGATGCCGCAAATTACAATTTGCCCACCGTGGCGTGGATTAAGCAGCCTGTACCTAAAATAATTATCCCCACCCTATTTACACCGATCTTAATATTCCTATAAAGAGTATTAAAAAAAAAGAATATGCTCGCAGTTGAGTTTCCTAATCCTTGTTGCCAATTATACTTAGTCCTCTCGTTATACGATAGCTAATAATGTTACTTTAAGCTAAGGACACGATTGTACACATTGGCCCAACTAAGACCTTTGTTTCGGACGGATTATAGGATTTTTAGATTTACCGATAGAATTTGCAAATTTGCTAATTTTGGAATTTTAGCATATATTAAGAATTTGAGGAATTTAGGGATATTTCAGGATTTTAGGAACTTTGGGATATTTTGAAATCTGAGGAATTTGGGCTATTAGAAGTTTGGTAACTTGTGGATTTGAAAATTTGGCAATTTGGCGATTTAGAAATTTGGTGATTTTCAAATTTGAGGTATTCGGAGTTCTGAAAATTTGAAGATTTGGGGATTTGGTGACCTAGAAATTTAAGAGTTTACACATTTTGAAATTTAGTAATTTAGGAAAAGCCTTTGAGAAGTTTGGAAAATGAAAAATGAAAAATTTAAGGATTCACGAAATTGAGAACGTTGGAATTTCTAAATTTCTGAACTTGAGTAATTTACATTCTGAAGAATTGATACCTAGTATACATAAAACTTAAAAATTCTTATTTCGCAAATAAAAAATTCAGAAACTGATCCCCTCATCCATCAACTGCGCATTTTTCGAAAGCTCCTAAAAACCAAAAGCGTAATCCCAGAACTTACTGCGAATATCATAAAATCATTTAGAAATCTGCGTTAATATCGAAATAAACAAGGAATTAAAATTTATCTAAACGCGAAAAAGCGAAGGGTACGTATAAAGCAAGAAATCGTAAAAAGAAGTCAAAGATACGCAACGGTATCGCTGTTATTTAACCGGCGTTATGTGACAATGGGGAAAAAAATAAAGAGAAGCGACACGGCGATAATTTTCTTCGGGTGAAGAATGCGACAACGTAGGTGTATACACACATATTATGCAGCTATACATGTACAGAAAGTACGTTCAAGGACCGGTATAAAGATAAGTTCCTTCCACGAAGACAGTGAGGACAAAGATTGTAAGAAGGTGTGAAACGAGCCACGTGCTGGCCCGTCATATATCACCGACCCCTTTTACCCGTTCTCGCTCGTTCCTTATTCCGTTCTCTTTTTCCGATGAAAGATGCCGTGCCGTGGGTTCGAGGGGGCTTGCAAGTGTAGTCTATGAATATTCTGGCTTGCTTCCGCAATGAAATGATGAACGATACCCTCCAGCATCGTCGATGCATGGCCGTCTTTCGGCCGCGAGAATCCACCCTAAAGACGAGCCTTCACGGTTCGATTCTTCCTGCGTGGCATGCGAACCGAACCATCGGTTCCTTAAATTCTTACACGACCTCCCCTGCCACCCTACTCGTCATTTATCAAAATCAAGCCGGTCCTTCGGCTCCGCATAATTGGCCGAAATATAACGAATCATTCGGGGGCGTAGCGAAATCTGAAAATGGATGATCGATCGGAGACAGAACTGATAACACGACTCCGTGTTACTGTCTTTGAAAATTATCGCTTTGTTGAAAGTTTACATTTTTTGTCGTATTTTTTTTGGAAAATTTGAATTTTTTACGAGTTATCATTCATACGATAATTTTAATTTCTTGAAAATTGGCATTTTTTTTTGAAAATTTTCATTTCTTGCAAATTATCAACTTTTTGAAAATTCAAATTTTTTGAAGATTATTCTTTGGAAATTTAACTTTTTTTTAAATTATCATTTTGTGGAAAGACTACACTTTTTTGTATTTTTTGCGTTCTTTTGAAAATTTGAATCTTTTGTGAGTTATCATTCATATGGCAATTTTAGTTGTCTGAAAATTTTCATTTTTTTACGATTATTATCGTTTTAAAAATTTGAATTTTTTGAAGTTCATTATTTCTTTAAAAATTGATTTTTTAATGAAATAACACATGAAGTAGCACTATGCAGGTTGTTTCAAAAGAAACAATAGAAGCTTCCCTTTTGCCAAATAGATTATCAGGATTAATTAAATAAAATTCAATTAAGGTCAAAAGATCAGAGTTAATTAAATCAATATTTTAATTAACATTCGAATATCGAAATTAAATAAATAACATTTTAATATCAGAATTAATTAAATGTAACTTTGATTAATCTAAGATTACAATATCAGAAGTAATAACACCAAATTTTAATTAATATCACTTAATATCAATTAATTTTAATTAATTGAATCAAGTCTTAATTAACATTAGAAAATCAAAATTAATGAAACCAAGTTTGAATTATCACCGAATCATCGAAATTAAATAAATTAAATTAAATTAATATCTATGTATAAAATTAAAAATTACATCTATTTCGATCGCAATTACAATATCTAGATTAGTTCAATTGAATTTTAGTTACAATTAGAACATCCAAATCAACAAAATAAATTTTCGACAAATTGCTTTCCTAATATAACCATTTACAGGAGTCTTCAATTACTAATCGTTTAACAAATGGACGATATTAACGATCATCAAATCGAACATCGTGAAACAGAATTTGGCCAGCAATAAACCAATCAGAAGGAGCATCGGTTATCTCTCACGCGAGAGAATTAGCGCAGACTTATTTGCCAAGAGTATATCTATATAGAATAGAACGTAACCGCCTTCTCTCCTTGTTCCTCCACCTCTTTCGGTTATTTACGAAGTAAATTTCTTTCGCCTTTCGGTTGAACGGTGAATTCACGTCAGTCGGAGCTGGCTGGATGATATCAATTCGGTGGTTCGGTTCGCGCGGCTCGTCCCGGCGATGACTGACGGGTCATAAAACCTTATCGTGTGTTGTTCAGACGCAAACGAGCGGTTTCTCTCGCTCGCTATCGGTTTACGCAAATACGAGAAACGATTAAACGCGACCGATCTTGTCAGCTTCCAAACATTCTTCCACCCGAAATTCTCTGCCCTCCATTTTCCATAAGCGTCCTCCCCACATCTATTCTCATTTGCAAACAAAGGTGTCCTTGGATTACTCTAATTTTTCGCTTACATTATCGACATCGAAATTTACTCTCTCACACATTATAGATATTTGATTCTTATAAGTTTACAATTTCTTCGGCAGTTGCAGACACTGATTATTGCTACAATGTTAAGCAAAATTGAAATGTTAAATATATTTTGAATTAAGGATTCTTGATTATGCAAATTATTGGTATTACACCCTTTCGAAGGAGTTTTTGCTATTGAAACCAATCCTAAAATTTGTTGTCGTCAAACTTAATGAAATCATTTGCAGTTATTATTCTTGTGATATTAGTTCCCCTTGGTGTCTGTTCCACTGCGTTTGTACATCATATGTCCAGCACTCTAGATTTAATTAAATTATACCTATATCATATTGTTCAGTTAAGCCAAATGGCAAGCATGAGTCACCTTTCGAGTGCAAAAAATTCAGTCCTTCTACAAACTTTTCAACAGTTATATCAATCAGATCTACCTAACCGCAGTGCTAAATGAAAAATGTTGAAATATTAGGTATATTTTGGATTTAGTGATCTTGAGTTATACAAATTAGAATTGATATCAAAAACTCGATCTTTATGACTATTTAGGTTTGTCATATTTGAACTGTAACGTGTGCCACGCGTCTGATTGGATGTTATAAGCCAAGGACTCAAGTCATCAGACTCAATCAAGCTAATATAATTTTGATTTGCCATATCTGACATGTAATGTGCGTTATAGGAGTAACGCAGTACTTTAAGTCAAAGGGTTAAATAACTTTATTGTAACCTATAGTTAAAGTACTATTAATCCTAAAACACAGTTAATCCTATATTACTTTGCTCTATGTCATATCGAAACTGTGTTAAACTTTCGCACTCGAAAGTCTTTAGCAACTGTAAAACTTTCTGACTTAAAAGTTTCATTACATTTTTTGAAATTATTATTTTCTATTATTAACTTCTATGCGCGTCTAACTATACTTAAACATCGCATGTATAATACTATAGATTTCGAAAAATATTTATTTAAAATTGTGTTAAACAGCGAGTGTAAGTTGTCTTCCAAGTGTAAAGAGTTAAGCAAAGCTCGAATTGTAGAAAGGTTGTTCAAGTTCGTATTAAGTTGTACTACATGGAAACTACATCCTAAGAGTATCCACATCCTACACCAGGTATACATCGGACAATAGAGAGTAAATCTTTAGAAGATTTGAAGATTAGAGGATGAGGTAAGAATTTGTGTAAATTGGAATGTGAGGACTTCAGGATTTGGGGATCTATAGATACAGGAATTTAAATAGATATTTGACCTAGGAATTTGGAGATAAAAGAAAGGACATACAGAAAATTGGCAACGTAGGGAGTCTGAAGACCACAAACTTGTAGGATTTTAAAATTTAGGGATAAATATGCATAAAAGGTCGAACCACACCAATCACCTTGGCCTTGGCATATATTGTCAACATATGTCAAAGTCATCTTTCTGAGTGACCTTTAAAAGGTCGTTGTTATGATTGATTCACAAAAGTGACATGAGGAAAGCTTAAATAAGCCTTGAAATAAAGTCAGATCTTGTTAGACATCGACTATTTAATAACTCTTCTCTTACATAAAATAGCAAATATTAACTATTTGTATGATGTATCTGACTGTACTAATTTACCAATAAACTAATTTACTAATTACCAATAAAATCTGAAGACAGAAAATCACATTAATTGGTTGATAAAATGGCCTTTATCAATCCTTCCATTCGTTCGAACACGCGCGTCCAATGGCCATCATTCTAATCAGTCTAATCGACAAAATAATCTTATCGACCATCGTCGCCATCTGACTGGTAATTGCGTGCGTATAATATAACATTGGTAAAAGAATTATTATTGCGATGGCACGTTCGGTAAACGAACAAAGAAAAAAACTTGTATGCATGTACATTTTAAGCTACGTAAACAGAGATAGGTCAAAGGGTAGACACGTATATGATACATGTATTTGGGTGAATGGTTACACCTTGATTCTTGAAAAGGAACCGTTATCGGGTTAAAGAAGCCGACACGTCGATTGATTCTCAACTTATCTTCTTATCTAGTGGTCTATAAATTACCGTCGCTGCGGAGAAAAAGTGACTATGTTGTTAAATTAATTGCGAGGTACTTCAGACAATTGAATTACACGCATTTGTTTTGTATTGATAAATGTATTGTGCTGCAGTATCTATCACAAGAAACAAATACGTTTTTATACGTTAAGGGTTTTTATTTCTGGAGATAAGATACATCGTGTGCTATAACCTTTTCTTCTTAGTTTATTCTAATTACTCTTAATCTGAAGGATGTATAGACTTTCTACATTCTTGTGGACAATATATTGAAAATATTAAAAATATAGTATTCTTAGGAATATAAGTATTACATATGTATGCTTAAAATATTACATTTTTAATTACTGTAGTACATTAATTGCAAAATTTATGAAATGATGGTGGTTTACCAATGAAAAATGGTTGAAGAATCCTACGAAGAAAAATTGTTTTATATACATATATTATGTTATTCAATGTTCCCTGTTGATGATACTTACATAAAAATTGCCGACAAATATTTGAATAAATGTTTATAGTAGATGTACAAAAAATGCATATATTTTTGAGTACAACCGACTCTATTATTCATTTTTAATTATATAGCCTCATTTTTATTTTGGGATCTACTTTCTTTTCAATATGTTAATATTTACAGTTAATGAAAGATTTAGACATTTATGAATTATGAAATTAATGAAAAAGCTTCAACTAAATGGTTATTTTTGAAATGTAATTTGAAATAAAATGAAAGGAAGGATAAGAAGAACTAGAAGAATTCGAAGAAAAAGAACAAGAAAAGGAAGAAGAAGAACAAGAAGGAGGAAGAAGGAGGAGGAGGAGAGGAAAAAGAAGAAGAAGAAGGGGCAGAAAACAAAGAAAAGTTAAGAATGTGAAGAACTGAATTCAATAGTTCTATTTCCTTGACTTCTTATGCTTGTAAAAAATATTGTATTGGAAGTACAATAATGAATCTAATATGCGACACAAACGGCCAACCGGTGAACTAATAAACATGGCTGACGTCCATAAATTTCTATCATTATAAACAAATATGTATAATGTTACTTATAAGAACAAAGCAAACAAAACTTTTTCAAAATCAATTTATATTAAAAGTACCTTTCTATCTACTATGTTTATTTCGTCAAACAAATTGACCTCAATTTTCTTTTCTAATTAAACGTAACAAATATACTTTTTTAATCTTCAACTCCCTCTCACATTTACAAAATTATTTCACATTATATTAGAACGAATAAGAAATTTCATTAGAAACATAAACCTTAGTTTGTTAACATAAAATATACACTATTTAAATATTATCAATTTGACGCTATATTATAAATTGCAACTTTTGAAGATGTTCAAACGGAATTTTTTAAAATTGTTAACTACAAAAATATTTACCTAATACGTTTTCATCCGATAATGTTAGACAAATCATTTGAAACCATAATTCAATAAGTCGATAACACGTGGGTGCACAAACTATATCATATTTCAAATTCAATACGACCAATCAGCAATTATATCTCTCACCGTCCACGTCCCTCCATATTTTCCGCTTGATAGAAAGCTCGTATTAACGTTGCTTGATTTGTTTCACGGAGCACGAAATCGTCAGATAAGGAACAGTCGCCAACCCTCGGGATAAACGGGGCTAGCGTGACATAAACGTCAGTCACTTTGGCACTGGTAATTGTTACATATACGTTTGTCGATGAAATTCGTTACCTATAGGTTTGCTATGTCCATATACGCGTCTACGGTTACATATTTACGCCATATTTCCGTCAATTTGACGCATATGTCAGACGTTGCAGAAAGTGTTGCGTAACTGACGGAACGGAGGGGATGAAATAGGGATACAATGATATTATCAGCGAAATAAAAACATGTATAGTATGAAAATAAAAGTATAATAAAACGTAACAAATAAAATTTCCTTTTATTTAAAAACCTCCTCTTTGTATAATAAGAAGTTTTTATAATAAAATTTATATAATACAATTTTCAAATTCTCACATTTTAGAATTCCCAAATTTCTAAATGTCCACTCTTTCAAAGCTGTAAAATGAATTAGTAAATCTGTAAACTTGAAATATCTATATTTTTAATTATACAAATTTGCAAATATACAAATTTACAAACCTGGAAACGTAGAAATTAAAAAATTTAAAAATATGAGAATTTAAACATCCCTAATGTCCATATACCTATACTTGTCAATTTCTGAACATCTAAATTAATTACAAAAAGTCACCTAATCTAATCTAACTTTCCAAATTTCGTCGATGTTCATTCTTCGCGATAATTGTTGCGTGAAATGTTTTCTATTCAGCATCGCAATATCCCGCAAATGTCAATGGGAGCAAAAAAGCTAACAGTAACACACTAGGATACAACACAAGGGCACGAAAGGGTCGAGCGACGGGGAATAGAAACGCGTGTCTGAATTCCCACGTGACGACGTTGCAGAATCTTCGCACGGGGGGTCAAATGCACCCCTATGCGGCCCTAGTGTCACATTTTCCACTCGTACAGATGCAAAACATATATTTGCGCACATAGCAGCCGTAAGTGGATGGCTCAGATAAAGCAGATTCCTAAAATTTTCTGCAAACAACCGTCCAGTGAAATGATATACCCTACGGTTTGTGTGCGGACTAATCTGTACACAGACATGTTTTTCTTGCAATTAGGGTGAATTTTCATATGCAAGTGTAGTTCTAGCAGAAGCTGTTGGATAACTGGGGTCAAATTTCAAACTTTAGTCGTTTTTAAATTTATTAATTTTGTACTTCAACTTTTCAAAGTTCCAAATTTTCAAATCCCCAAATTTATAAATTTCCAAATTTTCAAATTTATAAATTTCCAACTTTGCAAATGTCCAAATTTCTAAATTTTCAAATTTTCAAATTTCAAATTTCCAAATTTCCAAATTTCCAAATTTTTAAACTTCAAATTTATAAATTTCCAAGTTTCCAAGTTTCCAACTTTCTAAATTTCCAAATTTTCGAATTTCTAAATTTCCAAATTTTCGAATTTCTAAATTTCCAAATTTCAAATTTCCAGCTTTGCAAATATCCAATTTTTCACATTTTTAAATTTTTAGATTCTGAATTTTCAAATCCCTAATTTTCACAATTTCAAATTTCCTAATTTCACAAATCCCCAAATCCCTAATTTTCATAATTTCAAATTCCCTGATTTCATAAATCTCCAAATCTCTAATTTTCAAAATTTCAGATTTTCTAATTTCTCAAATTTCGGCATCCTTAACGTTCCAACTTCCAGATTTTCTAATTTTTCAGGTATCCAAACTTCTAAATCCCCAACTTTACAAATTTTGCAAATTAAAAATTTCTAAATTCACAAATTAGTTATTTTCACTAAACAATAAATTAATTTAATTGTCTTAACAATAAACTAAAAATTTTGTATTTAAGAGCTACTAGTATATGATATACTCTTAGGATTATCTTATTATTATAACAGATTAATTACAATATTTAGGGAATATTTAAAAATAGTAATAATTTATAAAAATTTTCAAAAATTTTTAAAAATAAAATGCTACACATAGTACCATCAAATATTATCAAAAATATTTATAAACATTGTCAATAAATATTAAGAAATCTAAAATGTTCATAACGTAATATCATTCACCTATGATAAACATGAAACTACTATGAATTTTTATAACTAATACGATTTATCACATTTAAATGTAGTACAATTTAAACCAATTTTGCTGTAATTTTGATCAAACACCTCAAATACAAATTCTCCAAACGCAAATGTCCATTTTCCACAAATTACACGAAAGTTCCACTTTTTCGGAACGAGAGGCGACACAAATAGCGAAAGTAAGGCGATGATTGACCGAAATCAAGTTACTGGCAATAATCTTGGAAGTTTTTAAACGGGGATTAGCCACGTGTTCCAAAACACTAATCTATTTGTTATAGAGCAGCAGTAAAATCTATCCTGACGAGTGTTTCAACGGTGATGTTATTTTAGGTGATATCTGAGAGTAGCTGAGAGAGCCCGAGGGAACGGAATAGTACCGGGAAGGACTCGTCACAGGTTGGGCCTGGCGTTAGTAAGGGGACGGTGAGGACCCTCGAAGGTAATCTTGGCTCGTTCGCGGAGGGTTGCATTTTGATCCCTGGAGCTTCTGCCGTGGCACGATCTCCGTGTACCTTGCCTCTGCTCACGCATTTACTATAATTAGAACTCCCTAATTAACGAGCAAACGTCGCACGAGCCTTTCGTAATCTCGGGCTTGACCTTCCAGCGTCGTTTAGAATCTTCTCTTCCTGCTTTTTTTCTTCCTTTCTTTCGTTCACTCCATCGTTTCACTTTTTAATCCGCCTTCCTTTCGCTCGACGAAAAAGAAACGGTGAGCAATATTGCCACCAGCTTTTGTGTTTAGTTCACGAAAATAGAATGGGGACAGAACTCTGGCAAAGATCTTTATTTTGATCTAACATCACGTTCACTGATTTTGTTAGAGTTGTATTCAATTTAGTTGCATTGCACGATGTAGAAATTTGCATACTTACAAGGAGATATAATTTGTGGATCATCGATTTTGATGAAAATTTTTTTCGAGTCTCAAGCAAAAATAAACGAAACATATTTAGTCATTTTTATTAATACTCATTGTTGAAGTATTTAATTAACATTATTTTATACTTAATTTTTTAAATAAATGAAATAGTAATTTGCTTACATATATACGAATAGTCGAAATGGAGAAGTTGGTATAATGGTAGATTCTTAGATTAAATCCATCACGAATTCAAATCTCCTACGAGTTCATTAAATTTTTTTTAGGTATTTTCTTTCGTTCTTTTTATGTATAATTTTACATGTTTTTTTTTTAATATTAATCTTTTTTTATTTTATTCATTTTTTCAGTATATTCATGAAAGCAAATAAAGTCAGAGAAGTATAATATAAAGAAGAGAAATTATTGATCATGAGGGAATTTGAACTTGTAACAGAATTATAGTTTAAGAATATATTACTGTATTATTTTTAATAATAATAATTTAATACTTCTTGAAATCAAAGAATTAAATTTTAAATTTTTTCTCAAAATAGTGAATATTGCTTCCAAATATGTGTTGCCTTATTTTTGTTCATCAAAAAAGTTTTCTTTCTTCATTCGTACTTTTGTTTTTAATTTTTTTATCAGAAAATGTTTTATCAAAATCGATAATGTTTAGCAGATGTTAAACAAGGAATTGTATTGATTATAACATCACATTCATAAAAACTTGAAACAAAGCTAATAGAATGTTACAAAATTATAATTAAAACAAGTATTTAATACGCAAAACACGCGATTTGAAAATACAAAAGACAATGCAATATCGGGGAAGCAGAAAAAGTTAATTGAAAGTCGCGTTACGTTTTAAAAGAAAGAATAGAATGAAAAGGGATCCTCGAATGGTTGGCCGGTGTATTTATTTAAATAATAAAGAAAATGAAGGCGTTGGTACGTTCTCACAGAGTCTCCGATCGTGATTACGCTTCCCCCTATTCTAACAGAAGAGACAATTGAAGTTGAAACCCACCCCACTGGGTGGTGGGACGTTGGTGGCGAGTTGTTTTGAAATAACTTTAAAACGTTAGACAAACACTCTGGTGGCGTGGCAACATATTGAAGAGAAATTAAAAAATAAGCTTCATAAGCTACCACTCGTATAGATCTGACCTCCTAGAAAGAGGGTGGCTTTCTCTCTGTATTATAGGGGCTGAGAAAGCAGATCGACTGGAATAGAGGGTAAATTTCCGACCGCGAACCTTCTACTATTTGATGAAGCACGTACCCTCTTAAGCTCTTTCGTGTTTATTCTTGCAAACAGAAGACTTTAGATCTGATTCAATTTTTACGGTTTGATATTTGAAGAAAACTGATCTTGAAGAAAAATATTATGATCACTGTAGAATGATGGAGATGTGGACTCGAATGGCGATTGATGTACATCTTCGATATTAATAAGATTTAAACATGTAACATAGTGTGAGTGATTCAAAGTAAAATACTTCAGCAAAGTGACATGTATGTTGCACATTTAATTTTATTGTCAAATGTTTTCATATTATTTTCATTAAATATTCAATACAAAATTTGTTCTAATTGCGAACAAAAGAATTCTGTTCAATGAAATATACCATTTTTGTATGTATTGTAAAAACGAGATTGGAATTTAGGAGTTAGGAGTTTAGAAATTTAGAAATTTGATAATCTAGAATTTTCAAGTTCTTTAATTATTTGAAAATTGATTAAAAATTATTTAAGAATTAATTCGAAATTATTTAGAAACTATTGAAAGACTATTTAGAAATTTGGAAATTAAGAAATTAGGAAATTAGGAAATTAGGAAATTAGGAAATTAGGAAATTAGGAAATTAGGAAATTAGGAAATTAGGAAATTAGGAAATTAGGAAATTAGGAAATTAGGAAATTTGGAAATTTGGAAATTTAGAAATTTAGAAGTTGGAAAATTTGGAAATTGGGAAATTGGGAAGTTCGGAAATTTAGAAATTCGGAAATTGGGTAATTGGGTAATTGGGAAATTGGGAAATTGGGAAATGGGGAAATGAGGAAATGAGGAAATGAGGAAATAAGGAAATGGGGAAATGGGGAAATTGGGAAATTGAGAAATTTAGAAACTTTGAAATTTGGAAATTTAGAAACTTTGAAATTTGAAAATTTAGAAATTTAGAAATTTAGAAATTTAGAAATTTAGAAATTTGGAAATTTGGAAATTTGGAAATTTGGAAATTTGGAAATTTGGAAATTTGGAAATTTGGAAATTTGGAAATTTGAAAATTTGAAAATTCAGAAATACAGGAATTGTAAAATTCAAAAATTAAATAATTCAAAAGCCCAAAAGTGTGAAAATTTAGAAGTAAAACAATATATAAATTGAACTATTATCAAATTGAAAAATTTCCTTTGTCGAGTTATCCCTCATCGCAATATATCAGAAGGTAAACGTAAATTCATATTGGCAGTATTCTGATTAACCATTTTCCATGCGTTCCGTTTGGAGAACGGTAAACGTCAAGGAAAATCACTCGCATCATTCGTTCTAATACAGCCCATTTCTGGCTGTCCTTTATAACGTCGTTTGCGGCTTTGTCTTGACAGTACGTAGGTGAATAAAGTCGAGGGAGCAAAAATGGGACCGGAAGGAACGATAAAGCTCGACGGGTGGTGGCAGTGTGCATGGTGCTGATAAATATAACGTAACAAGTTCACTGGAATAACAACTTCATCCCGGAGGGATCAATGAGACTTTGCTGCGACTTTTACGCGGAATTTCCTTTCGAGTAAACGTATGCGTTCAAGAATCGAGAAGATAGCAAATCGATCATCGTTTCTATTACCATTCTCGCGGCGAATATATTCAATCGTTGCAGCCATTGTTTCTAATAAAACTTCATGTAATATTAACTTGTTTACAACATATTCTAACGATAATTAATGATTAACATATTTTAACTATATTTGAAAATTCATGTAAATCTTCAAATCTTCAACTTTCAATTTGCAAGTTTTTCAATTTTTTTGAATTTATTAAATTTTTAAAATTTGTTAATTACAATAAGTACACTTCTAATTTTTAAAGATTTTTTGTATGAATTCTTTTTCAAATTTGAATTTGAATTTTGAGGAATTTTGGAAGTCCTTAATTATGCTTCTAGATGACTTAACATCCAAGTTCTCAAAATTGCTTATCCTCGAATTTGTAGATACTGCAAGTTTCAGAATTTCTACAATTCCCAGATTTCTAAGTTCCTATATTCCCAAATTTCTACATGGCCACCTTCCTAGGTTCCCAAATCTCGAATTTCCAATTCCCTAGATCTACAAATTTCTATATTCCCAAATCTCTGTATTGCTGAATCCCTATATTCCTCTTCATTCCCAAATTTCCAAATCTCCATACCCTCAGTGTCCAAAGTTTCCAGTTCCCCAAATTCTACATCGTCATCTTCCTAGATTCCCAAATCTCGAAATTTGCAATTCCCTAGATCTCTAAAATCCTATATTCCCAAATCTCTACATTCCTAAAGCCCTACACTCCCAACTCCCTACATTCCTAAATCCCTACCCTATCAAAACCTTGGACTCCTAAACCCCCACCCTCCCAAATTCTAAAACATCTACAATATCTTTAGATCCCCAAATCCCCAAATCTCTACATTTGTAAATCCTTGAATCCTTTAATTCCTGAATTCCTAAATCCCCAAATTTCTACATTCCCAAATCCATAATTACTCATCTTCTAAATCCTTATATTCTCACATTAAAAAATCCCATAGTACTAAACTTCTCAAATTCTTATCCAATCCCTAAAAATCGACTGATAAGCCTTTCTCTCTTCCAGTTACCATATTTTCTCTAAGAAAATCCGCTTTGCTCCGGTCTGTACAAATGTGACTCCGAGTTTGTTAAATTTTTAGACTTCGTTCGAATTAATTACCATACGACACATCGCGTTACGATTCTGTGAATTTGCAATGACGTAGAAATTTTCCATTCCGTTATCGAAGACCCAACAAAGGCAAGCGTAAAAAGTAAATTAAATAAGAATTAAATACAAATAAAATCGTTCAGCCAAGTAATTGGCTGGTTACCTCGCTCGTTACCCACGACGGTCTCAGAAATCGTTTTACCCTTATTCCCGCCACTTTTCCGTACACCCCAACTGAAGAGAAAAAAGGACCCACGTCGATAGACATTCGACGTGTTGTAATCCATGGGGGAATTATTTGATTCGTTCTCGGTCGCTGATGTTTACTTAACGACGTAAGTACCGCTTATTTAACAAGGAAATTATAATATTTACGTAACGCGTGTGCGGATTTGTTTGTAAATGAGTAGTTTCAAGGAGATATAGGTACTTTGTTCATGGTTTGAAACTTAGAAATTTGAATATTTGGCAAGTTAGGAATTTAGAAATTTCAAACTTAAAAGGGTAGGAATTTAGTAATTTGATAATTTAAAAATTTTTTATTTAGACGTTTAGATATTTAGTTTGTAAGTTAAAGAATTTCTAATTGTGTAGTATAGATATTTGGTAATTTGGGAATTCAAAAATGAAAAATTATAAAATTTAAGTATTTGGTAATTTGATAATTAGGGGATTGCAAATTTAGAAGTTTAGGCATTTGGTAATTAGGAAATTCGAATTTTTCAATTTTAATAACTCAGGAATTATCAACTTTAATTTCAACTTTGACGGTTTAATAATTTGATAATTTAACAATTCCATAATTTCATAATCTGGAACTTAATAATTTTTAACTTTAGTTATTGGGTAATTTGAAGAATCATAAATTGCTATTAAAAAATTTAAGTATGTCGTAATTTGAAAATTCACAAAACTTTTTTTAATTTTTTCAAGTATTTAGATATTTTCTAATTCAAAAATAGACAACTGTAGAATACATTATAAAATTCGCTATCAGTACTCACAAATGTATATCTTACCTTTGCATCGCATCTTTGCGACACCTATACATCTAACAATAGCCAACACTAAAAATCCAAAATGATCAATAAACCTTCGAACATCACAGCATCCTTCAAACCGATTATAATCGGTACAAGAGTGTCGACAAATTTGTTCGATAGATATCTTCGGCGGCATAATACAGTGTTCGAAATCTTGACCAAGGATCTCCCAGTTTCGGTTTCGTCCCTTCGTCCAGGGTGGCCGACGAGGATGCGAGCGAACGCGTGAGTCAGTGCACAGGACGTTCTCACTGTTGAGCAGCCGAAGGGACAGAATGTCCCATTACCCGGGTAATCCTTGTTTGTAATAAACCAGCACCCTGCTGCCATAGGGGGTGGCTGCCACCCTCGCCGCATAACGTCGCGGAGGTGGAGCCATCTCCGTACGCATATGCTCCTCATGGAATATCATTTATGTTTCACCCTGTGCAGACGTCTATCTTGCCCCCGTTTGACCTGCTGAGCAACCCCTCTGACACCCTCTTCCAGCTCGATCCTTATACATACGCCTAATCCGGCCATGATTGCCGCGGCGACCGCCTCGTCACGAAAACTCCTCCTCGGCTCGTGCTCGCTCACCCTTTTTCGCTGCCAGCAACCCCCCTTATCTTTTTAACGACATTGGAAGGTGGATCGAAGGGGAGCTGCCTGTTAGATTATTGTTTCGTTGCCGATTCGAGGAACTGTTCGGCATTTTTTGCGCGTTGGAATTAGACGAATATGATGTCACGGAAGGATAGTTTTAAGGTTTTGGTAGTTTCTTAATCTTAGATCGGAGTTAAGGAATAACTTAATGAAATCGAGGAAAATTTTGGGTGTAAGGAAGAGAGTGGGGGGTTTCACCCCTTCGATGGTATAAGCATGTAGATGTATGTGTATACATAGGTGGAACGTGGGATTCTCTGGTTTGATAGATTTCTAGGCCTCTGTATTTCTGATTTTCTGGATTTCTAGGTTTTAAGATTTCTACACTAACAAAATTTTTGGATTTCTAGATTTTCAAATATCTAAATTCCTAGATTTCCAGATCTCTACATTTTTTCAATTTTCCAATTTTAACATTCCTTAATTCCCGAATTTCTAGTATACTATTGATATTCTGAAATTCCCAAATTCCTAAACATCAAGGTTTCTAGTTTCCTAAATTCCTAGATTTCTAGATTCCTAGATTCCTAGATTCCTAGATTCCTAGATTCCTAGATTCCTAGATTCCTAGATTCCTAGATTCCTAGATTCCTAGATTCCTAGATTCCTAGATTCCTAGATTCCTAGATTCCTAGATTCCTAGATTCCTAGATTCCTAGATTCCTAGATTCCTAGATTCCTAGATTCCTAGATTCCTAGGTTCCTAGATCTGTAGATCTTTAGATTGCAATATACCTAGATCCCTAGATCCCTAAATCCCTAAATCCCTAAATCCCTAAATCCCTAAATCCCTAAATCTGTAGATCCTTAGATCCCTAGATCCCTAGATCCCTAGTTTCCTAGATTCCTAGATTCCTAGATTCCTAGATTTCTAGATTCCTAGATTCCTAGATTCCTAGATTCCTAGATTCCTAGATCCCTAGATTCCTAGATCCCTAGATTCTTAGATTCCTAGATTTCTACATTCTTAAGTTTTTAGGTTCCTAAATTCTTAAATTGTTAAGTTGCTAAATTGCTAAATTGCTAAATTCCTATAACTCAAACACTCTTAAATTCCTAGTTTATCACATTTCTGAATTTCCGGTTTACCAAATATCAAAGTTTTAGTTTTCTAGGTACCTAAAGTACTAATCTCTAAAGACTAAATTTCAAAATTACTAAATTTTTACTTTTGCAAATTTCAAATTTCATATTTCACATTTCCAAATCTTCATAAATTTCTGAATTCCGAAATTCCAAAATTTTAGGAACTCAAAATTTCTAAATGAAAAGTTTTGATTGATGATTGAAAAGGAAATGTTACACCGTATAATTAATTTATTAAATATGCCAATATTATTAAAACATACATGTATACGACAGCTGGATAATACATAATATTTATTCTCCACAATATTTGACGATTTTCATTATTCCCTAATAACACACACGTACGAATCAATTAAAACATAAATACAAAAGGGAAATTCGCGATTACAGTTTCAATAATACATTATCTTTCACGCGTACATTTAATTTCCCTAAACTTGATCGTTTAACAAAATTCAATAGGAATACAGAATGTGCTCGGGTAAACTAAACCGCCACATTTATTAAACGTATAGATTTATCGGCGAAATTATACGAAATTGAAGAGCATATTCATAAACATACAAAAGCGATTGACGATGTCGATGATAATCATAAAATCGTCGATTTAATTTCCTCAAATACGATTGTTAGCACAGATTCGATCGTCCGGTTTCCATCTCAAACATCGTACAAATCCGTGTTTAAATACTCTTTAAATACCGTAAAAAGTTCCGTCAATTTTGCGACTGTATCCGGGATTAGATTCAACTGCGTGAGGACCGGTGATATTTAATTTCACGCTGCTCGGGTGAACTCTTCTCTCTGGCAACGGGCCACGGTAACATTCTGCTCTCTCCAGGAACGCCGCTAACGGATCCTCTTCCTCCGAAATCGGGGCTTTGTCAACCTTCGTTAATTGAGAAAACAGAAAAACGTAATCGTTTTATATTCTGCTATTTCGAGGGTTTAGAGTCAAACGTCGACTCTAAAAATTCACTATTTGTTTTTACAGATGTATGATTAACAATCGTACGTTCTGACTACAATGTTATTATGAGAAAATTAATAGTTTACACTTTTTTAATAATGTTTTGATTTTATGGAAATTGAGAGTCAAAGAATACTAAAGATGACAACTTATTGTTTATGGGTTAACGTTGTCTGACATTAAAACCATAATTTAATCCTATAACTGTTCACTAAAATAATTAAATACGTTGAAAAGAATATTTAATTACACTTTGTTTTACGGTTGCTGCATTTAGTTGTGAATGATAAATAATAGTAGAGTGACATGTGATTTCAAGTTATTATTATTATTTATTTTGTTTTATAATTGTTCTAATTTTATTATATGTGAGTCGAAAACCTAACCTAACGTAATTTAGATCACCATAATCTAGAACAACCTAATTTAAATTAACTTGAATTTACTTTGAATTTAGAGTAATATAATGCAACTTATTCAAATATAACCTTATTTCATATATCCATACAACCTAACCTCATTTAATTTAACTTAATGCAGCCTAAGCTAATTTAATTTACCTTAAACTAACCTAACCTTATTTAATCTGCCCTAACTACGAACAAAATAAGATATTACTGATTTGAATTGTTCTCACACTAACATAAATTTACTATTTAGTAAATTTTTAAAAAGAATTCTACAGAAAAATATGTGAAACTTATAAATTTGGTTGGGAGTCTAATATTTTTTATAGTGTTACGAATAAATACTAACATTTGCACTGTTAAAATCATTTCTTACAATAACAGATAAATACCTGCTTTAAAATATTCTTTAAAAAATGTTGTAAATAATACTTTTGTAATATATGATGTTTACAATTTCTATAATGTTGATTCGTTCAATAGTCAAAAACTAATTCATTTTATGAATACAGTAAAATAAAATAAAACATATTATTTGATTTCTTTGATAAATTGCAAACTAAATAAATTAATAGTTCAATTTGTTAAGGTTTTACCTCAATTTCATTTTTCAAAACGCGCCATGTCCTTTTTCCTAGTGATTCAGGTTGCATAGTGACGTACACTTTAGGTACCAATGTATCCTTGCTGTGAATGTACACGGTTGTAAGTGCTAAATCGAGAGAATCATTCGGTACCTGAAAATTTGTCGTATTAGAAGAAATTCTATTTCATTCCACCGTAATTAACTATAGTGAAATATTTATTTTCGCGTACAAATTGCACCGTAAGAAGTAATATGCAATTGAAGGAAATGCATAGAATAAAAATTAAGAAATTATTTTAGAATGAAAACGAAATTAAAATTTATTCAGAATTATTTTACAAGTAACATTTATTTACAAAAAATATACATGGGTGTCCTACCTAATATTTAAAGTATTAATAAGTCAAATATTTTATTTTCGTGATGAAGTAATCATGATGAAATAATTTCATGATGAAGATATTATAATGACATTCACTGAGTGATTTTGAAATAATTTTTTATATTAGAAAACGTAAGTGGAACATCCTATGTATATTTCTTCTTTCTATTATATTTGTTCATCTTACAAAAAATTTACAAAATCGATATATTTGATATCTAAAATAGTAAAACTAATAATACACTTGGACATAAAAGACACCTAACACAATAATATGCATAATTAAAATGCAACGATAGAAGACGTACTTCTTTCACTTAAATCTAAAAATAATTAACTTTAATCTAGTATTATGATATCAAATTATTCAAATGATTGAAAAACAAAAGTTTACTGAAAGTTTATATACTTAAAGTATATCGAAAATTTATATACTTAAGACAAATATTTAATAAAATTAAACATAATAGAAATATTACTTTTCTGTTATTTTTCTTACGCTTAATACAAAAAAAAATTATTAATTTGTAATAAGAGTTGCAATAAAAATGTTTAATTCATAACAGAAGTATAAGAAAATTGTTAATTTATAATAAAAGTATTGAAGAAAATTTTACAGAGGATAATAGATCAAGGTTAACTCACGACGTGTTACCTGTGATCTCATAAGTCTATTATCTTTCCGTATACTATTTAGCGTGTGATGTGCAAAGAGACGTTCATGGGGTTTTAACTTGGTACTCCAGTCTTTATCCGTCGGTGAAACTTTATTACCTAGTACAGGTCGTCGTTTCCACACTCCTTCACGAGTTACTTCCGGCAACGGATAAGGATTCCGAATGTAAGTTACCTCCGCCATTTTATCACCTCCTGCAATTGTCAACACCACGCTTCGTCAAATTTCTGTTTAAAGTCCAAACAATGTTAAAAAATTGAAACAATTTTAAAATTCAGCAAATAAATACGTAAACATTAATGTAAACTTCGTTAATAAATTTTGATGTAATGAATTCAAGTAAGCAATAATTATTTTAAAATATCCTTTTTTTAAATATATCTTATAATCTCAATTTACTAAAATGAATTTCTCCATTTCGATCACTTTTATTGATTACCTAAAAATTAAGATGCAACCGAATATGAAAAATTCATAATGAAAAATTCTCAAACTTGTATGTATACTACATAAAGTAATATATTACAAAATTCTATTTTGTAGGAGAACAATTTTTAACAATTTTTTATCCAACTTTACTACAATTTTGTGCCTCTATAGAATCTTTCAAAATAACGTCTTAAAAATTATGAAAATAACATCCTTAATATTCTCAAAAGCATAAATAAAAAAATGTTCAAAATCCAAAAATAAATGATATAAAATATCGCTAAAAAAAGATATTAATTTTCCCCAAAAATAATATTTATCATTTGCTTGTCAGTAAAATGTTAAAAACGCCTTGCCTTTCCAAAATCAAAACGCAATAAAAAATTACAAATAATAACCTCCACATTTCGTGCATCACTCAAAAGCAATAAAAATATTTACATGAACAACATGCGTTTAACGATACCAATAAAAGTTGTTATAAATTCTGTTTTGTTTAACCTCATTTCTCATAACCCTTTACAATCTAACCCTAACCAAAGTATGGCAGCGTTCAAGGATAAACATCCGTTACGGATTCCCTTTTCCAGGAGATTAGGGCCCGTCGGGTATCGGTTGGTTGATCCACCCTCGAAATATCTACTTTGAGGAATTTCGATTTCGATCTGGATTCATTCATAAACGTGAACGTGTTTAATTCATGCAAGCGGTCTGCATCCCATCATTCTCCACAGGGTGTCCACTTATCGAGCCTATTCCATTCCCTCCTTTCGTTCATTCTCGCCTTTACAGACGCTCAGGCTGCTTTCCAAGGGCGTCTAGTAAGGCTCCCCAAAGTCGCTTACAAGCGCTTTCACGTTTAAGAGCCGTGAAAGAGCTTATTGTGAAATTTAACCAAGATTTTCCTCGAATGCCGCCATTCATACACGACCGTCTTTCTGTCTTCATTTACATTTAAGTAGTCAGCTGTTTGTACCGAGCTCGATTTACTGATCATTCAAATTCTTCCATTTCTTATAAATACACGATGTTTCGCTGAATTATCATCCAAAAGCAATTATGAGACAAGTTGTATCGCTTCAATTGTTATATTTTTTATATGAGAAATATTCATATATATTTCTGAGAAAAAAATATAATTTCTATAATTCAGAATTGTTTCTATGATATAGATGATTTTTGTAATTTAGAATTATAGAAAATTATACTGGAACTATACAATAAATAATATACAATAAAAGGAATGTATTATAAAAATATGTTATTGTAGAGGAATAAACTAGACTATAAATTATACTATAATTAACTATTTTTTAGAATTATTAGAAATTGTACTATAAAGAAGTAATAATAACAGTGAAACTATTAGCCTAATATTAGGATCTCGTTGTATTGCCTTAAATACAAGGTGATGGTACATGGAGCACTAAAATTTTTAAATTTAAAAGTTAATATATAAATTTTTAATCTTGAAACTTCTTAATTATCAGATTTATAAGTTTACAGGCCTCGGAATTAAAAAAACATTAAATCTCGTACTTTGCAAAATTAAACTTTACAAAATTAAACTTCTTATTAAGTTTAAAAATTTCTTAATAAATTTGACAAATTTTCATTTTTTATACAAATTAACAACTTCCAATTTTTATAAAAATTGACATTTTTGATTTACCATTTTTGGCATGTTCGGTTGCAAATATGAACAAAATTAGAGAACTTGAAAATTTGAGAATGTAGAGATTCAAAGACTTGGGCATTTAAAGATTTGGAAATCTAAATATATAAAAACTTGAAAAAATGAAAAAAAAAGGTACTAACTTGAAAATATAAAAATTCCAAAATACACAAATTTGTAAATATGAAAATTCGAAAGGGAAGAAACTTGAACACACATTCGATGATGCAGAAACTTAAAAATGCGAAAAATCGAAAATACAAAAGCTAGAAAATCTAAAAATAGTAAACGTAAAAACATGAAAATCTAAAAATGCCAATCTTGAAAACAAAAATTTGATCAAAATCCCCAGCTGCCCAAATCCCCACCTCCCCAAGTCCCCAGTTCCCAAAGTCCCCAGCTCCCCAAATTCCCAGTTCCCAAAATCCCCAGCTCCTCAAATCCCCACCTCCCCAAATCCTCAGCTCTCCAAATCCCCAGTTCCCCAAATCCCCAGTTCTACAAATCCCCAACTCTACAAATCCCCAGTTCTCAAAATCCCCAGCTCCCTAAATCCCTAGCTCCCCAAATTCCCAATTCCTCAAATTTCCAGTCTCCTAACAAAACAACAAAAAACTGTTAAGTTTATAAATGTATATAAAGGAAGCATGCACTGCACTCTAGAGCGCCTACCACAATCTCCGTTCATAGTAGAGGAACATTTAAAATCATAGTAAAGCGTCCACGCATGACCCTACGTGTCGCCTGTGAACCAGCTAGCATCAAGAATTAAGGGAGGTAGAAATGATACGTAGTGGCGACACGAGCCGACACGTGGCAGTACCGCTTTATACAAACAGCATTATGCACGATCGTGCTAACATAAATTACTGTGGGTTTAATATTGAACGTCGACGTTGGCCATGGCCGACCACCTCCTGAGCAAAACATGCTAAATGCGGGGAATCGAGCACATTTGGTCACAATACTCTTCCTTCGATTCTTCATCGTCAATCAGGTGTTCAATTTATAACTACTCGCACTAGTATTGATTTTTACAAAGTCTCAGAACTCTTTCAGATGCTTTCTTAATTTGTGAAACGAAGAAATCTAGGTAATTGTGTTTCTGCATTTTTATTTATTAACTTTTTATTACTTTGTTTATTGCTGTTCTTATTTACAAATTTCTGAAGCTGAAAGTTTTGAATTTGGAGACTTGTGGATTTTAAACTTTTTAAGGAATTCAAATTTCACACTTCTCAAAGTAATGTAGACTCAAAGTCCCAAACTCTCAGATTCCCAAATTCCAAATTGATCAAATTTCCAAATTTCCAAATTTCCAAATTCCCAAATTCCCAAATTCTCAAATTCTCAAATCTACAAAGTTCCAAATTTCCAAATTGTCAAATTGTCAAATTCCAAAATAACCAAACTCCCAAATATCCAAATTGCCAAATTTATAAAATCCACATTTTCCAAATTTTTAAATACTCAATTTCCCAAAACTCCAAATTCTCAAATTCCTAAATCCCCAGCTCTCCAAATCCCCAGTTCCCAAAATTCCCAGCTCCCAAAATCCCCACCTCCTCAAATCCCCAGCTCCCCAAATCTCCAGTTTCCTAAATCTCCAATTCCCCAAATTCCAAGTCTCCTAAATTCTTATATTCCCAACTCCTTGCACTTTCATATTTTTACATTCCTAAATTCCTACATTCCCAAATTCTTAGCTCCAAAAAATTCCTAAATACCCAAATCATTACATCTAAATTCCCAGATTCCCAAATTTCCAAATTCTACCGTTCCAAAATACCTATATTAAAAAAATTTCAAATTTTCCAAATCCCCAAACGCTCTAATCTCTTCACCACTTTCTCAATCGTTTTAAAACCCATTAATTCGTGCCGGATAAGCCTATTTTCGAGAGGGAGAATGATGTACAGGGGTGAACGAAAGAATGTTTCGTGTCGTTGCTCACGCAGTATCATCGGCGGACCTCTTCTTCGGTATCCTGGTTGCGATATACACGGGCATCGACACGCGTAATCGCGTAATCGCATAATCGTGGCGCGTGCTGAAGTTCGGGTTGCGGGAGCTTTGCGTACGTCTACATCGGCGCACGTGCGACGTTCAGCGCACTGAATCAACAACGATCGCGAATCACGGACCTATTCGTGAATACGAACGACAAATCCTTCCCAAGCGTTTTACGAGGTAATTGTTCCAACGATATGGTCTCCTATAACTCTGCTTACAATTAGTCCGAAAATATGTTAACGAACGACGGCTTAATGTATTAAAATATTATTAAAATTTATATTGTTATGAAAACTAATAAAAAGCAGTCTTTTGGTAAGAGTAGACTCCCTATTTTGAATTCATAATAAGATTTCATAGTTAGACTTCAAAGTTAGATTACATAATTAGACTTCACAGTTAGATGTCACAATTAGATTTCGTAATTATACTTCATATTTAAACTTCATAAATGGACTTCAAAATTACACTTCATAGTCAAACTTTATAGTAAGACTTCATAGTTAAGCTTCACAGTCCGACTTCATAGTTAGACATCATAGTCAGACTTTATAGTAAGACTTCATAGTCAGACTTTATAGTTAGACTTTATAATTATACTTCATATTTAAACTTCACAGTCAAACTGTATAATTAGAGTTTATAATTATACTTCATATTTAAACTTTATAGTCACGCTACATAGTTAGACTTCATAATTAAATCTCACAGTTAGACTTGATAGGCAGAGTTCATAGTCAGACTTCATAATTATACTTCATAGTCAAACTTGATAGTTAGACTTCATAATTAGTCTTTATAATTGGACTTTATAGTAAGACTTCATAGTCAGACTTCATAGTTAGACTTTATAATTATACTTCATATTTAAAAGTCATAGTCAGACTTCATAGGTAAACTTTATAATTGTACTTCATATTTAAACTTCATAATTAGACTTTATAATTATACTTCATATTTAAACTTCACAGTCAAACTGCATAATTAGAGTTTATAATTATACTTCATATTTAAACTTCATAGTCACACTTCATAGTTAGACTTCATAATTAAACCTCACAGTTAGACTTCATAGGCAGAGTTCATAGTCAGACTTCATAATTATACTTCATAGTCAAACTTGATAGTTAGACTTCATAATTAGACTTCATAATTGGACTTCATAGTTAGACTTCATAGCCAGCATGTCAGAAACGAAATGCCGATGATAATACATCACATATCAGGGTGTATCTTTAGCATGACCAAGTAAGATGGTATTCTTGCAGGTTTCTCTTGAAATCCTAATCCTATAATATCTTTGGGGCGATATATCGACGTCAGTAATGGAATCGTGCATTCAAATGGACATCGTTTCCCACCGAGTGTAGGAGGCAGGTCGCGGAGGGCAATGCCAGGGATGATATTGCCAATATTTGGTTTGATTCTGGTGCGAATGTGCAGGGTGTATGGCAAGGGGGTGATCGCACCCCCTTAAGCGCGAGCACAGGGGTCGGGAGGGTCGATGTATGTTAGACGGGCGCCGATTACCATTTGAATGTTTCTACCCCTGGTCAGCCTTTGTCAGCCCTCGTGACAGTGACCGCACCTATCTATCTATAAGGGATCCATTCTCTCTTTTCTTCCGTTTTTCTCCACCGTATGTTCGCTGTTACTTCTTCAATATCGAACAGTTGAATTTACCACCAACCGCTTTTCTCCTTCATCTTGACCTTTTAATAAACTTTGCCTTTTAATTTCGAGTCAAATTTAGTAGATAAATATATTGTTGGGTTGCTGGAAGAGTTATACTACTTCGAAAAACATTCCTCTGAAAGATTATTACACCTTTTCTATAGGAGGAAATTTTTAATTTATCTTTTTATGATAGAATAAGTCTATTTGTTGTTTTATGGAAGGAAGTTTTTATTTGATGTCTTATGGAAGGAAATTTTTATTTATCATTTTATTAGGCACTTAAGAGTGACACAATTTCTTTTCATTTGCTATTAAAAAATTGTAAAGTGTCACACAATATTAGTATCAGAGACTGATATTGAAGTTAGAATGTTTAGAAAAAATATGAACAAGATAAATGTTTACAACAATCGCATAAAAATGAATAGAAAAACGAACGACTTCGTTATTGCTCTCGAATTCAGAATAGATTATTTTTTATTTTAGTTTTATTTTTTTCGCCCGAACAACTACGATATTCAATACATCAAAAAAGACACAAATATGTTTCTGTCAAACATTACATATTTGAAGGGTACAAAGGATGTATGGATCATACCATATGACCACAGAAACGAAAGAAATATTGATACTGCTTTGTTCGCAAACGTCCAAACAGACCAGTAAAAGCGACACGCCTCTGGTTTCCATTCTTTTGTAGATTCTAGAACGAGAAACATGTTCTACACAGAATCATTCAATATCAGATATTGTAGGACGTGTTGTGTGAAACGTGGAAAATCTACAACCGTTGCTTTTCGAAATAAATTTCAAACTTCTGACGATTATTCAATGTATAGACAAATTCGGAAAAATGTATTGGTAGAGCTGAAGAAGTTAACACGATGAAAAATTTTATTTCGATTTATCAAATTAATTTTTTTTTTATTAGTGAATTTATTTGTGCGATTTTTAGTTCTGTTAACCTTCATATCACCAAACATCATCAACTTTCATATTACCAAACCTAATAATATATTCACAAATATTTACATATATTCATATAGTAATATATTCACATACAACGCGTGTCACTAAATTTGCACACACTTTATTACTATCTCAATTTAATAAATAATTCAATAGATAAAACTCAGACTCAGTTTTTTAATTTTATTTTATTTATATATTTGTATTAATATTACATTTGTATAATACGTTTGCTATCATTTTGATGTTCGATATTCATGGTTACGTATCTATTCATTTTATTGGAACCCCAAAATGGCCGCCATTACTCAAACGTTCCTTGGTGAGAAAAATTTCACAGTCGATTACACGTTTTGCAAGCTCGGTTCTAATAAAGAACCGAAAAAGTTTGAATAGGAGGAGAGGCCTGAGAAAGTCTCGTGTCTTCATCGAGGTTTCATGATCCCCCGTGTAGAATAATGTCTTACACCCTGCGTGTCCAATTCGACGAAACCAATGGGGAGGGTACGACAGCAGTGCGACAGGTGGCCCGTGAAATCAGTGCACGAGTGCGCCGTTCCATCGACCCTGTCGTTCGATACGGTTCATTAGGAAATTAAGTGTATAATAATTAGTATTGGGGTGCTGATGGGACACGTTAAACGGGGCTCTTTTTTCGCTCGACGACCACCGCACGCCAGGGGAGTAAACTGCGCGTACGACGCAAATTTCACACGAGAACCTTAGTGTACATTTCGGGAAAAGTAAACGTGTGTTGTATACTATAAATAAAGTGGTGAACTTTGACAAAATTTTATATACTAACAAACATTTGTAATAAATCATTTTTAATATGGAAAATAAAAGTTACGTGGACGTTTGGTGAATTTAACAAACGATACAAATTACTTGTTCTTTTTGTTATTTATATAGTGACTGATTTATTTTATAATATTTATGCTATAACTTAATATTGGATATTATAATTAGGATGTGTAGTAGTTATGTTAGTTAATGTTAAGAATATGATAGATTAATTGAAATTTTGAATTCTATCTTCTAATAATAGGATTGATAATAAAATAATTCTGTATCATTCACTTTTTATGATGTTTCTGAACCTTAACATAATCCTAACCTAACCAGACTTCATTTTGCTCTAATCTAGTCTATCCTAATAATATAAGTAAATTTGATAAAATACAATTGAATTTTAAACTTAACCTAACTTAGTTCTTTTTTAACCTAATTTAATTCTGCTTTAACCTAACCTAACTTAATTCTACTTTAAGTTAACCTAACTTAATTCTGTTTTAACTTAACCTAATTCTGTTTTAATTTAACCTAATTCAATATCAGCAAACCTAATCTGATCCAACTTAATTTTAACTCAACCTAATCCATCCTAATTTAATATTAGTGATCACAGCATAACCTACACTGAGATAAGATAATATACGCATAAAAATTTCTCACTGTCATAATCACAAGCTTGAAATATTAACACTGAAACTACCAAAAAAGTTAAATGATCGGTTGAAAAAATTCTTATTACAAATTACAAAATTTGATAAAATCATTTCCTCGAAATTCGCATAGATTTTCATCGAAATAAATCAATCTATATGTTAGTTTACGCTTTGTCATTTGTTCATTTATTTTTCAATTTCATCATTAACTTCAAATTAAACGTAAATTCTGGTAGGTTTAGTATCATCAGTGAATATTAGAAATCAATATGACTGTAACCCACAATTTTCGTTAAATGACGTCGATTCAAACAGTATATTTCTCGTGACAAACTCGAACACGTCTGCGAACACAATTTGCATATCGATGATCGAGCACTCAAGAGATGGTTGCATATTTTCGCGCGTGTTGCAGAGAGCTGTGGCGCGGGTTGGAGGCGGAGAGTCGTCGGTGTATTTTAGCATTTCACGTTTGTTTCCATTTAAATGGTAATCGAGTTCATAATGTAATTGTATTCACCGCGTAAGCCGGGTCTCACCGCAGCGTTTCGTCCCCGCCATTGTTTGCATTGTTCTCCTCGCAGCGCGAACAATCCGCCTGGCAGCCTTTCAGCCTCGCGTTTTGGCAAAATCTAAACCCCTCGGCCAGCTGTCCAGAGGTGATATTTCGCCGCGATACAACGCCAGTTTATGTGATACTGATGGATACTACTGTAAAACGTTTCGCCATCGAATCCGATAACATGAAAGGTTGATATGCAACGCGTTCGACTGCTGCAACTATCGTTTACGCTTTAGACTTGATTTTAACAGTTTAGTTAACAGCCAAAATTTGCTTTTCAAAATTTGGTTAAGTTATTGCAAAACTGTTAGGTTGACGTTAATGTTGTAAATTTGTAAATTTTCCAAACTACTGAATTCCTAAATCTCCAAATCTCCAAATTATTAAATTTCTAAATTTCAAATATCCACCACTCGAAAGTACAAATCTAAAATCTTAATAACCAAAATTTACAACTTAACAACTAAAAACCGAAATTCAAATTCCCACACTTGAAAGTTTTGAAAAAGTAGAACAACTTATACAAATGCAAAGTACAGAACAGTCTTCACAGAAGAATTAACTTATAAACTAAAAATTTAATTTTTCATACTTATAAAATATTTAGAAAAAAGAACAGTCTGAAAATATAACAATGACCTTAAAAGTTAGTTACCAGACACGTTCGCGCTCGCATATTTTACCGAAATTTTTCGTGCACCCTAGCCGTACAAGCTTCACGTTAAATCATAATAGATGGTCGCAGTCGACGTCAACCCGTAACAAAAATTTTTACCCGAAAATACATTGTTATACAGCTCACGAAGGAGTCGCAGAATCCTCGTCGAGGTGAAGCATAGAGAGAGCTATCAGGGTTGAAACGAGGTATACGAAGGGGGTTGGACGTTATTGTAACACAGGGGATGTGCCTGTATTTGGCTGTGTGTATGTGTGTAACGGAGTTGGTTGACTTTCTCTCATACATATTCATCAAACGCTAATTAATCATCGCCGGGCACACCCACTGCGAGCCACCCTCTTGGCAGCAAGCGGACCCCGCGACGAAAAAAAGAGAATAAAAAAAAAGAATACGAGATCCGCAACGCAGACACCTCTATATATTACCGGGTACATCCAGATGTCGAAGCTGGCAACGCGAAGCGAGATTTTTAAACGGAATTGACAACATCGGAAACGAACGCGGTGAATAACAAAAATTTATCGTTCCTCGAAATTGCAACTGTTTGGATTACGCGGAAAATTACGAAGCACGGATCGCGGGAAACAAAATTTCGATCTCTGTGCTCGATTTTGTTGAATTATTAATTAAATTGGGATACTTTTGCTTAACCGGTTTGTAGCGGAACGTAATACTACTGTGTACAATCTGTAGAAGCAATTATAGATTCTGTAATTGCTTTAACGATTCGAATTTTTAGGTTATGTATTTCGACGTTCTTTTTCCGAAATGCTTGTATCAAAGTTTGGCTTTAGAGCAATTTGAATTAAAAAGCAGAATCATAGTTTGTACTTATGGTTATGTATAATATTATTCTTTACAACGAATAAATCAACTTGTGATTGTATTATTGTTAACATATTACACGTATTGCAGAAAATATCCAATTCCCAATACGTTTAGTTGCATTTTATTCGTTTTTACGTCTAAGTCATTTCTTCAAGTATAAAACAATAATTTCAACATCTGTATAAAGTATCAGAATGTAAAGAATTGTTTCATCAGACTTGTATAAAACTTGTATACAATAATATTAAAAATTTACAAAACTTGACAAGATTATACTTGAAGATATATTTCATTTAATTAACTATAAAATATCATCACGGTTGCCAAAAACCCACAAGATTGATGGAACCTTGAGATTTGAATTATTATCAAAAATTCCTCGATAAAAAATATTTTTCAAATAACGATTAATTTTGTTCCTCCGTTTAAATGCATTGATCGCTTGTATAATGGCAGCATTGTACAGACAATCAATCTAAACTGTAATTTCGTAATCCCATTAAGCGGGGACCATCTTTGCACGCACTTGCTGCAGGGACTTCGACTTTCACGCAGACGGGATGCGTATAATTAGGTATCGTTTATTTTACACTATGGCACCGCAGTTAGGGTGACGTTTCCAGCCCTGTAATATATACGTTTTGGGGTTCTAAGCGCGTACAAACGTGGCCAATGGCGGTGGTGGTCGCTCATAGAACGCTTCACTGTTAATGTGATGCGATCATCACCCGTTGCCCATTGATATTATAATGCGAGAACCTTACTTTCTTGATACTTTTGATATATTTTACTTATTTATTTGCTGCTATTTTTATCTTGATTCTGAACTTTTGTACAATGATTTAGGTTAGGTTCTAGCTGAAAGGGTTTTTAATAAATTCAAGTAAAAATAGAATTTGACAAATTACTATGAAATTACAATTGTATTCTATTAAAAATTAAAGAGTATACCGCACAAAAATATATATTGCAATCAAAACTGTACTTCAACAGAATGCAAGTATGAAAACCATTTCAGCCAGGTCTGCGCTATGAATTTTCATATGAACTTCAACAATTTAACCAACAACTGTAGTCACAAATTACTTATATTATTAGGAAGTACTTGAATGTATAACTAATTCCTAAAAGGGCAGAATCAACCATTATGAACTACGTCATACAGTTAATCTAAAGCTAAAACAGTTCATAAAAAACTGTAAAATTAACTTAAACAAATTTTAAATGGAAACTAAATCGCTGTCCAAGCTAAAGCTTCTGTGTGTCAAAAAATGTCCTATGTACATAATTAAAATTTAAGCAATTTTTCACAATAAAACATAAAAAAGGGGAGTGCCAGGTAGCTGGAAACTTGTATACGTATTTTGACTGCTAGCATCAAATCGCGACAGTGGCAGATTGCGTGCTGACAAATGAGCGGCCCGCTACGGGACGCGATACATACGAGACATATGGCCCCATAAAAAAAGCGCGAGAGATACAAGAGATGGCCTGCAGCAACCATCCAGTCGATCCAATATTAATGGAGACCAAACACCGCACATTCTGTGTCGTCGCTGTCCCCGTTGTGTGTACACATTGGTGTGCCATTATGCCCCTTTTATAATGTGTATACACACCCTCTTTGTTACAATGGAATGATCTATGATCGTGGTGGGCATAGATCGGCAAGTCAATTCTTCGACCCTTATGCTGCTCGCTTTTTTCCTCCTTTCAACCGATCCTGACCTTTTCTTGGAAATCATCCTTTTACACTTTTCGTTGTTATAGTTTATTTAGTTGTATGCCAAGTTTTAATTAACAAAATTTTACTACTTGCTGATTTTACGTATTTAGGTGCTTAAAAGTTGCACATTCAATAAAAATTCGATACAGGATGACACGATTTAATTTAACAATTGTAACCACTATTGTTTTATGATGCAAATGTTAAATGAAAGAGTTATTATTACATATAATCAAAAAATTAAAAATAATATTAATAAAAATATTATTCATGTAATAATCACAAGGTATATTGTAATATTATTGCATTATAGAATTATTATCTCTAGCCTCGCTTCTCTAAAAATGTCCTAATTTGTAAGATAGTTTCATATAATGAATTTACTAACAATTACAATTACTGTAAATTATAGCAAATATTCACAACTAGGTGTTCAAACACCAGATGAAGTTTTGGTCAAATCTTTGTAAACAATCTAAAAGAAACTCCAACAAATTGTCAATCAAATTGTAAATCACTGACTACAAAATGGCTGATCTTCAATCATATAAATGTACTAATTGAAATAAATCACAAAATACATTTCAGTAACTAAATTTAAAAAATAATTTTAAAACAGTGCTGTAATGAAAAACAATTTCAAAACAATGCTCCAATAAAAAATGATTCCAAAGTACTTGAACCAAAAACAATTCCAAAACAATATTTGAATAATTTCAAAAACAATTTAGAAACAATGTTTCAATTCCAAAAAGCGTGTAATAAATCTGTTGAAGGAAAGATCGTAAATCGATTCATGTTCGAAGCAGGTAAATTAGCATCGATTGTAGACGATCGTTGCATTATTAGATTGCATTTAAGTAAGCCGAAATCGAGGCGAAGGAGCGATTTACGTTTCACGGGTGAAATCGAAGTAATTCCGGCTTTCCTGAGCGTGCAAACAATAAAATTGGATTTAGCAACCCTCGCTCGCGTACGTGGCGTGCGACTTCAGAGGGTGAGTTTTCGGAAGGTGGACAAGCAGCACGGTTGTTCCGGGGGTTTGCGAGATCAAAGACACCCTCCGGGCAATTCCGTACTTTCCACGTGACATATTAGGTAGAAATTGACGGCGACAGACACGAGCAACGACGTGGCTGGTGAACTTTGATCATATCACCTGTGGGACTTATTTCGACTCGTGAATATTATTACTGCAATAGGCTCGCATTAGTCCCCCGTGATTACGTTCAGAATTCGAAGGAGAACATAGAAAATGCGAGCATATCAAATGTTCCTATATGCGTCACGAGGAAAACATTTTGTTCGCATAAATGTTCGGTAAAATTATTGCACAGTTTGTATAATCCAATACACTATTATTGTTACAAGGTAATAATTATTACTTTTTATTGTAAATCTCCACCTCTCCAATTACCCAGCTCCCCAAATCCCCAGCTCCACAAATCCCAAGTTCTCAAAATTCTCAGCTCCTCAAATCCCCAGCACTACAAATCCTTAGTTCCCAAAATCCCCAGCTCCCCAAATCCCCAGCTCCCCAAATCCCCACCTCCCCAAATCCCCAGTTCCCAAAATCCCCAGCTCCCCAAATCCCCAGCACTACAAATCCCCAGCTCTCCAAATCCCCACCTCCCCAAATCCCCAGCTCCCCAAATCTCCAGCACTACAAATCCTCAGCTCCCCAAATCCCACCTCCACAAATCCTCAGTTCCCAAAATCCCCACCTCCCCAAATCCCCAGGTCCCTAAATCCTCAGCTCCCTAAATCCCTAGCTCCCAAATCCCCAGTTCCCAAAATCCCCAGCTCCCCAAATCCCCAATTCCCTAAATCTCCAATTCCCCAAATTCCCAGTTCCCTAAATTTTTATATTCCCAACTCCCTTTATTATTGTTACAAGGTAATAATTATTACGTTTTATTCAATTATTAAATTAATTAGGCAGTTATTAGAAAGTAATAATTATTCCTTCTTTTACAATTATTGCTTCGTAATAATAATTAATAGGTATTTGATTATATTAACAATGTATTCATGATTAGTAAATTTATTATTTGTGTATATGTGCAGAAATAAATAGCAAAAAAACGTTGTATGTAATTTTACAAACATGGCAGTTTGAGAAATAATTAATATTTTGTTTTCATTATCGTCAGTTTGTTAATAACAATATTTTTTTGTCACTTCTGACTTAATCT
Source organism: Megachile rotundata (assembly GCF_050947335.1). Lineage (NCBI taxonomy): Eukaryota > Metazoa > Arthropoda > Insecta > Hymenoptera > Megachilidae > Megachile > Megachile rotundata. Next base: position 5,473,484 of record NC_134989.1, read on the forward strand.
GTACTTTTCTTGTAAGACATCTTTACGTTTGGCTTCAAATATTATTAACTGCATCTAAGACCTTGTTCAATAATTTAACTGAAAGTATTGTCAGTAACATTGATAAAATTATAAAATAATGAAAATGTATAATTCAGAAATATGCAAATTCACCCCTTGTATCATGATTACTTTGTGAAAAACTCTACTATGCATAATATGTAGTCATTGAAATATAATTCAAATGAATTTTGACACAATAAAAGTTATTGTTTATTGAAAGATCAATAACATGATCGGACCCGCATGTACATATATGAACTACTCTGTGAAGAGAATTTTAATTTAAGCAGTAAAAAGAAAGGAAAAAAATTGTTATGTGTATATTTCATATTTAATTTGTCTATGTAAAAATAATAATTTATAATACAATTACTTTATAACATCAAGTACATATAATAAGCATAATACATAACACACTGTTGTAATATGTAATATAGTTCATTTTACAATTTACAGTTCATACACAATGAAATATAAATTTTAAGTTACTAACTCATAAAGTGAAATTTAATTTGAATAACAAAAATGTAATTAGTAAATACCTTTCTTATTATATATTTTATATTGTTACATGTGTTCTACCATTGTATTGCAAAATTAAAATAAATTTCAAGCAAATTTCTAACTATAATTTCTTATTAAAAAAATACGTACCCCTCATTAGGAAAAAACGATCTCTGAAATTTTTGAATGCACGGAAACAAATCAAGAACTGACAACAAGTGCGTTGTTCAAGACATAAGTACGTTAAAACATTGCTTATGAAGTTACCCGAGGCAAAATTAAGTCGATAACATTCTCCAAGGAAACAATATCAACAGATAGGGCTTCTATTATACTCATTTATACACTTTTTGCGACATCTGTGTGGATAACCAAGAAGCGATTGAAAAATATGGAATTTCTTTACCTATTTTATAATTAACATTTAAAATTGTTAAATCACAATCAAATACTGACTAAAATAAGAAATTATTTAAATGTAAATGTATTTAGAGATTTAGGCGAAACTTCGGAGAACCGAAGATTCCGATATTGACCACATATTGCAAGTAAGCTGTTTTTTTTGCAGAAGAAGGTATCTATGAAAATGATTTTTAGCGAATCAAAAGAAAATTTGTTGCCATTCTTATGTCATTTCCAACATCATCCACGAGATACAGTATAGTGTACGAAATGTTATCAACACATAATCCGCATCTTGCGAGCCATGGAATGTATTTCAAACAACATAAAATCAATATTAATGAATATATAATAAATATACAGCATATTAATCAATAAAATCAATATTAATGATGATTAGCGTTATGGGCATCGACTGCCATGGTCATTAGCCCATAATCAATATTAATTGAATTTTTACGAGAAAAAGAATAAGTGGCACCATCTCTACGGCGAACAAGGTGAACTACACTCTTTTGAAACTATAGGTTAATTAGTCCTAATCTTCCGCCACTAGATGGCGGTGCATAAGACAAAAATGTGGTAATCATTTTGGAGTTGTCGGTCAAGAAGAGTTCTGTTCTCAAGCCGTCGTACATGAAGAATTTTATTTGTACTTGATATTCAATTTTATTTTAAAAAGCAAATCGTTCGTTATTCATTCCTTAACCAAATCTGAATTCAAGAGCACATATTTAAATCAAATTCAGAATCAATTTCAATAAATCAATTATTTTTGAAAAGTTATTGTTTATTGACAATTAAAAATATAGGAAAACATACCCTATAAAAATCAGTAAGCCAATTACGATTACCGTAAAAGTGATTCAAAATTGATAATAGTTTAGTAAAGTCAGAACAATTCGAAGTTGCTTAGCCTTTCGTTAGTAATTAAATGATTAAACACTAAGTTTAATTAAGTTATGCACTGTATGAAATGTGGTGAAAATAAAAAAAAATTTATCAACAATCACTGTGTATTTATTGCTACCTAACAAACCCAACAGAATAAAAACTTACACATTCGAAAGAGAGAATTTGTATCAAGCGGACATGAGAATTCCTGGAATTTGATGTCATGAAAATTCCAAAAAGTGGCGCGAAAGATACCTCCTCATAACTTATGTTCTCCTGATACAAATTTTCAAAATTGGTCCGTGGAATTTCAAAAATCGCGCCGCGGGAATTCCTGGAATTCGGCGTCATGAAAATTCCAAGAAGGGGCACGAAAGATACCTCCTCATAACTTATGTTCTCCTGATACAAATTTTCAAAATTGGTCCGTGGAATTTCAAAAATCGCGAACCGGGAATTCCTGGAATTCGACGTCATGAAAATTCCAAGAAGTGGCACGAAAGATACCTCCTCATAACTTATGTTCTCCTGATACAAATTTTTAAAATTGGTCCGTGGAATTTCAAAAATCGCGCCTCGAGAATTCTTGAAATGACGTTATGAGAATTCTATGAAGCACAAAGAATACCTCCTTATTGTGCATGTTCTCCTGATACAAATTCTGAATATTTTGTTTTTTATTTTTTAAAATTTGTTGCAATTTCTGGGGATCGGAATGACGGGATTTATAAGGAAGTAAATATGCAAATACATGTTTTTATTCATATTTATTTTCAAATAGTTTTGTACATCAAATGACTTAATATATTTTATTAATAGATGGATACATTATTAACACTTAATTCTAGGACGGAATTATCATAATAGTATGTACATATTAGTGTGCGCTGTAGTACAGGATCTTGTAGAAAGCTAATAAAAATCTGTTGAGAGATTAAAGATAATGTAGCAATTAATTTGCTTCTAAAAAGTTGAAGAAAATTGTAAGTTATGGAAAAAATGTGATGAATACATAAATCGGACCATTGCTTCCTTGGGCTGTACTAAATGTCGTTCACATTAGGCTATTTGACAAGTGCTTGCCTAATCTGAACACCCCCTTATGCAGATTCAATGCAGCGCCATCTAGCAGTGATACGCGGAATTTTAATTAAATGTCGTTGACATTAGGCTATTTTGATAAGTACTTGCCTAATCTGAACGCCCCCTTATGCAGATACGTCGTAGCGCCATCTAGCAGTGATATGCGGAACTACTATAAAACTTCGCTAATGGTATATTACCGTTGAAGTATAGTCAGCTAATTACCCACAGAATCCGATCGGTACTTACACGTGTTCATCATAATTCAACAGTTTCTTGTTAGATGTCGCTGTTGACAGCAACTGTGGCGGTTTCTTTAAATGATTATTTCCTTTTTTCTTGATGTATTTATATGCGTATCATGTTCAATAATTCATATACTCTATGGTGATCATCAGAATCGTCGAACAAGATTAGTTTTGTTATCAAAGTCATCGATCAAGAATATTTATACTTGTGAACAAATGATTAATGTAAAAATACAATTTTAAAAAATACAAAAAAATGCAATTTTGTGTTTCAATAGTTTCACACTTGGCCAGTAGACGACGCCAACAAACTTCCAAAATACTTTTCACTTTTTTAATTCAATTATTTGAAGACAATATACTGTCTTTTATATCTCTTTTATGTATTAAACTACCGTGATACGTCCATTATAAATGCAATTTTCAATGCGATATGTAGTTATAAAACGGTGCTAATTTATGTGTTGATGCAGTTCTTAGAGTCACATTTCTAAAACGTAAAATACTCAATAAAATAGCTTACTTTTATAAATAAGCATGCACTTGTAAATGTTTTATTATTTATTAATTTCGAAAATACCTTTTTTAAGTAAAAGAAGGCAGGTTTGCTCTTCAGGATATCCGTGAGTGCATGTTTGTACGTTTACGCATCGCGCCTTCGTAAACACAATTATCTACGACTTCTCTGTACTTTAACAAAAATACTTTTTTACAAAAAAGTTGTAATATAGATAATAAAATATAATCGTAGTTAATTCTTGTTACCAAAATGTTGCAAATATTTAATTATTATTGGATTTATTCGTTTCAGTAAATCATCCACAGATTCTACACGAGGTGACTATCGTAAAGTTACATTACCAATGGTTATACGTCAGGTGCGGAGGAAATTTGTGTAAGCGGATGGGTTGATACATTCGCAAGTTATCGTCATGGCTTTGTTCATATGGAGTTTTAGAGGGAATATCAATCGGTTTTTAACTGATGTTCAAATATTACAATACCTCATCGTGCTATTTGGATTATTTAATTTATCTTTATGTCTCTATGAAGATCAAGTTGGAAAATTTGACTGGTAAATTATTTATAATTCTCGAACCAATGTTGATTGTGATGTTGAACTTCTTTAATAATGCAACAACGTGTTTTTGTCATTTGACAGTGCATTAAATGTTAAATTATTGTAAATAAATGATTCGTCATTATTTTTACAGGAAACAGAATTACGTTGGTAAAATTAAATTTGCCAGTTTTGACACTGTTTCGGCCGCAAAAAAAATTATTGTTGCTACCGAAGAAAACGTTATTGCTGCGCTAAATTTTAAGTCAGGTGGGCTGTAAACATCAATATAATAAATAATTGTACATGACGATAACTTGTAACCTTTTATTACTTTAACGTCGCGAATGAAAATGTACAATTTTAGGTTGAAATTAATAAGTAAATTAAAAGTCATGCAGCATGTGTCCTACCTTTTCATTAATTGAAAATAATCATGTTTCAGTTATTCATTCAATGTGTTTATAAAGTATAATCCGTGTTATAAATATGTATTAAAACTTCCAGAGCTACGTTTAGAAGGTCATAATGGTATAAGTTAATTCCCATGTTGAAAAGTAAAAGATTTTGTTAATCTGAGCGAACATCTGTTTCATGCATATGTTCTAACCATTGGCGAGGTAAATGTAGATTTACTAGTAGTATCTTTTCTTTCAATCATGGTCTTGTATAAATTATATCTATGTACACAGATCACTATTTGAAACAATTTATCTTATATCATTATCACCTTTATCTCCTCATATTAGTGTATATGTAGACATATGGGTAATAGAATGCTTTCTTCGAATAAATAGATATATATAGACTATATCATATATCACAATTTCACCTTGTATTATAAGGGTACAAGATGTTTATTAATTTATTTAGGACAAATATTATGGAGACGTGTATTAGAAAAAGGATGTGCAGGCCACATTCGTGCGCTAGGTGGAGTCACAGATGGAGATCTTGTTTCTGTCAGCGGAGGAGTACCAGCTATTGTGCGTGCATGGGATTTAGCTACTGGACACATACTTCACGAATGGCCAATAGCTGAGCAAAGTCCTGAAAGGTCAGTATCATTATTTTTTAAAATAATTTAACAGTAATCTTTATTTTTATTTATACAATTATTATATATTATTTTGATAAATATTTCTATATTATAATAGAATCTTTCAATACGTATTTACCAGTTTGAATTATAATTATGGTGACAGAAATTAGATTTTTGTAGAAAAATGTAATAAAATATAATTTATATTATTGGTTTTCAGACGTTTCTCTCCATTTATATCATTTTCTACAATAGGATTGTACAGTGCTAACAGGTTTCTTTATTGCTATTTAATGCACAATCAACAGTGTTATGTTAACAATATCACGTTAAGAAATTATTACACTTAATGTCATTTTCATATTATGTTTTTTGTTTAAAATTTAATTTCAGTGTAAAACAAGCATGCAAATTATTTTGTAAGTTAAAACATAATTTAGAGAAATGAACATTTTGTTAAGGTGGTGGAGTAAACTAAATTTATTTGTATTTCAGTTTAGCTTTTATAATGTTAAGTATATAAAATGTTTCATAGAAACTATTGTATAGTTTATAACATGACATGAATTATTCAAAAAACCTTATTTCTTATTAAATAATTGTTCATTTCTTGTTTATGTCATATTTTACAAAATATTTTGCCTTTGAAGGTATACACAATAAATTTTAATAAAATTTGTTATTAATGTAATATAGTAGCAAAACGAAGACATACAATTTTTTTAATGTGTAGAATTTATAACCAATATAAATTATAACTAATAATATTTTTTTATCATATAGAATCAAAGATGTAAAATGGAATATAAAAGATGGAACATTGCATCATATTTTACCAATTTATAATAGTGGTGTTGAAGTAACATCTTACGACAGTAAAACAGGAGACAAGCTAAAAACTCGAAGAGTTTCCGCACCATTTATAACTGAAGAAACGGAGTATGTTGTTGACTTTTAATATAACTACCTACGAAAATAATTAAATGTTATTATAAAAGTATTACATATTTTAAAACTAATATTTAATATTTTAAATAATTTCACATTTTTACTATTCCAGGTGTGTGTTAGCAGCTCCATATTTAGTATGCTTAAAAGGAGATAGTTCATTAGCTGTACTGTTTTTAGTACATTTATTTGATACGAATTCTCAACCAAAATCAGTTACCATAAACACAGTATTTGGTGCTGGTGCACAAGGACCATATCATTTGGAAGCAGTACTTGGTGAGGAACCTGTTGTATCAATTACTGCAGATGATAATCAGAGGAAACGAATTCTTCTGGTTGGAGAAGTACCTGTTCCTGTACAAAGAGATATTGTGGGGGATGCTATGCTTTATGTTGTGTCAGTTGATAATGAAAAAGTACTACTAGAAACGACTTACAAAAATGGAGTGAGTGTTTTATTTAGACTATATTGCAAAATCTATTTAATTTCTATGTTAAAAACCTTTATTGATTGTTTTTCAGATGACAGAAATTGCTGCCACAGAACTCTTAACGTCAAAATCGTTGCCAAATCTGTCTGTTAGTCTAACACATAATTCTTTATTATCACCAGCAATTGTGGCATCAGTTTGTCCGCGGCAAGCGACAGGTGTGACCTGCCGTCATTTATTAGCTTCAGAAGATCATAGTGTGTCACTTTTAAAACATAATAAATTAATATGGTCTAGAGAAGAAGCTCTTGCTAGTATTGTAGCTGTGGAAATAATAGAGTTACCTATGTCAGATAGGGATCAAGAAATTGAAACAGAATTTGATCAGAAAGAGAGTAAGTACATATATTTTTATTATATTTGTTTAAATATAGCAGAAAGTCGTGTAAAATAAAGTAGATATTTTTATTTGAAATTATTAAATAAACGTTCATATGTAATTGTTGATGATTACGGTGTTAAAAAATAAACTCGTATTAAAATTGTTTTTAATGTAAAACAATATTTCATATAAATTAAAAAAAAATATTTGTATTAAAATAATATAAAGATTAAATTTCTGTTACTATTTTGTTTCTATGCGTTTAGAAAATATTACTACAAAAGCTTATTCTTGTAATTAAATTATAATAATTATATTAATATTTTCCATAATTTATTTGTAAATAAAAGAATATTAGTTAAGTTATATTAATTATATTTCTTTTGTGAATGGCTGCTGGCAGGTATTGATGTAGACAGTTCATGTAAGTAGTGGAGCAGCAAGGGCTGGTTTGAAAATTACTTTATCTTCCTGCTGTTTATTAGTATTATGCGCACGTTAATTTTCTTTAGAGGCACAAGAAAACATAAACGAATTAAATACAAACTAGTAAATATTTTTATCTTTGCTATTTAAGGAAATTGCTGTAATATTATGTGCATGATGGTATTGACCAGTTTTATAATTTGATAAATAGACTTATTTGATATACATTATAAAAAATATATTCAAATTTAATTTTTAAATACCATAAATATTTAAGTATCATGCATGAATAGTTGAAAATAATATAACACAGCTATTTTGTTGTCTGATCACATCTAATTGATTGTATGTTATTTAATTAACATATTTTATTAATATCGTAATTGTTTGTTATTTGTTACTATTCCAATTTTATAATTGAATATTTTATTGTTTTTGTCCGTTTTTGATAAATGCAATATACAAAATAATTTGTAGCATTAATTTAATATGAGTAACATCTTTTATATTTTTGTTATAACCAGGGGATGTGCTGAGTATGATATTTAGAAGAATCAGTTCTCAATTTAAACAAGCAAAGGCATTTTTCCAGTCAATATTGAACTTCACCCCACAGCAGTCCAATCAACGTACTGATTTGGTACGAGATAAATTTGGATTACACAAAATGATTGTTTTGGTTACATCGCCAGGAAAGGTACAAAACCAAATATAAGTTTTATAATAAAAATGCAGATATTCAGTATTAATATTTCATTTTGTCTATAGTTATATGGTATTGAAACTAGAAAAGGTGAAATTATTTGGAATCTTAGAGTACCAAATATTCAAGGCTTTGCTAAAAAATCTAATGCAATGACTTTATACGTGCAACGTGGTAGCAGACATTTTCCGCACCCGCCTCAGTGTGCATTACTAGCAGAAGATAAGGTATATAAGAATGTTATTTTTATATTAAATTGTAACTTCAGTAATGTTCTTTAAATATTTCAGAAAACGTCAGAAGGGATTATATACGTATTTAATCCAATTACTGGCCAATCTCTTGATGGTTTGATAAAATTAGGATATAGAATAAAACAATCCATGTTACTACATGCGACAACAGATGATTTCCTGCGAAGCATTCTGATTTTTGATACGCGAGATAAAGCTCACGTGTATCCTGAAAGTGCAACTTCAATTGCTGCATCAGTTGGTAAAAATACATATATATTTACAACTGATCCAACAACCGGAGTATTATCAGGATTTTCACTTTCATATAGCACAGCTCAGGTATGTGCAACTTTTAAAACGTTCTTTGTTAAATGTTTTAATCATAATGTAATTTTATAGGAACTTATTGCGCATAAAGTATGGGAGTTGCTACTTTCACCAAAAAACCAAAGAATAACACACGTTGTGTCAAAAAATCCAATAGAACGTGTTCATTCCCAGGGTAGAGTTCTAAATGATAGATCAGTTTTATATAAGTATATTAATCCTAACTTAGTGGCTATAGTAACAGAGGGTATAGGATACACTCATAAAAGTAAGTTGAACTGTTATTAACGAACTAATACTCATGAAATATATTAATCATCCTATAAATTATTTTTAACTTGTAGATACGCTTAATCTGTATTTACTGGATGTAGTATCTGGAGCAATGATATTTTCAATTATGCACAAAAGAGTTCGCGGTCCAGTTCATGTTGTGCATTCAGAAAATTGGATAGTCTATAGTTACTTTAATGAGAAAAGCCGAAGGACAGAAATTGCTAGTTTAGAACTTTATGAAGGGAAAATACAAAGTAACACCACAGGTATCACATTTATGATTCACTAATACTTTGTTCACGTCTGTGTTAACCATTATTGATTTAACATTTTTGTGTCATTTCAGTGTTCTCATCTTTAGCTACAACTAAATTGCCGATCGTGGAAAGGCAGGCTTTCATATTCCCCGCTGCGATCGAATCAATGCAGGAAACGATTACAGAAAAGGGTATCACAAGCAAACATATTATAGGTACGTAAGTTAAATACAGCATACACTATTTATACTTAGAACAAAGTGATTGTCTATAATCTACTGTTAATCTTTAATAGTGGCCCTAGCCAATGGCGGAATATTAGAATTACCGTGGATGATGGTCGATCCACGGCGGCCTATTAATCCAGAAGTGCGCGAAGAAGGCGTAATACCATATATGCCTGAAATACCTATTCATATGGATACAATAATCAATTATAATCAAAGCGTGTTTAGGGTATCAGGTATCCATACTAGTCCTAGTGGCCTTGAAAGTACTTGCTTAGTTTTTGTACATGGTCTCGGTAAGTACCTAAGACTTATACCTAATTATTCTATGAATTAAAATATTAATATTTATAATGTATCATGAAAATGAATAACATAACACGTGTAAGTAAATAATTAAATAGTTAATACAATATTTACAGACTTGTTCTACACTCGTGTGGCACCGTCTAAAACATTCGATGTTTTAAAAGAAGATTTTGATTATTATCTCATTGTGATAGTATTGGTAGCGCTTGTAATTTCTTCATATGTAACAAAGAAACTAGCATCCCAGAAAGCGCAAAAGCAAGCATGGAAATGATGTTTCGTTTCTTTAGAGAATGAATGTGTATAATTCTTAAGTGTCTGTTCACTAAAAGCAAAACATTTTGCTAATAACTTGTAAAAAAGATACTGTTTTATAAAAAGCCAATGTTACTGCAAAGTAAATGTTAACAGTTTATTATCTCACCTAAAGTATCTTAAAATACATACATATTTGTTCTTTTATTAGTACAGAACGCACACGCTAGAAGTAGCATATTTCTAAATGTTTCAAAGTGTGCTAATCATTATATGACAAGAGTGGACCATGATTGCTAATTATTAGATTATTAAAATAACTGAAAACATGCTCAAAATATAATGATTTTTTATTGAAGATATATAACTATGCATTTGTGTTGTGCAGAGTGTTTCACAGAATGTAGAACAAACGAGAAGGTGGTGCTTATGCATAAAAATATATCGAAAATATAAACTAATTTTTCTTATTAACGGCTTCGTTTTTCAGAAAATCGAATTTGAAAATTCTTCAGAAACACATACATTTATCATATTCCTAACTTGATCAATAATGCCACATGTTTGAATTTTAATTTTATGCAGAAAATTATTTTGTTGAAAATGTCAACTCTTTGCTGTAAGCAAATTTGTTTACAAATATTTTGGAGAAATCTCAAACTCAGTTTTCTTTAAACCGACGTTTTATGCAACAAAATGTTACTGTATATTTTAAACTCATTTTGCCATGTAACATCAGTATCTTCTCATTTGTATCTGAACATTCTGTGTAAATGCATCTATTTTCAATAACATGCTTTTTAAATTATTGAATAGAAAATTTAACTAAAATTTCTGACAAAGTTTAGCAATTTATTTATGAAATTTTATTTCTTGTTATTATTTATTTAAATATTATATTGGTTTGGCATCTAAGTATCATAAAATATTTGTGTTCCATAGAACTTTGGATGTTTAAACAACGTGTTGTTCCAACATTCACATTTTATCGTTCCTCCTTTGCAAGAAATGAACAGCTGCAATATCTTATAAGTATGTAATAAAAAATATACATATGTATAGATATTTTGAAAAACTTACAAAGAGAATGTACATAACCATGTATACAAATTTTAATTTACTTTAAATATGTATATTAATTTATTACCATTTACAGTACTAAAATTCAAATTATTGTGTTAGTGAAATATAATATAAAAATATTTTAAAATTCTTCGCAAGCAATTCCATTATATTTTGCAAAGTTACCATTTCTAATCATATTTATTAAAGAGCTAAGTAAAAAATATTACAAAAGCATGGAAATCATATTTCTGTGTTTAACATTTATGAGCATTTTTTGGTCTTGATATTTACAATATTATTTATTATTGCCAGATCATTAAAATAACATCCGCATTCTAATTCTCTTCATTAAAATGTATAGAATCTAGAGAATACATACTAAAAAATAATAGTCTTTTTTAAATTTATTACAATTGTGTAAAAGAAAAAAATTAAATGATCAACTTATACTACAAAAGTGAATTTATTTATTGTATGTTTATAATTAAATAAAAAATTAATTATATTATCTGTGAATAAAATACAGAAACATACGTGTACAAGACAATTATTTGCTTTGTAGATAAATGTAAAATTTTAAATAGACAAAAATTGTACAAAAAACCTGTAAACAATAACATAAGATGTGAAATATCATCGTGAAATAAAAATTGTATACAAATAAAATTTAAAAAATTACCAAGTTTATTAATTTTAAATCACATATGGCACGTCTGTAAAAACTAAAATAAATACCTGACCATCAATAATCATGTACATTATAATCCAAGTTTGCAATGTATGTACATTATGTACAATATACTAGTTTGATAAATGCTTTATCAGTTTAATAAACAATAATTTCAGTTCAGAGATCAGAACTTTTATCTTGAATATGCATTATAACTGTTTGTACATTTTTATAATACTCATTTGTTGAAAAATCTTCAACATTCTGAAAATAAAAAACACAAAGTTACTTAAGTAAAATCAATATTTTATCGTTTACAAGCAATCATAAATGCCATTTTATATTAAAAATTACCATTAAATCTTTAATATCAAACGTTGGATCGGAAGCAATTTTCGATATTTTAGAATGAAAAATACTGAGACATTTGATCAAAGCAATATCTCCATTATAATCAGCGATTTCTTTGTATAACTGTAGGCAACATGCCTATAAAACAAGTAATTTATGTACACGTGAAAGTAATATAGCTAAAAATATTGGTTATAATAAAATTTTACTTGTAATATAGGATGTTGATTCTTATTGAGGTATGGTTCTACGATGGATAGTATATTCCACGTTTCTTTTTCACGAAGACCTAAATCTTTCGTGACTTTACCCAATGTAGAAAGCAATTCCTTTTGTAACTTATAAGTTTGAGTAAATTTATAAATATTTTCTGAACTTTTGTTGTAACTTTGTTTGGCAGAATCATGCAGAAACTTAGAAAGTGCAGGCAATACTTGCCTAAAAATAGAAAAGAATGTAACATATTTTTATATTAATTCTAAGATTGGAAATATGTATTAAATTAAAATGGGGCAGCCCTTTTGTACAAACCATCTTCACTACATTTTAGTAGAAAGCATAGTTGTAATTCATAAATAACGAACTTACTTCAGCGTTCTAGATCGAATGAAATCTTTTGAAACGTATGCCAGCATATTTAATAGTTGCCATGCTCGATTGATTATTAATACATTTTCATCGCGAAATCTATCTACTAACGGATGCCAAAGCAAATGTACAATAGGTAACAGTTGATTTTCCCATTTTGCTAAAATTTGTAGGCCTTCTTGTAACGTTAACATCGCGATTAATGATTTTTGAACTTCTTTAGATGGTAAGAAATGTAAACAGTGCTTCATTATATCTTCAATCATTTTGATATAAAAAGGTATATTTTTCTTCTCTTCTATAATTCATATTTTAGTCAGTATAACTTTTATATTATTAATTATAACAAAATACATACCCTGTTCCTTTGTAAACTCTTCTTGATATACTTCTGATTCTTCTAATATTTCTTCCTCTTGCAACATAATTTCATTAGGCTGCTTTTCTATATCATCGTCTACTCTTTTTGCTTCATAATATTCTAACAAAGCCTGAATAATTCTTGAAGATTTACATTCGATATTTACACTTTGTTCTTGCGTTTTTGGTATAACTTCAACATTTATTAAATTTCGTATACATGTTACAAATGTATAAAAAACTTTTAAGAAAGCATGAGAATTTTTTTGCTGAAAGCTACTACTTAATTGTATCAGTACATCTTCCACAACCTCTTTCAAACAAGGTAATACGTCCATTGTACTATATCTTATAACAATACCAACAACATCGAGTACCCCAGGATTACGTTCGACTCTCCGTAACTTTACAGTAACGTGATATGAAAAATAATCGACATTTGCACGTAAAAGATCTCCCACTGCACTATACTGCTGAGATTCTGCAACCTGTTCAAGTGTTTTAGTTCCAACAAAATTAATTAAACTATGTCCACTACCTAAAAATGTACATGAATATTTTCATATAATTTTATATTTAATTGCTTGTCTATAATGTAACAAAAGAATTACCTGCTTTTTCTATGATTAAATATAAAGTTTTTAGAAGAAACCTGTCATAATCACGTTTCAAAGTTAAAGCAATTAATCCTAGACCTTCTAATAATAAACAACTTTGTATTACATTACTCTGAGCAATACATAGAGGAATGTCTTCAGTACTTTCAATTGCTGTATACCAAAATTCTGGATTTATATAGAATTCCACAATTTCTTTATAAATTGACAGAAACGATGGGTCTCTAAGCGGAACTGAAATGTTTAGTTAGTAATTAATAATGTGTACTGAAATGGATTATTCTAAAAGTAGATATAATTTAACATACTACTTATTATCCAGTTTAATAATAAAATTAATTCCTTTTTATGTCGTGGCACATTAAAGATAAGATCAAAAATAGTATCCACTAAAATTCGAAGGTCTCCAAATTGTCCGAGATATTTACATATTGCTATAAGTTTTTCTTCGCATGCTTTGTTTTGAATAAATTTAAATCGTCTCCACAAATGTGATCCATATAAATATGCTGGGTCTTCAAGATCTTTTACATTTACATCTTGTAAAAGAGAAATGTTACTACAATCAATTTCAGATACATATACAAGAGCCAATAATAATCTTCGAACATGTGGTGTAGACATCATAATACGAGGTAATCTTTGTTCTCCAAGAAGTTTTAAGTAACCAGCAAGTTGATTTAAACAGGATAACTGATCACCATCATCTATACAATCATAACATATGCTGCTTGAAAAACAACTATTTCTTTACACTATCATTATCTTTAAATAACTATGGTATGTAAGGACGAATTAAATGTAAAAATATTAAAATCGTACCAAATCTCCTGATAATTCTAGGCAATTTGGTAAGAACATTATAAAAGTTTTCCTCCAGTAACTCCACCAGTGGTCTCATACTCTTGTTTTGCATATAACTTATATTAATTGCATTTAGGACTTTCTCAGCTTCTTCACGAACTTCTGCAAATTCGTCTTCAGATAGAGATATTAAATACTCTAGTAATAACATAACGTTTGGTTGCATATTCCTGTTCAAATCATTTGAACAATTCCGTATTAAAAATTGTATATAGAACGATATAAAAATAAAATATTACCTAGAACATGTTGTAAGTAGTAAATGAATATTTTCTACTAATTCTTTCCTAACTTTATGATGAGAGTGTCGTTTCAGTACATCTAATTGTTGCACAAGTACATTAAGCTTAGTTGCAGTAGCATTAAACCATTCTTTATTTCTTTTTGTATTTTTAACACGGTTCTCTAGTTCACTTTGATCTTTAATGTGTGATAAATTTTCTATCGGATTAATAGGTATTTCGTGATTTCCTTCGATAAGAGCCCCTAATGCTGGAACATCATCCTCTTCTTCCAATTTATCTTTCATTACCAGAGATATTACTCTTCCCCAAGCTCTTAACGATATCTATAATTTTGTTTTAACAAAATTCAAGAAACATTGAGTACTATTCTAAATTATAATTTTAATATATTTTTAATACTACCATTGTAAGTTTATGTCCTTGTATTTCATTTCCCATAGCTATCTCTTGCAAACCGCTAACAATTCCAGGTAAGAATAACATAATAACATCAGCTATTTGATCCTGTAATACAATATCTGATTTATCTGTTTCATCATCCACTTTGCACAATGCCATTACTGTTTCTACAGCTTTAAATCTGAAAATTATAAAAATACACATATGAATATATTATAAAAGCATAAGATTAAAGTTCTGTGCTTACCTAAGGGAACGTGATTTTTCACTTCTTCCTATTGTTATAGATAACAATATTCCTTGGCCTATCTTTGAGGCATTCTCTCTAGTGTAGATTAACTCTATAACTTCTGTGAAGCAAGAATGTATTAAAGTCTTGATGCATAACAGTACTGCTTCTTTAAGTTCTTCATGACCAACGATTACTGTAAAAATTATATATATTACATTATATTTTGTTCTTAAAAAATTGTTTTTAACTGAATCCTGTATTACTGAAATAATGTTTTAGAGATTTTGCACATTTCACATTTATTATTCTCTCTCACTCTGCTTATAAATTATGTGATAGACCACCTCTACTCTAATATGTTTACAGAAAAAGAAAATCAAAAAACAGAATCAGTTCAAATTAACTGGAAATGCAGATACCCTATAGACTATATGTAAAATTCACTTTGAAGTTTAAATTCGCTTAAATAAATACCCATATTTTGCTGCGTTGGATCATAAATTTGTATTAAAAGACATGAATACAACTTATTAAAATATTCCACTTTAGATATCCTTGTCCTTGATAGTATTGCCTGCGTTGTCCTTACTAATTCTTCTTTCACATTTTTACTGTAAAATTATATATATGGTCAGTAATATTTATACTATGATATACAAAATATGAATTTATTATATAATCGTTTATTTGAAATTACAAAAACTCTGAAAGTAAGGAATAATTTACCTTAACGTTTTATTTTGTAAATGAATAATTAAAGGGAATAAAATATATTCCAACAGATCTTGAAGAACTTTGTTTGAAACTCTTGTCAAATTATTAGCAACTTTTCGCGCAGTATCCACGTTTGGGTTTTTTATTAAACTATCACAAAGTGGTTTTAATACAGTAAATGCTTCTTGTATTTGTAAACGTTCCATTTTTATTTAACGGAAACAAAGTGTTAATTGATTTTGTTGATATAAGATGTTACTCAAAATATTATGAACGTGACGAATTATTATCGATGTTGATAAATTCAATATTGTTGATTGGTTAACATTTTGTATCGAAGCCAGTTATTCAAATAAGTGTATATAACTTTTTTACCCACAACCAGTAGATATCTCAATTGTCATTCATTTAAAAGATATATCCAACCTAAACCGAATGTTATAATATTTTCATAACCATCAAGCGGTTCCATAAAGTGATTTCGATCTATCATCCGTATTGTATCATTAAACGATAACCCTTCATATTTTGTAATTTTCAACGACGAACAATATTGTTATGAGTGTAACTCTATTAAATATTTACAATGTGATCAATTTGTTATTAAACAAAGAAAGAACATGTATAAGTTAAATATCTTACTATCTTTTTATTATTTTGCAACTGTTGCTGTCTTTGCTGTAAGTACTAAATTTACTTCTTTAATGTTATTTATTTATATTTTGTATATATATTTATATATATGTAAATTGTACAACTTTTAAATTAAAGGAGTGTTCTAGGTTTTGCATATATTTTGTTAGATCAACGAATTTTTAGTGTATTATATTTAGCACTCTGAACTTTTTATATTTGGAAATGACAAAATTAATATAAATTTGTTCAAATGTTGTCTTATTACATTTCAAACTGCACTATAATTATTATTTATTTTTTTACATAGAATGCACCTGTAATGAGTGATAATTTTTGTATAATTCATGAACCAGTTTTAAAGACCTTTTCTTACAACTTGACAAGTCTTTCAAATCCTACGAAAGATGTTACATTGAGTTTTGAAGACCTAAATGAAACTATTCGACTACAATTATGTATGCCGTTAAAACAAAAGTGCAATGGAAAGGATGGATACGCCATTTGTTTGACAAGAAATAAAGAAGAGAAAGGAATAGGTTTTAATGTTTTCTTATCTATTCTTGAAATGTTAAAACTACTTTTGCTTTTTATTTACATAACTTTATCTTAATGTTACAGGGAAGACACCACCAAAAATAAATGCAGAAAATGGAACAATAAAGTTTATATTTACAGGGGACAGTTGTACATCTAAACTTAATTATATTGTACATATAATCATGAAATGTGATTACCAAGCTGGAAGCGATTCTTTTCCTGAGATATATCCTCATGTACATATAAAAGATTATATAGAGAATTTTTCAACGTAAACTTAATTATGATTGACATTATGAAGTTTTAATATTAATGAAATTTTAGGATGCAAATCAGTGTGATTTATACATGGTATGGAAAACTGCTCTAGCTTGTGGTCCTAGAGTTACACAGAATTGTGCAGTAACAAATAATGGATTGCATTATGATTTATCTCATTTAACAAAATATTCAGAAAATTATGTTATTCATACGGGTAATAATACATCTCCAAAAATTATATTAAATGTTTGCCATTCCGTGATATTTGAATACAATGCTCTGTGTCAAACACGTACGGGAGCTTGTTTACGAGATCCTTCAAAATCTAGGTATATATGCTTCACTTTTAGATATAAAAGTTTTTTAAATACTTTTTAATAGCAATTTTGAGTTTTACTACATAGATAAAAATTTATTTATAGATATGTAACTTTGGGTAATGTACAGAGTCCATTATCTATCCAGGAAGATGGGCACTTACAGCTTGTGTACGAACAAGGAGATTTGTGTACAAAGCATATTTTAGAACCACATATTAAAACCACCATTACTTTCATATGTGATTTTAAAGCTTTGGTAAATTTTATAAATCAAATTGTCTATTTTTCCTCTGTTCTTTGCTAATCTTTTTTCTTATTTGTTAGGATACAATTCCAGAGTATGTGGGAGGAAGTGAAGAATGTCATTATCGAATAATATGGAAAACTGCAGAAGCATGTAGTATAGAATCTTTGCGTAATCATAGTGCAATAACTGCTGGAAAATGTACAGTCAATAATCCTCTTACAAATTTTACGTAAGATTAATTCAAATTATTTTTAGCATATGTATTATTATGTATTACATTCAACAAAATTTGTAACGAATGATATATTGCAGGTATGATTTACAATCTTTAATGAATCATGACTTTTATGCTAACGCTCAAGATGGAACAAAGTATACATTTGGAGTGTGTACACCACCTTCAAATTCAAGCTGTGTATCTGGAACAGGTTATTTTAAAGATTTTTAATCCGTTGAGGAAAAATTTGTATATATTATATTAAAAGTTGTATTATAACTATTTTCATATTTAATTGTAGGTGCTTGTTTGACTGAAAATAGTACATCTATGGGAATAGCAAATACAAATCTCATGTGGGAAGAAGGTGGACCATATTTAAATTACACGAATGGAGCTGATTGCGGAAATAAACAACGCCGTTATACGGTTATTGCATTTTTGTGTGGAGCAGAAGGATCGCCGAATAAACCACTTGTTATGGAACAAAATTCGTGTCAGTTAATTATACATTGGAACACTAATTTAGTTTGCGAGAAAAGGGTTAGATTATTAATTGAATACATAGTTTTTATTTTATGATGATTATTCCTCTTATAATTCTCCTGTTTCGTTTCATCGTAAAGTACATTTAAACAAATTTTTAATTTCATAGATGAAGTGTACTACAGCTGACAGTGAGATAAACTTAAGTTCATTGATAAGTTCTACCAGTAATTACGTTGTGAAAGTGAATAAAACGGAATTTCATATAAATATATGCAGACCATTGGTTCCTAAACCAGGTTTAACATGTACACATGGCAGTGCAGTTTGCAAAGCTTCATTAAATGCGAATAATGATTACATAAACGAAGTCGTAAGTAGAAATTTTATATACATTAATATAACTACGTAAAACGATTTCAATTAATTGTGATGTGCGGAATTTTAAAATAAATTATGTAAATGTAGATATTTATAAATACAATTAAAAAATAACAATGTAATTTGTTGACAGAGTTTAGGATTTCCAAAGGAAAGGCCTATAATAAATAGCGATCGTAAAACAATGTTACGATACATAGGTGGATCACCTTGCCCTGAAAATCCAAATAAATTAATTTCTTCGAACTTCACATTTCCGTGTGATTATAAAGACAAGGTAATAATCAATAGATACATGCATATATAAATGTTATGATTGTGTAATTATTTTATGATTGACTCTTTAAGGGATCTCCAGAATTCAAGGAATACAAAGACTGTACTTACGTTTTTGAGTGGAAAACTAGCATTACATGTGGTGCTGTAATGGGTTATTTGATTTCTCCCTGTATTATAAAAGATCAATTACTTTTACATGAATGTAATTTGTCTTTATTACACAAAAATCAACAAGTGTATTATGTAAGTTCAATGATATTCAGTACATATGACATGCTTTTTGTATTAATAAATTTAATTTTATTTTTCTGAACATTACTTTTAATTCAAAATAATTTAATAAAGTTATTGGATATAATCTTGCAGGTAAAAAACAAACAAGGAAAAACATATAGCATAAATATATGTGGAGGTCAAAAGCTTTGTAATAATTCTGCAATATGTCAAGAAAACAATGCCTATGGATCATTTAAAAACGTATTTTTCGATTATGGTAGAAATGTCATAAGATTACAATATTCGGATGGTAGTAAATGTGGAAACAGTAAGTACGTGTAATATAATGATTCTGAAGTAGTTTTAATGTAATTTATAAGTTTATTTTTTGATACTTTTAAATTAGGTTCCTATGCTTCTGAAGTTCGATTCATATGCAATGAATCCATAGGTATTGGTGTTCCAAAATTGCTATGGGTAAGTTAACATTTTACAATTGCTTTTAATTATACAATAATTTGGATAATATTTGTATTTTCTGTTGTTTTCTAATATAGGAATCAACGTGTAGTGCGGAATTTGAATGGTACACTAACGTTACTTGCACTTGGCAGTCGAATACTTCACAGCCAACTGCTGCTTCAGATATACATGAAAACGTTCAAGGCATTTCTGCTAGTCATAGTAAGTATAAGATCATTAAATTCCTTAAGAAGTCAAATCAAATAACTTCATATATTGATAAAATGTTGTTCTTTTACCTCATGTGTTATTTATTTCAGCCTGTACGGTGGCAGGTATCGTGTTAAGTATTATCGTTTGGGTAGTAGCATTGCTTTATTTTCGAGATCCAGATAAGCGAGCCTGTTTACGTTCTTGTTTCAACCCCTTTTCTTCGAGAAGAGGTAGTGGTCGTGTACAATATTGTAGGGTATGTTTCTTATTTAATAACTGTTAATTACTTCCTTGAAATAGTTGATTCTGAAAACCATGCAATTTTTGCATATTTAAATAGTAATAACTACTGAGTTATTTTGTAGATACTATTTATTTCTAAAGGATATGCTAAAACTACATTATTTTATAATGCTGTAATTTATGATACTTTAGTTAAATAAATTTACTAACTAAATAATTAATAATGAATGCATACTATTTTGTTTTAGGTTGATACAACGGAAGAGGCTCGCCTTCTTCTTGATGATCCTACACAATGTCAGACAGATAGTGATGATGATATGTTGAATGCGTAGTTTGATTCCCCTGCTTTCTTTATGGTATGTTCTCAAGCCTTGAACGGAATAAGTAACATTTACGAAATGCATAAAAGGGAGTATTTCTGTCTCCTTGTTTAGCTTGCTACAATAGACTGATAATTATTTAAAAATTTGTTACAGTAGTTATGCTGCATAAAACATTGAAAATATTTATATACGTATTATACAGTAATACGTGGTTTTTATGCTGGTGACATAGGGGAAATATTCAACGTCGAATTTTACTTTGCTTGATGTTCTTTTATAAAATGTTTGTTCCTCTGTGACTTAGCGGTTTGTCTAAAATTGCAAAGAAAATACATAATAAGAGGCTTTTTAAGAACTGAAGACTATTTAGTTGAACAATATGATAGAAGAAGTGCAGAATATATTTATTTTTTAAACTTTCTTATTTTCTCTATATTTTAAACTTGGCTTTTACTTTTGAATAACAAAATAATTTTGAATTAAACTAATGTAGTTCATGTATATTACCAGTTGCAGTTTTTTTTTCCAATTATCGCTACAAATAATAAAGTTATAAATTTGAATACATTTTATAAACATTCCAGAACATTTTCATTTATTAAATTAATTAAGAAGAATTTTGTTTTATGTTTGCATTTTTTGTTATATGTATTATTCCTAAAGTGAACATATGTGATAATAAGTATTTATATTGTTCCATAATTTTTGTTGCAATATTTTATTAAAGACTTTAAACACTGTTAACGGATTGATAAAAACATTGTATATTTTTTTGTCAAAATATTTTATGTAACAGAGACCACTCTAAATGCAAATAATTCTTTCTTTTTCTACATTAATGGTATGTGTCAAATGCAATATAAACGGAATAATGTAATGTATAATAATCAAGACAGTACCAAACGAACTTTATCGAAACCTCAACTGTATAATTTTTGATCATAGATGAACCTGTCCTGCAATTGTGATTCAAAATTGATATACTAGTCAAGGTCTTGTATAGTTTGCAAAATAGTAAATGTAATCTTTCTACAAAGCTTTGTATTTGTAAAATAATAACTACAGATTGTGTGTTCTGTTGTAATTATGTGTACATCTATTTATAAGGAGATACTTAATGTGTGTATGAAACAGATTAAGATTTTTGAATAATGATGTATCTGTAAATAATATTTCCACCAACAACTGTTATATTTTATTTCTTTCCTTATATGTAAAATACTTATAAATAATATGCTAATAATGGTCGAGTTATTTTTCCACTCAGCTTTTTATTTTTACACATTATTGTTTTATTATTTACTTTACACGTATAAGAATGTCGGATTAAGCGTACAAGAAAAGTCGCATATTTTCTTAATAAATAAATTAAAAAATTCAGTCAATAGTATTTCAAAGTCTGTACAAGCTGTGCTAAATTATTGAAATGAGGTATATGAGGTATTAGCTTTTTGTCTGATACATATTGCACCTTTTAAATGAGTTCTAAAGTAGGTACTGAATTGTTTGAAACTGATGAAAACGACTCTACAGTTTTCATAATTTTTTTGGACATAGATAAAATATACTATTATACATATATCTACTATGTCATAGAATGATATTAAGTGACTTTGATTGGGATTATTAATTTAATAACAATAGTTTTAACATTAATTCATGTTTTATATAGAGATTCTTTATTTATTGTCGCAGTCGGTATTTTGTCGGTTTGTATTATTTGATTACATAGGAATAATTTACTTTCAATTTATATAAGATTACGTAACAAAAGAATCATCCATGCTCATAAAATTGAGCTACAAACATATGATTGGTGTAGTAACATAATATATCTATGTACAGTATATATTTGTAAGTTTATAGAGAAAATTAAAATTAAATGGTAATGTAAATTGAATTACAGTATGAAGATGTAAAAATGTATTATGTATATGTACAATGTATATTGAAATCGTATGATATCTTATTTAATTAATATCATACTTGATATCGTACGATTTCAATAGTTATCTATAATTATTCATTTCTAATTTTTATGAAACATAATTTCCTAGTTCCCTGTACAAAGAACTAATGGAATATATAAACGATAATAATTTAATATACATATAAATGATAAACAAGGGTGCACAATATACATACATCAAGTATGCTTTTTTAGATGAAAACTAACTTTAAATTATAAAAATAATTCTATATATGTTTAATGTAATATGAGTTCTATTTCTATTATGATTATTTCAACAGCAACCGCAACGTACTCCCTATTTAGAACCATACAAAATTACAAAAAATACTTATTTACAGGAATCTATCATTTCTTTAAAACTTAAATGTATTCAGTCCTCATGTGTGATTTGTCTCTATGCATAACAGATATGTTAACTGACATATTCAAAGTCTGATTAAATCTGTACCAGTCATTTGACATAAAATAAATGTAATAGTAAATTCCACGCATTGCATTATGTATTATAACATTATTATACAGGATATGGTAAGACATGTGGTACAATTGAGAATTTAGGTTTTTGACTAGTTTTGGATTTATGAGTTTGAAAATTTGATAATCTAGATGTTTGAGAATTTATAAATTGGATAATTTAGAAATTTAGAAATTTGAAAATTTATAAACTTGAAAATCTGAAACTTTGAAACATGATTTCACCACACAATTATGCCTAACCTATACACGAAAAACGGTTACTAATATTTTAGTTCATTTTCGCAAGTAAAATTACTGCATTCTGATTGTACCATATTTCATGCAATAGTATAATTCGAGATTGTAATTACTTATTTTTCTGCAATTAGTTCATCACGAATATTTGCGATTCAGAAGTCACACAATAAAAGCATTTAATTACGAGATTTTTCATCCGATATGTTCAATCTTAAAAAATATTTCATGTCCATATTTACATACAGTCTACGATCATACAGTAGTACACTGAATCTTATTCAAATTATGTTTTATTAATTCATCAGATGTGAGTATGAGTTTAGCGTTACTATCTGGCGTAGATACTTTATCGGAATCCTCTTCTTTCTCTTCCTTTGTTTCATTACATAAAAATACTTTGAGAGTATCTGCTGGTGGAGTAGTAGACGCGGGTGATAGTTCTGAAGCACCAACAGGATAAATGAGTTCTTTCTTTTCGCTATTAATTTGAATACAAGGTTGATGTTTCTCGAAGATCTTTCTTCTCATCGTATTTTTGGTTAATTCCGGTGGATGAGGTAAAGCATATCGTAATTTGTCCCAGAACCAAGGGTCTCCCCATTTCACGTACGTGTTTATGTTCAAGTACGTCTTGAGATCTGGGTCTAAATTATCGGTAGGACCTATTTCGCCATATAAAATCAAAATTACTCTTGCTCTGCCCTCGCTGAGGGCCTGACGATGTGCTGTTTTAAATTCCATTCGCCCCCAAACGCTGTTTATGAAATTTGGTGACAGAACCACTACCGTTCGTCTCGAGTTTTCAACGGATCTTATGATCTGCGTTGTTATGTATTCACCAGCTAGCCAATCACGAAGATGCAAACACAGTTTAAATGGCCTGGGACCACTTTCTAGTTTCTTCACTAATTCGTTCATAACAAATTCTTCATCTTTGTGAGAATAACTAATGAACGCGTCGTACAGCTTGTTTTTGTCCAATTCATCTTCAGTGACCCACCACAAACATAACTCATGAGCGTATAACCACACTTTGATTTCCTGTTGGTAGCGATAGTATAGTGCTATCAAAGTACCAATAATTAATCCAACGATAGCTATGGACAAACTTGCTCCTACGATCATTGCGGTATCCGTTGGACACAAATCCGTTACCGTCATCTTCAGCATTGGAGATTTGCTACCTTCGCATTGGATCAGTGACGGATGCTGAATAATTCTTCCGGCTCTCGTTTGAATAAAGTTTAGGAAATCTTTTGTTTCGCAATCGCATGCCCATGGGTTTCCATGTAGTGTAAGCTCCTTCAGCGTTGTGGAATTCTTTAAGAATTGCAAAACATCGGATCTGAGCCTGGTGAACTTATTGTTATGTAGTTCTAGTATCTGAAAAAATTCAATTTTACTTCAATCAATGTTTAAAGCTAAGAGTTTAATAGAGATTTATCTATATTCTTAAGGTAGATTATATCTCTACAGACTGATTTATTTAGGAAGTACTATATTTTAAGAAAGATTATATTTTATCAGCTGAAGAACAAAAAGGTAACTAAAAGTAAGTCTAGCAAATGCATCTATAAATTATAAAGATTTTATTGTTAACAAAAATAGTGTACCTCAATATTTGATGGTAACTCGTCCAAGGATATCTCCTTAAGACTGTTATTGGCCAAAAGTAACGTAGGTGTCGACACGTTGTTCAGACCAATCTCGGCTAAAGATGGCATTTTTGTCAAGTTATTTCCGACAAAATTCAATTCAAGCCGGTAATCAAAAATGGTCTGAATGTGTTGCGGTATTTGCGTTAAATTTTTGTAAGAACAATCGACAAGCAATGCGTTATCATTTCGTCTGATCCAACAGGAACATCCAGAGGGACATGGTTTCAATGTCGGACACACGAAAGATTTCGACTGCAATTTATCCACGACCATGCAGGTCTGCACTGCAGGACCGTGACAGGTCAAATTGCCTGGTATTATGTGAAAGTAATTCTGAACGAAAGGATGCATATCTCCGTTTAGGTAACGAAGGAAGTCGTACAAATCGCAGTCGCACATTACAGGATTGTCGTCGACATATATTATCACATTACGTGGAACTTCTTGATATTTCGCTACTGCTTCAGCTCCGCGTAGAGAGACGTGCTTAATTTTGTTGTGCCTTAGATCCACTTCAATATTGTTGGACAAAAATTGTAGATCTTCGGTCTGAAATCAATTGTAAATAAATAAGTAAAGTATAGCAAACAAAATATAGGGGGTTCTTAATTTGGAAATGTATTGTTAAGACATTTTTTAATTTGTAGATTTAAAAATTAAAAATTAGAGTACAACTTTGTAACTTACCGTTATATAAGGTATCTTGTTGTAACTGAGATTCAATAGACGTAGCTGTAAAGCGTTTATAATCCAATCCCCAAATATCTCCGTAATATTGTTATGAGACAGATGCAATTCTTCAATAGATGTGCAATCATAAAATGGTGATTTCTTTCCAAATTCGTCTTCAAAAGGTGAGGAGAACGTGAGCTGATTGTTAGAAAACTTCGCAATCCGTAAATTTGTCATTGAACTAAAACTCCTATCTTGAATGGTTTGTAACTGATTTCCCTCCATATTTAAGAATGTCAGCGATTTTAAGTTGCTGAAGAGGCCCCTGTAATTTTTACAATACTGTTTACAAGAATATTCGGTAATTATGAAAATACTTTAGAAGTTACAAAATATATTATAAAAATATTTTTTAAATTATGAGATTGTTATATTCTACAAATATTTGAAAATTTTGAGAATGTTATATTCTACAAATATTTTAAAAATTTTGAGAATGTTATATCCTACAAATATTTAACAAATTTTGAGAATGTTATATTCTATAAATATTTTAAAAATTGTGGGAATATTATATTCTACAAATATTTTAAAAATTGTGGGAATGTTTTACAAATATTTTAAAAATTATAGGAATGTTATATTCTACAAGCACTTAAAAAATTATGAGAATCTTATATTTTAAAAATATCTTAAAAATGATGGAAATCTTACATTGTAAAAATATTTTAGAAGTTAGAGAAACATATGACAGCTCATTCACAGCAATATAAGAGATTACATTTCTGACTAGATTACAGTATTTCCAAACATCTTTTTAAACAAATACTAAAAATAACGAGAAAATGTAAATAACACGTGCCTCGAAATCGAAGTGAACCGGTTTCCCTGCAAGTTCAAGTACACCATCTTGGTCGCATCCAAAAAAATTCCATCGGGCAACGAAATCAGTCTGTTAAAACTGAGATCCAGCTCCAACAGTTCATGCAGTCCCTCGAATATGCGTTTAGGTAGCGATACCAAATAATTGCTGTCCACGGTAAGATTCTTCAAGGACGAACAGTTCCGGAATATGTCTTCAGGCAAGGTCATCAACCCATCGCGTCTCAATTTCAGCACCTCGAGTTGCGTCAAATTGGCGAAGAACCTTCTCGGCAGTGTCATGTTCACTTTATTGTTGGATAAATTAATATTCTTCAATTTCACATTGTATCTGAACAGACCCTCCGGGAAGGAGGTGAAGTTGTTGCTGTACAAACTAAGTGTTTTCAGATTGTACAATTTCGCGAAAATGTTTTCGGGCAGGGTGGTCAGATAATTAGAGTTCAAATCCAGAGAAGTCAAAGACACCAGTTTGTCGAATATGCCAGGTTTAAGTTCGGTGAACTTGTTCAACCACAAATTCAGCAACTCCAACTTGGTCAGTGGGTCGAATACGTTCGGTTCGATTTGGCTCATCATATTGTTGCCTAGTTCCAACACCTGGAGTTCCGGAGTGTTGTTGAAAATTCCTGGATACAAACGCACGTTGTTCTCCCGCAAATCGAGCCAGGTTATATGAGGAACGTCCGCGAACAGGTCACTGCTGAGATTCGTTAAGCCATTGCTGGATAAGATCAACCATTTCAATTTCGGAAAATCCTTCAGATGCTGCCTGTTCAGGTTGCTGCTCATGTTGCCGTACGATTGAAACAGTAATCTGTCGACGTTTTTTGTGCCGAACATGCTGACGATTTCACCGAGGCTCGAGTTTGTTGGCAGATTGCACATGCGGATGTAGACGGACTTCATTTCGATTTTCGGGATGAAGTTGAAGGAGCGGAATTCGGTCCATTGCGGTGTTTTCTCACAATCGATCTAAACAGGTGAATATGAGTTTTAATTAAAAAATGGTGTTATGGTTAAGTACTTCTGTTAGGTATGATTAAGTAGTTCTACATCAATCTTATTTTTAGAAATAATCCTAATTATCTACATTATTATAGTAGATTGAGAATGAATATAATAGGCTACAGACGTATTGTCACTATTTATAATCACGGATAATTTCATTTTTAAACATTCAAAGGAGTTTAAAAATTATGGAATTTAAAGATTTGAAAGTAATTTGTGAATTTGCAAATTCGAGGATTTGTTCTAACCAAAAATTAATTCTTTTTGCTACTATTATACTTTTAATTATTAATTAATTAATACTGCATTAATAATTACTTTTGGAACAACTTTGTTTTATTTAATATGTTTGAACATATTTTTATTGGAAAGTAAAAATTATATGTTATTTTTTTATATTTTCTCTTTGATTTAAATTGGAAATTGAAAAATATTCTACTGATTCACGATATAATACAGTTTTTAACTCAGTTTCCGCTGCACGTAAACTGACAATAAGGATGTTACATAATGGAAAGTGAAAGCCTGAATTCTTTTATGTCGATGAAAATTCATGAGCGATCCGCATGACCATAGAAGATTTCAAATATTATATTTGAGCGATTTTAATTGAGAATTGATTTAAAAAGAATCAATTAAAATATAGAAAGTTCGTAGAATAGTAGCTTATGTAAAATATAATGAGTAGTTTCATTAATAATAAATAAAAAATAAATGAAAAATAAATGAAAAATGAGATATTTGTAACAAAATACATTTAGAATGATTCAAATTAATTAAATGTATATTTCACACTGATTGATTTGGAGTAAATAAGTGATATGGAAATTTGGGATTTGAAAATATGGGGATTTGATATTTTAGGGGTTTAGGGATTTAGAAATTTGGAAATTCGATATATTTGAAAATTTGAAAATTTTGCAATATTGAAATTTAGTATTTTGGAAATTTGGGAACCTAAAAATTCGGTATTCTGGAAATTTGGAATTCACAAATTTGGCATTCTGGAAATTTAGAAATTCGTAAATTTAGTATTTTGGAAATTTAAGAATTTTATATTTTGGAAATTTGTTACTTTGAAAATCTAAGAATTTGATACACTAGAAATTTGAAAATTCGTAAATATAGTATTTTGAAAACTTTGAAACTTAAGAATTTAATATTTTGGAAATTTATAAACTTAAGAATGTAGTATCTTGGAAATGTGAAAACTTAAAAATTTAGAATTTTGAAAATTGGCAACTTAAAAACTTAGTGTCTTATAAATAAGTAAATTCAAGAATTATTTTAAAAACTTAAAAACCCAAAATCTCTACGTTTCCAAGCATAGAATCCCACACAAATTCCAAACGCGAAAGACATTTCATAGAATTTCCTCAGGTCTGCCATGTACAAAACATAACACGTCACTCAATAAGTCTCCGGTCTAACTAAGAAAAACAAATTTTTTTGTACAAAATCCACTTTAATCATCAATATACATTCTTTCCAGTGTGATATATTGATTCCAACGCTCCTCTAACTTTTCAATTCCCTTTATATTAAACGATTTGTCTTTACCCCCAAAATAAGCTTCAGTTTCCGCAATCACTTCTTCATTTGAGCCAAATTCTTTCCCTGGAGCATTTTTTTCATATTTGCAATATATACCAGTCAATGATAGTTGATTTTCCTGGTGCAGAGTTCCTATAATGCTTATCAAGTCACTTTTTGGCTTCAACAGTATTTTTTCCGATTAAAAAACAGTGTTTAATCAACACACGAAATTCCTTTCTATCCATTGTCTTCAAAATTACGAAACTGGGGGTACTAAAATGACTGTAACTTCTAAACTATTGGTCAGAATACCATGAAATTTTGACACGTACTGTTTGAAGGTTAGTATTATTCGAAAATAACGTGGGTTTGTCACCAGTGTCGCCATATATGTGTCAGGCCGGGGACTTATTGAGTGACGTGTTACATGTATCTATTCCAAAATGAATTATTATCGCTGAATAATTAATGTATCCCATAAACAAGGTACCTAAATATATTCCTTGTAGAACATCGAAAGAATACATTTACACCGACCTCAGTCCACGTGTTTTGTATAAAATGAGAAGATACAGTTATATTACATTCCACTGCACCTCCCACGTTCCGTATCTATGTATATGGATACTCTTTTCGAAGAATCATTGAGTCACTCATGCTCACCCGAATATAATCCTTTGGTTTTACATTCACGATGAAGGCTGACTGGTTCTCTGTTGGACAGTATAGTTGAATATCACCTTCATATCCATTGTGGCAAGTACATCTCGATTCTGATGAGCACCGAAGAATATCGAAAGCGTTGCACGTGACGAGGATGATCGAAAGGATGATCCAACATGGGCCGATCATTTTATCAGATCCTCGTGTACGCTCGATACCTGCTGTTACTGCAAAAAAACATATCACATTTATTAATTTTTATGCCTCTAAATCTTATATGTGCTAATATCTAATTAACGTGGTAATTAATTAAGGTGAAGTGGGGTAAGTGCAGACTGATTTTTGTAAAGTTGGTATTTAAACGTATGTATTTTCAGTCTGCTATGTAAATACTTAACGCTGTCGATATCGAACGCTTTGCACAATTACTACTATTTAATTAATATTAACTAAGACCTTAATTTTCCTTATACATTTTGATTT
The DNA here is from genome assembly GCF_050947335.1 of Megachile rotundata. Lineage (NCBI taxonomy): Eukaryota > Metazoa > Arthropoda > Insecta > Hymenoptera > Megachilidae > Megachile > Megachile rotundata. Next base: position 5,504,059 of record NC_134989.1, read on the forward strand.
TGATAGGAAATTGTTTAAAATGTCAACTACTCTGCACTTTCCCCGAAAATGGGGTAAGAGCGTAACTTGAAGTTAAATGCTTTGAAACTTTATTTCATGTGCAATGGGGCAACAGCAGAATTATTAACAAATCTGCTATAAAATGCTTTTTACTGCATGATGTAAGTACTCTATACTGCAAACAAGTATTCTTAGCTGAAATATAAAAGGGGATATAGTGAAACAAAACAAGGAAACAAACATACTAAATGGAGAAATTTCGCTCATATTGTAATAAAAATAGCCTGTATACGCACTTGCCCCGTTTACGAACTTAACCCACTTCACCTTAATAATAATAATAAAATCTTTAAATGTTCTTATATTTAGTTCTAATGACCTAGATACATATTATTAACCTTTTAACCTACTATTTTCTCAGTAGTCAGTCAGAGTTAATTAATTATAACTGCAATGTTAAGATAAATGAAAAACGCTGAAATATATTTTGGATTCAGGGATCTTTGATTATTTTTGCAAATTATGATGAGTACTAAACACCAATTTTACTTATGGTGCAAATTTAAGTTTGTTGTATCTGAACTCTAATGTGCGTCACGAGTGCGTCACAATATAAGTCGAAGGGTGAAGAACATGTTCCTGAGTAACTTTTCGCTATAATTTAATCCTTAATGTACATTAAAAAATCGTCAACCATAAAAAATTTGTAAAAATCAAGATTTTGTACGTGATCTGATAGCAAAAATTCTTAAGATTCGTATTTTATGTCATACCTAACGAGAATTATGTAATGGATGAATTTATAAATCAAGCTGAATAAATTTAAATTATTTTGAATTTCAAATTGTGTAACCGGAATATTATTCTAATCGAACTTAACTTAAAATGTTTTTTAACCCGTAATGGTTACACTGAGGTATGCGACCGCAGTCAATTTAGTTTTAATTTCAGCCACTTTACATAAAAAATAACTTTTCAGAAATCCTGATATTTTTGCTATTTTTTTCCTCAAATAGTTATATGCCAAGAGTGTGCACATATAATTTTAACTCATTATATTAAAATTGAAAAAAGGTTATAATTTTTCCATGAAAACCATCATTTTTTACGTTTCTAATTTTTTTTATATAATATGTTACAACTTTCAAACATTATTTATAATTTTTTTCAAATTAGGATAATGAGTAGTTTCTTTGTAAGACATACTTTGTAATATTTTTAGTGGTTGGAGTTTTGTACGTCCCAGCATGATCTTCTGATGAAGTGCTACCGTTAAATTACAAAATATACTACGTTGAGTTAGATTAGTTTAGATTGATATATTTATAAATATTTTCTTACTAATAATTTTGCAATAAGCAACTGGCGATGATTAAGTTATAAGGAAAAACTCAGCACGACCTCAAGAACATATGTCAAGATCAAGGTCATTGTACTGCGCCCCTTTTAGCCATATATATACTACTTGTTAATAATACCAATATGTTTCTTACTGTATCTGAAGTTTATTGTACTTCTATACTGCCTAGTACTGGTATTTGATGTTAAAAAATTAGGTTACGACTCACCGATTTCAATGACTCTCAAACATGTTGTCAAGGACGTCCAAACAACCTTTCTCTATAGACGTAACCGTTATTTGGTTTTGATTTCGAAAATGTTCGGAAAAATAGTTTTGATGTAATTATTTCTGGAAAGACACACGCTTTACTGATTTCGATGAACTTGAAAATTGCCATGGTCAACACTTTAAATAATTTTGTTTACGAATGTAATTACTTTTCAGTGTTAAGTTCTATAATGTACGTAAATGATTTCAGATAAATTTGCGGTGTACGATAGTGTGAATAACATAGCATACTTTATTATATTCTTTTTTTTATCGTAAATGTATATGTATAGACAGTAAAACTAATATACATAATATATATACACTATATGTACATATATATGCATTAATATACATAAACTAATATACATATTAATGTATACATATATGTATAGCAGAATACATGTACTGGTAAATATAATAAAACATATGTATTCACTATTGAAAATGTATAGCATTACTACATGTATCTACACTAATTATGTATAAGAATTATACACAAAGCAAACATTATATAGAGTACACCAATATTTTTATGATTAGTGGAGTAGTCATTTATTCATTAATAAAAAAAAATAATAATTATACATAATTAGTGTAATATACACAATATTTATAATATGTATCATATGTATTTTAGTTTATGTATATTAGTGCATAGCACATAGAGTAAAATACATATACTAAAAATAATAAAATATAAGTGTTTACTAGTATATATAGTAAAATATATTTATTATACTAAAAAATTCAATTGCAGTTTCTTGCAAAAATCTCTCCAATTAAGGCAGCACAACGGTTATACATATGTACAAAGAAAATTGACTTGGAATGTTGCACCTGACAGGATATTTCAAGGTCACTGACACTGGCAAGGTATATCGTTTTCTACGTAATTACTAAAACTTATTTATAAGTAGAAATATCATTTCTTCTTTTTTTTCATGAAATGATGATCGTTTATTGAACGAGTTAAATCGGAAATAGCGGTATATACAGCGAACAAGATAAATGTGATAACTTCCTTATGCGACGATAAGAACCCCATATTTCGCAAAATATACTTCAGCTGATAAATTCCCCTTGTAACCGAACTTTTTGTGCATACTAGATGGAGCATCTTCGAACGAATGTTTAGGCTGAATTTAATAAATATCAATGTCAGTTTGAACATATATTTCAGAGTTTAAAAAAAAAATATGGTAATTTGAGGGATTTGAAATTTAGGTGTATGGAGAATTTTAGATATTTTCAACACTTTTTGGCATTTTAAGAAATTTTTATTTGGAGACATGGCAAGTTGCAAATTTGGGAATTCAGAAATTTGAGATCTTGCGAATTTTGAAAATTTAATTTTGGACTTTCGGAGAATTTATAATTTTGAGGATTTTCGGAATTTGTCAATTTGGTGAATTAGGGATTTATAGATTTGGGAATGTGATGGAGATTTTTGAATTTAAATAACTTAATATTTTGGGGATTTGAGAATTGTGCGACGTAGCAATTTGGGAAGTTTGGGGAATTTAGGATTTTAGGAAGATTAGAATTTGGAAAATTAGGAATTTTTGAATTTAGAGAATCTGGAGAACTTAGGGTTGTGGGGACTTTAAGCATTTTAAGAATTAGGGAATTGTGGAATATGGCAATTTGTAGATTTAAGGCTTTTAAATTTGATTATTTCTGAATGTAAAAAATTTAGAATTTTGGGAACTTTGAAGATTTAGAGAATTCATGAATTTCGGTTTTTGGGGATTAAATATTTAGTAATTTGGTAATTTAAAAATTTTTAAATTTGGCGATTAGAGAATGTAGAAATTTTGAAATTTGAAGAATTCTGGATTTTGGGAATTTAGATATTTAAGTACTTTTAGATTTAGTTAGGCTGTTGAGGAACTTGGCACATTCAAAAATTTAGAATTTGTAGAATTTTGCAAATTTTGAAGTTCGAAATGGGATTTTTAAATTAAAAAGTTAAGGAATATAGAAATTAGGGAAACTTAGAAAATTTAAAGAAATTCTGTATCTAAGAATTTGTGGTTTTGTGAATTCAGAAATTTGTAAATGTAACAATATCATTTTGGAACATAAAAAGTAAGATTTAAAAAGTCGATAGTTACAAATCAATTACTACGTATATCGCTATCAATGTATTTAGTAATAATTCGCATGACCGAAGACAATTTTCCATGTACAGCATTATATTATCGCCATAAAACTGAAACTTTGGTACGTGCTCCTAATTTGATGATCAGGGACTCCAGTCTATGAACATAATTCGTGAAAAGTAAAGAAATCTCTTTATCAACAGGAAGTGACCTCGAAGTATCACGAATTACCGTGAAAAATCATTATAATCAAATGAACGATCGAACCATGAGTGATTGAAAAGGTGCAGTTCACGCCACCTCTCGTTAAAGCCATTACTACGTATTGTACTAGAACCACCCAGTGCGTCATACAGTGCGTTCACTCAGTTTCGCACGATCAAAGAGTACAATTCAACGCCACGTGAGTTCACAATGAAGAAGCTTCTGTCTCCGGTAACAACACTCCTCTGTACGAAGAGAGAGAAAAAAGTATCTCGCGCTTCGTTCAAGAAGAAAGAATGTCGATAGAACATGCATGTCACGACCGAAATCCTTCGCAATCGTATTCTGCGTAACGTAGATCCGGCTAACGACCTGTATGCAAGTTTTCTCTAAAACAGACACGCCTCGTTCTACGAATGTACTCGATACTCGTTACACAATGTGTAATGCATATACGGATGCGCGCGCGTGTACCGTGAACAAGCAATTACGAAGGTCACACGTGATTGTTAAATATTAGGTACCGGAGAGAGATCTTGCGATTACTCTGTTCGAGACAAGATCAAATTTATTTATCTATCGTTGTCAAAATTTGTAATATAACAATGGAGATATTTTTGTCAGGTGTTGCTAATGATTGATAGAGATTTTGGTTTTTGCGGATTTGGAAAAGTTGAGATATGGATTTTCAGAGGTGTGACCATTTTGGAATTTTGAAGTTTCAGATCTTGTGAATTTGAAAATACACGAATTTGGAAATTTAGATATTTGAGAATGTAGGAATGTAAGAATTTTTAGTAATGTACAATTTCAGCAACGTACAGTTTGAGCAAAAGAAAGATTGAGTAATGAGAATTTTTAACACTGTACTGTTTGAGCAATGCAAAGAGCAAAATGAAGTTTGAGCGATGTAAAGTTTGACCAATGTAAAGTTTGAATAATCTCAAGTTTGAGTAATATCAAGTTTGAGTAATATTAAGTTTGAGCAATATAAAGTTTGAGCAATATGAAGTTTGAGTAACATAAAGTGTGAGCAATATAAAACTTGAACAAAATAAAGCTTGAGAAATATAAAACTTGAGCAATATATAGTTTGAACAATATAAAGTTTGAGCAATGTAAAGTTTGAGTAACATAAAGTTTGAGCAATATAATGCTTGAACAAAATAAAGCTTGAGCAATATAAAGTTTGAGTAATGAAAATTTTAAGCAATGAATTTTGAGAATATGAAAATTAAAAAATTTGGAAATATGAACATTTTGGGACTTGAAAAGGTTGAAATATGGGGATTTGAGAAATTTAAGAGATCTGAAAATTTAAGAATATGAAAACTTGAGAGTTTTAAATTTAAAAAATTTGAAAGTTTGACAACTTGAATATTTGAGAACATACAAAATTAGAAATTTGAAAATGATCATATCAGTTTCGTACGGTACAACTTTTCACAAATTTGGTTAATTTTTGTATTTTTAAACTTCTAATGGCTTAAATATTCTTGGTATCTAAATGCAAAAACTTGAGACCTACCAACTTTTCTACAAACTCTGAAAATTTCTTAATTTCTAAATTTTTATGTTTGAAAATTCCTAAATTTGTTAATTCCCAAACTTGAAAATTTCCAAATTCACAAACTTGAATATTTAAAATTTAAAAAAAATTAAAAAATTCTTAAATTTCAAAGAATAACATTTGGGAATCCTTACATTCTTAACTTTTATAACTTGAAATCCCGTAAATTTCGCAAATTGAAATTTCTCATTTTATAATAAACAAAATTAGAATAAAGTGTTCATTCATTTAATATTTCCTACTTAACTTTTCTTCTTGAAAGATAAGAATAACTGTACAATAAATAAAATAAACGTTCAATAGCGTTACGCACAGCTCCGTCAAAAGCCGCAAAGGTCAACCCGAATACACACATACATTTACCAAATCATTAGGATACATTTATATCATTTACTTTCCTCGTCATCAGACCAGTTTTATGATAAACATAACGTGACGTAGTAATTATTTTTAATATCTCTCATTAATCTTTTGCGACTCATTTATTTCATATACATGCACTACATTTCTACATATCTTTCAGTGTCCATGTTCTATTATTTCTAGATAAATGTGCAAACATTCGTAGTTTGTTTATCACATTAGAAATAAAACTCGCGATTAGCAAGTTCATCGTGAAACAGCACTGAAGACTTGAATTTAATCGCTAGGCAGCCAGAGCTGAAACCTGAACAATTTTCATGAAGTTTTTGTTCTTAGAATAATGAAATAAACGAATTTATATACAATAAATAAATGTTGCATCGCATATATAAAGTTAAGTGAAATTGTTTATTATTCTCTGTAAATGAAATTATAAGAATAATATGAAAATTATTATGTCGAAGAATTATACATATTATGATGATTATATCATTTGTTAAACTACGTTCAATAATATAAGAATAGGTCAGTACAATAAAAAAAATGACAGATAAAATCCTTACTGGATTTCGAACGCAATAGTTATGGAACATAAGTGCTTAGGCTTTGCTAATGACCCAGTTTTCTAACGTAAATGTTAAATAACGTGATAGATATTTTTTAGCGTATTGTATTCTGTTATTTATTTACAATTCTTGAGTTCATTTGATACCCATAGAAGGGGATGGCCAATTAGCGTATTGTTGTGTTTTTTTTTAAATGTACAGTGAGCATTAACGTAACTATATGTACACACATGGTAGCATATGTATACGAATGTGTATATGGGTAAGAATTTGTAAGTAACAAAATTTTCAAATTTTTAAATTGCTAAATTGTTAATTTTTCAAAATTCGAGGTTGCAACTTTTTTAAATATCGAAATTTTCACATTTTCTAGGTTTTTTTCCAATATTCGTGTTACGGATAGAACTGGCCAATTGAGGCATTTCAGAGCATGGGATGAGAATTTAAAGATAAACATAAGATTTAATGAATTTAGCGGGGTTTTCGGGGACGACTGGTCAAAAGCAGCAGGCATGGCGAGTTTCCATGCCTCGAAGCCCTACGTGCACGGGGAAACCTGTGGCCGTATTCGTCGAACACCATGAGTGTCTCGGCATGAAAAACACCATCGTAGCACCGGGGGTAACCAATCCGCCCGGGAGTGGTGGTGCTCACCAAAACACCGAGGGCCACTCCGCTCGGGAGAGGTGAGAACCCGGGCGGGGGCGAGCTTGCTTGCCCTGCGCTCCGGCTAGCTGTCTGCGGGATCGGTCGCACTCGAAGACGATAGATAATTAATTTTTCTAAGAAATGTACACGTGCATGGTGCACGTGGCAATGGCACGTGGCAAAAGTGGCACGTGGCACATGCTCTGAAATTCCGAGAAAAATGCCAATTAAAAGTATTTGATCCACCGCGAAATGCCGGCGAACCCAGGTGCGCACTTCGGCAGAAAAGAAAGGCACTCCTCGGCGACGTCTCCCGACGCGTAATTTTCGAGAAACGAGTACAAAGGCGCGGACCGCTCCGTTTGACGGCGGGTACCGGCAAGTGCCGGCGCGACATCGGTATCGGCGCGCGGCGTGGCGGCGCGGCGGCTCGGCCGCAAAGGGCGGGCGGCATCGCAAGGATCGGTTGTAGAGGGATGACCGCGAAGCCAAGGTCGACGGAGGGCACGTGGCAGATTTCGAAGAAATCGGGTGGTTGCTAGGAGACGTCGTAGGGGAGTGAAACGTATAAAATAGGCGAGGGCACCGGGCCCGCGCTTCACTTCGATTCATTCTCTTATATTTGTTGCTACGCGTTTCATTCTTTATATTTGTTGTTACGAGGCTTCACTTATAACTTGTCACTACGGGACATACTTGTTGTCATTACGGACTTTACTTGTATTTTGCAAAGACTTTCGTTGCGGGATCAAGTATTTCGGCTTTGATTGTAATATTGATGTCACTCGCAGACTAAATTATAATACGTGTGTTATATAATAATTGAAATAAACTGTGCGTATTCACCGTCGGAAAAATTGAGTTGTTCTGATACAATTTTTGGTGCCAAAACCCGGGACACTTTGACCGGACAGACGGTGTTTGACGCGATATCGTGACTTGTGTGAAAGTGCGAGTGGCACACAAAGTGGACTTTACTCGAGACAATGGTACGAGGAAAACGAGCAGCAGCCCAACAGTCAGGGAAGCAGCCAGCGGCCAAGCGGGGCAGACCAGCGAAGGCGAGAGCATTGGCAGATCCAGGACCAGGACCGGCAACCATGGAGGACAACGATTCTGCGGGGCCTTCCAGGGCACCGTCTCCCATCCTACCTGTCATCCGACAGGGGCGTCGGGCAACAAGGACCACTGGGAACCAGCGGCAGCAGGAGCTGCCAGGAGGCAGCGGTCACGCAGCAGGATGGCAGCAGCGACCCACGGAGGCGACCATCCCATCCGCAGCCGACGAGGACACGGACTTCTCCGACGAGGCGGAGGAAATCCAGGGCAGCGAGGACGACAGGGCAACGCATCAGCCATGGAGCAACAGCACCGCGTTACCAGTAAGGCGTCAGCGAAACGTGGGTGAGCAATCCCTTATTGACCCGACTGATCGACTATCCGCGGCTATCGAACGTACGTTAGCGGCGGTACGTGAAGCGTCGCTCGCAGGGGAAGGAAGTTCGCGATTAGTAAATCGTCTCACAACCGCGAAAGCGTTACCTAGTTTCTCCGGTGATCCCTTAGAGTGGCTACACTTTAAGGAGGCATATATATCGTCATCCGAATCGGGCGGATACTCGGACCGCGAAAACATTGCACGATTGTTCGATGCCCTAAAGGGCGAGGCACGCGACGTGGTTAAAACTTTGCTCGCGAGCAGCCGCGACGCGGACACAATAATAAAGACCTTAGAATTACATTTCGGGAATAAACGGGCCGCTGCCGAGAAGATCGTCGCGGAGTTAAAGACATTACCGGAGATAGATTCGGGGAGAATTTCGCTCGTACAATTCGCGACGAAGTTACGTAGTGCAGTGGTAGCGTTTAAAACGTTTAGGTTATTAGGGTACCTGCACAGCCCCGAACTAGTAAAATCCGTGGGACATAAGATACCGATAGCATTGCGATATGCATATAACCGGTACGCCGTAAGCGTTAGAGAAGAGAAATCGGAACTCGAGAAACTCGCGGATTTCATATACGCGGAAGCCGAATTAGCTACGGAAGCTGGGATTTTTGATATCGATTTCACGACGGAACGACCGACACAAAGGGTAGATCGCGGCGCGTTCGGTGGATCGCGGCGGCCGTCGGCGAAAACGGCTGTGGTATGCGTAGCAGAACGGCGAGATAGGCGCGTAGAAACAAACGCGACTGAAACTCGAAAATGCGCGTTTTGCAAAAAAGATAATCATCCGTCGCCGAAATGCCTCTTCTTTGCCCGTGAGCCCGTGAGTAAGCGCTGGGATCTCGTGAAAAAGTACAACCTATGCTTCGGGTGTTTGAGGCCCGGTCATTCAAGAAACGATTGCAAAAGTGAGATGTGTAAGGTCTGCAAGAGGCAGCATCACATCCTGTTGCATAAATATGTCGACGCAAATAGTGCGGAAAATGGGGCTCAGCGCGGGGCGATATCCGGGGGAGAGAGTGCGTCGGGCAGGGCATACGTCGCGAGCGACAACAGGTCGGGGGAAAATCGCGGTTCCATAGATAGTTGACTAGACGGGCAAAGCGTATTGCTGAAAATTATAGCGGTACGCGCGGGTGGGCCGAAGCGAACAATAGATACATTCGCGTTACTAGACGAGGGTTCCACGGTCACCCTGATAGACGATAGGCTGGCGCGAGACCTAGGGGTAAAGGGTTCGCGAATAGACGTGTCTATAAAAGGAATAGGCGAAGGAGAAATTCGATTAGAGAATAGCAAAAAAGTAGATTTTGACGTGGAAGGGATCTTCGGCACGCACCGGATCCGCGGAGCGATAACCGTAAAAAATCTGAAGTTTCCCACACAGTCGATCAGCCGGGACATTATTGCGCGGGTACACGATGCCGCCAAAGACGTGGAGATCCGACCGTACCACGGAGCACGAGTAGAATTATTAATCGGTCAAGACAATTGGGACCTAATCGTAACACGGGAACTGCGCGAGATAATAGGTACAGATTTGGCGGTTTCGCGCTCCCGTCTTGGATGGACCGTGCATGGGTCCGCAAAATGCTCCTCACGCGCGGTATACAAAATAGAGGTAAGCGAATACCAATGTACAGGGGAGGCTCTGACTTCTTTAGACGACTTAGTAAAGGGTTATTTCGCGCTAGAATATACCGGAATAAAGGATAGCGTCGCGTGTAAAGGCGAGCAGGATCGCGCGTTGCGGATACTAGAGGAAACCAGTTCGCGCAAGGGAAAAATCTGGGAAACGGGCCTCTTATGGAAGGACGATCACGCGCCGAGCACGAACGGTTTGTCTACTGCGCGGAAAAGGTTAGAATTATTAGAACGAAGGTTAGATCGCGATCCCGAATATGCACGTTTATATTACCAGGAAATGCAGCGCTTTCTAGACCAGGGTTACGCTCAAAGGGTTGAGAACACGTTAGAGAGGGCTAGGACGTGGTATCTACCGCACTTCGGAGTGCGAAACGTGAACAAGCCAAATAAAGTTCGATTAGTTTTCGATGCCGCGGCAAAAACCGGAGGAATAAGTTTGAACGACCAGCTGATGTCAGGTCCGGACCTATTAAAATCGTTGCCGGGAATATTAATTCGGTTTAGACAATACGCGGTCGCGGTGAAGGCGGACATTTCAGATATGTTCCTACGCGTGCAAATTCGGGAAAGCGATCGTGGTGCGCAAAGATTCCTATGGCGAGGAAAAGATAGGAATAGAGAACCGGACATTTACGAGATGTCGACGTTAATCTTCGGCGCCAAATCATCCCCGTGTAGCGCGATCTACGTCAAAGACAAGAATGCGAAAGATTGTAATGAAGCTCACCCGGAGGCAGTTAGAAGTATTATTAATGATAGCTATATGGACGATTTCTTATCGAGTCGAAGAACCGTGCGCGAAGCGGCAGAGCTCGTTCGGGATGTAATCGCGATAAACGCGCGAGCGAATTTCGCCATGCATGGTTGGGCGAGCAACAAGGCGGAGGCCTTGCGAAATTCCGTCGATCACGGGCAACGGTTAGAGCAGAGCGACATGCGGTTAGGCGACCGAGGGGGAGAGAGGGTCCTCGGTCTTTTCTGGGACACACAGACTGACGAACTCAAATTCAATGTCGAGTTAAAGAACATACCAAAAGAAATCCTGCTAGGCGAAAAGAAGCCCACCAAACGAGAGTTCTTACGCGTTATCATGTCGGTTTTCGATCCGCTCGGTATCCTCGCGCCGTTCACGTTAAAGTCAAAAATCATCATGCAGGAAATATGGCGAAGCGGTATAAATTGGGACGACCAACTACGGGAGGAAGATTTTGTCCGTTGGCGCAAGTGGGTGTCCATGATAGACAGGGTAAAAGAATGCCGGATGCCGAGGTGTTACGGGGTAACGGAATCGCGGGAGTCAGAAGCGCAACTCCACGTGTTTTGCGACGCGAGCTTAACGGCTTACGCGGCGGTAGCCTATCTGCGGTTCGAAAACGAAAATGAGTCTGAATCCGCGCACGTTTCCTTGATCATGGCCAAAAGTAAAGTCGCGCCGTTAAAACCGTTGACAATACCGCGATTAGAGTTACAGGCGGCCCTGATGGGGACAAGACTCGCGACGTTCGTAGAAAAGGAGCTAGACATTAAAATCGGTAGACGAGTTTTTTGGTCAGATTCGACTACCGTGATTTCGTGGATCAGATCGGAGCCGCGGACGCGTCAAGTATTCGTAGCGAACCGTTTAGGAGAGATCGGGGAAAACACGCGGACGACGGAGTGGCGATGGGTTCCGACCGGTCAGAATCCCGCGGACGACGCGACGCGCTTCGAAAATAGCTCCGAATTTATAAGCCCGCGATGGTTTGAAGGCCCGGAATTTTTGCGACGTCCGGAATCCGAATGGCCGATAGAAAAAACGTTGACCGCAAAAAAGAAGGCGACAATCGACGGTTTGGAGCAGCGGAAAGCGTGCGTCTACGTGGCGGCGACGGTAAAAGCAGAATTTTCGCTACCGATAAGATTGATGGGTTGGCGCGGTCTTCTCGTCATCGCGCGACGAGTACACGCGATCGTCGGTCGTTGGAAGGGGAAGAACACCGTGAAAGAACCGTTGGAAATAGTTCAGATAGGGGAACAATATTGGTACCGCGTTATCCAGGAAGAATATTTCGGAGCTGAGATAGTTGCGTGGAGAAACGGCCGTAATATCAACAAGGGAAGTAAAATCGCCGGTTTAAATCCATACGTAGACGAACAGGGAATTTTGAGGGCAAACGGGCGCGTAACGGCAACGGGACTTGAGGGCTTTGACAACCGACCAATCATACTTGAGGGTCGACACCCCGCGACAAAATTACTAATTGCAGAATATCATCGGAAGTTCTATCACGCGAGTAGCGACGCGGTAGTCAACGAATTAAGGCAAAAATACCATATAATCGGTCTTCGACGCGTTTTACATTCGCTCATAAGTAGGTGTATTGTATGTCGTATACGGCGAGGCAGGCCACAGAACCCGCTGATGTCCGCGCTACCGGTCGGGCGTGTAGCTTTTCGGCAAAGACCCTTTACACACTGTGGGGTCGACTATTTCGGACCATTGATGGTAAAGATCGGGCGGCGAAGAGAGAAACGTTGGGGAGTGTTGTTTACGTGTCTCACGACAAGGGCCATCCACTTAGAGATCGCGCATTCGCTAAGTGCTAGTTCGGCCATAATGGCATTACAAAGACTCGCGGCGCGAAGAGGCACACCGCAGGTGGTCTACAGCGACAATGGGACGAACTTTCGGGGCGCGGATAAGGAGCTGAAAGACGCGACCGCGAGTATGGACCGAGCTAAGATCGAGGAATACGCATTGTCGAAACGCGTGAAATGGGTTTTCAACCCCCCTGACGCACCGCATATGGGTGGAGCGTGGGAACGATTGATTAGGTCGGTAAAAACCGCGTTAAACGTGATTTTAAGGGAACAAGCACCCTCCGAAGAAGTTCTTTCTACGCTCTTTGCCGAAGCCGAACATTCGGTAAACTCGCGGCCGCTCACGCACGTGTCGTTAGACCCTCGCGATAAAGAGGCATTGACGCCAAATCATTTCCTGATAGGATCGTCCTCGGGTGAGGTTCAGCTAGGTAGATATGATCTTCAAAATGTATGTTTGCGAAAACAGTGGCGAACAGCGCAGAGTTTCGCGGAGGCGTTTTGGAAACGATGGTTGCGCGAATATTTACCTACGCTCGTACCGCGAAAGAAATGGACCGAAAAGGAAAATCCCTTAGAAGTAGGCGATATAGTGTTGATCGTAGATTTACAAGCACCGCGAAATAGTTGGCGAAAAGGGACCGTTACACGAGTATTTCCCGGTGTAGATAAAGAAGTCAGAGTGGCCGAGGTGCGCACACGAACGGGTGATTTTATACGTCCGGCACGAAAACTAATAAAACTACTAGGAATAAATGAGGTACAAAATTAAATGAATTTTGTACGAGGGGGAGGATTGTTACGGATAGAACTGGCCAATTGAGGCATTTCAGAGCATGGGATGAGAATTTAAAGATAAACATAAGATTTAATGAATTTAGCGGGGTTTTCGGGGACGACTGGTCAAAAGCAGCAGGCATGGCGAGTTTCCATGCCTCGAAGCCCTACGTGCACGGGGAAACCTGTGGCCGTATTCGTCGAACACCATGAGTGTCTCGGCATGAAAAACACCATCGTAGCACCGGGGGTAACCAATCCGCCCGGGAGTGGTGGTGCTCACCAAAACACCGAGGGCCACTCCGCTCGGGAGAGGTGAGAACCCGGGCGGGGGCGAGCTTGCTTGCCCTGCGCTCCGGCTAGCTGTCTGCGGGATCGGTCGCACTCGAAGACGATAGATAATTAATTTTTCTAAGAAATGTACACGTGCATGGTGCACGTGGCAATGGCACGTGGCAAAAGTGGCACGTGGCACATGCTCTGAAATTCCGAGAAAAATGCCAATTAAAAGTATTTGATCCACCGCGAAATGCCGGCGAACCCAGGTGCGCACTTCGGCAGAAAAGAAAGGCACTCCTCGGCGACGTCTCCCGACGCGTAATTTTCGAGAAACGAGTACAAAGGCGCGGACCGCTCCGTTTGACGGCGGGTACCGGCAAGTGCCGGCGCGACATCGGTATCGGCGCGCGGCGTGGCGGCGCGGCGGCTCGGCCGCAAAGGGCGGGCGGCATCGCAAGGATCGGTTGTAGAGGGATGACCGCGAAGCCAAGGTCGACGGAGGGCACGTGGCAGATTTCGAAGAAATCGGGTGGTTGCTAGGAGACGTCGTAGGGGAGTGAAACGTATAAAATAGGCGAGGGCACCGGGCCCGCGCTTCACTTCGATTCATTCTCTTATATTTGTTGCTACGCGTTTCATTCTTTATATTTGTTGTTACGAGGCTTCACTTATAACTTGTCACTACGGGACATACTTGTTGTCATTACGGACTTTACTTGTATTTTGCAAAGACTTTCGTTGCGGGATCAAGTATTTCGGCTTTGATTGTAATATTGATGTCACTCGCAGACTAAATTATAATACGTGTGTTATATAATAATTGAAATAAACTGTGCGTATTCACCGTCGGAAAAATTGAGTTGTTCTGATACAATTCGAAATTTTCAAATTCCCGAATTTGAGAAGTTGGAAACTCCCAAATTATGAAACCAAAAATTCTCGAATTTTAAAAATTAAAAATTTTCAAATTTCTTAACTTTAAAATTCCCAAATTCCCAAATTCTCAAATTCTCAAATTTCCAAATTCTGAAATTTTCAAATTTTCAAATTCTCAAATTCTCAAATATCCAAATTTCCAAATATCTTAATTCCCAAATTTCATTTACCTATTTAATAAATTATTTATGATACTTTTGTCCGCTAGTTTGCAATTCTCCTTCATATATTACTATGTATATGTACCTATAATTAAAAACGTATTTATCATACATGTGTGTAATTTACTTTATTACTCTTTTCAATATTTTTATGAATATTGTTGCGAAATATGTATACATATGATAATCAGGTAAAGAATACATAACCGTGACCTCTCGATCAAAGAAACTGTAATCTTCTCTTTGATGTATTAATATCTTATATAACACGATTAGATAGAGCAAGAACACGGTGTACAACTCTAGTGTAAATCATTCACAACGACGGGACAATATTTGTAATTACAAAACAAAATTATCTTCGATAAAGATAGATGATGTTCTGCAACTTGAAAAGTGCACGAAAAATGCTGTCTCACGTTTGTTTTTATATGTATATCATATAGTACTACATATTATGTGTTAATAGATATTGTTTCTATATTATTGTATATAAATTATGTGATACTAAATATTGTTATTGTATTATTTATAAATTATATGTTATTAAATACTGTTACTACTATTTATAAAACATATATTGTTAAATTCTTGTGGATGAAATAAATAACAAAATCACAAAGTTTTAGATTTAGAAATTTGAAATTTTGCAGACTTCAGAATTTTTAAACTAATTGTAATATGTAATTAATTATTGGATATTTGTTTTATGAAAATTGGACAATAACGTATATCATTTTTGAGCATTGTGGGTCTCTTAATAACTTTTAAATAAAATGAGATCTCCGCCATATTTAATGACATGCGAAAATATCAAAAGAATAAAGAATAAAAAATCACAATTAAAAATTGAACCCAAAAATTAAATATTAAAAATGAAAAATTAGACATTAGAAGTTAAATGTATTGCAAATTAAAATTGAGAAATTAAAACTTAAAAATTAATGTTTGAAAGTTTAGAACTAAGAATTAGAAATTAAAAATTAGATATTGAAAATTCATAATTGGAAATTAGAAGTTAAACATTAGAAAATAAGAAATAAAAAGAAATTAAACAAATATATTGCCTTGTAATAGGGATGGTGATACACTCTGCACATCGCCATATTTTTTAGACGATCTTATCATGTTCCTTAAGGCACGTATAGATTTAAGAAGATACTGGATATTTCCTAGTATATGAATTGTTTACTTACTACAGCTTCAGCGGACTTTATTGAAAAAATAATTTCGTGGAAGTCATTTGATAACATGTTGTCATTGAAACTTGAAGCTTTGCAAAGTGATGAAACATCATCAGATATAATTCGAATTAACTTGAGTGCTTTTGTAACACAGAATTTTAAGAACATGAATACCTTGCGTGCAAGAATGATAGCAATACATTTAATTAACCACGGTATGAATAATCTAAATTCATAGATCCTTTGAATCAATGTAAAGCTATTAGTCTCAAGGATTAGTTTCAAGGAAATTGAAAATGTTCCGTGGTAAATGTATAGGTGTTATGGCTATTGAAGGTTTTGAATTTTAAGGTGAATTTGACAATTTTTCAACCTTTACAATTTCAAATTCAAATACTTTTAAAATCTCAAATAGACACATTTAAATTCTTATGTTACTTAATTTAAGGAATTCTGAATTCCCAAATTTCTAAATTTTTCAATTTCCGAATCTTCAAATGTCGAAATCCACACATGTACAAATCCATACATGACTAAATCCACACATGACCAAATCCACACATGTACAAATCCACACATCACCAAATCCACACATGACCAAATCCACAGATGTACAAATCCACAAATATCTAAATCCACAAGTCAGTATTTAAATTCTTAATTTCTCAAACTTAAATATTGCCAAAATCCCAAACTTCTAAATCACTAAATTTCCAAATCCCCCAGTTTCCAAATTACAGAATTAAAATTTTCCCCCAGTTTCCAAATTTTCAATTTTCAAAATACCTAAATTAAAAAATGTCTAAATCTCTATTTATAAAAATGTAAAAATTCCTATATTTTCTAAATCTCTAAATACTCCAATTTGCAAATCCTCAGGTCTCTAAATCTCCAAATTTCCAAGTTTACTTTTACAAATCTTTATTTTTTACATTTCAAATCATTAAATTCTCAAATTCTCTAATTTAGAAATGTCGAACTTCCGAAACTTCAAAATTTGATAATTATCGTAGAAAAATACAGTTTCTAAATTTAGAAGCTTGCATTTCATTCATTTAACAATTATTCTTTATGCTATTATTTTGCAAATATTTATAATATAAGTTTTATAGAATTGTTAGTATCATAGTTTCTTGTGATTATAAACAATATTTAGAGCAAAATAGTCTTTCAATGATCGTGTAATTCTCTTGTCAATACCTAGATGTCCCTACATTTTTCATCGATAGTATATAGACGTATGTACAGTCACAGTACCGATTTAGTAAAACCAAGGACATTTAACATTCTCTTTGTTTTTGCACTCTGCTTCGTGAAACCTGTTATACCGTTCGCTTATACACTTGTATCAAGCAAAATCAAAAAGAATACAACTTTGCTTCGCCAGTTAACTCGGAAGTCTTTAAACCTAACGAAGGTCTTTTAAATGCTTCAATCTTCAAATTTCTATAAATTTTCAAATCATCCCTTTTGAAAATTTCTTAAATTTATAGATTATTAAATCCTGAAATATGTAAATATTCATATTTTCCGAACTCTCAAATTCTTTAAATTCAAGGATTTACAAATCAATTTTACCCAAATTTCTCACATTTTTAAATTACTAAACCTACTAAATTTTTTAATTTTTCAATTCTCTAAACTGGCAAACTTGTCAAATAACAAAATTTTCAAATTTTTAATACTCAATTTTCCCAAATTCAAATATTTTCAAATTTTCCGAAATACTCTAAATTCCTCGCATTTTTTAATTCCTAAATTTCTTAAATTCTCACAGCTTCAATTTTCGTACTTTCAAAACTCAAGTTTTATAAATTTAAAATTTTTCATATCTGAAGTTTCCTTAATTTCTTAAATTCCACAAATTTTTACATTTTTAAATTCCAAAATCCCCTAAATTTTTAAATCCTGTAATTCTCAAATTCCTCAAATTTTCAAGAAATCCTCCAACCCTCAAATCTTCCAAAATTTAAATTCACTCAACTCCCTAAACTCCTCACATTTTCAAATTCTTAAATTTCTAAATGTTGAACTTTTGAAATTTTCAAACTCTCAAATTGTAAAATCCCCAAATTCTCAAATGTCTAAAGGTTCAAATCTGAAAATTTTCTAATTATACAAAAACAAGTGATACAGCCATTTCCCTTATATTGCCGCTTTCTCTAAAGAAATCTGTCTTGTGTCCGCTATTCCATACACAATACGTTATATACGTTTCAAGGAAAATTTTGTGCTTATTAGTCGGAAGATTAATTCGTCATGAAATATTTCCACGATAACCGCAACATTAATTAATTCCTGTGTCAGTAAAGATGACTATAATAATGTATCATACATATGAAGGAACGTATGAGGTACGAAAAGTAACTATTGAATGTATGTGTATGAAAGACAATAACTACTAAATGTATGAAGTATGAAAGATAATAATTATTAAATGTATGAAGCATGAAAGACAATAACTATTAAATGTATGAAGTATGAAAGGCAATAACTATTAAATGTATAATGTACAAAAGTAACAGAATTTACTTTGATGAAAGTTGTAGATTGTTACAGAAATTTTGTTGAAGTAACAGAAAAGCAACTATTTTCTCGTTTGGTATAAACGTAGCTTTAAGTGAACGGATATTACTTCGCATGTATTATATGTCGCTAAACAAGTATAAAAATTATTTTCCTTGGTTCGTTGTAATGCGAGTATAAAATCAAGGGTGTAGAGTCAGACAACGTTAACTCCAGAAACAATAAGTTCGAGTTAGCTCACGAGGTCCACTTCAAAATTCGGGCAATATAAAATCTAGAAAACCAGGATTCTAGCCTAAACTAATTGGTTAAATGCAATTGTCGGATATACTCGCCATTTAAGACCCCGTCTGGGGTGTATTCGACGAGTATACTCGGGACTATAACTATCGAGCCATTAGATTGTCAAGATTTGAGGCTGTTGATTTTGGGTAGTAGGGACTATAGGTAATCGGGACTATAGGTAGTCGAGACTGTAAATAGTCTGGACTTTAGGTAGTCTGGACTTTAGGTAGTCTGGACTTTAGGTAGTCAGGACTTTAGGTAGTTAGGACTTTAGGTAGTTAGGACTTTAGGTAGTCTGGACTTTAGGTAGTCAGGACTTTAGGTAGTTAGGACTTTAGGTAGTCTGGACTGTAGGTAGTATGCACTTTAAGTTGTCGAGATTCTAGGTTTTCGGGACTCTAGGTTGTCGGAGCTCCAGATTATCGGTGCTCCAAGTTGTCAAGACTCTTGGTTGTCGGGACTTTAGATAGTCGGGATTGTAGGTAGTCGCGACTCTGGTTTGTCGGGGCTCTTGGGTGCCGGAGCTCTTGGGTGTCGGAGCTCTAGGTTGTCGGGATTCTTGGTTATAGGGGCTCCAGGTTATCGATTCTCCAAATCGTCGGGGCTCCGGATTATCGGTTCTCCAAATCGTCGGGACTCTAGTTTGTCGAGACTTTTGGTTGTCGAGGTTGTTTAGCTGTCGGGATTTTTTCGTTGTCGCCTGTCGCTATTATGGATCGCGAAATTCTGACAGTCGACCCAAACAACGTTCTGTCTACTTTTTTGGCTCTCCACAAAATCAAAACCTCATCTCCAACAACTTTTAACTATTCATTTTGTCATAATAACAGTTTTGTGGTCGCGAATCTGTTGTTAACACAAACTGTGAATTTTTAAAATCAACGTCGTCTGACTCTAAATCCCCGAATTATAATCAACAAAACAAGTAACGAATCAAGATATGATGTATTGTATACATATTATGAAAAAAATACAATATACACACATACTGATGTTAACTATCAATTGTCAATTATCTTGTAAATTCAAAACAATCGATTTTTGAGAATTTAAGAACTAAAAATTGTTTCGTTGACGAGATAAGGAGAAGCAAACAAGATTATAAGGAACAATACTTATTTTTCTACTATCAACAGCTTTAAATAGCTCTTAGATTAATTCTTTCTATTTTTAACTCGTGATTTGTGTTTCTGGGCAATTTGTATTACGTTTTCGTAGGAGATGGAAAACAATTTATGGTACATTGTATGTTTGTTTAAAAGCTGATGAATTTTGGTAAAGTGTATGATAGATTAAAAATGTAATAATGTATTAACAATATGAGAACAGAATATATTATATATTAGGGTGTCCCATAAGTTTCTTTCTTTTCGCGCTATAAGTGGTTTCATCTGGCTCTGCTTGTGTACACATGCAGGCTTATCTATTAGACGTCTATGTCATTGTTTTCAGTGATCCCAGAGCTCTTTTTCAGTATGTTTCGATTGCGCCACAGTATCTTTTAAAACCTTCAATCACGCTTTTAAACATGGGCAGCGAAAGGCGACATTTACGGCATATCATGTTGCGTTGTTTGAAAAAAGATGATAGTGTAAAAAATACTGTTAACGAGATTTGTACTGTATACGGGGATGGTGCTATAACTGTTACAACCGTTCGCAATTGGTTTAAGCGATTTAAAGAGGGAAATTTTAGTCTCGAAGGTGAGGACCGCAGCGGTCGTCCAAAAACGACGGATACCGACCTTATCAAGACCATGCTTGATAAAAATCTCCGATTTAGTATACGGGAAATAGTAAATGTCACTAGGATTTCCAAAACAATTGTGCATAATCACATAACCAGGATGGGTTATGTTAATCGCTGCGAAGTTTGGGTTACGCACTTACTGACCGAGACAACATATTGCATTACCGGTAAGAGAAAAGGTCTCACAATTTGATTGGGATGTTTTACCGCATCCCGCATATTCTCCAGATATCGCACTATCAGACTACTACCTATTTTTGTCCTTAAAAAATTCTTTTCGCGATAAGCGCTTTAAATCCATCAGCGAAATAAAAGTGCACCTTAAGAATTATTTCTCATTCAAAACACAACAAATTTAGAAAGAGGGCCTAATGAGGTTTCTTGAGACCTGGAAAAAGGTAATAGAAAAAAAGGGTTCTTGTATAACGGAATAAATAATATCCTAAACAGGAAATATTGTGTATTCATTTCATATTAGAAAAAAAGAAAGAAACTTATGGGACACCCTAATAATAACAATGCGATATATTAACAACAATTATAACAATTATGTTGTTATTACATAATGCATTATGTATTAATGTAAATAATATACTGAAAATTAATCAGAAATTCGAGCGATAAGCACAGTAAGTACATTAAGAATGTGACTATATTCAATAATTTAAATAATAAGCACAATACATAAAAAATATAATTGAACTCATTATTATCAATAATCAAGAATTCAAGTGATAAGCATAGTACATTAAGAATATAACTATACTCAATAATTTAAACAATACATCAAAAATAGAAATGAACTCATTATTATCAGATGGAATAGTAATAAAATGAATTTATTTATATACATTACGTTTATAATATGAAACATCGTAACCAATAAAAAATAACTTTGAACAACAATTATTTTATTTCAAACACATTTATTCATAAATTTCTTAATTTTCATATCAAATTAAAATAATTATATGTATAATAAATAAGGATATTGAAACAGTACACGTTAAAAAAGATCATAATGCTTATTTTTAATTATTTCTTTACCATTTTGTATCACATTAAAAATAAAATAAGTGTATGTATTTACATGTACATGTAATTATATAATTTTTTTTTCAAATAGTGCACTACCTAGCATTTTTCACACCATCCTAATTATTAGTAGCCCATATTGTTAATCACAAATACATTTAGCAACTCCTAGACTCAATTTCATGGTAGAATGATATATAAGTAAATGGATATATAAAAATAATGAGAATAATAAATATTTATGATAATTTATTATGAATAATAAATGGGATAATAAATATTTATACATAGAATAAATGTACCTAAGCGTACAATAATCTAATGAAATAAATTACATTATATATTAAATATATACTTCAAATTGTTCCTCAGAAATAATTATTACATTTATTTAATTTCTTTTTCATAATAATTATACATATATGTTTATATATTTTTCTTCGATTATATAAGAATCGAAAGCTATATGTATACTCATTCCCCAAATAAACAAAGATAGTCCCCTTTTATCTTTTCCGACAATTAATGTGTGAACAAAATTTTATCGATTTATTACGTCTGAATTCGATAATCCATTTTTAAGAGACATCTTGAAAATGAATCTATTCCAATATGATTACTAATCTCGCGATTTGAAATACAGATAGTAGACGTTTTATATACAGTGCCAGTGAAATTTTGACTGGCAATGACGCAATTATTTTTAAATGTTTACAGTTAGAGAATCAATAGATTTTTAATTGGAATTAGTGAATTATTATTTTTACATTACACAACTAATACTCACTATAATGCTACACAATAAAGTGTAATTATATTGTGAATGAAATGGAAAGGTATATACATAGTACACTCTTGTTATATTGCTAGGGGCAGAATTGTGGGAAGTTCTTGCAATTGGCAATATAGGAAACGGTCTTTCTATGATATATGCATAGCATTTAGAAGATTGCAAACTCGATTCCGAAATTCCCAAATTTGTACATTCTTTAATTGCTAAATCTGTATGTTCATAAATTTTGTTATTTTTATATTTACAATTTTTTAATTTGTATATTCTTAATCTAAATTTTCTAATTTGTACCTTTTTAATTTTTTGAATTTGTATATTAAAAAATTTTTTAATTTGTATACTGCTAACATTTTAATTTGTACATTCCTAGTTTCTTTAATTTGTACCTTTCTAAATTTAACAATTTGTGCTATTGAAAATGACTAACAATAAGTTCAAAAAAGGGAAAATTTACAAATCTTTTAAATTGAAAGTATACAAATTTTTGTAATGTGAAAGGTTATAAATTTTGGTAATATGAAAGTTTTTAAATCTTATAATTTAATTTTGAAAATTTATAAGTTTTGTAATTTGAAAATGTGTAAGTTTTATAATTTAAAAGTTTGTAAATTTTATAACTTAAAAATTTGTAAATCTTGTAACTAAAACATTGGTAAGTTTTGTAATTTGAAATTTTGCATGTTTTAATTACTCTGAAAGTTTGTAAATTTTATAATTTGAAAATCTGTAAATTTTATTATTTAAAAGTCTGTAAATTTTGTAATCCAAATATTTGCAATTCTGTATTTTGAAAGTTTGCTAACTTCAAAACTTCCAGTTCACAGATTTTAAATTTGAAAATCACAGAACTTCTACATTTCAGAATGCGTGTTTCTAAAAATATGTGAATTTGATAAAACAAAATATACATATAAATTAATATACTTTGCATAAACACGTTACAACTAAATCTTGTTAATGTATTCCTGCATCATACTGCAGTAAGCGCAAGGTTTTTATTGATCCCTTATTTCGCTCTTTTGTCGTACATGTTGAAGAAGTATTAAACGATCTACGTTTATATGATACTGTTACTCCATTTAAGTCCTATAGCAAAGTTTCACCGTTAAAACCTTAGATAAACTGTATATATGGTAGAAGACAATATGTATTCTGATAAATGGGTAAATCCCGCATATTGAACATCTCAATTAGATAAATAATGCTTCGTAAAGAATTTAAACACGAGTACTCGCTTTTAACAAACTGTACGAACGAAAATATAAAAAGAACATGCGTGTTGAATGTTGGCAAAGATTATTCAGTATCGTTGGAATAGTTTATTTTGGAATAGCCAGAATTGTTTACTACTAAATACACTATACATTATATAAGTTGTGATATATATATATTGTGTACATAATATTCTTATTAATATTAATTTATCATATTCTATATATAATATAATATGTAATAAAAAAAATAGAATAATAATAACATTTATATGTTATATACATAGCATATATCATACTACTATAGTAATATATATTATAATTGTACAATATACTATACGATATATACTATGTATATAATATATAAATATTATTATATTAATATTAAATAAATATGTAACACAGTATATATAATGTTCATATAAAATCTACCTACAAACTGCAAATATATTATTAACACTAATATTGAAATTCATCAAATTAATAAAACATTTTATACATCACATCCCATGTGATATCTCAAACACTGAACAACAGGAAAACGTGAATTAAACTTACAATTGTATTACATCTGCCTTTTTTGCTGATATATTGCAAAGGTAATTAAAACTTCCATTTAGAAATGAAGTTCGTTGGAAAAGAAATACATAGTTGATAAGTTCGCGTTAAAAAATCATCGCGCTAGAGGAAAAATAACGAATAATACATTTCAATTTCGCTTAACGCGGAAACATTGCATTTAGATGGAAAACAAATAAAAATATGGTTGCAACTCATCTAAAAAATAATTGGTACAATATCGAATTATATTACTGCAATTTTGTTACATATGCACTTTGATATATTGCATAATTGTTGGATTATATATTAATATTAAACGCTAACATAAAATGATATATAATATTATTATAATAACTAGCATAACAATTTAATATACCGAATAATATAAATTATTTAATACCATAAATAGTTTAATAAAATAAATTGAACAAAATAACATATATTGGAAAAATTAATTTAAAGCAATTATAAACTATTTACTCAATCCTTTTATTTTATTTTCAGTCCTCAAACAATTCAACAATTATAAATAAATTTCTCCTAATTGATGTTGAAAGAAATAAATAATATTTGCATACTGAATAACTCAATTATCATAACAATATAATTTAATGTAATATATATATATATATATATATATATATATATATTTTATTACAAACATATACTATAAAACATGTTTCACTAAAAACAAATACCACTTATATTGCAATTATTATATTGTGACGACATACATTATATAAAAACAATAATGTATTATCAAATCGCAAATATCTTATTCAATTCATAGTTCCGACGGAAAAAAACGTTTTCGCAACCATAGGTTATACGGAACTTCCGCAAATCTTCGTTTATCATGCGTTAAGAAAAAACTATCTCGAAAAACACGTGACTAAACTAATCGAATCTTAAATTAGAGTCGTTACTTCATCGATCGTTAAATACCAAGAAATTTGCACGAATTTCAATCGATAAATCGATGAGAAAAACTGGTAGACGCTAGCTATTCCCACAAGCATTATAAGCAAAAAGGTTAACCGTTTCCAGGAAGACACATCAGAGGAAACATAAACTCCTACAAAACGGCATTTGCAAAGATAAAAAAAGTTGTTTCGTACAAGATAATGTAATCTCGAAAGTACTGCAATGTTACGGACCAAACTGTATTTATTTTGATAACAAATTTGTCTCTTTCCCAGTAATTACGTCTACAGTAATAATAGATTTTTACAAATAATTAGACGCATTCTCTTACAAACTATATGGTCAATTATTTGTATGCCCACTGATTCTACGGTCAGCATAAACAATCGATGAACTGACTCACCTGACAATCGATACACGGTGATCGATATTTACATCGTAATAATTATTAAATACATGTCAAGGAAACAATAGTTTCCTTTTATAGATTAAACTTACCAGATTTAGCGTAGTTGATTAGCACTAGTCGTGATCATTCGTTGTCCGTTGTTTGTTTTTGTTCTTTCCACATCGAGCAATATTCGTTTAATCGGATGAACACACTGTTCACAATGTCACAAATATGTTCTGTCCGTCACGCGAATCGTTCGATCGTGAAACACAACACTTCAGATCAACATAAAAGGAATTTTAAACGCAACAAGTCCAATTAAAATTCATCAACGAACTTCCCACCCACAATGTTCGACGCGAACTGACGTGAGCTTATGATTCCCGATTCTCCGCGCGCTCTCGTTCGGTTTTGCTCGGTCGAACTCGGAATGGCGGAATTGGTCATGTGATCACCGAATAGACCGAGTAGTGGGGATTAGAAGATGCGCGATTGTTGTTCTGCGCATGTCTGACGCAGGGGAAGGCCTTTGGGACATTACGCGCTAAATCAATTTTTTTTTTCATTTTTTGTGGATATCCGGAATTTTAATCAAAACGAAATATTATGTAGTATGAATTTAATTTACTTTACATATGATAAAAGAAATGCAGGAGTTTGAATCATCATTTTATGCGTTTTGAAATTGTTTAAAGATACAAACATTTGAATTTTGTGATTTCTTTGCATACTATCATAAAACTAAAATGTGCATTTGGGAACATCCTGTTTTTCCCTAGGGAAATTGATGACGTTGGGGAAGAGATTCTTCCAGTCAGAGGAGTATCTGGGAAAATTTTATTAAATATCTTATCATTAACACATGACTATGATTCAGAGATGTAATATAAACGATGTAGTTTGTACTGTCTGCTGATTTTTTGAAGTACATAATATTATCACTTTTATTCTTAAATATTTATTAAGATGATTTTGATATATACTATCATACATTTAAATATTTATTCCGAAATTTATTTGTCGTCTTGACTAATATCCTTATATTTTAATTTAAGAGGATTGCATTTTTTAAATAAATTTTTATTCTGTTGAAAAATACTGTTAATTCAGTATTGCGAATGATGAAAAAATTCTTATTGTGTAAATTGAAAGTAACATTTTTACAAATCTTAATGTATACAGTTCTTAGAAAATAACTGTAATAAAAAATTAAGTCTTGTATTGATGGTATAATGTATGACATGATGTATGTATGATAATTTAAGCTTCTTATTTCACATAAAATATGAAGTGTAATCCTGTGTAATATGAAGTTTAGAAAAAAGTTCATGACATGAAGGAAAGGATAATCGATCTGACGTGAAATGGCGCCTTCATAAATTTTAGGCAGTAATTTTGAATTTATCAGTATGATTAAGAAGAAATAATCTTGTTAATCTGTCTGTTATAATAGTTTCATGTTATTAAGCTCTGTTATCGATTCAGTTATTAATAAATACTTCGCCGATCATAAAGTGAACGATATGAATGCTTATACTGGTACTACTAAAGTAATTTTTTGTTTATCATAGTATGAAAATTGTATTCTTATTGAAAGTAAACGTCACTACAGAAAATTAATGTTTTAATTATTTTATATAAATTATTAAACTGCTTTAATTGTGTCTTGATGTTATACATTTTTATATTTATTATTTATTTAATTATAATAATTTGTAATACTTCAAGTATTTGCACAAAAATAGTATGACATAAAATTATGTTTACTTTAAATACATCATTAATAAAAAAATATAAAATAAAAAAACGAGAATGATATTCTAAATGATCTCTATCAATGATAAACATTATCATTTCCTAGTGATAAGAAGAGACTATTTTATTCTAGTGAATAATTTCTAATTTAATAAAGCCTTCAAAAGATGTCAAGTTTCTGAAATCTTAAAATCATTTAAGCTTCTATGATTAAGAATTATATTCTTCACATTTTTTAATGATATCAACACGTGCTGAGTATTTTAGTTTTCTATACAGTGCAAGTGTACTGAATATATTTACTCTATGTACAGAACATATTTATTCAAATATCATTTATTAAGAAAAAATGAATAAAGTACGAAATTTTATGTGATTTTAAAAACTAGAAGTCATAAAGATTAGTTGCTTTAACTATAATTACAAAATTATACACGCAATTTAATAAAAAAAATACTTTTAAGTTCCCAATTAAGTAATCAAGCAAGATATATCAATTATTAAACATTGAAATTAAGGTGATCCTAATTTGTTATTTTTTAATAACGCAATGTCGGTTTCAAACGAAATTTGCTTGTAACGTTTTTATATCGCAGTACGCGTTAGGCGTGAGGTCATAAATTCCGAATCATATCAAATACGTACTTAATTTGTTATTTATACGTCTCAGGTTTCACCGAGTAATCATCGAAAACTTATGAGACATTGTGAAATGTGGAAAGTTTGACAGATACACATAAAAATGCGGAATAACCGGCATAATATGCAAATCACAGAAATTCGATACTACCAAGAAATTTCGTACCAGGAATTTACTTTTAATAGTATGTTTTCATTGCTTAGATGTTTACATCATAAATGTTTACATCATATTTATAAACAGCAAGTACTAGTAAATAATATAACGAATTTAAAAACTGTAGCGAAAGAAACAAAGTGACAAGCTATGTGAACCTTTTAGAAATTAAACCTTTCTATAATAACATTCGAAAGTGTCTTGTATTCTATGCAACCAGAAGTATGCATATGGTTGTACGATGTATAAATACATGTAAGGGGACATTTTGAAGAGGCACTGCAGCCAGAACCTTTCCAGACAACTTAACTCCTGGTATCTGTTCCCTAAATGTTTATCGAGATAAGTTATATCAACTTTCGCTTCTTAAGAGGAAATCCTTGAAAGTTATTACGGTAGCTGAGTTCTTTTTTCTAGGATGTTTTTTTTACTATGATTATGTAATTATTAAAATGTTGATGGTAATGTCAAGCATTTTGAGTGACACGCAACGGTGTACCTGAATTAGACAACCATTTTGTGAAGCACGCTTTTACTCCAACAGCAAATCGTTAAAGTACTTGGAGATATTTGTAGCAAAG
This sequence comes from Megachile rotundata, assembly GCF_050947335.1. Taxonomy (NCBI): domain Eukaryota; kingdom Metazoa; phylum Arthropoda; class Insecta; order Hymenoptera; family Megachilidae; genus Megachile; species Megachile rotundata. The sequence continues at coordinate 5,532,745 of NC_134989.1, forward strand.
CTATTACATATTCTTAGAATAATCAGTTAAGATTATTAAAAATAAAATTAGTTAGAATGTTTTACATATTTATTATTAAATAAAGTATTCTAAAGTATTATTTGCTACTTATTATTAAATGAAGTATTATTAAGTATTATGTTTCCTACTTATTATTAAACGAAGTATTATTAAGTATTATTTGCTACTTATTATTAAACAAAGTATCATATTTAGTATTAATATTAAATAATTATATGTATAACATATTGACAAATATATTTATTACGTATTATATTATCAAGCGCGTAAATATTATTAAATTATTCTACTGTTTACTAAATACTTGAGTAGTCATCATACTTATCCCCCGACGTTGCGTATATCAAGCGCAATTCATGTAACGGACGAGAGACTTACGAGTGATAAAGATAAATACGAAGATGGTACGATATTAATCTTAACTGTGCGTAGAAAATTAATGAAAGATTGGACAGAATATTGCATCAGAATACTTGTACTAATATATCTGTATTTTTATTATGTATAGAACTTTGATGTATAATATAAGGGTTCATACAATTTTCCAATGTTTTCGACTTTTCGACTTTTTTGCCAAACGTCAACTAGCTGTTGAACAGTGTCATTACAACAGTTTTACATTGTAATTGTAGTTCATGTGTATATCAGTAACATATGATTTACAAAATAATTTGTAAAATTCATCACAGATATAAAATAAAATTCTTCACTTTATAATCGATACTTTTTAATTTTTATTCTGATTCCTGTATTCTACATAGACCATTTAATGATCAATTTTTGCACAATTTGCCTTATGCATAGAGTAATGATTATTCGCACATCTTGTCTTAAATAAATTCACGACATTCCAGGAAAATCTTTCTCTTTTCTTTCTCGATACATAACAAGAGGTTTCTTTGGTAGTACCCAGATGTGCAGGGTCATTTCTGTTCTTGAAAAGTTCTGGTCGCCACATGGCCTAACTAAAATAATATACTTACTTCCGTACCGTTAGGTTTTTTCCAGGGTCCCTCTTTACCGTGAAAAGCACACTCCATTTAGGATGTCGTGACCCTTGAAAAATCTTGTAAGATGATTTCAGAAGGGTAAGCAGATGTGTAGTTCGGTGCTGTATTACTATTTCCGTTTCCTGTTCTTTCAGTATTGCTACTGCCACGTGCCACACTTCAATAATAGTATAAACGCTTTTTTATGTATGGGTGAAAGAAATGACTATTTTCCATATTAATTCGTGGTTAGTGTGTACATGAAATTTCATTGAACCAATTTTATATTCGTTTTTAATTAGCTGAAAAGGTGTTATGGTATGAATTAATCGCTTTGTGCAAAATTGATTTCAAGATTTTTAACTGCAACTTCTGTTACGTTCATGTAGTTATAAATATAAATTAATATTTCATTTGAAATAATTATATATTATAATCATTGTTATGTTTGACCACTGTTTACGACAATGTTTATGATCACTGTTATGTGGTCATTGAAAATAATAATTTTTATATAATTTTGTAATATGAAAATAAAATGCTCAAAATGCATATTGTTTATAGCAATTTATATTGTAAATTCAAATAAAAATTTATATTGCATTTTTATACAATTTTTCATTATAATTTTAACATTTAAAATTTTGTTACTGATAATTAGTTATTTAAATAATCATAAAGCTTAATACTTAAATATTTAATTGTTGTGGCAGTACATTAAAGTCTGCTTCTTCAATTATTAAATAATTTTATAATAAGTAGACTGGTAAGTAAAAATAAGATTTTAGGAAAGAGTGTTTTTCTCACTTATATCTTCATTATACCAAGGTTACCGCATAGTAAATACTATAATAACCAGTGAGCGTATAATATATGTAAGAATTCTCTTTCGGAAGTCATTAATGTGGTAGCTGAGGTTCGAACAATCATTGTTTTGTACGATTTGTACCAAGAACTTACCTTTACCTCTGGAATTCCCAAAGCCCCATTGAATTTGTCTTACACCTAATTACTGTCCATATATGTATCTGGGAAACCAATGGTACTTTTTCCTTGAGAGTGTTATTAACCCTCAGGTATCGTAATTAACCCCCTTAATATGGAAATACACATGTACATCAATTTGGAAACACCCAGCTGTAATAAATTACATTTTTGATGGACATTGACCATGACAGAATATTTCAGCATATTCAATCTTATGTAATCATATGTCTGTTTAAATAAAAATAACATTTAATAGACCACAACTTTGTGTCAAGCACTAAATGTAATGACACATCTTTTCGCAAAAAAATATTTAATAGTATGAAAGTCAAAACTCTAAATAAAATTACTCTACATCTATTTGTGTAAACATAATATTTAATAGTTGAGAATGATTGTTATTTAATAATACGTGAACAATTAATAATACCTTAACAAAAGTATATAAAATATGTATTTAATTGAATATTAATGTAAAAAGTTTAAGTACAATATATGATTCTTATTTTTCTTTTTTTAGAACTTTAAAGATGTATATGAACAAATATAATAAAATATAAGAAAAATAATTTTAAGTATCAGGATGCTCTTAATGTTCAAGGTTAGTAATAATAATGCTGTTGATAAAAATTGTCTGATATATGAAAGTAGGTGGAGCAGAGATTACGTGATGCAAATTGAATTTATGTATAGCATGTAATATATTATATATTAATTGTTCTAAAAAAAATGTTGACATTCTATAAATACAAGATAATTACCAAATTACTAATTTATTTTAATTTCTGTTTTAAACAAATTATCTTTGTTTATTGCAAAATATAAAAATATTATGTAAATTTCATGAATGATAAAAGATGCGATATCCCATAAGAAATAATTTAAAATTGTTCAGTAATTTGCAATAAAATTGCAAGAATTATTTTATTTAATAAATACGACAAATATAGCGATCTTTTTTAAAATGTAGTCAGTGTTATCTTGAAAACTGATAAAAAATTTTACAAATCCTTCCAGATGACTTCTATTGCCCAATGTTACAATGGTATAGATAAAATTATTATTGAAGTCTCAGATCTGTTAAACTTTTATCCTGCTAATTCTTTAATAATACTTAGTTAGTAAGATACAAATTTAAAATTTAATCTAGGTTATCAACGTAAAATGTTTACGTTGTATACAAAAGTTGTATACAATTATTACAGATATCGTAAAACAACTGGCTTGTATTCTTAATGTTTTAGTGAAAAAATCTACGTTATATCTAATGAAAAAGTTCAATTAATTTATTTATTAATCTTATATCTCAAATAACCGTTTAAAATCACATTGTAATATCGAAAACTAGGATTTAATATTATTTATATTATGAAATTTAAATGTGTTTATGTTCGTTAAAACATTATTAATTACCTACTGTTTAAGGGTAGCAATTGTCTCTGTTTAATTTTATTAAAAAAAATCAACGAAGAATTAATCTATATTATATCTTTCCTTCATTTTAGTATCTTTGTTTTAATAATTATCATATTCACTGTTATTTCTTATTGTTTTATCGTTAATACATTCAATTCTAGTGTTCCCGCTAGAGCTTCCGGTGGAGAACACGAGTCGAAATATCAGCTTCGATAATTTCTACGATCAAAAGATACAGATTTATCAAAACAGACGTATTAAATTAAAATTATCACATTATCTTACAAACTTAGCGCAAGACAAATTAAACGATAATCCAAACTTGACCACCAGCAAATCTAACCTAAAATTATCTCAACGCTTATCTAAACTCTATCAATACAACTCGCCGTTATAATTTTCATTCTGGGTAGAAGTTATAGCGTATTCCATTTGCAAATTGAGAAGACATGACAACATAATCCTTCTAATTTGTACAAAATATGGAAGATCAGAAAGCCCTAAACGTAAGTGCCCCATTTGCCTGGCGATAACACTGGAGGCGCTCTAATTACCACTTTATTCGTAACTATTGACACCATAATGATTTAATGGCAAACTTTTGAAGGTCTTTAAAAGCTATTAATGCACTCTCTAATGTAGTCGATAACGATAGTTATTTTGTCGTTACGTACTGTTACGAATGTTCTAAAGGCTTTATGGTTCCTAGAAATCCTTGATCTGATAAGAAATAGTTATTTCTGACAACGGTATTAACATAATAGTTAAGATACAGTTATTCATACGTAATAATACTTTCTTTTATAAATATTTGAAAAAAATTATTTCTGTATTTTTTTAAATGTTGATATATAAAAATTTTAGAGAAAAGGTGTTGATTACGAAGTTTGATGATGTTGATCGAAAGTCTGATTATTAATAAAAGTTTGCTATATCATAGAAATTTAATTACTTCTGATCTCTAGGTATGGAATAGAAGATATCACCTATACTTGAATATCACATGATGGGGATTATCGGAAGCTTAGAAAAGTTAATCATTCATAACTTACAATTCACCTTCATAAAATTGAATATCCAAAATAGATAATAATAAGGTATATTCAGTATTATACTTTAAACACTCAATAAGTGCCATAACAAATTTGTCTTTAGGATAAAATTAAAACTGAGCAGTAAATTTTCTTGTAACAATTTATGATTATTCGTGAATTAAAAATTCATTTCTCTAAATAGTTTATAGAATCAAATCTTCATATCTGAGTATTTCAAATTGAAACTTTCAAATACTTTTCCAACATGAAATATTCAACACGTCATTTTAAAATGCAGTATTTAAATATTGTATAAAAAAGTGTTACATACGTACTTGATTATCTTTCATGCCTTTGTTCAAAATTATTATATCCTTTTAATTTTTACTTTTGAGTAGAGATATAGGGTTGTAAAGATCTATGAGTGTAGGAATATAAGGATATAGGCATGTAGAAATCTAACAAGGAGTATGATATTGATTTTCTGGATATAGGAATTTAGGAATATATGAAGATCTGACGATACTCTGACTTAATTCTTAGATACAGGGATTTGGGGATATAAGGATTGGGGTATAGGGTCTTGGGGATATAGAGACCATATGTAGGAATCTGGGGATATAGAGATTTAGGGATATAGGGATCCGGGTAAATATGGATTCGGGGATATAGAGACTATATGTAGGAATCTGCGGATATAGGGATTTAGGGATGTAGGGATCGGGGTATAGGGACTTGGGGTTATAGAAATATGTATGGATTTGGGGATATAGAAATTTAGGAATATAGGAATCGGGATATAGGAACTTGGAGATATCAAAATCATATGTAGGGATCTGAAGATATACGGTTTGAGGGTACAGGGTTTGACGTTATAAGATTTGAGGATGTAGAAGTTTAGGGACGTAGAGATTTAGGGACATAGAGATTTGAGTATATAGAAATATAGCAATATCGTGATTTGAAAGTATAAGAATTTAGGGTTATAGAAATCTACTAGTAGAGACATCTGAAAACACTGATGTAAAACATTGGAATTTGGAAACATAAAAACATAAGAATATAGAAATCAAAAATACAAATATTTAGACATCTAGAAATGAAATCTACATGTCTCCCTTTCATGGTAAAGAAATTTATACTCCCTATAAGTTAATACTCCATCCAATTTAAGGAGTAGGAATATAAACTACTGGAATAGGATTTAAAATATTAAAAGTCCACAGATAATGTGTACATTAATTTATGTAATATTCCACTCTTTCCGTAATACACGCCAAGACATGATTGAAACAAAAACCTCGCCCTTCGCGGATACAATAACGTTTGTTGCGCACGTCGAAACTATCCACAATTAGGGTGAAACGTAAAACTCGCATGATTCGGCAACAATTCGTTCGCATGACGTTGTACCACTGTACGCGTGATACATCGATATTAATTAACAACGAATTTGTTCTTCGCACAGTACATCGTTCTACAGTACGAAAACAAAACGTATAGCGAAGGAAAATCATCCCTAAAACGTGTCACATCCGATCCCGTACGATTTTTACGATACTCTATCATTCTGATCGACAGAAAATAATACGGAACCGCGTTCGCAGGAAGTCTATCTACGAATACAATATAAATTAGGAGAAGGTGTTCGCCGAGTTCGCTGATAACGATAAATTAATTGCATCCATTTTTATCCGTGGTCCTACAGGGTGTTCCACAAAATGTGGTTGCGTGACTTTGTTTTACGATAAATGAACATGAAACAATGAAGCAAGTACAGGTTACATCATTTTTACGTAATTCGCATAATTTTGCTTTTGTGTTATTAGGTAATTACTTATTGTAAATTTAAATAACCGGTAATGCTAACAAGTTTTAGCATTAATTAAATTATAATTGGTAATTGTATTGACACTGTCGATATCGATTAATTTTGTTACGATCAGTTTAGTTAAAATTTTAGTAATACATTGATCTTTATTTAAGACTGTTAGATTTAAAGTAGCTCACGTAAAATCGAGTTTCTAACAATTTTGCATTTCAGCGATTACTTTCTAACGATCAACTGTTATAACTGATTTTCATTAACCCTTTCGTGCACAGTTCAAGACTACGAGAAGATAATTCACTATCTTCGTATGAGCACTTGATAATTTATTAAGTTACATGCAAACAAGGAAACTCGAATAGCTATCTGTCAGATAAGAGAATGTTTCAAATGTTTGCGACACGTTAGTTTGTTTTAAGAAAAGCGGTTAAGCTTCGGTATATTATCAATTAAGCCGATAATTAAGGAAATAGTCTCTTATAAAGCAATAAAAATTGAACAAATAAATTTATATTACACGCAATAACAAGTCGCAAATTGCAGGTACTAAGTGATATTTAAAAGTTTCTATCTGAACAGTATAAAATAAGAGATCAATAATAATATAATAATAATACTTAGTTATAATAATATAACTTATAATATAATATAACTTCATTAAGCTATAAAAGTTATATACGTCAATGTATTTATTTATCTCCGTTATTTTTAATTCAGAGATTTTCCAATTTTTCCAATTGAATTTAGAATGTTTTTCATTGTTTTTCACGTCCGTTATTTGTCTCTAAAACAATGTCCACATATTATGAAACATTCTGTAGCGTCGAGAGGACAGCGAACGATATTATTCTTTGTACTCTCGATTGCACGATCATTCATAGCGTGCTTCTCAACAACAGCGAAAACGCTAAGATAATTTTACTAAAACGTCAAAAAACGAACTCGCGATTTCAATCTGCCGCCGATGCGACGTCCACGCTCTAAAACCGGATGTCGAGCACGAACGACTGAGCCCATGCAGCACCATTGGCAGGTTGTGACCTTCTTCAAGAAGAGAGACCATCAATCATCCGGAAATGGCGGTCTCCCGGTTCGGAAATTTCCCCCGATCTCGTTATCAGAGAATTCTTAAGGGATAAATCTACCAAATATCTAAAAGAGGATGCAGGGGTAGCGTGTATCTACAAGCGTTTCAGTTGCAAAGCAAACGTAAAGACTTCGCGCGCAAATGTTACTTCCTCTTGGAACACGCTTCCGTGTTAGTTCGCGCGCGAAAAGCATGATCACGGTCGTATAGACGGATCTACAAACTACTATGTTGGGGATGAACCCTTAATACGGCCAATTACGCTTGCAAAATCTACCACGAAGCGGGGACACTACGATCGCTTTGGTTCAGAATAATACATATCTACGTTGTTGGCTTGGCAAAACGATAGCAGCGCCATGGTCAGTGGAAGATTCATGAAACTTTTATGCTTCGTCAGTGACTACAAATTCTATAGTCTCTGACGGACTACATATTAGTCTCTGATGGACTACATATTGTAGTCTTTGATAGACTGTATGTTAATTCTTGACAGACCACATAGTGTCTGATAGACTACATATTATAGTCTTCGCTAGACTACATATCGTAGTCTTTGATAAATATATTATAGTCTTGGTTAGACTACATATTGTAGTCCTTGTTAGACCAGATTTTAGTCTAACAGTAGCTTTGTTAAGGGATCCCCAAGTAGGTAGTTTATAAATCTATATATATGGCCGTGGGCATGATCGATCGAAACGCAACGCGACACGTTTTCTCATGATCAAATTCGTGTTTCTTCAGTCAAAAAGACCATCTTTTTTCCCTCAATGTCCGGCATGTAACGAAACCAGCAGCTGGTTGCCTTCTCTGTTGCCTCGAATAAATCGATTCTCTTCCGTGTGTGTACGTGTGTAGATCTGTGTGTGTAATGTATTCTGTGTGTTTGGTTTACGCCTACATTTACAGTATTATGTACAACTGTTTGGCACCGAAATTGTCTCTACATCGAACGATGCCAACGAAGGGTCCAATATGAACACGATCCACGACGTTTCACCGCCGACGTCTGTTTATTTCTCGTTCTGTTTGTTTCCTGAAGATCGAACGTCCTCCTCTCTTTTTCTCTTTCCTCCGATAACCGCGGGTTACGTCTTTTCGTCGCCAAACGAGAAGACTGGTCACCAGGTGTCCAAACAGCGTGAAAGTGTTAGCACGTTAGAAGTTCCTTTGGCATTGTTTAGAAATGTACAGGCGTCCATCTTGCTCTCGACCACGTTCCAGTGGAATGTGTTGTCAACTGTTCTGTTGGCTTCGGCGAAATATGAAGAGGTTCGCCAGAGCCGCGTTGGAGAACGTTGCCAAGTCGTTTTGCGACTTTGTTCCTTCGTTCGTGGCGGTGGTTCATCCAGGTTTCGAGACGAGCTGACAAATCGCGTTACGTTTTACTCGTCCTCCTCTTCTCTTTTTTTTTGGTTTTTATTTCTTCTAGTTCGTTTAGTTTCTCGTATCCTATGAAATGACTGACTGCCACTGGTATTTGTTTTCTCTTATAAATTCCAGACTGCCCAGCAGTCAGACGCACAACAGTTATCACAACTTAAGACCGTAATACTAATACATTACTCTTTTTTTGTTTGTTTGTAAATATATTAATATTTAATCATAAATATTTTATGTATATATATATTTATATATACATATATATTAATTAACAACTGATCTTTATGTACTCGATAGTTCGTGATTACGGGGATTCGTATCATGATATTTACCAGTGAATTAGTACAATACCGATACGAAAGGGTCATGTACAATTACGGTTCACCATCGTCGCTTGTCCGGGACTAAATAATGAACTATACCAACGTAAACGCGTAGGTATGGCTGTCAAGCGAATAAACTGGGAGAAATTTCATTCAATACTGCTTTCCTTGGTAAAACGTTATCTCACGGTTCATTAACTTATCGTATAGTCTTTCTCTCATACTCTCTTTCATCTCTTTCGCATACACACACACACACACGCACACAAACGTACACACACGCATACACTCGTTCGCGCGCTCTCTTTTTGTCATCTCCTTTCTTTTTCTCTTTTTACTAAAAAAATATCGATCGAAGCTACGTACAATGCTATATAATGATCATTAACATTTAAAAATGAGATCTAGTTCTCCTAGCAACTCGGAAGGGGACAGTAAAGATTAATTGAGTTCATAATGAAGTGTCCGTAGACTAGCGTCTCTTTTCATCTTCTTAATCTTCTTTCTCCCTTCTGGTTCTCTTCTTCTCATCGTCCGGGTTTTCTTTTGTTGTCGCGGGGGTGTCTTTATCCTGGCTTTCCTGGAGGACCTCCCTTGCGTATTTCGTGTGATCAGACGGGTGTATGGTTATTTGTAGTGTATCATTTTCATTATATTTCTTGTTGTGCTTTAAGTTTATATGTTCGTACAGAGTGTGACCGCGGTCAGACAGACAAATTTCGAGGCCGATTTCGTTTGTTGCGTGTTGTGCTAAATGTATCGCTTTTCGCGTGCAATAACGCGGTATTCGTGACGTGACATCCTCGTTCCGCTTGCACGGGGAACAATTTTCGGTCACTCAGAAGACTTCAGGTTCCGGGTAATTTGAGGGCACGGTCTGAAGTGCCAGCCGCATGCTGGTGTTACGCCGTTTCATTTTACCCTTGGTCTTCTTCAGCATCGTGGCCTAGGAAGGGACAGGATCACAGGGGGCGCACAAAGGAGCAATTCAGAGAAAATTGTCAATGCCAGCGAGACCGTGACGAAAAGAAAAAGAATAACGGAAATAAATGAACGACGAATCTCGAGCTCGTTAACAGCCAGAACACTCAGAGACCAACAGAGAGGAGGATGCTCGTGGAACGAATAGATAAGTGAAACGAAGAATCAATTAACGCTCAAAGGACCTCGATCAAATGTTCTCGTTCGATCGGAAATGTACATTTAGGTTTAGTGCATGCAGTATGCAACTGCACGTAATATGGAACATTGTAAGATCTTGTTAAATAAAGAACTCTAATCGGTAGCTGTATATGGAATTGGAATTTTGGGACTCTGGGAGTTTAGGACTAGGGGAAGTATCTTTGGGATTGTGGGATTTTGGGATAGTAGAATTTTAAATCTTTAGAATTATGTATAAGAGCATCGGGATATGTGAAATGGTCTTAGGACTTTGGGATTTTAAAACGAGGGAATATTTGATTTTTGGGACTATAGGATTTTAGGGAATTGGAGATTTGAGACTTTGGAGGTGGGAGTTTAAGATATTAGAGTATTTAATTTTTAGGACTATAGGATTTTGGGGAATTGGAGATTTGACACTTTGGAGTTTTAGAGCTTTGGGATTTTAGGATGTTGGAATATTTGATCATTGCGACTATGGGATTTAGGAACGTTGGAGATTCAAGACTTTAGAAGGATGGAACCTTGAAATTTTCGAAATTAAAATATTTAATTTGTGAAACTATTTTACATCAGATTTTTAGAACTGAAATTTTGAATTTTAAAACTTTAAAACTTTGAGACCTGTAATTTCAAAATTGTAAGAGTTGAGATTTTTAAATTCTGGGGATGCGTTACATTTAACCCCTATTCAAGAAGAAAGCAGAGACAAAATTCTTCTAACATAAACTAAAAATCGCATATAAATTATCAAAAATTATTGAACTTTAATGTCAATAATAATGCAGAATTTTGCAGTGAAAGTTATAAAAGTAATAAGATTTATATTCTACTACTATAGAATAGTAATTTTAATAACAATATAATAGTAATTACTATTATAATTCCTAAAGTTCTTAATAATGATTATTATTATAATAGCTATAATAGTTATCATTAACATTCTAATATTTATTATTAATTACTATCATCATATTAGTTATTATTATTACTTTTATTACTATTTTCTATTACAATAATGAAAAGTACGTTGAATTTAATCGTTGTTTTTATTGTGTTCTATTAAAGACAAAGAGAAATAAAAATAAATTTAAAAACATGACAAGTAGTTGTTTATATGTTACCCTTCACTTAAATATTTATTTTTTAATAAAAGAAATAGTGTTTTTTAAGTTTCTTTATAAATTCTCCAGATGTTTCATATTAAGTACCATTTTGTCTACCATAATTTTAATAGTACTCAACTTTCATATATTTACCAATTTACATATAAACGCCTATTAATTTTTTCAAGTATTGATGTTTCACTCAAAAAAATAATTTCTTTACTTTTCATAAATTTTTAAGCGTTCCATATTACCTGCAGTTACCTTAGTACTTTCCACATATATTGCATTTATGTTTGTTTTAATGCTCTTTTGAAAATAACTTTAACACTTTAAGGACCGAAAACACAAATTTTTATTTTTGTAAAACATTTCGAGTTTTTTATAATTCATATTAATTTTTAAATGAATCAAGATTTAGAAAGTGTTTGAAAATTTTTTAATTAATTGTAAAACTTATGTTTCAGTGTAATTTTGATTATTTAAGAAGGAATATGTTTTGCAAATTTTGTAAAAAAAATTACTGTAAGTAATGATTGCTTGTAATAAATAATGATTGATATATTTACAATAATAAAAACTTTCTCAAGGGTCCTTTAAGGGTTAATTGCACGAAGTACAAGCTGAAAAGTATTATTCGAGAAAATATGCAATAATAATAAAATCATTTCTAGTGTTGTGAAAAGGTACAGGTTTCAGTACAAAAAGTTACTAATTCATTTAATATCGCAAAAACAATTTAATTTTTATCAAACTCAATATCTCAACCCTTCAAAATAACAATTTCGATCAATCACTAAAATAAGAACGAATTTTCCAGCAACTCGAACATTGTAAAATTAGTATAAATATTTTCTATTCAAAAAGATAAATAAATTCTAAAACCATTCTTTTTAAATCTCTTGCTGCATAACATCATATATATTTAACAAGATATTTCAAAGAACGAAACAATCAATTTCTCATTTAAAATTTTTATCTCTTTGTATAAAACAGAAATAGAATTTTCATTAACAATGATTGAATATTCATTCATAAACATGTGTTTATTCTTCAACAGTTAAAGCACGATTTAATCTTTCAATAATCGTAATAACATGATTGTCATTGCGTATTGTACATCACTTGACAAAATATATGAATAAACTTTTGATAAACCTTCAATTTTTCACAACACTGCGTTACGACAAGCTTGATTTGCGTTGAGCATTAAGGTGTGAAGATTATTGATAAGTTCTTGGATAAGTTTCAATCATTTCAAATTATTAATTATAGTTTAATGATTCAAAACTATTTATCATTCATTATTAGTAACCATATTTTTATAATTTATATAATTCGAAACTGTTATTCATCTTTTAACAATTAAAAATTTTTATTAATATTTCAATATTTTCAAATTATTAATCATATTTCAGTAATTCAAAATCATTGATTTTAATCATTCAAAACTATTAATTAAATATTAATCATTCGAAATTGCTAATCAAATTTTAATTATCACAAACTATTACTCATATTTCAAATTCAATTATTGTAGTTAAACGAAAACAAATATTTTATTATAGTCATCGCACTTTTAAAAAATAGTCAAATTTTATAAGACAGTATAGGATTTTTTTGATTAACAACAGAGAATAATTAATTAAAGGAATATTTAGTTTTAAAATATCAAAAATTAAAGATCTCTTAATTTATAGCTTTCCAAATTTCCAAATTTAAACATTTGTAAGTTTTATAACCTGAAATACTGAACATTTGAAATATTTGACAATTCGAAAATTTGAAAATTCGTCAATTTCCAAATTTGAGAAATTTCTGAATTTCTAATTTTGTTGATTTGTAAGTCTGAACATTTTCTAATTTTTATGCACAAAAGTTTGATTTATAAATTTATTTAATTTACTAGTTAATTAACTTGAATGATTTATATCGAATTTAGTAAGTCCTTAACTTGAATGATTTATAAATTTATCGAATTTAATAATTAACTAACTTCAATGATTTATAAATTTATAAATCTTAGTTTAAACTTAAATTCGAATTTGGAAATTGCATTTCTAAAATTGGAAGATATCCAAATTTCCGAATTGGAAAACCTAAAAATCCAAAAAGCATACTCTTAAATTCGAAATCGTTAAAGTCCAATTTTTTATGTTAGAATAAGTAAACATCTTTCATTGACATACTCCTCAAAAAGCCTATTATGCCATAAAAAAATATAATCGAAATAAAAAATTGAATTTTAAGAAATTTGAGTATGATAAGAAAAAATATTGAAATAAAAATAATTTCTTACAAAACTGTTCAAGAACTTATTAATTATCTTTGTACATCGACAGCGTTGGCACACAGGGCATGCGGCGGAACATCGATAGTGAGCTCTCACTACACAGGAAGTTACACGCAAGTGTTTTGTCTGTGCGTGGTGTGTGTATGTATAGATGTAAGTATAATCTGTATAAATTTTCTTTGTAACATGGCCACACCGAAACTCCCCTATATCGCTGCACATTATTGCACAATCGGGGGAAGTCTGGGTGAAGCTATTCGGGTTGAAAGTTCGTTTCGTGGAATTTAACCGATCGATCTAGCCGCAAACTGCATTTTAGGCTTTGTTGGTACTCTCGTCTGTGCTCTTGCACCCCTCCCCATTAGCGGGTGGGATCGACGGTTCGGTATTCCGACGCTTGATCTTATTTTTCTTCAACATGGTAGCCTGGAGCGAACAAAGGAACAAGGAAAGATTAGTAGAGTGCGATTAGGGGAGGAATGCATGCTCTGCCGGACACCAGCAGTTGGGTCACGCTCTTTATAGTGATTGCTACAGCATTATAATTAGTATGTTCTAGCGGCTAATGCGTGCGGATCTTCCTGCAGGATATTCAACGTGCGACAAGTATTTAGATCGTTCCATTAATTCCCTTTGAAACGTCGCAGAATGAGCGAACTCCTCTTTAATCCTTCGATTACCAAGGAAATACAACTCTGGATGAACTGTCGATAAATTCGTTCGTCTCGATACTCTCCTGTTCTTAGAAATTAATGTAACACTGATTTATTTTAATATTGACTGGTTGAGTCAAAATGACTTATTTACAATTTTTTTAAAATTTGGTACACAATTTGGTTCGGTACACACAAGATATTAGATTTGAAAATAGTGTTTGAAATTGAAAATAATATTTTCAGAAATTGAATATCCTGAGCTATATTGAGTTGCCTGAGTTTTTATAATAATAAGAAAGACCGTATAATAATTTTAAATAACACTTCAAATGTATCAAATTGACTTTGAAGTTTGTTGTCTTTTCAATGATTTCCTTTTAAAACCATTTTTTTACCATTTCATAGCATGAATTTATAATCATCCCATTTCATAAATTTTTCTGTTATATTTATATTCATAAATTCCTTTTATAAATTGACTAAAATAAATTTTACAATTAAAGTAAAATTGAAAAGCGTGTTAAATATGTACACAGCAAATATTTTTAATAATACCAAATAAAGATATATTCGACTAATTTAACTGATTAAAATAAAATAGTTATAAAAATACTCATTAGGTTGTCATGCAATACAATTTATTTTATCATTAATTGTATAGACTAATTTTTAAATTAAAAATGAAATTAAGGAGAGTATCGAAGACATCAATAATCTTTTAATAACTTTTTAACTATTTGCAGTACGATCGGTTGAAAGTAACAATTGACAGAATAATGAATAAATTATATTTAAAAAATTATTTACACTTCAAGAAATCAGGAATAAGATTCTTTCTGTCGTTTATATTAATTAGAAAAGTTTTCCTGAAATTGAAATTAACAGCCCTTTTACAAAATTTTGCAATTCCAATAATCTTAACAATATTGTTAAGATTAAATTTTAACAATATTTCGAAAGAAATATTATTTCTTTTGGCATATTTAGCGACAGTATTAATCTATTTTCTCTTATTTTATACAGTTTTATGAAATTACATACTTTTGTTATATTTAAAAGGTTGAAATACTTGGTATTATTTATGTAAAAACGACTAATTATTAGCATATAAAAATTAATTTCTAAAGACTACTAAAGTCAAAATAATATGCTGACCAAACTACAATCTGCAAACAAATTGTTGTCTGTATCTAAAAGGTAATCAGAAGAATTTACAATAAACAATTTAAAACAGTTTACAATTTACGGTAAACTTCATAGAACATATCAAATTTATTTTTTAATTAAAACGAATGACTCGATTAATTAGCACTCTTTTAAAGAAATAATAGTAGCAATTAAAATTCACAATTGACAATATAAAAAATTAGACGGACAAAGATAAGTGATATCTAAACAATTGAAAATTTCAGTTAAAGGAGTTATTATATAGGTTTAACGTTTATTTAGGATAACACCCATTCTGTTAAATATTTCAAAGAAATAATGGAACTATTATTAATAATTATGGCTAGATTACCTTCAATGCTGACTTTAATACTACGATATCTCCTGGACTCTGGACCCACGGTTCTCCGTCTACTTGTACTGGTATATCAGAGTGCAAATGGATTTTTATATGACCTCCCTACAAAACATTTGTCAAAGAGAAATGAATTATTTCATATATTTAGTCATCGTTGTTTGCAATGTTAAATTATTTAATTTGCAGAGGACAGTAACAAAATATGATCAACTTTGAATTTTTCTGTGAACATTCAACTTTTACAACTTGTTTACGTATTCTGACTTCGATATTTATTTGTCTTTTCATAAGAAAATTAACATTTATTTCAACATCAATATTTATTTGGCATTTTATAAGAAAATTACGTGTTACAAGTGCTTGCAAATTTTGCAAATTTTAACAATAATAATAACAGTGACACAACTCATATATTTATATAAATTAAATTTGACTAATATAAAATAAACGTAGATATCATTTTAACACTTTTGATTTAATCACAAATTACAGGATGTGGTTCAGTTTATAGTAGTTTAATTATTAAAATAATTAACATTATTATACGTATATAACTTATGTCACAATTACAGCAATGTTTATTTTTAAATTTACAAATATTTGTACAAACTATCCTTGCCATATCTTTTTTACTTTCAGAAGGTCATCAAGTTTTATTTTAGAATACATTCAAGTCATTGGAAAACAACTAAATTAATTGCTGTTAAAATGACATTTCTCAGAGAAGATATTTTATATGGCCGAAAGTATCACTTCCGATTCCAGGAATTCAAATCAAAATTCCGAGTTTGTATAATTCTTTAAGGAAATGAATCGACACAATTATGTTAAAAAAGTATACAATTTATTCATGAATTTTTAATTCCAAACATAGCCATAAATATAATCAGAATGAACGAAAATAATTTATTTTGGCAATTGAAACGATATAATAATTTTGAGTCACGTAAATAGTAATGTAGCGTTGATACTCGTTAGTTTAGTGATCTGAGTCAACGATTCACGAGTCCTACCGTTTATTGTTCTTTTAATAATACCATAAGTTTCAAATGGCACAGTATAAACACTAATTATATCGTATTTTCATCATTGTACAATATAACATATTTGTAAAACTTAATAAAATCGTTCATTTTCCGTTACCGTCCTTTCTGATGCAGAAACAAAAACAACTATTAAAAAAGAAATAGACATTGCCGGTATTTCAGACATTATACTTCTGAACTACAATACTAAATAGAGTATTCTAATCTTTTTTATAGCTCAATATTAGGCTTAAAATTTTCGAATTGAACTTAATAATGAAATACACACATTAATTGTACAGTTAAGAGTAAATCCTGTTTTCATAGGAAAATATGGTAATCATTGGGAAAGGAAAAGGTTCTAGTCGTTGATTTTATTGGATATTTGGGGATTTGAAAATTTAAGGGTAGCTTAAGAATTTGAGTGCATAAAAATTTAGGGATTTTGAGATCTGGAGATCTAATATTGTGGAGATCTAATCTAGGGACTTGAAAATCTAGAAATTTGCTAAACATTTGAGAACGTAGGACTTAGAGTCCTTGAAGTTTGGAAATCTAGAAATTTGGGACTCTATGAATTTGTGGATGGAGATTGGAAATTTTCAGACTTAAGAAACTTGAAACTTGTAAATTTGAAAACTCAGAAAATCGCAAAATGAAAAAGTTTTTTACTTTGCACGTCATTTAAAAACACACTCTATTACACTCAACTGTACATAAATTCCAGTTCTCTTGTCAATCTAATATTCAATTTTCTATTTTACGCTAATCATCATAGTATTTACTATCAAATTGCAACGTACCTGGGCTATCCTCATCGCTGTACGAAGACCAGACTGAATTTGTCCGAGATGCAACACACCCGTGACACCAACCACTTCCAAAATTCCATCGCCATGATTTGGTGCATGAAACTGATCCTCGTTGGTGTCTGGTCCCCAAGGATTTGCCCCAGAACCCCAGCTATCGATCAAAAAGAAATTCAATAAAAATCACGTTCAGTAATTACATCAATAAACTGATTACCTCAAAATATTCAGAATAATTATTCCCTCAACTGGGGGTAATTCAATGAGTTTTCCATCGACTTCCAATCGAATTTCTTTGTGCAGATCTTTGCACGATGTCCGCTTCACCATTTTCCGTATACCCATCGTTACGTACACACTTTTATTGCGTAATCTGCTTTTAAATTTATTTGGATTTTCCTCTCTGGCATTGTGGAAAGCCAAACATAAATCGGCGTCCACACCGATTCCGAAATAATTGTTCATTACGAATATTTGCGTATTGTCCTCGCTGGTAGCACTCCCTCCTGCAACGTTCATATTTTTCTCAACATTTCTTTATATTCTCCAGTTTTGTATTTTTGTCTGTATAATCTATATACACACACAATTAAAATTTACTATGACGTACACAAATACTATGACCATTTTATGATTTCAGATGATAGCAAACTTCTTTTAAACTTCATTTAAAAGATGAAGAACAATTATCATTTGTAACCATCTATTTTTCTATTAACCATCTATGTGTTAGTATATATTATTATTATTGATATGATATATATGATTTTATTATTTACAATAATTTATTGTGATCTTAATGATTTATATTTGTCTATAACGATTTATAACAATTTTTTAACAAAAATAATTTATAATTATTCATAATAATTCATAGTCGTTTGTAATCATCTATGATGATTAATGACAATTTATGATATAGTCCACAATTATTTAAACATGTATAGAGAATATTTGTATCTCTCAAAAAATTGAAAATCTAACGGAACTACATTAAAAAAGAAAATATAGTATTATGATTACCCCCAACTACAACATTTATGTTATATTTATATAACAATTATATTAGTTAACTATATAGTGTACATAAGTATCATTGAAAAATCTTTAATGTACTGTTGCAAATAATTAAGTTTGTAACATAGTAGTTCGCTAGTGTAAGCATAAAATATTTTTTAACAAACCTCCCGCATTGGTGGGCATCGGTTTGTCCTCCTTCTCCTCCGGATGGAAAACTACCGTCCATCTGTCCAACAAAGATTTCTCTGCATCAATTACGTCCCGGAGTAAATTCAAAGGGTCCTCGTCGCCTGTGTAACCAGGACCCCAGCAGAGTACACGTGCTAAATCATTTCCTGTTCCCAAGGGCACAATGGCACAAGCGGGAGAGCAACATTCACTGTCCTGCCCCACGTTGTCCAAACATTGCAATACCCATCCTACTGTTCCATCTCCACCGCAAACAAGGATTTTGTAGTCTTTGATGTGACGGAACACGTACAGCCTAGAATTTAGAATACGAACGATTGGTACATTTTAATATAGAGGGTGTTTCGGTACATTTTTAGATAGAGGGTGTTAAGTAGAAAGTTTGCACGGGATGAGAGAAGAGGTTATTTGGAACATATTTAGCTCTATATATGTTATGCAAAGTATCATGGTTTTTGAAATATTGGCCAGTTTGATAATTTTGCTTGTTATCGGACATTTATGAAGTAATCGATCGTGGAAAATTGATTATTTCGTTCAGTATTTTAAAATTTAGTAGTTTTAAAAGTTGAGGGAGTTTGGCAATTTAGACATTTAGAAATTGGAAACTTCAAATTTGAAATTTTTGGGAATTGTGAAAATCAGAAAATTGAGAAATTGGAGTTTCTAGAATTAAAAATTAGTAAAATAAGAACTTTTAATCTTTAAACTTATAAATTAGTAAAATAAACATTATTAATTTCTGAGCTTATAAATTAGTAAGTTAAAAATCTGAAATTTCTAAAGTAAAAAATTAGCAGAATAAAAATGTGTAACTTCTAAAATTATTAATTAAGAAATTAAAAATCTGAAATTTCTAGAATTAGAAATTGGCAAAATAAAAATTTGTAATTTCTAAAATTAAGAAGTTAAAAATGTGTAATTTCTAAATTTATAAAATAAAAAAGTTAAAAATGTGTAATTTCTAAAATTAAAAATTGCAAAGTAAAAAATCAGAATTTTCTAAAATAAAAAATCCCGAAATTTATTTTTATCCTCAACCCTGCACCAAGTCATAGAAACGAATAAAAAATTAAAAATAATTTGCATATATTTTTAAAACTGACAAAATCGTCGGTTATACACAGCAGCGAAGTTACTCAGCATATTGACCTTGATAGCCTAAAGGCTATCAAAATCAGGTGTGTCTTTCAGTAAATAATTACTGTCTTACCCAGGGAGTGGACCTCCGTTATCGAGATCAAACACCTGATATGGATTCAACAGTTTACGAAAGCTGGAAATCAACTGTAAACCCTGGCAACCACCAGATTTCACGTTCACGAAGACGAGCAATGGCTCCACGTCGAATGGCACCATACGCGGTTCGATGCTCGGTAACAGCATAACTATAAAAATAGAATATCAAGAAAATTATTCTTTCAAAAAGATATCGATTTGAAAATGCAGGAAAATACCTAAAAGGTGTTTGTCCTCGTATTTTGATTCTCTCAACGTGTACAACGCGCTGACTGCTTTGTTCGAATCTTCGTAAATGATCACCATCGAGCCATATTCGTAATATATCGGACCAATGGAGGAAAATTTGTTTTCTATCGTCAAAAATAAACAAAAATAATTAGTATCATATCTGGTATTATTTGAATTCAATTCATAGAATTGGTAATTATGTGAATATGTTTAGTTAGGGTTACCTTTGCCTAAGAATTCGGTCAACATGTTTTCGTAACTTCTTTCGGAGAGGTTAGGTGGAAGGTTACCCACGAATAAAGCTAGGTTAGGTCCATGGGGATCTTGTTTCAACTGCAGGTAGAATCGCATCAATTCCATTTGCCTGATAGAATCTTTGCCGAGTTGTTTCACGATTTCCCATGGCTTCTCGTCGCGTTCTAACACTCTTTCAGTAACTGGACAAATACAGAATTCACGTGAATCAGAATTTATGGAAATATTTGAAATTTTAAAGCATATGCACCTAACATGTTCAAAAGAAATTTGTCACTCGGTACAAATTTTTATACGAGAACTAGTTACAAAAAGAGAGTACAAATTTTTGTAGCGAACTTTTGTAATGGAATTTTTGTAGTGGACAATCTTTTCCGCAGAATCTCTAATGATGTAATAAAAAATGTGTTATTATTAAAGAATTTTTGTTCAATTTAAGGAGTTAATATTCTGTTCTCGATGAAAACAAAATGAACGATTACTTTTGGTAGTTTATTGGATCATTTTTAACAAATATAAGAAATAAGAATAAGAGCAACTCGTATATAATTGCTTTAAAATATTCTGACAATTATATAAATTTTTAGATATCATTAAAGATTCTGAGATTATACAATGTTTATATAATTGTTTTATAGTTTTGAAGAAGAATTATAATTTTGAAGAACAATAATTTTATAATGAATTTGCAATAATAAAAAATTAATCTACTTTAAACTAATTAATAACATAACTTTTTTGTCAAACATGATTTGTAATAATTTTAAATAAAAATATTAATTATCAATGTCTTAATATTTAAACAATTGTACAATCTAAAATAATCAGGTTACGTTCTATTGCATTATTTTGTTAATAAACGTTTAAAAATGGTAAAGAATAAAAATTAATTATCATGCTGTTATTGAGAATGTTTTCATCTAATTTAAAGCAATACTGTTTTTATTAGCGGTTTTTTATATATTTATATTTTTATTGGTATTTGAATATAAGATTAAAGGTTTACCACCGCGATCCAAAAGGATCTCGCTGCATCTGTAGTCCTCCGAATTGAAATCTTGTAAACCGAATTTCTGAAGCGCTTCTTCGATTAAATCTGCGACGGTCGTCGTTTCTGTGACAGGTACTCTACAGAATGATTCAAGCACCTGCAATTTGCCTGGATAGACTCGTACTTCTCCGCTTTCGCTATCCCTGAAATCAATAAATCGATATTGATCATATAATAAATACCTTCTGACGCAATTAGACATATTTGGGATATATTTGATCTATCAAAAAATTCTATCTGCTCGAATATTTAAAATGTAGACAAAAATAGTATAATCGAATGAAAAATATATTTTTTTATTTAGAAGAAGTAAATTTAGGTAGGATAGGTAATTTAAATTAGGCAATGTAGATAAGCTAGATAATTAAAGTTAAACAAAGTAGATAAGCTAGAAAATTTAAGTTAGACAAGGTAGATAAGCTAGAAAATTTGGGAATGAAGAAATTCGAGAACATCAGAAGCAGAAACCTAAATTTTAGTAATTTGAAAATTTCAAAATTTGAAATTTCTAAACAAAATTTTCGAACTTTTACGTTTTCAAAATTTTAACTTTCTAGATTTCCCAATTTTCTAGTTACTAAACACTTATGTTTCGAAATTACTAAATTCAAATTATAAAGCTTTCAAACTATTTAATTATGTAATTACCAAACTTCAAATTTTTCTACTTTGAAAATTTACAAGTTTGAAAATTGGGAAATTTAGAAATTTGAAAATCCGAGATTTCTATATCTCTAAATTTGCAAATTCTCAAATTTTCAAATTTTTTAATTTTCAAAATTTTAAACTTTCGAATTTCTGAAAACCTTCAACGATCCCAAAATAGACAAAACCTTTAAATAGTTCAAATAATTAAATTTTTAATCTGTTTCATTCCCTATTTCATTTTTTATCGAAACTTACTTGAATCGTAAGAAGACAGCCGGACATTTGCCCTCTTTGCAATTCAAGTTTAGAACTGGAGTTGGATCGCATAATTCCGTCTCTTCCGTAGCACACAGCTCGGTGAGGTAAAAGTTGCCTAAACAAACATAAATAGCCTTTAACATCTTCTTGCCCAAATTCAGTTAATACAATTGCAATCTCGTAATACACATATTCCAAGTACTTTGCATTAACAGAAATAAAATACCGAACTCTGTAATATTATGAAGGTTCTGCTAAAAGTACAAGATATTTAACCTAACAATACATGAGGTACAACATTATTTATGGAATGACCTAATAGTTAAAATTAATGGAATCTCTATCTTAATTGAGTTCACCCAGTGAAAGAGAAACATTTCGAACGAAACGTATATATCAGTGGAACAATTCCATTGATACAAAACTATTCTGTTTGTAGTTGTCGGTTTGATCTTAACGTGGGTGTAAAATATAATGGTTAACTGTTTTGTTACTGTGGGCGTACATGTACATTCGACAGATTGAGTCCACGTAAATGCTATTGACACATAATACATATGTATATACACATGTTCGTGTACGAATTTGCTTGTGAAAACATAAATTTTCTAAATAGCTTCTAGCTCCTATATAACTGGCGAATGTTTTATGGATTTTCAAATAGTACGTATCTTTGAACTATTTCTTATAAATGGTATCTTTGTTGTGTAAAATGGGCTAATTCAGAAAAACAGTATAAATTGGCGTTGTGGTATTGATGATATCACTCGAAAATCGCTATGCGACTAAAATTTTGTTGATACTTGCAAATGTTTATAAATTGAAGTAAACTCAAATTATTCGCCACATGTGCAACAGCATTATTTTGACGCCGTAACTCAAATTTAAAGTACCTAGATCTCTACAAATCGAAGTTTAGCTCTGTAAATTGATTCTATATCGTTGCTATACTTATAACTTGTAGTGTATAGTTATAGGGTAGATGTATTAATTACAGAGACTCTGCAAATTATCGATAAAAAGAATACATGTATAAATAAGTATAAACAATATATTTAAATTAAATGTAATTATTGACGAATGAGATTCAAAATAAGAAACAATTTTAATGTGTTACAATGTTGCAGATATTTATCAAAGACTACATATTAATCTTTCCATGATTTTGATAGTACTCATCCAAAACCTTCAGAAATGCTTTCTGAACTGTTTTATAAATCAAATATAAACAGTACCTTCGTCGTATAAGATGCATATTATAGCGTAAAATGGTCTAATGCAGTAAAAAGAATAAATTCAACACCTAAAAACCTTTGTTTTCAATTCTGAGTAAATTGTGCAATATCGCGAGATTTTTAAGTTTGTCCATAATACGGAGCCCCAAACGGATATTTGCCATAACCTCATCTTCATTTCAAGCTCCAAAAATGAAACGCATGTTAGGTGTCACCACTCAAATAGTCATGTATTTTATTTTTATTAAATTATTTGTAAAACGATTTAGAACCAAATTGTCATATTTCACAAAGGCTAGGTTAGAAGGATAATCAAAGATGTCATAACAGGAGGCACGTAAACAGGGTCCGAAATTGGGGCATCAAAATACATCTGCAACAATCCCAGAGACTCCATAATATGACCCGAAATATCTTTTTTTATTTCATTTAATACATTACTACGATTTAATTTCCTTTCGGCCCGATAATTTAAAAACCACTTTTGTTTATCACCTTTTGCTTAGCTCTTTACGCATGGCGGTATACATTTTGACCTACTTCGTTTGAAGTTGTTTGTATGTTAAATCATTGAAATGGAAACAAATTTCTGAGCAACTCGCATTTTTATTTTCCTTAAAATCGTGTGTCTCAAAGAGTTAAAAATATTCTCTTATAAACAGGAATTGTTCAAATATTGATTTTGCGAATGTAGTTGTACTTTCTGATTAACTCTTTGCATAGTAATTTTGTATAGTAATTTCAAATTAGTATTTTTTAATTAAATCTGAAATATTATATGTGATCTATAAACATGTAGAAATTAATGGTAGAGGAAATTAATGGTAGAGAAAGAATAACGTCAAGAAAAATTATTAAACTTATCAACTAGAATGTTTTAGCAAAAATACAAAAATTGCACCGTGAAGTGTTAATATGTGACTCACAATATGAAACAAACCTTAAAACCTTCATAGCTGGGACTAACTTGATATTTTTAAAAGAACTCAAAATAATTTGAAATAATATTTAAACAGTGTACGTACTAGGATCTCTCGTGATGTGAAATGCACGAAGCGCTGAGGTGAGGACCTGTTCCGTGGTGGCTTGCCGTGGCACCGAGATTACGCGAAATATTTGCCGTCTGTGGGAGTTGTTGCCGTCGTACACCTTGATCATCTCTGCAGGGACAGAACAAAAACCAGTAAGAGGTTGACCGTAAACGGTCAGCCACATGAAACATATTGAAATACCTTCGTCACCTCTTTCTTTATCTTCTTTCTCCTTTCGAGAACGGGGATCGCGACAATAGTTGGCACCCGATCCCGATTCGCCATTATCGCGATACTTCGCGTCCGCGCTGCTGAACTCTTCCGATATGCTTCGTGCTGCAAAAGAAACCGGAAGTCGAGCTTGTAACTTGCGGTCTGCGAGCTTCGTCTTTTCGTCGACTTACAATTAGCACCGTACAACACACCATGGAACTTGGGTGTTATAATGCATCATCGTCATTATATTCTTTCCCTTTTTAACTACCATCGAAAGATGCAAGTATATTAATACGCTTGGCAGTCATTACTCAGATAACATTAATGGTGTATGGTAACGAAAGCATCTAAATAGGCTAAGACACCTTCCAGTCAATTTTTACAGGAATCATTCATTCGAAACATGGAAGTACACTGCGGAAGTAAGACAGTTTCGGATCGAATCTTTAAATGGAGGTAGTATGACATTTGCTATTTACTCAAGTGCTAATGTACGAAATTGGGTCAATTGATACCTGATGATGAGGTTTAGACTGTTAATGGAAGCTTAAGCTTATAAGGGCAGATGTTCGGAAACTTTGGTGTATAATTTTATGATGGTTCATTCGATTACAATGATGAATTTTGGACGAGGGTTTTTAGCTCTCTTTGATCGCGGTGGTTTGTTTGAGGCAAATAAAAGTAATGGGTAATTCATGATTTTGTTGAATAAGAATTTATGAAGAAATAATTTTGAAGACAATGAATTTGAAAATTGTTAATTAGACATTTACATACATTGAGGTAGACATAATCAAGGTGTGATCATAGTCAAATTTGTACAATTCTAATTTTCTAAAATTGTCATAGATGCATGACAATTCTAAATCCAATCATTATTTCCCCATAACAAAAGCCAAGAAAAATATCAAATTCATTAATCAAGTGATCAACGAACAAAAATCATTCGACTTTCTACATACAATAAAAAGCCAAAATAAACTAATCAATCCGATAAAACATCAAAACCTCAAAAAGTCTAAGAAAAAGAACACTTCAAACAAACCATCAACGATCTCAATTATCCAAATATACTCCTACAAATTGATACTGAATTACACTAAAACAATCAAAGATTATTAAACCTTTCAACCGTTCTACAGGGTGCATTGTCTGTGCGATAAAAACTATGATCGATATCCACAACGATGTTAATGAGAAAATAGGAAAATAAAAATGAAAATAAAAGACAAGAGGAGAAAACAGGTGTTACATATATACATATATGTGTATACTGGCGAACAATGCAAATCCACTTGGAACAATTGCAAATATTAAAATATATAAGTGACACCTCTTACCATCGGGCACGATGGGTTTGCAGAGCACACATGATAGGAAGAAGAAGATTTATTCAGTAGCATTCTTGTCGTTCATGATGTGTGCGTGACAAACGTCACGGTGGTTACTCTCATAGCATCCAGCGGGCTGAGTGTGACAGTACATGCACCGAAGCAACACATACAACACATGCTAGAAACGTATACATTAAAACGAAATAACAAACATTCATAGAGACGGTCAAACACGTGACGTGAGCTGCTATCATTTTTTCGTTAATCGTTCGATTGATCCTATCGTAAGCTGAAATGTAAACTGATCGTTGACCTTTCGAGGCCTATTTATTTCTGTATTGCCAATCGATCGAATTTAGTTTAGTTATTATTATATAGATTTGGTACGCCATCGATTTTATGTTGATATATTTTATCAAGGTTACTGAGCATTCTTTTTTGTTGTAGACTGTAGACTATTTTAGGAAAATGGCTGCGTATAGGACGCTGTTAGTAGATCCTCGACTGATGAAGATATGGAATTATGAGCTTTGAAATTTTGGAGTTTGGAAATTTGAGGATTTTTGTCACTGGGACATGTGGATTACTTGGGAATTTTCCGTTATGGGATTTAGAGAACAGTGGATTTGGGGATTTGCGAATTTGGAGAATTAAGTATTTAGGGATTAGGATGTAGAAATTTGGAGATTTGAGAAGTTGGAGATTTAAGAATTTGGGGATTTGAAAATTTGGAGAGTTATGAATTTGGGGATTTGGTAATTTGGAGAGTTAGGAATTCGAAGACTTGATAATTTGGGGATTTGAAAATTTAGGGATTTGAGAATTTGGAGATTTAAGAATTTGGAGAGTTAGGAATTTAAGGATTTGGGAATTTGAAGATTTGAAAATTTAGGGATTTGAGGATTTGGAGATTTAAGAATTTGGAGAGTTAGGAATTTAAAGATTTGAGAATTTATGGATTTAAGAATTTAGGGATTCGAGAATTTGGAGAGTTGGGAATTTGAAGATTTGAGAATTTGGGAATTTGGGAATTTGAGAATTCGGAAATTTATGGATTTCGTGATTTGAGAATTTGGAAATTTTCCAATTTTGGGATTTAAAAATTTGGAGAGTTAGGAATTTAGGAATCTAGGAATTCGAGAATCTGAAGATTTAGAAATTTGAAAATTTAGGAGTTTGAAAAATTTTAGAAAAATTTAAGAAAAGAAAAACTTCAAATTTTAATACGTGGGATTTTCTAAATTTGCAAATTTAAGCTTTCCAAAATTTAGGAAACTTGAAAATTGAATTTAGAAATTTAGAGATTTCAGAAGTTTCAGATTTGAAAATTTTAGAACTTGAGATCATAGAAATTCGTGAAAATAGTGCTTCGAGAAATTTATACTTTTGAAAGTTTAGAAATGCGGAGATTTGAAAACCAGAATTATAGAATTCAAAGGTTTGTAATTTTGAGTGATATAAGAATTTCTATATAACTATAGATCTTATAAAACATCAGATAAAATAATATTATATAAGTCCGAAAAATGTATATGTATATACAATTTCTAAGTTATGTAATTTGAAACATCCTTTTTTTATGTTGAAAGTACATAAAATGAAAATTTGATGATTATTTGAAGAGAAATCGAAAGGTCACATATAAATACATGTAAATATGTTAAGGTACACCTATAACACGTAATTTTGCACATTATACGTAAAAATTGTTCAATTGCAGTAAGTTTATTAAATTTTTGATATTCAATCAATCTCTGTTGATGTTATTAATGAATATGAACAGTACTATTAAATGAAGTACATTTAATTGATATGTATGTATAAATAAAGTGATGTATGTAAAAGTTGATATTCCTAAAATGCATTAAAATATGTATATTATACATATTAAATAAATTGTTATATAAAATTTGATTGATATCAGTTTCTGATGAAGATCTTTCTTTATATTTTAATTATGTTATTAATTATATATTCTGACAGTCAAATGGAGTAATGGAAAAACGGAGAAAAATTTATTTTTCATAATAATTAATGTGAAATTAGTTTTTCTACTTGAAATAATTTTTATGAAATGTAACAAAAATATAGTAAACACAATGATTGATAGTGAATTATGAAATTGAATCAAAGTTAGTTTAATGTATAAATTTAATGATGAAGTTAAACTTATAAGATGAAAAAATATTGTTTATAACCACCTCTTTTTTACACAATTTAACAGTTTGTGCAGTAATATAATTTCGTTGAAAAATTAAACGAATAATTTTTCTCTAAACATGTATAGGCCAGAAATGAGGTTCTTAATTATAAAATTTTAAACGTCAACAAATGATGTGAATTACGAATAAATATTTGGAGAAATAACTGTACGAATAACTGTGCAATAATATTAATAGACAGTAGTATTAATTTAATCTATTTCAATAAAATGACTCATTTCTGGCACTGTGATTAGCAATATGAACCTCTCATTTTTATAATGACGTAGAATACAAAAAAATGGAAATAGTACCGAAAATCGTTATAAGCACTAATATTAAATGTCTCAAAGTATGAAATTTTAAAGACAATGTCAAATTATAAAAGTTCAGTAATCGTTTAAGTCGAAATAAATTTATTTTTCCAAGTTGTAAAAGTTTAATAGTCTAAAAACCTACAAAAATTCCTAAAAAGTTTTTCAATTTTTATAATGAAAATATTGTCACTACTTTATCGTCAGAAGATCAAAAATATTCAAATTTTGGGGAACATTTACGACATTTTAAATATAATAGGTTCATGTGATCGAAGCAAGCGCATCAATTGCAGTGCTTTACCAATGAGGTAAAATTATAAATTAAAGTAGTTAAAATTAAAAACAGAAAGCAGCATCTTGAAACATATTCTTCTTTTATCAAGTGAGTTAATCTTTTCGGTACGGTATTTTCAAAAATATTTTGTTACATATTGCATTTTATGTGAAAAAATGTTGGAGATACAAAGCTTAATATTTTCACTCAAAATTATCTTCTTTAATATTAGATATTAGATATTAGTTATTCAACGTTAAATAGTAGTTATTTTTGGACATTGTAAATATTAAAAATTGTCGAATATTTTATATTAAGATAGGAACTGTTATATGTTTATATAATATGACTATTTTATGTTCATATAGTAGTTTCAAGTTATGGAAGAATAAAATATATCTTGAGTTTAAAGAAAATAGTTTTGTACCTACTATGTAAGTTGCAGATGCTATTCATAATTGACACTGTAAATGTTATATTATAATAATTTTAACAAACAACACTGTAGGTATTATTTTCAATTAATAATATTTAAACTTAAAAATTCTTATGAAGATACTAAGCTTCATACCTCAAAAACGAGATTAAAAGTACAAAGTGGAGTTTACAAAAAATATAACCTAAAATTTACAATAATATAAAATCTATGAAACGACTTTTTATCTTCAATAAAAATTTACAGAATATAATTTAGAGTACACACTCTCTAATAGATTATATTAAAAATTATGATATATGAAATTTTCGATATTTTGCACGTTAATACAAAAATCTACTTTTAATCTCCAAAAGTCGATACCGAAAGTCGCAAAAGAAGCATCAATCCAGACACACCTTTCTTCGACAATAAAAGAAAAATTAAAAAAGGTATAAAGCGAAGGAGCGAAAAAAAATGGCAGTCGCGAGGAAAAGTAGAGAAGCACGAGTGAAGTATGAATAAATGAAAAAAGTATAATAGAAATAGAGAAAACAGAGACAGAGATAGAAGCTGAATATGCAAAGAACAATTATTAATCGCTATGGCAAGTCTCGTTCGGTCCGGTTCCGGTCCACGCTAACATCTCAACATCGATTTTTATGCTCACACAGATGAATGTCAGATGATGGTAATATTCTAGATACCTCGAACATAAGGAGGGGAAGCATGACAATTTCCATGGCAGCTACGTGGCAAAACTAGTGAAAGGCGCCTCAAAGCTTCGGCTAGGCGGCCTGCAGCCCCAATTTGTTCACTCTCAGCGAAATCGAATTGCTCTCCGGTGTTATCTTCAAATAGAAGCAAACGGTAGACCGGATTTTTTTATCACCATTAGATTTCTCTCTGATCTTTACATAATTTCCTCCCTTTCCCGACTTTTTATTATACAACACACACAATCGGCCGGTGTCTGCGATTCGGGACCGGTAGAGACCCTCTAATCGGCCATTTTGATTCACGCTGCCATTTTGTCAGCGTACCGCGAAAGGCGATTCGTGGATAATGGTACACTTTAATTGAGTTGCATGAACGTTTTATGTTGATGAAGTATAATTTAATGTACTTTTTTAACTGGAACACATAAACCTTTTAAAGGGAAAAATTATAAATATTAATGTGTTAGAACTTTTTACTGTTTGCACAGTACGACTTTATGTCTGTCGTGACTTAAGAATAAAGTTCCTTGAAAAAGTTGCTGTTCTTTTTCTGTATAAAAAATATGGAGAGCGAATAAGATATTTTGACAATGGTAATATGTAATGTTTAAAATGATGAATAAAAATTTATTGTTTATGCAATTTGTATTCATCAGTTAAGGTATAGCATTTTTTACTAAATAAGTTCAGTGGTATAAATTTTGATGACAAGTAACGTTATTGTCTTAACATTATTGACTTATTTTCAGACATTGATTAGAATTAGAGGGTCTCTAAGGACCGATGCACACCAGCGACTTCCGTCGTTGCGATTTTACACCTACTAAATAGGGTTGATCAAGTTTTTATTGTGGGATTGTAGGATTCGTTAAGTTTAAACTTTTGGGTGCAGATGAAAAATGATATCGCACCCTTTAAAAGTTATGAAATCTTAAAAATCTTAATTTATATGATAAAACTAAATTTGTTAATTATTCTGTATTATAAAATAAAGTTGATTTGTGGGTATCAAATATATGTAATAAGATATAAACACAACGTTTTGTATTATAAAATAAAATTGCTTTCGTTGATATCAAATAAAACATATTCGTAATATTTAATACTACATTTGTAAAACATAATATAAAACTTTATAATACAAAACAAAACTGGTACTCTTAAATAAATTATTTCGTTACACTTATTGATATTGCTTTGTTATTTACAGTGCATAAATAATTCATGTAAACTTAATTATTTTTATACACCGTTACACTTAATTATATTGAATTATGGGATCAAAATGTCCATATATCAACTATTAACAAATTTTAAATTGCATAAAAAACAAAATTGAAAGTTATAGCATTTTTATATGTATTTCACTTCTTGGCCCCGAGAAGAGGACTTCTGGATTCGCCCTTGATATTTCTAACAAGGTAAATATCTTAATAAAAATTGCCCTCATATAATATTTTTATATTATTATTATCTATATTAATAATACTATATATTATTATATTATTTTCCAAAAATATTATATAATTTCTCAATTTAAGCACTCAGGTTAACACTTTACATTATCCAAAATTGTTTTTTAAATTTTTTTCCTTCAATTTATTATTTTGATTATTAGTTACCTTAATGATAGCCAAGATTTTGAGTATACAATGTTTTTGGATGTAGGATGTTAAAAAATATTATTTCTAAATTATTGTTAATAAAATTGTAGTAAAATTGTTTATAAATTATAAAGAATCATAAATCTATATTATGTGTATAGAATCAGAAATTGCTAAATGTAATATTAAATTGTTTATTAACCCTTCTTTGCATTTTATTACACGTTTCATAAAATAACATGTTATGAAACTTAACTATATTTAAGTTTCATAACTTAAATATATCGTATACATTTAATAATCAATAAAATTATCGAATATTTGTTTATAATTAATTTTCTGTAAAACCTTCCTAGAATTCACACACAATTTTGCAAATTAACAATATTTTATAATTTCTGCCTAAATAAATTCTATGAAATAAATAATAATGTTTATATTTTTTATATTTACGAAAGTACTTTGTATTGTTAAAGAATGTATCTTCTTTCAAAACTGAAGACTCATGCAACAAAGGGTTGAAGAAAGTATAAAATTATCCCGGGATATGAATAAAAAAAAACATGGAACGAAATCGCAACGAGAAAAGTCGCTCATTTGCACCGAGTTTTAACCTCCTGAGGGATGAATATGTAACATTCATTGTGAGACCAGGAAGCGAGGTATTATCATTATTTCACGCTATAAATATTAACCTATCTGTGCTTCGTATTTAATAATCTATTTATCATATTAATATACAACTGGTTTTTATAAAGCTGAAAATTTTCTTAAAATTTACGCGGAAATTAGTAAGTTGAAGATTATTATAATTCGACAAGTTTTATCTCTTTAAAAAATGTAACTTAATAAGGTTAAATTAACTAGATTTAAAAAGTCTATAGTTTTAAAGAATAAAAAAACTAATATAGTTTTAAAGATTAGAAAAAATGAATATAATTTTAAACATTGAAAACAATAAGTTTTTGAAATTAAAAAAATTAATATAGCATGTACTCCCTTTTAGTATAATTTTGAATACTATCTTTTCGTATATGTATATGCAATTTACGGATAATAGTTTTCGCAAAGTCTATAATTGCCAAGACCAGCAAAAACATTCAGAAAACCAAACAATTTATATGTGTAACATTATATCCTACATTATTTTATAATTTGTTGAAAAATTACAATTGTTCTTTTTTCATTTCTTGTTTTAACATATTCTATGTTCCATTTGATCTTCTAACTATAATTTAGAATACATGTATATACAATGTATATTTAAGGACAGAGAATATTGCAAAATATTGTGCAATATCTGAAAAGTATAATGTGGTAATATGTGACCATTCAATCCAGGTTAATTATTCATGAAGGGAATACATACACTCGGAACACACAGCTTAATTACATTTTTCACATACAGTGTTTCACATTGAAGGTGTAAAGTGTCTCATATTAATTCACATAAAAGATTACATATAATTAAAACACAGTGATATACATAAAACTATTCTATCTTTATTACTACATACGTAATGTAGTCTAACGGTATACAATTTTGCAAAATAGGAATCAGAGAATTGTAAATATACATGCATGTAAGTAATATCACAATGATAATTATTTATTACATATAAATACATTTAATTTTTATTTATTCTTTACTATTTCTCTAATTGTAAATCTATGACAATTAACATAAACTGACTTTACTAACTTTTCAATTTATTCTGCACATTTTTCACTTTATTTTTTAATGAATGTCTTTTTCATTTCAAGTTTATTTCTAATTATTTTTTATTTCTAGTGTCATGTGACTGTTTATTTCTATATATAATTTATATATTTTAGTTGTTTTATCTGTATTGCACTTTTAGTTATAATTTATACGAGATCATACAGTCATTTGTTTTAATCCCATAGAAATGAATGAATTTTCATCTTTCTACAGGGGTTTGTCTTTTTAAATTGATTCGAAACACGTAAATAATTGAAATGATATAATAAATAAGGAATATTTAAACACAACTGACTCCTAACATTTTAATTTAGGTAATTTTCTAGTATTATAAATAAACAACTTTTGATATGAGCTTTCTTAATTATCCATAACTTTTTCACAAAATGTTGTATTATAGGTTATGTTCAAATAATATAAGCGAAATTATTATTTTCGTTACAAAGTTGCAATATTTATACATATAGTGTAATTTTTAAACAAAGTTAGGAATATGGTAGATTTACAATGTAAGCCTCTGTATATACAGAATTTAACAATATTTTGTTATAACCTAAAGAATTATTTATACATATAGACATTTCTTTAGAATAATAACCTATACACTGCACCTCTATTTTTTAAATAACCTTGATTTTTTCTTAAAATTCAAATAAGTCTACAGTGGATCCATAAGGTATTTGTACAGTTAGTTGTTTGCAATGACTCTCGTGTATTCATCAATTTGAAACATATCGTAAATTTATCTTTTAGTTATTTAAGTTTCATATTTACTCTTTTTGCATGTATGCAAAAAGAATTGTCAAGTACACAAATAAAATTCTTAAATGCTATTTTTTGAAATTACGTTTAAATCAGAAAAGGAAGCACATTTTGTGCCAGCATCCCTCAAGAGGTTAATCGTACACGCGTGAAGTTTGCGTTTCTCGACTCAATTTAAAATCTTGTTAACTTTGGTCGTTTCTTTCCTCTCCTGTGCCTTTTGTGTCACTGGTATTTGAAATTAATTTAAATTAACTTAATAGATAAAATTAAAGGAAAGAATAAGAATTTGGAAAAAATATTTTATATTTTATTTAGTTTCGTACTATTTACAGCAGATTATTCGGACGAACTTTCTGGGCTTGCGTTGATTGTTTAAAACGTGGAAAATGTTGTGCAGTACTTGCTTTTCGATTCAATTAATCCCAATTGTTTATAATTAATTAATTACTGCAGAAAAGAGATATCGATTTTATAATGACCTTCAACTCGATCGGTAAACGTGAAATTGGAGTGTTGTTAAATCGCAAACACTTGGTTCGATACATAAAACACAATGGATTCCATCTTAATTATTACTCGTTATCTTTGTACACGATATTAAAAAAAAACCTCTTCTAAAAAAAAAATTATATCAACAAAATCGAACAAAAATTTGAAAACGTTATTCGTTTATTAATCACTGGCAAATTAATTAAATGCATTTATTTATTTAAACTCATAACAAAAATTTTATTTGGAATGTTTACAAATCTGCGGTTATTTCTGCAATAAATTATTTCATGAAAAGTTCTCTTTTTATGTTGTATGCATTTTCTCTAGCTGTTCAGCGACTCGTGTAATTCGAAAGCAAACGATAAATTTATATAATAATCGTAAATGTAACACGCCTATTGAAAGCACATCGAGAATAGCGATTAATAACAGCGACAGCCACAGAAGCTATAATGTTTACAAATGTATGCAAACTAGTCTTTTTAAATGTAAAACTTGTTTCTCAAATTTCAAGGAACTTAAAACAAGTCGTTTATCAACATGATTAAATTTCTGATCTATGAAAAATTTATTGAAACTACAGATGAGATTTATTCATAAAATTATTGCATGAAGTAAAATATAAAAGCAATAGAATCAAAATAATTGTTATAAAACCTGTAAACATTTACTAGTTTATAATATACATAACATATTATAATTTATTATGTAATTACAATTTATAATATACATAATATATTATGATTTATTATAATTTTATTTTTTGGCTCAGCTTGATTATAAGCAGTAAAGAATAAAAAATATTTAAATTATTCAAAAACTATTTTTACTCTCTAAAACCTTGGTACTGCATTAATAATCTTTTCTTATAAAAATAAATTCGTATGAAAATTTCCTTATACTGTATATTTGTTTATTTTATTACTGTGTTTAGATATTCAACTAATTTATCTTAATCCTTTCAGAGCTAATGACTAAATAACAGCTTCTATTCACAGAATATGAATCAAATTTTCAGCTTTAAACCTCAATGTTTGAAAAGGAAATAGGTTACAAAATGTCGAAGTTATTCGTCAGTTTTGAAATCTCATTTGCTGTATATCGATTGATGGCCGCCATTGTGGAGAACTAGGTCGCTCGAAATCGAAAATTCCTTTTGATTCAGAAATAAAAATATATTATATAAAATACGATGAATCAAGCATTTCAAGCATTTCAATTACTATGATAATGATAGTTCTAAAAGAAGTAATTTCTTTTCATGAAAAGAACTCCAAAGACTTTGTAATATTAGAAAAAACTTAATTATTAGAATTTTTAAGTTGCTAGATAGTAAAAGAGTCAAAAAGATATTAAAAAGTATTAAATCATTAAATTATTAAATATAGGAATATCTTTTAAATATTACGATATACTATAAAAGTATTTTTAAAATATTGTGAAGCTTTTATGTGTACTTAAAAAAGATATTAAATTTCTATATGCCAATTTCAATATATTTATGTATACGCTTCCCTTGTTTATTACTATTTATAATAAATAAAATTTTCATAACAATTTATCATTTTTACAAAAAAGGTATTTGTTGCAAAAATGAACTATTTTCTTTTGTAAAAATGTTAGCAAAAGTTTCACAAACTGTTATATTCTACGATTTGTTTAATTATAAATATTGTAAAACAGAAATAAAATCTTTTGCAAATCTAAATTTTAACGAAACGATTTCTTCTAAATTTATAACTCGGAATTTTAAAATGTTTCATTTTTCACCGAGAACTGAAAATTTGTTAACAACCAATTTTTAATTTCTGTGCGTGGAAAGCTGAGAGTGCGAGAAACTGGAAGACAGTTATGATAGTTACATAATACACGTACATAATGATTACTACGTAGAGAATAAGTGTCTGATAGAAAATTGGATAAATTCTCTTTGTAAAAGACTCGAGTTAAACGTGTGAGAGACTCTTATCACAGACTGAATGTGACAGAAACAAAGATTTGATAGTTGGAAATACGAATGGGATTTTCTCATTTTTATTCAACAGATCGAACATCGCATGCTCTGTAGGAAGAAACACGTATATCGTAAAAATTCGACTATCCTTAGACACCCGTATAAATGTCATGCAAAAATATTTATACCTAAAAACACAATGGGTAATATCTATTATACATTTCGTTCTCTTCTTATCTATACAGGGTTTATCTCGTTTACACAGTTTTATTTTTGTTTAGGGTGTCGTATAATATGATCGCTCATTTTTGTTGCTTTTGACGATAAAAAATTAATTGTATGATTTTTTAGAGTACATATTTAAATATGTGTTAAAAATTAATTTTTCAAATTGTGACAGTTCAATTTAATTTGATTTAGAATCTAATTTAAAAATATCAGTTTTAAACTGTTTGTAGTACCAATATTTAGTGTAACACGTTTACAACAATAATTATTAACGGTAACACAATAGACTATTGTTATATTGCCAATATAAGTGTGGACTTTTTTTCAAATTGACAATTTGGATCGGTTAAATAATTTTCTGTTTTAACATTGATATTTGTATGTAAATGAGAATTTAGTGTATTAACTTTTTTCGTATTTTTATTATAATGAAACTATCTATTGTAACAAACTGTAATTATGATAAATAAATATATACGAAAACAATATTCTTTACGTGTCCTTATAGAGGGAACTTTTGATTTTTAGTATATTTCTTTTTTCAAGCTTTTTTGGGATAGTTAAAAAATTTTGAAATTTTGAAATTTTCAAAGTTATAAAATGTTAAATTCTTTAATTTTTACTGTTACAAATTTACTAATTTAGAGATTTGATAGTTTGACAATTTAAAAATCAAATACAAAGGAAACTCTACCAAATTTAGAAATTTGGTGATGTGAAAATTTGGAAATTTTAAATTTTTTAATTTTCATTAAATTCCATTAAATTTCGAATTCGCAAAATTTGCAAGTTTCACATTAAAAAGGTTAATAACTTACACATTAATTTGACAAATTTGTAATTTGTTAATTTTGTGATTTGCTAATTTTGCAATTTGATAATTTTGTAATTTGATAATTTTGTAATTTGATAATTTTGTAATTTGATAATCTTGTAATTTGATGATTTTGTAATTTGATAATTTGAAAATTTAACATTTTGACAATTTGACAATTTGACAATTTGAAAATTTAGCAATTTAATAACATAAAATCTAAAAAATCAAAAAAGTGCATATTACATGTATATACAATTTCAAATTTCCAAGCTCCCAAATTTTGCAATTCAGAAATTTGAAATAACGTGAACTTGAAAATTTGAGTCTGTGAACCTTCTTTCAAAAACTTTAAAGCTAAAATTAAAATTTTGAAATATTGATAATCAACAGATGTACGTATAAATCATACATTTGTAATCATCATTCCCTCTTGTAACGAATAATCTATTCAAATATAAATAATATTTATATTACATACAATACATAATATTTTGATATCATCAGAAATAATGAATATCTGAGTGATCATATTAAATAAAACACCCTAAATAAAATAATAAATATTATCACGAGAATTGTACTATGTAGCAATTTCCTTCCCCAAACTTCAGAATTTCGACAAAAGTTTATCTGTTCTCTTTGTCAAACACATATGCACGTGTAATGTAATGTAACATAAAATAAATTGTTGACGAGAGAAAGGAAACATAATAAATAAAACAGCGTGAGATCGAGGGAAAACAAAATTATATTTCGTACATAAGAAACACGTGTAACGTGAATTCTATCCTAAATTTATTTCGACATACTAAACACGATTTGGATGTATGTACCGAGATACAAATGTGATCTTTCAATGATACTATTATTCGATTCATATATTCAAATTTGCAATATAAGCTCTCATAAGGAACTCGGTATATGAAGAACGATCGACCGTGAAATTAGAAGCACTCTAATCGAGCCATTATTTGTTATCTGAGTGTAATGTGCTACATCCCACGATTTCAAGAAATGCTAATAAAAAAATCATACATAAAAAACAATTTTAAAAAAATCCCAAAAAAAAAGAATTAAAATTCTTTGCGATGGCTGACGAGATACAAATACGTATATACAAGATATGTACACAAAATGAAATTTTCTTTCAGTTTTCTTCTCGTGTTACGTCTGATACATTTTAAAGCTGTCATCTAAATTTCTCTCTTTCTAAAATCAACTCTAAATTAACCGATGTATTTAGGTATAGAGATGTATTTACAGTACACGTATATTATTGTATATATAACATAACTTCATTCCACTACTTCCGTATATCCGGTCACGTGTTACACATTCTCTAATCGATTCATGAAACGTATACTTGTTACAATAGAAGACACTTACGGCAGGAATACTCACGCGCCAGAACTTCTTTTCGACGTACTTGTACACCGATTATGGCCTCCATGGGAACCTCTGTTCGTGGAATACTGACTGCGTGCGGTGGTAAGTAGATCGGCTTCAAAATCCCAAACGTGCATACTTGCGGGATATTTTTGTAACAGTAAGAGTGCAACTGGAACAGAATAATAGTTACACGGTATATTAATTATGGTAGATACTATTAATTATTAGTAGATACGATGTACAATTATGGGCACCGCGAAGGATTAATATACGGATGACAATACATGAAACGCGTTATCGATTCAAAGTAAAAGAAGCTCGATCCCTAAAGTAAACACTTCCAGTTACATTTCGGCAAATAAGAATAATAATGACAATTGTAGCGTCGAAAATATGTGTGAGTTTAGGAGTCCATTTTTCTATTTTGACCAATTGGAGGCGTAGAGGTATTTGGGGACGCAGCGATTTGGGAATGTAGGGATTTGGCAATGCAGGGATTTGGGGATATAGCGATTTGGGGATGTAACGATTTGGGTATATACCGTTTTGGGGATGTAGGAATTCGGGGATGTAGCAATTTGAGAACGTAGGAATTCGGGAATATAGGGATTTGGGGATGCAGCGATTTGGGAAAGTAGGGATTTGGAGATATACCGATTTGAGGATGTAGGAATTAGGAGATATAGCGATTTGGGTGTGTAAGAATTTGGGAGTATAGGGATTTGGGAATGTAGGGATTCGGCAATGCAGAAATTTGAGGATGCAGCAATTTGGGGATGTAACAATTTGGGTATATACCGATTTGGAGATGTAGGAATTCGGGGATATAGCGATTTGGTTGTGTAAGAATTTGGGAATGGCGGAATTTGGGAATGAAGGTACTCGGGAATGTAGGGATTTGGAGATATACGAATTTTAAATTAAAGGATTTGAAAATGTAAAAACTTGAGAAATTCGTCGTTTAGAAATTTGAAAGTTTGTAATTTAGGAATTTTAGAAATGTGGAACATTTGGAGATTGTAATTCGGAATTTTTTTCAAATTTCAAAAGCGCAAAATTTCTTAATTTGCAAGTTTTCATATCGATA
Organism: Megachile rotundata; assembly: GCF_050947335.1. NCBI lineage: Eukaryota > Metazoa > Arthropoda > Insecta > Hymenoptera > Megachilidae > Megachile > Megachile rotundata. Next base: position 5,573,083 of record NC_134989.1, read on the forward strand.
AATTATCACTATCCATGTATTGACAATACATACTATATTTTCAGCTTTGAACATTTTAAATTGTTCAAAGTCTCGAACTGAAACTTAGTTTGTAGTATAAAAAATATTTTGCATGATTCAGTAAATTCTTCCTTGAAAACTGAACTTGTTCAACTAACAATTGTGTATTTATATAACGTTGAACCTAATAATTGACTCGTAACATTTAAAATAAAAGTTAATTGCACCACCCATGCGATTTAATCATGAGCATAACCCCGTATTTCAAGGTGAAGTTTTAAAATAACACGATAAATAATCTACTTTTATTTATTTATAACAAAACACAAAAGAGTCGCTTGTCTGGAAACTTTCGTGCGTTGCGTTGTGGTACTGTTCAAACTCTATAACTCGAAAACCTTTGTAAGACTAAAATTCTGTTCAGTCTTGCTGCGAAAATCTTTATAAGTCGAAGTGAAACTCTATCTCGAATAATTCGCCACATGTGCAACTGCATTATTTTGACTCTGCATCTCGAATTTAGAGTAGCTAGATCTCTGCAAATCGAAGTTTAACTTTGTAAACCGATTCTATAACGTTGCTATTTTTATAACTTGTAGTGCATAGTTATAGAGTAGATGTACTAATTACAGAGACTCTGCAAATTATCGATAAAAAGAATACATGTATAAATAAGTATAAACAATATATTTAAATTAAATGTAATTATTGACAAATGAGATTCAAAATAAGAAACAATTTTAATGTGTTACAATGTTGCAAATATTTATCAAAGACTACATATTAATCTTTCCATGATTTTGATAGTACTCATCTGAAACCTTCAGAAATGCTTTCTGAACTGTTTTATAAATCAAATATAAACAGTACCTTCGTCGTATAAGATACATATTATAACGTAAAATGGTCTAATGCAGTAAAAAGAATAAATTCAACACCTAAAACCCTTTGTTTTCAATTCTGAGTAAATTGTGCAATATCGCGAGATTTTTAAGTTTGTCCATAATACGGAGCCCCAAACGGATATTTGCCATAACCTCATCTTCATTTTAAGCTCCAAAAATGAAACGCATGTTAGGTGTCACCACTCAAATAGTCATGTATTTTATTTTTATTAAATTATTTATAAAACGATTTAGAACCAAATTGTCATATTTCACAAAAGCTAGGTTAGAAGGATAATCAAAGATGTCATAACAGGAGGCACGTAAACAGGGTCCGAAATTGGGGCATCAAAATACATCTGCAACAATCCCAGAGACTCCATAATATGACCCGAAATATCTTTTTTTTATTTCGTTTAATACATTACGACGATTCAATTTCCTTTCGGCTAGATAATTTAAAAACCACTTTTGTTTATCGCCTTTTGTTTAGCTCTTTACGCATGGCGGTATACATTTTGACCTACTTCATTTGAAGTTGTTTGTAAGTTAAATTACTGAAATGGAAAAAAATTTCTGAGCAACTTGAATTTTTATTTTCTTTAAAATCGTGTATCTCAAAAAGTTAATATTCCCTTATAAAAAGGAACTGTTCAAATATTGATTTTGTGAATGTAGCTGTACTTTCTGATTAACTGATTAATATATCGTAATTGAAATGTGTATTTTATATCACATACCATAATTGAAACACGTACCCCATATCACATATGTATATCACATATTAATTGAAAGATATGTCCTATATCACAACATACTAAACATCATTCCATATTTTCTTTCTTTTGACTACTAATTCACTTTGTTAATATAAAAAAGAAAATTTGTCTCAATATAATGTTAAGACATGAGATATAGAAAATTATTATCCATAGTACAAAGCTCCTCTAACGAACTTCGACTTGTCCAATCGTTTTTACTCGCAATTCTTGATGGAATCAAAAGTTCTATAATTCGAAGCTTCTTTTCTCTGAGATTCGATTTACGGATATCCGAATGTAAATAGTTCAAAAAAAGTGATACGTTACCGTCATGCCGCACCACTCGCAACGAAACCCGGAAAGGCACTCGGCAGTGAAACAGTTTTTCTTGCAGACAGCGCATTTCGAACTGCTGGGAAGATTGCCTTCTCGCCAGTGATGAGTGTGTTTTACCTGCGCCAAGTCCTTTCCAGGTAAATACGTGGCGTTCTCCTTGCAATCCGCCAAGGCAAAGTTCTGGCAATCCGTGTGCACGAAGTACATGCATACTGTAATCAAACACGAGATTCATTAACACGCTGTTGACCGGCTATGAATCAACCTAACCATTTTACAAATTCCTTATCTTACAAAACTATCAAATTTGTATACGCTTGAAGAAGTTTATCGAATTTCGGATTTTCAAAATTTTTGAATTTTCAAATTCTCAAGGTGTGAAATTCTAAAATTTCCAAATTCCACAACTCTCGAATTAAAGAATTCTCAAATTCCATAACTCGCAAATTCTAAAATTCTCAAATTCCATAATTCTCAAATTCCAAAATTCTCAAATTCCAAAATTCTTAAGTTCCATAACTCTCAAATTTTTAAATTCTCAAATTCCATAACTTTCAAATTTCAAAATTCTCAAATTCCATGACTCTCAAATTCCATGACTCTCAAATTCCATAACTCTCAAATTCCATAATTCTCAAATTCCAAAATTCTCAAATTCTAAAATTCTCAAGTTCCATAACTCTCAAATTTTTAAATTCTCAAATTCCATAACTCTCAAATTTCAAAATTCTCAAATTCCATAACTCTCAAATTCCATGACTCTTAAATTCCATGACTCTCAAATTCCATAACTCTCAAATTCCAAGATTCTCAAATTCCCAAATTTCCCCAATACCCAAATCCATAAATTGTTAGAATTTCCACTTTCCACATTCGCACATTTTCAAATCTTCAAATATCGAAATTTAGCATAATAAATATTTAAAGCCGATTTTTCAAACAACAAAGTATCAAATGAAAAGATCGTATTATTATTTTCGACTGATTTTTTCAAGCAGAATCGGTCACTAGCCTGTTATATCACCAGACATAAATGTTCCAGACATAGACACAGAGAACTATAAATGTTCCGAGTACCGTCAGCTATGTTGAGAATACATCTATGAATGAACACAAGCAATGATGAAACGAAAATGATTGTTGGTATTTTTGTGAAACTTGTATGAAAGTATAAGTGAAATTTTTCTTATTTCCATGAGATTAAACATGACATAGAATTATATGGACAATTTTTATATTCACAGTTCATTCGCTAGTATTATATGTTATAGAAGAAGATGTATTTGTTCATTATAATAAAACACATAATAAATTACTTTTCTTGATATCTTTTGTTACAGATTAAGTCTTGTGGTATATTGAGTCTGGAGTGAAATTTTGTGGCATATTAAGTCTTTTGTTAGAAAATACTAGTACAAATCTATGAATTGTCTAATTTTTAAGTTTCCAAAGCACCATATTCAAAATTTGCAAAATTTCATATCCATGAATTTCCAAATTTCTAAAACTTTGAATTCTCAAATTTTCCAACTTTCCGAAAGTCTAAATTTATAAATCTTCAAATTGTTATTCAGAGTAAATACAAAAGTTTCATTTCTAACATTTGTGTAATGCAATCGTCTACATAACATTTTCTCATATAGCGACTCTTTATATTACTTTATATTAATATAGTGCCAATTCATAATTAACATAGGCACTGCTTTTGTTATCATAATACTGGTTTATATTAGTATAGCATTATCTTATATTAACATAGTAATAGTTTATATTATCGTACTACTATCGTAAAAGAAATAGATCCGCAAAGACCGTCACAATATCCAAGACCATGCGTTATATTACCACCCAAGGGGTTCATAAAAATAAGAAAAGACATAAAAACAAGAACTTACTTTCACAATGTACGGATGGATTATCATCGAGCCGTTTACGACAGACGTTGCAGAATTTTCTTCTACGAGTTACCGGTTCGGACCAACAGTGTGCAACCGGGTTCTGCAACAAAGTAATTGTCATTTAGTTTAAATAAATCTCAAGTAAACCTTAACAATCATTTTCAATTTTCAATTTTTATTTTTAAATAAGGTGAAGTGGGTTAAGTTCGTAAACAGGGCAAGTGCGTATACAGGCTATTTGTATTACAATATGAGCGAAATTTCTCCATTTAATATGTTTGTTTCCTTGTTTTGTTTCACTATATCACCTTTTATATTTCAGCTAAGGGTACTTGTTTGCAGTATAGAGTACTTGCATAATGCAGTAAAAAGCATTTTATAGCAGATTTGTTAATAATTTTGCTGTTGCCCCATTGCACATGAAATCAAGTTTCAAAGTATTTAACTTCAAATTACGCTCTTACCCCATTTTCGGGGAAAGTGCAGAATAGTTGACATTTTAAACAATTTCCTATCAAAATCAAAATGTATAAGGAAAATTAAGGTCCTAGTTAATTAAATAGTAGTAATTGTGCAAAGCGTTCGATATCAACAGCGTTAAGTATTTCCATAGCAGATTGAAAATACTTACGTTTAAGTACAAACTTTACAAAAACCAGTCTGCACTTACCCCACTTCACCTTAATATATTTTTAAATTGTTAATACTTAATAACTGTAATAAAATGAAATAAAAATTTTTACAATTGTCTCTTTGCAAGTAACCTAAGAATTAATCGTATAAATTAATCGTGTAAATTTGTTAATCGTATAATTCTGCCTCCACGCCGTTAAACTGTGAACCATCAAGACTGAATAAAACTTGAAGCCTAAACACGTGAAAATTTCTTTGAAGCAAAGATGATGTTACACGACGATAGTTAACTCACGATTCGGAGTATAAGCGAGAGCTCTAATTCTAACTTTGCGAGTTTGTAACTGAGAGGAAGGAAAAAGTATAAAACGCTACGAATGTGTACATTGAGATTGTTGTAAAATTTCAACGCGATCCAAGATACCGTTCAAGCAAGTATTCTCAGCACCTCGTAAATATAGGTCACGAGGAAGGATTCGCTCATCTCCGGTCGTACGAAAGGTGCAAGAACGGAAATTGAAGGTATCCTTACCTTAATGAGGCTTGCCGCGATGCTAGAGCAGGGAGAGACGACGGATTTGAGACACCGGTCGTGCACCACGTAGTTACAAACTGCAACAAAAAAGTACAGTTCTATGTTATTCATTGGAAATAGGGTTTCTTGTGCTAGGCTGGTGCCTACAATTCCTGGGTTATTTCTAGGTATTCCTAGGTTACGTTTAGGTAGATACAGTTGAACTTTACATTGCTTCTCTGCAGAGTTTGAATAACGTGTAAACAGCGAAACAATGCGTGACAATGCTGTTCTTTACGCGAGTACATTGGAATGAAGTTCTTGATGATTAAACTATCATTTTTCCCAAAGATATGATACATGTACTTTAACTTTGATAATTTACTTTTTTAGAAAATTCATAAAATATGTAATTTCCAAATGTTTAGGATATCCGAATGTGGAAGGTGCAGATCATGTATTAATGCAAAGAGGTGACCATGGTGGCTAAACTACTCAGAACCTTTTATTTACATGTAATGTATTTTAGTGGATTTAATACTCTTGTAACAAGTGGTGAAGGCAAAAAAAGTGCGAATCAAAACATATGAAAGTGATCAATCAATTTAAACGGTGAGCGAGTGAGCCAGTAGAGTGAGCCACTGTGGTGCTATGTAATCTACGATGATATTCGCGAAAGCCACTATAGTGGTGGGTCGTGCATAAGAGGTTAAAATTTCTGAATACCCATATTCGTAGATCTTCACCTGCCAAAGTGTCCATATTCCAAGATTTCTAAATTTCTAAATCGCCAAATGTTAAGATTCATACATATATTTACATCTTTAAATGCTTTGGTCCTTAAATTCTTATATCATGAATTTCTTAGGAAGCTAAACTTGATTTATAAATTTTTAAGTTATCGAATCCTTAGATTCCCACATTTCTAAATCTCTAAACAGATATTTCTTGAAGATCCTTATTAACTTTTCAGGCCTTCAAATCCCTAGATTCCCATAAACTGAGACCCTCAAATACTCTTCAAGTTTTTTATATCTTCACCTATTTAGACTTCTATATCGCTGGATTCACAGAAAAGACCCAAAATCTCAAAATTCCCATATTTATACACTTCTATATGCCAAACATCCTAAATGTCAGAGTCACTGAATTAATATAACCTAGTAATTTATTTATCCTTAATTTTTAATTCTTCAAAAATAATTGATTTAAATTTAAAAAATTTTCAAAATAACTCAGTTAAAATTTTTTAATTTTCAAAATGGTTAATAAAAAGTTAGCAGAAACAACAAAATAGTACAATAGAAATACTTGTTCTCCTTTTTTTAAATCGATAATGGAGTCATTAATTATACATCGTTAACAATAACAAATTGAATGACCAATCGTTCAGTAATAATGCCGTTACACATTGTCGATTACAGTTTCTTTTATTTATTGCATTGCAAAATGAAAGTATACTCAAAATCTATAACAGCAGTGTTGAATTTCTTGGGAACCGCTAAATGCTAAACACGTTTCATTATAGGAAGGTATATAAACATCTTCTTTTATATTTCTCCAATTTAACTTCACTACAATTTCTTCACTAACACAATTTTTAACGCTACAATTTCAATTACAACAATAACTACGTACAACATTATTCAACTTCTAGAGTGTAGAGTGTAGATTCTAGAGGACGAATATACCCTCTTTTAAAACTTCAGTCAAATGCTCAAATCCTTGTTAACATATTTATACATTGTATTTAGATATTTGTATAAACAAAAATTTAAAAAGAATGAATATCATTGTCTTCTCAAGAAAATATTAATCTGCTTAAAATTAAACTGACGTTAAAATTCTTCATATGTACACAGTTGCACATGAAAATGTCCCGAAAAAAGTTAAATTTGCTCTAAAAATATTTCCCAAATCAGACAATATCATGATCTTGAAATTTCACGCAGAAATTCGTGTTTTCGCGCAATTGCACAAAATAGGGTGACATTTCGTTGATATTTGGATGGATAAAAATATCGGGAGATCGAAGGACCGTAGACAGGATGAACGTCATCAATTTACAGTCGCCAGTGTAGAACAAATAATTGCAGTTTACTGCAATTTAAATGATTGGGCGATTGCCAAAAACCTTGATACATTTTGAACAAATAGTATTCAATTCCTGTTACAATGCATGTCCATTGTGTCGGATATAGCTTTATTGCATTCAGTTGCAAAAAAGGTCTCGGCTTTCATTTAAAAGCAAAGAGCCTTTCATTTTGTTTGAAAATGCACGCTTTAATTATTAAAATCGACAAAATTGACATTCAAATAAATAGCGAGAATTTTAATAAATTATGCGAATGATACAAAATTTGTTGTTAAGGTGAAATGATTTGTGAGGTTAGGTTTGACCTATTGGTAAAACTTGGCGCGTTGCCTAAACTAGGTTGATAATGATGACGATGGTAATCTATCATTATAGAATTTCATGCCGACAAAATGAACATTGGAAAACGATGAAATTATGCTAAGCTTGTTTAATGAATAATCGCACATTTTGACATTAATGAACCCATTACAGTTTAACGAAAATTATGAACACTTGTCACTATTCAAGATTTCACGAACTCGTATACAATTATACTTTTTTATATAAAATAAATAATTAATAGATTTACTAAATTTTCATAACTTATTCGTTATTTGTTTATACCGTTTATTATTTGAGTAGATTTAATTAGAGCAAACTTCTTAATTAAAATTAGTTAAAGTTATTATTTGCAGTTTCAATTATTTCACTAGATTTAATTACTTTCATTATTTAATCAAAATAAACTCTTTAATTAGAAATTAAAAACTATAGAGTATATTAACTATAACATTAATATTTTGACAATTTTTTATAATTTCTAGAATTGTATTCACAAATTTATTTAATTGTTACATAATTTATAAGAAGCAAAATTAACTATAACATAGTTATTAATAAATTTAACTTAACTTGTAAGATTTTAAATTTTATTCGCAAATGTATTTAATTACTATGATAAAAATTCGTAAATACCAGATTAGGTAAAAAATTTTAATTTGCACAGCTTTTTTAATTGGAGAGAAAGTATATTTATTACATCGCAAACAGTGTTCGTGAAAAATAATGAAGAACGTTTAATGCAATCAATTAGTAAATGAAATGTATCAAATGCTCGTTAATTAAGCAGTATCGAGAAATTTATTTTACTCGTTTGAAACCCTTGAATCAGAGCGTGAAATTTTGTGCCGCTTTTATACCAAACAGGGACTAAGAATATAAATACACTAAATAGTTAAATATCGGCATACGAAGTATAATGTCAAATAAAATGGTAACCTTATGAGCATTTATTCGGAGCAGCAAATATGGATATTGGAAGGTTATAAATTTATAACATTTAAAAGACGTGAATTTATAAATTGGAATATTTATAACTTTCAAAATTTATTCCACACATTTGTGATATTGAAAACTTGAAAAATTTGTAGTTTCTGCATCTCTGAATTTATAAATTTGGAAATCGCTGCTGATTTTTTAAGCAGAAGTTTTGAGAAGTTTTAAATTCTCAAATTTGAAAGTTTGTAGATTTACAGAGACGTGAATTTGACAATTTAGAAATTTTAAAGTATACGGATTTATCTATTTGAAAATTTATAAATTTAACAATTAATTTAAAAAATTTGAAATAATTTAAATTCATACAGCTGCAAAATAAATTTATAAATTTTCGTGGATTTGTAAAGTTGAGAATTTTTTAGCTTGTGAAATTTGAAAATTTATAGTTTTATAAATTCGAAAATTTAGATTTGTAAATTTGAAAATTTTCACATTAAAAAATATTTAATTTAAGAAATTTCCAAATTAGAAAGTTAGTAAGTTTGTTAATTTAGTAAATTAGAAAGTCAATAAATTCAAAAACTTAATAAATTATAATATTAGTAAGTTTAAAAATTTTCCCATTAAAAAATTAATGAGTTTGAAAATTTCTAAATGTAACAAAATTTTACGTTGAAAATTTATTGACACAAAAACTAAACAAGTTTCTAAAATGTATTCCATTTATCCACTCGTATCATTGGCACTATTTATCACCATTATTATCACTAGAAATCACTATATTCTTTATAGAATATAGTTCTTGATACGTATTTGGTATTTTTATTGTAATATATCAGATATTATAACATAGTCGAATATGCTTTACGATATGCGTTCATTTTACAATATACAAAACGAATTTCTGTATTTTTATATTTCTTAATATTTTTTTACATTTCTTAATATTCTCGCACATAATCCATAAATTTTCAAGTGCTTTGTACTCGACGTTCATCCGAGTTATTGTTAACTTTATCGTTGCCTCCACTTTGCCGTTATTTCTGACACGAGTATCGATTTATTGACCCTTAATATGTTATTTACGAACCCTTTAGTTTCCACTAATATTAATAGCAAATACAAGTTGCAAAACCTTTTAGAACGTATAACCGATCCCATCCATACATAAATTTTAAAACATACAGAAATGTAATGTTACAAAAAATTAATTCGATGAAATAATTTATACTTGTTATTACGAAACGCTTATGTTTATTATCACGGAAATATCGTGTAAACACATGTTGCTATAAAATATAAAGAAAATTATGTTACAAATAAATTCATAACTTACATAACCAATTTTTTCATTTTTTTGTTCTACTTTTTGTTACACATTTGTTCGTAACGAATTTCGTAACATCTTTGAGGTTAGCATTTGCGTCATCCGTGCAAATGACCGGCACGGGTTTGACGTACGAATACGTCATACTTGGGAATGGCCAAAACGGGTTTGACGTAATAATACGTCATCCGTTCCGAACTAGTTAGGCATCCTAAAAATACTGTTTACATTTGGCTCAGATACAAGATCACCTAAATCAATCAATCTGAAATCTAAAAGATCGATCAAATTCGAGTTCTAAAATGTTTGATAGCTCCACTGATGTTAAACATATAGCTACAAAATTTTTGAGATTTCTTAAAAATATTATTTAGAAGTTTCTTAAAAAGATTCTTAAGAACATTATTTTTTGAAATATGTATTTTACTTTGTGACTGGTTTAAGTAAGAATGTTTAAGTACATGTAAGTTGTGAAGATATTTTAATTTATTTGAAACTACTTTTCGCCACTTTTATTAGTGATGTGACAATACTGAGATCCATGTAAGCTAATCGTAAAAATATTGTAATTTATTTAGAAACTATACTTCAGCATTTTTATTAATAATGTGACAATACTCAGGTCCATGTAAGTTAATCGTAAAAATATAGTAATTTATTTGAAACTATGTTTCACCATTTTTATTAGTAACGTGACAATATTCAGATCCATGTAAGCTAATCGTAAAAATATTTATTTGAAACTATGTTTCACCATTTTTATTAGTAACGTAACAATATTCAGATCCATGTAAGTTAATCGTAAAAATGTTGTGATTTACTTGAAAACTATATTTCACCATTTTTACTAGTAACGTGTTAATAGTCAGATCCATGTAAGTTAATCGTGAAAACATTGTAACTTATTCAAAACTAAAGTAGAATTTAATAAATGTGTATATTAAATAAATCTGAACCTGTAAAACAATCAGTTGTATAGTCTTGAGTTTTAGCTCAAGATTATTATACTTACAATTTATCGTACATATAGAATATATGTAGTACAAATGGAGATACATTTTATCACATATGTTAAAGAATTGAAGATATTATTAAGAATTGAAAACTGCAGAAAAAGAGTTTGAATATTGTGTGATCATTTCTGAACTAAATGGAATTTACGTGTGATTTGACGATCGCTCAAAAATTGTTGAAAGAGTAGCCAACATGAAATTTGCATTCCTTGCACCCTGGCTTTCGGTATTTCCATTCAATTGTGAAGTTTACGATTTGTTTGTTATCTTCTCTCGACAATAACGAGCCGTCGAATGCATTCAGGAAATGTGCCCATACGCGAGCACTTTTCATAACACAACACTTGGACAAAAAGGAACAAACGAGACTGAAATAATTGCCGACACGGTCTTTGCTCTTTAATGATCTTACTATGTATAAAATTATTATTAGATAATTGTTGTTTAAGGTAATAATTATTTAATGACAGATGATAGTTTTAAATGTCGAATGTTTCAAATGTATTTGTGGCAATAGTAATTTATTTGGTCAGTGCTTTAACCTTTTTGATTAACAAAATCAAGTTAATAATATTAGGTTAAATTTTATTGTAATAACTATTTGTTATCTAGTTCCGTTCGTTTCTATGACTAACAGCTTTTTCCTTATTTCTTAGTTGTTATTAACGTAATATTTAATATCGTATAATTAATTACGTTTATACCATGTAATTAATTATTATAGTTATTATAGTTGAAATATGTAACTATTTGGTATAATTAATACTTCGCTAGTATTTAGAGATATTTTTAATTTTTATTATTGTAATTCAGATTTCAATATTAATTTCTCACAACCTTTATTGAACAAGTAATGTATTATACACACAGTAAAATAGTTAATAAATATAATACAATTATACAAATTTCATTACATATATAGTAACAATTTAACGTACTACAATTTTTATTTACTGAGCTATGTAAAAATAAATTATTTAATATAATTATTAATTAAATTATAGCACATAAGTATGCGAATTTCGTCATATAGCAATAATATAATGTGCTACAATGTTGTACTAATATATATTTATTATTTAATATCGTATTTCAATTTTATAATTTATTCATTATTAACCAATAATAACAAAAATTAAAATTAACTAATGTTACATAAGAATAACTTATAATACAATAACACAACTTTAAATATGGAACTATTACTATAATTTAATTTTTGATAATTGAAATATAGATAAGATTGTTTCAAATTTCTATTTACAACATTTTTGTACCTTGTCCAACATAAATGTTATTTTTTTATCACCATATTATTTCTTCCAGAAATTGAAACATGTATTTACTGACAATTATTTTTTGAATAAAGTTGTAATACAGAAGATATTTATTGTTACTTTCATATTAACCCTTCGCACTCCTATGTCGAGGTAGCTCGACACTAAATTTCTAAATTTTAAATAAATCAGATAAATAGATTAGTTCATTTATTTACTACTTATAATAAATAAAAAATGTATTTGTCATACACCGCACTGTGGCAATACATTTTATCGAGAACACTTTTCTTTATCTATTTTGTAAATTAAACAGTTGGTAGGTAAACGAAAATAAGGAGCGCAAAGGGTTAATATATTACTACCTCGAGAAATTGAAAAATGTGTCCCTCTATTGAGTACCCCTTTCTTAATCTATTTTGTAAATTAAAGAATTGGTAGGTAAAAGAAATCCATGAGTGCAAAGGGTTAATATATTACTACCGCCAGAAATTGAAAAATGAGTCTCTTCATCGAGAACCCCTTTGTTGATCTATTTTGTAAATTAAACAGTTGGCAGGTAAAAGAAATTAGGGAGTGCAAAGAGTTAATATATTACTACCTCCAGAAATTGAAAAATTTATCTCTACACAAGTCGAAAGACTCCCATAACAAAGTGTTTCAACATTTTAATCTTCTAGAACATCGTTATGGTTTCATATAGGAATTCCGCGTTTCACGAAGAAAGAACTTCTTTTCTTGGAAAATTGCGAGGTTTAACTGTGACGCGAATTCGAGTTATTTTTAAATGGCCACGTTAATATAAAGAACGCCGTCTCGTCGATTTTCCATCGGTAAAAAGTTCCGTTCAGAATTAAACGAATTAAACATCAATTTCATTGGCAAATTCGAAACTATAAGATAGTGTTTAACGATTAAGGAGACAGGTAAAGCGACATAATGAGGTGTAACGCGCATAGGTCCAGTGCCGTACGCTATATTTTCCGGTTTGCTAAAAATAGAAGCCAGCCTTGAAGACACGTTCTGTTATTCCACAGTTTTCTTCATAAGTTTCCATCATAAATTTCTTTCAACGGCCACGAGGTGAACGACTATTAATAAGTTGAACGACACTGCTCGAAATTCTTCAAACCTACGAAACCTCTGCTAAAAAATTACTTTCCAAACCCCATCAAAGCGTAATTTCTTTTCATTTTCTTCAAATTTTAAAACTATCAAATCGGTCAAATGATCTCAGATTAAATAATTTTATTTAATTTTATAGAGCTTAACCTCTTCAAGGATACCTACACGTGGTTTTGTTTTTAAATTCAAACAAAGGTCATACACGTGGATATTGTCTTTACTTTTGTGTATTTTAAAGTATCTTAGTATTTATTTAGAGAATTGTTATAGTTTTAAAAGGAGTTTTTTGTCAAACTAAAAAAATTATTCATGAGGCGGTTAAGGTACTTTTCTTGAATTGTATGTTTTGTTTTTTAGTGGGACACAATATTGTGCATTACGTTGTTTCCACTAATTTATTTATTTTTCGCTTTATTTTGAAGTCAAGATAAATGTGACTTTTTGTGTAAACTAAAGGTAATTTTCGATTTGAAATTAACGTAATTTTCGATTTGAAATAAACGTGATTTTCAATTTGTAATGAACGTAATTTTTAATTTAAAATAAACGTGAATTTCAATTTCTAATGAACCTAATTTTTAATTTGAAGTAAACGTAATTTTCAATTTTATAAACGCATAGTTTTCAATTTGAAATAAACGTCATTTTCAATTTCACAAAAGCATAATTTTCAATTTGAAATAAACCTAATTTTCCATCTAAAATAAACATGATTTTCAATTTAAAATAAACATAAGTCTCAATTTGAAATAAATGTAACATTCAATTTAAAATCAACATAATTTTCAATTTAAAGAAAATATAATTTTTAACGTAAAATAGATATTAAATTGTGCATTGGTTTACTGTTTGACATCTACAACTTTTTCATTTTATTTATAATTTCCGAGTGCTTTCTATTTTCTTTTATTCCACGCTCTTCATTAGTGCTTTAATTTCGTTTATCAGAATGATTGGCTATTTTCAAGATAATGGAATATACGAACTCGATGTTACGATGTAATTTTTCGATTAAAAATTTTATCATTTTACTTTTAATTCTTTCCTTAATATTTCACTAATTAAAAGGATTATCTCAAACGCTGAGATAGAGTACATGATACAGTATAATTTTGAACCCGAAATTTTCCCGTTCTGTTCCAAAGTTCCATTAAGCGTTTCGTGTCTTTGTTCTTTCGCGTATCTTAATCGCTAAGTATTAAAAGTGAATGTAAAACGCTGCATTATTAAATAATTAACCTCTGACCTTATCTCTTAACGTACTGTTTCGAAACCACCAAAATTCTGTTGCAGATCAAAAGGTTACTGAAAATATAGAGTTTACTGACATCAAATGATGTTTTAGCGTGCAATTTTTTATTTATCTTACAAAGTTTATCAGAAAATTTTTTTGGAAAAATTTGATACAAGAATTTTAAAAAATTGCCATTTTTATTGTGTCAGATATTATTTACCAAATTTTTATGAGTAATTTTGCAACACAATTAATTAGATGGTATGTGTATGTTTTTAAGAGTACATTTATTATTTGACAGATTAAATATGTATTTCTATGAAGTTATTCGTGAATTTGACGTATAATACAGTAGACTCTCGTTATATTGCCGATTTCATACGAACTTGTACACTAATGACATACAAATAGAAATCCATAGAGTTCGATGCAATATTAAAAGAAAAAACTTTGGGCCGATACGTTGCGAATTGTAAACATTTGTTATTTTTACAGTTGTGTCGATGGCAATATAAGGAGATGCTACTCGATAAAAATCGTAGACTTTCTGTGAAAGAATGACGGTGTAAGAAAAAACATGCTTCATTTGTTGGTACTGATTCATTAAATTTTTATGTTACAAACTTTTTAAGTCGGGAATTTAGAAATTTTCAAATTTTCAATTTTCGTTTTCAAATAGTTTAATTTATTTTCATTTTTATATATGATTTATAATAGCTAAATTTACTTTAATTTTTATATATGATTTATAATAGCTTAATTTATTTTAATTTTTATATATTATTTATAATAGTTTAATTTTCAAATTTTTAATTATTCAAATTTACAAATTTGTAAATATTTAATTATACAACCTTGCAAATTTCAAAGCACACTATATGTATCACGACATTTATTTTCTTTCAATTTTAGAAACACATAAAAAACTTATTATTAGAATATATAAAAATATGAAAATACACTTCTGCAATCAGGAAATGAATTAAAATTAAATCAAAAGTAAGTTTCAAAACTGGAATAAAAATTAAATTAAAATTGCAGTAAAAGAAGGAAATTAGAATTAAATTACAAAAAATGAACCTAAAATTAAAGTACAAAAAACTAAACGAAAATTAAATCAGAAAAAAATAAGATTAAAGTGTAAATAATTGAATTAAAATTAAATTAGAAAAACGTAAATACTTTAAATTAAAATAAAATAATTAATGTATTACACGAACAGTTTGGCATATCTTTTCAGTTGCGGAAAAAGTCTGGTCTGTAAGGGTTCGCAGAGATAACGTAAATCACAATAAGCTCCGAATAAAAATATAATCTTTACATCGAAACATAGCAAAGTTACGATTCAGCCAGTGAACTTCGATGTTCATTGAGATCCGTAGAATCGTCGCGTCGAATCGATCGCCCCTGAAAATCCCGCGAAAGCTAAAATTAAGATATCGAGTTCAAAGTATCGAAAATATTCGTGGATCCCACACGGACCAAAGATTTCCAGCGAACAGTTCCGTTCGCGAGTTTACTCGATGCACACGGTTATTCAACGTGTTGATGGAAAAGGTACCGTACACGCGCCACGAGATGAGCTCTACGAATTAAGAGAAATACGTCTAATTTCCTTATTTTCCGATCCAATTGGTGTAAACGATTGATGTAACAAATTATACACTCGTGTCGAAAATGTGTACGAAGTTTCAAATATATTTTTTGACTCAATCGTAGCTATACTTTTTTTAGTAAGTTCTGTTGGAAATCCTAATGAACTGACTTTATCATGCCATCCCTTGTTTCCTGAACTTCACCTGTTCGAACTTTCCCTTCTGTTTTATGTCACATAAACGTGCCTTTTTTAGGGAGCGTCCACTTTATGTGAGTAACTGGTGCTAGGTTTGCCAGTAGGAAGTCGAATTTTTGCGGTTTTAGCTTGATAGACCTGATGATAGATATTGCCTGAAAGCCCTACCAAGTTTATCATTGGAAAAAGAGGACAAGAAATGAAAGAAAACATTTTCTTTACAAAATTTCTAAATCCATTCATCTCCAAGTTTCTACATCCCTAAATTTTTAGAACCCTAAATATCTAAATTCCCAAATTCACAGATATAACAATTCCTAAATTATGAAATCACTATTTATTCAAATATCTAGATTCCTAAATTCCTAAGTCCTGAAATCCCCAATCTCCAAGTCCACAAATTCCTAAACCTCCAAATTGCTAAATCCTCGAATCATTAGATTTCCACATCTCCAAATTCTGACATTCTCAAAAGTTCCTTAACAAATGTTTCTTTTCCAAAATCCCCAAATTTTTACACACTTGAATTCCTATATGACCAAATATCTACGTCCTCAAATCTCTACCTGCCCCAATTCCTTGCATCCCCAAATTCCTGTATCACAAAAACTCTACACCTCCAAATCTCTATATGCCCAAATTCCTACATCTCCAACTACCTAGATATATACTATATAGTACAAAATGTATACGATATACATACATGTAATATAAAATCTACTACACATTCATATAAACACTTCAGACAGCAGTTGCATAATTTTCGATTATCTCAAATTATCTTCTCTTATGCTGACAGTATATTATGACCACACAGAAAGGGTCAACATTATTTCTCTAAATGATATGTACAGAGTTTTCGCGATATGAAGCGTTTTTTCGTATACAGTAATGACCCTAAGAAAATGAATGAAAAAGGGCTAAGTTTTACTAGCAACACGATAATATTAATTTTTACATGCATTATTTTTCCAGTGATCTTCAGTCTTTTAAACGAAGTACTGCATGTTTTCAAATGTTATGTCAAAACGAATTCATTCACGGGTTTTATTGTGATCTTCAAGATTATGTAAGAACAAAAATGCAAGAATAAATTGAACATTCTGCATGTTATTTCAACAGATTGATAAAACATATGATCAATATGACTTCTATTGACAACAATGCATTTCAGAGTGATATTGATTAAATTTCTATTTCGTGCCAATATTGCATTGAATGCACATGGTTCTCCTATCTCACTTTTTAAATGTCTTAGATCTGTGGTATAAACAATATTTTTAATATAATATAAAAGAATCTTTTATTGAGGCATCCTGGAGAACATGTGCGGGGAAACCATTGGTTCATATTACAAATGTCCTTTACTTCCTCATTCAGTATTTCATGGTAAAAGATCGTTACAGGACTATAGTATTAACTAATTAGACCTTTCAAATCACGAAACCATAATTTGATTTTTGTACTATGACCCCCACAAATTTTCAAAGCTTGTTACAAGCATATCTCCATATTTCATGGAGACTTGAGAATATAGAGATCCGAGAAATACATCATCTGTGCAACACAGAATATTGGAAATGCAGACATTTTGAAAATTTTTTAAATTGGGGAATATAAGAACTTAGAAAATCTAGAAGTTTGAGGACACAGACACTTTGAAATTCAAAGATGTAGGAATACACTAATTCTAGAGTATGGAAATTTAGAAATATAGAAATTTGAGAAAATGAAACTCTAAAACTACCAAAGTTTATTATAAATAAATGAAAACATAGAAATTTAAGACAACACTAATTGGAAAATACAGAAACCTCAAAATATAAAGAATTCGACACATAAAGACTCAAAACCATGGAACTCAAAGGAATAAAAAAATCTGCAAAAATTTCAGAATACAGAAACTTAAAAATATAAACAATGTTTTACGGTAAACTCCTATTAAACGTAAAGAATAAAATTACATAAAGTTACACATAAAATTACACATCCCAGAAAATGCATATCATTTCACAAAAAAGTTCCGCAAAAGAATTCCCTAGTATTCAACAGACCTTTCCCAAGCATGAGACACAGAAACTGTGTCATATGTACGTACTCTACCGATTGTATCGTAAAATTTTCCTTCTACAGATCGTAAACGAGTTAATTTCAGTCCGGGTAACGCAACATCCGCCCTCCGTTTGCCCGCATGCCCGAGATTCCAGGTCGAGTCCGAGCGTTCATGAATCGAGTCGATTGTTCGATTAAACAATACAAAGTTCCAAAGTATCCACCGAGGATGCTTACCCTTTACGGGCTCCGCTCGTCAACGAGCTCTTTCTCTCGTACACGCCCCCACCCTGTGTCCCTAAGCTAACCCTCTCACCAGGGACCCCTTCCTCCTGCTCTTTCCAGAGTCTATCAGCTATCCCACACCACCCTCCACGATCAATGCTTGTGAAAAGGCTCGATGCGCGCGCCCTCGCCACGAACCGCCGTTAATGCCAGCTCGACTTTCCCTCCACTCTTCAGCCTGTTGAAATTTCCACAGGCCATCCCGAAGGAGCCACTTCTGACGTTCTTCAGCCAGCTGCACAGAGCCAGGCCAACTAGTTCCGCTGACAATGAGCACCCGGTTCTCGACATTGTCTTCCTGTGAGCATTTTTACCCTGCTGCAAGGGGTAAACACTCGAACGCGAGTGTGCGCAAACGACCACGGGGTGGGAAATGTGGCGCCTCGTCCTCGGTATCCAAAGATGGTGGGACTGTACCCAGCGAAAATCGTACACGAGGACGTAATTATGCGTTTTCATCTGATCTCCACCAGATCTCGATTAGTTTCACCAAAGACCATCGAACAGAACGCTATAAATTTTGCAAAATTTATATAAATGGAAGTTTATGGGGCTGAAATATTTGTATAAGAAATATGTTATAATCAAGGTAAATTGAATAATAATAGCATTATTGGGTACCGATGCTGAAGAACAGTCTGTAGTCTTTAGTTTACAAAGTAGACTAGCTTAGAGATTATTTAGGATGACCCAATTCTGCAACCTGGAGGGTGCAACATATGCGACAGTCGTGCAACGAATGACACTGATACCTGAAGATCAGCAACCGAATTAGAGTCGGAACACTTAGTCTTGTAATTTGAAGAGTTGTACGTGTATTCGTTGGAGTTTGAAGTCCCAGTTAAACCTAATCGAAGATGCAGTTGGGTTTAGTTAGAATGAAAAGGAATTAGCATCGAACAGTCTTCTGTACGAACTACCCTCCGCACACACGGTGAATGGGCACTTGCCATTCATCATTCTTGGAGGTCAGCCAGCTTCAACTTCGCACGCCGACCAAGGTTTCGGAGCCCGTGAAAAGGCGGGACGAGCGTACTCCCGCGGCAACGCGCCGTGTATTCGATTTCGTTACCGAACGCGCTCATATCGATCCGCCCTCTGCTTTCCTGTTTCCAACACTTGCCCTTATTTAAAAATCACCATCAACTTTTTCACCAGACATTTCCAAGTCAATTGTATTCAATCAAAACGATGATCAGGTTATATTTGAAGATGAGCCTACTAGTGACATTAGCAAACACTGACCCCATCTTTGCTTCTTTAGGACATGTCAACTGGATATACGCTATATTCTGGATAAGCATACGTATCTATGTTTTTAGTAGATATCTATAATTTTAACATATATGTCCCTCATATGTGTCTACGTACAATAGGTTCATGTGTCCATGTTCTATGTAGGTATACATATACGTTCCTTAGAAGTATTTATGTTCCCCATAGGAATACATGTCTACGTTTCTTATACGCGTACCTATGTTCCTCATAGGTATAGACGCCTACGTTTCTTTTAACTATACGTATCTATGTGCCCCATAGGTATAAACGTCTACGTTTCATATAGGTATACGTGTCTATGTTCCCCATAGGTATATCTATGTTCCTTAAAGATATATCCTTATCTTTATAGTTATACTTATGTTACCTTTAAGTACAATCTGTATTCCCCGTAGTAATACATGTCTGTGTTCCTTATAGATATACGTGTCTCTTTTTTATAGGTATTACGTATTTACGTTACTTGTTAGCGTATCTATCTATGTTCCTCATAGATAAAAACGTCTGTGTTCGTTATAAGTATACGTATCTCTACGTTCCTTATAGGTAGACATATCTATGCGTTCCCTATAGATATATGTTGATATGTTCCTCACGGGTATATGTATCAGTGTTATAGATCTGTATTCCCTATACGTGTCTGCATATTTCTCATAGATATGTTTGTATCTATGATTGTATGTGTGTATCTGTAGGTGTCTATCCATGGATATGTAATTGTACTTTCACCTATGCAGGTGTCAATGTAGGTCTCTACCTACGAAAGCATCTATATAAATCTCAACCTATGGAGGTATAGGTGTCTACTTATGGAGGTATCTATTAGATGTCTAGCATGAGAGGCATCTTCTAAATATCTACACACGGAAGTATTTATTAAATGTCTAGGTACGAAGATATCTGGAGGTGTCTACCTATGACCGTACCTATAATTGTATATCTATGAGGATATCTATAGATGTCTCCCTATGTATTAATGTATCCTATATATCTGTAGGTGTCTACCTATGGAGGAGGTAATCTATAGATGTCTTCTTATGGAGAAGGTGTCTCTAGGTGTCTATCCATGGAGAAAATATCTATAGGTATGTAACAGCGGACAAGGTATTTATAGGTATCTAGCAATAGACCTGTAGATGTCTACCTATGGAAATACCTAAAGGTACCTACTTATGGGGGTACCTACAGCTGCCTACCTATGAAAAAAATGTCTGTAGATGTCTAGCAATGAAGGAACCTATAGATTTCAACCTATGGAGGATATATCTATAGATGTCTACCTATGGAGGATGTATCTATAGATGTCTACCTATGGAGGATGTATCGATAGCAATGTATGTACGAATACGTTGCGTATGTACGCGTACCTTCGCAGATGTTCCCCAGCTGTATGAGTCCCCAGAGCATGTCAGTGCAGCTATGGCAGTACGTCGGCTTGTGGAACATCTTCTTGCTGAAGGTGTGCCCATGGTTGCTGAGTACCTCGTCCGAGACCGACGCCGCCATGTTCCCCGTTCTTGAAGCTTGACAGGGCGCGCCGCACGGCGATGATATTACACGGCAGCCACTACGTGATCTCGAAACCGTACGCGTACATAATTGCGTAGCTGCAGGTGCAGCCGCGGCTGGCTGCTCGGGTCCCTCGCGTCGTCCTGTCGCCGCGTAACGTGGCTAACACGCATTATTCCCGAAGCTGCGCCCCCAGGACCGACCGAACGACCGGCACAGCACCGTACGCGACACAGAGATTGCGTTTGATCGTGCACCAGTCAGCAATCACCACTGTTTCGCGGCTGACCATCACCGTCATCGGCCGTTGCTACCGCCGCCTCTGCCTCGGCCGGGAGCTTCACTCGCGGTTAGAGGACGATGCGGGTGTCGCGTTCGCGCATCCCAGCCACGGAACGGGCGTCGAGTGGCCGCACTGACATCAGCCCCTTCGTCACCACCGACGTGCAGTGCCGGAGGCATCCACGGGCCAGCTGGGGCTTCCACGAGGGAGCCCCGTTTTCACGGGGACTCCTCTTTGACCCTTCCTCTTTGATCCTCTTCGAACCTCAAAATCCTTCACGAACCTCTTCAGGTTCTCGAGGAACCCCGTACCGCCCAACTATTCTAGTTACCTCTTGCCTAACTATTCCAGCAATCAATCAACTATTCGATCAAGTCTTTCGAGGTAACATGATGACAGAGTTCATGTTCGACGATGCTGGAGCAAACACTGTTGTGGCACGTCGTACGTTGGATCACATTTTGAGCCGTCCCTGCGAGAAGTCTGGGGCACTGGGCTATCGCGATCCGGCGTTATCGGCTCCGTCAGAGACGTCGGGACGGCGCGCGTCGCCTCGCGACCTCCCGTGGTCTCGAAGAGCTGTGTTCGGCCGCAGCGACGGCGCCGCTCCACCCCACTGTACCTTATCGACCGACACAACTCGCGGAGAGTACACGTTTCCGTTTTCGTACGTGCGTACGATAGACCGCTGATCGAGATAGCGAGCCGTAGCACGCGACTTAGAATCACCTTTGCGACGCGGCCTCTGTAGCCGCGGTTACGATCGCGCGTGTACGAACAGGATTACTTGCAACGCGATACACGGTTTCGGGAAAACTCTTGACTCGCCTCGACGACGTCAAAGTGACGAACAGACGTCGACGATGCCTCGGCGAGCGCGCCGACGCGAGTACGCTGCGGTCTTCGCGCGCAACGCGCTTACGTTTCATGCGTGCACGGACTATTCCGCGTCGAATTACTCGGAGAGCAACCTTGTATCTTCGAATGTCGCTCGCTCGTTTTTTTACCTCTTCGCATATTTTGGTTTTCGAAGTTTCCGATAGGGGTATATGGAGAATGGACTTTTGAATTATTGCATTATTTTATGGAATTCATTAACCTTTTGTTGTATTTTGTTGTAAATATCTATGGTACGTATAATATCAGGGCCGTGTTTTACCTGTGAAGGATTGCCAGTGGGCGATACTTTTCCCACGACCTACTACCATAGATCATATTCGATAAATGACCTAACTAGGTCAGTGGCAAATTTGAGTAATAGGGTATTAAAACTGAGGTATCATTAGGCAAATTTGGGAATTTGACAAACTTTTGGGAACTTAAAAATTTATAAATAGATATGGGAGTTTGGGAATGTAGTAATCTGTAAATTTCTTTATTTGGATATAAAAAAATTGGTCGTGAAATACCGCATTGACCACAAAATGTGTCGCTTCATTCTGCAAAAACGTTATATAAGAAATAAATTTCGTCTATGTTAATAAATTCATTTTTCATAAATGAAAATCTGAAAAATTATGTAATTCAATTACTCAAATATTATAATATAAAACTTATTAAAAATTCAATTATTCACATATTATACAATTACTTAAAATTTTTCTATTTTTAAAATCTAAAATGTTTTAAGATTAAAAAGATTTATAAATAAACTAATAAATGGTACAAAGTTAAACAATTACTATTAAAGAAATATAATTAAATAATCAGTTATTTACCTTCCTCGTCAATTGTTCAAATAAATATTAATAGAACTTGTAAATAAATAATAATTCTTTTTCAAAGATTTAATATTGACTGATTTAATGACTATTTTATAAAGACGAAAAATTTGTTTATTTCACAATTTAGTTTTGAAATGTTGAGATCAGGTTTGACAAGTTTAATCCGATTATTTAATCTTTGGCGAAGATCTGTCAAAATGCCAGAATGTTATTGCAACGTAATATCAATGTTAAAGTATCAATGAATTGAATGAAATATGATTGGTATTAATGAATTTTCCTATAACGTTTTCATTACGAGAAATTTAAGAGGGTATAAAAAGAGGAGGGATATAAAATGAACTTAATAAATTTAACTCGTTATTACATTTTATGATTGTTACATCGATGGTGAAGTTGTATGTGAATATTAAAACGAAAACAAATGCATATTAACGAATAATTTCTACATAAAGAGCAGCACTTTAAAAAGGCTATATAAATATCTCTCAATATTTTGTCTTAAATCAAAAAATGAAATGTTATTAGTCTTTTGTTTAATCGATGTATGCTTTAAAATAGTCGCTACTAAGTTTAAGTAAATCTAGTTTGAGAGATTTTGAAATTTGCAGGTTTGAAAATTTAGAAATTTAGAAATTTGGGAATTTGGGAGATTTCCAGAATTTCAGAAATTTTGAAATTTGAGAAATTTTGAAAAATTTCAAGAATTTCAGGAATTTGAGAAATTTTGAAATTTGAGAAATTTGGGAAATGTAAGAAAATTGAAAAATTTCAGGAATTTGAGAAATTTTGAAATTTAAAAATTTAGCAATTTGGACATTTGAGAATTTTAGAAGCCTGAGAAATTTTGGAATTTTGAAATTTTGAGATTTTGAAATTTAAGAATTACCAAATTGGGAAAGTTGAGAATTCAGGAATTTGGGATTTTTACAAATTTAGGAATTTCTGAAATTTGAAAATTTAACAATGTAGAAATTTGAAAATTTTAGAAGCTTAAGAAATTTTGAAATTTGAGAATTTCCAATTTTGAAAGTTTAGAATTGTGAAAGTTTAAGAATTTAGGGGGTTGGAATTTTATCAAATTTAGAAATTTTTAAATTCGGAAATTTAATAATTCAGGCATTGGAGAATTTCGGAAGCTTGGGAAATTTTGGAATTTCGAAATTGGGAAGTTTGAGAATTTCGAAACTTGAATATTTAACAATTTAGGCGTTTAAGAATTCTAGAAATTTGGAAAAGGTTGAAATTTGTAAATTTATAAATT
This sequence comes from Megachile rotundata, assembly GCF_050947335.1. Lineage (NCBI taxonomy): Eukaryota > Metazoa > Arthropoda > Insecta > Hymenoptera > Megachilidae > Megachile > Megachile rotundata. Next base: position 5,597,627 of record NC_134989.1, read on the forward strand.
TACATTTATAAGTTTGTCAATTTGTAAATTATAAAATTAGGAAATTTGTATTTTTTCTAAAAGTTACTTCTTTTAGAAAGAATTCCTGGAGTAATTGAAAGTACCTATCAAAATATTCCTTATATCTTCTTTAAAACCCCTACCACAAATATTAATTTTTCCAAACAAAAATCTGCTAATATTTCTACACGAACGTAACAAAAACCTACACAATTCAACAACAATACGAAAATAAAACGAATCATAAGAAATGCAAACAAGGAAGAAATTTTCTTTCAAAAAGAATTTCTAAATCAATTAAAAGCACGTATACAATTATTGCACCTTCTTTAAACTCCCTAGCACAAATATTAAATTTTCCATACAAAAATCTGCCACTACTTCTACAAACATAAAACTGCACAATTCAACAACAACACGAAAATAAAAAGAAACATAAGAAATGCAAACAAAGAAGAAATTTTCTTTCATAGATGATTTGATAATTGAAAAACCGAGTTTCCGTGTTCCACCAACAATTCCTTTGAAAGTTGTACGCTTGATAAGGCGTCGTATGCATGATTAATCGATACGAGTGTCCCATATATTTAATTTTCCAAACAAAGTTGCCGTCTGGATGTACATTAAACTGCTGAATAATGAAAACAAGTACAACGTGAACGCGTTTCCTCGCCCACTTCCGGCATTGAAAAATCCTATATACACCGCTGTCGAGATTTTCATCATAGACGTCTGCGGTGTGCATTGTCGGCTATGTATTTCAAGGATTCACGCAACAGTAAATCGATCCTGGACGACAATAGTGTCAGCAACGACAATGTTGCATTATTCAGAAACGCGAAATAGAAAATGCTAATTCAAATCATTCAAAACGGAAAGGCTGTTCCCTTATTCTCACATTTATTGTTCACATGTTTGCTAGAACTATCAACTGGGCGAAATCGCTGCTTTCATCTTTCACATCTTTCTGTTTTTGTTTACGGGGTTTTTATCGTAGTACTTATATTTTACTGATATGCAGGATATTTTGCATAGCTATATAGATCGTTTATTTTGAAAGTGACTGATATATTTTGAAAGTTGAAAATGTAACTCCATTTTCATTTATTTTGAGAAAATTAAAGGTTAGCATATATGACAATGAAAAAATATAGGTTAATTATATCAAGACTGGCAATTCAGCAATTTTGTACTAATTGAACAATATGTAATTTGATTATACAAATTTCTTTTAAGTGATTTCACTAAAATAATGTATATTCATGCAAATAGGCTTACACCACTTTTCAAATAAACAATCCATATGAGTGTTTTACGTAGTTTTTGAAATGATGATACAACCGAAAATATATCAACGAGAAAAATTTGGTAAGAAATATAGAATAAAACTTGTCATATATGGCTTTATTTTCAAGAAAATTGAATTTGGACATTTTTTAAGTTTTTCTAAGAAAGTGTCCACAGTATAGAAAATTATGAAATCAATAAATTCCTTCGTAATTCCACAGTAAAGAAATATTCAATAATTTCAAAGTTTCAAAGTTTAAAAATCCCTAAATTTCAAAGTTTCAAAGTTTAAAAATCCCTAAATTTCAAAATTCTACAGTTGAAAAATTCTAAAGTTCCACTATTTAAAATTTTTTAAATTCCAAAACACCACTATTTAAAAATTCTAACATTCCAAAACCACTATTTAAAAATTCTACAATTCCAAAACTCCACTATTGAAAAATTCTCAAATTCCATGGTCAAAAAATTTCAAAGTTCTAACACTTAAAGATTCTAATATTCCGAAACTCAAGAATTTTAAAATTTCAAAATCCATAAATTCCAATGCTTAAAAATTCACAAATGCAAAAATTTAAGTTTAAAAATTCTGAAATTCTAATACTTAAGAATTCTCAAATTTTTAAATTGCGATATTTAACAGTTCTAAAATTGTACAATTCTACAGTTGACAAATTCCAAAATTCTACTATTTAAAAACTCTAAAATTCCAAAATTCTAGAGTTGAAAAATACTGAAGTTCTAATACTTAAAAATTCCAATGTTAAAAGTTTCCAAAATTCTATTATTTCGAAATGATCAAATTCCACAATTCGAATACTTCGAAGTCCCAAAACCTCAAAGTTCAGAAATTATTTAATTCCAAAGACCAAAAATCAAAAAAATTCCAAAATCCCAACATTCTATTAAACTTTAGAATTTAGAACCTTAGAATTTTTTTTTAAACTTTAAAAAGTATAAAAATTCCGAAATCTTAATATTTGAAACTTCTCAAATTCCAAAATTCCGAAGTCTCAATATTTGAAATTCCTCAAATACCAAAATTCCGAAATCTTAATATTTGAAACTTCTCAAATTCAAAAATTCCAAAAACTCAATATTTGAAATTCCTCAAATACCAGAATTCCGAAATCTTAATATTTGAAACTTCTCAAATTCAAAAATTCCAAAAACTCAATATTTGAAATTCCTCAAATACCAAAATTCCGAAATCTTAATATTTGAAACTTCTCAAATTCCTAAATTCCAAAGTCTCAATATTTGAAATTCCTCAAATACCAAAATTCCGAAATCTCAGTATTTGAAACTTCTCAAATTCCAAAATTTTAATATCTAAAAATGCTCTAATTCCAAAGTCCAAAAAGTGTGAAATTGCAATATTTAAAATTGCAAAATTTTGTCTCAAAATCCCAAACTTCAAAAACTTATAATTCCAACATTTCAAACTTGCAAACTAAAAAATTCCAAAATCGCAAAATATAAAATCAATGTACAATGTATGAAAACTCCACACCTTGAGAATCCCTGTATTATACAACTTCGCGATGCACCTCGCAACAGTTTGAGAGCCGCTGCTTATAAGCACACCTATAATTTATACTTACAAGAACACCAATAAAAAGCCCGGCAATAAGGCGGAAACTTCTGAAAGGAAAATCAATATTTTTGACATCACATACTTTATTATGGACGGAGCACAAAGCATCGTCTTTTCAATACAATATTCATATACATACTTATCATAATACACGTTCACATACTTAACATTGGTTCCTATCATCCTCAATTTTGCTTAACCATTAATCCTGCATATACCTGACTTTCTAATAAATTCGAATACTTAACCGCTATTTTTGATTTGGTTACGTGAAATAAACTGCGCGACATTGTCAAAAAGAAACAATTCGCTTGTATACCGTTAAAATTAACAAGAACCTGATAAATTCTATGTGGACAAAAGATGAACAGAATAATGGAAACGATCAATTTTAAGTTCGTTTTCTTTTCAAGTTTAGTTTTCTAGTATCATTTAATACTACGTTAAATGCTTTTATTTCACTTTTAAAGTGAAAATAGATGAAGCGTCAATCGACAACCATTTTGTACAACAAATGTACAACCATTTTGTATCTCGAGGCATGACAGAAATTTAAGATCAGTAACAAAATTTTTTAATGCAAAAATTTCAAATTAGTAAATTAGTCTGATCAGACTTGAAGATGGAAATGAATATCTAACATTTGCAATTAGTGTAATTTAAAATTATTTTCCAGGAAAAATAATGAAACCTTTAAGTCTATAATGAGAGAAAAATTAAAATATGATGCAAGATTAAATGAAAAATATACCGATTGAAATTAATAATACTAGCGAGCTGCCTTAATAGTTTCTTACGTTAACATTATTTTGTCCAACCCTTGTGTAAGTACATAAATCATGCACGTACTAGAAGTACGAGTAATACAGAACAAAAAATAACGCAATAATTCCATTCGACGTGCACCATAGTGAACTAAATACTTAAACGAAAATACAAGATTTCGCTTTATCTAAACATAGCCATTTGTCGCTTGACTTATAACTATTTATACTTAATTTGGTTTAATCGTTTGCCAACATTAGATTGTAAAGAAAATGAACCAAAAAGCCTAGACAATATGGTTCCTCTTATAAAAAATCGTTGAAATTCATGTCCTCCAGATAACTGTTTTGTAATTTAGTTTGTAATAAAATTCCATATTGTCTAGTAATTTTACAATAAACTTGAAGTTTTTCGTGATTTTAATTAACGATGGAAATTCTGTTGGAAAAACTTTCTCGTAATTTCATAAAATTACAAAATGACACGATCGAACGAAAAATAAGATGTACAGTAGAACTTCATTTATTTGAACTGAACGATGGAAAAATATTTGGAAACTGCAGTTGATAGTAATAATTAATAATAATATAGTGAAAGTTATAATAATGGCTTTATCATGTCGGTTATTGATGATACCACGACATTAATATTAACAAATAATTCAAAACAAACTTGACAAAAATTTATGGTATTAATTGTGCTATTTGTAGAATACTGAAAATTTTATTAAAGCATTGAAATTTTTAATAAATCGGAGAATGAGGTATAAATAAGAGGATCTGAAAGTTTTGAAATATAGAAATTTAGAAATTTAAAAGATTAGAAATTGAGGCATTTGGGAATTTAAAAGATTAGAAATTGAGGAATTTGGGAATTCAGAAGTTCAGGCATTTTTTAATATGAAAATCTGAAAACTCAAGAATTAAAAAATTTGGAAATCTAGAAATTAAGAAATCTTTAACTATAAAAATCTCCAGAAATAATAATAGTAATAAAGAAAAGTTATTTTCATCGTACTTTAAACTTCATATTCACATAACTCAAACGTATTAACAAATAGTAAAACACTTCTTAGATTTCAATATATTTATCGGCAGCTCAACGCTTTATTCTTCGATTTAAATTAGTATTCGTGTAAAAAGAATTTAAATATAATTTCAAGAATTGATAGTGCAAAGTAGTAAATAAAATTAATTAAATATTTTTTTAAAGTTCAAATAAATGTAGTCCTACTGTTCGATAACATCGTAAACATATGTGCACCCCAGCGCATCAGACTTACAGTTAGCCCTATCTGTAAAATGTTTCAAATTAATAGGGGAAAAATACGGGACAAGTATATAAATTTCAGATATGTATAACACGCGCCTTCGTGTTGGCTTATATCAATATCATGAACACCGAACGAACATTCAACGAGTAACGCTTAAAACTTATTGTCCTTATGCAAACTCTCCAAAGTGTTCGACAGAGATATTACACGATCGCTTGTTGGCGTTTCCATGAAACGACTCGTAAAATATTTCCATTCGGTAATAACTAGGCTATACTAACGATACTAACTCGTGCGCCTATGAATCTTGCTTGTAATATCGATTTCGTCCGTTTTCTGATAGGGAAAGATCACTGATTGAATCTCTAGAAAATATCTCGATAATAATGAACGGGAACAAGAAAATTTTCTGACAGACTGTACTTAAAAAAAAAAAATCATTATTTGATCGAAATCGATACTATCGTCGCGTCGGCCATTTTCCGATATACTGATCGATTTTTAGTTATGAACTGATTTATTTGACAAAGTACGTTGTATTACGATTGACATGATAAAAGCTATCTAGTGCAGATGATTTCGATAAGGTTTATCGAAAACGTGACAATTTTATAATTTAATATGTTGCGTTATTAGCGTAATATTAAACCGAAAATTTTCTTAAAAATTGAATTCACATCTTCTTTTAATGACCTTTATCAGGATTTCTCAGGACTATGAAGATCGAAAAGATCGTATATATTTTTTAATCCCTTGATGATGTTTAAGTACAATTTGTTTAGTAACTTTTATAATTATATAATCTCCTATTGTCTCGTGAAACTTTCAAATTCAGAGATTTCAGTATTCTCAACTTTACAATATTTTCAATTTTCATATTAATTTTCAAATTTGGAAATTAAACAATTCCTAAATCTTTTCGTTTTACTTTTTTATTTAACTCGTTCAATAAACCATGAAATTCTGGTAAATTCGTGTTGTTTTTTCTAATTCAACGTACTTTAAAAAATAATTCATGTTCATAATTCAAAATGGATTGTGTTCTCGTAAGACAAATTTGCGCAATTATTTAACGGAAGTTATTATTACAGCCCGTTATTAAACATGTTTTATACTTCTTCTACAATGAACAGATTGATAAAAATTTGTACAGCATGTTCAATTTAAATGTATACATGAAATTATACTTATTTTTTGTAAGAAATAAAATATTGATTTGTTATTACTTAAAAAAACTTTGAAATTACCTACATGTTTTTATTTTGGTTACTTTATTCATTTTATACAACTGAATATAAATAGTCAAATATAATTTCGATAATTTAACATTATTCTCATATTTTTTATTTACACAGATAACAGAATGTTGCAATTATTTAAAAAATGAAGTCTTGTCCAATAAAAAACAATAAATTCTGTAATTATTTCCTTTTGCCAATTCCTATTAAAAACAAAAGTAGAATTATTTATATTTTTTTAACTTTTCCTTATTATATTTTATATTTCTATAAACAGAAAGTTCAAATTATTATATAAGTTAATGTTCGTAATTTCATATAATCTTCAATCAAAATGAAACATTCAATAGAAATAATAATAATGAAAGTAATTTCGAAATCTTTAAATTAAAAAGAAAGAAAATCAATTCCATTATCAACATTTTGATTAAAACAATCGTTTTATTTATTTAACAATTAAAAGGATTAAATATACATATTTAAACTGAACATACTGATATATATTTTCCATATGAACAATCAAGTTAAATTAATTTATTTACTAACTAATAATGAAAAATTTATGTATATAGTATAATGTAATTAATCGTCAACAGCTACAATATTAAATTGTAATAATTCAAAAATGTTTCTATAAATCTTTCGTTATAGTTAATCGATATAAACGCATCTATATTTAATTGATATAATTATTGTGTATAGAAACAAGTTGACGATATAACAACAAAGGCAACTCTTTAAAAAAAATTACTATTATTGATTATATAAAATTGTTACTATGAGTTCTACGAAGACTCGAATTTTCTTCGTACGTCAAATATTTATAATAAAAGAGTAATTTTACAGAAAACATTATTTATGTATTACGATATAGCATCGAAAGTCATTCAAAATTCTTTGTGTTTCAAACGTTTTACTAACCTCCTCAATAATTTTTGAAATGCTACTTTTTTCACTCATTTTTATTTACTGGTATGTAACAATGGAGCTGCTTTCGCTTTTGAAAAAATACGCTTAAAAAAGGAATTAAATGAGCTAGTTTTTACTCATACAGAAAATGCAATAATATCACTACCGATTAGAGATCAATAAAATATGATCAATATTCTTATTCTTCAAAGTAATTAAATGTAAGTCGAATTTCGACAAGCACCTCCCTATGAATATTTATGAACTATTTAACCCTCTATGCACTAATACCATCATCCGTACTAAAATGTGAAACGACAAATACATAAAATACAGATATAGTCTTTAGGAAAAGTTTAACTCTTAAACTGCAGTGTCACTTATGATAATATCTCAACAAGTCAAGTATGAATTGCAAACTCTTTTACTTATATATCATCTAATAAATCTTTACTTTTTCAATGTATATACATATGCAGAATTATTACTGTTATTTCATTCTTATGTATATTTAAACTAGTTTAACATAATTCTAATGGCATCAGTATCCTGAATACAATCATTTAGTGACATAGAATCCTTTTTAATAAGTGATTTCACACATTCAGAATTTAAATATAGTTTTATACATAAACAAAACACAGAGGGTTAAATAATATTAACATGTAAACAGTATAATACTACTCTTACTTTTGTAAAATGAAGAAATGACTTTTCTCAAAATAAAGCAACTAGTTCTCATTAGGATTTAAAAACTAACTAAAATTAATAATTATTGTATTATACGTACATAAATTTATACGTTCAAAGAGCATAATATAATTCAAGTTTAATTTTCAAAAAGAATGTAATTTCATTTGGAAAACTTATATTTCAAATTATGAAGATCTATGTAGAACCTTTTTTTTGAACATAACTGATAAAGCTTATAGTATATATAATCCTGGAATGTTGAAACAGTGATGCAAGAGTGGATCACTTACATGAAACTGGATACATTATTTAGAAAATATTATCCCAAACCATGATCTTCAAAGAATCCCTGTGGAGTTTCCTCCTGAAACACACAAATGATGGTGTTAAATTAAAGTACACGTAAAATGTATGCTTAAGGATATGAAGAGGGATCAATTTCTTTGATGCTGCACTTTATCATACAATGCAAATATACAATAATGAAAATATATAAACAAACACGTACCTAGTTTGCAATTAAGTAATCTCCTTGATGCAGCCTCAAATGGTGAACTGAACCCTTTTCATATAACTGAGTATATACTTGTATGGATACACAAAGCTGCACAAAGCACATGTTGATTTATTGCCTCGTTTAAAATGCTTAAGCACTGATCAAAAGAAATGTCTGTATTGCATGCTGCATACAGAATATCTCTGCACGTATAGTTAAATAAGTATACATATTGTCAAAATTTACGAATTTTAACAAAAAATAGAACCTTCCTAACAAATAACGAATAAATAATAATTCTAATGACGTTTTTATTTTAAATAGAGGGACATAAAATATCTTAATAAAACCTGAAAGGGTAAATACAATAACAATTACATAAATGGGTTAATTACATGGAAAAGGTTTTATATAATCTTGTGTACAATTATATAAAAAATTCCTTTGTATACATTTATTGTAAATTGTGTTAAAATTATAATATTAAAAATTGACACTGTTTATGTATATACACATATGCACATATAAAAATGACACCTTCAAATGTTTTTTCTAATTTAAATACTAAAATAAATATTTTTAAGTAGACAAACATGAAAAGTACTATACAAAATGTTACGTGATTAAAAATATTGTAGATTCAATACTTTTTTATCTACATACTTAAAGAAATAATAATTTCCTAAGTTTGTGTAATTTTATTGCTATAGTACGGGACTAATTAGATTAAAGCTATTGTTTACTAAGTTATAAAAGGGCAAGTAATTATGCAGCTAAGAGGACATTTTGTTCAATATATGTATAACAGAGTAATATATGATATACATATATACGTATATATTACTCTGCTCATTTTGTGTTAATAGCATTTTTCTATATAAAAATATGCTAAGAATTCCTACACTAATTTTGTAAAGATTATCAATGGTAAGTAAAAAATTGATGTTCAATATCTATAGAAAAAGTAGAGATGTATGATGGCATCATGCAGCGGGTGAGCCTGCTCCAGGGTCTTGATTCATGTGGGCTGTCAGATTGGCCATGGAGGGCATGCAAGAATGCAGCACCTACAAAAGCCCTATCTCCCGCAGAGCACCTTCCACAGCTTCATCCTTCCACAAACAAACAAATATTCTAGCTAATGTTTAGTGTATTTCTAAATGTGTCCTTAGTAACGGAATAATAATGATGAGCTAAAAGCTAAATTTTACTATTAAATTTTGTTATTAAATGTATTTATGTAAGTATAGTATTGTATGTAAATACATTATAAAGACTATGCAAATATGGTGTACAAAAGTTTATATAATAAAATTTCATTTAAGTTAAATTCATTCCCTTTGATACAAAATGCTGTTATTTTACTTGGATCAATACAAAAAAAGTCAAATTTATGAAATGTATTAAAGAAAGATGTATTGATCAAGCAAACATGCATTTTAATACTGCTGGCAAGAATTTACATACCTAATTTTTTAGATATATTTTATCATATCAGAATTTGGCATTAGCTCAATTTATTAATAGCATAATATATATGATTTATACAAAATCAAAAATTATGATTCTCCAATCTAGAAATGTCTTATGCAAATTTGTCAGGAATTATAATAGTTATTTGAAGTAATATGTATAATTATACTTCAAATTATAAATATATTGAAACTACTAAAAGAATTTTTACAAAACTATTTGAAAATTGTTAATGCAAATACCGAAATGTTCCTAATGCCAAATTATTTGATATAATTAAATGTATACTTAAAAAATTTATCATAAATTATTTTTATCAGGCTATAAAGTAAGCACATCCATTGCTTTGAAGTTGCGTACAAAATAGTGTCTCACTGAAATATTACAAATAAATACTATATGTCTATAAAAAGATCACTTTATAAATTATGCAAATAAAATAACACACAATCATTCTTTCACAACAATCGAACTTCATATATGTAAACATTATTTAAAATATTATGTGGATTACAATTAATAACATTACATAAAATTATCAACAAATTGGCAACGATTAAAATTTATTGTAGTTTGATAAATATATACATACATTTTGATAAGTAGCTAACTAAGTACAACAGCATTTCCATAGCATTGTCCTTTTCAAAATAACCTTTAATAAAGTTAGATAACTTCTTTGTGGAAAGTAACATTTCTTGATATTTTGATTAAAATACAAAGAATAGGTAAAATACTTTTAATTATTTTTTCTAATTATTTCTCATTTCTTTCAGTTAAGAAAATAATCAATGAAGTATGGTAGTTCAAACATATATTTAATTTTGAACCAATGTTAAAAAATTCATTTTAAGTAAATAATACTAAAACCAGTTATATAATATCTTTCGCTACCGTGTTACAAATTTTTACAGTTTGTGATATAAATGATTAATATTTCCTCCACAAGGAATATATAATGTACTTATTATTAGAAATATCAAATTTATATAAATAATACTTGATTATGTAAAGGCATTAATTATTACATTACTTTAAACAAATATTCATCTCACTACTTGTGTAACGATTTACAAATATAAACATCATTAAGGACTAGATGTAATCTACAAGTAATAAATATCAGTATTGGAAGTCTATCTGAATGCTGCAGTTTCTGAATTACTTTTGGCATTGTTCCTTATATTCTTTATGATATTTTAAATATTATAAAATTCTAATATACATAACTCATTGTATAAACATACTAACTACAAAAATATTTATCCAGTTATTTTCGTATTCATCTTGTGAAACTAGGAATTGTACTTTATATTTCCAGAAATTGCTTTTCATAGATCTTACATTGGTATATAAGTATTAAAAAGATATTTCAAAATAGTAATATACTGCTTCTGAGATAGCAGAATACAAAATATATATTCTATTACTACAAAAACGTACTTTATTAATATTATGCATTATTAATACTTCTAGGAATATTTAAAATTAATTTTATTATAAATAATTGCAAGAAATATTTATATTGCTATAATATCTATTCATTATAAGACTTTTTATTGATTTAATAAATTGGCCTCAATTAAAGAAATATTATTATAAAGGAACTTTGAAATAGAAATAGTATGATCCTGTCATTAATTAAACCACAGTCGTGAATACAATACTACATTAATGACAAGATATTATGGCAACAGGATTTAATTTATATTAAAATGTGTATTAAATTTTGTTGCTATAGATATGCTGCTGCGTACATTATAAATAAAAATTGATAACACATGTAAGCCCACTTACATTATTAAAAGAATAAGCATATAAGCATTCTATTCACACAGCATTAGCTACAAGGAAAATAAGAAGTTACAATAATTTTAGACATAGATTATATCTACACTTGCCTATATGTGATGTTTTACAAAAATATTATTGAAAAGAATGTGTAGACATTATTTATGCTTTCCTGACTATATGGTATTTTATCTAACTATCTATCAATATGATTTCGTAATTAAATCATATTGAAAGAAAATGAATCATACTTATGACCCATAATAAGAGTAATAATAATTGATGTTATTAACCATTGCATATATATTAATTATATCTATAACAGAATTTATAACATTGATTTTTAAATTAGGCACTACAACAATAATCACATACATTACACATGAGACATTAATCAAAATTTTAAATACTTACTAATAGGACTACATAAAAGTACAAAAATATTATCAGATTATAAAATATATAATATATACAGCACATGAAAAAATATCAAATCAAAAAAAGAAGATAACACATTAATATTTGAAATCAAAAGAGTGACATTCCATCATGCAATTTAGGTATTACACTGTTAATGAACGATAAAATATCAATACAACCCATTTTTACCAGGCAACAAAATAATATGGTGATTACCATTATAGTAGGACAAACTATTTATAGATTTTTCCAAAAAGTATACAGAGTCAATTAACAATATTTTATCTTTAAATATCTTAATAAATATTATGTGTACTGTTATAAATTTATATATTTTAACTAAACAATTATGCTTTCATATAAATTTATATATTAACTTTAATGTAATTGTATACCACTTTCTTTATATAAAGAAAAGGTACATATAACCATATATACATGTACAGTAATATATTATTAATTAAACTTATCAACAGAATTAAGGCAATCATTCAATCTAAGTAGATTATATTACATATTATCACCACATTACTTTACCCAGAATAAACAGGCTACAAACATGCCACGCACATAAACTATACAAGAGGTCTGATATTTTTGAAGTTACCTCTTGATCAATATAGAATTTGATTACTTTGATAAAGATGTTATACACCAACCATTAAAGGTTAAATATATTATGCGAACCATTTTAACAATTTTCCAAATATAGATAATATAGTCTAATATTATGTGTATATGTTAAAAAAGGTATAACATGATAGCGTCTTTCTTAAAACCGAAAGCCAAAATATGAATACTGTACATGTTAAAATGATTCAATTATATTGCCAAGTATCATTAAAAAGGACAAATCACAATTCAATGGGTACATCCCCATAACTAACCTCCTGTAGTAAATCCTGAGCTGCAATGGCTTTTAAAACATTCTTTTTGCTGGTTTCTTGAATTTCACCGCCAACCAATAACTCATCTAAGATGAAGTATGCTTTCTCAAAGTTGAAAATTATATCTAATTCACATACCTGATAAAGTCAAATTAATATAAAAAATTATTCATTTTCTTCATACAAGTAAACATTTAGTTAATAGTTATAAATTAATATCTTAAAAATTATAAAGACTTATAGAGATCAATATTTGTTATAGCAAACTCGTTAATAAATTTATAATCAATTTTTAATAAAATATATATTCAATGTATGTAAATTTTTGTTATTCTAAATTCACATTAACTATTCCACTGTACAAGTCAAAAAAGAACTCCTCATTTGCACATCTATGAAAGAGACAATGCATCTAGCATATATAGATTATGACCTACGTATGTCACAGGACTGTGAAAGTGTTAATCATAAAATTTTACAACATGAAATTAAATTTGTACTCACACTTCCAAAATATTTGTCTAACAGTTCAACATAACGATGTATAATTTCTAGAGTCAATAATTCATTATCATTTTGTTCTATTGCACAACAAAAATACAAGCTTGCATATCTGTAAAACAAAAAAATTGACTGTAAAATAGTTTGTTAATTAAGTGATATAAGTATCGAAAAAATAAAATTATAATTATTACTATTGCATTAATATTTGATTATAAAAGTAATACAGTTATACCTTTTATAGACAACTTTAACATCTTTCCATTCTAAAAAGCTTGACATTTTAGGTTTTCGGGCCAATATTGTGGTGATCAATTCTCGAGTAATTTTCTTTTTTAATTTATCGGGGTGGGCCACGTACCATTTTTGTAAACGTAATTTTCCTTGACGACTGAACAGTAACATAAATTGCATCTAAAATTTAACCAATTTTACACATACATATTTTTATATTATTTACATAATTTCTATTGAATTTTCAGCTTATCAAGATAAATAATAGACATTTACCATTTTTAAACAAACTTTTTCTAAACGAGTTATAAAATTAATCACAACACTTTTCAATCACAATGTAAAAAATTATTCCAATTCTTATGTGCACTCATCAAAGGTTCGATAGGTTCAGTTCCAATATTCTAATAGGTGGCGTTGATGCAAACCGATGCAAACAAGAATAAATTGTACTTAAAATAATATAGTTTCCACTACAATATAGTAAAGTCGTAAAACTCTTCAAAGTCAATATACTATACAAATAACACTATAAGTAATATAGGAGGGGTTTGTCATAATCAAAATATGTGCTACATTATCCCGAGAGCTAACTGACACATACAAAGGATTGCATAGACGAGGTCAGACACGACTCTGGCGATAGAGATAGCGTGTAAAGTCATAAAATATGTATTGTACTTGTAACTATAATTTATTTCAACATGAGGGACAGTAAAATGTTTTAAGAACTTTTTCCTTTAAATCATTAACAGAAATTTCACCTATTTTTTTAAATTAAATAATGCAATTTCATAAAAATAAATATTATTTTATAATATTAAAAATACGTTATGGTCAATTCATTGTTCATGGCCGCTATTTATGAATAATAAAATGAAAATATTTTTACAACTAATATGTAAAGGAGATGTGATCTATATATGTGATTTACTAACATTTTGTACGCATTTGTATTTACGAAATATTACATGTAATAAAAATGTACTTTTTCAATGGCTATTATTTTACAGCATTTTTATAAAATGAGTCATTATTATATTTATTCCATAGCCGACTTCTCAAGTACATTGCACGTTTTTCCGGCTTATCTTCTACACCGAAATGATTGTATGAAATATTTATAACTTCATATTGACAGGCTTGTAATAAACGCGTATAAAGATTAACTAATCCAAGTGGTTCTAAAGATCCTAAACTCAATTCATAAAAATCATACATCATTATACCTATCCTGAAATCAAGAAATGTACATTATTTTATATATTTACACATATTCTTATAGTTGGTTATATAATTAATTCAAACAAAAATAATAATGTTTATACATTTGTTAAATTTCCTTAATATACATACTTCCTGCAATCATCTTTAACAGCATTTACACAAACAGGTCTACTATTAGAGTCTAAATATAATTCTGCACCTAAAATATGAAGATTATTATTTTATTATACTATATCGAAAATAAAACACATTTCTAAATTTGCTTAATTATTATACGCCTTTTAATAATGTATAAATTAAGAAGTTTTAATACCTAAAAGAAAACCCATATTCGTATTTATATTCATTCGGAAATAAGATGGAGATGGAAGTACGTTTTTCAATGTATCTTCAAGCATCTCAAGGTATAATTTCTTTTGAGTTGTATATTTTTTTGTTATAGGCTCCACAGTACCATTTAAAAGTGGTCCTAAAGATACCGTTTATTAAAATATATTTAGACTATGTTATAATGTTTTTTGAGGTATTAAATGTACAATTTATTTTACCTGAATAATCTTTCAATATATATTTTGCATATGCATCGATATTCAATAATTTTAATATGTGTGTATCAAAGCAATTTTCTAAATGAAAAGATTGAATATTAATCTGTCAGTGATGTATAACATATACTGTTCAATAATATATTATATAATATCAAATATACTAACTTGCAGAAGTAAGTTTTGTAATAAAATCATCATCAAATAGTCTGCTAATGCACTCATTGTTTGCTTTATTAAGTACAGTTAACGACCATACCAAGTTTAAATAATCGAAAGTATTTCCTAAGGTAGTTATAGCTGGCAGAAATTTCTAAACATAATTAAAGATATATAGTAAAAAAACTTAATGAGCACAAATAATATTTATACTTGTAATTATCTTAAATACTTTTCACATTACATACTTCTATTATGTTGTCTACTCCCTTTGATTCATGGCCTAATATTGCTAATGACAGTAAGAGTTTTATTAGTTGTGCATAGCTAATTGCATAGTCAGGACGTATAATTACGTCGCACATTCTTTCCAAAAAGTTTTTATTTTTATATCTGATATGTGCCATAGAGTTTACTATAGATATCAGTTTTGAAGAATATGACTTAGAATTGGAAAACTTATGCTCCAAATCAATACAAATTTTGTTAAGTAATCTCTATAACAAATTTGAAATTGCATGTATATATTGTAATCATTAAATTATTATATATAAATATTATTTCAATTTTACCTCGTCTGAAAAATTCAATTTGCCCATACAATACATTAAACTTGCACATTGCCCTGGGCTTAACATATTATTGTATTTAAGAATATTGTTAAATATGTATCTTATAACTGGTACATTTCTATTGTTGTTTTGTGTCAACATTGATACTTCCTGCAAAACAAATAAATATAGACTTGTAACAAAAGTAAAAACAAATGTCAATGTTCTTTTACCCTGATTAGTCCAGATGTGGAAACAGAACCATACTTGTGATCTAAATCAAAAACCATGTCACTAGTATCTATAGATTGTTCATTTGTAGGCTTCTCACTTTTATTAACAATTTGTTGAACTTTATTATTATTTGCTACCCACGTATCAATGATTTTTTTAATCGTTGCATTATCTTCTGGAGACAATAATGATGTCTCTGTCATTTCCATAATTTCTTCTATATTTGTAGCCTTTGTTACATTAACTGTATCTATAGATTTCATATGTAGAAAATTACATACTTCTTTCTTCAATAAGTCAAAATTTGTATGTGGTTTAAGAGTCTCTTTTTTTATGTTTTTTCTTACTTGCTGTAACTAACAATCAAGCCTTGATACATTAATGTTTTCTACATTATTAAAAATATTATTATTACAAAGATATTTGTAAATGAAGAATTACATAAAATAAATATACATGTAGTAAAAATTATAAAGTTATACCTTATTAGCAGTATCAGAAACTGCTGCTGCATTTGTTGTCAATGGCATACTTAATTTCCACCATAATCGAGAAGTAAATTTTGCAGATGCAGTACAAACTATTGTATTAAATTGCAACATTTTTATTATGCTGTAATATGCACAATTAATGTATTAATGAATATAAGCAATCATGGCAAAGACACAAATTAATACATACGTGTAAGTTTCATATGATTTTTTATATTAATAAAATACAAATGCAAATCAAATTTGACCTGACTTAATTTATTAACTCAGTAGCATAGAAATTTCACCGTCGGCTTTAATATACGAAAACCGTTAAAAATATCATTTTAAGGTTATGTTCTAGTTCTCTATAATTTTAACCATTGATCAAAGAACTTCATCATAGACAGAATTTTTGTTTTTATAAACGTCTACAAAAATACAACCTGTTATCAATAAAAGACTTTTATACACAATAGTATTACTTGTATTACCAATTAATTAGCAAGTATTTACCCTTTGATTATGATTTAATCATTTAATTTTTAATAATATAATTTAAAATTACGTATCTTTATAGATACAAATTTTTATAATTACACGTTTAAGACAAAAATTTGCAAAATAAGTTTAAAGTGATGAGATTACTTGCAAACCTTGATACTAAAATACCAATTTTAAAATGTTATGCCTATTTTGAAAAGACCGCCAAAGCACTGAACTGCTGTTTTACGGTGGCGCGTAACTACTAACAGTTTTAAAGTTTACATTTTATATGAAACGTAGAAGCTTACTTTTGACTTGTTAGAATTGATAATAAATAATTCTTTATCAATAGAATGATTTAAATATTGACACTAAAATATATTTAGTATCTGTAACAGTAAGAAAAATAAAAAGGAGTACTTGAAGTAATAAATATTTTTAATAGTTTCACTATGATGCCTCGTTGTTAATTAACTTTTTACAAAAAGAATGTCGTCTAATTTCTATACGATTAACAATACAAGAATTGTTGTTATACAAAGTTATAAAATTAATTGCAAATTGACTTTATCTACAGATATAAAACAGGAATTGACATTATCTACAAGTTAGCTACATTCTAGAGATTCTTCATCTTCAAATTTTAGGTATTTAATATTATAAACCTGAAAGACTGTTAAGCGTAATGAAATTCACTAGATCGAGCGGTGTGAAGTTCGTCGAATGTTCTCTGTCTACTAACTGTGTTTTTGGTTAGGAGAGACAAGGACGGTAAATAGGATGCTACGACAAAACACACATTCTCCCAACCAAAACTCCTCTGCGAAGAAGTAATATTTCGACAAGATTTCTTTTGCATACTACTCTCAGAAGTTTAATCTAGGTCGGTACGGAGGCCGTTTTTAGAAAAGTGGGACGCGAAAAATTTTCTTCTATAAGAAATGTTAGTTTTCAGTTCATAAAATTGTTTTGGACGAAATTGCAAAATCGGCCTCCGTACCGACCTAGATTAAACTTCTGGGAATACTATGCAAAAGAAATCCTGTCGAAATATTACTTCTTCGCAGAAAAGTTTTGGTTGGGAGAATTCAATACATCCGAGTCGTTTGAATAACAACATGGCCGCTGGGATATCGCGCTGCTTGGTGCTGACTGGGTTCAGGTCTGGCTATACGTACATACATATGGCACCCCAGAGGGTACCGCTAAAAGGGCCCACCATTAAAAAACAGTTTGCATCAAAACTAATAGATGATAGCAATCGTATCATGATATTCTATTTTCAAATGTATTATGTGCAAACACAAAATATTAATTCCAGAAATAATATATAATAAATTAGTTATGTTTTATGTTTTTTTAACAATTTTCCCGATCTTTTCTATGATATATAATTATTTCCTTTTGAACGAATAGGAAATTATAACGAACAAATAATGAAATTAACACACTAATAAGTTAACGAAGTGATATCATAAAAATAATAGTAAAAAATAAAGAGCAATCTTTATGGAGCACCAATCTACGACAAAGTTTGAAAATCATATATGACACTCGGTTACATCTTGCTCTTCATTCACTTTTCTATCAATTATTGCGAAGTGAGCACGTTTAAAATATTTTACTTCTTTATTTTATTCTTTCGTGGCCATAGCCGATACAGAACTGTCGTCAACGACACAATTCATTCTGATGACACATTCATTCTTTACTGCGAAGAAACGTCTCTTTGGAAGGGGAATTGCATTTGTACACAACACATGAACAGTCATAACCTGCCTCACTATTTCGATTTTTATTTTCATAATACGTAATTAATATTGTACGTGATTAGGATCTCTATTACATGTATTAAATATTATTGTACATGTATACTATTAATTGCAGATGTTTTATATCTTGTAAATAACAATTATTTAAAAACACTGAATTTATTTTAATATTATTACTGTTAAATAATCAGGATCGGAGAAAATCAAAAACTAATAACACACTTCCAATTACAAATTAATTATTTAATGTTAAACACAAAGAATACACATATTAACTTCAAGATTAATTAATAATGCTGGGATAACTTTCTCATACATCAATTTACACCGCGCGCGTTTTCATTTTACGAACAAGGAGAAGGAAGTGCATTTTTCAATTATTTTTTTTATGCATTTCTAACGAAATGCATTGCTCGCACTGCAAGATGACGCCACATGCTATATTTATTTATAATTTCACAATTACAAAAGAAAAAAAATGAAAAACGTAACATGAAAAGAAACCACGTTTCAGTGGGATCGAACCTACGACAAACAGGATGCACAGATTACGAGGCAGGACTCCTCACCTCTCAGCCAATTGTTTACTTAGAAAAGTGTCTTACGTTCCGACACATAACAGACTACGACGTAAGATGTTACGCGTACATCGATGACTTTACTCCAATAAGATATTGCAAGTACATATAACTGAAATTACGTCGTGTTTGGTCTCATTTTAATCAGGAAAATGTCACGAATATGATGAAACAAGTTGTATACAAAATAGATCAAAAATAAAAAAGTTAGCAATGCATAAGCATTGCAAACAATTGAACAGACTTTTGATCTTTGCCGACTGCCACGACCGCAGTGTCTCTTTCTTCTTCACTCGCTATCCTCCTCTACGTCAGAAACTTTTATCGTCAAATCTAAACCAGTAATTATGCTTCAAATTATATCGTGTTTGGTCTCATTTTAATTAGAACAACAAGACGAATACGATGATCAAAGTTTCATTCACGAAAAACCAAAAATAAAGAATTTTGATTTTTGAATGCAAAAGACAAAACACGCACGAGTCTTTCTTGTTTGCCGACCAATTCAACATTCTATCTGTCTTTCTTTTCCATTTGCCGATCTCTTTCACGTTAAAAATTTTAATCACCCGAAACACATTACATATTTCCTATACCTGACCTTTGAATATTTTTCTCTTGCAGGAATAGTATTAAAGCAATCACATAAATTATTTTTGTATATAACATTCTTTTATCATTAAATCTATATCTATCTTACAAAATATGTAGAGTTATGGTAATTATTACAAACAGTGCATTTTATTAAAAAAGTCTTTTTATTATTCATATGCTTTATTTATAAATTTTTGTCTCTTATGTTTTTAATACAACTAACTATTTCGTCTCGTAGTAGCAATCGATTTTTCTCTTATATCTGCGTTATTTCTTCCGAGGAACGTGCAAATGTATATACATCTTATATTTCATGCGATACGGTATCTTCTTCGAACCAGTTTAGCATATATGATTTCAGACTAAATAATAAACAAATTATTCATAAATCTTGCGCCGAACGTCCATCGCAGCCAAATTTTGAATTAGTTGTACGTGAAAAAATGACTAATTTGCTGAAAAAACAAACTAACAACCATAAACGGTTATTAAAAATATATTCTTTTATTTCCATAAAATTGCAAAACAAAAATTACATGTGCATACATCCGCATATAAAAATTTTTTAAAAATCGATGCCGCGGGCGCCCGCCGACCTTGCTACGGCACCATCGTTTCGCCACGCGTGCCAGAAAACGAATTTTGCCTCGTCTCGTGAAAAGAAAGATACATTGGAGAGACAAGGATCTATCTATCCTTGTCTATAGCTTCCCAGTTCGCCACCAGAGGTCCCCATTATCGGATTTTGGCTTTCTTGAAAATCATGGCATTACGCTTAATCACCGTATTTCTAATTTCCTAAATCTCTAAGTTTCAAAATACAAATTTTTACATTATCAAATTTTCAAATTTTTTGTCTTGAAAATTCGTATTGCTCAGAGTTCATTAAAATATAGTAAATAATTTTTAATCAAAGTAATATCTATTTCAAGTACGAGTTTACTCAGCTCAAGTTCCGAAATTTTAGTAACCTTTTAACTCTTTCATTTATTTGAACACAAAAGATGCTACTACGTTCATATTCCTACAAAATGAAAATAAAAGCATCTGTTTAATCTTTGAGCCACAAAATTTATATTCAAATATTATATTGTAAATAAGTAGTAATTTTTAAATTTAATCCTTCCATTATTCTATTTTTTAAAAGTTTCGTACCAAATATTTTATCACGTTTGTGATCATTTTTAGATATTTTAAAATTATAATATTCATCAAAATTATAATGTTCCTTCAATATGGATCAGAACAGCGAATTTAATTTTCAATCCAATAAATATGTATCTGATTTTGTATACACATACAAATATGATCGATACAATTCGAGGGAAGGTGTGGTAATTGAGTGGAACATCGATTCATTTCTAACTCTTGAAGTCAATGAACCTAATTACAAGGAACCACGCCCAAATGTAAACATTATTACGAATATACATTCTGACGAAATGCAGTATTTTCAAGTTATTTCTCGAATTCCAAAATTACCGAATCTTTTCATTCTTAACTCTCTAAATTTTCCAATTTTTATACAATCAAAACTTTTCAAATTCTTAAATTCTTGAATTCTTGAATTCTTTAATTGTTAAATTACTAAATTCTTTAATTTTTTAATTTTTAAATTCTTCAATTCTTGAATACTTCAATTCTTCAATTCTTCAATTCTTCAATTCTTCAATTCTTCAATTCTTCAATTCTTCAATTCTTCAATTCTGCAATTCTTCAAATTCCCATATTCCTAAATTCTCAAATTACTAGATTCCCAATCTTTCAAATTCCCAATCTCACAAAATTTCCAACTTCCCAAATTCTCAAATTCCAAAATTCATAGTTACACAAATCCTCAAATCCCCAAATCCCCAAATCCCCAAATTCCCAAATTCCCAAATTCCCAAATTCCCAAATTCCCAAATTCCAAAATTCCCAAATTCCAAAATTCCCGAATCCCCAAATTTCCGTATCCTAAATTTAAAAATCCCAAAATCTCACAATTGCCGAATCAATTTTTCAATTTTCCATTCTTGATAGCTAAAAAACTAAAAAATTTGCCAACCATAAATGAATGGGGGTTCTCTTCTATCTATTTTCGATTTTCTACGTATAGAAAAATCAGTGATGCTCGCTGAGTCTCTACGTCAAATGGCACATTTTCATGCATATTACAAATTAATGGCACCAAATTAATCTGAGCGTGTTTTAAAACAGTAAACAATAAGTTGACGAGTTGCTCAAACCGATAAAATCGAACACGTTGCTTCGAGATTTTACGTCAACGTTTACGTACAGTATTACGTCGATCAAGTTGTTCTTCCTGCGTAAAGCAGTTGACAATTTGAGTAATCTAAAAATTTCATTTACATTAAACGTACACTTCATTTGACTGTTATAAGATAATGTAAATTACGTACCGTTTAAATGAACAGATTATAAAATCTAGGAAATTTTATATTTATTCATTTGACGAAATTCAAACACAGTTCTGAATGCTATCAACAAATAATCTATCGATTCGAATAATTTCCACTGTAAGATATATGCAGACTGGATAATTATTAAGAATTGTAATTGCATAGATATAAATAATTCGTAAGTATACTACGGGTCAGATGAACACCTGTTCATTACTGTACATTTCCTATGTGGCAGTTTGTTCTTATTTAAACAGATAGATTTTATTGAGCATTTCTATCCAGCGACTGCTCTTAATGAATTTTATAAAAATCATACAAGAATTAAGGGAAAATTATTTTTAAAAATTATTGGTGTAAAAGTGTATAATTGATTATAATCAATTGATTATACATTTGATGTATAATTTGATAATCAAATTTTTGATTATCATTGGAGGAAAATTTAGTTCTGACTATTATTGTTATTATCATTATTACTCAGATGGCTTCCCTGCTTAGAAAGCGTTCTCTAATAAATCTCCGACCGAAATGTTTCTATCACAATATTATAACACATATTTAGGAACTTGGAGATTAAAGTTAGAAATATAGAAATGTCAAATTTTAAATTTTCTAGCTTTCGAATTTGAAAAGTTAGGAACCTGCAAACATAGAAATTTCAAGTTTTGAAATACGAAAAGCACCCATCACTGCTCTTGAATACGTTAATTATATTATCGTAATA
Source organism: Megachile rotundata (assembly GCF_050947335.1). NCBI lineage: Eukaryota > Metazoa > Arthropoda > Insecta > Hymenoptera > Megachilidae > Megachile > Megachile rotundata. The sequence goes on from NC_134989.1 coordinate 5,620,936, forward strand.
ATTTATATAATTACTATATAAAAATTACACCGAATAACTTCAAATCTGTAACTTATATTTTTAGAAACAAAATACCGTAGTTTTAATACGATGATTCAAAAAAATATTTTTGTACAATGAATGTTAATTGAAACGATATATAATTAATTCTGTTAACTGTACATTGTTTGCAAAACAAATAAATTGTTTACTTCATTCCGCATAACTATTCCTCATATTACTATGAATAAATTAGCCTGTCCTAAAACTCTATTGAAATATTTTTATATTTTTTTTGCAAATTTCAATTGTTATTTTTACTTATGTAATATTTCGTGGTAGCAACTTCACGATATCATCTTTGATTTAACAAAAAATTATATAATATTGGTTTATATAGGAATATCAAGCTTTTTTAATTTTTTAGTAATTTTCATTACGTTTATATCTGTTTTTTGATTAATTCAATTACAAATTTCTACATTTCCGAATTTTCTCATTTCCTAATCCTCAAACCCTCAAATTTCTGAAAACTCAAATTTTCCACATCTTAAAATTTTGAAAACTCCAAATTTAAAAATTTGTAAATTCTCGAATTTCTGAAAGATTAAATTCCTTAGATTTCTCAGGTCTTCAATTCGCAAATTTCGAGAAATCCGAATTCTTCTATACTCATACTTTCAAATCGAATTCCAAATCCCAAATTCTCATGTACCCAAATTTTCAAATTGTCAAAGTTCCACAGATTCAAAGGTTCAAATCTCCAAATTCCAATATATGCAAATTATGAAATCTCCAAATTCTCACATAGCTCTATCTTCAAATTCCTATACCCAATTTCATACCCAAATTTCCAAATTCTCACATACCTAAGTCTTCAAATCTTCAAATTCCCAAATTTCAAATCCCAAATCCCTAAATTCGTTTCCATAATAAATAATTTCATTTCTCACCCGTAATATAAGAGAGCTAGTACAATTCGTACGAGAATTGTTTAAAATATAAGAAAATTCCAAAATCTATTCCGTTAGACCATTTACCAGTCGCGAATTAACGAATTTCCGAAGCACGTGATCCATCCCTAATTACGCTGTACACTGCAAGATAAATGTATTCTTTGCGTAAATCCACGATATCGAACGAGTGCGATTAAACGAAGAAAAAGCATCGTGCACGAGGGAACGCGTATTCCCGTGGAATTTCTCGATGGAAATCTGAAAACTCGAGAAATGTCGCGTGCGTCACCGGCGTGGCGAACGAGCGATACGAAGTAGCGTGGATGCAAAATCAGTTCTGCACGTGGATCTTCGTCGAGAAAATAGTGGAGGGAGTCCGATTTTCGACTTGACGAATCGTGTTCTTGATCGTCACGAGCCGATCTTGCAAGCGCATGACAATATTTAAAGCGACGCGACCGTGGATCTCGCGAACGTTTTCCACCGGCGCTCGCGAAGAAACAAGCTTTCCGCGAACAGTCTTCGTCTGGGCTCTGACCAACGAACTTAGAATGGTTAATCAGATCACCACCTTGTCCTATACCGTAGGTTAGTATCTAATATTTATTTTCTTCGTAACACGCTTCTTCCATGTAAGTGGGTGGTCGAATTATTAGAGTCGCTAATTTTGTGCGCGTGAAAATGTATCTATGATAACACAGTAAATACTGTCACTTAGTGCAACAAATATTAATGTCAATCAATATGTCATTCGTTGACATATGTTATAGATAGTACACTTTCGTGTTTAACGGTATTTTTACAAATATGCTGTGTATAAATATGTTTGTAGTGCAGAAGGAATCAGTGTCAGCATTCATATACTTGAGAAATTATTAAGTTAATGTTAAATTCATTTTACATAACATTTTTCACGTGCAAGGTTCAAACACTTATAACGCAAGTATTATTAAATTGTTAATAACATCGAGGAATAGTTAAAAACATGTATTGTTTGAAAATGGTACCTATGATAGCATACTATATGTAGAGTAACCTGGCTCAACAAATACCAATAATAGTGTTCATTAATTTGATACATTAGAGTCACTAAAAATATGTTTTTTGTGTATGTGAAAATGATAGCTAGAATGATTGTAAATACAAACGTATCTATGGCATGGTGTAACAAATAGCAGTGTTAGTATTCATAAATTTAAGACATTAGTCGCTACAAATATATTTGAGTATGTGAAAAAATGGTTCTAATAGCAATATATAGTATGCAAAAATACATATGTGATTTAATGAAAATTGTACCAATGTTATTAAATAATATTCACATATTAATAATAAATAGTATTCACCAATTTGAGAAATTAGAGTCAGTAAAAGTATTTTTTGTGTATGTGAAGGTGGTGCTTATAGCAAGACACTGTATATAAAAATGTACCTGTTGCTTGATGCACCGGGTATCAATGTCAATGTATACATGAATATTGGTTAGGTTAATAAGTTGAGAGAAACTTAAATATAAGTTGAAAGTTTCATGTTCGAATAATTTTTGACACAGAAATTTTTGTTATTCTAAATTGAGACCTTGATGCATGAAAAGGAGGGAATTATAGCTTGTTTGTGCATTTTAAAAATGGTAGAATATACGCAAAAAGAAAGTTTAGATAAAGTTTGAAATCAGCATATACATATGCTACTTTAAATATTTCTGAATAGAATTTGACATTGTTTTTTATACTTGTTTGCAAGGTGAATATTGTGCATACTATACTTACGATACGCATTTGTTTTGGAATTAAAAATGAAGTTAAAAAATAAAAAAGAGAATGATAAAATGTAGATTAACGTAATTATTTGTCAATATTAATTTATTTTTTCGACAAAATTGCATTATTTGCACCAAGTCACAAATAAGTGTGCAGTTTGCATATATGTCAATAATTGAGGAGCAAGTTTTACAAATTACTGATAAAATGATAATATTTCTTTGCATAAATATATTTTTTAAAGCTTAAAATAAAATCACAAAAGTATAATGATGAATAAAAAGCTTGTTTATTTACTAAACTATGAAAAGATCGTTCATCTAATTTCTGATGTTTATCATATTTTTTAAATCGAAATTATTCCGCGTAAAACAAAATTTTCTCGTAATCTTTCGTATTGATCAGATATCACAATTTGAGTATTGTGTAAATTAAGGGTCAGGTATATTAACAATTTTTATTTTCACTTGACATAGTGAAGTTCTTGTTTTTTTTATGTGACGTGGGTGACTTAGAATTTATAGTGGTGGAGTTGTAACAGTAAAACTAAAGTTAACAACTATACATATGCATTATAAATGTACTATATTACAAATAGGATGGTAACAATATTTTAAAAAGTAATAAAAACTTTTAATAAATATTCATAAATTTTGTAGTGGTGACAATGATATACGAATTTGTATTCTTTATATGGGGAGGGGGTGGGAACCTAACCTAACATTCATGGTAAATTCACTAATAATATATATTATAAATTAAAAAATTAATAATAATTTTATTTTAATTTAATTTTATATAGTAATTTGAATTTTAAGAATTTTACCTCCAATTCGTTATGAACCGCTTAATTTATTGTCTAATCTAAAATATGTACATGTAGATATCGACCTTATATAAATGAATTAAAACGACATTCACATTCTTTCCTGCAGAATAATAAGATACTAAAATTCTATAAATTACAATTTTTAAATAATTGTAATTCAAATTAATATAATACAATATAATTAGAATAATATATAATATAATTTGCAGAAAAACTTGTGCTAAATTTTTTTACTCTTTTACGATGAAATTTAATCAATTTTGCTATAAAATATTTAAAGAGTGCAAACTTACAATTAATTGTGAACGTCTTCATATGTAATTCATATGTAACAATATGTAAGTGTCTTTAGTGTGATATTATAGGTGTAATAATAACGTAACAACACGATAATAACATAGTAAATAGATCATATCGAACGCATTAATTACCGTAACTTGGCATAAGCATTGCGGAATCCGTCATTTTAACAAATCTGGTTGTTCACCTCGTTCGATAGTTATTTCGGAAGGTGGTGAATCTAGTTATTTCAGGCAATGTATTGTGTGTCCCACGAAATACGTGAGAGGTGTATCACCCATTTCGTACTCGTTAGTATTCTTTAAACAATGCATTAATTCACCATCCGGTATCAAAAATATTGTTACAAGGACGATACATTAAAATCGATACGATTCGGAAGTTGCCACGTGTATTTGGTTCCGTTAACACAGCCTTTTACTTCATAAATTTATTAATATATTATCCAATATAAATTCTGTGTATCCATTACTATATTATTACTGTTAATTAATTATTTATATTATAAATGTTACAGTATACATTTATACTATTTTATGTATTTGTAGAAATTGTAGTACACATTTACTTTACATATTTATAAAAATTATAGTATACATTTATGCTATTTTATATATTTGCAAATATTATAGTATACATTAATATTATTTTATATATTTGCAAATACTATAGTACACATTTATATTATTTTATGTATTTACAAATATTATAGGATACATTTATATTATTTTATGTATTTACAAATATTATAGGATACATTTATATTATTTTATGTATTTGCAAATATTATAGTATAGATTTATATTATTTTACATATTTATAAAAATTATAGCACATATTTATACCATTTTATAACTTGCAAAACTTATAGTATACATTTATACTATTTTATATGTTTGCAAACGTTATAATATATATTTACCGTATAAATAATATAAAACCTAGCAATTTTAATTCGTTTATGCAAGTACAAATTTCGCGGAAATAAATAAAAAATTTGTTTATTAATAAACGCCATTAATAATCATTTTAGTAAACAAACACGTAATTTCAAGAATGTAACTTTGTTAACAAAACGATCTGAAAAAACAATTTAATATTAGTACCTCATTATAACATTTGTTGTGCTCATATTTCCGTAATTTTTAAACAAAATATAAACGACTGCTTTTACTCTCGCACAGAAAAGGTTATTGTTGAATTCATTTTACATAACACTTTTCACGTGCAAGGTTCAAACACTTATAACGGAAGTATTATTAAATTATTAATAACATCGAAGAACAGTTAAGAATGAAAGCAGAAGGTATAAAAAATAACGAATGCAATTCAAAACATTTATGAAATGTGTTTATCAATAATTCTATTTTTGTCTGATAAACTTTCGTACTATATTTTGAGTTCTGTTGGATTTTAATTCGATCTCGGGATTCATTGTGATCTAAATATCATTGGAGCAGGTCCAACGAACTCGTAGTACGAGGAAGTAGTAGTAGAATCAAAAACAAAAAGCAAATGTGCGTGTTATTTTGAGATATAACCTTTTGAGAGACGGATATCCTTCTTTTTTAACGAAAATAGGTACTTCCGTAATTTTTCAGTAAGATCACTTAATAATAATATAGGCTCTTATCAATTACTATTAAGTATACTTATATAAGATCTATTTGACAAGTACAATTAAACATTAACACATGACATACAATTGATATACCATTTTATTGATATAAGACATGTGACTTTATATCACTTTTTTGATTAAAGGAGTGTGAAATTTCGCACGAAAAAAGAAAATAATCGAGTGAATTTCGATAACCTAAGTTTTGCAACGAGATAATTCTTGAATCGAAATTATCGGTCATTATAGAAATTCTGTTATTACATAAATGTACAAATTTTTGCCCGAAAAATTTATGCGATTATCGATTATATTTCGATGCAAATACTTTAAATGCAAGTTTAAAGTTTGAGACTTTAAGTAATAAGATTCTTTGAGTTAGTAATTGAGACTCTTAGTAATAAGTTTAGTATTAAAATTACAAACTTAAGTAATTAAATAGATAAATATGTTATTTAAATTATTAATAGTAGTAACAGTCAATAATACAGAAATATGTAGAATGTATAAAAATATTAATTTTCCGCAAATTTTTCATAAAAATCTTCCTTTTTTCATTTCCGATAGTAATTGACCCCATTCAGAATACTCGAAAGGCACAAAATTGACAAATACGATTGCGTGGACAATCGGCAATGTTATATCTCAGCGAATTCGCCGGTATTAATTAAAAATATTTAAGAACGTGCTTTCGGAAAGGTGTTCTCTTGCGTCACTTAAAATTGCTTCATTCCATATAATCTCAACCTATGCGATACGCTTCGTTTTCTACGTCAACGAACAACCGTTCAACGTGAATGTTCGATTGTTGTTGAAAGATTAATAAAATTGCAAGCTCTCTTCCTTTTTTTACGTCAAACTCAATTTAGAATAAACAATGAGAGTTTTCAGTAATGCATCGTTTCCTGATTTATTTCTTTCGTAATAATTTGTGGTTAATATGGACTGTGTTATATTACATACATTTATATATTTGTTTATTAATATTTATTGTTACATTGAGTGATATAATTACTATGTCCTGAATACATCAATATAGGATAATACTTTATAATTAACAATAATACCTTAAACATTAAACTATTATTAATGTTTGTATTAATAATAGTAATAGTAATATTTACTATAAAACAAGGAACAAATTTTTTATTAATAAATAATAATCTTGGCTAAAAAAAGGCTATGAGATAATACAATGATATATAATTATATAAATGATTTGCTAATTACATTACATAATAACTGTTATAATCACAGCATAACAAATTACAGTACAATAATTCAATAAAACATAGTATTGTATACTAAATAAATTTGACAATATTTATAATAATTGCAGTATTGATTACTAACAGATAAATACGTTTCTATTATTAGTAATACCATTATGATTAATTGTTGATTAATTGTTTCGTACATTTTCTAAATAAATTCGTATTAGTTCCTTGTTACTATTATTAATCAAAATTTGTCTTGTACTAAAATTTGTTAGTTTTGAATCACTGTAATACTTTTAAATTCTATTATCAATGAACTATTACACTTTCAAACCCTATTATTATATTTATTCGTAAATTTATGCAAGGGTGTTTTCATCACGATTAAGACTATCTATTAATCATATGATTATTATTATAAATGTAAGACAGTCTATAGTTTTAATAAAACAAGATAAAGTTAATAAAGTTAAAAACAAGATAATAATAATAAAATATTGTTTTAGTAGCTACAAACAAAAATTTAGAAGTGTTCCTACAAATTCACATTCACACATAGTAAAATTAAACAGTAAAATTAATAAAATATTAATGAATCGATAAAAGCAATTGTTGACAATAATTCTGTAATAATTGCCTATTTAGGACAACACGATTTTCGTTGTTTACTGACGTCTGAAATAGACTTGTTTTTAACATTTCACAGAATACAACATCTGTCACCGAGTGTCCCTGCATTAAAGAGATCATACGGAACATCACAAGGATAATTATTACTCAAGTTACGATAATTACATCCCATCGTCATAGTTGTTACAACTTTATGCTCGAAACTTCTGACTGCTAAAAAAAAATAACGCATGGCTGATCCGCAGATGTACTACATTTGAATGCTAAACAGCTAAACAATAGGGACTGTAATTTTCTTAATTGTTTGCGTATTTATCGCTTATAGAGCATAATCGAACGACTGACATTATTTTCTTTAGTTCTGTGAAATCCTAATTTTTCAAATGATATCTGATGATTCACGAAATGAGCAAAATCATTTGCATGATGTTATTGTGAGCAGATTTGTAATGCTGGTTGACTTCTCAGTTTCTTAATTTCTCAGTTTCTTAATTTTCAATTTTTCAGTTTTTCAGTTTGCCAGATTTTCAATTTTTCAATTTTTCAATTTTTCAATTCTTCAATTTTTCAATTTTTCAATTTTTCAATTTTTCAATTTTTCAATTTTTCAATTTTTCAGTTTCTCAGTTTCTCAATTTCTCAATTTCTTAGTTTCTTTCACAGAAATTTAGGAATTTCGCAATTTCTAAATTCATAAATTTCTCCATTTTTTAATTTCAAAATTTGTAGGTTAAAAGATTTCTAGATTTCTAAATTCCTAACTTTGTAAACTTGTAAACTTGTAAATTTGTAAATCGCTAAATCTCTAAACTTTTAAATGACTAAATTTAATTACTAAATTATCAAACTTCCATACTTAAAAATTTTCAAACTACATATTTCCTCCTATCAAAACATTTAAGTTTCATCCCAAAATTAAATACTCGTAATTTGCTATTTAGATGCTGCAATTTTCGATGAGTAAGACTTTCAAACAACCTATCCTAAACACCTCAGACATAGTATTCAACACTTCTCAAATGAGCATTAAAAGAATCCTATTTCATAATTATATCCCAACATAATTATATCCTAGCAGAATCGAATCATCGATAAATTTAGAATCAAAATAGTGAATTTATCATTGAACGTCTATAATAAGGACGCGGATTCAGACTCCACGAACTATAATAATTCTGGGTCACAGACCGTTGAAGTCTCCTTATGTAAGTCCCAATTTCCGAATTTTCGATAAATCATGAAAACAATTTTTAATCATCTTCTTATCAGTTCTTAATCATCTTCTGTACAATATCGTTCATATTCAATACAATTTTGCAACAACATATCCTCTCTTTTAATTAGCCAAACATTGTTGGTCAATCACGAGTTATTTATGTCTTGACTAACACACTCGAAGCAGAACTAAATTAATTATTCAACTTATATGATTAATTTACTTGATGATTCTAATTGCACGAACTGTTGCTATCTGCATCTTTCTCTTTTCTCAGATTACTCTCTCCGTCTCTTTATTCTGTAAACAATGGCGTTCAATTCAAAATTTAAACTGATAAATACGCTATTTTTGCTGCTGGTCAAATAATAATCTTCAACTATAAATTTAGAATAAAACGAAGGTACATGAGAACGATAATTTCCTTGTAGACTGAAAATATGTTTGGGGAGTTTAAAATAAATATTTTGAACAAGAGGTTATATTGACGTTAAACGTTACTTGTTATTTTTGGAATAACTGTTGTGTTTTAAGATATAGAATAGAATTATTTATTGTTGTCTTATACAAAATTTGTGTGTGAAGATTACTCGATAATCGTTTATTCAATTATACAAAATTGACATAACATCTCGACTTTCTTTATTTGTATTTTTCTTTATTATTATTTACTATGATAATGGGCGGCTAATTGTGACTGACGCACCTGAAAAACTGTACAGGATCAAGTTACTACGCTTGCATGCTAATTTATTTTACATTATAATTCATTCTTTCAGTGTATTTTCATTGTTAAGAAAAATTAGGGTAGATTAAGATTTTGAATAATATATTCATATGTTATTTTAATAACTATTTGTAGCATTTTTTAATAATAATGTTTAGTAATAACGTTAATGATGTTTTTTAATAATAATGTTAATAACTTTTTTTAATAATAACGTTTAATAATAATATTAATAATGTTCTTTACTAATAACGTTTAATAGTAACGTTATTAACATTTTTTAATAATAACATTAATAACGTTTAATAATAACGTTACAACATTTTTCAATAATAATGTTAATAACGTTTTTTAATAATAATGTTAATAACGATTTTTAAAAATAACGTTAATAACTTTTTTTAATAATAACGTTTAATAATAACATTAATAATGTTTTTTAATAATAACGTTTAATAATAACATTAATAATGTCTTTTAATAATAACGTTTAATAATAATATTAATAACGTTTTTTAACAATCGATCTCGATAATGTGACCAAAATGCATAGAACTAGTAATTAAAAAAGATCTTGCAAGAAACAAATTATACGAAGCTTAACTTGTCGAGATGTTTTCGGTTTGATTCGTTTCGAAGAATGGAAAAGCACGGACGAACGAAACATACTGGGTGAATGGAAAACCACACGCAATCATAATAACGACACACCCAAAGCTGTTTCCCTAAATGCTCAGATAGACAGAGTTTTTTATCTACGTTAGTCTTCCCTCTGACCATGCTCTCTTTACTTACTTCTTTCCGTCGAAAAATTCCATTTTTCATTTATGAAACCTGTAAATTATTACATGTTATTAAAATGATCACGTGATAAAAAATTATTAAATTGTGTGAAGTTTGAATTTTATGGGTGTCGCGAATAATTTTATTTTAGATAAATTGAAGCATTGAGATGAATAGTCTTTGTGAATTAAAATATTAAAATAAATAGTCTTTGACGAATTAAAATATCTAAATAAATAGTCTTTCATAAATGTAAATATTAAAATAAGTCTTTAAATAAAGCAAAATATTAAGTTATTTTGAAAAATTAAATTTATCATAGTTTGAGAAAATATCAATTTTGTTTACACTAAAAATTATGACACATAAAATAATGTTTCAATTAAAGTATAATCTACAGTTTTAACAATAAATATAGAAAAAATGATATAAAGATTAGAAACTGAAGGTAAATGAAATTAAAACATTTTAATTATTATTACCTCTTACAATTTTTCTTTTGCAATAATTTCACGATTTTTTATCATTAATCACATAATCACATATTTATTGATTTTAAATATTAATATTTGACTAAAAATAAAATTTGTATTTTTCTTGAGGCGTCCTCGTGCAAAAATATCACGGTTGTGGAATAAATGATGAAAAATACAAAAATATTAAATGTGTTTTAAGAACGATAGTAGAGAGGAGATAAAGCATAACACATTTCAAATTCTGACTCATACTCCCGAAATTTTATTTGCAAAACTAAAAATTATACTCTACTCAATAGTCTAGACTTATAAAGTGACTTATAAACAGAAGTGTATATCATTAAATAAAATTATAAAAATTATATTTAGAATATATAAATAAATTAGATCAATAGAAAATTCCCAAAATAGATACAACCGAAAACGCAGGAAAATATTAAGCTAAATTCTTCCTATTTCATCAGGTTGTTTTTAATTACTATTAGCACAATCAAGATGACACCAGCAATTGATGGTAAATGCACAGTAAATGAAGCCCATTGAATTTGTCTGTCGAGAGGTCGTCATAACTTTCAGTCGGACAGATCTCAATAACAATTAAAAAAAAACTGATATTCAGTTTATCGAATGAACGTTCTACAGCAATTATTACATTACTGATGAAATGTAAAATGGAATTTTTTCCTTCATTCAATGGAACATTACACTTTATTTATCGTGTTTGATTATAAACAATCACGTGTAAATACGTTCATTCAATAACTTTGATAGATAATAAGTTTACGAAATAAATGTGTGAATTAATTAATTTGTAATAATTTTGCAGATTAATGTAATCAAGATAAAAATTACAATTTTTGGAATTGATGCATTCGAAATAAAGATTTTAATTTATTTCTTTAAATATTTATTTGTTTAAGTTTATGTAGGTATTTATTGAAATAATTATAGTTAACATAAATGCATTCTGATTTCAGAAAATAATGGTGCTAAAGAAGGGACTGCAGATTTTGAGAAGGCAATTACACTTTGCGGTAAGAATTCCTTTTATTTAATTAAATGTATTGTTTTTTTAAGAAAAGATGAAAAAACTGCTTACGTTAAAAGTCAGAAATTATACTAAATTATTATTTGTGTAACTCGAGATTTTTTAACTATTTTTTCAAACAATATTCCAGAAAAGAAATATTTTAGACTTCGAATTGACATTTTAATTAAACGAAGACTTGTTTAAATTTTTATACTTGAAAACTATTTAATAATTAAATAAGAAGTTTATTAATAACTATTAAAATTATTATAATATTAGTATTATATACTATTATAACTATATAATATTAGTGAAAGATATATAAAATGATAATTTATAATTTATACTATTATACATATAATTACCTTAATATATATATTATTACATTAACATAAGCAAGATACATATCCATATGTATCTTGATACTTGGATATATGTATTAATACTTTATTATAATAATTAATACTTTATGGTACTTGCATGATTTTTTCATAATACATTAAAATATTTCAGGATACGGAAAGTTTCACTATGGTTTCTTGCTGCTGTGTGGAATAATGTTTCTCTGCGTTGGATGTCAAAATGGCATAAACGCATACATTTTGCCTTCTGCGGAATGCGATCTCAAGTTGACATCCGAACAAAAAGGACTCTTAAATGTCGCCTTCCTATTAGGTAAGTTTAAAGATCTGTTTAATTTTATCTGAAAATATACTTACTTTCTATTACATGACTAGATTATTATATTTCACTCTATTTCAATGGTCTGAAACAATATTGTACAATACTATGTATAAAAAAAATATTATTTAAGTCAATGATATGCTTGCATATTAAATTATTTCGATTGACCATATATGTATTTTTAATTTCATATTTATAATAAATATATGAATATAAATATGTAGATATATAAATATACAAGTACATAAATATAGAAATATACAAATAGATAAATATAGAAATATACAACGTTAAAATATAATATTGGAAATAGATAACAGTAGAACTTAATAATAATTTTATATCGTTCATTCTAACAATAAAATTGTAAATAAGCACATATTCTTTTAATTAAAAATGAGAATGGTTATAAATATGTAAATGCTTAAATATGTAACTGTATTTTAAAGTATTTTAAATAATTACAAAATAAAGTATTATAATACTTAATTATTAAAAATAAGAAAAGTCATTAATAAACGCGTCGCAATAGTTTTTAATCGTAAACAAAATATGATTCAAATATGTTCTCTACATGAAAAGTGATAGCGAAAATACATTATGAAAAGTTTATTTTTTAGTTTGTTCTGTAAAGATATAGAGTTGTTTCAATTAGTAGTGAACATTTATTGTAACATATCGGACACGTTCGACAGCACTTATTTCATTAGCAAAATTGAAGACCAGTTTTTATATAACATCCTACTCGCCGTTTGCGCGATTAAAGTCGATTAACTTTATCGTTAGAAGAGTATCCACCGTGGTTATTGTTTAATGGCTTAAAAGTAAAAGCACGAGGTAAAGTGAGAGTTGAATTAACTCATTGTGTGTCTCTTTCAATTGTGCTTTAAATGAATTTTCTAGTTAGAAAAGTGGAAATGAGCAAATTTTAATGTCGTATGTATGAACAAATCTAATTAAATTTCTCATTAAATTTTTCAGAAACAAATTTAAAAAAAGATAAAATGCAATGAAAAATAAATATGCAAAATAAGTTTAGATTTAAAAATTACTCGAATTAAAAAGTTCGTTTTCTGTGATATTTATCTTCTATTGTTATTTTGAAAAATATAAAATAAGTTAAAATTTGTTATTTTGTAAAATAATTTTAGTTATTATCACTATTATTTCCATGTTTAATTACCTGTACAATTAATATTACATTATTTTCTTTCAGGTGGAGTTGTAAGCTCCCTACTTTGGGGAGTGTTCGCAGACGCTTATGGCAGAAGATACATTCTTCTCGTAACTTTATTCAGTGATAGCCTTTTATCAATTGGAGGCAGTTTCTCTCAGAGTTTCAATGTTCTGTTAATTTTCAGAGCACTCAGTGGTTTTTTGTGAGTACATAAATTAATCGAATTAAATAGTATGAATATATTATAATAATATGTACATGAATTATTAATTGATCACTTATTACGTTATTTGTAATAATTGATCATTTCAATCAATGAATCATTTTTAAACCGTAACGCAATATTTTATTATTTTAGCATTGGTGCTCCGGGTTCTCTAGTCTATTCGTACCTCGGTGAATTTCATGCGGAGAAACAAAGAGTGAAAACTATATGTTACGTTGGTTTCTTCTGGACACTGTCGTGGCTAATATTGCCTGGTAAGTTGTTTGTTTCTTAGGCAAAATAATCTAGCAAATATTACTTACTTAACTATTCGCTTCACACTAGTATTATTTAATTATTTATTTCAAATTTTTATTATTTAACTCGTAACTTAATTCAAATTAATATTATTTCATTCATTGTTTCATTTAGATTAATATTATTTCATCAGTTATTTAAGTCAGATTAATATTACTCAATTAACGTTCTTCTATTACTTTTATATTTTCTATATCATTTTTTACCGTCGTATAGTTTGTTTCAGTATTATTGTATAAAACAACTGTACGTAAATTTTTAACTTATAATTTCTTCGCTGCAATATTCAACACAATACTATGTAAATACATAACATTAATTTTAGCATAAATAATAAAAAAAGTTTGTAAAAATACAATAATAAGTAAATACTATGATATATTCCAGTAAAAGTTGATGGATATAGAAACACCTAATTAATAATGATCTATATATCATTAATTGAATATTAATAATTTTCTCTCCAATTTTTTATTATTTAATTAAACCGAATTTGTAGTATCAGTTAACCACTAATTATCGTAACTTACAATTTGTTGCATACAATTTACATATAATTTATATATTAACATTTACAAAAAATGATGGAAAAATTAATATGCATTTTTATTTTTGTTCTTTCCTTTAGGTTTAGCTTGGATTATTATACCACTACCGATTTCATATCAATTTAGTGGGATACTTTATAACTCTTGGCGTCTCTTTTTAGCCGTTATTGGAATACCAACATTATTAATAACTTTGATAGCTACCAGATATCCCGAAAGTCCGAAATTTCTCGTCTCTCAAGGTAAAACAGAGGAGGCGTTAGCCATTTTGCGAAAAATCTATGCGATAAACACCGGACACCACGAAGACGAGTATCCCGTAAGTATAATGAATGACGAGTACACTTCTTTTTTTTCGTTTTTAATTGAATGCTTAACCCCTTCCCGCGTTTTGACGAGTCTCACTCATGACGCACTTGCAGTTCAAATGTGACAAACCTTACTCAAATTTTGAATACTCTTTAACTTGAAATTTAGGTCCAGCTATATGTTACATTACAAGGATCCCTGAATATAAAATAGTTACAACATTTTAATTTTCTTTGTTCGTTTTAATGTTATATATGTTAAATAAATGGCACGGGAAGGGCTTAATCACATGCACCTTCTTAAGTTATTAGTAACCACATTTGATTACGTGTCCTTTGCTTCATCTAAAATAATAATTATTTTTCATCAATATTTCTTATACCTGCATTTTTATAAATTATTATTATATACATTTTTATCTAATAGTTTAAATACCTTGATATTTATATTACTCTTCAAATTTTCCACAAGTTATTTTATTCTTTAATTATTTTTAATTTAATTTATACTTTTCAATTGAAGATTTATTTTTTTCCTACCCAACTATTATACAACGACTATACAAATTTTCCGTTTCTTATTTATTATAACGTTAAAATATAATATTGGAAATAGATAACAGTGAAACTTCATAATAATTTTATATCGTTCGTTCTAATAATAAAATTGTAAATAAGCACGTAGTCTTTTAATTAACAATGAGAATGGTTATCTGTTTTGTTTAGGTGAAAATATTGTTACCTGATGATACGATGAATGTTACCAACAAGGCAGGATCCAATAAAGACAGTGTATTAATGGGATTATTGAAGAATATTTGGCAACAAATGCGTTGCCTTGCATCACCACCGCTTTTGAAATATGCACTCCTGTGTTGGTCCATTTATTTCGCGAACATGTTTGGGTAAGTTTTTCATAACTTATTACAAATTACATAACGTTTTTATAAAGTATTTATAATACTAATAAATATTTTCAATAATTGAGAACTTTTTTTTTTCAAAATTTAAGAGATTGTGTAACGAGAGTTTGCACTGTATTTTGAAAAGTTTGCAGTTAATAGAATATGAGTCATAAATAAAAATATTTAAAATGAATCGTCACCTTGTGTACAAAAGATATAATATATAATTTAAAATACATTTTGATTTTATGTATATAAAATATAAAATGTATTATAAATTCATAAAAAATATATTAATTCAAAATGTAAAATTTTAACTTCATACATAACAAAAATATAACACAAAATTTAAAATGTTTTTGATTTTAGATATAAAAAATATAAAAAACATAATAAAGTTTATAGTATCATATAAAAATAAAACAGCTAAACATTTTTCTGATAATTTATAATAATGTTATTTTGCAACAAATATTTACGATTCACTGCAACCAATTAACATTTAAAACGATTTTCAATATTCCTTTCTTCAAAAAGTAAGAGTATCACAATTACCACACTTTCCACATTTGTACTCCTAAATCTATTAAAATTTAAATATGTTCAACAATTTATCCATTTTATGAATTTATTAACACATACAACCCAACTATTTATAAATCTGATTATTTACAAAACATGTGAATATAAAATTACGTCTTGTAGATTTATTTTAGTAAACACAATTGAATGAGTAATAATAAAATAGAACTGATTATTTACAGATACTATGGTTTCGGTTTGTGGCTACCAGAACTGTTCAACCGTTTCGAGAACTACCATAACTTACATCCGAACAGAACAGTCAGCGTTTGTAAATTAATGCACGAAACAAATCTACAACCTGCAGCAACAGTTGCAAAAAATATTTTAATCGATTCCACGAGTATCGTGAAAGAGTGCTCTCCCAACATGGATCAGATGGTGTTCATTAACTCGTTAACCATCAATGCTTTCTGTTTGCTTGGAAATATCGTGTCCGGTTATTTGGCAAATCGTGTTGGCAGAAGAACTATCCCAGGTAAATTTCAAATATTCAAATTTAAGTCCTGCTTGACTCCTTTTTTAAAGCTGCAAGTTTTCATAAACCATGGGACACAAAGTTCTAGATTCCAAAAATTTCAAATTAACCCTTAGCACCCATCGAATTAGACTCGTGACGTTACAATTCAAATGTGATAAAGCTAAATCGTATTTGCATGAAAATCGAGTTTTGATACCAATTGCAGTTGGTATGATTAAAGATTAAAGACTGGTAAATCCAAAATATACCTAACGTTTCAATATTCTTTATTTACTTTAACGCTGCAGTATTAGGCTCTGAATGAACCTGCTGAAAAACTTGTAGGCTAAGGGGTTATCAAATTCTCAAAGTAACAGGGTTTCAAACTTTTAAAGCCTGAAGTATTAAAGTTTCAATATCCCAAAGTTTTAAAGTCTCAAGGTTCCAAAGTATGACATTTCCAAATACCTAAAGTTCTAAAATCTCAAGTCTTCAAAATCTCTAACTTTCTAGATCTTCCTAAGTCTCTAAGATTGCAAATTTTCAAGGTTCCAAAGTATCAAGGTTGAACTTCTAAAACTCTAAAGTTCCAAAGTCCCAGAATATCAAATTCTCAAAGTCTTCAAATCTTAACATCCCAGATTGTCATTGTCCAAAAATTCTGAAGTCCCAAGTTACCAAAGTTCTGAAATTCCATAGTTCCAAATTACCAAAATTATAAAATTCTGAAGTCCCAAATTACCAAAGTTCTGAAATTCTAAAATTCCAAATTACCAAAATTTTAAAATTCTTAAGTTCTAAATTACCAAAGTTCTAAAATTCTAAACCTTCAAATTACCAAAATTGTAAAACTCTAAATTTTCCAAATGACCAAAGTTCTAAAATTTTAAAGCTTCAAATAGTCATAGTTCTAAAATTCTAAAGTTCCAAATTCTAAAAATGACAAATTCTTGAATTCTCAAAATGATAAATACCCCAATTCCCAAATTTCCAAAATTCCAAAGCAACAAATCCCCAAATTCCCAAAGTCCCGAAATGCCAAACTCCTGAAAGTTTAAACTCCCAAAACCCTCAAGTCTGAAAATTAAAAAACTACAAAACTCACTAATTCCAAAGTTGTCAAACTAATATCAAAAGTTTAGAAAGTTCGACTTCCATACTACTTTAAAATTAATAGTAATCCTAATAATACTAATACGTACTCAGAAATGATTCAAGCTCCCAACGTTCTAATTGTATATATTATTCTTTTCAGTGACGACAATGTTGTTGGCTGGCATCTTTGGTTTCTTGATTTATTTCGTTACGTCTTCCTTGCAAATTCTGATGGTGAGCTGTATGTTCTCGTTAATGATAGTCACGGCGAATTTCGTCATTAGCAGCATCGTGGTCGACATATTTCCAACACACGTAGGCGCCGTCGCCATTTGTATGATGACATGTTTCGGTAGAATCGGCGCCATTGCTAGTAATTTAGCTTTCGGATTGTTGCTCGATATAAGCTGCGAGGTTCCAATTTTCTTGGTTGGCAGTATAGTCATCCGTAAGTATTGACACTTCGTTAATTTCTGATTTTAACACATTCGATGACAGTGTTTCACACTATATTAAATGCAAACTCGATTTTTAATTTATTTTCAAACAAGCATCAATTTTCAGTTAAACATAATTTATTCAAATAATAAACTATAGGTTGCACCATGTGCGTCTTTAGTATTTTTATTTATTATGCAAAGCTTACGTGCATCACAAAATAAAAAGTAAAGTACAATACTTTTCAAATTTCATTATTTATCTTTGTAGGACGCAAATTGTACGTCCTTTGTATTATTATGCAAAATTCATATGAAACAGAAAATCAACTTTAGGTAAATAATTCTTTATAAACTTTGTTATTTATAATTTCTTTAGAAGACGCATGTGGTGTGTCAACAGTTGTATAATGGAGACGCACGTGATGCGTCATTATTGTTCTTTATTGAATAAAGTTTATATAAATCATGAAATTGAATGTAGATAAATAATTTTGTTTACACTTTATTCCTTATATGTTAATTTTTGTACAAGACACATATGGTATGTCGATTAGACAGTGTAGGACGCATAAGGTGCGTCACTGATATTTTTTAATATTGTGCAAATTTTATATAAATCATGGAGTTAAAATGTAAATTAATTAGGTTGAATGCAACACGCTTTAGTAAGAAATATTTCTTATATCAAGAATTTATAATATGAAATATTCTATTCTTGTTTTTTAAAAATATCTCTTTTTGAATTTTTCGAAAATTTTTCTCTGTATGTACAATTTTTTTTATTATTGTCTTTCATAATAAATCATGTTCGCATTTATTGTCACACAAAAATCTACAATTAACCCTTGAACGACAGGGTAACAGTGAACTAACCTTAAACAAAATTTAGACGAAACTATTTAATTACAAACTTTATATAAATTTATATACAAAATGTACAAATTATGTATAAAATTGTTGCAGTAAAAATTGACATAATTCATCAAATTTAAATTGTGCAAATTACACAAATTTTTGTAACAATTTAAATATAATATTAGATTGTACATAATTTAATACTAAATTCTCCTTTCATTGAAAAAAATTTAAAACTGCTTCTTCATTTACTATTATTTGTATGCATGAAAGTCTTTCGTTTAAAAATTCGAGTGCCTAATATCCAATCTAAACACGGTTGTACATATCTGGGTTACTGACACCATTTCGTTCGAAGGTTAATAACTAATCGCAAAAAAGCTGCACGCAAGATTGTATACAAAATTTTTAATTACTTACTCAATTATTTCCAGTTGGAGGATTGCTGGCCTTCGTTCTCCCAAAAAAGAAGAGTTGAACGTGTCCCGATACGAAGACGAAAGAGTACAAGAGATGAAGAGTAAATATTCTACGCTTATTACAACGTGCAACGGACGATCATTCCAAGCTAATTTCCTAAACATCACAAATATCGTTCGTCTAACAAATTCGTTGTACAACGTTGTTGAACGTAGAGCAAAAGACAGCTATTCATTATTTCTTTCTTGATTTAATAATTTCTTGAACGTCACAGTAAATCACATGTGCGATATCACGCTTTATCCACCATTTTATAATTTCAATTTTCTACTTGATATTTTACTAAATTAATATTGCTACAATTCTACTTAAAAACTTCTTTATTCACTTTTATTAATCCTTCTTCGGATTAGTTAAAAAATTTAAACCGTACACGCTTTATAGAATTACACACTTTCGTTATATTGACTCTCGTTATATTGCCAAACTATAGCAAAATACTTGTACAATAGTTTTCTCCTCTTTACAGAGCTTTCCGTGGCAAGTAAAGATAGTAATATAATGTAAGTGTGTTTGAACACTTGTGCAGATAATCCTCTATTATCTCAGCAAGTTTCAGCTGCAAATTAAATAGTTTGCATTTATTAATTCGGTGAAATGGTACTTAAACGGAATAATGGCCACAGCAAATTGTGTATTCTCGTCAATTTGGAAATCCGAAGAAGGGTTAGTTCAACGCCGGTCACTGGTGATCGAAATATTTAATATAATAATTATTAGATCATTCCATAAGTAATCATTCTGCAAATTTAGTATTTGCGTCATGTAAAATTTTAGCAACTCAATTTTAGAAACATATCTTTATTGAAGGCACAAAATTCATATACTGAATTTTACTGAAAGAATCAAAAATGAAATCAAATTCATGATAAAATTAAAATCAAAGATTAATCGAAATGAAAAAACTTTTTCAAATAAAAAAAAACACAAATTATTGAAAAACTTCATACAGCTGTAAAATATAAAGATTCACATATTTTTCATTATTTTCTAGAACGTATTTTAATAACGTATTTAATACACTGAAATTGTAAATACAATCAAAATTATTTATGGACTGACCTGATATTTAAATAACTAGTTGAGCAAATAGATTACTTTGTGCAAAATATTAAATTATTTTGCTTATAAAGAACTTATTAATATTGAATGTTAGTTTAATAAAAATAAGTTCGCTCACAAACACGTATTTAAATTAAATTAATATTCTGTTCAATATTTTTTCATTACCATATTGAACAGAATCACATAAATGACAAAAGAGCACATAACATTTAGGTGCAAAATATTCAATGGACATTTGAAATCAAATGTTCATTCTAATTATTGCAAGCCTGCTTACAATTTGTCAGTTGGCATTTTCAGTATGAGGTTTCGTGTGCTGCGCGAGTGAGTGCATAAATGAACGTTAAAGTCTGTATATATATATGTTAAAGTTAAATGTGTAAATGCGAACGATATGTATGCAAATATGTGAAAGAATAATAAATTTTTGTAAATCAATGAAGTCAGGTGTGTTCTTCATATTACAAATTATAACTTCCCTTGCTGTATATAAGACTTTACCTACTTGTAAAATACAAATACGCCCTCGCTTTTAAGGTGTTGCAGTGATACGGATGCACTACTTATGAAATCAAATCTAATAGTATCTTAAACTACAGATTTCAAGCTTCAATTACAAAAACAGAAACATAATTTTACGGTGATTTTTGGTGGAGTTACCGTCAGTCAAACTTGGCCAATTTCTGCGAAGACTTTTTCCATGCTAAATTTTTTTTTTTGTGCAGTGTATTATTAGATCCTTATTACTCTACATATATGTATATCTCTAGTTTATCACATTCATATACACCCAAATTCTTCCACTATTTTACTCTTAAGTTCCCCCTCTCACTAAATTCCATGTATCCTTAATTCTCCCTATCCCTAAGCTTTTTAAATTCTCAAGCACCAGATAGATATGAGATAGTGTTTATTTAGATATAAGATAGAATGTGAACTTACGAATTTCGAAGCATACGAATTTGAATGTACCGCGATGTAATTATGAGGTATAAGATGTTATAAGATTGTAATCTTGTATACATATACTAGAATGGGTGGCGAATTTACCCACACGCCATCTTCCTTGAAAAAAATAAACTGAAACTCAAAAGCACCCATATCCCCATATCCCTCATATTCCGATTTCCAATGTATCCTTGCATTCGCCAAATCTTTCGCATCTCTATATTCTCTTTATTCTTATAT
Organism: Megachile rotundata; assembly: GCF_050947335.1. NCBI lineage: Eukaryota > Metazoa > Arthropoda > Insecta > Hymenoptera > Megachilidae > Megachile > Megachile rotundata. The sequence goes on from NC_134989.1 coordinate 5,642,767, forward strand.
TCTCCTATTTCTACATCCTCCATCTCCCCATCTCCATATCAATATTTTGTATGAATGTCATACAACTTACATATATCTTTCGCAATTACTTCGACCAGTAACAAACACAGTTACACGGTTCAAAAATCGTTAAAGTAAGGAGGTAATTGTACTGAATATTCCTGCGGAGAATCGAAGGCAGTAGAAGATGCATCAAGTTCAATACCCCCGGGAAAATGCTATTTTCTTTTTGCACGTTTTTCACGTGTCTTAACCGCCCCGTATCATTAACTTATAGTTTCGTAGCAACCGAGTCTACGTACCCCTTGGATACGGTGTTTGTACGAGGGTTGCTACCCCCTTCCAGGCTCAGTCGGCGTCGGTTCTTCGAAGGGAAAGAACGTACTGTGCGTCGCTGCCGCTTTTTTATTGCAATTCACTGGATTTTGAATATTCTTTATCAGTGCAAGTATCTGTATTTTAATATATAGCAGTGTTTGAGGATGTGCAACCTTTATGGTGTCAAAAATGTAAAATTCTAGTGAACCGTTGTGTTTACGCGTTGACTGCTACGGCGGCAATAGGTATCTGTTATGAAACATATCGAAATCGTAATTATGCTCATTAGTGTGTCTAATATATTTTAATTTCCTGAACGTAAGAAAGACTTGTAATTCGAGAGTGAGGAATGTTATATGTATTAATACGTTAACTGTCACGATGACAATACATATTTGTTGTGATACGTGGCACTTACCCCTGCACCTAAATCGAGAACTGATCACCTTTTAGAAAATTATCTAACATACATAGGAAAGTAGGATACGAGTAACATGGTTAGTAACTGTAGCGTGGTGGTATAATAGTGTTACATATTAAGAAAACAACAGGATAAAAGAAACGGTAGAAGAAAATTTTCTGAAAAAGTTAATTGTGTTAATTAGTGTGCGTGTCTGATACGATTACACATTTCACTATGATAATGTGAAGAATTTGAAAGTCAAAAATTCCAAGTGTTACATTAACACGTTGATTGTTACATTAAAAGTGAGTACACGAAGCATGCTAAAATCAATAACCACAATTAATTTTTTATATTATTTGTTTTATTCGAGGCGTTTTAATAGTAGCACCATAGTTTTGAAAATATTGTAAGTTTTTCACATATTCAGATTGGGAAAATTTTATATCTAGTAAAATGACAAATAATTAACAATTCATTAACAAATAACTTATTGTTTCAAATATATTGTTATTTTTATTATATAAGTGATGTGACAAAGATAATTTTATTCTGTGTTTAATACCAGTAAGATATTTCCAAATAATTTTTTTATTTACATTATTTTATTGGAATGAAACGATAAACAATTTGAGATTAGAAATTTAATGGTATAGATAATTCCTTTCTGTTAATTATTTGCGTGATATATTTATTTCCAATTATTTATTTTTAATTACAAGAATATATTTTAACTTGCTGCTACTATAAACTGTTAAATATTTGCGCATAATAAAATATTATTACTATCCTAATTAAAACAAAATACTCTTTATTATTAATATTATTATTGGATACTATTATCGGAAATATTCGTATTCATTTTTTAATCAAAGAATAATTTGATTACTTACACTGTATTTTCTATTTTTTTTTTTGAAAAAATTCAAAACCTCCTAATTTGACTTCTTTACAAAATAAGGAGTAGTAATTTTTGGCCGCAGCAAATTGATTATCAGGCTCAATAATTTTGGGATTATTTATCCATGTCAAAGACGGATGCAAGTAAATTTACAAATACCATTTTTATTTTATCATACAACAAGTAGAGTCACTGTAATGACAGCAACACAGTAAAGTAGGATACTGCCGCTTTTAAAAGCTGAAAAATAAAGATTCAATAGAGAATATTATTTTTAGGAGACGATAGTACTGACATACCACTGCGAAATTTGCGATTGACGGACTAATGACGGAGAAAAAGTTGAATGAGACGCTTTTGTTGCTTTTCAGTATAATAATCTGCAATAATTTTTGCGTTGCTACAGACGTTTCGTACCAGTCGGAACTATACCTGTGAATAAAAACAAAGACATATTGCTATGTTGAATGAAATCTGGTACGACTAAAAGGGTGTTAGTTAAAAAAAATACACTTCAATACAGTTCATTAATATTTTCAGTTACATATCAAGATACGGGTTTATAGAAACATATCAACAATTTGTTCTGCAATGTTAAACAGCAATATCTACAAATCCTCGAAATAAATTTGTCTGCAACTCTAACTAGTTATTAGTGGATCAGAGAGATTTTGGTAAAAATAGTGCCACATTTAAATGTAAAGACGTGTATTACTATAATATGGCTACTGTTAGGGATATAAATAACAAAAAACAAATAACGAAGGCAAGGAATTAATTATTATGTATTGCGAAACAAAATCGAATTATTTATAACAAATAAAGAACAAAATTGCAAAACAAATTTCAATGTAACATTTAATTCAACTCAAAAGGAATGGCTTTATATTATTAACGAAATATATAATAGCTAAATTCTAAGTGACAATTTGTAACGTGGAGCGCAATGAACAACCGACCGAAAGGACGGTCTACGAAAGAGTGCTCGCAACTGATAAGCCGTAGCGGCTCGAACCACACGTTATCACGTGGCCCTTCCCCCACTCCGGCCTACACATTTGCGAATACCTGCCGGCTTTATTCTTAGGACCATTTTTTTTTTTTTTATACGAGGGGAAATCTTCATAGACCCCCCCACACCCCGGAGGAAGAGCGGGGGCAGTGTGAGATTCTTACTCACTAAAACCCCTCGGTGATGCCCACCCTCTACGGCTTTGAAGGGTGATGGGACCCGACGCATAAACGGCGCCACCACCCGCCAACCGATTTGCGCTGAAGGCGCCCAACTCGGGGGGAGGAGAAGCCTCCCACCCCAAGTTATTCTTAGGACCAGCCTGAACGTCTCGGAAAAATTACATGGGTAATTTTAAACATGGGTCCGCGGAACCTCACCAGATGCAACCATAGTCCAAATCGGGGTCGATGGAGGCCTCAGGGGTCCGTCATGAACGTCCTCCCTAGCCACGGCCTGAACGGCCCCAGGTTCGCAAAAGCGTCCCTGTGCATGCAAAGAGATTACCGTCCAGGTTGCCAATTAAACGCGAATTTTCCAATACTCTACCTTTCTCTCAGATCTTCATTTGCTCCCTTACATGTCTTTTTGAACTTAAAAATATGCAAAGATGTGTATAAATGCATGACAAACTAAAATTGCTTTTCTTATTATAACAAATAATTAAAACAACACAAAACTACGAAAATAATGCCAACGATTAAACTAAATTTAGGATTTTTGCATTTCTACACTCAACAACTACTTAGCGATCAACACGTTAAAAGTCAGCAGGAAAAGTTTAGTACACATAATATTCCAAGACATTTACGTTGTTAGAGAGATGCTGCTAGCGCTGTCAATCATGTATTCGACTGCAACGTTTAACCAAAAGAAGTATCCAAGTGAAGCAGTCAGTACCACGGCAGAGAATAAAGTCTCCCTGATATCTGATAACTGAAGCACTGTCACAGAAAGCTTGAACACACAAAATAATTTGAAAATTATATTACGTTTGTTTTTAGGCAAGAGAATAATGTTTATGTCAATTGATAAACTGTGCATAAATTACTCACGCAAAACAAACTAATGCTCATAACAATCATACCCAGTATGGTGAGGATACTGTATGACACTTTACTTTTTTCGCTTCCCTCATATAAATTCCTTCAAGGATAAACATATTAATTACGCGGAATATCGTGCTGAATACATGAAATGCAGACTTTAAAAGTGTAGTAGGCCAACCTATTAGTAAGTGCTTACTGAATAGCCCGTCGATGAAAAAATACACCAGTAGCTATGTAACTAATAGTTTCGTTATTTGTATTGTTTCGTGGATGAAGCGATGCTACGGATTCCGCAAGGACGGCTGTTTTGAAATAATAACTGAGAATGGAAGATGTGAACATTTTAAAAAATGTGCTATAGATAGTACAGGTTAAGTACAGATGAGAATTTAAAATCACTTGATATAGCCATACAGGGTGTCCACGCCTAACAATGAAAACTAGTAAATTCCTAAGCGATATATCTCGAAAACTAATAAAAATCAGGTAAATACATTAAATCTTAATGAATTCGTCTTGAAAAGTATTATCGACTGATCGAAAAAAAAATAGTTGCATGTAAAAAACGAAGCTTCACCATCATATCTTTTCCATTAATAACATTAAAAAATGTTGTTTACGCTAAAACATATAGCCGCTTTTACCCTGCAATTTCTATATAAAAAGTTTTTCGTGTCATTAATAGTTCATGAAATATCGGCTGTTACACTTAGGCGTGGATACCCTGTATGCATTCTTATTTTCATTTACATTAAATAATTGCGAACGCACAATTTGAAGTTTTAGTGAATGGGTAACCGAGAAAAGAAGTAATCGATACAATTTTTGGAATGGATTGAACAACGTGGTCTAATTCGTTGCAGAATAAGAGATACAATTATTAAAAGTGAACACACTCTCGCTACAAACATTCTCGTATACTTGAAAAAATCTTTGTTTGAATCTATTTAGAAGTACGTGCATTTTATGGATAATAAGACAGTATACATATTTCAGGCTAACCTTGCAATACCAAATGAACCAGCGACATGCAAGCTGAACATAATCATGATTGATTCTGTTCCAACCAGTATGGTTATATCCATGATTATCGCTAGATAAACCAGACTGATGTTCAAAATAGGATGTTGTTTTTTTTCAATGAAGAATTCGATGTGAATTGGAAACTCAAGTGGGCGAGATTCATTTAAGGGCACAATTATATCCAAAATAATGGGTGAAATATGGTATAGTATTAATATAAACATTCCTGGATAAAAGAATGCTGTAACACATTTTAAATAAGCTGAAACAATATCGAAATTACAAACTTTTTAAGATTATACTTACCTGCAAAATATATTACGAGACGTTTTCCATGAAACGCGTGGATCTGCATAATTCGAAGTACCTCGACGTTATTCGTCTCCCAATCTAGTCTGACTTCATCTAGAAATGCTTTTAACTGGATTTGATAATAATATTTATATGAATGTTTCGTAAACGTGAATTCAATCCCATTATGTGACTTACGTCGTTGATGTGATACCAGAATGTGTGGTATTTTGTAAACACGACTATTGTCATTGCTGCAATTGATATATCTCTAAGTTGCTGAAACAGACTTCTGTCTGCAATGAAGAAAACTGCAAACTAAGAAAGACATTAAGTTTGTTAAATGTAGGTCGAAAAATGTCAGAAAATTTTCATAAACGTACCAAATAATGAAATAAATTTTGATAACCTATACCTGGGAAACTACAGATCAACAAGTAACGAAGCTGATGATGCCATTATGTAAGAGCCGAAATTTTTTGTGCTGTGCGGCCAAAGTCCCATTATCGGCATTAAGAACATGCACCACTTGTAATAGCTATTCATTTCTGCCATCGCGTCCGGTGGATCAAATGCTTTTGATCTCCAATATATCAATGCACCCTCCATTACACTTCATTCTTCCGCAAATACTACCTCTTCGAAGGACTTTTCAGTAAAATATGACAAAAATTCTTTGGATGCAACAAAGTGATTGACAGATTGCACGATTGTGGAATTACTTCTTCATACGTAGGTAGGGTGCATGGTAGCTGTAGCGTGGTGATGCAATAAAATCATTAAAAAAATGATAGGATAAAAGAAACAGCGGGAGAAAAAAGTTTTCTGAGCAAAGTTAAATATTTATATTACTATGCAATATGAGCTTACGTGGGAGGATACTGTTCGATTGATCTCAGTCAGTTTGCATCCACCGAAGAAAAAGTTTGTTTTATAACAGTTTTTAGTTGGCTGTGATATGTTAGGGTGGCCGGTGAACACGATGCAAACACTGCAATTTATGTTGCATTGTAATTGTACTTCTAATATAGCAGCAAGGACGTGGGTGGGTGTAGATGAAAAAAGTCAGTTTACTTAACAGTCACTTAACAAAAATTATATTTTTAACAAACGAACAAAGATTATGCAATACGAACTTGCGACTGAAGATACTCTTCGATTACCCTCCGTTGGTTCATGTCCTCCGAAAGCAGAGCACAGGTTCATACGCAGACAAGTGGTTTGTGTGATGTCTTACGAAGACTGGAGAAGGTGATGTAAGTGCAGGCATTCATATTATATGACAATTACACTACGAACAGTTAAGATAAGGGGGTTCAGTTAAAAGCAATGGAAACAAAGGAGAAACGCAGATGACTTGGTTAATAAGATTCGTTAATTAAATTTTAGTAGGTATATAATAAACATTAAGGTTGCAAATGAAAAATAATGATGCACCACAAAATAGAAGAACAACTAATTCATATTTTTGTTTTATCAAGTAATCAGAAGGTTTACTGTAAAGATAGTAGAACAGTAAAGTAGGATACCGATGCCTTTAAAAGCTGAAAAACGAAGATTCAACATGAAATATTGTTTTTCGGAGTTGTAATATGTATTGAGCATACCATTGCAAAGCCTTCGACCGACGGAACATAAACACTTAGGATACTGAACTTAAAACCTCTGTTACTATTCAATATGATCAGCTGCAACAATTTCTGCGTTGGTATAGACGTTTCGTACCAGTTGGTATTGTACCTGCAATTATAGACAACGATACATTGAGAGGCCAGTACGATTTGACATGTGTCAAATGAAATTTCTTTTATAGTACAGTAACATGTTAAGTCAGATCTCAAGACAGACCACTAAAGATTGTGCCACTCTAACATGGCGTAATACACGATGACACGATCTTTTGAACAGTGCAAGTAAGTGGCATGCCTTAAACGAATATAACATCAATGTGAACAACGAAAATAAAAAACTCCGATAATAATGGGAAAATTCAATGAAAACCGAATTTGGAGAACTACAAAGAAATTGTAATGTCACAAATATTTGCACGTTCTCAATTTTTGTAAATCCATGTCATGTTAGTTGCAATTACGTAAAAAATATGTACCGTATTTTCGATGAAATATATGTCGCTAATTCCCCTGTCGACATTACGTATTTTAACCAATGCAAACATAAAGCCGTTCATAATGAGCATATGAGTAAGTGACGATAAACATATTGAAAACTAGCAAGAAAGATTTTGTACAAATAACATTCGAATACATTTACGTTGTTAGAGGAATACTTTCAGCCGTGCTGATCATGTTTCCAGCTGCAAAGTTTATACAAAACATGTATCCCAATGTAGAATTGATTAGAAACACGGATAGGATTGTGTCTCTACTATCTGCTGGTCGAAATACCGTTTGAGACAGCTTTAACAAACAGAACATTTTATAAATTCTTATTCAGGATATCTTTGAAAAAGAAAGAATGAATTACTCACGCAGAAGAAATGAGAGCTTAAGGCAATCACACCAAATATAATGGCGGGACCGTACGACATATTACAGAGGTTGTTTAGATCCCGTACAAATCTTCAAAGACATACTTAATCAGTTAAGTAAAATATTGCGGTGAATACAGAAAACGCGTAGTTTTGGCTAGAGGTCACCGCGGGGTTTTCCTACGCTTTATGCATTATCATCCTTTAGATGATACTTCACATTGATTGCAGATAAAATTTATTAATGCAATTAATAATTAATTGTTTATTCGTACTTATAGAACTATCGCTTGTAATTAATACCAAATCATACAATATACATCTGTGCGGAAAAAATATACTAAAATCATTGTATAAGTAATGATAACTAACAATTTTTCTTTCAAATACACATATTTTGTATTCAAGAAGTGGAATGTAGAGAGTAAGTCGCTGGAACATAATAAAACGTAACTAAAATAATAGGAAAGATGTAAAACTAATTCGGTGTCCAAAAATCTTATTAATATTCATTGTTTAATTATTATTTGTAAGTAACTTTTGGGCAATTGTTTGTATTGTGATTTTGCTGTATAATTTTTGTTCTAGAAAAAATGTAGTAATATTAATGAAGGCCCCCCTTTGTAAACGTTAATGCAAAATGAAGTCAAAAAACCCTGGTTTAAACATTAAAATTATCGTAGAGCGAAATTGGTTAGTATATATACATATAAAGAATATACTTACTGAAGTGCCATTCGATGTACTGTAGTACCGGTAACTATGTAATTGATAGTTTCATTATTTCTGCAATTTCGCGGTAGATATGGTGCAGATGATTCTGCAAGAACGGCTTTTTCGAAGAAAAGACTAAGAATGATAGATGAGAGCATTGTCAGAAAGGCGGAATGGATGGCACAGAATGATGAGAATGTAGGACTAATTTATTTAAGCATACAGAGTCCGAATCAGGACAATCCAGCTTACTCGTTTTATTAGTTGCATGAAGAAATGTTCAAAACACACTAACACTTACGAAAATGAGTAAATAAAAAAATGTATGTGATAATGAAACAAAATGTACCACCTCTTCCAAAAAATTGTGTATGGATTCTACTACACTTCCCTCTTGTGAAAGTTGAGTATCGTCTAGAAACTGCTTTGGAAACATTCGATAGGTTGTAAATATTTATATCCTATATGTATACGCTTACGGCGCACAATTAGACTTTTCTATTACGTTAATAACACATAATTTTTAGAAAGGTTTGGAAAGCTAGATATAATTCTTTTGGGGATGATGAGACCTAAATATGATTAAAAACGATTGATTCACACAGTAAAATCATTCATCTGACATTTGAAGAGTACTTTAATATTTTTCAAGATCTTCGTTTCATTCGATGTAGGTTAGGCGTGAATTTTATGAATAACATGATATTATTTATTCGAGATACGAACTTACCTAGCAACCTCAAATAATCCAGCGATATGCGAGCTGATCATGATCATAAGCGATTCCGTCCCAACAAATACAGTTGCGTCAATTATAATAAAAAAATGTAGCAAACAAATACTGATAATTTGATGTTGTTCTTTGTTGATAAAGAATTCTGCACTTATTAGATACTTTATTGAACGAGACTCATTTAGTGGTAAAATTTTATCCAAAATAATAGGAGAAATATGGTATAGTACCACCATACATACTGAAGGGTAAGCAAAACCTGTAAAACGTACATTACATCCACGGAATCCGTACATTACATCCATTTTCCGAGTTTCAAAATATTCAAGATTTTCCTCACCTGCAAAAATTATTACTAGACGTTTTCCGTGAAAGGCGTGGATCTGCATTATTCGCAGTATCTCGTCATCATTTGTCTCCCATTCACGCCTGATCTGATCTAGAAACGCTTTCACCTGAATTTTAAGTGTTATGTAAATTAAATGTTATGTAAACATGAATTCAATTTCTATATGCGACTTACGTCCTCGATCATATACCATGTTATGTGATATTTTGTAAGTGCGACCATTGCCATTGATATAAATGATGTTATCCTTAATAGACGAAACAGACTTCTCTCCACAATGAAGAAAGCTACAAACTTAAAAAGATATTAATATTGTCAAGTTTTGTTCGAAAAATGTCAAGATATTGGGGAAAGTTTAACAACGTATCAATTAGTTTTATAAATATATCAATTAATACCTATAGTAAGTCTAATAATCCAAACCTGGGAAATTACGCATCCCCAAGTAGTGAGGCTTATGATGCCATTTTGCAGGAGTCGAAATTTCTTGTTGCTGTATGGACAAAGTCCTATCACCGACAGAAAGAACATACACCATTTGTAATAGCTATTCATTCCTGCCATTGCGTGCAGTGGCTTAAACTGTACTGATCTCCGAGTCATCTATCTACTCTCCATTTCACCTTACCCTTCTCAAATATTATCTCTTCGGAAGATTTTCAAGTGAAATATAACAAAAATTCTTTAGATGCAGGAGAATGATTGACAGGTTGCACGACTGTGAAATTACTTATTCATATAAAGGTAGGGTGCGAGTAACACGATCGGTATCTGTAGCGTGGTGGTGTAGTAATACCATTAAGAAAATGATAGGGTGAAGAAAAATCGAGAGAAGAAAATTTTCTGAGCCAAATTAAATATTTCTATTTCTATGCAATACAAGTTTTCGAGGGAGGATACTGTTCGAATGATCTCAGTCAGTTTGCATACGCCGAAGAAAGAGCTTGTATTATAACAGTGTGTAGTTAGCGGTGATATGTTTAGGTGGCCGGTGAACACGATGCAAACACTTCAATTTATGTTGTATTGTAATTCTACTTCTAATATAGCAGTAAGGACGTGGGTGGGTGTGAATGAAAAAAGTCAGTTTATTTAACAGTCACTTAACAACAAATATATTTTTAACAAAGGAATAAAGATTATGCAATACGAACTTACGAGGGAAGATTTTCTTCGATTATCCTTAGTGGGTTTACGTCCTCCGAAGACAGAGGACAGGTTCGTACGCATACAAGTGTTTTGTGTGATGTGTTACGAAGACTGGTGAAGACGATGTAAGTGTACGAATTTATATAATATTATAATTATAATACCATCAGTTAATACAATAAGGTTCAGTTGTAAGCAATGAAAGCAAAGGTGGAACGCAGTTGACTTGGTTAATAAGATTCGTTAATTAAATTTTAGTAGGTATAGAATAAACATTAACGTTGCAAATGAAAAATTATGACGCACCGCAAATTAGAAGAACAACTGATTCATATATTTGTTTTATCAAGTAATCAGACGGTTTACTGTAAAGATAGTAGAACAGTAAAGTAGGATACCGATGCCTTTAAAAGCTGAAAAATGAAGATTGGACATGAAATATTGTTTCGCGGAGTTATAATATGTATTAAGCATACCACTGCGAAGCCTTCGATCGATGGTGCATAGACTCTTAGAAACGTGAATGACAAATCTTTGTTGCCATTTAATATGATCAGATGTAACAATTTCTGCGTTCGTGTAGACGTTTCGTACCAGTTGGTGTTGTACCTGCAATTATAGACAACGATACATTGAGAAAACCGGTACGATTTGAAAAGTATCAGTTAAATGAAATTCCTTTTATAGTACATGATGATTTTAAGTCAGATCTCGAGACGGACAGTTAAAGAGTGTGCCACTCTAACATGGCGTAATACATGATGACACAATCTCTTAAACAGTGCAAGTAAATGGAATGATTTACACGAATATAACAACAATGTCAACAACGAAAATAAAAACTCCGATAATAATGGGAAAATTCAATGAAAACAAAATTTAGAGAACTACAAAGGAATTGTAATGTTACAAATATTTGCATGTTCTCAAACTTCGTAAATTCATGTCACGTTAGTTGAAATTACGTAAAAAAATGTGTACCGTATTTCCGATGAAATATATGTCGCTAATTCCCCTGTCGACATTACATATTTTAACCAATGCAAACATAAAGCCGTTCATAATGAGCATATGAGTAAGTGACGATCAACATATTAAAAACTAGGTAGAAAGATTTTGTGCAAATAATATTCGAATATATTTACGTTGTTAGTGGGATACTTTCAGAGCTGCTGATCATGTGTTGAAATGTAAAGTTTATCCAAAACATGTATCCCAATGTAGAATTGATTAGACACACGGACAAGATTGTCTCTCTACTATCTGCTGCTCGAAATACCGTTTGAGACAGCTTTAACAAACAGAACATTTTGTAAATTCTTATTCAGGATATCTTTGAAAAAGAAAGAATGAATTACTCACGCAGAAGAAATGAGAGCTTAAGGCAATCACACCAAATATAACGGCGGAACCGTACAATACATTGCAGTGGTTGTTTAGATCACGTACAAATCTTCAAAGACATACTTAATCAGTTAAGTAACATATTACGGTGATTACAGAAAACGCGTATTTTTAGCCAGAAGTCACCGCGGGGTTTTCCTACGCCTTATGCATAATCACCCTTTAGATTGATACTACATTGATTGCAGATACAATTTATTAATGCAATTAATAATTAATTGTTTATTCACACATATAAGACTATCTCACGTAGTTAGTAACAAATCATAAGATACATATAATTTTGTATTCAAGAAGTGGAATGTAAAGTGTAAATCGCTCAAACATGTTAAAACGTAACTAAAATAATAGGATGGATGCAAAATTAATTTGATATCCGAAAAACTGATAAGTATTCATTGTTTAAACGTTAAATTTTGAGTAACATTTCAGCAATTGTTTGTACTGTGATTTTGCTGTATAATGTTTATTATAGAAACAAATGCAATGATGTCAAGGAAGACCATCCTTTGCAAAAACGTCAATGCAGAAAGGTGACGGAAATCCCTGGTTTATAGCTTAAAATTATCGTGGGCCGAAATTTGTTAATACATACGTTTCATACATACATATAAAATACTTACTGAAGTGCCATTCGATGTATTGTAGTACCGGTAATTATATATTTGATACTTTCACTATGTCTGCAATTTCGCGGAAGATATGATGCAGATGATTCTACAAGAACTGCTTTTTCGAAGAAATGACTAAGAATGATAGATAAGAGCATTGTCAGAAAGGCGGAATGGATGGTACAGAATGATGAGAATGTAGGACTAATTTATTTAAGCATACAGAGTCCGAATAAGGACAATCCAGCTGACTTGTTTTATTAGTTGCATGAGGAAATGTTCAAAAAACACTAACGCTTACGAAAATGAGTAAATAAGAAAAATGTACGTGATAAGGAAACAAACTGTACCACCTCTTCCAAAAAATTGTGTATGTATTCTACTCCTCTTTCTGCTTGTGAAAGTTGAGTATCGTCTAGAAATTGCTTTGGAAATATTCGATAGGTTGTAAATCATTTTATTCTATATAAGCTTACGTTGCACGGTTAGACTTTTCTATTGTGTTAATAATGCATAATTTTTTGAAAGGTTTGGAAGGCTAGCTATAATTCTTTTGGGGATGAAGAAACCTAAATATGATTAAAAACGATTGATTCACACAGTAAAATCATTCATCTGACATTTGAAGAGTACTTTAATATTTTTCAAGATCTTCGTTTCATTCGATGTAGGTTAGGCGTGAATTTTATGAATAACATGATATTATTTATTCGAGATACAAACTTACCTAGCAACTTCAAATAATCCGGCGATATGCGAGCTGATCATGATTATAAGCGATTCCATCCCAACAAGTACAGTTACGTCAGTTATCATACCAAAATTTAGCAAAGAAGTGTTGATAATTCGATGTTGTTCTTTGTTGAAAAAGAATTCTGCAGTTATTAGATATTTTGCTGGACGAGATTCATTTAGTGGTAAAATTTTATCCAAAATAATAGGAGAAATGTGGTATAGTACCACCGTACACACTGCAGGATAAGCAGAGCCTGTAAAACATATTGTGCGTCCACTGCAATTTCGCGGAAGATATGATGCAGATAATTCTGCAAGAACGGCTTTTTCGAAGAAAAGACTAAGAATGATAGATAAGAGCATTGTCAGAAAAGCGAAATGGATGGTACAGAATGATGAGAATAATCATTTGAAAAATTTGGAAAATGAATCATTATCCGAAATTCAAACTATTCAAGATTTTTCTCACCTGCAAAACCTATTACAAGACGTTTTCCGTGAAAGGCGTGGACCTGCATAATTCGAAGTATCTCGTCATTATTCGTCTTCCATTCGCGCCTGATCTGATCTAGAAATGCTTTTACCTGGATTTTACAATAATATTTATATAAATGTTATACAAACATGAATTCAATTTCTATACGCGACTTACGTCATCGAGCATATACCATGTTACGTGATATTTTGTAAGTGCGACCATTGCCATTGATATAAACGCAGTTATCCTTAATAGGCGAAATAGACTTGTCTCCACAATGAAGACAGCTAGAAACTTAAAAATTTATTAATATTATTAAGTGTTGGTCAAAAAATGTAAAGATATTCAGAAAATGTATCAATTAGTTTTATAAATTTATCAGTTAATACATATAGGAAGCCTAATAATCCAAACCTGAGAAATTACGCATCCCCAAGTAGTGAGGCTTATAATGCCATTTTGCAGGAGTCGAAATTTCTTGTTGCTGTATGGACAAAGTCCTATCACCGACAGAAAGAACATACACCATTTGTAATAGCTATTCATTCCTGCCATTGCGTGCAGTGGCTTAAACTGTACTGATCTCCGAGTCATCTATTTACTCTACATTTCACCTCACCCTTCTCAAATATTACCTTTTAGAAAGATTTTCAAGCGAAATATCAGAAAAATTCTTTCGATGCAACTGGGTGATTGACAGGTTTCGCGACTGTGGAATTACTTATTCATGTGAAGATAGGGTGCGAGTATGGCGATCAGCAGCTGCCGCTTAATATTACAGTAGTATTATTAAGAAAATGATGGGGTAAAAGAAACGGCGAGAGAAGAAAATTTTCTGATCAAAGTTAGATATTTATATTTTTATGCAATACGAGGTTATGAGGGAGGATACTGTTCAGGTTGTACTCAGTCGTTTTTCATCCGCCGAATAATATTAGTCTTCTATACTTCAACGAAATGTGAGTCTACGAGGGAAGATTTTTACCAATAGTCACTAGTGACATTTGCTTTCGAGGAAGGGAGAGCGCGTGTTCAGAAGCAGTAAAGCATCAGTAGTAGTGTATTAGTTTACATACAAGGGACAACACTAAGGTGTCATGTACGGATTTTAATAAAATTTACATATTTGGTAGCTTTCGGAATATTATTTGACACGTATTTTTTGTATCTGCTGACATTCATGTTGGGGGTTGAAAATAGTCCTCAAAGGCGGAGGTTGAATGTACATTTCTTTAAATATCTCGAGAACTAGAAGGTATAGGAGGGTTCCATTTGCTTTAAATCGTGTATTTTCAAGAAATTTAGTTAATTACGAAAATTTCGGGAGAAATTGTTTGTCTAAATAATATTTTTAAAAATTCGACTTTTTATTTAATTTTTTATTTTATATGCAGTTCGATATTTATGTAAATCTGTATTCGTAAAATATGGATCAAAATGGGGATACGCGTTTTCGGAATTTCTGGTTTATTGCAATTTAACAATGATTATTACATATACAATTTTGTTCTGCTTTTTACGGCATAAAATGTTCAGATTTGTTTTCGAAGACAGTAACTCCTTTTTGTGCGACCGTTTGTTACGTTTTTGACAATTGTATAATATTACATGTCGTTTGTTGTTTCACCGGTAGACAAAATTATTAGAATTTGATATTACATAAACTGCCACCAACTATTTCCAACTACCAAACAAACCTCTCTGCTGTACACTTCCTGAAGGCACGAATTCTTTCAATTAAGATTTTTTCGTATTATATACCAAAACCTATGAAATATCGTACGGAAATTTAAAAATGTTAATAATTGTTAATTTAGTGTAGATATGAAGAAAAATTTGGAAAAACGACAGAAAATTTAGCATTATTGTTAATAAAAAGTTAAGTAGTTAATTAATAAAAAAAACCCGTACGATGTTCACTGAGTTATGTTATTTTGCACCTCTCCACAAAATTTCAAGTTGATTAGTTAACATCTTTTCGAGTTATGTATTCGTCCAGTTCAAATAAAGTGATTATGAGAAAATCGCGTTTAAAGTTTTGATTGCCATTCAGCATGAGAAATTTGTTATATACCTTTAATCAGCGATGTCTGCATCATACATTTGGCCTTCTACATTAACCTCCTCCATGTCCTTTTCAAAAATTTATGCGTCGGTCGTCGACCTGGCAGGCAATAATTATAACAAGCGTCGTGGTACAATAGTATCATTATAAAAGTGACAGGGTAACCGAAGAAACAAGAGAAGAAAATTTTTTGACCGAAGTTAAATTTTTATATTTTTTTGCGATACAAGCTTACGAGGGAGGATATTCTGCGATTTTTGTTAGTCGGTTTACGTTCGCCGAAAGCAGAGCACACGTTCGTGCGCAAACAAGTGTTTGGAGTGTTAGGATGACTGGGGAAGGTGATGTCAGTGCATGTAGTTATATCATATTATAATTATACGAAGAATGCAGTAGATAAAGAGGTTCAATTCCGAAATAGAAGCAACAGACGAAGGCAATTAATATTATAACTTTAAGGTTACAAGTAAGAAACGACTGCACACGACAAAATACAACAACAGCAAATTCACATCATTGTTCTTACTATATTGCGCAGATAATCGTTTCTTCCACACTTTCACTTTGCCAAACAGTTGGACAGATTCACTGCAAAGACAGCAGAACAGTAAAGTAGGATTCAGATATCCTCACAAACTAAAAAATAAGGATTGATTACATAGATATTGATTTTTCTATTGCAATTAGTATTCACATACCACTGCGAAATTTGCGATTGACGGACTAATGACGGAGAAAAAGTTGAGTGACACACTTTCGTTGCTTTTTAGTATAATCATCTGCAGTAATTTTTGCGTGGCTATTGACGTTTCATACCAGTTCGTATTGTACCTGTAAATATAGATAACAGTATATTGCTATATTGAACGAAACCTGGTACGGCTCAAAAAATGTTAGTTGAAAGAAAGAGCAATGTAATGGTGCATTACATTTCGTCGGCGTGCATTACGCATGGCTTGCGCTTGAGTGTATTACAAGTCTTAGAACATTTTGAAAATAAATAATCAATACAATGAGATATTGGACGTGTTAATATTTTTAGTCGCATATCAAGATGCGAGTTAATAGAAAAATGTTAGTAATTTGTCGTGGACCGTTTGACAATAATATCTACAAAATTTCGAACTATATGTGTCAACGATGGTAACTCTATTACTAACGGATGAGAAAGATTCTGATACACTATACAGACGTGTGTTATTAAAATATGACTACTTAGCGATCAACACGTAATCAACAGGAAAAACTTGGTATACATAATATTCGAGGACATTTACGTCTTTAGAGGGATACTGTCAGCGCTGTCAATGATATATTGGGCTGCCAGATTCAACCAAAACATGTATCCAAATGTAGCAATCAATACCAAGGCAAAGAATATTTTCCGAAAAAGTTAATTGTGTTAACTAGTGTGCGTGTCTGATACGATTACACGTATCTTTAAAGAATTCTATGAAAGTAAAAAATTCCAAGTGTTACATTAACACGTTGATTGTTAAATTAAAAGTGAGTGTTTGTTGAAGCATGCTAAAATCAATAAACGAAATTAATTTTTTATATTATTGATTTTATTCGAAGTGATATGTTTTTATAGTAGCATTTATTTTTGAAAATTGTGTAAGTTGTTCACATATTCAGATTGGAAACATTTTATATCTAGTAAAATGACAAATAATTAATAATTCATTAACAAATATCTTATTGCTTCAAATACATTGTTATTTTTATTATATAAATGATGTAACAAAGGTAATTTTATTCTGTGTTTAATACGAGTAAGATATTTCCAAATAATTTTTTTATTTACATTATTTTATTGGAATTAAACGATAAACAATTTGAGATCAGAAATTTAATGGCATAAATAATTTCTTTCTGTTAATTATTTGCATGATATAATTATATCCTAATTAAAACAAAATACTCTTTATTATTAATATTATTTGGATATTATTGTTGGAAATATTCGTATTCATTTTTTGATCAAAAAATTACTTGATTACTTACACTGTATTTTCTGTGTTTTTTTTTTTTAAATTCAAAACCTTCTCAAATGACTTCTTTAAGAAATAAGGAGTAGTATTTTTTTGCCGCAGCAAATTAATTATCAGGCTCAATAATTTTAGGATTATTTATTCATGTCGAAGACGGTTCCATGTAAATTGACCAATACATCGGTCTATTTATGGTAAGTTATGAAGAGAATTATCATTGTAATTTTTTAAATAGCTGCTACTTTACTAGAAATATGATACTAATATTAACTTCAAACCTTCAAATCTTCGAAATCTCCTTCGTCTGGAAAAAGAATTATTACTTGCATGTTACGGCTTCTTTGAACTATTCAACTCTCGTATAAAAAGTCTTTCTGTACTTCTGAAAAGAACAGAGATAATGGAAGCGGACAAAGGTACTGGACCACCTTGCATGCACGTTCTTTTGAGGCCGTTAATATTCACTTTAAGTAGTTGAAATTGAATATCAAAGTTAGGGATGCAGAACATATTTTGCTGGATATTTCAGTAATTTTTAGAGATAGAGGTGTGCCATGCATAGATAAAATTTATATTGTAGAATGACGACTTTCATAGTGCTAAACAATGTGTAAAAATTACGTGCGTGCAAATAATTTGAAAAAGTTAAGAAGTAACACATCTTTTTATATCTCGATAAATAATAATTTATTTTGTCATCCGTTCATAGAAACTAACTAGAATCTATATTATTATAGTCCTAAAAGTTTAAAGCGTAATCTGGGAAATGTAAATAAGAAATAGTAATACAAACACTTATTAATTAAATTGTGCTGAGTAATTCGAAATAGTTGTATAACGAACACTGTGGCACACTTATTAACGCTGTAAATGATGAATAAAATTGCAGAGTGAAGAAATAAACTAAGAAATTCACATCAGCATCTTTAGCATTTGGTATGATTATTCGTATCTTACTGATTTTCATTTTATCATACAAGTAGAGTCACTGTAATGACAGCAATACAGTAAAGTAGGATATTGCTGCTTTTGAAAGCTGAAAAATAAGGATTCAATAGAGAATATTATTTTTAGGAGACGATAGTACTGACATACCACTGCGAAGTTTGCGATTGACGGACTAATGACGGAGAAAAAGCTGAATAAGACGCTTTTGTTACTTTTCAGTATAATAATCTGCAATAATTTCTGCGTTGCTACAAACGTTTCGTACCAGTTGGAACTATACCTGTGAATAAAGACAACGACATATTGCTATGTTGAATGAAATCTGGTGCGACTAAAAGGGTGTTAGTTAAAAAAAATACACTTCAATAGTTCATTAATATTTTCAGTTACATATCAAGATACGGGTTTATAGAAACATATCAACAATTTGTTCTGCAATGTTAAACAGCAATATCTACAAATCCTCGAAATAAATTTGTCTGCAACTCTAACTAGTTATTAATGGATCAGAGAGATTTTGGTAAAATAAGTGTCACATTTAAATGTAAAGACGTGTATTACTATAATATGGCTGCTCAGCGATCAACACGTTAAAAATCAGCAGTAAAAGTTTAGTACACATAATATTCCAAGACAGTTACGTCGTTAGTGAGATGTTGCTAGCGCTATCAATCAGTATTCCACTGCAAAGTTTAACCAAAACAGGTATCCAAGTGAGCCGATCAATACCACGGCAGAAAATAAAGTCTCCTTGACATCTGATAACTGAAGCACTGTCAGAGAAAGCTTGAACACACAAATCAGTTTGAAAAGTCTATTACGCTTGTTTTTAGGGAAGACAATAATCTTTATCTCAATTGATGCACTGTGCATAAATTACTCATGCAAAACAAAGTAATGCTCACAACAAACATACCCAGCATGGTGAGGACACTGTATGACACTTTGGATTTTTCGCTTCGATTATACTTACCTGCAAAATATATTACGAGACGTTTTCCATGAAACGCGTGGATCTGCATAATTCGAAGTACCTCGACGTTATTCGTCTCCCAATCAAGTCTGACTTCATCTAGAAATGCCTTTAACTGCATTTGATAATAACATTTATATGAATATTTCGTAAACGTGAATTCAATCCCTATATGTGACTTACGTCGTTGATGTGATACCAAAATGTGTGGTATTTTGTAAACACGACTATTGTCATTGCTGCAATTGATATATCTCTAAGTTGCTGAAACAGACTTCTGTCTGCAATGAAGAAAACTGCAAACTAAGAAAGACATTAAGTTTGTTAAATGTAGGTCGAAAAATGTCAGAAAGTTTTCATAAACGTACTAAATAATACTTAAATCAAATTTGATAACCTATACCTGGGAAACTACAGATCAACAAGTAACGAAGCTGATGATGCCATTAAGTAAGAGCCGAAATTTTTTGTACTGTGCGGCCAAAGTCCCATTATCGGCATTAAGAACATGCACCACTTGTAATAGCTATTCATTTCTGCCATCGCGTTCGGTGGATCAAATGCTTTTAATCTCCAAGATATCAATCCACCCTCCATTACCTTTCATTCTGCCGCAACTATTACCTCTTCGAAGGACTTTTCAGTAAAATATGACAAAAATTCTTTGGATGCAACAAAGTGATTGACAGGTTGCACGATTGTGGAATTACTTCTTCATACGTAGGTAGGGTGCATGGTAGCTGTAGCGTGGTGATGCAATAAAATCATTAAAAAAATGATAGGATAAAAGAAACAGCGGGAGAAAAAAGTTTTCTGAGCAAAGTTAAATATTTATATTTCTATGCAATATGAGCTTACGTGGGAGGATACTGTTCGATTGATCTCAGTCAGTTTGCATCCACCGAAGAAAAAGTTTGTTTTATAACAGTTTTTAGTTGGCTGTGATATGTTAGGGTGGCCGGTGAACACGATGCAAACACTGCAATTTATGTTGCATTGTAATTGTACTTCTAATATAGCAGCAAGGACGTGGGTGGGTGTAGATGAAAAAAGTCAGTTTACTTAACAGTCACTTAACAAAAATTATATTTTTAACAAACGAACAAAGATTATGCAATACGAACTTGCGACTGAAGATACTCTTCGATTACCCTCCGTTGGTTCATGTCCTCCGAAAGCAGAGCACAGGTTCATACGCAGACAAGTGGTTTGTGTGATGTCTTACGAAGACTGGAGAAGGATGATAAGATAAGATAAGGGGGATGTTAAGATAAGGGGGTTCAGTTAAAAGCAATGGAAACAAAGGAGGAACGCAGATGACTTGGTTAATGAGATTCGTTAATTAAATTTTAGTAGGTATATAATAAACATTAAGGTTGCAAATGATAAATAATGACGCACCACAAAATAGAAGAACAACTAATTCATATTTTTGTTTTATCAAGTAATCAGAAGGTTTACTGTAAAGATAGTAGAGCAGTAAAGTAGGATACCGACGCCTTTAAAAGCTGAAAAACGAAGATTCAACATGAAATATTGTTTTTCGGAGTTGTAATATGTATTAAGCATACCATTGCAAAGCCTTCGACCGACGGAACATAAACACTTAGGACACTGAACTTAAAACCTCTGTTACTATTCAATATGATCAGCTGCAACAATTTCTGCGTTGGTATAGACGTTTCGTACCAGTTGGTATTGTACCTGCAATTATAGACAACAATACATTGAGAGACCAGTACGATTTGAAAAGTGTCAAATGAAATTTCTTTTATAGCACATTAACATGTTAAGTCAGATCTCAAGACAGACCACTAAATATTGTGCCACTCTAACATGGCGTAATACACGATGACACGATCTTTTGAACAGTGCAAGTAAGTGGCATGCCTTAAACGAATATAACATCAATGTGAACAACGAAAATAAAAAACTCCGATAATAATGGGAAAATTCAATGAAAACGGAATTTGGAGAACTACAAAGAAATTGTAATGTCACAAATATTTGCACGTTCTCAATTTTTGTAAATCCATGTCACGTTAGTTGCAATTACGTAAAAAATATGTACCGTATTTTCGATGAAATATATGTCGCTAATTCCTCTGTCGACATTACGTATTTTAACCAATGCAAACATAAAGCCGTTCATAATGAGCATATGAGTAAGTGACGATAAACATATTGAAAACTAGCAAGAAAGATTCTGTACAAATAACATTCGAATATATTTACGTTGTTAGTGGGATACTTTCAGAGCTGCTGATCATGTGCTGAAATGTAAAGTTCATCCAAAACATGTATCCCAATGTAGAATTGATTAGAAACACGGATAAGATTGTCTCTCTATTCTCTGCTGGTCGAAATACCGTTTGAGACAGCTTTAGAAACAGAACATTTTGTAAGTCCTTATTTAGGATATCTTTGAAAAAGAAAGAATGAATCACTCACGCAGAAAAGATTGGAGCTTAAGGTAATCACACCAAATATAATGGCGGGAGCGTACGATATATTGCAGTGTGTTAGAGTTTCATACAGATGAGGTTTACGACATGACGAGAGAATGGTCACTTTTGAACCCCATAATTTAGTATCCGTACCATCTGCGTGCCAGCACTACGATGGTACGTGACAATTTGTAGTTTTTAGCAGATCTGTTTATTGCTGCACTAGTCTTTAGGATTTTTGGCTTCAGTGACACAGGTCATGTCATAAATCTTTCAGCTTAGAAGGTCAGAGAGCGATCTGACCCTTAGAAGTAACGGGTCCCGCGGACCGGGACTGACGTCATAGGATTTTGGAAAAACCCGGATTCTCCCCGGAATGCCGTCCTCCCCCGTAGAAACTTCTGTTCCCCTTCCAGAAAGGTACCACGCTAAGGGCGCAATGGAAGGGAGGACAGAGGTGTTAACGAAGCTAGAAGATGACAAATTGGACAGATAGCTAACAGTTTAGATAACTAACAGTACAAACCGACAACAGTATAGACAGGAGAAGAGTTAGATAGTACAGAGTTCAATCAGTATAGAACAGAATCAGTTTAACACTTATAAATATTCGACACACTAAAACACACACACACACAACCTCCGTTTATACACACACACACACACACATCTTTATTAAAACCTATATTTTTAATACAAGTTTGTGAGTGTTTTTACACGGCCCCAATCCGTACAAACATTGGGTGGTCCTTCGATTCCAATAGAACTTAGACGGCACGAAGTGCAATAACCAGGGCTCGACCAAACCCTATCATTGGTCCTTCGAGCCGGATGCAGAGCCAGCAACAGTGAAGCAGAATCGAATTGAAGCAGCAATTCATTCGAAGTCAGTTCATCCCGGAGGACTTATTAACGATCAACTTCAGTGATCAGAGTGTGTGTGACATTTAGTGTTATCGAAAGACAGAACTTGTTCGGTAAAAGTGAATCTTCGAAGAGGAAGATCAGCCGATCCAGAGAGCAGAGTGTTGATTGGGAATCAGCACACATCATCAGAGGACAGCGTACCGGGTCCAGCCATAGAGGACTTCGCGTCGCTTCCAAGCAGCAGAGGACAACGTACAGCGTCCAGCAGGTCAACGTGCAACATCCAACAGCAGAGGATTGTGCAACAGACACCAGCAGAGAGAGCAGCCGACGGCGATTCACCGATTCATCGCAATTAGGCAGTGTCATCAGTAGTCCTGTTCCGTAAGCCAAATTCCAATTTCTTATCTGAGTTAATAGCGTAACAATGGAAGCAGAGCTTAAAAAATTAACTATAGAGCGCGGTCAAATCAAATCCGCGTTAACCCGATTTAATAAATACTTTTGTGAATCCGCGGCAACAGTATCGGTGAGAGCGCTACAAAAGCGATTAGAAGCGAATGTAGGGTTGTATGATCGGTATAATACGGTACAGAGTCATATCGAACGCTTGGTTGATGGTTCCGAGGCGGCGGCATCTCACGCATCTGACAGAGATGCATTTGAGGAAATGTATTTTACGTTAATCGCAGAAGTAGAAACATTTATAGAAAAAGCGCAAGTACATACTAGATCAGATAGTAGAGTCACCGGACAGGCACCCTCTCCCGCTTTGACTAACTCAATAGCAGCAGTAAAGTTACCGACCATACAACTGCCATCATTCGATGGCAGTTACAGCGACTGGATCAAATTTAGAGACACCTTCGTTAGTTTAGTGCATGAGAGTGAACTTTCAGACGTTCAAAAATTTCATTATTTAAATTCGGCCTTAAAGGGATCTGCCGCGAGGGTAATTCAGTCATTAGGAGTATCGGAAGCTAATTACAAATTAGCTTGGGAGTCCTTGAAGGCGCGTTATGAAAATTCGGCAGCCCTGAGGAAGTATCATGTAGGAGCTTTATTAGACATGCCGAATATTCAAAAGCAGTCTTCAACTGCATTGAGGGACTTAGCAGATGATTCGCGCAATCATTTGGCGGCGTTAAAATCATTGAACGAGCCAGTAGAACTATGGGATAGTTTAATCGTGCCAATATTAGCCAGGAAATTAGATATAGTTTCCCTTAGAGAATGGGAAAAAGGAATTATAGGTAGCGATAGAGTGACTTTTAATAAGTTCACAACGTTTTTAGAAGAGCGGTCTTCTTATTTAGATAATATTAGCTCGCAGATTCAGGTAACAGCCACGAGGGCTGAATTCTCAGCAGGTAACGCAGGTAGCCGTAAGCCCATTCGCGTTACATCAAATGCCGCAAGCACAACAGCTCAATGTCCAGCGTGCGGGTCCGGACACCTTTTGTATCGGTGTGATAAATTCAAAGGGTTACCAATAGATGAAAAGACAAAAATAGTACAGAAATCCGCCAGTTGCTATAATTGTTTGCAAACGGGTCATCGTGTGCAAGCGTGTACACGCAAATTTTGTGATTTATGTGGTAGGAAACATCACATATTATTACACCGGGAATATGCCACACAATCAATTAAAAAATCCCCGCAGGAATCAAGTGTAATAGAGCCGAATAACGTCACGTCTTGCGTCGCGAATCTGCAGGATAAAACTTGGGATCACAGCGTACTTTCGACAGCGATTGTTAACATAAAAAACAAAATAGGACAGTATGTAGAATGTAGAGCTTTGCTTGACTCTGGGTCGCAGGCAAATTTTATCACATATGAGATGTGTGACAGATTAGGCATAAAATTAAACTCAATAGATGTTCAGATAGCAGGAATAGGCGGGAATAAAAAAATCAGTAGAGATAATGTAACATTAACAATAGAATCCCGAATCAACAATTTTAGTTCTACCATATCATGCTTGTTAATAGATTGTATCACTCAAGACATGCCCAATATCAGTATCGACAGATCACGGATTTCTGTTCCCTCTCACATTAAACTGGCGGACCCAGATTTTGATAGATGTCGACCAATCGATATGTTAATTGGTTCAGGGTTATTTTGGCATTTGTTGTGTGTTGGCCAGCACAAAGCGCAAAGTAACTTATTATGGCAGAAAACGCAATTAGGTTGGGTTTTAGGAGGCCAAATTGCCTGGCCCATTCAAAAGAAGTTACCAATTCAAAAATGTTACCTCGTTACGAATCAAGAGCTCTCAAATCAATTAGAACAGTTTTGGTCAATTGAACATTTAGGTTCAAATAAAGATATTGAACTGGATGAGTGTGAGATACACTTCCAGGCAACTACACGTAGGGATGTTACAGGCAGATATATAGTCCAGATTCCATTTAATGAGCAATTAGGGAAATTAGGAACATCGCGACAACAAGCGGAAAAACGGTTTAGATCCTTAGAAGCAAAATTATTAAGACAACCTGATTTACGCGATCAGTATGTGCAATTCATGAGGGAATATGAGAATTTAGGACATATGTCCCGGATTTCCGTCCCAAATTTAGATCGGTGCGGGCATTCATTTTATCTCCCTCACCACGCCGTTACCAAGATTGAGAGTACAACAACGAAGCTTCGTGTTGTATTTGATGGTTCGGCAAAATCAAGTACGGGCATCTCGCTGAACGACACTCAAAAGGTCGGCCCAACAGTCCAGAGCGAGTTAGTTGAAATCCTTCTTAGATTCAGAACACATCAGTTTGTATTGTCTGCAGATATAGAGAAGATGTATCGGCAGATTTTGATAGAGCCAGCTCAGCGATGTTTTCAAAGAATTTTGTGGCGTCCTGATAACACTTCCCCAATAGAAACTTTTGAATTAAATACGATAACGTACGGTACAGCCTCCGCGCCATTTTTAGCCACCCGCACATTAAAACAGATCGGTTTAGAATGTGCACAAGAATTTCCAGTTGTCAGTAGAATAATTATCAACGATTTCTACGTTGATGATTTGCTAACGGGGCTAGATACAGTAGATGAATTGAGATATGTAAAAGAAAAGTTATCGCAAGTAGTAGGACAAGCAGGTCTTAAATTAAGAAAGTGGGCGTCCAATTCCGCCGCACTTACAGAGCAGGGTTCTAACATAGAACATATAGAATTGAGTGCAGACAAAGACCCAAAAACTCTTGGTCTTCACTGGTCAACGGTGGAGGATGAGCTCCATTTCATGATAAAACCATCGACTAATAGTAGAGTTACAAAACGGCAAATCCTTTCAGAGATTTCTCAGATCTTCGATCCTTTGGGGTTAATCGGCCCGGTTATCACATGCGCGAAATTAGTCATGCAACAATTGTGGCAACTGCGGACAGATTGGGATGAGTCTGTATGTCAAGAGATTCATCATCAATGGGTAGAATACAGAAAAGAATTAGAATATTTAAGTCGAATTAGAATCCCTCGACGAGCACTTGTCTCTTTAGTGCAGGTAGAATTGCATGGGTTTTCTGATGCGTCGGAACGGGCGTATGGGGCTTGCGTCTACCTGCGGTCGAGGGAAAAATCAGGTAATTGGGAGACCGGACTTTTGTGTTCGAAGTCGCGTGTAGCTCCATTGAAAACAGTTTCATTACCGCGTTTAGAGTTATGCGGTGCATTGTTACTGGCACAGTTAATAAGTAAGGTAAAATCAGCACTTAGAATCCAAATATGCGATGAAAGATATTGGTGTGATTCTACGATCACACTCGCATGGATCCATAGTATTCCAGGTAGATGGAAAGTTTTCGTCGCGAATAGAGTCGCGCAGATACAGGCATTAACAGACAAGGAAAAATGGTCACACGTGAGCTCGAGTGAAAATCCCGCGGACTTGATTTCTCGCGGAATTAGCCCGAATAAGTTAGAGAGTCAGCAGGTATGGTGGTCGGGTCCTTCGTGGTTACAGCGCGAAGCACAGCACTGGCCCCAGTTATCGGTCAAATTAGATAGTATTCCTGATGAGAGGAAAAAATCAGTTGTAGTAGCAGTTAGTTGTTCAGACATTAGACAGTTTTTTAATCGTTATTCAGAGTTTAAGCGCTTAGTTAGGGTAATCGCGTATTGTCTGCGGTTCGTGAATAACTCGCGAAAACATAGGAAATCGGAAGGGAAAGGCCTTACGGTAGATGAATTGGTAGGGGCGCAGGAGACTTTAATTCGAATGGCGCAAAAAGAAATGTTTTCAACAGAGTTCAACATATTGAACAAGGGTCAAGACGTGCTGAAACAGAGCCCATTAAAATCATTAGCTCCTTTTATTGATGAGGCAGGAATTATTAGAGTAGGTGGACGTCTGAATAACGCTCCCATTGCATACAGTAATAAGCATCCAATTTTATTACCCGCGAAACACCCGTTAACAGATTTAATTATTAAAGATGAACATCATAGATTGTTACACGCGGGTTGCCAGCATGTAGTTGCGTCACTACGTGAGAGGTATTGGCCGATCAATTGCATGCAGAATGTCAAAAGAGTAGTCAGAAATTGCGTGAGATGCTTCCGGGTCAATCCGCAAGGAATACAATACCCCATGGGCCAGCTACCTGCTGTCCGAGTGACACCAGCTCGACCGTTTTTGAATTGCGGCGTAGATTATGCGGGTCCATTCACAACAAAAGATCGCACTCGCAGCAAGGTAACGTTAAAATCATATATTTGCATTTTTGTATGTTTCGCGACAAAGGCGATCCATATTGAATTAGCGACGGACCTCAGTACAGATGCATTTATTAATTGCCTCCGACGGTTTATAGCCCGCCGAGGCCGTTGTCAGCAGATTTTCTCGGACAATGGTACTAATTTTGTAGGCGCGAAGAATAAGCTGAGCGACTTAGATAAGTTAGTTAGAAATAGTGAGCATAATTCGAAAATAGATACGTTTTTAAGTAATGAGCAGATTCAGTGGAATTTTATTCCCCCTCAAGCCCCGCATTTTGGAGGCTTATGGGAAAGTGCGGTGAGACGAGCGAAACATCATTTGATTAGAGTAATAGGGGATCAAAGATTGACATACGAAGAATTATATACGTTATTAACTCAGATAGAAGCATGTTTAAATTCCCGCCCTCTTAGTCCCATCTCATCCGATCCCCACGATTGTACACCTCTGACCCCAGGACATTTTCTGATCGGCACTGCGCTGACTGCATTGCCGGAGCCTGACTTCACAGACGTCAGAACAAATCGGTTAAATAGATACCAGTTAATCCAGCAAATGTTGCAGCATTTCTGGCAGCGCTGGCAGAAAGAATATTTACACCATCTGCAGCAACGCAACAAATGGACAGCTACAGGCAACCACCAATTGTCAAAGGGGACGTTGGTGGTAATCAAAGAAGACAATCTACCCCCCTTACGATGGTGTCTTGGCAGAATCACGGAGCTGCACCAGGGCAAGGATGGGGTTGTTCGCGTTGTGTCCGTGAAGACGGGGGACGGACTTTACAAGCGGCCCATCACCAAGATCTGTATCCTGCCGATGCAAGATCCTTCAGATTCGGAATAGAAGATAGATCATTGTACAATTTTTGTAGAGATGTAATATAATAGAATAAGATAGATTAATGTAATAGATTGTAGACACACAGTACATTTTAGTTATAGTTATTGAGTTCAGGGAATAGTTTAGAGACAGAAAATGTATATTGTATAGATTTTAGAATTAAGAGGTTGAACACACATCATGTGTTCAACGGGGGGCGGCATGTTAGAGTTTCATACAGATGAGGTTTACGACATGACGAGAGAATGGTCACTTTTGAACCCCATAATTTAGTATCCGTACCATCTGCGTGCCAGCACTACGATGGTACGTGACAATTTGTAGTTTTTAGCAGATCTGTTTATTGCTGCACTAGTCTTTAGGATTTTTGGCTTCAGTGACACAGGTCATGTCATAAATCTTTCAGCTTAGAAGGTCAGAGAGCGATCTGACCCTTAGAAGTAACGGGTCCCGCGGACCGGGACTGACGTCATAGGATTTTGGAAAAACCCGGATTCTCCCCGGAATGCCGTCCTCCCCCGTAGAAACTTCTGTTCCCCTTCCAGAAAGGTACCACGCTAAGGGCGCAATGGAAGGGAGGACAGAGGTGTTAACGAAGCTAGAAGATGACAAATTGGACAGATAGCTAACAGTTTAGATAACTAACAGTACAAACCGACAACAGTATAGACAGGAGAAGAGTTAGATAGTACAGAGTTCAATCAGTATAGAACAGAATCAGTTTAACACTTATAAATATTCGACACACTAAAACACACACACACACAACCTCCGTTTATACACACACACACACACACATCTTTATTAAAACCTATATTTTTAATACAAGTTTGTGAGTGTTTTTACACGGCCCCAATCCGTACAAACATTGGGTGGTCCTTCGATTCCAATAGAACTTAGACGGCACGAAGTGCAATAACCAGGGCTCGACCAAACCCTATCACAGTGGTTGTTTAAATCACGTACAAATCTTCAAAAATATACTTAATCAGTTAAGTAAAATATTACGATGAATATGAAAAATGCGTTTTTTTGGCCAGAGGTCACCGCGGGGTTTTCCTACGCCTTATGCATAATCACCCTTTAGACTGATACAATTTTACATTGATTGCAGTCATAATTTATTAATGCAATACATAATTAATTGTTTATTTGTACATATAATAAGATTATCTCATGTAGTTAGTACCAAATCATAAAATACATATGCCGAAAAAATATACTAAAAGTATTGTATATGTAATGACAACTAACAATTTTTCTTTCAAATACACATATTTTGTATTTAAGAAGTTGAATGTAGAGAGTAATTCGCTCGAACACAATAAAACGTAAGTAAAATAAGAGGAAGGATACAAATTTAATTTGCTACCCGAAAAACTGATAAATATTCATTGTTTAAATGTTAAATTTTAAGCAACATTTCAGCAATTGTTTGTACTATGATTATGCTGTGTAATGTTTTTCATCGAAACTGTTGAAGTTAAAGCCTTGACCATGTTTATACCGTTTTTAAAAAACCCCACATCCTTCGAAGTCATTGTTTAATTAGGGTCTAGGGCCTGCGAGTACACCAGGTATAGACACATGTACTGTCGTAGCAGTTCTTTTTTAGTTAGTTCTAACCGTGCGCCCGTATTGTAAGCACCGAATTCTTCTACATATAGTTTCCTTCACCGTTTAATTTTTCCATTTATAAATATAATTATTGATCTGATATACGAGGTGTGACACAAAAGTAACGAGACTAGTCCACTAAATCATTGTACCTGCAGAATCAGTTCTCCGTGACATTATCACCTTCAAAGTAGTCCCCTTCAGCATTCACACACTTATGCATTCGACGCTGCTATTGCTGGTAACAATTCTGGAACGAGGTTTTTGGAAGTCCTTTCGGACGATTCTCCGTCTTTGCCTGAACCTCTTCAACTGAGGTGAAATGGATTCCCTTTAAGCAAAATTTAACTTTAGGAAATAAAAAAAAGTCGCATGAAGCCAAATCAGGCGAATAAGGAGGATTCCCTATCACAATAATAGTTTTGCTGATCAGAAATTGCTTGACAGAGAGTGCCGTGTGAGCGGGTGCTTTGTCTCGGAGCAACAGCCATCCATCGCTTCACAACTGTGGCCTTTTTTTCCTCATTTTTTCACGAAGTCTTTTTAGTATTTCAATGTAATAGTGTTAGTTAACAGTCTGACCACTAGGAAACCACTCAATCATTACAATTCCATTAATGTCGAATTTTGATTTTGACATGCGTTCTTTTTTGGATTTTGGGGATCCTGAAGACTTCCATTGCATCGACTGGCGCTTACTTTGTGAGTCATAGGTAAAAATACATGTCTCATCACATGTTACAATAGATTTCAACAAATTTTACAAGAAACTTGATGTTTATTCGCTGTTCGGTTTTTACGTTAGACATTTTTCGGGCAGAATGCAGTTGCACGTGTTCACTAAATAACGCAATATTTCCAAATGGTATGACCGATTCAATCGAAATTGGCAACATGGATAAAGGAGGTATGTGGGATGATGCCACAAAAACAATTGCTGCTAATTCCATTGTTTTTTCAAGTTACAGACCTAGTCTCGTTACTTTTGTGTCACACCTCGTATTCTACGCGTCTATTTTATTTCACATAACCCCTGAACAGAAACAAATGTAACGATATCAAGGAAGACCAGTTTTTGCAAACACGCCAATGCGGAAAGGAAGCGGAAAACCCTGGTTTATACCTTAAAATTATCGTGTTCCAAAATTGGTCAATACATACATATAAAGAAAATACTTACTGAAGTGCCATTCGATGTATTGTAGTACCGCTAATTATGTAATTGATGCTTTCATTATTTCTGCAATTTCGCGGAATATATGATACAGATGAATCTGCAAGAACGGCTTTCTCGAAGAAAAGACTAAGAATGACAGATAAGAGCATTTTCAGAAAGGCGGAATGGTTGGTACAGAATGATGAGAATATAAGATTAATTTATTTAAATATACAGAGTCCGAATCAGGACAATCCAGCTGACTCGTTTTATTAGTTGCACGAGGAGATGTTCAAAAAACACTAACGCTTACGAAAAATAGTAAATAAAAAAAATGTACCTGATAAGGAAACAAACTATACCATCTCTTCCAAAAAATTGTGTATGGATTCTACTCCACTTTTCTTTTCTGAAAGTTAAGTATCGTCCAGAAACTGCTTTGGAAATATTCGATAGTTTGTAAAGTATTTTATTCTATATACGTTGACGGTGCACAATTGGACTTTTCTATTGTATTAATAATACACAATTTTTAGAAAGGTTTGGAAAACTAGATCTAATTCTTTTGAGGATTAAGGAAACCAAATATCATTAAAAACGAATGACTCAGACAGTAAAATCATTAATCTGACATTTGAGATGTTCTTTAACATTTTCCAAGATCTATGTTTCATTGAATGTAGACGGGACGCGAATTTTATGAATAAAACCGTATTATTTATTCGAGATACGAACTTACCTAGCAACTTCAAATAATCCAGCGATATGCGAGGTGATCATGATCATAAGCGATTCTGTCCCAACTAATACAGTTATGTTAGTTATCCACAAAAAATGTAGTAAACCAGTGCTGATAATTCGGTGTTGTTCTTTGTTGATAAAGAATTCTGCAGTTATTAGAAACTTTACTGAACGAGACTCATTCAGTGGTAAAATTTTATCCAAAATAATAGGAAAAGTGTGGTATAGTATCACCAGACACACTGAAGGGTAAGCAAAAGCTGTAAAAAGTACTGTGTGTTCACTTTCGGAAGTTCAAACTATTCAAGATTTTCCTCACCCGCAAAAATTATTGCTAGACGTTTTCCGTGCAAAGCGTGGTTCTGCATGATTCGAAGTGTCTCGTCATTATTCGTCTCCCATTCACGCCTGATCCGATCTAGAAACGCTTTCACCTTCATTTTAAATGTGATGTAAATTAAATGGTATGTAAACGTGAATCCAATTCCTATACCCGACTTACGTCATCGATCATATACCATGTTATGTGATATTTTGTAAGTGCGGTGATTGCCCCTGATATAAATGCTATTATCCTTAACAGACGAAACATACTTGCCTCCAAACTGAAGACAGCTACGAACTTAAAAAGATATTAATATTCTCAAGTGTTAGTCGAAAAATGTCAAGATATTCGGAAAAGTTTGACATCGTATCATTTAGTTTTATAAATTTATAATTAATGCCTATAGTAAGTCTACTAATCCAAACCTGTAAAATTACGGATGCCCAAGTAATGA
This sequence comes from Megachile rotundata, assembly GCF_050947335.1. Classification (NCBI taxonomy): domain Eukaryota; kingdom Metazoa; phylum Arthropoda; class Insecta; order Hymenoptera; family Megachilidae; genus Megachile; species Megachile rotundata. The sequence continues at coordinate 5,675,587 of NC_134989.1, forward strand.
GGCTTATGATGCCATTTTGCAGGAGTCGAAATTTTTTGTTTGAGTACGGCCAAAGTCCTATGACTTTCAAAAAGAACATGCACCATTTGTAATTACCATTCATTTCCAACATCGCGTGCAATGGCTCAAACACTACTGATCTCTGAGTCATCTATCTACCCTCCATTTCACCTCACCCTTCTCAAATATTACCTCTTTGGAAGATTTTCAAGTGAAATATAACAAAAATTCTTTAGATGCAAGAGAATGATTGACAGGTTGCACGACTGTGAAATCACTTATTCATATATAGGTAGGGCGCGAGTAACGCGATCGGTGTCTGTAGCGTGGTGGTGTAGTAATGCTATTAAGAAAATGATAGGGTGAAGAAAAATTGAGAGAAGAAAATTTTCTGAGCAAAATTAAATATTTATATTTCTATGCAATACGAGTTTTCGAGGGAGGATACTGTGCGATTGATCTCAGTCTGTTTGTGACCGCCGAAGAAAGAGCTTGTATTATAACAGTCTTTAGTTAGCGGTGGTATGTTAGGGTGGCCGGTGAACACGATGCAAACACTTCAATTTATGTTGTATTGTAATTCTACTTCTAATATAGCAGTAAGGACGTGGGTGGGTGCGAGTGAAAAAAGTCAGTTTATTTAACAGTCACTTAACAACAAATATATTTTTAACAAAGGAATAAAGATTATGCAATACGAACTTACGAGGGAAGATTCTCTTCGATTATCCTTAGTTGGTTTACGTCCTCCGAAGACAGAGCACAGGTTCGTACGCATACAAGTGTTTTGTGTGATGTGTTATGAAGACTGGTGAAGATGATGTAAGTGCATGTATGTATATATATTATACTAACAACACAGAACTTATAGAGGTTCAATTCTGAAATAGTAGCAATATACGTAGGCAGTTAACTTAATACAATTTTTTAATTGTTTTTTAATAGTTATTCAATGAACATCGCAATGTTAATCACATGAAAAATTATTACGACAAAATAAAGGAATAATTAATTTATATCACTGTTCTGAAGGTATTGCACTGATAATCGTTTCTTATACACTTTCACTTTACCAAGCAAAGCAAAGATTTACTGCAAAGACAACAGGACAGTAAAGTAGGTAACTGATACCCGTACAAACTAAAAAACCAGGATTCATTAGATTAATATTGGTTTCGATAAGATCGTAGTTAGTATTCACATACCATTGCGAAACATGCGAGTGACGGAGTAATGATGGAGAAAAAGTTGCATGAGACGTTTCTGTTGCCTTTCAGTATAATAATCTGCAATAATTTTTGTGTTGCTATAGACGTTTCGTACCAGTTGGTATTGTACCTGTAAATAGAGACGACATATTGCTATGTTGGACGAAACCTGTTATATCACGAAAAGGTTAGGTTAAAAGAAAGTTCCAATGATTCATTAATATTTTCAGTCACATTTCAAAATTCGAGTTTATAAAAAATGTCAATAACTTGGTTCACACTGTTTGACTGTAGTACCTACGAATCTTTGAAATATATTTGTTTGCGTTTCTTAATTATCACTAGATAAGAAAGGTTCTGATAGAATGGGTGACCCATTTAAACATAAAGACAAATGTTACTACAATATGGCTACTTAGCGATCAACACGAAGTCAGTAGAAAAGCTTGATAGATATAATATTTCAAGACATTTACGTCTTTAGAGAGATGCTGTTAGCACTACTAATCACGAATTCGACTGCGAGGTTCAACCAAAACATGTATCCAAATGTAGCAAACAATACCATGACAGAAAATATAGTCTCCGTGATATCTGATAACTGAAGCACCGACACAGAAAGCTTGAACAAACAAAACAACTTGAAAATCCTGTTACGCGTGTTTCCTGGAAAGAGAATTATGTTCATTTCAATTGATAAAAAAGAGTGCAGTATAAATTACTCACGCAAAACAAATTGATGCTCGCAGTAACAATACCCAGTAGAAGAAGTAAACTGTATGTCGCTTTGCACTTTTTACTTATGCCATGTAAATTCCTTCAAAGACGAGCGTATTAATTACAGAGAATATTGTGGTGAATACATGAAATGATATAGACCAAAAAAATGCAGTAAGCCATATCTATTACTAAGTACTTACAGAAGTGCCCTTCGATGAATGTATACACCAGTAGCTATGTAATTGATAGTTTCGTTATTTGTACAGTTTCTTGGATGAGGTGATAGTACGAATTCCGCGAAAACGGCTTTTTCGAAATAATAACTGAGAATGATAGATGAGAACATTAAAAAAATGTGGTATAGACAGTACAGGTTAAGGAGAATATCAAATCGCTTGATATTGTCATACGCATTATTTTCGCAGCCAAAGATTTACCTGATACTATTAGTTACACTAAACAACCTTGAATATATCATTTCAGGTTTTAGTAAGTAATCAATAAAAGAAGCAGTGGGCACAAAAAAAAAGTATTCTGTTTCTTCTAAAGTATTGAACGGTTTGTCTCATTTCACATTTTTAGAAATTGTATATTAACTGTTGGATACTACCGTAAATATGTGTATTGCGATATAGAACTGTTCATCCTGTCGATGTAAGTGGTTCGTAAGTCGACTTTTATTTATATTGTGCCAATTAAATATGGCGAACAAAACTATAAGCTAACGAAACTATAAATAAGAATATGAGCAGCTGCACAGTAGCTAACAGTAACTAGTTCTTGGAATAGTCTGAGCAACATGGCACGATTTACTGAAGATTAAGAAATTCAAATATTAAAAAAGAACAAACTATTCAACACCGAATCGTTCATTTCGCAGTACAAATATTCTTCTGTACTTGAATAGATCTTTGTTTCCACCGAGTTAGAAATACATTGATATAGAAATACATTTAATGCGTGATAATCGCAATATAATTTGGACGCAATCTAACCTTGCAATATCAAATAAAGCAGCGATATGCAAGTCCTTCATAATCATGAATGATTCTGTTCCAACCAATATGGTCATGTTCCCGATCATTAATACATACAGCAGAACAGCGTTGAAAATAGGATGTTGCTCTCCATTAATCAAGAATTCGATATTAACTGGAAACTTTTTCATACGAGACACATTTAAGGGTACAATTTTGTCCAAAGTAATGGGTGAAATATGATATAATATTATTATACACAATCCTGGGTAAAAGAATGCTGTAAAACATTTTATACAAGCTGAAATAATATCAAAGTTACAAGCCCCTTAAAATTTTGCTTACCCGCAAAAAGTATTACGAGACGTTTTCCATAAAACGCGTGGATCTTCATAATTCGAAGGATCTCGATGTTATTCGTCTCCCAATCAAGTCTAATTTCATCGAGATATGCCTTTATCTACAGTTTACAATAATATTTATTGCAATGTTTCGTAAACATGAACTCAACCTCTATACATGACTTACATCGTTGATTTGATACCAGGATGTGTGGTACTTTGTTAGCGCCGCTACTGCCACAGCTGCAATTGATAAATCCCTAAGGTGCCGAAACAGATTTTTTCCCACAGCGAAGATAGCTGCAAACTAAAAAAAATATTCGGATTGTTCAGTATTGGGCGCACGAGACATCAGAAAACTTTCATAATTGTTCCAAATAGTACGTAAAACAAACTTTGTAACCCATACCTGGGAAATTACAGATGCCCAAGTAAGAAGGCTGATGATGCCACTATGCAAGAGTCGAAATTTCCTGTTGCTGTACGGCCAAAGTCCAATCGCCGACAGAAAGAACATACACCACTTGTAATAGCTATTCATTTCCGCCATCGCGCGCAGTGGCTTAAACTATACTGATCTCCGAGTCATCTATCTACTCTCCATTTCACCTAACCCTTCTCAAATATTACCTTATTGAAAGATTTTCAAGCGAAATATCAGAAAAATTCTTTCGATGCAACATAGTGATTGACATGTTACACGACTGTGGAATTACTTATTCATATGAAGATAGGGTGCGAGTATCGCGATCGGCAGCTGCTGCTTAATGTTACAGTAGTATTATTAAGAAAATGATGGGGTAAAAGAAACGGTGAGAGAAGAAAATTTTCTAATCAAAGTTAGATATCTATATTTTTATGCAATACGAGGTTACGAGGGAGGATACTGTTCAGGTTGTACTCAGTCGGTTTTCATCCGCCGAATAATATTAGTCTTCTATACTTCTACGAAATGTGAGTCTACGAGGGAAGATTTTTACTAATAGTCACCAGTAGATTTGCTTTTGAGGAAGAGGGAGCGCGTGTTCAGAAGCAGTTAAGCATCAGTAGTAGTGTATTAGTCTACATACAAGGAACAACATTAAGGTATCACGTACGGATTTTAATAAAATTTACATACTTGGTAGCTTTTCAAATATTATTTGACACGTATTTTTTTGTATCTGCTGACATTCATGTTAAGGGGTTGAAAATAGTCCTCAAAGGCGGAGGTTGAATGAACATTTTTTTAAATATCTCGAGAACTAGAAAGTATAGGAGGGTTCCTTTTTCTTTAAATCGAGTATTTTCAAGAAATTTAGTTAATTACAAAAATTTCGGGAAAAATTGTTTGTTAAAATAATATTTTTAAAAATTCGACTTTTTATTTAACTTTTTATTTTATATGCAGTTCGATTTTTGTGCAAATTCGTATTCGTAAAATATGGATCAAAACGGGGATGCGCGTTTTCGGAATTTGTGGTTTATTGCAATTTAACAATGATCATTACATATACAATTTTTTCTACTTTTTACGGCACAAAGTGTTCAGATTTATTTCCGAAGACAATAACTCCTTTTTGTGCGACCTTTTCCTACGTTTTTGACAATTGTACAATATTACATGTCGTTTGTTGTTTCACCGTTAGACAAAATTATTAGAATTTGATATTACATAAATTGCCTCCAACTATTTTCAACTACCAAACAAACCATTCTGCTGTACACTCCCTGAAGGCACGAATTCTTTCAATTAAGATTTTTTCGTATTATATACCAAAACCTATGAAATATCGTACGGAAATTTAAAAATGTTAATAATTGTTAATTTAGTGTAGATATGAAGAAAAATGTGGAAAAACGACAGAAAATTTAGCATAATTGTTAATAAAAAGTTAAGTAGTTAATTAATAAAAAAAACCCGTACGATGTTCACTGAGTTATGTTATTTTGCATCTCTCCACAAAATTTCAAGTTGATTAGTTAACATCTTTTCGAGTTATGTATTCGTCCAGTTCAAATAAAGTGATTATGAGAAAATCGCGTTTAAAGTTTTGATTGCCATTCAGCATGAGAAATTTGTTATATACCTTTAATCAGCGATGTCTGCATTATACATTTGGCCTTCTACATTAACCTCCTCCATGTCCTTTTCAAAAATTTATGCGTCGGGCGTCGACCTGGCAGGCAATAATTATAACAAGCGTCGTGGTACAATAGTATCATTATAAAAGTGACAGGGTAACCGAAGAAACAAGAGAAGAAAATTTTTTGACCGAAGTTAAATTTTTATATTTTTTTGCGATACAAGCTTACGAGGGAGGATATTCTGCGATTTTTGTCAGTCGGTTTACGTTCGCCGAAAGCAGAGCACACGTCCGTGCACAAACAAGTGTTTGGAGTGTTAGGATGACTGGGGAAGGTGATGTCAATACATGTAGTTATATCATATTATAATTATACGAAGAATGCAGTAGATAAAGAGGTTCAATTCCGAAATAGAAGCAACAGACGAAGGCAATTAATATTATAACTTTAAGGTTACAAGTAAGAAACGACTGCACACGACAAAATACACAACAGCAAATTCACATCATTGTTCTTACTATATTGCGCAGATAATCGTTTCTTCCACACTTTCACTTTGCCAAACAGTTGGACAGATTCACTGCAAAGACAGCAGAACAGTAAAATAGGATACAGATATCCTCACAAACTAAAAAATAAGGATTGATTACATAGATATTGATTTTTCTATTCCAATTAGTATTCACATACCATAGCGAAGCAATCGATTGACGGAGTAAAGATAGAGAAAAAGTTGAGTGACACACTTTCGTTGCTTTTTAGTATAATCATCTGCAGTAATTTTTGCGTGGCTATTGACGTTTCATACCAGTTCGTATTGTACCTGTAAATATAGACAACAGTATATTGCTATATTGAACGAAACCTGGTACGGCTCAAAAAATGTTAGTTGAAAGAAAGAGGGATGTAATGGTGCATTATCACATTCACACCGACGTGCATTACACATGGCTTGCGCTTGAGTCTATTACAAGTCTTAGAACATTTTGAAAATAAATAATCAATACAATGAGATATTGGATGTTAATATTTTTAGTCGCATATCAAGATGTGAGTTAATAGAAAAATGTTAGTAATTTGTCCTGGACCGTTTGACAATAATATCTACAAAATTTCGAAATATATGTGTCAACGATGGTAACTCTATTACTAACGGATGAGAAAGATTCTGATACACTATACAGACGTGTGTTATTACTAGACTACTGTTGATAACAGTGAAGTCTGAGCGTGCGTATATAGATTGATTGTGCTACACCAATAAAAATCAATCGTTCATTCTATGATTTGAAAAGATATAAATAGCATTAGCCTCGAGCTTTTTTTTTCATTTTATGCTGTTAAAAACTTCTATAACTTTGATAATATTTAGTTTGTTTATTTTATCGATTATGCTTCATGTACATTATGTCAATTGTATTAAGTTTTAAAATTTTTTTATTTTTGTGGATGAAATTTGTGATGTGTGAAAATTATGGAATCAATTCAAGCAATTTATGTGGAAAACAATATGAAAAGATAATTTACAACTTATATTCAAAGTAGGATGTATTTAAAAACTACATATTTCTTGATGCCATAAATCTTCTCCTTTCAACAACGGATGGTTTCCTTTGAATATTGTCAAGAGAACTAATATTGTCAAAGTGGGCCAATCTCAACCAAATTTTCATCTGCAATGCCCCATGCCATGAGGATGCTAAGTTCAAAATTTGGTTGAGATTGGTCCAGTAGTTTTGGCCCTAGCGTGGGTAATTTCCCTACATTTTTCATCTTATAGTCTTCGCCAACGCTCAGACAAAAATATGACTACTTAGCGATCAACACGTAATCAACAGGAAAAACTTGGTATGCATAATATTCAAGGACATTTACGTCTTTAGAGGAATACTGTCAGCGCTGTCAATTATGTATTGGACTGCCAGGTTCAACCAAAACATGTATCCAAATGTAGCAATCAATACCAAGGCAAAGAATATAGTCTCCTCGATATCTGATAATTGATGTACCGTCAAAGAAAGCTTGAACAAACAGAACAATTTAAAAATCCTGTTGCACTTATTTTTTAGGAAAGAGAATTATGCCCTCAATTGATAAAAAAATTATGCTGTATAAATTACTCACGCAAAACAAATTGATGCTCGCATTAATAACACCCAGTATGATGATGAAACTGTATGCCGCTTTGTACCTTTCGGTTCCGTCATGTAAATCCCTTCAAAGGTAAGCGTATTAATTACGCGGAACATTGTGGTGAATACGAGAAATGCAGACCTTAAAAGTGCTGTAGGCCAACACCTATTTGTAAATACTTACTGAAGGGCCCTACGATGTAAAAGTACACCAGTAACTATATAACTGATGGATTTTTCATTCTTACTGTTTCGTGGACAATATGATGGTATGGATTCTGAAAGCACAGCTTTTTCGAAATAATAACTGAAAATGAAAGATGAGAACATTCAAAAAAGAGTGGTATAGATAGTAGAAGATAATAAGTGAATTAGTTGATTGATATATCTATACACGTTCTTATTTTCAAAGCAGTCGATTTACCTTACAATATTCGTTACATTAAACAATCTCGAATGCATGATTCAAGGTTTTAGTAAGTGGGTGATCAAAGAAAGAAGTAATCGATACAGGAAAAAGTACACTATTTCTACAACAATGTTCATCGCAGTTGTGTCATTTCACTTTTTTAGAAATTTAATACAACTGTTGGAAATTGGCGTAAATATGTGCATTATACGACTATTTATCCTGTTCATCTTTAAAATAGGTGATTGAGGCTTTTTATTGTACTAACTACAAATGAAGCCGAGTGTGTCATAAAGAAAGCAGGTAGCTGCACAGAATTTAGGGTGGCCTAAACAACATGGTTTAATTCATTGGAGACTAAGAGACACGAATATTAAAAACGAATACGGTACTGAACGGCAAATCATTAATTTCTCGCTACAAATATTTTCATATATATCAAAAAATCATTGTTTCAATCGATTTATGAATACATGCATTTTATGGATGATAAACGCAATACATTTGAGCCGAACCTTGAAACATCAAATAAACCAGCTGTATGCAAGCAGATCATAATCGTGAATGATTCTGTCCCAACCAGTACGGCTACAGTCACGATCACCACTAGAAAAATTAGGCTAATATTGAAAATGGGATGTTGCTCTTTTTCAATCCAGAACTCGAAATCAATTAAAAACTTTATTGGGCGAGATTCATTTAAGGGCATAATTACATCCAAAATGATAGGAGAAATATGGTATAGTAATACAATACAGAATCCCGGATAAAAGAATGCTGTAAAACATTTTATATATAAGCTGAAATCATTTCAAAATTACAAGACTGTTAATATTTTTCTTACACGCAAAAAGTATTACCAGTCGTCTTCCATAAACTGCGTAAATCTGCATAATTCGAAGTACTTCGACGTTGTTCGTCTCCCAACCAAGTCTGATTTGATCTACTTGAGCCTTTACCTGCATGTTACAATAATATTTATTAGAATTCGTAAACGTAAATTCAGTCTCTATATGTGACTTACGTGGTTGATCTGATACCATGTTGCGTGATATTTTGTAACCGCGGCTATTGCCGTTGCTGTAGTTGGTATACCCCTAAGTTGCCGAGACAGATCTCTGTCTATAGCAAGGATAGCTACAAGCTAAAGAAGATATTAGGGTTTTTAACCGACTTCGAAAAAGGAGGAGGTTACTCAATTCGATCAGTATATTTTTTTTTTTCCTATGTATGTTCGCTGATTACACCTAACTGGATGGACCGATCGGAACGAAACCTTTTGCATTTGGTAGGTTCTGACTCCCCATTGGTACCATTATCAAAAAATTTTTCATTTTTGTCGCATGGAGTCAAATCAGGTGAATAAGGAAGATGCCCTATCACAGTAACATTTTTACTGGTCAGAAACTGCTTGGAAGACAGAGCCGCGTGAGCAGGTGCATTGTCCTGGTGCAACAGCCATCCATCCCTGCACAACTGTGGCCTTTTTTTCCTAATTTTTTCACGAAGTCTTTTTAGTAGTTCAATGCAATAGTGTTAGTTAACAGTCTGACCACTGGGAAGCCACTCAATCATTACAATTCCATTAATGTCGAATTTTGATTTTGACATGCGTGCTTTTTTGGGTTTTGGGGATCTTGGAGACTTCCCCTCCATTGACTGGCGCTTACTTTCTGGATCATAGGTAAAAATCCATGTCTCATCACATGTTACAAAAAATTTCAACAAATTTTACAAGAAACTTGATGTTTATTCGCTGTTCGGTTTTTACGTTAGACACTTTCCGGCAGAATGCAGTTGCACGTATTCACTAAATAACGCAATACTTCCAAATGGTATGACCGATTCAATCGAAATTGGCAACATGGATAGAGGAGGTATGTGGGATAATGCCACAAAAACAATTGCTGCCAATTCTATTGTTTTTTCAAGCTACAGACTTAGTCTCGTTACTTTTGTGTCACACCTGGTATGTTCGCCGATTACGTCTAACTGGGTGGACCGATCGGAACGAAACCTTTTGCATCTGATAGGCTCTGACTCCCCATTGGTACCATTATCAAAAAATTTTTCATTTTTTATTTGCAAAGTGTTGTTATTGCAAAAAAAACCGGCAACTTTTGAAATAAACTTTTCTCGATTTTAGTGCGCTTTTAATATCTTATCACGGACATGATTCTGAACAATTTTGTTCATATACAAAGTTCGCGGAAAGCTTTTGTTTTCGAGATATTAGCGAAAAATTGTTATTAACTTTTGAAACCAACTTCGAACGATTTTAATGTCCTTCTAATACGTTATTAGTGGCATGATTCTGAACGAGTTGTTCCTTATGCATAATTGACGGAAAACTCTAGTTTTCGTGATATTAGCGAAAAACTATTGTTATTAATATTAGTGGAACGCCCCGTGCTATGCACGGGAAAGTCAAGAAAGGGCAATTACCATGCACTGTACCAAAACACTAACTAAGCTTTACCGCTCTGACACGCGACTTACACAGCAAGATGAGTTCACGTTGACGTTGGTATATTATTCCCATTGCTTGGTACAGTCTCCGTATCGTTCTAAAAATGCATCAATTTGAATTGTTAGAAAATTTGTTGCGCAGGATCTGCTATTATTTTACGGATACTTTGACCCTTGCGCAGTCCTAAACCGTAAGAGATACACATGCGCAGTAAATTTTTGCAACGAAAGTTAACAAAGAACAAATGGATGAAGCACCCTCAATCATGATGTAATTAGTTTGTACTTGTCCCTGAAAGAGTATCCCTTATTTTTTTTTTCTATGCATGTTCGCCGGTTTTTTCCTAGGTGGGTGGTCCGATCGGAACAAAGCCTTTCGCATCTTGTAGAGTCTGACTCCCCATTGGTACCATTACCAAAAATTTTTTCATTTTTTAGTTGCAAAGGATTATTGTTGCAAAAAAGATTGAAAAACAAATATCCATGTTGTCTTTTACTTAATTATATTAAAATAATTTTCAGAAAAAAATATACCGACTTTGAAATGCACTAAAAAGTATAAAATAATTTCTATTTCCTAATGAAGTAATTTCTATTTCATTCAATCATACAATTACGTAACAAATATGAATGAAACATATTTACTCGTTAGGTAGTATATTAAATACATTTCAACTTTTTCGGAGGCGGCGCAAAATTAAAAATACCTCAGTAAACGTTGCCGCCAATAACCAGTTGATTGTGGTATGGCGTATTGGAAATTAATAAATCCTGAGAAAGAATACGTACCATTATAGATATATCTGGTAATATACGTAAATGTAACGACTGCATCTTCATTTCGCAACGTTTCTGATATAAATGAAATTGAATTGACTTCGTTCGCATGTGGAAGCCATGGATCTAAGAACCTATAAACGGAGCCCACGACGCGGGAATTACCAAATTTGCGGCAGATGGGCTCTATCTTTATAGTATATGCGGCGATCGAGTCTTTCCGTCGCATACTCTATGAATCTAGCCCTTTGCGGACTACCGCCGCATATATGCGTTCTGCGTAAATCATCAAATTGACCGAAGAACTCATATATGCGTTTGGCGAAAACAGTTGATTGAGCCGAGAAACACTGTATGTGTCCCACGTAAATGCGTGGCGATGGCCGAGAAACTTAAAACTATGTGTTCCACGAAAACAACTGATAGAGCCGAGAAACGCGTACATGTGTGCACGCGCGTAAATCTGTGCATGTACATATAATATGTCCAGAATTTGACTTGGAATGCTATGAACGAAAACCGCGTTTAAGCAGAAATATGCGCTAGCAATTTTTAATGACTATCGCGGCAGGAGCTCGGCCCCACGGTACGGTTCACTTCGAACCGTTCCGTTCGCAAAGGGCTAGATAGACCATAGTTACATTCTAGACGCACTAACACCTACTTCGCGGCGTGCTATCGAGTTATATGTGTAGAAAAAAAAATAGCTATCGAAGCTATGCCTATGTTCGGCTGTCCAAAGATTGACATGTTCAAGAAAATCTTTTAATTTTTCGCCGCCTCCGAAAAGGTTGAAATGTATTTAATATACTACCTATCGAGTAAATAAGTTTCATTCATATTTGTGACGTAATTGTATGATTGAATGAAATAGAAATCACTTCATTAGGAAATAGAAATTATTTTATACTTTTTAGTGCATTTCGAAGTCGGTATATTTTTTTTCTGAAAATTATTTTATTAGGTATTGGTAGATAAATACTAAGACATTCAAAAAATTTTCGTAAATATTTCACATAGTACGTAAATTAATCTTGATAGCCTATACCTGACAAATTACAGATGCCCAAGTAATGAGACTGATGACGCAGTTATGCAAGTGTCGAAATTTTTTGTTGCAGTACGGCCAAAGTCCAATCATGGACAGAAAGATAGTACACCACTTGTAGTAACTATTTATTTTTTCCATCGCGTGTAGCGGCTCAAATACTACTGATTTCGCAGCTAGCTATCTACCCTCCTGTAGCGGCACATGGTTCGCAGCGTTGGTAGAAATTAGCATTGACCGTTTACAGATGTTTAGGTGTAGGCAGTTAAGCCTACTCTAAAGTCTGTAAGTCGGCGAAATTATTTTATGTTTTTTGGACATGCGTAGCTCAATGGACTACCCTACCATAAACGCTGCCAGCCATGTCCCGTTACGGTTCATTAGGCCACATGGTCAGCACGGGCCGGAAGGACACTTTCGGTTGACAAACTTTAATTTATAATACTTTTTTCCCCGCCGAAAATGGGAGGACTCTGCGAGAAAAATAACTCCACCCTCAACTGTGTAAGGAGTTACGCCTTCTCCGAAAAGTTTATATATACTGCGGAAAGGCGTCAAAACGGATATAAACAGTCGAGCCTCCAATTCTGCATCATCGAACATTCTATACTGATTCCGTAACATTGTATTCAATAGCATTTCTGTAATATCACACATAGTCTCCATAGTTCACATTAAACACCTTACCTCTTGCAAACACACTGTTGCAAGCAATATTTATTCATTTCACACCTAACCTATCTCGCGACACTCCATTTCACCTTACCCTTTGCAAATATTACCTCTTCGAAAGATTTTCAAGCAAAATATCAGAAAAATTTGTTCGATGCAACTGGGTGATTGACAGGTTTCGCGACTGTGAAATTACTTATTCATATGAAGGTAGGGTGCAAGTATCGCGATCAGCAGCTGCAGCTTAATGTTACAGTAGTGTTATTAAGAAAATGACGGGGTGAAAGAAACGGCGAGAGAAGAAAATTTTCAGATGAAAGTTAAATTTTTATAGCCTTATGCTATGCGAAGTTACGAGGGAGGATACTGTTCACGATGCTCTCAGTCCGTTTACGTCCGCCAAGTAATATTAATCTTTTGTACTGCTACGAAATGTGAATCCACGAGAGAAGGAATTCTTTGATATTCCTCAGTCGATTTACTTTCTTCAAAGGTACATTTGGGGATGGTGGAATCTGGAGATCCACGAGCACAAGAATCTAGGTGTATGGGTATGTAGTAATCATTTAATCTGTTCAAGTATAAAATTCTTAAAATTCCTGTCAGACACTCGAAAAACTCAATTTTCTTTCAGATCGAGCATACAGAGCTTCAGTTGCGTTATGTCACCTAGTGTTAATACCGACTCCTCAATGCAGTCCGACATAGCGCCGATTGATCTTGAATGGAGACACGCTTCGATGTAATACTACAGTATCGTGAGACCTCATCATGCAGTTTAAGCGATGTTTTAGTCTTTTGACGTCCGCTTCCTACAGTTCATCGAAATGCAGTGCATTAGGAGGTAAGAAGTGCCATGGAATACCTTTAAAGCCTAACGAGTTATGAAAATTAAAATCTTTTATCGTGGTCATGTAGGCAGAAGTAAGTTCACGATTCGCTCCATGGGGTATGGTACCGTTGCCGAAGCACTTTATTGCCTTTGGGAAATCGTTTCGAGACACAAATCTCTTATACGCCGCTATGAAGATGGCTAAACTATAATTGTTTATAAACTCAATCTGTTCAGCTTTTGTGGTCAAACAAATAAAAACTACAATAAGGTGAAGTAGGGTAAGTGCAGACTAATTTTTGTAAAGTTCGTATTTAAACATACGTATTTTCAGTCTGCTATATAAATACTTAACGCTGTCGCTTTGCACAATTACTACTATTTAATTAATATTTACTAGGACCTTAATTTTCCTTGTACATTTTGATTTGAATAGGAAATTGTTTAAAATGTCAACTATTAACTAAGAGCGTAAGAAAGTAACTTGAAGTTAAATACTTTGAAACTTTATTTCATGTGTAATGGGGCAAGAGCAGAATTATTAACAAATCTGTTATAAAATGCTTCTTACTGCATTATACAAGTGCTCTATACTGCAAACAAGTACTCTTAGTTGAAATGTGAAAGGGGATATAGTGGAACAAAACAAGGAAACAAACATACTAAATGGAAAAATTTCGCTCATATTGTAATAAAAATAGCTTATAAAATAGCTTATAGCTTCACTTCAATTTATACGCTTTTGTAGATTTGTGTTCGGAACCTGGTAAAGTACGGACTTGAATTGGGACTGCCTAGACGACCCCAGTGTGAACAAATGGGCTCTACCTTTTCGGCGCGATGTGCAGGCACTTCTATAAGTTCCTGAGATATGGCAGCTTTATCACGTGTACACACCATGCACCGACGTAGAACAATTTGAATTACTAGTCCTTGCTCGGAGGATCTAAAATTGGTTGCGGAGATAAGTGAGTTGAAAGCCAGTATGTAAGAAATTTTGGTGAGTACTTTCTGTAAGGAGGGTTAGGAGCAGATGAACCTTTAAAACAATCGGTGTTTTGTATTTTTAGGAAGTTCTGCGTTGGCGAGTCACCCCTTTGTGCGGCTTAATTTCTCCGTGTCAAGAAACACTGGATGTCAGAACATCAGACGACTCGATTTTGAAATGGTTCTGCCTTCCTTGAGGAACTACATTTCACTGGAAAGACCTCGTACCCCAACCAGAATAATGCGGAATTCTGAATCTCGATTGGATTATTCTTGCAATTGTTGCACGCCGATGTTGATGAAATTTATATGTGATGTAAAAAATGAAAAAGTATTTGACATGTATTTTCTTTTACGTGCGAATATCCATTTCGAAGTGGTGAAAATAACTCTTAAAATTGAGATCGAAAAAGCTATTCCTATAAATATTTTTGGAACTATTAGACCTAAACAAAGAATTCAAAATATCAATTTTACTGTTTTGAAAGGCCAATTATAAAGAGTATATGAATCTTTGAAAAATTTGTTTGTTTAAAAATTACGTTAAAAATGAATTATTTTGCAAATATTTTAATAAATTGTTTAAATATTTTGATCAAATTTCTTTTACGTGAACTATGGAAAAAGTTCAACGTGTACGTGAACTTTGGAAAGAGAAAATACGAATAAATTGGAATTTTTAATTTCTCTCGTACAAAAATTTTAACTACGGTTGAAATTTTATATTTCTGTTCGGTGTACGACTGATTTCCATACATAATATTCTGGCAATGGTATTATATGACATATTATATACTAATTTATTTAAAAAACAAAACTTCCATGGTTGCTCCTATAAAACCTGGCGCCCGAGACAGACATTTGTTTGTCTCGAGTTATAAGCACATACTGATGGCAATATGTATTCGATTTATAGAGGATCTAAAAGCGTGGATTGTACTTGTATAAAGTGTGCTATATTAATGATTAATTTAGATTATGAGCAAGCAAAAGAGTTGTATCTGCTCATTGAGCGCTGTTCCACGTTTGTAAAGAGTATAGTAAGTCTGAAGAGAGCTAGTTTTGCTAAAGCTCTGAAGAGACGTAGATTTGCTGTAACTCTGAAAACATTTTATTTTTTTATAATTTTGAGAACAGTGATTTTTAGTTTGAAATAGTATTCTACTGCTATGGTATTCACTGCGAGGTAGATGCATTAATTAGTAAGCTCGAAGTATATTTTCTAAAGTTATAGTTTTGTAATTTTAAGTAGTGCGCGTTTATATTTTTTCTAGAAGGTATAAGACACAATATAATTAGTTAATAAGTAATATTATTGTGCGATATTATATTATATATAATATTATAAACAATAAAAATATCATACTTAGAATTTCTCCAAACACATCGGTAAGTAAAGTTGTAGCAAACAGCACAGGTGCTACAGAAATGTGCGCTTTTCTTCAGAAAGCCGTCATACTCTAAATTACGTAAAATTTTACAGTTAAACTTCTTTATAAGAAAGGAAACATCTGTGAGAACGCTATTTTTGGCAATTCGAGCAAAAATTTTTTACCATTTTAATATCATTCTTTACTTTACCGATGATATATACAATATATGTGTATGTATGTGCACATATGCATATATATAAAATTCTTTTAGCTTTACTGAACATTATTAACCCCTTACAGTCCTTCCACGACCAAACTCGTGACGCACTTACGATTCAAATGCGACAAATCTTGCTTGAATATTTAATCCATTCCAATTTGAAGTTCAAGTCTAATTATACTTTGCAGAGTAAAAGACCGTTGAATACAAAATAGTCTCAACATTTTGACTTTGCTTAATGATTTTAATACTATTGTAGTTAATAGTTACTCCGACTGACGCACCTGACAAACTAATCATTCGGCAAGGGGTTAATTTTTAATTTTATTGAATACTGTTAATGTAAGTGCTTTCTGCACGGAAATACTGAATAGGTTTGGTATAGTTTCTGGCGGAGGCAGCAATGTTAAATACTGTTAATGTGTAATGAAAATGTGGAGATGCGAATTCAGTGCTTTGAACAGTTCACACACTACGCAGGATTTTGTCGGTAATATAGGGAATGACATAAGATTAGTAGAAAATTTTCTTTCGAATCGCCAGGACCATTCCTACAGATATCCTCTTTTATAGAAAGAGATAGTGCACAAAATTTGGTCGGTGTCGAAGCATAACAGTTTTCAGAATTTGCATCGTAATATCGAATCTTCCAAACTGTCGGTCACGAAGAATTTTCGTCTCGACTCCGTCGTCGGTAATGAGGAACACTATTTATATTTATTAACAAATAATTAATGCTGAAATCAATTGGACATGATTCAATTAATGACTTTCGAATATTTTCAATTTTGTTAAAATAGCAACATCATTTATTCATTTATTCTGTTTTTAAACCTTCAATTAAACATACGTATCGAAATACATAGTCAAAATGAATTTAGTAATATTAACTGTCTTTGCGCATCGTTTTATCTATGCGTGGTAATGTTGGAAGACAATTTCTATAGAAATTTGGAAATATTTCTTCCTTATTTAATTAATTACTTCCTATATTTAATTAGTTAATTAATTAGTAACTTCACCAAATGATTCTGGACTTTTTTAATTTGAATACACGTTCTTGATTGAAGGTTTTATAACAGAATGAATTGAAAATGATTTTGTTTTCAAAATAAAATGGAATACAATAAAAGGACGGTTGCTTGAAACATCAATCATTTGTTCTGGACTGCAAATAGGGTATTTCTTAACCGACGGCTTTGAAAATAGAATTTTTCATCACCGACAACTCCGATGATCAACACATTTCTGTGGTGAGCATCAGAGTCGTTGGCCAAGAAGAGTTCTATTTGTATTAGGTTGTCCGGAAAGTTCTTTTCGTTTTTTTAATAGGTGTTAAGTTTGAAATATTTTGCGTTCAGTGTATTATTCTTAAGTAATATATAATCCGTTCTGTTTTACCACCCTTCTGCCATCTTTCTGGAAGCCTCATAATGCCACTTTTCCAAAATTCTCTTGGTTTACTGTTAAAATATTCTTCAAGACCGATTTTTATTTCATTAATTGATGTGAATTTTTTATTGCGAAGAAAATTTTTTAGGGAAAGCAACAAATAATAATCCGATCACGCAATGTCTGGAGAGTATGGGGAATGTGGTAGAACATCCCAATCGAAGTCTAAAAGTTTCTTTCGCACGCGACACCACGTCTATTCACCAATTCTGGACGTTTTGTGAATATAGCTTCCCTAAGTTTTTCGAGTTGCATGCAATATTTCTCGTTGTTAATTGTTTCCCTTGGTTTTTCATCGAGGTAGGCCTTGATAAAATCGGTATCAGTGGTGGATGGACGGCCGCTGCGAACTTCATCTTTAAGATTGAAATTTCCGGCTTTAAACCTCCTAAACCAATTACGGACATTTTGAACAGTTATAGAATGATCCCCATAAACATCACAAATCTCCTTTGCGGTATTTCCAGGCATAGTGTCTCTTTTAAAACAGTAAAACATGACATGACGCAAATGCATCTTTTGATCCTCCGTCTTTCACAACGCGAAAAATACGAGATTCAATTTCTACTGATGCTGAAAACAGTCCTCTTGTAATGCTTAGAGAATGATACTGGACCAAACAATTGATTTTGGAGTGATCTGGATGTTTGTTTACTTAAGCACAACAATGTAAAGCCTCGAGTGACAAACGCGAAAAGAACTTTCCGGACAACCTAATATTTATGAACAAACGATAAATGTTTAAAGCAATCGTTGTTTGAACATTTTCATTTGTATTATAAAGACAAAATCGTTTTCTATTGTATCACTGTACCTCCCACATAGGTATATTTTGTATGAATTTTATATAACTTATATATATTTTCCGCAGTTTTCGTCGACCGACAGTAGACAGTTACACAATGTAAAAATCATTGAAGCAAGATAGATAATTATATTAAATTCACCTGCAGAGAATTGAAGGCAGTAGACGGTGCATCGAGTTTGATGCCCTCGGAAAAATAATATTTTCTTTACCTATTTTTTTCACTTGTCTTAACCGCTTTTCTATCATTGATTTATAGCTTCGTAGCAACCGAGTCTACGTACCCCTTGGATACGGTGTTTGTACGGGGGTAGCTACCCCCTTCCAGGCTCAGTCGGCGTCGGTTCTTCGAAGGTAAAGGATGTACTGTGCGTTGCTGCTGCTTCTTCATTGCAATTCACTGGATTTTGAATATTGTTTATCAGTGCAAGTATCTGTATTTTAATATATAGCAGTGTTTGAGGATGTGAAACCTTTATTGTGTCAAAAATGTAAAATTCTAGTGAACCGTTGTCCTTACGCGTTGACAGCTACAGCGGCGATAGGTATCTGTTATGAAACATATCGAAATCGTAATTATCCTCATTATTGTGTCTAATATATTTTAATTTCCTAAACGTAAGAAAGACTTGTAATTCGAGAGCGAGGAATGTTATATGTATTAATACGTTAACTATCACGATAACAATACATATTTGTTGTGATACGTGGCACTTACCCCTGCATCTAAATCGAGAACTGATCACCTTTTAGAAAATTATCTAACATACATAGGAAAGTAGGATACGGGTAACGTGGTTAGTAACTGTAGCGTGGTGGTATAATAGTGTTACATATTAAGAAAACCACAGGGTAAAAGAAACGGTAGAAGAAAATTTTCCGAAAAAGTTAATTGTGTTAACTAGTGTGCGTGTCTGATACGATTACACGTATCTTTAAAGAATTCTATGAAAGTAAAAAATTCCAAGTGTTACATTAACACGTTGATTGTTATATTAAAAGTGAGTATTTGTTGAAGCATGCTAAAATCAATAAACGAAATTAATTTTTTATATTATTGATTTTATTCGAAGTGATATATTTTTATAGTAGCATTTATTTTTGAAAATTTTGTAAGTTGTTCACATTCAGATTGGAAACATTTTATATCTAGTAAAATGACAAATAATTAATAATTCATTAACAAATATCTTTTTGCTTCAAATACATTGTTATTTTTATTATATAAATGATGTAACAAAGGTAATTTTATTGTGTTTAATACGAGTAAGATATTTCCAAATAATTTTTTTATTTACATTATTTTATTGGAATTAAACGATAAACAATTTGAGATCAGAAATTTAATGGCATTTTAGGAGTTGGTGGGTGAATAAAAAATGTCTAAGTCATTACTGATCAAGACGGAGCGAATCTTTATTTTAAAGGATGAGGTGCTAAGCGCGAAGGTTTGTTAAGAACTGCTCTCTGCACCCTTGATGCGTTTTCTCGACACCTCTTACATCCCTTGGTGGGGGTGTCTTCAAACGACAAATTTGGTAATGCAGCGGGATTTCCCGGTGACCACTTACCGCTCCCTTGCATGGTCAGGGACCGCCAGGCCCGGAACCGTGGTCCCTTCGGAAATCCCCGGTTTATGATACCGTACGTAGCTATTGAGACCGTTGACGAAAAACTACAAAACATGCCTCGAGAAAATCTAACGGTATCCTCAAAAATAGCCGTTTTGACCGTATACGTCGTAAACCGTGCTGGCCTTTTGCACTTACAAAGTATTGGAGATAAAAGCGATATAAGAGCGATACACGAATTAGCATTAACATTTGTCTCCATCTAGCGATGTTAATCATCATTGTTTGTTCCTTCTTGTGTTCGCATGTTTCGATTCAATTTTGTTCTCTAATATTCTTCTCACGTAATTCTGATTGTATTTTATATCGTTCTTAAATAAATAGTTTTTGTGCTTTGTATATAATTAATTACGACACTATTCGTCCACGGATCTCCTCGCCTTCAACAGGTTATGGGCCCAGAAGATTGCGGAATTAAAAGTGTACGGAAAATAATTAATTAAAAAGCCTGATCGTTAGTTTTTTGAAACGGTTAATTTTTTGTGTTAATGGTATCATGACTTCTGGAATTGTACGGATTGATTCTCTTAATAAAGAGAATTATGATACTTGGAATATGCAAATGCAGGCTTTGCTAATAAAGAACGATGCCTGGATTTATGTGAGCGGTGAATTCAAGAAACCGATCGTCGTTGCCGCAGACATCGTTTCTGAAAATGCTGCGAAAGAATGGACAAAAAACGACAGCAAAGCAAAATCGGACATTATTTTGTCGATAAGCCCGTCGGAATTAAAGCAAATTAAAAATTGCGAAACATCTCGTGAAGTGTGGTTGAAACTGGAAGAGATTTATCAATCTAAAGGACCAGCACGAAAAGCCACATTATTAAAGAAGCTGATGTTGCAAAGAATGGATGAAAACGAAGATGTTCGTGAACATATTCGGAAATTCTTTGATACCATCGATAAACTGAGCGAGATGGAAGTTCATATAAATGAAGATTTATTAACAATCATGCTCTTGTATAGTTTGCCAATAACTTTTGAAAATTTTCGTTGTGCTATTGAGTCTCGTGACGAATTGCCATCACCGGAAACTCTGCGCATCAAAATTATTGAAGAAAGTGACGCTCGGAAAAACGACGCACGAAGCAATGTTCAAGGCGCAATGGTTGTAAATAAAAGTTTTCGGAAATGGAATCAGAAGAAGAAAGCAACGGAAAAGAAAGACGTGAGTGTTAAGGAAAATTGCAAATATCAGTGTCATCGGTGTCGTAAGTACGGTCATAAAGCCGCGGATTGTAGGAAATTTAAAGACGATCGCGGATCAAATGCAAATAAAGCTGAAGATGTCGGATTATGTACGTTTCTCGAATGTACTGATAAACATGAAGTGTTGCGAGTAGACAGTTCGAGTAATGCCGGTAATTGGTGTATAGATAGTGGCGCAAGTTCACATCTATGTAACAACTTGAATGAATTCACGAACATCGAATATTCGAGTCTCGGAAAATTAAATCTCGCGAACAGTACGTCGACCAAAATAACGGGAAGAGGAACGGTTTCTTTCTCGACAAAAGCTTATAATAATGAGAAGAACATTCGGTTGGATGATGCGTTATACGTACCGGATCTTCGAACAAACTTGTTATCAGTCGCGAAAATTACGGATAAGGGTTTTAAGGTTACATTTACTAAAACTAAAGCCGTGGTGACAGACAGTAACGGAAGTACGAAATTAGTAGCAAATCGTATCGGCGGATTATATTATGTGCGTGGAAATTCACACGGCGAGTGTAATGCTATTTCGCAAAATACATCGTCAAACGCGTCGAGTACGTTAATGTCGTGGCATCGTCGTCTTGGACATGTAAATTGTAAAGATCTTATCCAAGCGGTACGCGGAAAAATGATACAAGGAATTGATTTACCGGAACGTGATTCGGAATTGGAGTGCGACATTTGTATTCGTGGAAAAATGACACGAACGCCTTTTCCGAAGAAATCAACGCGGGAAACAGATTTACTGGAGATCATTCATTCCGATGTTTGTGGTCCGATGAAGACTATTTCGAATGGGAAAGCTAAATATTTTGTAACTTTCATCGACGATCATTCGAGATGGACTGAGGTACGTTTTCTCAAATCAAAAGATGAAGTCTTTGAAGCTTTTAAGGAATTTAAGCAACTCGTCGAGAATTTGAAAGGTAAAAAAATTAAATATTTACAATCCGATAATGGCGGAGAATATATGAGTCGCGAATTTAATAATTATTTGAGGGAACACGGAATTTCAAAAAGATTATCTGTTGCAAGAAATCCGGAACAAAATGGTGTTGCTGAGAGGAAGAACCAGACTTTATTGGAAACTGCAAGGTGTCTTCTGTTGCAGGCAGGTCTTTCTTCATCATTTTGGGCTGAGGCAGTTAATACAGCGAATTATATTAGGAATCGTTGTCCAACTAGAAGTTTAGTAAACAAAACGCCGTACGAAGCTTGGACACATCGGAAACCAGACGTGGGAAACATGAAGGATTTTGGATGTAAAGTATTTCTTTTAAATCGAGAATCTAACAGAGATAAGTTTCAGTCGCGTTGCAAGGAAGGTATTTTTGTCGGCTATTCTGATAATTCCAAAGGATACAGGACTTGGTTGCCGAAGGATCGAAAAGTTGAAATTGCGCGTGACGTTAAATTTCTGGAAAATAAAGGAACTCGATTTGTAGATCATGAAAAAGTAACGTTCGACGAAGAAGACGAAGCGGAAAAAGAAGAAATGCCTCACGGAATTGACATTGAGCTGAAGCCATCAATTGGCGTTGAAAATAATGATTTTTCGGGTAATGAATTTGACGATTTTCAGGAAGATTTGCCAGATGAGCAAAACGTCGAAGAGGAACGACCAGACGAAACGCCTAGAGTAGGTCGTGGAAGATCACGTGGAAGACCGAGACTACTTCGTACTGGTTTGAGGGGAAGACCACGGAAATTATTTCAAATGCCAAGCGAACTTGCAGGTAATGTTGAGGAGAATTACGCATTTGTATCGGAAATTACCATGAAGCAAGCGATGTCCAGTCCAGAAGTGAATGAATGGATAAGAGCTATGGCAACCGAGGTAAAGTCAATTATTAAAAATGATACGTGGGAAGTGGTTTCTCGACCGAAAAATTGTGACGTTATCGGGAGTAGAATGGTTTTACGAAATAAATGTCGACCGGATGGAACTATTGAGAAAAGGAAGGCGCGTCTTGTCGCTCAGGGATTCTCACAACGTCCGGGAATTCATTTTAATCAGACATTTGCTTCTGTAGCTAGATTAAGTTCTATTCGTCTTTTAATTGCTATAGCAGCGCGTTATGGAATGACTATTGAACAGCTTGATGTCACAACAGCATATTTGAATGGTGTACTGGATGAAGAAATATTTATGTCATCGCCTAAAATGTTAAATGAAGCGTTGGAATCACTTATTGAGTCAGAAGGTAAAAATAGTGAAATTAAAATTAAGGCACAACGCATGTTAAAGGAATTATCGTCTGGGGACAAAGTTTGTCGTCTCAAGAAATCTCTATACGGCCTACGACAGGCTGGAAAGTGCTGGTACAACCGATTGGACAAAGCTCTGAAGAAATATGGAATGTCAAATTGTCACAGCGATCCCTGTGTATACCATGCAGGTCAAGGGGAAGACTTATTGCTGATGACGGTATATGTTGATGATATTTTGATAATTTCCAGAAATGTTAAGGCGATATCGGCAATGAAGAGGAATCTTTTACAAGAGTTCGAAGTGAAGGACCTTGGTAGTGTTGGCTACTGTTTAGGTATCGAATTTGCTCGTCGGGAAAACAATATCACTATGCATCAAAAGGGTTTCATCAGGGAAATTCTGGATCGTTTTGGAATGACCGAATGCAGGCCAGTTAGTACTCCTGTCGATCCGAATGTGAAGCTGACGAAACCGGAAGGCGAACCTGATAGTGATATTCTCAAGCTGCCTTATCGAGAGTTGGTCGGTGCTCTAATGTACCTGGCGGTTGCTACGAGGCCAGATATTGCGTTTGCAGTTGGATATTTAAGTCAATTTAATGACTGTTTTGGGTCTATTCATTGGACAGCTGCTAAACGTGTATTGCGTTATCTGAAAGGAACCATGAATTTAGGACTTTCTTTCTGTTCAGATTCTGATACAATAAAAGGATTCGTGGATGCAGACTGGGGAAACTGTTTGATTGATAGACGATCATTTACTGGATATGTTTTCACCCTAAGTGGAGCGGCCATATCATGGGAAGCGAGAAAACAGAGAACAGTAACACTATCATCAACTGAAGCTGAATATATGGCTGTCACTGAAGCTGCAAAAGAATCTATATATTTACGTAATTTCTTACAGGAATTGGGATTTTCGAATCTTACAAATATTGTATTGTACAACGACAATCTGGGAGCCAAACGAATGGCAGATAATGCATCTTTTACGGCCAGAAGCAAACATATAAATTTAAGACATCATTTCGTACGAGAAGTTTTGAAAAATCGAGAAATGAAAATAGAATATATTCCAACGGACGAGATGCCTGCTGATATGATGATCAAGGGTCTTCCAGGGCCTAAACACAAGAAGTGTTCTGAAAGAATTGGACTTCGAACGATTTCCAGTTGAAACGTGCGAATTAATGCAATTAATGCGTGCCTCGAGGGGAAGTATTGGAGATAAAAGCGATATAAGAGCGATACACGAATTAGCACTAACATTTGTCTCCATCTAGCGATGTTAATCGTCATTGTTTGTTCCTTTTTGTGTTCGCATGTTTCGATTCAATTTTGTTCTCTAATATTCTTCTCACGTAATTCTGATTGTATTTTATATCGTTCTTAAATAAATAGTTTTTGTGCTTTGTATATAATTAATTACGACACTATTCGTCCACGGATCTCCTCGCCTTCAACACAAAGATCGCTTAAAAATCACGAAGCCAGCCGCTACAGCATAAATAATTTCTTTCTGTTAATTATTTGCATGATATAATTATTTCCTAATTAAAACAAAATACTCTTTATTATTAATATTATTTGGATATTATTGTTGGAAATATTCGTATTCATTTTTTAATAAAAATATTACTTGATTACTTACACTGTATTTTCTGTTTTTTTTTTTAAATTCAAAACCTTCTCAAATGACTTCTTTAAAAAATAAGGAGTAGTATTTTTTTGCCGCAGCAAATTAATTATCAGGCTCAATAATTTTAAGATTATTTATTCATGTCGAAGACGGTTCTATGTAAATTGACCAATACCATCGGTCTATTTATGGTAAGTTATGAAGAGAATTATCATTATAATTTTTTAAATACCTGCTACTTTACTAGAAATATGATACTATTTCCTTCAAACCTTCAAATCTTCGAAATCTCCTTCGTCTGGAAAAAGAATTATTACTTGCATGTTACGGCTTCTTTGAACTATTCAACTCTCGTATAAAAAGTCTTTCTGTACTTCTGAAAAGAACAGAGATAATGGAAGCGGACAAAGGTACTGGACCACCTTGCATGCACGTTCTTTTGAGGCCGTTAATATTCACTTTAAGTAGTTGAAATTGAATATCAAAGTTAGGGATGCAGAACATATTTTGCTGGATATTTCAGTAATTTTTAGAGATAGAGGTGTGCCATGTATAGATAAAATTTATATTCTAGAATGACGAATTTCATAGTGCTAAACAATGTGTAAAAATTACGTGCGTGCAAATAATTTTAAAAAGTTAAAAAGTAACACATCTTTTTATATCTCGATAAATAATAATTTATTTTGTCATCCGTTCATAGAAACTAACTAGAATCTATATTATTATAGTACTAAAAGTTTAAAGCGTAATCTGGGAAATATAAATAAGAAATAGTAATACAAACACTTATTTATTAAATTGCGTTGAGTAATCCGAAATAGTTGTATAACGAACGCTGTGGCACACTTATTAACGCTGTAAATGATGAATAAAATTGCAGAGTGAAGAAATAAACTAAGAAATTCACATCAGCATCTTTAGCATTTGGTATGATTATTCGTATCTTACTGATTTTCATTTTATCATACAAGTAGAGTCACTGTAATGACAGCAATACAGTAAAGTAGGATATTGCTGCTTTTGAAAGCTGAAAAATAAGGATTCAATAGAGAATATTATTTTTAGGAGACTATAGTACTGACATACCACTGCGAAATTTGCGATTGACGGACTAATGACGGAGAAAAAGCTGAATGAGACGCTTTTGTTACTTTTCAGTATAATAATCTGCAATAATTTCTGCGTTGCTACAGACGTTTCGTACCAGTTGGAACTATACCTGTGAATAAAGACAATGACATATTGCTATGTTGAATGAAATCTGGTGCGACTAAAAGGGTGTTAGTTAAAAAAAATACACTTCAATAGTTCATTAATATTTTCAGTTACATATCAAGATACGGGTTTATAGAAACATATCAACAATTTGTTCTGCAATGTTAAACAGCAATATCTACAAATCCTCGAAATAAATTTGTCTGCAACTCTAACTAGTTATTATTGGATCAAAGAGATTTTGGTAAAATAAGTGCCACATTTAAATATAAAGACGTGTATTACTATAATATGGCTGCTCAGCGATCAACACGTTAAAAATCAGCAGTAAAAGTTTAGAACACATAATATTCCAAGACAGTTACGTCGTTAGTGAGATGTTGCTAGCGCTATCAATCAGTATTCCACTGCAAGGTTTAACCAAAACAGGTATCCAAGTGAGCCTATCAATACCACGGCAGAAAATAAAGTCTCCTTGATATCTGATAACTGAAGCACTGTCAGAGAAAGCTTGAACACACAAATCAGTTTGAAAAGTTTATAACGCTTGTTTTTAGGGAAGACAATAATCTTTATCTCAATTGATGCACTGTGCATAAATTACTCATGCAAAACAAAGTAATGCTCACAACAACCATACCCAGCATGGTGAGGATACTGTATGACACTTTGGATTTTTCGCTTCCTTCGTGTAAATTCCTTCAAGGATAAACATATTAATTACGTAAATATCGTGGCGAATACATGAAATGGTGTATACCTTATAGGTGCAGTAAGCCAATCTATTAATAAGTACTTACTGAATGGCTCGTCGATGAAAAAATACACCTGTAGTTATGTAACTGATAGAGTTATTTGCATTGCTTCGTGGATGAAGTGATGCTACGGATTCCGCAACGACGGCTGTTTCGAAATAATAACTGAGAATGAAAGATATGAACATTTTAAAAAATGTGGTATAGATAGTACAGATTAATGAGAATGATCACTTGATATAGCCATACAGGGTATCCACGCCTAACAAGGAAAATCAGTAAATTCCTAATCCTTGTATCTCGAAAACTAATAAAAATCGGGTAGACATATTAAATTTTAATGAATTCGTCTTGAAAAGTACTATCGTTTGGTCAAAGAAGAAAATAGTTCCATTTACAAAACAAGACTTCAACGACATATCTTTTACATTAATAACATTAAAACGTTTTATTTAAGCCAAAACATGGAGCCCCTTTTATCCTGCAATTTTCATATAAAAAGTTTTTCGTGTCACCAGTAGTTCATGAAATATCGGCTGTTATACTTACACGTGGATACCCTGTATACATTTTTATTTTCATTTACATTAAATAAATGTCAACGCACAATTTAAAGTTTTAGTAAATAGGTAATTGAAAAAAGAAGTATTATTTGTCGCTACAAATATTCCCCCATACTTGAAAAAATCTTTGTTTCAATCGATTTAGAAGTACGCGCATTTTATGGATAATAAAGACAGTATATTTCAGGCTAACCTTGCAATACCAAATAAACCAGCCACATGCAAGCTGAACATAATCATGATTGGTTCTGTTCCAACCAGTATGATTATCACTAGATAGACCAGACTAATGTTCAAAATAGGATGTTGTTCTTTTTCAATGAAGAATTCGATGTGAATTGGAAACTCGAGAGCGCGAGATTCATTTAAGGGCGCAATTATATCCAAAATAATGGGTGAAAAATGGTATAATGTTACTATAAAAAATCCTGGATAAAAGAATGCTGTAACACATTGTAGCGGCACATGGTTCGCAGCGTTGGTAGAAATTAGCATTGACCGTTTACAGATGTTTAGGTGTAGGCAGTTAACCAGCATGGCGAAGGAAGGAACACTACAAGCACTTGGAGAGCGGCCCTAAAGGGTGAAGCGAAAGGATGCAGCAACAAGCAAGACGGCGGAGGCACGGAGCGCTTTTCAAACGACAAGAGGAGGGGAAGAAGCAAGAGGACAGCGAGAGGGAAAAGAGGAAGAGCAGGAGTAGAAGAAGCGGCGAAACAAAATAGACACGACCGATCAAACGACTCAAACCCGCAAGGGAGGAAACCGGTGTCAGCCTGGTCATAGCACCATTAGGGGACACAAAACGGGGACCGACTGAGCAGGGGAGAGGAGGGAGAGAGGTCAATTGAGCAAAGCATCCTTCTGATCAACTGTTGATTCAACTAGGGACCCAGTCGTCAGTCTGGTCATGGCACCATTAGGGGGCGACAATGGGGACCGAGTGGGATCGGCGGAAGAGAAGAAGGAGAAAACAAGACACGATCGATCGAACGACTCAAACTTGCAAAGGAGGAAACCGGTGTCAGCCTGGTCATAGCACCATTAGGGGGCACGAAACGGGGACCGACGGAGCGGGGGAGAGGAGGGAGAGAGGTCAAATCGAATTGAGCACCCTTTCGATCAACGGTTGATTCAGCAAGGAACCCAGTCGTCAGCCTGGTCATGGCACCATTAGGGGGCGACAACGTGGACCGAGTGGAATCGACAGGAGACAGGAAGGAGAAATTTTTACCGAGAGCAATGGGCTCATGTAGCATTGTGGAAGAAGACTGGGGTGAAATAGGCACACGCGGGGGAATTAAAACTAGAAATTACACTTAGGTGGGAAATGGTGGGGAGAGGTCACGGTTTGTTGCTGTATGTTCGAGCCCACCGGGAGGCGGTGCCGAGGGGGCGTTACAAGGTCAGCTGGAGGTCAGCGCATTTTGCCCGGGAGCCTCCCCTAGATCTTGACGCAGCCCCTAGGACCAAAACCCTTTGGTTGAGAGCATCCATTCCCCACACATGGAACACATACGCGAGGGGTGGGGGGCGAGGGGGAGGGGGGTAGTCTTTCTTCCACAACTGCGAGCGATGGCCTAGTCCAGGTACACTATGCCTCATCCGGTAAGGAAGCCTGGCGGGTTGCCGCCAACCCCCGCGTAGCGGGGGCGGGAGACAGTTTTAGTGAGTAGGCCGTGGAAACTGCCCCTCTTCTAGGGGCGCCGGAAGCGGGAGTCTCACACTAAAAGTCTGTAAGTCGGCGAAATTATTTTATGTTTTTTGGACGTGCGTAGCTCAATAGACTACCCTACCATAAACGCTGCCAGCCATGTCCTGTTACGGTTCATTAGGCCACATGGTCAACACGGGCCGGAAGGACACTTTCGGTTGACAAACTTTAATTTATAATACTTTTTCCCCTGCCGAAAATGGGAGGACTCTGTGAGAAAAATAACTCCACCCTCAACTGTGTAAGGAGTTACGCCTTCTCCGAAAAGTTTATATATACTGCGGAAAGGCGTCAGAACGGATTATAAACAGTCGAGCCTCCAATTCTGCATCATCGAATATTCTATACCGATTCCGTAACATTGTATACTTCATACTCCATTTTGTAATATCACACATAGTCTCCATAGTTCGCATTAAACACTTTACCTCTTGCAAACACAGTGTTGCGAGCAATATTTATTCATTTCACCTAACGCACCTCGCGACACACATTTTATATAAGTTGAAATAATATTGAAATTGCAAATTTTTTAAGTATTTATTCACCTGCAAAATATATTACGAGACGTTGTCCATGAAACGCGTAGATCTGCATAATTCGAAGTACCTCAACGTTATTCGTCTCCCAATCAAGTCTGACTTCATCTAGATATGCCTTTAACTGGATTTGACAATAACATTTATATGAATGTTTCGTATACGTGAATTCAATCTCTACATGTGACTTAAGTCGTTGATGTGATACCAGGATGTGTGATATCTTGTAAACACGACTACTGCTATTGGGGTAATTGATATATCTCTAAGTTGCTGAAACAGATTTCTGCTTGCAGTGAAAAAAACTGTAAACTAAGAAGGACATTAAGTTTGTTAAATGTAGGTCGAAAAATGTCAGAAAATTTTCATAAACGTACCAAATAATACTTAAATCAAATTTGATAACCCATACCTGGGAAATTACAGATGAACAAGTAACGAAGCAGATGATGCCATTATGTAAGAGCCGAAATTTTTTTGTGCTGTGCGGCCAAAGTCCCATTATCGACATTAAGAACATGCACCACTTGTAATAGCTATTTATTTCTGCCTTCGCGTTCGGTGGTTCAAATGCTTCTGATCTCCAAGACATCAATGCACCCTCCATTACATATCATTCTTCCGCAAATATTACCTCTTCGAAGGACTTTTCAGTAAAATATGACAAAAATTCTTTGGATGCAACACAGTGATTGACAGGTTGCACGATTGTGGGTAAAAGAAAAGCCGGGAGAAGAAAGTTTTCTGAGCAAAGTTAAATTTGTATAGTTTCATGCAATAAGAGCTTCAGTGGGAGGATACTCTTCGATTACCCTCAGTTGGTTTACGTCCTCCGAAAGCAGAGCACAGGTTCGTACCCAGACAAGTGTTTTGTGTGATGTCTCACGAAGACTGGAGAAGGTGATGTAAGTGCACGAATTTATATTATATGACAATTATTCTACGAATAGTTAAGGTAATGAGGTTCAGTTGAAAGCAGTGGTAGCAAAGGAGGAACGCAGTTGACTTGGTAAATAATATTCGTTAATTAAATTTTAGTAGGTATATAATAAACAAAAAGGTCGCAAATGAAAAATAATGACGCACCGCAAACTAGAATAACAACTGATTCATATATTTGTTTTATCAAGTAATCAGACGGTTTACTGTAAAGATAGTAGAACAGTAAAGTAGGATACCGATGCCTTTAAAAGCTGAAAAATGAAGATTGGACATGAAATATTGTTTCGCGGAGTTATAATATGTATTAAGCATACCACTGCGAAGCCTTCGATCGATGGTGCATAGACTCTTAGAAACGTGAATGACAAATCTTTGTTGCCATTTAATATGATCAGCTGTAACAATTTCTGCGTTCGTGTAGACGTTTCGTACCAGTTGGTGTTGTACCTGCAATTATAGACAACGATACATTGAGAAAACAGGTACGATTTGAAAAGTATCAGTTAAATGAAATTCCTTTTATAGTACATGATCATTTTAAGTCAGATCTCGAGACGGACAGTTAAAGAGTGTGCCACTCTAACATGGCGTAATACATGATGACACGATCTCTTAAACAGTGCAAGTAAATGGAATGACTTACACGAATATAACAACAATATCAACAACGAAAATAAAAAACTCCGATAATAACGGGAAAATTCAATGAAAACAAAATTTAAAGAACTACAAAGGAATTGTAATGTTACAAATATTTGAATGTTCTCAAACTTTGTAAATTCATGTCACGTTAGTTGAAATTACATAAAAAATATGTACCGTATTTCCGATGAAATATATGTCGCTAATTCCCCTGTCGGCATTACATATTTTAACCAATGCAAACATAAAGCCGTTCATAATGAGCATATGAGTAAGTGACGATCAACATATTAAAAACTAGGTAGAAAGATTTTGTGTAAATAATATTCGAATATATTTACGTTGTTAGTCGGATACTTTCAGAGCTGCTGATCATGTGTTGAAATGTAAAGTTCACCAAAAACATGTATCCTAATGCAGAATTGATTAGACACACGGATAAGATTGTCTCTCTATTCTCTGCTGGTTGAAATACCGTTTGAGACAGCTTTAGAAACAGAACATTTTGTAAGTTCTTATTCAGGATATCTTTGAAAAAGAAAGAATGAATCACTCACGCAGAAAAGATCGGAGCTTAAGGCAATGACGCCAAATATAGTGGCGGGAGCGTATGATATATTGCAGTGGTTGCTTAAATCACGTACAAATCTTCAAAAATATAATTAATCAGTTAAGTAAAATATTACGATGAATATGAAAAATGCGTATTTTTGGCCAGAGGTCACCGCGGGGTTTTCCTACGCCTTATGCATAATCACCCTTTACACTGTTACAATTTTACATTGATTGCAGTCACAATTTATTAATGCAATACATAATTAATTGTTTATTTGTATATATAATAAGATTATCTCATGTAGTTAGTACCAAATCATAAAATACATATGCGGAAAAAATATACTAAAAGTATTGCATAAGTAATGACAACTAACAATTTTTCTTTCAAATACACATATTTTGTATTTAAGAAGTTGAATGTAGAGAGTAATTCGCTCGAACACAATAAAACGTAACTAAACCCCACATCCTTCGAAGTCATTGTTTAATTAGGGTCTAGGGTCTGCGAGTACCCCAGGTATAGACACATGTATTGTCGTAGCAGTTCTTCTTTAGTTATTTCTAACCGTGCGCCCGTCTTGTAAGCACCGAATACTTCTATAGTTTCCTTCACCGTTTAATTTTTCCATTTACAAATATAATTATTGATCTGATATACTCTACGTGTCTATTTAAAATTATCGTGGTCCGAAATTGGTCAATACATACATATAAAGAAAATACTTACTGAAGTGCCATTCGATGTATTGTAGTACCGGTAATTATGTAATTGATGCTTTCAGTATTTTTGCAATTTCGCGGAAGATATGATACAGATGAATCTGCAAGAACGGCTTTCTCGATGAAAAAACTAAGAATGATAGATAAGAGCACTGTCAGAAAGGCGGAATGGATGGTACAGAATGATGAGAATGTAGGACTAATTTATTTAAGCATACAGAGTCCGAATCAGGACAATCCAGCTGACTCGTTTTATTAGTTGCATGAGGAAATGTTCAAAAAACACTAACGCTTACGAAAATGAGTAAATAAAAAAAATGTACCTGATAAGGAAACAAACTGTACCATCTCTTTCAAAAAATTGTGTATGGATTCTACTCCACTTTTCTTTTCTGAAAGTTAAGTATCGTCCAGAAACTGCTTTGGAAATATTCGATAGTTTGTAAAGTATTTTATTCTATATACGTTCACGGTGCACAATTGGACTTTTCTATT
This sequence comes from Megachile rotundata, assembly GCF_050947335.1. Lineage (NCBI taxonomy): Eukaryota > Metazoa > Arthropoda > Insecta > Hymenoptera > Megachilidae > Megachile > Megachile rotundata. The sequence continues at coordinate 5,708,924 of NC_134989.1, forward strand.
TTATTAATAATACACAATTTTTAAAAAGGTTTGGAAAACTAGATCTAATTCTTTTGAGGATTAATGAAGCCAAATATCATTAAAAACGAATGACTCAGACAGTAAAATCATTAATCTGACATTTGAGATGTTCTTTAATATTTTCCAAGATCTATGTTTCATTGAATGTAGACGGGACGCGAATTTTATGAATAAAACCGTATTATTTATTCGAGATACGAACTTACCTAGCAACTTCAAATAATCCAGCGATATGCGAGCTGATCATGATCATAAGCGATTCTGTCCCAACTAATACAGTTATGTTAGTTATCCACAAAAAATGTAGTAAACCAGTGCTGATAATTCGGTGTTGCTCTTTGTTGATAAAAAATTCTATAGTTATTAAAAACTTTACTGAACGAGACTCATTCAGTGGTAAAATTTTATCCAAAATAATAGGAAAAGTGTGGTATAGTATCACCAGACACACTGAAGGGTAAGCAAAGGCTGTAAAAAGTACTGTGTGTTCACTTTCGGAAGTTCAAACTATTCAAGATTTTCCTCACCCGCAAAAATTATTGTTAGACGTTTTCCGTGCAAGGCGTGGTTCTGCATGATTTGAAGTGTCTCGTCATTATTCGTCTCCCAGTCACGCCTGATCCGATCTAGAAACGCTTTCACCTTCATTTTAAATGAGATGTAAATTAAATGGTATGTAAACGTGAATCCAATTCCTATACCCGACTTACGTCATCCATCATATACCATGTTATGTGATATTTTGTAAGTGCGGTGATTGCCCCTGATATAAGTGATATTATCCTTAACAGACGAAACAGACTTGCCTCCAAACTGAAGACAGCTACGAACTTAAAAAGATATTAATATTCTCAAGTGTTGGTCGAAAAATGTCAAGATATTCAGAAAAGTTTGACAACGTATCATTTAGTTTTATAAATTTATAATTAATACCTATACTAAGTCTACTAATCCAAACCTGTAAAATTACGGATGCCCAAGTAATGATGCTTATGATGCCATTTTGCAGGAGTCGAAATTTTTTGTTTGAGTACGGCCAAAGTCCTATGACTCTCAAAAAGAACATGCACCATTTGTAATTTCCATTCATTTCCAACATCGCGTGCAGTGGCTCAAACACTACTGATCTCCGAGTCATCTATCTACCCTCCATTTCACCTCACCCTTCTCAAATATTACCTCTTCGGAAGATTTTCTAGCGAAATATCAGAAAAATTCTTTCGATGCAACATAGTGATTGACATGTTACACGACTGTGGAATTACTTATTCATATGAAGATAGGGTGCGAGTATCGCGATCGGCAGCTGCTGCTTAATGTTACAGTAGTATTATTAAGAAAATGATGGGGTAAAAGAAACGGTGAGAGAAGAAAATTTTCTAATCAAAGTTAGATATCTATATTTTTATGCAATACGAGGTTACGAGGGAGGATACTGTTCAGGTTGTACTCAGTCGGTTTTCATCCGCCGAATAATATTAGTCTTCTATACTTCTACGAAATGTGAGTCTACGAGGGAAGATTTTTACTAATAGTCACCAGTAGATTTGCTTTTGAGGAAGAGGGAGCGCGTGTTCAGAAGCAGTAAAGCATCAGTAGTAATGTATTAGTCTACATACAAGGAACAACACTAAGGTATTACGTACGGATTTGAATAAAATTTACATACTTGGTAGCTTTTCAAATATTATTTGACACGTATTTTTTTGTATCTGCTGACATTCATGTTAAGGGGTTGAAAATAGTCCTCAAAGGCGGAGGTTGAATGAACATTTTTTTAAATATCTCGAGAACTAGAAAGTATAGGAGGGTTCCTTTTCATTTAAATCGAGTATTTTCAAGAAATTTAGTTAATTACAAAAATTTCGGGACATATTGTTTGTCTAAATAATATTTTTAAAAATTCAACTTTTTATTTAACTTTTTATTTTATATGCAGTTCGATTTTTGTGCAAATTTGTATTCGTAAAATATGGATCAAAACGGGGATGCGCGTTTTCGGAATTTGTGGTTTATTGCAATTTAACAATGATCATTACATATACAATTTTTTCTACTTTTTACGGCACAAAGTGTTCAGATTTATTTCCGAAGACAATAACTCCTTTTTGTGTGACCTTTTCCTACGTTTTTGACAATTGTACAATATTACATGTCGTTTGTTGTTTCACCGTTAGACAAAATTATTAGAATTTGATGTTACATAAATTGCCTCCAACTATTTTCAACTACCAAACAAACCACTCTGCTGTACACTTCCTGAACGCACGAATTCTTTCAATTAAGATTTTTTCGTATTATATACCAAAACCTATGAAACATCGTACGGAAATTTAAAAATGTTAATAATTGTTAATTTAGTGTAGATATGAAGAAAAATTTGGAAAAACGACAGAAAATTTAGCATTATTGTTAATAAAAAGTTAAGTAGTTAATTAATAAAAAAAACCCGTACGATGTGCACTGAGTTATGTTATTTTGCACCTCTCCACAAAATTTCAAGTTGATTAGTTAAAATCTTTTCAAGTTATGTATCCGTCCAGTTCAAATAAAGTGATTATGAGAAAATCGCGTTTAAAGTTTTGATTGCCATTCAGCATGAGAAATTTGTTATATACCTTTAATCAGCGATGCCTGCGCCATACATTTGGCCTTCTATATTAACATCCTCCACATCCTTTTCAAAAATCTATGTGTATCGTCGAAATCTGTCCAACATGGAGAAATTTCGTGTTTCAAGGAATAGATGAATTCGATTGAGGAAGAGGGTAAATAAAAATTGTTCAGTCGTAATTGAGCCTTAAAAATCATGGTCGTTTATTGGCTCTAGTGATTCGAATTAGGGGAAAAAGCCTTGCGGCATAAAAAACCCCTTACAAAATTATGTATTCGTTAATGATTTTACGGTGAAAATGTGTACGAGTATGTGTACGTTGTGTTGATGGCGTATTGAATGTGAATCGTTTTGAGGAGAACAAGGTCTCGCTCAATGTCGTTCGATTTGAGGAGAACAGAGTCTCGCTCAGCGTTGTTCGTTTTGAGTGATAATTCACGTTGCATGAGATTATTCACGGTGATCGAGTTGAGAATGTAGGACTCACTCGGATCATGTTGATGTGTACGTTTAACCACCCTACCGTGGCCTGTTCGAGGGTGTAGGGCTCGCCCGAACAGTGTACAGTGTATGTACGTTAACCACCCTGCCGTGGCCCGTTCGAGGGTGTAGGACTCGCACGAACAGTATACAGTGTGTGACTTAACCACCCTACCGTGGCCCATTCGAGGAGTGCAGGGTCTCACTCGAATGGCGTCGTGAATGATTTCCGAACCACCCTGCATTGGCTATGCTACGTCGCGTTACGCGGAAACTTCTAAGTCACGATTGACTTCTTCGACTCTCGATCCGAACCGTGTAAGCTTCAACGTTCGACTGTTTTTCGTTGTACGAAAAATCGCCTAAATACCCTCGCGTTTCCGAAGGTAACGGTTAGGAAGAACTCTATGCTTTTGTTTGCCCAAAACTGTTTTTAAAACGAAAAACTCAGCTGTTAGCTGATTTATGGTATGTACATGTCTACGGAAAGATTCGTTCGGACCGGATCTGATAGACAATAGGGTACTCGGTGACCCGTACTCCGAAGTAAAAACTATTGACGGTGGCCTACGCGCCGACCGCTTGGGCCCTGCAATAAATTGCTTAGCCGCGGCATAGGTTTCGGTTCGCGGCCGAACACTATGCGTCGGGCGTCGGCCTGGCAGGCAAAAATTATAACAAGCGTGGTGGTACAATAGTGTCATTATAAAAGTGACAGGGTAACCGGAGAAACAAGAGAAGAAAATTTTTTGACCGAAGTTAAATTTTTATATTTTTTTGCGATACAAGCTTACGAGGGAGGATATTCTGCGATTTTTGTCAGTCGGTTTACGTTCGCCGAAAGCAGAGCACACGTCCGTGCGCAAACAAGTGTTTGGAGTGTTAGGATGACTGGGGAAGGTGATGTCAGCACATGTAGTTATATCATATTATAATTATACGAAGAATACAGAAAATAAAGAGGTTCAATTCTGAAATAGAGGCAAAAGACGATGGCAATTAACATTATAACGTTAAGGTTGCTAGTAAAAAATGATTGCACACGACAAAGTACAACAACAACAAATTCACATCATTGTTCTCACTATATTGCACTGATAATCGTTTCTGACACTCTTTCACTGTGCCAAACAGTTGGACAGATTTATTGCAAAGATAGCAGGACAGTAAAGTAGGATACTGATGCCCTCACAAACTAAAAAATGAGGACTGTTTACACTAATATTGATTTTTCTACAGTAATTAGTATTTGCATACCATAGCGAAGCTTCCGATTGACGGAGGCAAGATGGAAAAAAAGTTGAGTGTGGCACTTTCGTTGCTTTTGAGTATAATCATTTGCAATAATTTTTGCGTGGCTATTGACGTTTCATAACAGTTCGTGTTGTACCTATGAATATAGAGAACAGTATATTGCTATGTTGAACGAAACCTGGTGCGTCTCAAAAAGTGTTAGTTGAAAGAAATGGTTTATTACGCTGTAATGGTTTATTATCATATTTACGCTGGCGTGTATTACACGCAGCTTACGCTTGAGTCTATCACTAGTCTTAAAACATCTTGAAAATAAATGATTAATACAATGGGACATTGAAGGTGTCAATATTTTTAGTCGCATATCAAGATACGGATTTATAGAAAAACATTAGTTATTTGTTCTGCACCGTTTGACAATAATATGTACAAAATTTCGAAATATATGTGTCAACGATGGTAACTCTGTTATTAACGGATGAGAAAAATTCTGATACACTGTATATCGCATTTAAATGTAAATACGTGTGTTACTAAGATATGACTACTTAGCGATCAACACGTAGTCAGCAGGAAAAACACAGAAAGCTTGAACAAACAAAACGATTTGAAAATATCGTTACGCTTGTTTTTTAGGAAACAGAATTATGTCTATGTCAATTGATAAAAAAATTATGCTGTATAAATAACCCACGCAAAACAAACTGATGCCCGCGGTAATAACACCAATTATGAGGATGAAAGTGTATTGCACTTTGCCCTTTTCGTTTCCGTTATGTAAATTCCTTCAAAGACAAGCGTATTAATTACGCGGAATATCGTGGTAAAAACATGAAATGCAAACTTTAAAAGTACTGTAGGGCAACACCTATTTGTAAGTACTTACTGAAGGGCCGTACGATGAAAAAGTACACCAGTAGCTATATAATCAAAAGATTCTTTATTGTTACTGGTTCGTGGTTGATATGTTGGTACGGATTCCGAAACAACAGCCTTCTCGATATAATAACTGCAAAATAATTTTCAGAAAAAAAATGCACTAAAAAGTATAAAATAATTTCTATTTCCTAATAGAAATTTCTATTTCATTCAATCATACAATTACGTAACAGATATGAATGAAACATATTTACTCGATAGATATTATATTAAATACATTTCAACCTTTTCGGAGGCGGCGCAAAATTAAAAGATTTTCTTGAACATGTCAACCTTTGGACAGCCGAACATAGGCAAAGATTCGATAGCTATTTTTTTTCTATACATATAACTCGACAGCACGCCGCGAAGTAGGTGTTAGTGCGTAGAGAATGTAACTATGGTCTATCTAGCCCTTTGCGGACGGGACGGTTCGATGTGAACCGTACCGTTGGGCTGAACTCCTGCCGCGATAGTCATTAAAAATTGCCAGTGTATTTTTCTGCTTAAACGCGGTTTTCGTTCATAGCATTCCAAGTCAAATTCTGGACATATTATATGTACATGCACAGATTTACGTGCATGCACACATGTACGCGTTTCTCGGCTCTATCAACTGTTTACGCCAAACGCATATATGAGTTATTCCACCAATTTGATGACTTACGCAGAACGCATATATGCGGCGGTAGTCCGCAAAGGGCTAGATTCATAGAGTATGCGACGGAAAGACTCGATCGCCGCATATACTATAAAGATAGAGCCCATCTGCCGCAAATTTGGTAATTCCCGCGTCGTGGGCTCCGTTTATCGGTTCTTAGATCCATGGCTTCCACATGCGAACGAAGTGAATTCAATTTCATTTATGTCAGAAACGTTGCGAAATGAAGATGCAGTCGTTACATTTACGTATATTATCAGATATATCTATAATAGTTCGTATTCCTTCTCAGGTTTTATTAATTTCCAATACGTCATACCACAATCAACTGGTTATTGGCAGCAACGTTTACTGAGGTATTTTTAATTATGCGCCGCCTCCGAAAAGGTTGAAATGTATTTAATATACTACCTAACGAGTAAATAAGTTTCATTCATATCTGTTACGTAATTGTATGATTGAATGAAATAGAAATTACTTCATTAGGAAATAGAAATTATTTTATACTTTTTAGTGCATTTCGAAGTCGGTGTATTTTTATTCTGAAAATTATTTTATTTAACGCTTTTTAGTGGAATGGGGAGAATTGTATAGGATACTGTGAGACAGTTCTTCCGGGCTTTTTTTTGTCTGCGTAAATGCCATGAGCATAATTAAGTAAAAGACAACATGGATATTCGTTTTCCAATTTTTTTTTTCGCTAATATCTTGAAAACTAAAGCTTTCCGTCAATTACGCATAAGGAAAAACTTGTTCAGAATCATGCCACTAATAACGTATTAGAAGGACATTAAAACCGTTCGAAGTTGGTTTCAAAAGTTAACAACAATTGTCGCTAATATCTCGAAAACAAAAGCTTTCCGCGAAATTTGTATATGAACAAAATTATTCAGAATCATGTCCGTGATAAGATATTAAAAGCGCACTAAAATCGAGAAAAGTTTATTTCAAAAGTTGCCGGTTGTTTTGCAATAACAACACTTTGCAATTAAAAAATGAAAAATTTTTTGATAATGGTACCAATGCGGAGTCAGAACCCACCAGATGCAAAAGGTTTCATTCCGATTGATCCATCCAGCTAGGCGTAATCGGCGAACATACATAGGGGGAAAAAAAAAAGAAAAAAAATATAGACTGATCGAATTGAGTAACCTCCTCCTTTTTCGAAGTCGGTTAAAAATGAAAGATGAGGACATTCTAAAAAATGTGGTATAGGTAGTAGAGAATAACAATTATATGTATAAGTTAATTGATATAGCCATACACATTCTTATTTTCAAAGCAGTCAATGTACCTCACACTATTCGTTACATTAAATAATCCTGTACGCATTATTTAAGGTTTTAGTAAAGGGATAATCAAGAGAAGAAATAATCGGTACAGGAAAACGTATACTATTTCCACAACAAGGTCCAAATCTAACAAAGTCCAAAGTTCCAATATAAATGTTGGAAATTTGCATAAATATGTGCATTACAGAACTACTTGTCCTGTTTATCGGTGAAATACGTGATTGAGGCTTTATACTGTACTGATTAAAAGTGCAGCCGAGAGTATCATAAAGAAAGTAAATAGCTATACAGTATTTAGAGTGGTTTAAACTTCATAGTTTAATTCATTGAAGATTAAAGGACGCGAATATTAAAACTGAATACAGTATTTACCGCCAAATCATTAATTTCTCGCTGCAAATATTCTCATATATATAAAAAAATCATTGTTTCAATCGATTTATGAATACATGCATTTTATGGATGATAAACGCAATATATTTGAGCCCAACCTTGCAACATCAAATAAACCAGCTGTATGCAAGCAGATCATAATCATGAATGATTCTGTCCCAACCAGTACGGCTACATCCACGATCACCACTAGACAAAATAGGCTAATGTTGAGAATGGGATGTTGCTCTTTTCCAATCCCGAACTCAAGATCAATTGGAAACTTCATTGGGCGAGATTCATTTGAGGGTAATATTACATCCAAAATGATAGGTGAAATGTGGTATAGTATTACTATACTCAATCCTGGATAAAAGAATGCTGTAAAATATTTTATATATAAGTTGAAATAATATCGAAATTAGAAAGCTGTCAAAATTTTGTTTACCCGCAAAAAATATTACCGTCTAATACCGTATAATCGTTTTCCATAAAATGCGTAGATCTGCATAACTCGAAGTACTTCGACATTATTCATCTTCCAATCAAGTCTGACTTGATATAGAAGTGCCTTTACCTGCATGTTACAATAATATTTATAAGAATTTGTGAACGTAAATTCAATGTCTATATGTGACTTACGTAGTTGATCTCATACCAGGTTACGTGGTACATATTAAAAGTTTAAATCATATGTTCAACACTATTTAATGTTAGATTTATTTGAATAATATGAACTTTGAAAATAAGAATCTGTATGGTTATGCCAAGTGATCTTACATTCTCATTACCTCGTACTATCTATACCACACTTGTATAACACTATTTACTATCATTTTCAGTTATTATTTCGAAAAAGCCGTCCTTGCGTAATCCGTAGCATCATATCATCCACGATGTTGTACAAATAACCAAACTATCACTTACCTAGTTACTGGTGTATTGATTCATGAAAGGGCACTTCAGTGAGTACTTACTTATAGGTGGCGGTCTACAACACTCTTAAGATCTACATCATTTCATATGTTCACTACAATATTCTGCGTAATTAATACGCTTGTCTTTGAAGGGATTTACATGGTGGAAGGGAAAAGTCCGAAACTCCATACAGTATCCTTACCTTGCTGGGCGTTATTATCGCCAGCACTAATTTGTTTTGCGTGAGTAATTTATACTGCACAGTTTTCTATCGATTGGCGTAGACATTATTTTCTTCCGTAAAAACAAGCGCAATAGGATTTTCAAATTGCTTTATTTGTTCAAGCTTTCTGTGACAATACTTCAATTATCAGATATCAGGGAGACTGTATTGTCAGTCATGACATTGCTCGCTACATTTGGGTACATATTTTGGTTAAACCTTTTAATCGAATACGTAATTGATAGTGCTAGCAGCATCTCTCTAACAACGTAAATGTCTTGCAGTGTTATGTGTACCAAGCTTTTCCTGCTAACTTCTAACGTTTTGACCGCTAAGTAGTCATATTATAGTAATACACGTCTTTACATTTAAATACGACTCTCATCTTACCAAAATCTCTCTCAGCCACTAATAACTAAGTTAGAATTGCAGACAAATTATTTCGAAGGTTTGTGAGTCTTGTTATAAAACAGTGCAGAGCAAATGGTTAACATTTTTCTATATACCCGTATCTTGACGTGTGGATGAAAACATTAACACTTGAACTACCAACCAGTCAAAATGACACGCTTCAGATTTCTCTTTCTATATTACAAAATTTTATTGTCGTAATTTTATGGAAATGTCTGTCATATTTTCTTGTACTAAAAACTTGTTCTATATGTTATTTGATGCATTAGTATTTATTTATTTCCCTTTCCATTTTATTTTTCATTCTTCGATATACGAGCATTTAATGTTGGTAGTTCTAGTGTTAATGAACCATTTGAGCGTACTTTTTTCGAGCTAACACATTTTGTGTCGTGTCAGATTTCATTTAACATAGCATTATGTCATTGTCTTTATTCACAGGTACAGTACCAAATGGTACGAAACGTCTGTAGCAACACAGAAATTATTGCAGGTGATTATACTGAAAAGCAACAAAAGCGTCTCATTCACCTTTTTTTCCATTATTACTCCGTCAATCACAAATTTCGCATTGGTATGTCAGTACTAGTGATGGTTTCCAAAAAATAATATTCTGTATTGAGTCCTTATTTTTCAGGTTTTAAAAGCAGCAGTATCCTACTTTATTGTGTTGCTGCCATTAGAATGACTCTACTTGTATGACAAAATGAAAATCAGTAAGATGCGAATAATCATACCAAATGCTGAGGATATTGATGTGAATTTCTCATTTTATTTCTTTACTCTGCAATTTTATTCATTTACAGTCTTAATAAGTGTGCCACAGTGTTCGTTATACAACTATTTCGGATTACTCAGCAAAATTTAATAAATAAGTGTTTGTATTACTATTTCTTTTTTTCATTCCTCATATTACGCTTCGAACTTTTAGTATTATAGTAATATAGATTCTGGTTAGCTTTTATTAACGGAGAGGAAAATAAATTACTTATCGAGATGTAAAATGATTTTTGTTTTCGTAGTAATGTAGCAGATGTTTAAAAAATCACAATGATAATTCTCTTAATAATCTACCTTACACAGACCTACGGTATTGGTCAATTTACTTGCACCCGTATTTAACATGAATAAGTAATTCTAAAATTACTGAAATTGTCTGGGCATCATTGGCTTCATTATTTGTATATCTATAATTTTCCAGGTTGTGATTATTAGTTTTCCGAATATATTGACATTTTTCAACCAATACTCGACAATATTAATATCTGTTTTAGTTTATAGCTGACACTTTTCAAATCGTGCAGGTTTTCTTAGTGCGCAATGTATCGTGGTCTATAATTACAGGTATAATACCAACTGGTATGAAACGTCTATACGAACGCAGAAATTATTGTACCTGTTCATATTGAATAGTAACAGAGGTTTTACGTTCAGCGTCCTAAATGTCTCTGTTGTATCAATCGAAGGTTTTACAGTAGTATGCTTAATATATATATTACGACCCCGAAAAACAATATTCTATATCGAATTCTCACTTTCTAGCTTTTAAAGACATCGGTATCCTGCTTTACTACTACTTCACTTCTATTATCTTTACAGTCAATCTTTTGATTACTTGATAAAACAAAAAACTTTATGAAACGGTTTACTATGCAACCTACTCAAAATACTGATATGAATCTACTGTTCTTTTATTTTGCGGTCCGCCATTAGGTTCCATTTGCAATCTTAATATTACAAAGTTCAATGTAAACTTACTAAAAATTAACGAAACTTATTAACTAAGTCAGCTGCTTTTCCTCTTTGCTTCAATTTCTTATAACAGAATCTCACTATATTAACCGTTGGTAGTATAATTGTAACATAATATAAATTCGAGCACTTACATCATCTTGACCAGTCATCCTAACTTTTCGCTTAAAACATTTGTCTGCATCTGAATGAAAATATAAAAATTTAACTTGGCTCAAAAAACTTTCTTCTCTTACTTCTTTTGTTACCCTATTATTTTCATGACACTATTATACCACCACGCTACAGTTACCATGCACCCTATCTTCATATGAATAAGTAATTCCACAGTCGTGTAACATGTCAATCACTATGTTGCATCGAAAGAATTTTTTTCATATGTCGCTTAAAAATCTTTCGAAGAGGTAACATTTGCAAAGGGTGAGGTGAAATGGAGGGTGGCTAGGTAACTGCGAGGTCAGTAGTTTTTGAGCTGCTACACGAGATGGCAGAAATGAATAGTTATTACAACTGGTGTATGTTCTTTCTGTCGGTGATTGGTCTTTGGCCGTACTGTAACAAGAAATTTCGGCTCTTACACAATAGCATCATCAGCCTCATTACTTGGTCATCTGTAATTTCCCAAGTACGGGTTACAAAGTTTGTTTTACGTACTAGTTGAAACAGTTATGAAAGCTTTCTAATGTCTCGTTATTTTGCGACCAATACTGAACAATCCAAATATTTTTTTCAGTTTGCAACTATCTTCGCTGTGGACAAAGATCTGTTTCAGCACCTTAGGGATTTATCAACTGCAGAAGTGGCAGTAGCGGCACTTACAAAGTACCACGCAACCTGGTATCAGATCAACGATGTAAGTCATGTATAGATCGATTCCGCGTTTACGAAACATTGCAATAAATATTATTATGAACTGCAGATAAAGACATATCTAGATGAAATTAGACTTGATTGGGAAACGAATAACATCGAGGTACTTCGAATTGTGCAGATTTACGCATTCCATGGGAAACGTCTCGTAATCCTTTTTGCGGGTAACGAAAATTTCAAGGGGCTTATAACTTTCATATTATTTCAGCTTATATTAAAATGTTTTACAGCATTCTTTTATCCAGGATTGTGTATAATAATGCTATAACATATTTCACCTATTATCTTGGATAAAATACTGTCCTTAAATGTGTCACGTCCGAACAAATTTCCAATTGATATCGAATTCTTAATTAACGAAGAGCAACATCCTGTTTACAACATTATTCTGTTATATCTATTACTGATCGTGAACATAACCACATTAGTTGAAACAGAATCATTCATAATTATGTTGAATTTGCATGTAGCTGGTTTATTTGATATTGCAAGGTTATACTGCATCCTAATTATATCATAATTATTAGGCATTCAATGTATTTCAAAATCGATGTTTTTCTAACTCGGTCGAAACAAAGATTTATTCAAGTATAGAAGAATGTTTGTACCGCGAAGTGAATGATTTGGTGTTAAAAAGTCTATTCATTTTTTAACCGACTTCGAAAAAGGAGGAGGTTACTCAATTCGATCAGTATATTTTTTTTTTTTTTTCTATGTGTGCCCGCCGATTACGCCTAGTTGGATGGACCAATCGGAACGAAACCTTTTGCATCTGTTTGGTTCTGACTCCCCATTGGTACCATTATCAAAAAATTTTTCTATTTTTAATTGCAAAGTATTGTTATTGCAAAAAAACCGGCAACTTTTGAAATAAAGTTTTCTCGATTTTAGTGCGCTTTTAATATCTTATCACGGACATGATTCTGAACAATTTTGTTCATATACAAATTTCGCGGAAAGGTTTAGTTTTCGAGATATTAGCGAAAAATTGTTGAAAAGTTTTGAAATCAACTTTGGACGATTTTCATGTCCTTTTAGTATGTTATCAGGGACACGATTCTGAACAACTTTTTCCTTATCCACAATTAAGGGGAAGCTTTAGTTTTCGAGTTATTAGCGAAAAGCTATTGTTACTAATATATTGAATTCTACGTATGCCTCCGTGTCTCTGGTGGTGTATGAGTCAACATGCAGTCGCCGATTTTCTACTGTTTCTACAAACACGTCTTGTCGGCCGATAAAAAGCGTGAAATAAAATAATTTTAAGAAAAAAAATACGCCGACTTCGAAATGCACTAAAAAGTATAAAATAATTTCTATTTCCTAATGAAGTAATTTGTATTTCATTCAATCATACAATTACGTAACAGATATGAATGAAACCTATTTATTCGTTAGGTAGTATATTAAATACATTTCAACCTTTTCGGAGGCGGCGCAAAATTAAACGTTTACTGAAGTATTTTTATTTTATACTTTTTAGTGCATTTCGAAGTCGGTGTATTTTTTTTCTAAAAATTATTTTATTTTTGTCTGCGTAAATGCCATGAGCATAATTAAGTAAAAGACAACATGGATATTCGTTTGCCAATTTCTTTTTTCTCTAATATCTTGAAAACTAAAGCTTTCCGTCAATTATGCATAAGGAAAAACTTGTTCAGAATCATGCCACTAATAACGTATTAGAAGGACATTAAAATCGTTCGAAGTTGGTTTCAAAAGTTAACAACAATTGTCGCTAATATCTCGAAAACAAAAGCTTTCCGTCAATTATGTAAGAGGAAAAAGTTGTCCAGATCCACGCCCCTAACAACATATTCGAAGGACATTAAAATCGTTCGAAGTTGATTTCAAAAGTTAATAATAATTTTTCGCTAATATCTCGAAAAGTAAAGCTTTCCGCGAAATTTGTATATGAACAAAATTATTCAGAATCATATCCGTGATAAGATATTAAAAGCGCACTAAAATCGAGAAAAGTTTATTTCAAAAGTTGCCGGTTGTTTTGCAATAACAACACTTTGCAATTAAAAAATTAAAAATTTTTTGATAATGGTACCAATGCGGAGTCAGAGCCCACCAGATGTAAAAGGTTTCATTCCGACTGATCCATCCAGCTAGGCGTAATCGGCGAACATACATAGAAAAAGGAAAAGGTTGCCGTTTTACTGCAATAACAACACTTTGCAATGAATAAAATAATTTTCAGAGAAAAAATACACCGACTTCGAAATGCACTAAAAAGTATAAAATAATTTCTATTTCCTAATGAAGTAATTTCTATTTCATTCAATCATACAATTACGTAACAGATGTGAATGAAACCTATTTACTCGTTAGGTATTACATTAAATACATTTCAACCTTTTCGGAGGCGGCGCAAAATTAAATAACATATTCAAAATAATCTTTTAATTTTGCGTCGCCTCCGAAAAGGTTGAAATGTATTCAATATACTACCTAACGAGTAAATAGGTTTCATTCATATCTGTTACGTAATTGTATGATTGAATGAAATAGAAATTACTTCATTAGGAAATAGAAATTGTTTTATACTTTTTAGTGCATTTCGAAGTCGGTGTATTTTTTTTCTGAAAATTATTTTATTTCACGCTTTTTAGTGGAATGGGGAGAATTGTATGGGATACTGTGAGACAGTTCTTCTGGGCTTTTTTTTGTCCGCGTAAATGCCATGAGCATAATTAAGTAAAAGACGACATGGATATTCGTTTTTCAATTTTTTTTGCAACAATAATCCTTTGCAACTAAAAAATGAAAAAATTTTTGGTAATGGTACCAATGGGGAGTCAGACTCTACAAGATGCGAAAGGCTTTGTTCCGATCGGATCACCCACCTAGGAAAAAACCGGCGAACATGGATAGAAAAAAAAAAATCAGGGACACTCTTTCAGGGACAAGTACAAACTAATTACATCATGATTGAGGGTGCTTCATCCATTTGTTCTTTGTTAACTTTCTTTGCAAAAATTTACTGCACATGTGTATCTCTTACGGTTTAGGACTGCGCAAGGGTGAAAGTATCCGTAAAATAATAGCAGATCCTGCGCAACAAATTTTCTAACAAATCAAATTGATGCACTTTTAAAACGATACGAAGACTGTACCAAACAATGGGAATAATACACCAACGTCAACGTGAACTCATCTTGCTGTATAGATCGCGTGTCAGAGCGGTAAAGCTTAGTTAGTGTTTTGGTACAGTGCATTGTAATTGCCCTTTCTTGTCTTTCCCGTGCATAGCACGGGGCGTTCCACTAATATTAATAACAATAGTTTTTCGCTAATATCACGAAAACTAGAGTTTTCCGTCAATTATGCATAAGGAAAAACTCGTTCAGAATCATACCACTAATAACGTATTAGAAGGACATTAAAATCGTTCGAAGTTGATTTCAAAAGATAATAACAATTTTTCGCTAATATCTCGAAAAACAAAGCTTTCCACGAAATTTGTATATGAACAAAATTGTTCAGAATCATGTCCGTGATAAGATATTAAAAGCGCACTAAAATCGAGAAAAGTTTATTTCAAAAGTTACCGGTTGTCTTGCAATAACAATACTTTGCAATTTAAAAATGAAAAATTTTTTGACAATGGTACAAATAGGGAGTCAGAACCTACCAGATGCAAAAGGTTTCATTCCGATTGGTCTACCCAGCTAGGCGTAATCGGCGAACATATGTACATAGAAAAAAAAATATACTGATCGAACTGAGTAACCTCCTCCTTTTTCGAAGTCAGTTAAAAATTAAACGGTGAAGGAAACTATAGAAGGAATCGGTGCTTACAATACGGGCGCACGGTTAGAACTAACTAAAAAAGAACTGCTACGACAGTACATGTTTCCATACCTGGTGTACTCGCAGGTCCTAGACCCTAATTAAACAATAACTTCGAAGGATGTGGGGTTTTCTAAAAACGGTGTAAGCATGGTCAAGGCTTTAACTTCAACAGTTTCTATGAAAAACATTACATAGCATAATCATAGTACAAACAATTGCTGAAATGTTGCTTAAAATTTAACGTTTAAACAATGAATATTTATATGTACAAATAAGCAATTAATTATGAATTGAATTAATAAATTGTGACTGCAATCAATGTGAAATTGTATCAGTCTAAAGGGTGATTATGCATAAGGCGTAGGAAAACCCCGCGGTGACCTCTGGCCAAAAATACGCATTTTTCGTATTATCGTAATATTTTACTTAACTGATTAAGTATATTTTTGAAGATTTGTACGTGATTGAAAAAACCACTGCAATATATCGTACGCTCCCGCCATTATGTTTGGTGTGATTGCCTTAAGCTCCAATCTTTTCTGCGCGAGTGATTCATTCTTTCTTTTTCAAAGATATCCTAAATAAGAACTTACAAAATGTTCTGTTTCTAAAGCTGTCTCAAACGGTATTTCAACCAGCAGAGAATAGAGAGACAATCTTATCCGTGTGTCTAATCAATTCTGCATTAGGATACATGTTTTTGGTGAACTTTACATTTCAACACATGATCAGTAGCTCTGAAAGTATCCCACTAACAACGTAAATATATTCGAATATTATTTGCACAAAATCTTTCTACCTAGTTTTTAATATGTTGATCATCACTTACTCATATGTTCATTATGAACGGCTTTATGTTTGCATTGGTTAAAAAAAAAAAAAAATATACTGATCGAATTGAGTAACCTCCTCCCTTTTTCGAAGTCGGTTAAAAATAATTAAATTGTTTCTGTTATTTCAGATTTGGCAAGCTAATTCGGACTTGACGAAACGCTACAGAAGCGAGCAGAAATTAGGAGCGGTGCTCATATAATAAATATCTTAATCGAAAGTTTCACGTGCGGAGTTCCTTCAGATGGTTCGACTATTTTAACGCAGAAGCAACATAACAGATCCCAATTCTGTGGTTTATACACCGTTTGAAGGTGAGCAATCACAAAATTATTAATTACTAGAATCCCAACCGGTATAATTAATTGTTCTACAAGTTAGGGCATTGACGATCGCGGTGTGAACAAATGGGCTCTACCTTTTCGTCGCGAGGCGCAGGCGAGACTCCCGTAAGTTCCTGAAATAGGGCAGCTTTATCGCGTGCTCACACCATGCACCGACGTAGAACAATTTGAATTGCTATCCTTTCTTGGAGGATCCAAAATTGGTTGCGGACATAAGTGAGCTGAAAGCCAGCATGCAAGAGATTTCGGTGAGTATTTTCTGAGGAGGGTTAGGAGCAAATGAGCCTTCAAATTAATCGGTGTTTTGTATTTTTAGGAAATTCTGTGTTGGCAAGCCGTCCCTTTGGACGGCTTAATTCCTCCTTGTCAAGGAACAGATGCCAGAACATCAGAAGACTCGATTTTGAAACGGTTCTGCCTTCCTTGAGGCACTTCAATTCACTGGAAAAACCTCGTTATAAACGTAGCCCAACCAGAATAACGTGGAATTCTGAATCTCGATCGGATTATTCTTACAAGGAACATCATCTAATTGTTATACAGGGTGTTACCTGTAACGCTACTCACGATTTTTCTCCACTTGCAGCCACCTTACGAAAAAAAGTTTAGAATAAAATTTGCAGGGTATGAAGTGCACAATAGATATTAGTACAGCAAATTTTGAAAACAGTTTGTCCTCTTGGCAAAGTCAAGGTCACCTTGGGTTTCTTAAATAGGAACATACATTTTTTTTTATTCATAGCTTTAGAGGACATCGAGACGAATTCAAAACATATATTACATTATATTTTTATTAACATATTACTCGATTTACAGAAGTGTAAAAATGTAAAGTACTTAGCTTTTGATTTTGGTAGGGTAACCATTATTTGGTTCCAAAGAGATCACTGAATGTAAACACGCGACTAGAATATAAGAAAAATACACTTTATTTAATTACATGTTCAAAATGTAACATATGCCGCCTTCCATCACATAATATTCCAGTCTTTTACTTCACATTTCCACTTCTGTAAATCGAGTAATATGTTAATAAAAATATAATGTAATATATGTTTTGAATTCGTCTCGATGTCCTCTAAAGCTATAAATAAAAAAAAATGTATGTTCCTATTTAAGAAACCCAAGGTGACCTTGACTTTGCCAAGAGGACAAATTGTTTTCAAAATTTGCTTTACTAATATCTATTGTGCACTTCATACCCTGCAAATTTTATTCTAAACTTTTTTTCGTAAGGTGGCTGCAAGTGGGCGAAAAATCGTGAGTAGCGTTACAGGTAACACCCTGTATACCGATTTTTATATGTGAAATATTATACAATACAAAAAAGTGTTTGACATGTATTTTCTTTTACGTGCGAAATCCATTTTGAAGTGGTGAAAATAAAATTGAGGTTGAGAAAACTATTCTTACACATGTCTTGGGAACTATTAGACCTAGACAAAGAATTCAAAATGTCAATTTTTCCGTTTTGAAAGGTCAATTATATAGCGCATGTGGATATTTGAAAAATTTGTTTGTTTAAAAAATATGTTAAAAATTTTGATCTATTTTGATCGAATTTCTTATACGTGAACTAAGTGAAAAGTTCATAGTGTATGTGAACTTTGGAAAGAGAAAATACGGATAAATTGAAATTTTTAATTTCTCTCGTACAAAAATTATTACTGTAGTTGTAATTATACGCACACTTTATACTTCCGTTTGGAGCGCGGCTGACTTCTATACAGAATATTCTGCCAATTGTATTACATTATATTTTATATATTAAATTATTCAAAAAAAAATCTTCCATGGTTGTCCCTATAAAATCTGGTGCCCGAGACAGGCATCTGTTTGTCTCGAGTTATAAGCACATACTGATTGCAATATGTACTCCATTTATAGACGATATAAAAGCGCAGATTGCACTCGTGTGAAGTGTACTATCTTCATGGTTAATTTAGATTATGTGTTCATTGAGCGTTATTCCACGTTTGTAAAGAATATATGTAGCAAGTATTAAAAGAGCTTGCTAAAAAGTGTTTTGCTAAAGCTCTGAAAAGACTTAGATTTGTTGTAACTCTGAAAACATCTTATTTTTTATAATTTCGAGAACAGTGATTTTTATCTTGAAATAGTATTCTAATGCAATGGTATTCGCTGCAAGATAATGTTAGTAATCTCGAAGTGTATTTTCTAAAGTAACAGTTTTGTAACTTTAAGTAGTGCACGTTTACATTTTTTCTAGAAAGTATAAGACTCAATTTAATTAGCTAATAAGTAATATTATATATGATATGATTATATGATATAATCAATAAAAATATCACACTTAGAATTTCTTCGGACACGTCGATAAAGTAAAGTTCTAGCAAACAACACAGGCGCTACAGAAATGTGGGTTTTTCCTCGGAAAACTGCTCTAAATCACGTAAAACTTTGCAGATAAACTCCTTTCTATGAAAAGAAACATCTGTGAGAACACTATTTGTGGCTATTCGAGAAAAATTTTTACCATATTAATATCACTCTCTACCTTACTGACGGTACATATATGTTATGTGTATGCATATACGTCTATATATAAAATTCTTGTAATTTTGTTGTACATGATTAATGTAAATTCTATCTGCACGAAAACACTGAATAGGTTTGGTATGGTTTTTGAGGGAGTTTGCAATATATTCCATGAGCCCAAAGATGCGGATTATGTGCTTAGAACAGTTAACACACTACGCAGGATTTTGTCGGTAATATAGGGAATGACATAAGATTAGTAGAAAATTTTCTTTCGAATCGCCAGGACCATTCCTACAGATATCCTCTTTTATAGAAAGAGATAGTGCACAAAATTTGGTCGGTGTCGAAGCATAACAGTTTTCAGAATTTGCATCGTAATATCGAATCTTCCAAACTGTCATGTCGGTCACGAAGAACTTTCGCCTCGGCTCCGTCGTCGGTAATGAGGAACTCTATTTATATTTATTAACAAATAATTAATGCTGAAATCAATTGGACATGATTCAATTAATGACTTTTGAATATTTCCAATTTTGTTTAAATAGCAACATCATTTATTCATTTATTCTGTTTTTAAACCTTCAATTAAACATACGTATCGAAATACATAGTCAAAATGAATTTAGTAATATTAACTGTCTTTGCGCATCGTTTTATCTATGTGTGGTAATGTTGGAAGACAATTTCTATAGAAATTTGGAAATATTTCTTCCTTATTTAATTAATTACTTGCTATATTTAATTAGTTAAATAATTAGTAACGTCACCAAATGATTCTGGACTTTTTTAATTTGAATACACGTTCTTGATTAAAGGTTTTATAACAGAATGAATTGAAGATGATTTTGTTTTCAAAATCAAATGGAATACAATAAAAGGACGGTTGCTTGAAACATCAATCATTTGTTCTGGACTGCAAATAGAGCTTTTCTTAACCGACGACTTTGAAAATTGAATTTTTCTTCACCGACAACTCCGATGATCAACACATTTCTGTGGTGAGCATCAGAGTCGTTGGTCAAGAAGAGTTCTATTTGTATTTCTGAACAAACGATAAATGTTTAAAGCAATTGTTGTTTGAACGTTTTCATTTGTATTATAAAGACAAAATCGTTTACTATTGTATCACTGTACCTCCCACATAGGTATATTTTGTATGAATTTTATATAACTTATATATATTTTCCGCAGTTTTCGTCGACCGACAGTAGACAGTTACACAATGTAAAAATCGTTGAAGCAAGGTAGATAATTATATTAAATTCACCTGCAGAGAATTGAAGGCAGTAGACGGTGCATCGAGTTTGATGCCCTCGGAAAAATAATACTTTCTTTACGTATTTTTTTCCATTTGTCTTAACCGCCTTTCTATCATTGATTTATAGCTTCGTAGCAACCGAGTCTACGTATCCCTTGGATACGGTATTTGTACGGGGGTAGCTACCCCCTTCCAGGCTCAGTCGGCGTCAGTTCTTCGAAGTTAAAGGCTGTACTGTGCGTTGCTGCTGCTTCTTCATTGCAATTCACTGGATTTTGAATATTGTTTATCAGTGCAAGTATCTGTATTTTAATATATAGCAGTGTTTGAGGATGTGAAACCCTTATGGTGTCAAAAATGTGAAATTCTAGTGAACCGTTGTGCTTATGCGTTGACAGCTACGGCCGCGATAGGTATCTGTTATGAAACATATCGAAATCGTAATTATGCTCATTATTGTGTGTAATATATTTTAATTTTCTGAATGTGTGAAAGATTGGAAATTCGAGGGTGAGGAATGTTATATTAATACGTTAATTGTCACGATGACAATACATATTTGTTGTGATACGTTGCACTTACCCCTGCACCTAACTCGAGAACTGATCATCTTTTCGAAAATTATGTAACATACATAGGAAAGTAGGATACGAGTAACATGGTTAGTAACTGTAGCGTGGTGGTATAATAGTGTTACATATTAAGAAAACACCAGGGTAAAAAAACGGTAGAAGAAAATTTTCTGAAAAAGTTAATTGTGTTAATTAGTGTGCGTGTCTGATACGATTACACATTTCACTATGATAATGTAAAGAATTTGAAAGTCAAAAATTCCAAGTGTTACATTAACACGTTGATTGTTATATTAAAAGTGGGTACACGAAGCATGCTAAAATCAATAAACACAATTAATTTTTTATATTATTGGTTTTATTCGAGGCGTTTTAATAGTAGCACCATATTTTTGAAAATTTTATAAGTTGTTCACATATTCAGATTGGGAACATTTTGTTTCAAGTAAAATAACAAAAAATTAATAATTCATTAACAAATAACTTATTATTTCAAATGCATTGTTATTTTTATTATATAAATGATGTGACAAAGGTAATTTTATTCTGTGTTTAATACGAGTAAGGTATTTCCAAATAATTTTTTTATTTACATTATTTTATTGGAATCAAACGATAAACAATTTGAGATCAGAAATTTAATGGCATAAATAATTCCTTTCTGTCAATTATTTGCATGATATACATATTTATTTCCTAATTAAAACAAAATACTCTTTATTATAAATATTATTTGGATATTATTGTTGCAAATATTCGTATTCATTTTTTAACCAAAGAATTATTTGATTACTTACACTGTATTTTCTGTTTTTTTTTTTTTTTTTTTTTTTGAAAAAATTCAAAACCTTCTCAAATGACTTCTTTAGAAAATAAGGAGTAGTATTTTTTTTGCCGCAGCAAATTAATTATCAGGCTCAATAATTTTAGGACTGTTTATTCATGTCGAAGACGGTTCCAAGTAAATTGACCAATACCATCGGTTTGTATGTGGTAAGTTATGAAGAGAATTATCATTGTAATTTTTTAAATACGTGCTACTTTACTAGAAATATGAAAATGTTTCCTTCAAACCTTCAAATCTTCGAAATCTCCTTCGTCTGGAAAAAGAATTATTAC
The DNA here is from genome assembly GCF_050947335.1 of Megachile rotundata. NCBI lineage: Eukaryota > Metazoa > Arthropoda > Insecta > Hymenoptera > Megachilidae > Megachile > Megachile rotundata. Next base: position 5,731,140 of record NC_134989.1, read on the forward strand.
TTGCATGTTACGGCTTCTTTGAACTATTCAACTCTCATATAAAAAGTCTTTCTGTACTTCTAAAAAGAACAGAGATAATGGAGGCGGACATAGTTACTGGACCACCTTGCATGCACGTTCTTTTGAGGCCGTTAATATTCACTTTAAGTAGTTGAAATTGGATATCAAAGTTAGGGATGCAGAACACATTTTGCTGGATATTTCAGTAATTTTTAGAGATAGAGGTGTACCATGCATAAATAAAATTTATATTGTAGAATGACGACTTTCATAGTGCTAAACAGTGTGTGTAACCGCTCGTACGAGGTTACTCGCGTCGCGAACTGATCGCACGGATTTTTTAACTCCGTGCCACGAGGTCGTAAATCTCGTGACTCGTTTGGCTACGATCCTTCGCGACGCGCTGCTCTGCGGAATTAACTTTCGAGCAGTGATTCAAAATGAGTCCGAACGATTGACTCCGGAAAATGGATAAGTCCGTAACGTTGACTTACTGTCCTTAGCTCTCGATCGTGCGAGCTAAGGAGCCCTGGCGAAAGTTTTGGAAACACGCTGATTGGTCATCATTCGATTTTTGATTTTCCAATCAACGTGTCCCTTGACTTTTTCCCACCCTTCCGTTACGCCCTTAGCGCGTTTCTTTAGGAGGGTGGGACGGTACCAGAGCGTACGTGAGAAATCTGCAAGTCCGGCAACGCCGGGGTTTTTCCTCTGGGTCTCAGGCCCGATGGCCGTAAAGTACCGTAACGAATGTACCGTCGAAATGACCCTTCAGAATTACCGAATTTATGACAGGAATTGGCTATCGAGGACGAAACGAAACTAAAAATTTAACGCTATTGTACGAAAAAAGGTAAATGAGTATTGCAGGAAATAAGGAAAAAGTCTTTCTCAAAAATAGCCATTGTCGTGTGTGCATTAAATATTAAATTACGTGTATGCAATAAATATTAAAAAGTTAAAAAGTAATACATCTTTTTATATCTCGATAAATAATAGTTTATTTTCCCATCCGTTCATAGAAACTAACTAGAATCTATATTATTATAGTACTAAAAGTTTAAAGCGCAATTTGTGACATGTAAAAAAGAAACAGTAATAAAACACTTATTTATTAAACTGTGCTGAGTAATCCGAAATAGTTGTATAACGAACACTGCACACACTTATTAACGCTTAAATGAATAAAATTGCAGAGTAAAGAAAATTAATAAGAAATTCACATCAACGTCCTCAGCATTTGGTATGATTATTCGTATTTTACTGATTTTCATTTTATCATACAAGTAGAGTCACTGTAATGATAGCAATACAGTAAAGTAGCATATTGCTGCTTTTGAAAGCTGAAAAATAAGGATTCAATAGAGAATATTATTTTTAGGAGACGATAGTACTGACATACCACTGCGAATTTGCGATTGACGGACTAATGACGGAGAAAAAGTTGAATGAGACGCCTTTGTTGCTTTTCAGTATAATAATCTGCAATAATTTTTGCGTTGCTACAGACGTTTCGTACCAGTCGCAACTATACCTGTGAATAAAGACAAAGACATATTGCTATGTTGAATGAAATCTGGTACGACTAAAAGGGTGTTAGTTAAAAAAAATACACTTCAATAGTTCATTAACCCTATCGCTACGGTGATTTTTTCTGAGAACTCCTTCAAGGATAAACATATTAATTACGCAAATATCGTAGCGAATACATGAAATGGTGTATACCTGCAGTAGGTCAATCTATTAATAAGTACTTACTGAATAGCTCGTCGATGAAAAAATACACCTGTAGCTATGTAACTGATAGAGTTATTTGCATTGTTTCGTGGATGAAGTGATGCTACGGATTCCGCAACGACGGCTGTTTCGAAATAATAACTGAGAATGAAAGATATGAACATTTTAAAAAATGTGGTATAGATAGTACAGATTAATGAGAATGATCACTTGATATAGCCATACAGGGTATCCACGCCTAACAACGAAAATCAGTAAATTCCTAATCCTTGTATCTCGAAAACTAATAAAAATCGGGTAGATATATTAAATTTTAATGAATTCATCTTGAAAAGTACTATCGTTTAATCGAAGGAAAGAATAGTTCCATTTAAAAAACGAAACTTCAAAGACATATCTTTTACATTAATAACATTAAAACGTTTTATTTAAGCCAAAACATGGAGCCCCTTTTATCCTGCAATTTTCATATAAAAAGTTTTTCGTGTCACCAGTAGTTCATGAAATATCGGCTGTTATACTTACACGTGGATACCCTGTGTACATTTTTATTTTCATTTACATTAAATAAATGTCAACGCACAATTTAAAGTTTTAGTAAATAGGTAATTGAAAAAAGAAGTACTATTTCCCGCTACAAATATTCCCCCATACTTGAAAAAATCGTTGTTTCAATCGATTTAGAAGTACGTGCATTTTATGGATAATAAAGACAGTATATTTCAGGATAACCTTGCAATACCAAATAAACCAGCGACATGCAAGCTGAACATAATCATGACTGGTTCTGTTCCAACCAGTATGGTTACATCCATGATTATCGCTACATAAACCAGACTAATGTTCAAAATAGGATGTTGTTCTTTTTCAGTGAAGAATTCAATGTGAATTGGAAACTCGAGTGGGCGAGATTCCTTTAAGGGACAATTATATCCAAAATAATGGGTGAAAAATGGTATAATGTTAATATAAAAAATCCTGGATAAAAGAATGCTGTAACACATTTTATATAAGTTGAAATAATATTGAAATTGCAAACTTTTTAAGTATTTATTCACCTGCAAAATATATTACTAGACGCTTTCCATGAAGCTTTCAATCAAGTCTGACTTCATCTAGATATGCCTTTAACTGGATTTGACAATAATATTTATATGAATGTTTCGTAAACGTGAATTCAATCTTTATACATATGTGACTTACGTCGTTGATGTAATACCAGGATGTGTGGTATCTTGTAAACACGACTACTGCTATTAATGTAATTGATATATCTCTAAGTTGCTGAAACAGATTTCTGCTTGCAGTGAAGAAAACTGTAAACTAAGAAGGACATTAAGTTTGTTAAATGTAGGTCGAAAAATGTCAGAAAATTTTCATAAACGTACCAAATAATACTTAAATCAAATTTGATAACCCATACCTGGGAAATTACAGATGAACAAGTAACGAAGCTGATGATGCCATTATGTAAGAGCCGAAATTTTTTTGTGCTGTGCGGCCAAAGTCCCATTATCGACATTAAGAACATGCACCACTTGTAATAGCTATTTATTTCTGCCTTCGCGTTCGGTGGTTCAAATGCTTCTGATCTCCAAGACATCAATGCACCCTCCATTACACTTCATTCTTCCGCAAATATTACCTCTTCGAAGGACTTTTCAGTAAAATATGACAAAAATTCTTTGGATGCAACACAGTGATTGACAGGTTGCACGATTATGGGTAAAAGAAAAGCCGGGAGAAGAAAGTTTTCTGAGCAAAGTTAAATTTGTATAGTTTCATGCAATAAGAGCTTATGTGGGAGGATACTCTTCGATTACCCTCAGTTGGTTTACGTCCTCCGAAAGCAGAACACAGGTTCGTACGCAGACAAGTGTTTTGTGTGATGTCTTACGAAGACTGTAGAAGGTGATGTAAGTGCACGAATTTATATTATATGACAATTATTCTACGAACAGTTAAGGTAATGAGGTTCAGTTGGAAGCAATGGAAGCAAAAGAGGAACGCAGTTGACTTGGTTAATAAGATTCGTTAATTAAATTTTAGTAGGTATATAACAAACATTAAGGTCGCAAATGAAAAATAATGACGCACCGCAAATTAGAAGAACAACTGATTCATATATTTGTTTTATCAAGTAATCAGACGGTTTACTGTAAAGATAGTAGAACAGTAAAGTAGGATACCGATGCCTTTAAGAGCTGAAAAATGAATATTCAACATGAAATATTGTTTCGCGGAGTTGTAATATGTATTAAGCATACCACTGCAAAACCTTCAACCGACGGAGCATAGACACTTAGGATATTGAATTTGAAACCTCTGTTACTCTTCAATATGATCAGCTGCAACAATTTCTGCGTTGGTATAGACGTTTCATACCAGTTGGTATTATACCTGTAATTATAGACAACGATACATTGAGAAAACCGGTACGATTTGAAAAGTATCAGTTAACCTTTTCGCTTCGGCTGTCCAGTCCGCCGAAGTACTATAACTGAACGAAAGCGCGCGCCGTGAATACGTGCAGTACGCGTTGTTGCTGTATATACGTTTTCCTGAGACTTAAATGACTATTTTGCTGAATAAAGCAATCTTTGCTACAATATAATGAGTATAATTTAGATCTTTGATATAAAAACATTTATAACGTACAATTATAACATTTATAACTTACAAAGCTACAGTATTTTACAATATTTACTATATTTACAATATTTTAATTATGAATTAATTATGATGCGCAAACAAGTTAATATATTAATGTGAAATGATTAATAGTATAAGCACGTATGATTAATTTTGTTAAGCGGCACTCGTACCCACAAGTCATATTGTGCGCGCCGCTTATAAGCGGGCTCGAAGCGGAAGGGTTAAATGAAATTCCTTTTATAGTACATGATCATTTTAAGTCAGATCTCAAGACGGATAGTTAAAAAGTGTGCCTACTCTAACATGGCGTAATACATGATTACACGATCTTTTGAACAGTGCAAGTAAGTGGCATGCCTTAAACGAATATAACATCAATGTGAACAACGAAAATAAAAAACTCCGATAATAATGGGAAAATGCAATGAAAACAGAATTTGGGGAACTATAAAGAAATTGTAATGTTACAAATATTTGCATGTTCTCAAACTTTGTAAATTCATGTCACGTTAGTTGAAATTACGTAAAAAATATGTACCGTATTTCCGATGAAATATATGTCGCTAATTTCCCTGTTGACATTACGTGTTTTTAACCGACTTCGAAAAAGGAGGAGGTTACTCAATTCGATCAGTATTATTTTTTTTTTTTTTTAACCAATGCAAACATAAAGCCGTTCATAATGAACATATGAGTAAGTGATGATCAACATATTAAAAACTAGGTAGAAAGATTTTTTGCAAATAATATTCGAATATATTTACGTTGTTAGTGGGATACTTTCAGAGCTGCTGATCATGTGTTGAAATGTAAAGTTTATCCAAAACATGTATCCCAATGTAGAATTGATTAGAAACACGGATAAGATTGTCTCTCTATTCTCTGCTGGTCGAAATACCGTTTGAGACAGCTTTAGAAACAGAACATTTTGTAAGTTCTTATTCAGGATATCTTTGAAAAAGAAAGAATGAATCACTCACGCAGAAAAGATTGGAGCTTAAGGCAATCACACCAAACATAATGGCGGGACCGGACGATATATTGCAGTGGTTTTTTAAATCACGTACAAATCTTCAAAAATATACTTAATCAGTTAAGTAAAATATTACGATGAATACGAAAAATGCGTATTTTTGGCCAGAGGTCACCGCGGGGTTTTCCTACGCCTTATGCATAATCACCCTTTACACTGATACAATTTTACATTGATTGCAGTCATAATTTATTAATGCAATACATAATTAATTGTTTATTTGTACATATAATAAGACTATCTCATGTAGTTAGTACCAAATCATAAAATACATATGCGGAAAAAATATACTAAAATTATTGCATAAATACATAATGACAAATAACAATTTTTTTTCAAATACATATATTTTACATTCCAGAAGTTGAATGTAGAGAGTAATTCGCTCGAACACAATAAATCGTAACTAAAATAATAGGAAGGATACAAAATTAATTTGCTACCTGAAAAACTGATAAATATTTATTGTTTAAACGTTAAATTTTAAGCAACATTTCAGCAATTGTTTGTACTATGATTATGCTGTGTAATGTTTTTCATAGAAACTGTTGAAGTTAAAGCCCTGACCATGCTTATATCGTTTTTCGAAAACCCCACATCCTTCGAAGTCATTGTTTAATTAGGGTCTAGGGCCTGCGAGTACACCAGATTTAGACACATGTACTGTCGTAGCAGTTCTTTTTTAGTTAGTTCTAACCGTGCGCCCGTATTGTAAGCACCGAATTCTTCTATAGTTTCCTTCACCGTTTAATTTTTCCATTTATAAATATAATTATTGATCTGATATATTCTACGCGTCTATTTTATTTCACATAACCCCTGAACAGAAACAAATGTAACGATATCAAGGAAGACCAGTTTTTGCAAACACGCCAATGCAGAAAGGAGGCGGAAAACCCTGGTTTATATCTTAAAATTATCGTGGTCCGAAATTGGTCAATACATACATATAAAGAAAATACTTACTGAAGTGCCATTCGATGTATTGTAGTACCGGTAATTATGTAATTGATGCTTTCAGTATTTTTGCAATTTCGCGGAAGATATGATACAGATGAATCTGCAAGAACGGCTTTCTCGAAGAAAAGACTAAAAATGACAAATAAGAGCATTGTCAGAAAGGCGGAATGGTTGATACAGAATAATGAGAATATAAGATTAATTTATTTAAACATACAGAGTCCGAATCAGGACAATCCAGCTGACTCGTCTTATTAGTTGCATGAGGAAATGTTCAAAATACACTAACGCTTACGAAAATGAGTAAATAAAAAACATGTACCTGATAAGGAAACAAACTGTACCATCTCTTTCAAAAAATTGTGTATGGATTCTACTCCACTTTTCTTTTCTGAAAGTTAAGTATCGTCCAGAAACTGCTTTGGAAACATTCGATAGTTTGTAAAGTATTTTATTCTATATACGTTTACGGTGTACAATTAGACTTTTCTATTTTATTAATAATACACAATTTTTAGAAAGGTTTGGAAAACTAGATCTAATTCTTTTGAGGATTAAGGAAGCTAAATATCATTAAAAACGAATGACTCAGGCAGTAAAATCATTAATCTGACATTTGAAATGTTCTTTAATATTTTCCAAGATCTATGTTTCATTGAATGTAGACGGGACGTGAATTTTATGAATAACACAGTATTATTTATTCGAGATACGAACTTACCTAGCAACTTCAAATAATCCAGCGATATGCGAGGTGATCATGATCATAAGCGATTCTGCCCCAACTAATACAGTTATATCAATTATCAAAAAAAAATGTAGTAAACCAGTGCTGATAATTCGGTGTTGTTCTTTGTTGATAAAGAATTCTGCAGTTATTAGAAACTTTACTGAACGAGACTCATTCAGTGGTAAAATTTTATCCAAAATAATAGGAAAAGTATGGTATAGTATCACCAGACACACTGAAGGGTAAGTAAAGGCTGTAAGAAGTAATACTGTGTGTTCACTTTCGGACGTTCAAACTATTTAAGATTCTTCTCACCCGCAAAACTGATTACTAGACGTTTTCCACGAATGGCATGGATCTGCATGATTCGAAGTGTATCGTCATTATTCGTCTCCCATGCACGCCTGATCCGATCTAGAAACGCTTTCACCTGCATTTTAAATGTTATGTAAATTAAATGGTATATAACGTGAATCCAATTCCTATATCCGACTTACGTCGTCGATAAGATACCATGTTGTGTGATATTTTGTAAGTGCGGTGATTGCCCCTGATATAAATGCTATTATCCTTAACAGACGAAACATACTTGCCTCCAAACTGAAGACAGCTGCGAACTTAAAAAGATATTAATATTCTCAAGTGTTAGTCGAAAAATGTCAAGATATTCGGAAAAGTTTGACATCGTATCATTTAGTTTTATAAATTTATAATTAATACCTATAGTAAGTCTACTAATCCAAACCTGTAAAATTACGGATGCCCAAGTGATGAGACTAATGATGCCATTTTGCAGGAGTCGAAATTTCTTGTTTGAGTACGGCCAAAGTCCTATGACTATCAAAAAGAACATGCACCATTTGTAATTTCCATTCATTTCCAACATCGCGTGCAGTGGCTCAAACACTACTGATCTCCGAGTCATCTATCTACCCTCCATTTCACCTCACCCTTCGCAAGTATTACCTTGCGAAAAAGATTTTCAGGTGAAATATAACAAAAATTTTTTTAATGCAAGAGAATGATTGACATATTACAAATTACTTATTCATAAACGTAGGGTGCGTGTATCGCGATCGGTATCTGTAACACGGTGGTGTAAGAATGTTATTAAGAAAATGATAGGGTAAAGAAAAAGCGAGAGAAGAAAATTTTCTGAGCAAAATTAAATATTTATATTTCTATGCAATACGAGCTTTCGAGGGATGATACTGTTCGATTGATCTCAGTCCGTTTGCGACCGCCGAAGAAAGAGCTTGTATTATAACAGTCTTTAGTTAGCGGTGATATGATCGAGTGGCCAGTGAACACGATGCAAACACTTAAACATATATTGTATTGTAATTTTCCTTCTAATATAGCAGTGACGGCGTCGGTGGGTGTAGATGAAAAAAAGTCAGTTTACTTAACAGTCACTCAACAAGAGAGATACAAGAGAAGTAAGTAAGTAATTACTTGTTTATTAAGTTTCATCAACTAATTCGAAGTAGTTATATAATGTACATCGTAACAACCATATACAGTAAAGTACTACTACATATCTCGAGGGATGGAAACTGCAGATTCGAGATAACCTCAGTATGTTGCATAATTATCCACTTCCTGGTGTTTATTTCTATAGAATCAGTAGGGTTTCTTTGACGATAGCAACATTGTAAAGTAGGATACTGACGTATTTATAAGCTGAAAATTCGAGATATAATACAAAATATTCTTTTAAGAGTTGCGTTAATAGATATTGACATACCACAGCGAAACCTTCAATTGACGGAGAAAAGACGTAAGAAAGTTAAGGTAAAACCTCTGTTACTTCTCAATATTATCATTTGCAGCAATTTCTGTGTTGCTATAGATGTTTCGTACCAGTTGGTGTTGTACCTGTGAATGTAGCCAATGATTTTATGGTTAGGGAAAACCAGTACAGTAGAATTGTAGAATAGATTGTAGGAAGATAGTGTACTTCAATAATTTTGCATTTTAATTCAAATATCACATTACGCGTTTAAAGAGTCACGTCAAATATTCGTTTCGACATTACTTAAGTACCAATTCCTTTTTACCTAACTTGTTTAGGATATTTGATATTTTGACTAAAGATTGAGAAATCAAAATCTACCGATGCATGCAATTATTAATTATTGTAAATATAACAATTAAACAAACTTACGTGCTTTGTTCAATCCTGCATTTTGTGTAATGTCTCAATCTTTTAATTGAAATATTTTTTTACAGAATTAAGTTTGTCATATATATATATATATATTTAAGGTATTAAATATGTCGGAGCGTACCACCGGTGGTACATGTGGCACGGAACATGTTAACTATATGTTCAAACTTCGAAATGCACTGCGGTTCTGACTCATGTGTTAAATACGATTTCACTTATATCAAAATTAAATACTGTATTATATCTTATACGGGGAGAATAATATTATTGGCATCGATCGATGATGTAAGAAATTGGAGATACCATAACAGTTTGTTATCCCTTTGAAATTTAATTGCTTTAACGCTTTGAGATTGCACGTTAAACTTGTTAAAATAATGAAAAAATAATAACTTAATTTTCGTAAAAAAAAATCGGCTACTCTGACGATATTTGGATATTTTTGCTACATATAGCTGGAAATACTTCGTAAAATTATTCTTCAGTAAATAAGTGGAAACATCCCACTAGAATTGATCGGACCAAGATTAACGTGCAACACCACAGTACGGGTACTTTACGAGTTTGTTAAAAGTAAGCTGGACAAACGTGGTTTATATAAGATTTCAAGACATTTACGTTATTACAGGAATGTTGTTAGCGCTGTCAATCATAGACTCAACTGTAAGGTTCATCAAAAGCATGTGTCCCAAAATAGTACTGATCATTATCACGAATAACATTGTCTCTCTGATATCTGCCATCTGTAGTATCGTTTGAGACAGCTTAAACAAACGGAACAATTTATAAATCCTACTGTATCTGTTTGGTAAAAGAAAATCATGTGAAATGAACATAAAGTTGTATAATATACTTACGCAAAATAAACTGGCGCTTAAGCTAATCACGCCGAATATAATGGTGACTCCGTAAAATATCTGAACATGTTTCTGTAAATCCTGTACGAGTTTTTGAAAATGTATTTAATCAATTAAACGGAATTAAAGTTGACGTAGAACTTGGGCAATGCATAGCTTAGATTATATGATTATTGTGGGTCGACACTTGTTAGTACCAAAATACTAATTTTATTTCTAATAAAGTGAAGTGGCGTAAGTGTAGATTGGTTTTTGTAAAGTTAGTATTTAAACGTATTTTCAGTCTGCTATGTAAATACTTAACGCTGTCGATATCGAACGATTTGTACAATTACTACTATTTAATTAATATTAACTAGGACCTTAATTTTCCTTGTACATTTTGATTTTGATAGGATATTGCCTAAAATGTCAACTTCTCTGCACTTTCCCCGAAAATGGGGTAAGAGCGTAACTTGAAGTTAAAATACTTTGAAGCTTTATTTCATGTGCAATGGGGCAAGAGCAGAATTATTAACAAATCTGCTATAAAATGCTTTTTACTGCATTATGCAAGTATTCTACACTGCAAACAAGTATTCTTAGCTAAAGTGTAAAAGGGGATATAGTGAAACAAAATATGGAAACGAACATACTAAATGGAGAAATTTCGCTTATATTGTAATAAAAATAGGACTTACCCCACTTCACCTTGTACAAAAAGAAAGCAAAATACTCACTGAAGTGCCTTCCAATGTACAATCACACCACTAGTTATGTAACTAGCACCTTTATTATCTTTACAATCTCGCGGAAAACCAGATGCAGCGCATTCCTGGAGAACAGCTTTTTGAAAATAATAACTAAACATAGTAGATGAGAACATTATTATAAACACCGAGTAGATAATACAGGATAATGAAAATGTAATATCCGTTTACTTAGATATACGTAAACCTATTCAAAGCAGTGTACCTATCTTACTGTATTGGCTACGGTAGACAATGTTTTTGAGACAAGGTTTACTTTTCGAAATAAAGCAGTATACAAGTTTCTATGAAGATATTGGTATATGCAGAGTTGTCCCACATAAAATGTATCTGTACCAATGAGAGCCGATAAGAAAAAAGAACGCAGAATATATAATTTTAATTTTAAAGCAATTCATGACGCAGTCGACAACGGGGAATTAGTTTAACATTGCTCTATACGTTTTATTTAATTTTTTATATACAAAGGTGATTATAAATTTTCATTAGGTAGAAACTACCGCTTAAAAGATCTTCGTTTCATTCGACTTAGGTAAAACATTCACTCTTACCTTGCAATACTAAATAAACCAGCGATATGCCAACTAAGCATAATTAGAAATGATTCTGCCCCAACAGTTATAGATTCGGCCACTGTTAATAATAAACATAGTAAAAAAGCAGTGAAAACAGGATGTTGTTCTCTGTCAAACATTAGTACGACATCTACTGGAAGATTTACGGCACGTGATTCATTTAATGGCAAAACTCTATCCAAAATAATTGGCGATATGTGGTATAACACTATTATACACACAGGGACGTAGGCAACTACTGTAAAATATACTATAAATTCATTTACGTTCTGAATGATAAACTCTTTACGATTTTTCTTACCCGCAAAAGTAATTACAAAACGTTTTCCAAAAAAGGCGTGTGTCTGCATAATTCCAAGTATTTCGTCATTATTAATCTTCCAATCAAAGCTGATCTGATCTAGAAATTCTTTCATCTGCATTTTACAACGACACTTATGTGAATGATCCGTAAACATGAATTCAGTCTCAATATGCTTACTTGATCAATCTGATACCAGGCAAAATGGTATCTCGTGAACGTGATCAATGTCATTGATATAAGTGATGTTAACTTGAGCAGACGAATAAGGTTTCTCTCCACAGTGAAGTAAGCTAAAAACTAAAAATAGCTAGTGTTGTTAGGCGTTCCTTCAAAAACGTCGAAACGTTAATGTACGTATCGATTAATTCGGGAAACGAATTTGATAACCCATACCTGGCAGATTACAGATAACCCAGAAGCGAGACTGACGATACCATTTTGCAAGAGTCGAAATTTCTTGCTGCTATACGGCCAAAGTCCTATCACCGACAAAAAGAACATACACCACTTGTAATAGCTATTCATTTCTGCCATCGCGTGCAGTGGCTTAAACTATACTGATCTCCGAGTCTATCTACCCCCCATTTCACCTAAACCTTCTCAAATATTACCTTTTTGAAAGATTTTTAAGCGAAATATCAGAAAAATTGTTTCGACGCAACACAGTGATTGACAGGTTTCGCGACTGTGGAATTACTTATTCATATGAAGATAGGGTGCGAGTATCGCGATCGGCAGCTGCTGCTTAATGTTACAGTAGTATTATTAAGAAAATGATGGGGTAAAAGAAACGGCGAGAGAAAAAAATTTTCTGACCAAAGTTAGATATCTATATTTTTATGCAATACGAGGTTACGAGGGAGGATTCTGTTCAGGTTGTACTCAGTTGGTTTTCATCCGCCGAATAATATTAGTCTTCTATACTTTTACGAAATGTGAGTGTACGAGGGATGATTTTTACTAATAGTCACCAGTAGATTTGCTTTCGAGGAAGAGAGAGCGCGTGTTCAGAAGCAGTAAAGCATCAGTAGTAATGTATTAGTCTACATATAAGTGACAACACTAAGGTGTCATGTACGGATTTTATAAAATTTACATATTTGGTAGCTTTTCGAATATTATTTGACATGCATTTCTTGTATCTGCTGACATTCATGTTAAGGGGTTGAAAATAGTCCTCAAAGGCGGAGGTTGAATGAACATTTTTTTAAATATCTCGAGAACTAGAAAGTATAGGAGGGTTCCTTTTCATTTAAATCGAGTATTTTCAAGAAATTTAGTTAATTACAAAAATTTCGGGACATATTGTTTGTCAAAATAATATTTTTAAAAATTCAACTTTTTATTTAACTTTTTATTTTATATGCAGTTCGATTTTTGTGCAAATTTGTATTCGTAAAATATGGATCAAAACGGAGATACGCGTTTTCAGAATTTTTGCTTTATTGCAATTTAACAATGATTATTACATATACAATTTCTTCTACTTTTTACGGCACAAAGGGTTCAGATTTATTTTCGAAGACAATAACTCCCTTTTGTGATACCATTTGCAACGTTTTTGACAATTGTACAATATTACATGTCGTTTGTTGTTTCACCGTTAGACAATATTATTAGAATTTAATATTACATAAACTGCCTCCAACTATTTCCAACTACCAAACAAACCACTCTGCTGTACACTCCCTGAAGGCACGAATTCTTTCAATTAAGATTTTTTCGTATTATATACCAAAACCTATGAAACATCGTACGAAAATTTAAAAATGTTAATAATTGTTAATTTAGTGTAGATATGAAGAAAAATTTGGAAAAACGACAGAAAATTTAGCATTATTGTTAATAAAAAGTTAAGTAGTTAATTAATAAAAAAAACCCGTACGATGTTCACTGAGTTATGTTATTTTGCACCTCTCCACAAAATTTCAAGTTGATTAGTTAAAATCTTTTCGAGTTATGTATCCGTCCAGTTAAAATAAAGTGATTATGAGAAAATCGCGTTTTAAGTTTTGATTGCCATTCAGCATGAGAAATTTGTTATATACCTTTAATCAGCGATGTCTGCACCATACATTTGGCCTTCTACATTAATCTCCTCCATATCCTTTTCAAAAATCTATGCGTCGGGCGTCGGCCTGGCAGGCAAAAATTATAACAAGCGTGGTGGTACAATAAGTTTCACTATAGTGTCACTATAAAAGTGACAGGGTAACCGAAGAAACAAGAGAAGAAAATTTTTTGACCGAAGTTAAATTTTTTTTCGACTATACTTCGACTCATGTAATGCACTTTTCTCGAGAATCATCATAGATAAAGCCTTGAAACTTCATACATTTCAAGATCTAAATAAAAACAACTCTAAGTTCAATATTGAGCGAAATCGAATAAAAATTAAAGGAGTTAGACTTAATTTTAGCCCAGAACGAGGTCTTTTCACTAGAAATAGCAGAAATGTGAATTTTTTTCCTTGGTGAACGTCTCATTAGACTATTTGAGGTTCTAAGAAGGTCGAAAGGACCAGTTTAATTAATTAGGCGAATATCCTAACCCGGCTTTTTCTTCAGAGGAATTAAGGAAGTGACGCGTTAATCTTTTTGGCCTAGCATAGGTTCTAAAGGCAATATTCGAGAAACTTTTCCGAGAATTTAGAGACGACTTAGGAGTCGGGATAATAAAAAATTGTTAGTTAATAGAAAAATTTATCTAGATAAGTAAATTCAATATTGTTTGTCTTAATTAGACTGATGAATCGAAGTGACTATATGTCGGCTTTGAGTGAATTTAATTTATTATTAAAGTCTTGCTATCAGCAGCGCCCTCACTGATTGTTTAAAAAAATGAATATTTTCTTGATAAACCGGGTGTAAGTTTGCAAAAACATTTATTCGGTCAGCGTCAGTTACGTTTCGCCTCGCTCAGACTCCACTATGGGCAGTACTCCTAGTTATATTTTTTTGCGCTACAAGTTTACGAGGGAGGATATTCTGCGATTTTTGTCAGTCGGTTTACGTTCTCCGAAAACAGAGCACACGTTCGTGCGCAAACAAGTGTTTGGAGTGTTAGGATGACTAGGGAAGATGATGTGAGCACATGTAGTTATGTCATATTATAATTATATGAAGAATACAAAAGATAAAGAGGCTCAGTTCCGAAATAGAAACAAAAGATGAAGACAGCCAACATTATAACTTTAAGATTGCAAGTGAGTAATAATTACACACGACAAAATACAACAAGAACGAATTCACATCACTGTTCCGATTGCACTGACAATCGTTTCTTATACACTTTCACTTTTTGCCAAACAGTTGGACAGATTCACTGCAAAGACAGCAGAACAGTAAAGTAGGAAACTGATACCCTCACAAACTGAAAAATGAGGATTCATTACATTAATATTGACTTTTCTATTGTAGTTAATATTCACATACCATAGCAAAGCATCCGATTGACGGAGTCAAGATGGAGAAAAAATTGAACGAGACACTTTTGTTGCTTTTTAGTATAATCATCTGCAATAATTTTTGCGTGGCTATAGACGTTTCATACCAGTTCGTATTGTACCTGTGAATATAAACAACGGTATATTGCTATGTTGAACGAAACCTGGAACGGCTCAAAAAGTATTAGTTGAAAGGAATAGCACTGTAATGGTTCACTATCACATTCACGTTGGCGTATATTACACGCGGTTTGCGGTCGTGTCTATTACAAATTTTAGAAAATTTTGAAAATAAATAACCAATATATCAAAATTGCGGCGTAGGGCGTTTGGATATTTGCGCCGCCATATGAGGTAAAACAGAGAAAGCGAGATCGCCAGATGAAATAATATTATACGTGAGTACCTGCGCCGCCTTATAGTACGAATCATAAAAATCAGCGCCGGCATGAATGTGTTACTATTTTTAGTCACATATCAAGGTACGGATTTATAAAAAAACGTTAGTAATTTGACCTGCACTGTTTGACAACAATACCTACAAATTTCGAAAAATGTATGTCAACGATGGAAACTTTGTTATTAACGGATGAGAAAGATTTTTATTCACTGTATATCACATTTAAATGTAAAGACGTGTGTTATTAAAATATGGCTACTTAGCGATCGACACAAAGTCAGCAGGGAAAACTTGGTACACATAATATTCCAAGAAATTTACGTCTTTATGGGGATACTGCTAGCGTTATCAATAATGTATTCGACTGCCAGGTTCATCCAAAACATGTATCCAAATGTAGCAAGCAATACCAAGACAGAGAATATAGCCTCTCCGATGTCTGACAATTGGAATACTGTCACAGAAAGCTTGAACAAATAAAACAATTTGAAAATCCTGTTGCGCCTGTTTTTTAAGAAAGAGAATTATGTCCATGTCAATTGATAATAAAACTATGCTGTATAAATTACTCACGCAAAACAAATTGATGCTCGCGCTAATAATACCCAGTAGAACCATGAAAGTGTACGACACTTTGCACCTTTCGTTTGCGTCATGAACAGTCCTTCAGAAACAAGCGTATTAATTACACGGAACACTGTGGTGAATACAGTCAGTGTAAAAAGTATTCGTACAGTAATTAATTTCAACAAAAATGTTGTGAAACGTCATTTATTAACAAAATTTTAACAAATAAAAAATACATACATATTCTTAGATGTCTATGTATTCTATGTAAGAATGTGTATGTATTTTTTATTTGTTCAAATTTTGTTAATAAATGACGTTTCACAACATTTTTGTTGAAATTAATTACTGTACGAATACTTTTTACACTGACTGTACATGAAACGCTGACCTTAAAAGTGCAGTAGGCCAACACCAATTTGTTAGTACTTACTGAAGGGCCTTTCGATGAAAAAATACACCAGTAGCTATATAACTGACTATTTCTTTATTCTTACTGTTTTGTGGACGATATGATGGTACGGATTCCGAAAGAACAGCTTTCTCGTAATAATAACTGAGAATGAAAGATCAGAACACTCTACAGCGTATGGTATAGATAGTAGAGGATACTGAGAACATAAGTTTACTTGATATAGCCATACATTCTTATTTTCAAAACAGTTGCTTTACCTTACAATATTCTTTACATTAAACAATAGCGAACGCATGATTTAAGGTTTTAGTAAGTGGGTAATCAAGAAAAAAAATAATCGATACAGGAAAAAGTATACTACTTCCACAACAAAGTTCATCGCAGTTTGTATCATTTCATTTCTTTAGAAATTGAATATAACTGTTGGAAATTGGCGTAAATATATAAATTATAGAACTATTTGTCCTGTTCATCTTTGAAATACGTGATTGGGGCTTTATACTCTCCTAATTAAAAATGCAGCCGAGAGTATTATAAAGAAAATAAATAGCTACACAGTATTTAGAGTGATTCAAACAACATTGTGTAATCCATTGCAGATTATGGGACACGAAAATTAAAAACGAATACAGTATTTAACGCCAAATCATTATTTTTTCGCTACAAAAATTCTCAAATATATCAAAAAATCTTTGTTTTAATCGATTTATGAATACATGCATTTTATGGATGATAAACGCAATATATTTGAGCCCAACCTTGCAACATCAAATAAACCAGCTACATGCAAGCAGATCATAATCGAGAATGATTCTGTCCCAACCAGTACGGCTACGTCCACGATCACCACTAGACAAAATAGGCTAATGTTGAGAATGGGATATTGCTCTTTTTCAATCCAGAACTCAAGATCAGTTGAAAACTTTATTGGGCGAGATTCATTTAAGGGCACAATTACATCCAAAATGATAGGTGAAATATGGTATAGTATTACTATACTCAATCCTGGATAAAAAAATGCTGTAAAACATTTTATATATAAGCTGAAATCATATCGAAATTACACGGTTGTTAAAACTTTTCTTACTCGCAAAAAGTATTACGAGTCGTTTTCCATAAAATGCGTAAATCTGCATAATTCGAAGTACTTCAACGTTATTCGTCTCCCAGTCAAGTCTGATTTGATTTATTTGTGCCTTTACCTGCATGTTACAATAATATTTATAAGAATTCGTAAACGTAAATTCAATCTCTATATGTGACTTACGTAGTTGATCTCGTACCAGGTGACGTGATATTTTGTAAGCGCGGCTATTGCCATTGCTGTAATTGATATATCCCTAAGTTGCCGAAATAAGTCTTTTTCTACACCGAAGATAGCTACAAGCTAAAAAAGATATTAGAATTTGTTGAGTATTGGTAGAAAAATGTTAAGACATTCAGAAAACTTTCATAAATATTTTAAATAGTACGTAAATTAATCTTGATATCCTATACCTGAGAAATTACAGATGCCCAAGTAATGAGGCTGATGATGCCATTATGCAAGAGTCGAAATTTCTTGTTGCAGTATGGCCAAAGTCCAACAGACCACAGAAAGACGGTACTCCACTTGTAGTAACTATTTATTTCTTCCATCTCGTGTAGCAGCTCAAAAACTACTGACCTCGCAGTTACCTAGCCACCCTCCATTTCACCTCACCCTTTGCAAATGTTACCTCTTCGAAAGATTTTTAAGCGAAATATGAGAAAAATTCTTTCGATGCAACACAGTGATTGACAGGTTTCGCGACTGTGGAATTACTTATTCATATGAAGATAGGGTGCGTGGTAACTGTAGCGTGGTGGTATAATAGTGTCATTATGAAAATGATAGGGTAACTAAAGAAGTAAGAGAAGAAAATTTGTTGAGCCAAGTTAAATTTTTATATTGTAATGCAATACGAACTTACGAGGGAGGATACTGTTCGATTTTTCTCAGTCGGTGTACATCCTCCGAAGACAGAACTTTTATTCAGACGCAGACAAATGTTGTGAAATGTTAGGATGACCGGTAAAGATGATGTAAGTGCACGAATTTATATTATGTTACAATTATACTACCAATGGTTAATATAGCGAGGTTCAGTTATACGAAATTGCAGCGAAGTGGAATAGCAGCTGACTTGGTTAATAAACGTAATGGCGTACCGCAAATTAAAGCAACAGTAGGTTAATGTCAGTGTTCTGAGTAAGTTGGACTATTAATCGTTTCTTACAGATTTTTGTTTTGTTAAGTAATCAGAAGATTTACTGCAAAGATAGTAGAACAGTAAAGTAGGATACCGATGCCTTTAAAAGCTGAAAACTAAGGATTCAATATAGAATATTGTTTTTCGAGGCTGTTATATGTATTAAGCATACCACTGCAAAGCCTTCGACCGACGGAACATAGACACTTAGGATATTGAACGTAAAACCTCTGTTACTGTTCAATATGATCAGCTGCAATAATTTCTGCGTTCGTATAGACGTTTCATACCAGTTGGTATTATAGCTGTAATTATAGACAACGATACATTGAAACAACCAGTATGATTTGAAAGCTGTCAGTTGAATGAAATTCTTTTTAACAGTACAGTAACATGTTAAGTCGGATCTCAAGACGGACGATTAAACAGTCTGCCATTCTAACATGGCGTAATAAAGGATGACATGACCTCTTGAACATTGCAAATAAATAGCATGCCTTAAACGAGTACAACAACAGTGTCAACAATGAAAATAGAATATTCGATAATAGTGGTAAAGATCAATGAAAAAAAATTTGTAGAACTATAAAGAAATTGTAATTTTACAAATATTTACTTGGTTTCAAACTTTGTAGATGCATGTCACGTTAGTTGAAATTCCGTAGAAGATGTGTACCATATTTCTGAAAAGTGTAATACCAATTCCTCTGTCGACATTACGTATTTTTACTAATATAAACAGAAAGCCGTTCATAATAAACATATGAGTAAATGGCAATCGACACATTAAAAACTAGATAAAATGATTTTGTACAAATAACATTTGAATACATTTACGTTGTTATAGAGATATTTTCAGCTGAACCGATCATGTTTCCAGCTGCAAAATTCATCCAAAACATGTATCCCAATGAAGAATTGATTAGAAACACAGACAAGATTGTCTCTTTACAATCTGCTGGTTGAAACACCGTTTGATACAGCTTTAACAAACAGAATATTTTCTAAATTCTTATTCGGGATTTTTTTGAGAAAAAAAGTTATATCCATGCCAACTGATATAAAGTGATACAATGTGAATTACTCACGCAAAAAAAAATGACAGCTTAAGGCAATCACACTAAAGATAATGGTGGGAACGTACGATATATTGCAGTGGTTGTTTAAATCACGTACAAATCTTCAAAAATATACTTAATCAGTTAAGTAAAATATTACGATGAATACGAAAAATGCGTATTTTTGGCCAGAAGTCAGCGAGGCGTTTTCCTACGCCTTATGCATAATCACTCTTTAGACTGATACAATTTTACATTGATTGCAGCCACAATTTATTAATGCAATTCATAATTAATTTTTTATTTGTGTATATAATAAGACTATCTCATGTAGTTAGTACCAAATCATAAAATACATATGCGGAAAAAATATACTAAAATTATTGCATAAATACATAATGACAACTAACAATTTTTTTTCAAATACATATATTTTACATTCCAGAAGTGGAATGTAGATAGTAATTCGCTCGAACACAATAAACGTAACTAAAATAAGAGAAAGGATGCAAAATTAATTTGCTAGCCGAAAAGCTGATAAATATTCATTGTTTAAATGTTAAATTTTAAGCAATATTTCAGCAATTGCTTGTACTATGATTTTTCTGTATAATGTTTTTCATAGAAACAAATGCAACTATGTCAAGGAAGACCACTTTTTGCAAAAATGTGAATGCAAAAAGAAGGCGGAAAACCCTGGTTTAAAAGTTAAGATTATCGTGGGGCGAAATCGGTTAGTACATATGTATAAAGAAAATACTTGCTGAAGTGCCATTCGATGTATTGTAGTACCGGTAATTGTGTAATCGATAGTTTCATTACTTCTGCAATTTCGCGGAAGATATGATACGGATGATTCTGCAAGAACGGCATTCTCGAAGAAAAGACTAAGAATGATAGATTAAAGCCTTGTCAGAAAAGCGGAATAGATGGTACAGAATAACGAGAATGTAAGATTAATTTATTTAAGCATACAGAGTCCGAAGCAGGACAATCCAGCTGACTCATTTTATTAGTTGCATGAGGATATGTTCAAAAAACATTAACGCTTACGAGAATGAGTAAATAAAAAAAAATGTACATGATAAGGAAACAAACTGTAGATTATTCGCATCTTACTGATTTTCATTTTGTCATACAAGTAGAGTCACTGTAATGACAACAACACAGTAAAGCAGGATATTGCTGCTTTTAAAACCTGAAAAATAAGGATTGAATAGAGAATATCATTTTTAGTAGATGATAGTACTGACATACCACTGCGAAATTTGCGATTGACGGACTAATGACGGAGAAAAAGCTGAATGCGACGCTTTTGTTGCTTTTCAGTATAATAATTTGCAATAATTTTTGCGTTACTACAGACGTTTCGTACCAGTTGGTACTGTACCTGTAAATAAAGAGGACAACGCATTTCTATGCTGAATGAAATCTGGTACGACTAGAAAGGTCTTAATTAAAAAAATGCACTTCAATGGCTCATTAATATTTTCAGTTACATATCAAGATACGGGTTTATAGAAAAGTATGAACAATTTATTTTGCACTGTTTGACAGAAATATCTGCACATCTTTGAAATAAATATGTCTGCAATTCTTACTAGTTATTAGTGGCACAGAGGGATTTTGGTAAAATAAGTGTCGCATTTAAGTGTAAAGGCGTGTATTACTATTTTATGACTACTTAGCAATCAACACGTTAAAAGTCAGCAAAAAAAGGTTGATACACATAATATTCCAAGACATTTACGTCGTCATAGAGATGCTGCTGGCGCTATCAATTATGTATTCGACTGCAAGGTTTAACCAAAACATGTATCCAAGTATAGCAATCAATAACGCGGCAGAAAATAAAGTCTCCCTGATATCTGATAATTGAAGCACCGTCACATAAAGCTTGAACACACAAAACAAAAAATTCTATTGCGCTTGTTTTTAGGGAAGAGAATAATGTTTATGTCAATAAATTACTCACGCAAAACAAACTAACGCTCACAACAATCATTCCCAGCATGGTGAGGATACTGTATTCCACTTTGGCCTTTTCGCTTTCCTTATGTAATCTCCTTGAAGGATAAACATGAAATGGTGTATACCTTAAAAGTGCAGTAGGCCAACCCATTAGTAAGTACTTACTGAAGTGCCCTTCCATGAACCAATATACCAATAGCTAGGCAACTGACAGTTTCGTTTTTTGTACAACTTCGCAGATGATATGATGCTACGGATTCCGCAAGAACAGCTTTTTCGAAATAATAACTGAAAATAACAGTGAATAGCATTATACAAGTGTGGTTTAGATAGTACAAGATAATGAGAATGTAAGATTACTTGCCATAATCATACAGATTCTTATTTTCAAAGCTCATATCATTCGGATAAATCTAACATTAAACAGTCTTGAAAATGTGCTGTTCCTTCTAAAGTTTTGAACGGTATGTTTTATTTCACGGTTTTAAAAATTGTATATTAATCGTTGGAAACTGCCGCAATTATGTACTTTATGTTGTAAAACTGTTTATCCTGTTCATGTTTGCAGTTCGTAAGTGGATATTCGCACTTTGCCAATTAAACGTGATAGCGAAACTATTTTTGCAACGATCCGAACAACGTAATATAATTTATTGAAGTTTATGAAATTTGAATATTAAAAATGAATAGAGTATTCAATACTAAATCATTTACTTCACGGTACAAACATTCATCTGTACTTGAACAGATCCTTGTTTCGATCGAGTTAGAAATACATCGATATAGAAATATATTTAATGCCTAATAAGTACGATATAATTCGAACGCAGTCTAACCTTGCAATACGAAATAAACCAGCGACATGCAAGCTCTTCATGATCATATATGATTCTGTTCCAACTAATATGGTTATGTTCACGATCAGTGATACATACTGCAGAACAGCGTTGAAAATAGGATGTTGCTCTTCGTTAATCAGGAATGCGTTATCAAATGGAAACTTTTTTAGACGAGACACATTTAAGGGCACGATGTCGTCCAAAATAATGGGCGAAATATGGTATAATATCATTATAAATAATAGTGGGTAAAAGAGAGCTGAAATATGTTCTATATGTAAGCTGAAACAGTATCGAAATAAAAAATTTTTTAATATTTATCTTACTGGTAAAAAGCATATTGATGCGTTTTCCGTGAAATGCGTAGATTTGCATAATTCGAAGTACCTCAATGTTATTCGTCTCCCAGTCAAGTCTGATTTGATCTAGATATGCCTTCATCTACAGTTCACAATGATATTTATTGCATAGTTTCGTAAACATGAACTCAATCTGTATACATGACTTACATCGTTGATGCGATACCAGGTTGCGTGGTACTTTGTAAACGCCGCTACTGATATTGCTGCAATTGATATATTTCTAAGTTGCCGAAACAGATTGGTGTCATAAAAGATAGCTACAAACTAAGAAAAATGTTTGGATTGTCAAGCGTTGGGCGAAAAATGTAAAGACATTCAGAAAACATTCAGGAACGTATCAAATAGTATGTAAATCAAATTTGATAACCCACCACCTGGGATATTACACATATCCATGTAAGGATACTGATGATGCCATTATGCAAAAGTCGAAATTTCTTGGTGCTGTACGGCCAAAGACCTAACACCGACAAAAAGAGCTTACACCACTTGTAATAGCTGTTCATTTCTGCCATTTCGTTCAAGGGCTCAAACTCTACTGATGTCGGAGTCACATGTCTACCTTCTACTTCACCTCTCCCTTCGCAAATATTATCGCTTCGAAAGATTTTCAAGTGAAATATAACAAAAATTCTTTCTGTGCAACATAGTGATTGACAGGTTGCACGTGTGTGGAATTACTTATTCATACAAAGCTGTGTGCGAGTAACACGGTCGGCAGCTGCAGTGTAATATTATAGTAGCGTCATTAAGAAAATGATGGGGTAAAAGAAAAGACGAGAGAAGAAAATTTTCTGAGCAAAGTTAGATATTTATATTTTTATACAATACGAAGTTTCGAGGGAGGATACTGTTCGGGTTGCGCTCAGTCGATATAGATCCGCCGAATAATAACAGTCTTTTATATTTCTACGAAATGTGAGTACACAGGGGAAGATGTTCATCAATATACCGCAATAGATCTGCTTTCTTGGAAGAGTGAGCGCGTATTCAGAAGCAGTAAAACTCCAGTAGTAGTGCATTAGTCTTCATACAAGGGACATCATTAAGGTGTCACGTACGGATTTTAATGAAATTTACATATTTGACAGTTTTTCGAATATTATTTGACACGAATTTTTTAAATCTGCGGACATTCATGTTGACGAGGTGAAAGTAGCCTTCAAAGGCGGAGGTTGAAAATACATTTTCTTAAATATCTCGGAAACGTAGAAGGTGTAGGAGGGTGTCTTTTTCTTTACATTGTACATATTTCAGTGAGGAATTTCATCCATTACGAAAATTGCAGGGGAATTATTTGTCCAAATAACATTTTAAAAAATTGGACTCTTTATTTAATTGTTTATTTTATATGCAGTTCGAATTTTATGCAAATTTGTATTCGTAAATGATGGATCAAAATGGGGGTACGCGTTTTCTTTTATGGTGGGCTTCATCCGTGAAATATCTCACTTTAAGTTTCTTTTTTACCCTTCCTATGTTGACAATCTTCTTTAGCACTCATTTTCGAGGAATAATATACATTTTTACTGGTAACACAAAAATACAGGTCGTTCACACAGTAACACTGACATGTCTGATTCTGTAGGGAATCCCCTCAGTACTCGGGATAAAATTTTTACACTCATGGACAGAATACTCTATTAAATTAATTAAACATGTCTGTCAAAAAATATATAAGAAAATTAATAATCACATAGTTTTCAGAATTGTTAGGAAAAGAAGGACAATTCTTATAAGGTTTGAGAAACTCATAATTACAAATGGATAGTATATGAATGCATATACTAATGTCAGTCATTTCACATTTGAAATGTAACGTTTAATATTTCCAAGATAATCGTTTCAATGAATGCAAATGAGACATGCATTTTATGTATGATTTACATGATTTATTTGAGACACGGTCTTACCTATCAACTTCGAATAATCGAATAAATGTAGCAAATAACTGCTAATAATTAGATGTTGTTTTTCGTCAATCAAGAATACCGCATCTAATGGAAGAATTACTGGGCGATTCTCATTTAATGATAAAATTTTATCGAAAATAATAGGTGATATACCATACAGTATCATCATACACACTGAAGGGTAAATAAAGCCTGAAAAACGTACTATGTATTCACTAAACCACTTTCAAAATTTCAAATTATTCAAGATTGTCCTCAGCTACAATAATTATTATTACTTGGCGTTTTCCGTGAAAAACATGTACGTGCATGATTTCAGGTATCTCTTCATTATTCGTCTACTAAACAAGCCTGATTTTATCTCGAAATCCGTTTATCTGCATTTCATAATAATATTTAGATAAATGTTCCATTTACATTAATTCAATTTTTCTCAGCAACTTACATCATTGATATGATACTAGGTTATGTGGTATGTATCTTGTAAATCCATCCATTGCTATTATTATAAACGATGTTATCCATAGCAGCCGAAACAGATTTCTCTCTACAGCGAAGAAAGCTAAAAACTAAGAATATTATTAGGGCTCTTAAACGTTACATCAGAAACTGCAAAAAATATAGTGTATATTCAAAAATTTTGGTCTGTTATATCGTAATAATTCTTATAACTACACTATATTAACAAAATGTTGTGATTGTCCTCGTACATTCGAAAATGTAAAAAGTAGGAGACCTGAGGTTCTGCTTTTCCTTATAATACTCATACCTCCGTGTCGAATGCTGATACAAGTGGCTCGCCGACAACTTGCCAATATCAGCCATCAAACGAAGAGGCCCACACATTTTGATCTATATGCTTTCGGAAATATCAAAATCAGATGTTGCAAAGTGTCAGTTTTTTGTTGATCGACGTTCGCACCTAAACGATATGCTGACACACAGCGGCGCAATCAATACGTATCAACGTACCCTGTACACTTTATTTGGAACCCAGGAGTATAAAGTAGAGCATACAAAATATTGTCTTGGCAATAATTATGTATCTCTTTTGAACGCTAGTGATCTCACAGGCAGTCTA
The DNA here is from genome assembly GCF_050947335.1 of Megachile rotundata. Lineage (NCBI taxonomy): Eukaryota > Metazoa > Arthropoda > Insecta > Hymenoptera > Megachilidae > Megachile > Megachile rotundata. The sequence continues at coordinate 5,757,192 of NC_134989.1, forward strand.
GCAATTGTGGAACGACCGTCCCCTCCTTGTTGTTACCACATCCAAGCAGCTTGTGTTCTAAATGTTCTGGTAAAGATCACCACTCCCAAGCAGATTCTATACTCTCAATATTACGATAACGCTTTTCTTGCCGAACACTCTAGGTGTTCAATGGATAGGGTCACTGCTCTACGCGTGCACATAAATGCTTTTAGCCATGGACGATCTCATGCAATATTTGTTGAAGGCGAGGAGATTCGTGGACGAATAGTGTCGTAATTAATTATATACAAAGCACAAAAACTATTTATTTAAGAACGATACAAAATACAATCAAAATTACGTGAGAAGAAGATTAGAGAACAAAATTGAATCGAAACATGGAGACAAATGTTAATGCTAATTCGTGTATCGCTCTTATATCGCTTTTATCTCCAATAATATTGTTCTTGATCTACTTCATCCAATAATCTCTCGAATTAGCAACCGATGATCTGAACGTGTTTGATCGATATTTAATGTTCTATGACTTTGCTAAAAAACTTTATTTCTCCTCGTAATATAGTTCGTGAAACAAACTTGATAACCCACACCTGTGATATTAAGAATGCCCATGTAACGAGGCCAATGACGCTATTATGGCAGAGTCAAACTGTAGCGTGGTGGTATAATAATATCATTGTGAAAATGATAGAGTAACAGATGAAATATGAGAAGAAAGTTTTTTGAGCAAAGTTAAATTGTTATACTTTTTATGCGATACGAGCTCACGAGGGAGGATATTCAGCGATTTTTGTCAGTCGGCTTCGTTCTCCGAAAGCAGAGCACACGTTCGTGCGCAAACAAGTGGTTGGAGCGTTCGGATGACTGGTGAAGGTGATGTGAGTACATGTAATTAGATCATATTATAATTATACGAAGAACACAGAAGATAAAGAGGTTCAATTCCAAAATAAATACTAAAGACGAAGACAGTTAACATTATAACGTTAAGGTTGCAGGTAAGAAATGATTGCACACGACAAAATACAACAACAAATTGACATCATTGTTCTCACTATATTGCACTAATAATCGCTTCTGACACACTTTGCCAAACAGTTGGACAAATTTATTGCAAAGACAGCAGGACAGTAAAGTAGGATACTGATACCCTCACAAACTAAAAAATGAGGATTGTTTACATTAGTATTGATTTTTCTATAGTAATTAGTATTTATATACCATAGCGAAGCATCCGATTGACGGAGTCAAGATGGAGAAAAAGTTGAGCGAGACACTTTTGTTGCTTTTTAGTATAATCATCTGCAATAATTTTTGCGTGGCTATAGACGTTTCATACCAGTTCGTATTGTACCTATAAATATAGACAACAGTGTATTGCTATATTGAACGAAACCTGGTACGGCTCAAAAAGTGTTGGTTGAAAGAAAGGGCGCAGTAATGTTCATTATCACATTCACACCGACGTGCATTACACGCGGCTTGCGCTTGAGTCTATCGCCAGTCTTAGAACATTTTGAAAATAAATGATCAATACAATGAGATATTGAACGTGTTAATATTTTTAATCACGTATGAAGATACGAGTTGACACAAAAATGTTAGTAATTTGTCTTGCACTGTTTCACAACAATATCTACAAAATTTCGAAATATATGTGTCAACGATAGTAACTCTGTTATTAACGGATGTGAAAGATTTTGATACATTGTGCACTGCATTTAAATATAAAGACGTGTGTTACTATAATATGACTACTTAGCGATCAACACGTAGTCAGCAGGAAGAATTTGGTATACATAATATTCGAAGACATTTACGTCTTTAGAGGCATACTGTCAGCGCTGTCAATTACGTATTGGACTGCCAGACTCAACCAAAACATGTATCCAAATGTAGCAATCAATACCAAGACAAAGAATATAGTCTCCCTTATATCTGATAACTGAAGTACCATCACAGAAAGCTTGAACAAACAGAACAATTTAAAAATCCTGTTGCACTTGTTTTTTAGAAAAGAGAATTATCCGCATGTCAATTGACAAAAAAACTATGCTGTATAAATTACTCACGCAAAACAAACTGATGCTTGCAGTAATAACACCCAGTATGGTGATGAAACTGTATACCGCTTTGCACCTTTCGGCTGTGTCGTGTACATCCCTTTAAAGATAAGCGTATTAATTACGCGGAATATTGTGGTGAATATGAGAAATGCAGACCTTAAAAATGCTGCAGGCCAACACCTATTTGTAAGTACTTACTGAAGACACCTAAGATGAAAAAGTACACCAGTAGCTATATGATTGATAGATTCTTTATCCTTAATCTTTCGTGGACGATATGATGATACGGACTCTAAAAGCACAGCTTTTTCGAAATAATAACTGAAAATGAAAGATGAGAACTTTCGAAAAAATGTGGTGCAGATAGTAGAGGATAATAAGTATATAAGTTATCTAAACAACATGGTTTAATTCATTGAAGACTAAGGGACACGAATATTAAAAACGAATACGGTATTGAATGCTAAATCATTCATTTCTCGCTATAAATATTCTCATATATATAAAAAAATCATTGTTTCAATCGATTTATGAATACATGCATTTTATGGATGATAAACGCAATATATTTGAGCCCAACCTTGCAACATCAAATAAACCAGCTGTATGCAAGCAGATCATAATCGAGAATGATTCTGTCCCAACCAGTACGGCTACATCCACGATCACCACTAGACAAAATAGGCTAATGTTGAGAATGGGATATTGCTCTTCTTCAATCCAGAACTCAAGATCAGTTGAAAACTTTATTGGGCGAGATTCATTTAAGGGCACAATTACATCCAAAATGACAGGTGAAATATGGTATAGTATTACTATACTCAATCCTGGATAAAAAAATGCTGTAAAACATTTTATATATAAGCTGAAATCATATCGAAATTACACGGTTGTTAAAACTTTTCTTACTCGCAAAAAGTATTACGAGTCTTTTTCCATAAAATGCGTAAATCTGCATAATTCGAAGTACTTCAACGTCATTCGTCTCCCAGTCAAGTCTGATTTGATTTACTTGTGCCTTTACCTGCATGTTACAATAATATTTATAAGAATTCGTAAACGTAAATTCAATCTCTATATGTGACTTACGTAGTTAATTTGATACCAGGTTGCGTGATATTTTGTAAACGCGGCTATTGCCATTGCTGTAATTGGTATACCCCTAAGTTGCCGAAACAGATCTCTGTCTATAGCGAGGATAGCTGCAAGCTGAAGAAGATATTAGGATTGTTAGGTATTAGTAGAAAAATGCTAAGACATTCAGAAAGCTCTTACAAATATTTCAAATAGTACGTAAATTAATTTTGATAATCTATACCTGGCATATTACAGATGCCCAAGTAATGAGGCTGATAATACCATTATGCAAGAGTTGAAATCTTTTGTTGCAGTACGGCCAAAGTCCAATCATGGACAGAAAGATAGTACACCACTTGTAGTAACTATTTATTTCTACCATCGCGTGTAGCGGCTCAAACACTACTGATCTAGCTGTTACCTAGCTACCCTTCATTTCACCTCACCCTTTGCAAATATTACCTCTTTAAAAGATTTTCAAGCGGAATATTAGAAAAATTCTTTCTACGCAACAGAGTGATTGACAGGTTTCGCAACTGTGGAATTACTTATTCATAGAAAGGTAGGGTGCGAGTATGGAGATCTGCAGCTGCAGCGTAATGTTACAGTAGCGTTATTAAGAAAATTATGGGGTGAAAGAAACGGCGAGAGAAGAAAACTTTCTGATCAAAATTAAATTTTTATAGTCTTATGCAATACGAGGTTACGAGGGAGGATATTGTGCAGGTTGCTCTCAGTTGGTCTACGTCTACCGAGTAACATTAATCCTTCGTACTTCTACGAAGTGTGAGTCCACGAGAGCAGGTATTCATTAACCCTTTTATTACGGGTGCCGCCTATAGGCGGCGACCGCGCGACGCCTGTGTGTACGGGTGCCGACTATAGGCGGCGGCCGCGCCACGCCTGTGTGTACGGGTACCGATTATAGGCGGCGGCCGCGCGACTACCTGTGTGTACGGGTGCCGACTATAGGCGGCGGCCGCGCGACGACCTGTGTGTACGGCTGTTATATGTAAATAACTGAATATTTATACAATATACTCATTTTCATGTTTTTCCTATAATACGATGAAACAGTTGCTATGTAACGTTAGCCCGAATATCGAAGACTACTGACGAGCAAAGTGCACACTTCGCGGCGTGGTGACCCGTTCAGTGGCGTCCCTCCAGCGGAGCGAACTGCCGTAAGGAAAGGGTTAATAATCCTCAGTCGATGAAGTTGCCAATATTCACTTCGAAGAGTCGGAATTGGACATCAAAGCTAGGGATGCAGGACATATTTTGTTGGACACATTAGAATTTATTAGAGATGGAGGTATGTCATGCGTAGATAAAATTTATGTTTTAGGGTGCCGAATTTAATAGTACAAAACGATGTATAAAAACTACATGTGTTTACAAAATATGTTAAAAAGTAACACATCTTTTTACATTTTGATAAATGATAATTTATTTTCTTCGTCATTAGTAGAATATAATAAGAATTTATATTACGATAATACTAATGTTGGGTTTTTTTAAATAATATATTTTTAACTTGTAATATAATTTTAATCTTTACGGATTACAACGCACCACGCGCCACGCCACTACAGTATAAGAAAGCACAGTAGGCTCACTCTGCCCAAAAGTGGCCCAAAAGTTGTCACTCGCGCATGACCGAATCGCACAACCAGCAACATGGCGGTTGCGAATAGCTGGTAATAGCACATATACTCATTATTTTTGTCACCCACTTTTTTAAATAAATAAATAAATAAATAAATATATATATATATATATATATATATATATATTTATTATATATTTATTATATATTTATTATATATATATATATATATAAAGTGTGAAGCAAAATGGTGTTGTATAAAAGGCTATCAAAGTACAACGAGTGAAAAACGTGGAATAAAAGAAACTTTGTTTAGATTCCCGAAAGATGTAGAAAGGTTAGTTTATTATGTTACTTATCTTGTATTTATTATAGCTTTTAAGGGAGAGTGCATGAATTTATTATTTATTCATTATATTAATTAATTAATATTCATAAATATTTTTAGGTATACATCAATCAACTGAAATTAAGAAAGAAAAAGAAGAATTCAGCATCTAGATCACATTATGACTGATGGATCAAGGATGGATACACATTTGTCAATATTATGATTATCAGATTATATTTTTCTAACGTCGTTTATAACGTATTTATTAATTATTGTATACTAGTAGGCCAATTAGTCGTTGACTGAAGTCAACAACGATTAGGTTTAAATTTTTTAAAATCATCTATTATTCCTTTATCATTTATCAATGTAATTTAAATAAAAATATTTGCCGCCAACTCTCTGTTCTTGTTTGTTGTTGGTAAGTGTGTGTGCTTGCTTTCTTTAGCAGTAGTGTAGTTTTGGTGGTCTGGTAGGTAGCGAGCGATGCAGCCAGACAACTTCTTGGCTTTATTATTATATAGATATAATAACTGTATTCTTATACAATGATTTTGATGAAATTGTATTTTAATTAACCCTTTCCTTACGGCAGTCCGCTCTGCTGGAGTGACGCCACTGAACGGGTCACCGCGTCGCGAAGTGTGCACTTTGCGCGACAGTAGTCTTCGATATTCGGACTAATGCTTTTCAACGCCACTTTGTGATTGTCTTGTATGTACACTTTTTTAAGAGCTACATAACAACTGTTTCATCGTATTATAGGAAAAACATGAAAATGAGTATATTGTATAAATATTCAGTTATTTACATATAACAGCCGTACACACAGGTCGTCGCGCGGCCGCCGCCTATAGTCGGCACCCGTACACACAGACCGTCGCGCGGCCGCAGCCTATAGGCGGCACCCGTAATGAAAGGGTTAAAAATAAATTAATATATATGTACAACAAAATAAACACAAAGGTGTTAATTATTTGTAAATATACACAATAATTTATGTACCATATAATTACAATAGCTCCAACTTTCTTCCCATCAAGTGAGTTATTACTCTAAAGTCTTATTTTGTTTTAAAATATTTAGTAACATTCTTTCTTTCTGTTTGTGTCTTTCAAATTAGAGCCCGCGCACAACCAGCAACATGGCGATCTTTTGGTCATGAGATCAAAGGTGCCGACACGGAGTGAGCCTACTGTGCTTTTTTATACTGTGACGCCACGATGAAGACTCCACGTTTATTCTTTTGTCTCCCACTGCTGCCAACTCGAATATTACATATATTTCATACAGAAACAATAGAACATAAATGGCGCGAATAATATAAAGCGCGACGCAAGTCTCCAAAACTAAAAATTTGAAATGAAAACTGCGAAATGAAAAAAGGAAATGTTACAAACAATAGTAGAGGCAAACCAGGTAGTGTGTTAACTTGGCCAAAGACATTTTTTAATTGTTTGTTAATACTTGTACAAGGAACATCATAACGTTACGGTTACAAATTAAAAATAATTACACGCGACAAAATAAAAGAGCAACAAATTCATATCACTGTTCTGAATATATTGCACTGTTAATCGTTTCTTACTTTCACTTTACCAAGCAGACAGAAGATTTATTGCAAAGATAACAGAACAGTAAAGTAGGATACTGATGCCTTTACAAACTAAAAAATAAGAATTCATTAAAGAATATTGGTTTTTGTAGGATTATAAATAACATTAACATACCATTGCGAAATTTCCGATTGATGGAGTAATGACGGAGAAAAAGCTGAATGAGACGCTTTTGTTGCCTTTAAGTATAATCATTTGCAATAATTTCTGCGTTGTAATAGATGTTTCGTACCAGTTAGTATTGTACCTGTAAATAGGGGGGACGACTCATTGCTATGCTGAATGAAATCTGGCACAACTAAAAAGGTGTTAGTTAAAAAAAATACACTTTAATGGCTCATTAATAATTTTGGTTACATATCAAGATACGGGTTTATAGAAGCATATCAACAATTTGTTCCGCGCTATTTGACAGCAATATCGGCAAATCTTGGAAATAAATTTGTCTGCAATTCTAACTAGTTATTAGTGGATCAGAGAAATTTTGGTAAAATAAGTGCCACATTTAAATGTAAAAGACGTGTATTACTATAATATGGGTACTTAGCGATCAACACGTTAAAAGTCAGCAAGAAAAGTTCAGTACGCATAATATTCCAAAACATTTACGTCGATAGAGAGATCCTGCTAGCGCTTTCAATCATGTATTGGACTGCAAGGTTTAACCAAAACATGTATCCATATACAGCAAATAATACCGCGACAGAGAATATAGTCTCCCCGATATTTGATAACTGGAGCACCGTCACAGAAAGCTTGAACAAACAAAAAATTTAAAAATCCTATTGTGCTTGTCTTATGGGACAATAATATTCAAGTCGATCCGTCAAAAACTGTGGGGTACAAACTACTCACGCGAAACAAACTGATGCTCGCAGTAATAATACCCAGTAGAAGAAGAAAACAGTATGACGCTTTGTACATTTCTTTCAAGTCATGTATATACCTACAAAGAGACGCGTCTAAATTACGGAGAACATCGTGATGAATACATGAAATGGTGTAGAACTTAAAAGTGCAATAGGCTGGTATCTACTTGTAAGTACTTACTTAAGCGCCTTTCGATGGACAAGTACACCAGTAGCTAAGTAAACGATAGTTTCGTTATGTTCACAGTGTTGCGGAAGATATGATACAACGGATTCCGAAAGAATAGCTTTTTCGAAATAATGACTGAGAATGATAGAGAAGACGTTATAAAGCTGTAGTATAAACGGCATGGGCTAATACGAATGTAAAATCACTTGATATAACCATACACATTCTTATTTTCAAAGCAAGCGATTTACCTGATACTATTCGCTACACCAAACAATCTTGAACATATGATTTCAGGTTTTAATAAGTAGGTAATCAATGAAAGAAGCAGTTGGCACAAAAGAAAAATATTCTGTTCCTTATAAAGTTTTAAACGGTTTGTCTTATTTCACATTTTTAAAAACTGTATATTAATTGTTGGAAACTGCCGTAAGTATGTGCATTGGTTTGTAGAACTGATTATCCTGTTCATGTTTTCAGTACTTAAGTGGACTTTTGTACTGTGCCAATTGAAAACGATAGAGAAACTATAAATAAGAATATGAGTAGCTACAAATTTTTTGGTGTGGACAATATGGTATAATTTATTGAAGAGTAAGCAATACGAATATCAAAAATGAATAGACTTTTTAACACCAAATCATTCACTTCGCGGTAGAAACATTCTTGCATACTTGAATAGATCGGTTTCGACCGAGTTAGAAAAACATCGATATAGAAATACATTTAATGCCTAATAATTATGATATAATTTGAATGCAGTCTAACCTTGCAATATCAAATAAACCAGCTACATGCAAATTCGACATAATTATGAATGATTCTGTTCCAACTAATGTGGTTATGTTCACGATCAGTAATAGATATAACAGAATAATGTTGTAAACAGGATGTTGCTCTTCGTTAATTAAGAATTCGATATCAACTGGAAATTTGTTCGGACGTGACACATTTAAGGACAGTACTTCATCCAAAATAATAGGTGAAATATGGTATAGCATTATTATACACAATCCTGGATAAAAGAATGCTGTAAAACATTTTATATATAAGCTGAAATAATATCAAAGTTATAAGCCCCTTAAAATTTTCCTTACCCGCAAAAAGGATTACGAGACGTTTCCCATGGAATGCGTAAATCTGCATAATTCGATGTACCTCGATGTTATTCGTTTCCCAATCAAGTCTAATTTCATCTAGATATGTCTTTATCTGCAGTTCATAATAATATTTATTGCAATGTTTCGTAAACGCGGAATCGATCTCTATACATGACGTACATCGTTGATCTGATACCAGGTTGCGTGGTACTTTGTGAGAGCCGCTACTGCCACTGCTGCAGTTGATAAATCCCTAAGGTGCCGAAACAGATCTTTGTCCACAGCGAAGATAGTTGCAAACTGAAAAAAATATTTAGATTGTTCAATATTGGTCGCAAAATAACAATACATTAGAAAGCTTTCATAACTGTTTCAACTAGTACGTAAAACAAACTTTGTAACCCGTACTTGGGAAATTACAGATGACCAAGTAATGAGGCTGATGATGCCATTGTGTAAGAGCCGAAATTTCTTGTTGCAGTACGGCCAAAGACCAATCACCGACAGGAAGAACATACACCAGTTGTAATAACCATTCATTTCTGCCATCGTGTGCCGTGGCTTAAACTCTAATGATCTCGGAGTTACCTATCTACCCTCCATTTCACCTTACCCTTCTCAAATATTACCTCTTCGAATGATTTTTAAGTGAAATATGAGAAAAATTCTTTCGACGCAGCAGAGTGATTGACAGGTCGCACACGTGTGAAATTAATTATTAACGAAGATAGGGTACAAGTAACGCGATCGGCAGCTGCAGCATAATATTATAGTGGCGTCATTAAAAAAATAATAGGGTAAAAGAAAACACAAGAGAAGGAAATTTTCTGAACAATGTTAAATTTTTATATTTCTACGCAATACGAGCTTACGAGGGAGGATACCCTTCGATTGCCCTCAGTTGGTTTATGTTCGCCAAAGGCAAAGCACACGAAACGCAGATGTCTTTGGAGTGGATCTTGAGGTGGTCTGTGACAGTGATGTAAGTGCACGAATTTATATTATATTACAATTATACTACCAACAAGTAAGGAGATTTATTTGCGAAATGAAAAGAAGTCAGACAGATAGTTAACTTGGTTAATAAGATTTGTTAACTAATTTTGAATTGTTATACAATGAACGTCGTAACGTTGAAATCGCAAGTGAAAAATAATAACGCGTCACCAAATAAGAAAAGTTAATCGTTCCTAACAGACTCTTAATACGTATAGAGAGCAGAACAGTGAAGTAAGATACCGATGCCTTTAAAAGCTTAAAAATGAGAATTCAATGGAGAATAATGTTTTTTTGTGGATTTTAATAAAATATTAAACATACCACTGCAAAACCTTTGACTGACGGAACATAGACGCTTAGAAAGTCGAACGCTACGCCTCTGTTGCCATTCAATATAATCAGTTGCAGTAATTTCTGCGTTGCTACAGACGTTTCGTACCAGTTAGTATTATATCTGCATTTATAGATATTGATACACGGCTAAGTTGGACCACAAACATTACTAGCGTCAATTGAAAAAAATTCTTTTTAATGGTTCATTAACATTTGCAAGTAAAATCTTTGGACGGATGATTAAAACGTCTGCGACTCTAACATAGCGTGGTAAATAATAATACTATCTTTAGAATATTGAAATTATATAGCATGTTCTATACGATTAGAACAATAACGACAACGAAAGCAATAAGCTATGATAATAATGGTAAAAATCAATAGAAATATAAAAAATATATAATATCATGAACAATTAATTGTTCTTAATTTTTAAGTGCTTACGCTAAGTTCACCGAAATAGTATAAAAATATACATCGCATTTTTGAAAAATAGATTATCAGTTGGTATGATGTCCTTTGGGTATTTTTAGCAATACAGACTCAAAGTCGTTCGTAATTAACATATACTTGACGATTAACAATTAGCAGAACTGATTTTATACAAATAATATTCCAATACATTTACGTTGTTAGTGGGATGCTGCAGCGCTGCCGATCGCGTGTTCGGCTGTAAGGTTCATCCAAAACATATATCCCAATGTGGAAGTGAGGAATAACAAGGATAACATTGTCTCCCTGATGTCTGATAACCGAAGCACCGTTTGAGACAGCTTTAAAAGACACAATAATTTCTAAATCCTTATTATAGACGTTTCTAAAAAAGAAAATTATTTCCATACCGAGTGATGTAAAGTTCATTTATTACTCGCGCAAAATAAATGAATGCTTAAGGCAATCACACCAAGTATAATGGTGAGAATGTAGAATATTTTGCAGTGGTTATTTATGTCACGTACAAATCTTCAAAGATATACATAATCAGTAAATAAAGTAATATATCGCGGTGTATACAGAAATGCGTGGTTTAAACCAGAGGTCATGATAGAGTCTCACTATACGTTAGACATTATCTCTCGCCGGTTGGTAAAATTATTAGGTGCATCATTCCACTTTAAAATAGACTTGAATATTTTCCATAAGTAGATTGGCATATTTAAAATTTTATAGATTACAAGTACTAATAATTACTGATAATTACAGGTAATTTATTAAAAATATTAATAACTAGTTTATTTATATTAGAGGGACCGAGAAGTATTCAAAATTTCTTCGATGACTTCAAAGATTTTTAATGAAAATTCAAAGGACTTTTTTAAAAAGGGAATCGAACAATTGCCTTTACGCTGACAAAAAGCGTTGGAAAATGATGGAAATTATTTTGTTGATTAGCATTTAAGATTTCTTTAATAAATAAATGTTTTTCGAAAGCGAACGAAATTTTGATTACTTTTCGGTACCTCTAATATAAGACTACATCATGTAATAACTACGATATAAACTAAATATAAGGGAAAAATAATACTAGTGATATTAAAAATGTAACAACGATCAATGATATTTGTTTCAAATATACATGTATGTATGTATTTTGCATGCAATAAGTGCAATGCAGAGAGTAAATCGCAGGAACACAATAAACAGTAACTATAAAAACACAGTTTATTCATATTCCTTGCTCCATCGTTATTTTTAAGTTACTTATGGACAGTTTGTAGTGTGATTATACTGCATGCTCTGCATCGTAGATAAAAATGTAATAGTATCGATAAAGGAAACCACTCTTTACATAAGTGTTGATTTAAAGAAAAGGCTGAGAATCCCTGGTTTAAACATTTAAATTACGGTAGGGCGGAATATGTTAGTACATATAAAAGAAATATACTCACTGAAGTGCTATTCGATGTACAGCAACGCCGCTAACTATACTTTTACTATTTGCACGATCTCGTGGAACACACAACGCAGAGGATTCCGCAAGAACGGCTTTTTGGAAATAATAACTAAGAACGGTAGTGTAGAGCATTATCAGAAGCACGAAATAATGAGAATATAAAATTTAATTAATGAACGTATAGAGCCACAATCAATACAATCTCTCTGCTTCGCACCCTTTGTCATGTGATTCAATCTATAAAATAGAACTCTACTGTGTCTTTTAAAAAACTATATACAGGACATATTTCATTTCTCACTTGTGAAAATTGCATATTCGTTATCTAGATACAGCATTGAAGATGTGCGTTACATTGTACATCTGTATATTTTGTCGCGCTCTCGCAGTACATAATTAGACTGTTCTAATATGTTAATTAAACATGCAAAAGAAAAAGTGAAGAAGAAATAATATAACTACATAACTTTCAAAATGATTTGAAAAGCAGGGGCTAATTCCTAAGAAGATTAAGCGAAACGAATGTCATTGAATACGAACGATTCATAATGTAAAATCAATCACATCACAAATTAACCCCTTCTCGTGCCATTTATTTATCAGATGCGGCAGTCGAGACTAACTATTCAGGACTATAACATTAAAACGAAAAAAGAAAAGTTCTGTGTATTTTATATTCAGGCATCCTTGATAATGCAACTTATAGTTGGACCTAAATTTCAAGTTAAAGACTATTCAAAATTTGAGTAGGGTTTATCACATTTGAGCAGTAAGTGCGTCACGAATGAGACTCGTCAAAGCACGGGAAGAGGTTAAATATTCTTTCATATTTCAAACATACATCGTTTATTTAAGACTCGGTTTTACCTAGCAATTTGAAATAAACCAGCGATATGAGAACCAATCATAATCATTAGCGACTCCGTTCCAACAAATATGGTTACGTCGATTAACATCGCAAAATATATCAGAAGATTTTTGGCAATTGGATGTTGTTCTGCGTCAATGAAGAATTCCGCATAAACTGGAAACTTTACTGTGCGAGATTCATTTAATGGTAAAATTTTGTCCAAAATAACAGGAGAAACGTGGTATAGTATCATCATGCACGCGGAAGGGTAAATAAAGCCTGAAAAACTTATTATCTATACACTATATCAGATTCAGAGTTTCAAAGCATTCGAGATTTCTCTCATTCGCAAAAATTATTACTGAACGTTTGCCGTGAGAGGCGTTCACCTGCATGATTCAAAGTAGCGCTTCATTATTCATCTTTCAATGAAGCCTTATTTGATCTAGAAATCCTTTTACCTGCATTTTATAATAATATTTAGATAAATGTTCTGTTAACATGGATTCAGTTTCCATACGGAGCTTACATCGTTCATTAGATACCAGGTTATGTGGTATCTTGTACATGCGACCAATGTCAATGTTAAAAATGATGCTAACCGTAGCAAATCAAATAGATTTCTCTCTATAGTGAAGAAAGCTAAAATCTAGAATATTAGTCCTGTCATGTGTTGTTTGAGAAATTCAGAGTCAAAGCTTACAAAATAGTTTTAACCCTTTGCACGAAGGTAATTTGACTGTTTGCAAACAGCAACTTTAAAACTTATTTAAAAAGTTACATGAATTCTTCTGAGATTATTATTTCTCTACCAATAATTCCCACTATTGTTTGTTTCGCTGTGTTTATACACCTCACGTGTCGTATTATAGAATCGTTTAAAAAATGCTTATTTTAAATTATGGTATTAAATAAAATGGTAACTGAGAATCACCTCTTAAGCGCAAAGGGCTAAGAATGTATCAATTAGTACTTGAAACGAACTTGAATAGCCACACCTGAGCGGTTATAAAGAGCCACGTAAGGAGGCTGGATGATGCCACTTTGCAAAACTCGAAGTTTCCTGTTATACGGCCAAAGTCCTATCAGCGACATAAAGAACATACACCACTTGTGATAGCTATTATATGCGACGATACACTTCAAAATTAATGAAGAATTCTTGCATCGTAAATTCACTCATGAGGTAAACGTCCGAGTATTCTTTAATTTTATATCGTTAAACAAACAGTCATTTTTTTTAATTATCTAAAAAAAACTGCGCTTGATCTTCACCTTTATTTTCGTTTCATCCATACAATAAGTTCCGTTAATAAATTTATATTTATTAATAGCTGTGAATTTTATAACTACTTACCGGCTGACGTATTACCGATGATGGTAACTATGTTACCGATATCGCGCGATTTGTTTGTTCACGACCATGGTCAACCGTTACGCTTGCATCCGTCGCTCTCCAATCTGGGCGCGCGCTATTCTTCCACTCTGATTGGTCAGTGTTTTTCATTAATAATTCAAAAACTAAGCTTTAACCAGCATTTTGGTAAAGGAAAAAGTTGTTCAGAATCACCCCAGCTATCACCCCCTAAAATTATGCCCACCAGTAGCCGAACACCCTGTATAAGCTGAAATACTATCGAAGTTACAAGCCCCTTAAAATTTTCCTCGCCCGCAAAAAGTATTACAAGACGTTTTCCCTGAAACGCATGCATCTTCATAATTCGAAGTATCTCGTCATCATTCGTGTCCCAATCAAGTTTGATTTGATTAAGGTATGCCTCCATCTGCATTTCACGACAACATTAATAGGAATGTATCGAAAACATCAATTCAATCTCTATACGCGACTTACGTCGTTGATCTGATACCAGATTGTGTGGTATTTTGTAAACACCGCTACTGCCACTGCTGCAATTGATAAATCCCTAAGTTGCCGAAACAGATTTTTATCCACAGCGAAGATAGCTGCAAACTAAAAAAAAAATATTCGAATTGTTCAACATTCGTCACAAAATAACGAAACATTAGAAAACTTTCATAACTGTTTCAAGTAGTACGTAAAATAAACTTTGTAACCCATACCTGGAAAATTACAGATGCCCAAGTAACAAGGCTGATGATGCCATTATGTAAGAGTCGAAATTACTTGTTGCTGTGGTGATGCAATAAAGTCATTAAAAAAATGATAGGGTACAAGAAACAGCGAGAGAAGAAAGTTTTCTGAGCAAAGTTAAATATTCATATTTCTATACAATACGAGCTTACGTGAGAAGATACTGTTCGATTGATCTCAGTCTGTTTGCATCCGCCAAAAAAAAGCTTGTATTATTACAGTCTTTAGTTAGCGGTGATATGTTTAGGGTGGCCGGTGAATACGCTGCACACACTTGAATTTATATTATATTGTAATTTTACTTCCAATATAGCAGTGAGGACGTGGGTGGGTGTGAATGAAAAAAGTCAGTTTACTTAATAGTCACTCTACAACAAATATATTTTTAACAAACAAACAAAGATTATGCAGTACAATCTCACCAGGGAGGATTCTTTTTTATTATCCTGAGTTGGTTTACGTCCTCCAAAGACAGAGCACGGGTACGTACGCAGAGAAGTGTTTTGTGTGATGTGTTACGAAGACTGCAGAAGGTGATGTAAGTGCATGAATTTATATGATATTACAATTATACTAACAACAGTTAAGATAACGAGGTTCAGTTGTAAGCAATGGAAGTAAAGGAGGAACACAGTTGACTTGGTTAATAAGATTCGTTAATTCATTTTTAGTAGGTATATAATCAACGTTAAGGTTGCAAATGAAAAATAAAGGCGTACCGCAAGATAGAAGAACAACTGATTCATATTTTTGGTTTATCAAGTGGTCAGAAGATTTACTGTAAAGATAGCAGAACAGTAAAGTAGGATATCGATGCCTTTAAAAGCTGAAAAAAGTGGGTTCAATATGTATAGAATATTGCTTTTCGGGGTTGTAACATGTATTAAGCATACCACTGCAAAGCCTTCGATCGATGGAGCATAGACACTTAGGATATTGAACGTAAATTCTCTGTTAGTATTCAATATAATCAGCTGCAAAAATTTCTGCATTGGTACAGACGTTTCGTACCAGTTGGTATTATACCTGCAATTATAGACAACGATACATTGAGAAAACCAGTACGATTTCAAAAGTCTTGGTTGAATGAAATTCTTTTTACTAGTACATCAGCATGTTAAATCAGATCTCAAGACGGACGATTAAATAATTCGGCACACTAACATGGCGTAATACATAATGACACGATCTCTTGAACAGAGCAACTAAATGGCATGCCTTAAACGAATATAACAACAATGTCAACAACGAAAATAAAAAACTCCGATAATAATGGGAAAAATTAATGAAAACAAAATTTGGAGAACTACAAAGAATTTGTAATGTCACAAATATTTACATGTTCTCAAGCTTTGAAAGTTTATGTCACGTTAGTTGAAATGACGTAGAAAATATGTACCGTATTTCTGAAGAAATATATTGCTAATACCTCTGTTGACATTACGTATTTTAACCAATGTAAACATAAAACCGTTCATAATGAACATATGAGTAAGTGGCGATTAACACGCGAAAAACTAGCAAGAGAGGATGTGCGCAAACAACATTCGAATACATTTACGTTGTTATAGGGATACTTTCAGAGCTGCTGATCATGTGTTGAAATGCAACGTTCACACAAAACAGGCATCCCAATGTAGAATTGATTAGAAACATGGATAAAATTGTCTCTCTACTCTCTGCTGGTCGAAATACCGTTTGAGACAGCTTTAACAAACAGAACATTTATTAAATTCTTATTCGGGATTTCTTTGAAAAAGAAAGTTGTATACATACCAACTAATATAAAATGATACAATGTGAATTACTCACGCAAAAAAAATGACAGCTCATGGCAATCACACCAAATATAATGGCGGGACCGTACACTACATTGCAGTAGTTGTTTACATCATGTACAAATCTTCAAAGATATACTTAATCAGTTAAGTAAAATATTTCGGTGAATACATAAAACGCGTAGAGTTGGCCAGAGGTCACTGCAGGGTTTTCTTACGCCTTATGCACAATCACCCTTTAGATTGATTCCAATTTTACATTAGTTGCAGTTACAATTTATCAATGTAATTAATAATTAATTGTTCATTCACATATATAAGACTATCTCATGTAGTTAGTTCCAAATCATAAAATACATATGCGAAAAAAAATATACTAAAATTATTGCATAAGTAATGACAACTAACCATTCCTCTTTCAAATACATATATTTTGTATTCAAGAAGTGGAATGTAGAGAGTAATTCGCTCGAACACAATAAAACGTAACTAAAATAATAGGAAGGATGCGAAATGAATTTGCTATTCGAAAACCTGATTAATATTCACTGTTCAAACGTTAACTTTAAGCAACATTTCAGCAATTGTTTGTACTGTGACTTTGTTGTATAATGTTTATTATAGAAACAAATGCAACGATGTCAAGGAAGAATCACTCTTTGCCAAAACGTTAATGCAAAAAGGAGGCGGAAAACCCTGGTTTAAAAGTTAAAGTTATCGTGAGGCAAAAATGGTTAATACATATATATAAAGAAAATACTTACTCAAGTGCCATTCGATGTATTGTAGTACCGGTAATTATATAATTGATACTTTCATTATTTCTACAAATTCTTTCATTATTTCGAGGAAGATATTTTGCAGATGATTCTGCAAGAACGGCTTTTTCGAAGAACAGACTAAGAATGATAGATAAGAGCACTGTCAGAAAGGCGGAATGGATGGAACAGTATGATGAGAAAATAAGATTAATTTATTTAACATACAGAGTCCGAATCAGGACAATCCAACTGACTCGTTTTATTAGTTGCATGAGGATTAAAACTTATGAAAATGAGCAAATAAAAAAATGTACGTGATAAGGAAACAAACTGTACCATCTTTTCCAAAAAATTGTATATGGATTCTACTCCACTTTCCTCTTCTGAAAGTAAAGTATCGTCTAGAAACTGCTTTGAAAATATTTGACAGGTTGTAACTCTTTTTATTCTGTATACACTCACTGTGCACAATTAGACTTTTCTATTGCGTTAATAACAAAATTTTGGAAAACGAAGTTTAATTCTTTTGAGGATTAGGAAACCTGAATGTCATTAAAAACGACTGATTCATATAGTAAAATCATTAATCTGACATTTGGGAAATTCTTTAATATTTTTCAAGATCTTCGTTTCATTCGATGTAGGTTGGACGTACATTTTATGAATAACATGGTATGATTCATTCGAGACACGAACTTACCTAGCAACTGCAAATAATCCGGCGACATGCGCGGTGATCATGATTGTAAGCGATTCCAAACCGACAAATACAGTTACGTCAGTTATCATGAAAAAATGTACCAAACAAGTGCTGATAATTCGATGTTGCTCTTTGTTGACAAAGAATTCCACAATTACTAGATACTTTACTTGACGAGACTCATTTAATGGTAAAATTTCATCCAAAATAATAGGAGAAGTATGGTATAGTACCACAATACATACTGAAGGGTAAGCAAAGCCTGTAAAACATATTGTGTGTCCACTGAATCATTTTCCGAAGTTCAAACTATTCAAGATTTTTCTCACCTGCCAATTTTATTACTAGACGTTTTCCGTGAAAGGCGTGGATCTGCATCATTCGAAGTACCTCGTCATTATTTGTCTCCCATTCACGCCTGATCCGATCTAGAAATTCTTTTACCTGGAGTTTACAATTATATGTATACAAATGTTACATAAACATGAATTCAATTTCTATACGCGACTTACGTCTTCGATAAGATACCATATTAGGTGATATTTTGTAAGTGCGACCATTGCCATTGATATAAATGATGTTATCCTTAACAGACGAAACAGACTTATCTCCATAACGAAGAAAACTGCAAACTTAAGAAGCTATTAATGTCAAGATATTAGGAAAAGTTTCACAGCGTATCAAATCGTTTTGTAAATTTATCAATTAATACGTATAGCAAGCGTAATAATAAAAACCTGGGCAATTATAGATGTCCAAATAATGAAGCTTATGATGCCACTATGCAAGACTCGAAATTTCTTGTTGCTGTACGGGCAAAGTCCAATTACTGATAGAAAGAACAGACACCACTTGTAATAGCTATTCATTTCTGCCATCGCTTGCAGTGGTTTAAACTCTACTGACCTCCGAGTCATCTATCTACCCTCCATTTCACCTTACCCTTCTAAATATTACCTTTTTGAAAGACTTTCAAGCGAAATATCAGAAAAATTCTTTCGATGCAACACAGTGATTGACATGTTACACGACTGTGGAATTACTTATTCATGAAGACAGGGTGCGAGTATCGCCATCAGCAGCTGCAGCTTAATGTTACAGTAGTGTTATTAAGAAAATGATGGGGTAAAAGAAACGGCGAGAGAAGAAAATTTTCTGACCAAAGTTAAATTTTTATAGCTTTATGAAATAAGAGGTTACGAGGGAGGATACTGTTCAGGTTGCTCTCAGTCGGTTTACGTCCGCCGAATAATATTGTTCAACTTTCCTTCTATCCCTGACTTTTGTATGTTCAGACTCGTTCTATCATCGTCTTTGCTCGTTCATGGCAGACAATTAACAAATAATTTAATAATTTCTAAACTTTAACTGTAAGAATTTTAAACTTTTATGAATGATAGAATCTGGATATCCATGAAAACGAAAACCTGGAAATATTGAGATATAGTGATATATGAATTTTTAAGTCTGAAAATATGAAATACAAAGGACGAAGTAATTTAGGTACCTAGTCATTAGCCATTTTGTGTGAAATCAATTTAAGTTACATTTTCATAATATGTATCTATTGTGTCATCACAGGATATCTCAAACTTTCCACTATTTCGTAATTGATCATTTTTCATCGAACAACCAGATAACAATTGTGGTTACCGGTTCCCGAACATAAACAGATTAAATGTGTATCAAGGAACAAAATAATTAAATTGTTTCTCTTATTTCAGAACTGACAAGCTAATTCGGACTCGATGAAACGTTACAGAAGCGAGCAGAAATCAGGAACGGGCTCATATAATAAAAATCTTAATCGAAAGCTTCACGTGCGGTGAACGCGGAGTTGCTTCAGATGGTTCGACTATTTTAACGCAGAAGTAACATAACAGATCCTAATTCTGTGGTTTATGCACCGTTTGAAGGTGAGCAATCACAAACTTATTAGTCACTAGAATCCCCACCGGTATAATTAATTGTTCTACACGTTAGGGCATTGACGATCGCGGTGTGAACAAATGGGCTCTACCTTTTCGTCGCGAGGCGCAGGCGAGACTCATATGTTCCTGAGATAGGGCAGCTTTATCACGTGCTCACACCATGCACCGACGTAGAACACTATTCGACACGTTAGGGTGTCTCTTTGATGACTTTCCCTCCTTCCTAACAGCCTACCTACCTACAATACCGGTAAAAACTACAGAACTGTCGATTGATAATAACTTACAGCGAAATCGCCAAAGATATCTAACGACTATACATTTAATAGTTAGATATTTAAAGCCTAGATACAGGGTCTCTATCCAGAGTTTGAAAATTCAAAATTGAGAGAATTTGAAGTTTTAAATTCATGAAGTACTCCAGTGTTAAGCTGCTCAAGTACAAAATTCTTGAAATTTCTATCCCAAACTCGAAAACTCAATTTTTTTTCGAATCGAGCATATAGGTCTTTAGTTGCGTTATGAGAGGTGTCCTGGTTCAGAAGTGACCTAATGTTAATACCGACTTTTCCTCAATGCAGTCCGACATGGCGCCGATTGATCTTGAATGGAGGCACGCTTCGATGTAACACAACAGTGTCGTGAGACCTGATCATGCGGTTCAATGATGTTTTGGGCTTTTAACGTCCGCTTTCCACAGCTGATTGAAATACGGTGCATTTGGAGGTATGTAGTGCCATGAAATACCTTTCGAGGCTAACGAATAATGAAAATTAGAATTTTTTATCGTGGACATGTAGGTACAAGTAAGTTCATGACTCGCTCCATGAGGTATGGTACCATTGCCGAAGCACTTTGTTGCTAAAGGTTGGGAAACCGTTTCAAGACACAAATCTCTTATACGCCGCTATGAAGGTGGCTGAATTATAACCGCTTACTAACTCAATCTGCACAGCTTTTGTATTTAAACAAATAAAAACTGTAATATACGTTTCTGTAGATTCGTGTTCGGACCTGGTGAAGTACGGACTTGAATTGGGACTGCATAGACGACCCCCGTGTGAAGAAATAGGCTCTACCTTTTCGACGCTATGTGCAGGCAAGTCTTCCATAAGTTCCTGAGATATGGCAGCTTTATCACGTGTACACACCATGTACCGACGTAGGATAATTTAAATTGCTAGTCCTTGCTCGGAGGATCCAAAATTGGCTGCGGAGATAAGTGAGTTGAAATGTCATTATGTAAGAGATTTCGGTGAGTACTTTCTGCAAGGAGGGTTAGGAGCAGATGAGCCTTTAAAATAATCGGTGTTTTATAATTTTAGGAAGTTCTGCGTTGGCGAGTCACCCCTTTGTGCGGCTTAATTTCTCCGTGTCAAGGAACGGATGCCAAAACATCAGACGACTCGATTTTGAAACGGTTCTGCCTTCCTTGAGGAACTACAATTCACTGGAAAGGCCTCGTTTTGAACGTGTCTCTACCAGAATAATATGAAATTCTGAATCTCCAATGGACATCGTCCAATTGTTACACGCCGATTTTTATATGTGAAATGTTATACAATGCGAAAAAGTATATGACATGTGTTTTCTTTTACGTGCGAAATCCATTTTGAAGTGGTGAAAATAACCCTTAAAATTGAGATCGAAAAAGCTGTTCCTACAAATATCTTGCGAACTATTAGACCTAGACAAAGAATTCAAAATGTCAATTTTTTCGTTTTGGAAGGCCAATTATATAGTGCATCTGGATCTTTGAAAATTTTGTTTGTTTAAAAATTACGTTAAAAATTAACATTATTTTGCAAATATTTTAATAAAACGTGTAAATATTTTGATCGAATATCTTATACGTGAATTACGAGTCCAAAGAGAAAATACGGATAAATTTGAATTTTTAATTTCTCTCGTGTAAAAGATATTATTATGGCTGGAATTATGGATACATTTTATGTGATTTCTATACCTAATATTCTGGCAATTGTATTATATTATATTTTATATATTAATTTTTTTAAAAAAAATTTCCATGGTTGCCCTTATAAAACCTGCCACCCGAGACAGGCATCTGTTTGTCTCGAGTTATAAGCACATATACTGATTTTAAGATGTATTCGATTTATAGAAGATCTAAGACCGTGGATTGTACTTGTGTAAGGTGTACTATCTTCATGATTAATTTAGATAATGTGTTCATTGAGCGTTGTTCTACGTTTGTAAAGAATATCTATAATAAGCCTGAAAAGATATAGCTTTGCTAAAGCTCTGAAAAGACATAGATTTGTTGTAACTCTGAAAACATCTTATTTTTTTAGAATTTCGAGAACAGTGATTTTTATCTTGAAATAGTATTCTACTGCAATGGTATTCATTGCAAGATAGATGCATTAGTTAGTAAGCTCGAAGTATATTTTCTAAAGTAATAGTTCTGTAATTTTAAGTAGTGCGCGTTTACATTTTTTCTAGAAGCTACAAGACTCAATTTAATTAGTTAATAAGTAATATTATATATGATATTATTCCATGATATTATAATCAATAAAAATATCACGCCTAGAATTTCTCCGGACACGTCGATAAGGTAAAGTTCTAGCAAACGGCACAGGCACTACAGAATTGTGGGCTTTTCTTTGCAAAACCGTCATGCTCTAAATCACGTAAAATTTTGCAGATAAACTGCTTTATATTAAGGGAAACATCTGTGAGAACGCTAGTTTTGGCTATTCGAAAAAAATTTTTACCACGTTAATATCACTCTCTACCTTAATGACGGTACAAACATATGTTATGTATATTCACAAACGCCTCTATTTAAAATTCTTCTAATTTACACGGATATACTGAATCGGTTTGGTATAGTTTTTGGTGGAGTTTGCAATATATTCCGTGAATCCGAAGATGCGGATTATGTGCTTACAAGGGACATCACCAAGGTGTCACACGCGGATTTTAATGAAATTGACATATGTTGTAGCTTTTTAAAAATCATTTGACACGTATTTTTTTATATCTGCGGACATCCATGTTGTGGGGGTGAAAATAGCCCTCAAAGTTGGGGGTTGAAAACACATTTTCTTTAATATCTCGGAAACTAGAGGGTGTAGGAAGGTGAATTTTTTTTTAAATTGTGTAGTTTTACCGCGGCGGACTTATACCTGCCCGCTGGACCTTCCCTGGCTACCGATGGAACAATAAACATTTGATATTATCCAATTGTTAAAGACGTAACAAATTATCGTATAAAAAGGGATCACCCTCTTCGAAAACAAATCTCAATTCATTTCTTCGTAAAAGGTAAGAGAAAATTGTATATGTAGTAATTATTGCTAAATTACAATAAACAAAAAATTCCAAAAACACGTATCCCCCATTTTGATCCATATCTTTAGTATACAAAGCTGCAAAAAAATCGAACTGCATTTAGGGTGAAAAACTGAAAAAAAAGTCCAATTTTTTAATATATTGTTTAAATAAATAATTTCTCCCGAAATATTTGTCACTAACTAAGTTCCTGACTAAAAACTACACAATTTAAAAAAAAATTCACCTTCCTTCACCCTCTAGTTTCCGAGATATTAAAGAAAATGTGTTTTCAACCCCCAACTTTGAGGGCTATTTTCACCCCCACAACATGGATATCCGCAGATATAAAAAAATACGTGTCAAATGATTTTTAAAAAGCTACAACATATGTCAATTTCATTAAAATCCGCGTATGACGCCTTGGTGATGTCCCTTGTTAGAACAGTTGACGCACCATATAGTGTCTTGCCGATAATATAGGGAATAGCATAAGAATGGAGAGAAATTTTCTTTTGAGTCGCCAAAAACTATTCTTATAGATATCCTCTTTTATAAAAAGAGCTAATGTAAAAAATTTGGTCGTTGTCGGAGCGTAACTGTTTTCCGAATTTTCTTCGAATTATCCAATTATCCAAACCGTCGGTCATGCAGAACTTTCACCTCTTCTCCATCGTCGGTCATGAAGAACTCCGTCTATATTTATTAACAAACAATTAATGCTGAAACCAATTGGACATGATTCAATTAACGACTTTTAAATATTTTCAATTTTCTTAAAATAACATCCCTACTCATTTATTCTGGTTTCAAACATTCAATTAAATATACGTATCGAAATAAGTAGTCAAAATGAATTTAGCAATATTGGTTGTCTTTGCGCATAGTTTTAACTATGCATGGTAATGTTGGAAGACAATTTCTATAGAAATATAGGAATATTTCTCCCTTATTTAATTAACTACTACTTCCTATATTTAATTAAACAATTAATTACTAACTTCACTAATATTATTGATTTATTTAAAATGATTTTGGACTTTGTTAATTTGTATGCACGTTCTTGATTAAAGGCTTTATAACAGAATGAATTGAAAATGATTTTTTTTTTAAATAAAATTGAACACGATAAAACGACGGTTGCTTAAAACATTGATTATTTGTCCAGAACTGCAAATAGGGCTTTACTTAATTGACGGCTTTGAAAAAAGAATTCTTCTTTACCGACGACTCCGATGATCACCACAGAAATGAGGTGAGTCGTTAGTCAAGAAGAGTTCTGCTATCAAAGCCGTCGAACAAGATGAGTTTTATTTGCATTTGTGAACAAAAACATAATGTTTGAAGCAATCGTCGTTTGATCGTATTCATTTATATTCTAAAAACAAAATCGTTTACTATTGTATCCGTATACCTCCCACATAGGTATATTTTGTACGAATTTTATATACCTTATATATATTTTCCGCAGTTTTCGTCGATCGATAGTAGATCCAGTTACACAATGTAAAAATCGTTAAAGCAGGATAGACAATCATACTAAATTTTCCTGCAGAGAATTGAAGGCAGTAGACGGTGCATCGAGTTTGATGCCCTCGGAAAAATAATATTTTCTTTACCCATTTTTTTCACTTGTCTTAACCGCTTTTCTATCATTGATTTATAGCTTCGTAGCAACCGAGTCTACGTACCCCTTGGATACGGTGTTTGTACGGGGGTAGCTACCCCCTTCCAGGCTCAGTCGGCGTCGGTTCTTCGAAGGTAAAGGATGTACTGTGCGTTGCTGCTGCTTCTTCATTGTAATTCACTGGATTTTGAATATTGTTTATCAGTGCAAGTATCTGTATTTTAATATATAGCAGTGTTTGAGGATGTGAAACCTTTATGGTGTCAAAAATGTGAAATTCTAGTGAACCGTTGTGCTTACGCGTTGACAGCTACGGCGGCGATAGGTATCTGTTATGAAACATATCGAAATCGTAATTATGCTCATTATTGTGTCTAATATATTTTAATTTCCTGAATGTGTGAAAGATTTGAAACTCGAGAGTGAGGAATGTTATATTAATACGTTAATTATCACGATGACAATACATATTTGTTGTGAAACGTGTCACTTACCCCTGCACCTAAGTCGAGAACTGATCACCTTTTCGAAAATTATCTAACATACATAGGAAAGTAGGATACGGGTAACGTGGTTAGTAACTGTAGCGTGGTGGTATGATAGTGTCACATATTAAGAAAACAACAGGATAAAAGAAACGGTAGAAGAAAATTTTCTGAAAAAGTTAATTGTGTTAATTAGTGTGCGTGTCTGATACGATTACACATTTCACTATGATAATGTAAAGAATTTGAAAGTCAAAAATTCCAAGTGTTACATTAACATGTTGATTGTTATATTAAAAGTGAGTACACGAAGTATGCTAAAATCAATAAACACTATTCATTTTTTATATTATTGGTTTTATTCGAGGCGTTTTAATAGTAGCACCATATTTTTTAGATTGGGAACATTTTGTTTCAAGTAAAATAACAAAAAATTAATAATTCATTAACAAATAACTTATTATTTCAAATGCATTGTTATTTTTATTATATAAATGATGTAACAAAGTTAATTTTATTCTCTCTATAATATGAGTAAGATATTTCCAAATAATTTTTGTATTTACATTATTTTATTGGAATGAAACGATAAACAATTTGAGATCAGAAATTCAATGGTATAAATAAGTCCATTCTGTTAATTGTTTGCATGATATATTAATTTCCAATTATTTATTTTTAATTACAAGAATATATTTAACTTGCTGCTACTATAAACTGTTAAATATTTGCGCATAATAACATATTTTTACTATCCTAATTATACAAAATACTCTTTATTATTAATATTATTATTGCATATTATTATTGGAAATATCCGTATTCATTTTTTAACCAAAGTATAACTTGATTACTTACACTGTATTTTCTGTGTTTTTTTTTGAAAAAATTCAAAATCTTCTAATTTGACATCTTTAGAAAATAAGGAGTAGTATTTTTTTGCCGCAGCAAATTAATAATCAGGCTCAATAATTTTAGGATTATTTATCCATGTCGAAGATGGTTGCAAGTAAATTGACCAATACCATCGGTCTGTTTATGGTAAGTTATTAATAGAATTATCATTGTAATTTCTTAAATACCTGCTTCTTCACTAGAAATATGAAAATATAGCGTACTATTTAGAAAAGATGGAGGTAACCATCAAATCTCCGAAAGTCCTTCGTCTGGAAAAAGAATTATTACTTGCATGTTGTGGCTTCTTTGAACTATTCAACTCGCATATAAATAGTCTTTCTGTACTTCTAAAAAGAACAGAGATAATGGAGGCGGACATAGTTACTGGACCACCTTGCATGCACGTTCTTTTGAGGCCGTTAATATTCACTTTAAGTAGTTGAAATTGGGTATCAAAGGGATGCAGAACATATTTTGCTGGATATTTCAGTAATTTTTAGAGATAGAGGTGTGCCATGCACAGATAAAATTTATATTCTAGAATGACGAATTTCATAGTGCTGTGGCGCTCTTGGCACCACATACGCCATTGCCTTTTCTGTTTTCTATATTCTTTCTGTTTTCTAAAATTCTGTTTCCTGTTTTCTATCTTCTTTAGCTTTACGTTCTCTAATTGTTTTCACTTTCTATAGGTTCTCGCCGGGGCCTGGTCAGTGTCAACGCTCAGGCCCTTGCAAACCTCTTCACTTTCTGTTTTATGATTCTCTTCCGCTGTACCTCTCCTTTTCCGAACTTTCAACGGTTTTTCTGGATTTTTCCACTTTCTATATTTTCTCTCTTTCTAAACTGTTTCTTTCTTCTTTTACTGATGAGTTTTCGAAGAGAGGTTTTAACTAGCGACGAGACAGTCCGTCAGAGTCAGTCTTGTAGCTTACATAGTTTTCACTGCTCGTACGCATTTTAATAAACTTGTGTGCAACGCAACATAGACTTGATTATTGTGTTTACCCTTATGCGATTCCCACAGTGCTAAACAATGTGCAAAAATTACGTGTGTACAAATAATGTTAAAAAGTTAAAAAGTAACACATCTTTTTATATCTCGATAAATAATAATTTATTTTCTCATCCGTTCATAGAAACTAAGTAGAATCTATATTACGATAATACTGAAAGTTTGGAAGATAAACTGCGAAATGAGAGAAAGAAATAGTAAAACAAACACTTATTTATTAAATTTTGCTGAGTAATCCGAAATAGTTGTATAATGAACACTGTGGCACACTTATTAACGCTGTAAATGAATAAAATTGTACAGTAAATAAATAAAATAATAAATTCACATCAACATCCTCAGCGTTTGGTATGATTATTCGCATTTTACTGATTTTCATTTTGTCATACAAGTAGAGTCACTGTAATGACAGCAATACAGTAAAGTAGGATACTGCTGCTTTTAAAACCTGAAAAATAAGGATTCAATACAGAATATTATTTTTAGGAGACCATAATTAGTACTGATATACCACTGCGAAATTTGCGATTGACGGACTAATGATAGAGAAAAAGCTGAATGAGACGCTTTTGTTGCTTTTCAGTATAATCATCTGCAATAATTTCTGGGTTGTAATAGATGTTTCGTACCAGTTGGTACTGTACCTGTAAATAAAGAGGACGATACATTGCTTTGCTGAATGAAATCTGGTACGACTAAAAAGGTGATAGTTAAAAAAAATACTCTTCAATGGCTCATTAATATTTTAATCTTGGAAATCAATTTGTCTGCAATTCTAACTAGTTATTAGTGGCTCAGAGAGATTTTGGTAAAATAAGTGTCGCATTAAAAATGTAAAGACGAGTGTTACTAAAATATGATTACTTAATCAACACGTTAAAAGTCAGCAGGAAAAGTTTAATACACATAATATTCCAAGACATTTACGTCGTTAGAGAGATACTGCTAGCGCTTTCAATCATGTATTCGACTGTAAAGTTTAACCAAAATATGTATCCAAGTGTAGCAATCAATACCGTGGCAGAAAATAAAGTCTCCCTGATATCTGATAACTGAAGCACCGTCACAGAAAGCTTGAACACACAAAACAATTTGAAAATTCTATTACGCTTGTTTTTAGGGAATAGAATAATGTTTATGTCAATTGACAAAAAACTGTGCATAAATTACTCACGCAAAACAAACTAATGCTCACATTAATCATACCGAGTAAGGTGAGGATACTGTATGTCACTTTGACCTTTTCGCTTCCTTCATGTAATCTCCTTGATGGATAAACATGAAATGGGGTATACCTTAAAAGTGCAGTAGGCCAACCTATTAGTAAGTACTTACTGAAGTGCCCTTCCATGAACCAATACACCAATAGCTAGGTAACTGACAGTTTCGTTATTTGTACAACTTCGCAGATGATACGATGCTACGGATTCCGCAAGAACAGCTTTTTCGAAATAATAACTGAAAACGATAGTGAATAGTATTATACAAGTGAGGTTTAGATAGTACAAGATAATGAGAACATAAGATCACTTGGCATAACCATACAGATTCTTATTTTCAAAGCTCATATTATTCAGGTAAATCTAACATTAAACACATGAGTATTGAACACATGATTTAGACTTTTAATATATAGGTAATAAGAAGTAGCCGATACAGAAAAAAAATGTGCTGTTCCTTCTAAAGTTTTGAACGGTATGTTTTATTTCACGTTTTTAAAAATTGTATATTAATCGTTGGAAATTGCCGCAATTGTGTGCTTCGTGTTGTAAAACTGTTTATTCTGTTCATGTTTGCAGTTCGTACGTGGACAATCGCACTTTGCCAATTAAACGTGATAACGAAACTATTTGTGCAACGGTCCGAACAACATAATATAATTTATTGACGTTTATGGAATTTGAATATTAAAAATGAATAGAGTATTCAACACCAAATTATTCACTTCGCGGTACAAACATTCATCTGTACTTGAACAGATTCTTGTTTCGATATAGTTAGAAATACATCGATATAGAAATACATTTAATGCGTGATAATTACGATATAATTTGGACGCAGTCTAACCTTGCAATACGAAATAAACCAGCGATATACAAGTTGATCATGATCATGTGCGACTCTGTTGCAACTAAAATAGTTATGTCCAGGATTAGTAATAGATATAGCAGGACAGCGTTGAAAATAGGGTGTTGCTCTTCGTTAATCAAGAAATTGATATCTATGGGAAACTTGTTTGGTTGAGACGCATTAAAGGGTACAATTTCATCTAAAGTAATAGGTGAAATGTGGTATAGTAGCATTATACACAATCCTGCGTAAAAGAGAGCTAAAATACGTTCCATATGTAAACTGAAACAGTATCAAAATTAAAAAGTTTTTAATATTTATCTTACCCGTAAGAAGTATTAAGATGCGTCTTCCGTGAAATGCGTAGATCTGCATAATTCGAAGTACCTCGATGTTATTCGTCTCCCAGTCAAGTCTGATTTGATCTAGATATGCCTTCATCTACAGTTCACAATAATATTTATTGCATAGTTTCGTAAACATGAACTCAATCTGACTTACATCGTTGATCTGATACCAGGTTACGTGGTACTTAGTAAACACCGCTACTGCCATTGTTGCATTAGATATATTCCTAAGTTTCCGAAACAGGTTTGTGTCAGCAAAGATAGCTGCAAACTAAGAAAGATGCTTGGATTGTCAAGCGTTGCACGAAAAATGTAAAGACATTCAGAAAACATTCAAGAACGTATCAAATAGTACGTAAATCAAATTTGATAATCTACACCTGGGATATTACAGATATCCATGTAAGGATGCTGATGATGCCATTATGCAAAAATCGAAATTTCTTGGTGCTGTACGGCCAAAGTCCTGACACCGACAAAAAGAACTTACACCACTTGTAATAGCTATTCATTTCTGCCATTTCGTTCAAGGGCTCAAAATCTACTGATCTCGGAGTCACATGTTTACCTTCTACTTTACCTCTCCCTTCGCAAATATTATCGCTTCGAAAGATTTTCAAGTGAAATATAACAAAAATTCTTTGGGTGCAACATAGTGATTGACAGGTTGTACGTGTGTGGAATTACTTATTCATACAAAGCTGTGCGCGAGTAACACGGTCTGCAGCTGCAGTGTAATATTATAGTAGCGTTATTAAGAAAATGATGGGGTAAAAGAAAAGACGAGAGAAGAAAATTTTCTGAGCAAAGTTAGATATTTATATATTTATGCAATACGAAGTTTCGAGGGAGGATACTGTTCGGGTTGCGCTCAGTCGATATAGATCCGCCGAATAATAACAGTCTTTTATCAGTCACCAGTAGGTTTGCTTTCGAGGAAGAGAAAGGGCGTGTTCTGAAGCAATAAAGCACCAGTAGTAGTGTATGAGTCTACATACAAGGAGCAACACTAACGTACGGATTTTAATGTAACTTACCTATGTGGTTGCTTTTTGAATATTATTTGGCACGTATTCTTTGTATCTACTGACATTCATGTTGAGGGGTGAAAATAGCCCTCAAAGATGGAGGTTGAAAATACATTTTCTTAAATACCTCGAAAACTAGAAGGTATAGGGGAGTTCCTTTTTCTTTAAATCGAGTATTTTCAAGAAATTTAGTTAATTACGAAAATTTCGGGAGAAATTGTTTATCTAAATAATATTTTAAAGAATTGGACTTTTATTTAATTTTTTATTTTATATGCAGTTGGATTTTTATGCAAATTTGTATATGCAAAGTATGGATCAAAAGGGGGGTACGCATTTTCGGAATTTTTGGTTTATTGCAATTTAACAATGATTATAACATATACAATTTTTTTCTACTTTTTACGGCACAATGTGGTCATATTTGTTTTCGAACAGAGTAACTCCATTTTATGCGACGCTTTGCTGTGTTTTTGACAATTGTCTTCAACTACCTACTAAACCACTCCGCTGTAGCATTCCTCCGCACGAATTTTCGTAATCAATATTTTTCTCATATTATACATATACCAAAATTTATGGAACATCGTACGGAAATTAAAAAATATTTATAGCTGTCAATTTAGTGTAGATATGATATGTTCACTGAGCTATTCTTTTTGCACCTCTCCACAAAATTTTAAGTCGACTAATTAAAATCTTTTCGAGTTATGTGTTCGGCCAGTTCAAATAAAGTGATTACGAGAAAAATGTGTTTAAAGTTTTGATTGCCATTCAGCATAAGAAACTTGTTATATACCGTTAATCAGCAATGTCTGCATCATACATTTGGACTTTTCTATTACCATCCTCCATGTCCTTTTCCTTCCTACTGAATCTGAGTTTCAATTTCACCATTTTTGTAGCTTCATTCGATGATCGTTCTGAAAACTCTATGCGCTGGGTGTCGACTTGCAGGCAAAAATTATAACAGTTTTCTCCGACAGACATATCCAAGGCTTTTATTACTTGCATTATAGTGTTGCTGAATATGCAAGCAGCCATATTTGGGGCAATGTCAAGTACATTTTTGCCACTGGTTTCGCTTTCGGAGCCATAGACCACACTACTAAATTAAAGATTTCGTTGCTGTTTTGCATGAAGCCACCAATACAGTAAGTCGTCGTTGGTAAGTTCCTTATACACGGATTTTATAGCTGAGAATACTATATTCGACATTGGAGATGATTGCTTACAATTATCTAATATACCTGTAGCCTTCGCCTTTCGCCAGAAGCACTAGGAATCCTCTCCAGATGTGCACTTGTCATGCTGCGGGCTTTCGTCCTTTGATATTTTGTGATATAACGTTGCCCAAACAGCATCTCTCAATTTTTCGACGGTTTCATGATGTCGACTGATTGCTAAACCATAATAAATACTCAACTCATCAATAAGTTTTCCTGTCAAATTTCCTTTTCCTTCAAGACCCTTTGTCAGTTTTTTCAAATTTCGCAATCTCGTGCCCAAGCGTTTTTGCACGTGATCGATGCATTCCTTCTTTTTGTACATCGATATACTAGGTATGTCCTGAAAATAATGTCAGTGACTCTATTGTGACGCGACTTCATGTCGGACCGCGACTTTTTAGGTTAAAATTGGCAGTATGGGACGTCGGCCAAATAGATCTCCGCTGCTGAAGGTGCTCCGAGCATCCGGAGAGTGAGGACGAGCCTATCCGTGAGAATTGTTTTGTGTCACTGTACAAGTCAAAATACAGCGCTCGTTAGAACAAAGAGTTACGATCAAGTTTTGCGTGAATCTTGGAAAGACTGCGACGGAAACAGTTGCTCTGATCAAGTCAGCTTATAAAGAAGATGCCCTGTCAGATTATCAAGTGTTTCGGTGGCACAAGGCCTTTTTGAAAGGCCGGGAAGAGATCGACGCCGAGGACCGTGCCGGACGGCCATCTACGACCACCACAGCCGACAATGTGACACGACTGACGAAATTGTTGAACTCAGACTGACGATTAAGTGCTCGTTTAATGGCCGATATGCTAAATATTCCAAAAACTCAAGTGTTAGACATCGTCACGAACCATATCGGCAGACAACTGGAGGTTGCACCACGCTCCGGCCCATACCGCCTTTATCGTCTCCGACTACTTGGTTAAAGCAGGTGTCCCAACGATTCCCCAGCCCCCGTACAGCCCGGTCGTAGCTCCCCCCGACTTTTTTTGTTTCCACGACTCAAAATACTCATGAAACACAAGATTTTCAGGAAAGTAGATGGAATCAAAAGGGCTTATACAGCGACATTAAAGGACATTCCGGAGGAGACCTACTGTAATGCATTCGAGAGCTGGAAATCTTGCTGGAGCCGATGTATTGACGCAGAAGGAGCCTATTTTGAAGCTTTTTAATCGTTTGTAACGAGCAGTCCAATAAATGATTTTAATCGACTTACTGACATTACTTTCAACACATACGTTGTAGTTGTACGGCTTCGCATCTAAAATACCTTTAAAGGTCTTGTCGTCCCCATTACCAATATAATACTGATATACGCATTGTTCATTGATGTTGAGCGTTGAAACATTTCCATCTTTCAAAAAATTCAAAATTCTCCTCACCTACAATAATTATTACTAGACGTTTTCCGCGAAAAGCATATACATGCATGATTTGAAGTATCTCTTCATTATTCGTCTTGCAATCAAGCCTGATTTGATCTAGAAATCCTTTTATCTGCATTTTGTAAAAATACTGAGATAAATGTTCCATTAACATGAATTCAATTTCTATAAGCAACTTACATCATTGATATAATACCAGGTTATGTGATATCTTGTACATCCGTCCATTGCTATTAATATAAACGATGTTATCCATAGCAGACGAAACAGATTTCTCTCTACAGCAAAAAAAGCTAAAAACTAGAAATATTATTAGAGCTGTTAAATGCTGCTTCAAAAACTGCAAAACATACAGTGTACAGTCAACAAATTTTGGTCTGTTATATCGCAATAATCCTTATAACTACTGTATATTGACAAAATGTTGTGATTGTGCTCGTACATTAGAAAACGTGAACAATAAGAGCCCTGAGGTTCTGCTCCCTTTTACAATGATCATACCCCCGTGTTGTATGTTGATACAAGTGGCTCGCCGACAACTTGCCAATATCAGCCATCAAACGAAGAGGCACGCACATTTTGATCTATATGCTTTCGGAAACATCAAAATCTGGAGATGTCGCAAAGGTGTGCCGGTTTTTTGTTGATCGATGTCCGCGCCTAAACGTTTCGCTGACATAAGGCGGCGGAATTAATACGTATTACCGCGTCGAGTACACTTTATTTGGAACCCAGGGGTATAAAGTAGAGCATACAAAATATTTTCTTGGCAATAATTATGTATCTCTTTTGTGTGCTAGTGATCTCGCAGACAGTCTTCCGGTCGTGGAACGAGCTAGCTCGTCCCCTTCTTGTTCTTACTACACCCAAGCAGCTTGGGCACTAGATGTTCTGGTAAGGATCACTACTTCCGAACAGATTCTATACTCTCAGTATTACGGTAATGCTTTTCTTGCCGAACACTCTTGATGTTCAACTGATACGGCTACTGCTCTACCCGTGCATGTAAGAACTTTTAGGCATGGACCATCTCATGCATTAGTGTTCCTGATGTATTTCATCCAAAAATCTCTCTAATCTGCAACCGATAAACTATCCGTAGCATACAGCAAGCTTTCAGTACGTGAAACAAGTTTGATAACCCATACCTGCGAAATTAGGGATGCCCATAAACCGAGGCTGATGATGCCATTAAGACAGAGTCGAAATTTCTTATCGCTGTACGGCCAAAGTCCTAACAACGACATAAAAAACGTAGTCCACTTGTAACACCTATTCATTGCAGCCATTGTGTACAGTGACTCAAACACTTCTGACATGCGAGGCATCAGTGCACCCTCCATTTCACTTCAGCCTACCGCAAAAATTTCCTCTTCCTAACATTTTCAATCGAAATAAGAGAAAAATTCTTGCGACGCAACACAGTGATTGATAGGCTTCCTGATTGTGTAATTACTTATTCATGGGATCAGTGGTGCAAGTAACACATTCGGAATTTATAACGTGGTGGTATAATACGGTCATTAAGAAAATGATGGAGTAAAAGGAAAGACGAGAAACGAAAGTTTTCTGAGCAATTTAAAATTTGTATATTCCTACGCAGTACGAACTTACAAGGGAGGATACTCATAGATTGCTCACAGTCGGTTTACGTCCTCCGAAGTCCGAGCACTCGGCGAAACGCAAACAAGTGCTTGGAGTAGAATGATAACATTATCTGTGACGGGGATGTAAATGTTCCAATTTATGTTATATTACAATTATATTACCAACACTTAAGATACAGGAATGCGATTTCGAACCAGTATCAAATGAGACTGACAGGTGACTTGGTTAATAAGATTTATCAAATAACTTTTAATTGTTGTACAATGAACATCGTAACATTAAAGCCGCAAATAAAGAATATAAAACATTACAAAATAAAAGAATAAAATATTCATATCAATGTCCTCAGTTTGTTAAACTGTTAATCGTTTCTTACAAACTTTTAACCGTACAATCATAAGAACTAACGAACAGATAGCAGAACTGCAAAGTAAGATACCGATGCCTTCAAAAGCTGAAAATTGAGAATTTAATACAGGTTATTGTTTTTCGAGGATTGCAATAGGGTATTATACGTACCACAGCGAAACCTTCGACTGACGGAACATAGACGCTTAGAAAGTTGAATACGGAGCCTCTGTTGTGGCCATTCACTATGATCAGTTGCAATAATTTCTGCGTTGATACCGACGTTTCGTACCAATTGGTACTGTATCTGCAATTAAAGGTAGCGATGTACTGCTAAGTTGGAAATTCGTTTTAATGTTTCATTAACACTATTTCAATCTCGACTTTGTGTGCATCTATTTCGATCAAAAGGTGATTTTTGACACCTTTTCGTTTGAATTCAAATAATTGCTCCAACTGAAACGAGAATGTTACCAACCAAAATAAAAAACTATGTTAACGATGGTAAAAATCGATAAAAAAATGTTATATTTGTATGAATAAAGAAGACATATTATTGTTGATGATTTGGGGTAATTTTTCCGATTCATACATAAAGTTTGGAATTAACATATTGGTAGTTGACGACCAGTTAAAAAGTAGCTTCGAAGATTTTCTAAAAATAGCGTTCTAATACAGTTACATACGTTGTTAGGGGAATGCTGCGAGCTCTGTCGACGACGAATTCCACTACGAGGTTCATCCAAAACATGTATCCCAATGTAGAAATGATCAGTAACACGGACAAGATTGTTTCTCTGATATCTATAGTCCGGAGCACCGTTTCAGAAAGCTTTAACAAATAAAACAATTTCCACATGTCTTATTATGGGAATCTTTAAAAAACAGTTCCATGCCAAGTGATATAATATAGTCCAATGCGAATTACTCACGCAAAACAAATGAATGCTTAGGGCAAGCACACCAAACATAATGCTCGGAACGTATGATTTATTGCACCGGTTGTTTACGTCACGTGCAAATCTTCAAAAATATACATATTTAATTAATTAAAATTTTCCAATGAACATAAAAAACGCGTGGTTTAAACCAGAGATCATGATGGGGCCTTCTCATGCTTTATACATAATTATCGTCGAGGTCGATGATATTATAAGGTGGATCTACAATTATGCAGCCGATTGGATCTCAATACGAGGTGTGACTCAAAAGTAACGAGACTAATCCAATAAATCATTGTACCTTCAGAATCAGTTCTCCGTGACATTATCACCTTCAAAGTAGTCCCCTTCAGCATTCACACACTTTTGCATTCGGTGCTGCCATTGCTGGTAACAGTTCTGGAACGTGGTTTTTGGAAGTCCTTTCGGGAGATTCTCCGTTTCTGCCTGAATCTCTTCAACTAGGGTGAAATGGGTTCCCATTAAGCAAAATTTAACTTCAGGAAATAAAAAAAAAGTCGCATGGAGCCAAATCAGGTGAATAAGGAATTTGTCCCATCACAGTAATATATTTACTAGTCAGAAACTGCTTGGAAGACAGTGTCGTGTGAGCGGGTGCATTGTCCTGGTGCAACAGCCATCCATTGCTTCACAACTGTGGACTTTTTTTACTAATTTTTTCACGAAGTCTTTTCAGTATTTCAATGTAATAGTGTTAGTTAACAGTCTGACCACTGGGAAACCACTCAATCATTACAGTTCCATTAATGTTGAATTTTGATTTTGACATGCGTGCTTTTTTGAGTTTTGGGGATCCTGGAGACTTTCACTCCATTGACTGGCGCTTACTTTCTGGGTCATAGGTAAAAATACATGTCTCATCACATGTTACAAAAGATTTCAACAAATTTTACAAGAAACTTGATGTTTATTCGCTGTTCGGTTTTTACGTTAGACATTTTTCCGGCAGAATGCAGTTGCACGTGTTCACTAAATAACGCAATACTTCCAAATGGTATGACCGATTCAATCGAAATTGGCAATACGGATAAAGGAGGTATGTGGGATGATGCCACAATAACAATTGCTGCCAATTACATTGTTTTTTCAAGCGACAGACATAGTCTCGTTACTTTTGTGTCACACCTCGTACTTGAACATTCTGCACAAAGAGTTTGGCATAACCAAAATACAAATAATTACAGGCATAATTTATTAATAATGTTAATAATAATAGTATATTCATATACGGCTGTATCATGTAGTAACTACGAAATTCTAAAATAAATATAAAGGAACGAATATACTAATGTCACTAAAAGTGTAATAACAATCAATAATTTTTCTTTAAAATATTTGTATTTTTTATGCAATAAGAGCAATGTAAAGTGCAAGTAGCAGAAACACAGTGAAACGCGATTAAAATGATACGACCTGTATGAAGTTAGCACCCCATTTCGAAAATTTTTAAATTCTAAAAGTTGTTCCAGGTTGTTCTAGGCTTATTCTAAATTGTTCCAGAAGATAAAAGTTTTATAATAATTATTTTGACGGAAAATGAAAAAAACAGTTTTTTGGCCTGGCACCCCATTTTTCGAAAATCAAATTTTTCATAGTTGTTCCAGATTGTTCTACTTCTTCCAAATATTGTTCCAAAGTAATAATTCCCCAAACAAAGTATTTAAAAAAATATAATAAAAAAACGATATCAAGCGCGCAAGGAGTATTTTTATATCTACGGGTGTAATTATCATTTTCTAAACACCAAATTGCATATTTGAGCTAATAATTAACGTTAATGGTCATCATGCCGTTATAGGTCAAAAATGACAAAAAAAGGGGGAAAATATGTTTACTTCCAAGAGCAAAGTGCCCTTAAAAAATTTGTTGTGGCAAAAATCAAAGTTGTTCTAGGTTGTTGGGTTAATTATTGGCTCAAATATGCAATTTGGTGTTTAGAAAATGGTAATAATATCCGTCGATATAATATTGGGTTGTCCCGAAAGTTCGTGCCGTTTTTCGGTAGGCGGCATGAAATTTTATTTAGAATAATTTTTCACCAAAAAATCTGAGACGTTCTGGAAGGACTTCTTAAGTTGCATAAAAGATGGAGAAAGGTTATAGAACAGAATGGCACCCATATAATTTAATAAATGTGTATCAAATTTAAATAGCTGCGTTTCAATTCCTCTCAAAATCGGCACGAACTTTCGGGACAACCCAATAATTTTCAGAAAAAAAATACACCAACTTCGAAATGCACTAAAAAGTATAAAATAATTTCTATTTCCTAATGAAGTAATTTCTATTTCATTCAATCATACAATTACGTAACAGATATGAATGAAACCTATTTACTCGTTAGGTAGTATATTAAATACATTTCAACCTTTTCGGAGGCGGCGCATAATTAAAAATACCTCAGTAAACGTTGCTGCCAATAACCAGTTGATTGTGGTATGGCGTATTGGAAATTAATGGGGTGCTTCATACAGGTAATGATACGACGGGCGCAAAACTAATGAAACGCGAGAAAATTTTATTCATGTTCATTGCTTAATTGTTTTTTTAAGTTATATATGACCAATTATTTGTATTATGATTGTACTGCGTGCTCTACATTGTAGAAAAAGTGTAGTGATGTCGGTAAAGAAAACTACTCTCTACATAAGTGTTAAGGCGAACAAAATGCTGAGAATCACTGGTTTAAACATTTGAATTAGCGTAGGAATAGCTTAATACATATATAAAAGGAAAATACTCACTGACGTGCCATTTGATGTACAGTAACACCACTAACTATATAACTCATACTTTTATTATTTGCACAATCTATTCGACGACACGACGCAGATGATTCTACAAGAACGGCTTTTTGGAAGTAATAACTAAGAACAATAAATTCGAGAATTGTCAGACACACAGAGTAGATACTACAGTATAAGAGTTTCCTTAAACATATAGAGCCCTAATCAAAGAAATCGCTACATCTGGTACTCTTAGTTACATGAAGTAACGTTCAAAATATAGTTCAATGCTTTAAAAAAAAGTAAACAAAAACGAAGAACATAATACAAAGCAAAATTCTATTGCATCTTTTCAAAATCAGTGTACAGATTATATTTTATTTCTCAGTTCCGAGAACGGTATATTCGTTGTCTGGAAACTGCTGTAAAGGTATGCAGTAAATCGTAAGTCTATTTATTTTGTGCATGCTCATAGTGCGTAAATAGTCCCTTCTATTATTTTAATCGAACTTGTAGATGAAAATGTAAATGAAGAAATGAATAACTGCATAGCTTATAGAATAGCTTACAAAACGGCGTCCAATTCTTATGGTGATTGAAAAACTCATAATTAAAAATGGACGATTTACACAATAAAATCAATCACCTCACGTTTCAAATATTTTATTCACTTTATTCGATGTATATACGACTTGCATTTTATGGGTAATATATATGATTTATTTGAGACTTCGTTTTACCTAGTAACTCCATATAAACCAGCGATATGCGTGCTGATCATAATCATTAGTGATTCCGTTCCAACCATGATGGATACGGCGATTATTAGTGACAAATATAAAAGGAAATTGTTAAGAATTGGATGTTGTTCTTCGTCAATCAAAAAGTCCGTTTCTATTGGAAACTTCGTTGGGCGAGATTCATTCAATGGTAAAATTTTATCCAAGATAAAAGGGGATATATGATATATTAGTGTCACGCATGCGGAGGGGTAAACAAAGGCTGTAAAACGTACTATGAATACACTGAACTAGTTTTGAAATTTCAAATTATTCAAGATTTTCCTCACCTGCAAAAATGATTACAAAACGTTTTCCATAAAAAGCGTGCAGCCGCATGATTCGAAGTATCTCTTCATCATTCGTCCTCCAATCAAGTTTAATTCGATTTAGAAATTCTTCTACCTGCATTTTACAGTAATATTTAGATAGATGTTCCGCTAACATAATTTCAGTTTCAATACTGATCTTACATCATTAATCTGATACAAGGTTAGGTGGTATCTTGTACATGCAACCATGGTCAACGCTATAAACGATGCTAATCGTAACATACTAAACAGATTTCTCTCTATAGTCAAGAAAGCTAAAAACTGTGAATATTATTAGTGGCCTTAAGTGTATTTTCAAAAATTTTAAAGCATGTATAAAACTTTCATTAATGTATTAATTAGTACTTGAAGCAAACTTGATTACCCACACCTGAGCGATTACAAACATGCAAATAACGAGGCTGACGATACCACTTTGCAAGAGTCGAAGTTTCTTGCTTGTGTACGGCCAAAGTCCTACCACAGACATAAAGAACATACACCACTTGAAATCGTTATTCATTTCTGCTACTTCCTTCAATGGCCCAAACACTACTGATCTCGGAGTCACCTATCTACCCTCCATTTCACTTCACCCTTCCGCAAATATTACCTCTTCGAAAGATTTTCAAGCAAAATATTAGAAAAATTCTTTCGATGCAACGGAGTGATTGACAGGTTGCACGTGTGCAATTACTTATTCATAGGATGGTAGGGTGCAAATAACACAGTCGGCAGTTGTAACGTGGTGGTATAATAGTGTTATTATAGAAATGATGGGGTATAAGAAACGGTGAGAGAAGAAAATTTTCTGGACAGTGTTAAATTTGTATAACTTTATACAATACGAGGTTACGAGGGAGGATACTGTTCATATTGCTCTCAGTCGGTTTACGTCTGTCGAGTAATATTGTTCAACTTTCCTTCTGCCCCAAGACGCTTTCCATACCCTGACTTTTGTGTGTCTCGACTCGTTCTATCTTTGTATTTTGCTCATTCATGGAAGTCCTGTTCCGTTCAACATGTTGCTGCCTATTCCGACTAGTGACACGAACAGTCTGCACAACGAATCTGATCCAAAAAGCATTCTGCTGCAAACAACTTGCTCTGGCAGGTAATGGTCGATTAATGAAAGAGTATTCGTGATTGTGAGCAATCTTTCATTCAGAACACTATTTCAATGTGTTGTTATTTCGTTCGAAATTGCTGCTGTGTATCTACTTAATAAAATTTAACAATTTCTAAACTTTAACCATAGGAATTTTAAACTTTTAAGAATGATTGAATCGGGAAATCCATGGATACGAAAATTTAGAAATATTTGAATATAGTGATATATGAATCTGGAAGTCTAAAAGTATGAAGTGCAGAAGTCGAAATAATTTAGGTATCTAGTAATTAGCCATTTTATGTGAAATTTATTTATGTTGCATTATCATGATATGATATCTGGTTTGACATCACAGGACATCTCAAACTTTCCACTATTTCGTAATTGAGCATTTGTCGTTGAACCACCCAATAACAATTGTGATTACCGATTACCGTACTCGAATAGATTAAATGTGTATCAAGGAACAAAATAATTAAATTGTTTCCATTATTTCAGAACTGACAAGGTAATTCGGACTGGACCAAACGTTATAGAAGAGAGCAGAAATCAGGAACGGCGCTCATATAATAAAAATCTTAATCTGAAGCTTCACGTGCGGTGAACGCGGAATTGCTTCGGACGGTTCGACTATTTTAACGCAGAAGCAACATAACAGATCCCAATTCTGTGGTTTATATCACAAAATTATTAGTCACTAGAAACTCAACCGGTATAATTAATTGTTCTACACGTTACGACATTGACGATCGCGGTGTGAACAAATGGGCTCTACCTTTTCGTCGCGAGGCGCAGGCGAGACTCCCGTAAGTTCCTGAAATAGGAGAAGGAGAGTTAGGAGCAAATGAGCCTTCAAATTAATCGGTGTTTTATATTTTTAGGAAGTTCTGTGTTGGCAAGTCGTTCCTTTGAGCGGTTTAATTCTTCCTTGTCAAGGAACGGATGCCAGAACATCAGAAGACTCGATTTTGAAACGGTTCTGCTTTCCTTGAGGCACTTCAATTCACTGGAAAGACCTCGTTTTGAATGTGTCTCAACCAGCATAATATGGAATTCTGAATTTCGATTGGATTATTCTTGCAAGGGACATCATCCAATTGTTACATACCGATTTTTATATGTGAAATGTTGTACAACGCGAACAAGTATTTCACATGTATTTTCTTTTACGTGCGAATATCCATTTTGAAGTGGTGAAAATAATCCTTAAAATTGAGGTTGAAAAAGATATTGACCCAGATAAAGAATTCCAAATGTCAATTTTTACCTTTTGAAAGGCTAATTACATAGCGCACGTGGATCTTTGAAAATTATGTTTGTTTAAAAATTACGTTAAAAATTAACATTACTTTGCAAATATTTTAATAAAATGTTTAAATATTTTCACGAATTTCTTATGCGTGAACTATGGAAAAAGTTCAAAGTGCACATGAACTTTGGAAAGAGAAAATACGGATTAATTGGAATTTTTAATTTCTCTCGTACAAAAATTATTACTGTAGTTGTAATTATACGCAAATTTTATATTTCTGTTCGGAGCACAACTGATTTCTATACATAATATTCTGGCAATTGCATTATGTTACATTTTATATATTAATTTATTTAAAAAGAAAACTTCCATAGTTACCTTTATAAAACCTGGCGCCCGACATAGGCATCTGTTTATCCCGTGTTATAAGCACATACTGATTTCAATATGTACTCGATTTATAGAAGATTTAAAAGCGCAGATTGCACACGTGTAAAGTGTACTATCTTCATGATTAACACGTGCGTGCCAAGCCATTTTTGTCTGACTTGTCGTTCAGGCCATTTGATATTTTGACTAAAGATCGATATATTATCACACAATATTTCATTATATCATCAATACATAAGTAGTTCTCTTGTTTAGAGCAGTTATCACATCGTGTACCACCGGTGGTACACGTGGCGCTGCGATCAGTTCGAGTGCAAAAGTCAGTCAGTTCGAAACTTTTCGGTTAGTAAAAAATCTGCTACACTCGAATTTGTTGAATAAAAAACGAGAGAAGTAAAATAAATTATTTAATAATACAAGGAGTAGGTAAATATACGGAGATAACATTTTTTGTTTTTCATTTATTTCTGTTGGAAAACAAGTTTCTATTATTTACTTCATTATTAGTATTATTTTTCTTTTATTATTTTATTTTCATTTCTTGCTATAAAAAAAATGTAAAAAAATTCGGTACTGAAGTAGCAAGACAAAAAGCTATAAGAGTAATAACGTTTTGCAGCGATTGCCCGAAAAAGCCGTCTTTATGCCTCCCTTGCTTCAACAAAATGCACCATTAAATGTAATTATTAATTATTGTATATATAACAATTAAATAAACTTATGTGTTTTGTTCTATACTGCATCTTGTATATGCTTTATTTTTTAGGTAGAAATATAGTTTACAGAATTATATTTGTAATAAAATATATGTTTTCAGCACATTGAATAAATATGA
Source organism: Megachile rotundata (assembly GCF_050947335.1). Lineage (NCBI taxonomy): Eukaryota > Metazoa > Arthropoda > Insecta > Hymenoptera > Megachilidae > Megachile > Megachile rotundata. The sequence continues at coordinate 5,801,078 of NC_134989.1, forward strand.
CTGCGTGTACCACCGGTGGTACACGTGGCACGGAACGTGTTAATTTAGGTTATGTGTTCAATGAGCGTTTTCCACGTTTGTAAAGAATATATGCAGTAAGTCTTAAAAGAGTTTGTTTTGCTAAAGCTCTGAAGAGACATAGATTTGTTGTAAATCTGAAAACATCTTATTTTGTATAATTTCGAGAACAGTGATTTTTATCTTGAAATAGTATTCTAATGCAATGGTATTCACTGTAAGGTAGATGCATTAGTTAGTAATCTCGAAGTATATTTTCTAAAGTAACAGTTTTGTAATTTTAAGTAGTGCGCGGTAACATTTTTTCTAGAAGGTATAAGACTCGATGTAATTAGTTAATAAGTAATATTATACGTATATGATATTATTATATGATATTATAATCAATAAAAATATCACTCCTACAATTTCTCTGGACACGTCGATAATGTAAAGTTCTAGCAAACAACACAGGCGCTACAGAAATGCGGGCTTTTCTTCGGAAAACTGCTTTAAATCACGTCAAATTTTGCAAATAAACTCCTTTATATGGAAAGAAACATCTGTGAGAACGCTATTTTTGGCTATTCGAGACAAATTTTTACCATTTTAATATCACTCTCTACCTTACTGACGGTACATATATGTTATGCATATGCACATACGCCGATACACTATTAATGTCAATTCAATCTGCACGAAAACACTGACTAGGTTTGTTATAGTTTTTAATGGAGCTCCGAAAATGCGGATTATGTACTTAGAACAGTTGACACACCACACAGTATCTTGTCGGTAATATAGGAAATAGCATAAGAATGGAGAGAAATTTTCTTTTAAATCGCCAAAAACTATTCTTACAGATATCCTCTTTTGTAAAAAGAGCTAATGTAAACAATTTGGTCGTTGTCGGAGCGTAACTGTTTTTCCGAATTTTTTTTTCCAAATTATCCAATTATCCAAGCCGTCGGGCTAATGACCACAGTAGTCGACGCCCGCGACAAATATCAATCAATCGATCCAAGCCGTCGGTCATGCAGAACTCCGTCGATATTTATTAACAAATAATTAATGCTGAAACCAATTGGATATGATTCAATTAACGACTTTTAAATATTTTCAATTTTCTTAAAATAACATCCTTACTCATTTATTCTGGTTTCAAACATTCAATTAAATATACGTATCGAAATAAGTGGTCAAAATGAATTTAGCAATATTGGTTGTCTTTCCGCATAGTTTTAACTATGCATGGTAATGTTGGAAGACAATTTCTATAGAAATATAGGAATATTTCTCCCTTATTAAATTAACTACTACTTCCTATATTTAATTAAACAATTAATTACTAACTTCACTAATATTATTGATTTATTTAAAATGATTTTGGACTTTGTTAATTTGTATGCACGTTCTTGATTAAAGGCTTTATAACAGAATGAATTGAAAATGATTTTTTTTTTAAATAAAATTGAACACAATAAAACGACGGTTGCTTAAAACATCGATTATTTGTCCAGGACTGCAAATAGGGCTTTACTTAATTGACGGCTTTGAAAAAAGAATTCTTCTTTACCGACGACTCCGATGATCACCACAGAAATGAGGTAGAGTCGTTAGTCAAGAAGAGTTCTGCTATCAAAGCCGTCGAACAAGATGAGTTTTATTTGCATTTGTGAACAAAAACATAATGTTTGAAGCAATCGTCGTTTGATCGTATTCATTTATATTCTAAAAACAAAATCGTTTACTATTGTATCCGTATACCTCCCACATAGCTATATTTTGTACGAATTTTATATACCTTATATATATTTTCCGCAGTTTTCGTCGATCGATAGTAGATCCAGTTACACAATGTAAAAATCGTTAAAGCAGGATAGACAATCATACTAAATTTTCCTGCAGAGAATTGAAGGCAGTAGACGGTGCATCGAGTTTGATGCCCTCGGAAAAATAATATTTTCTTTACGTATTTTTTTTACATGTCTTAACCGCCTTTTATCATTAACTTATAGCTTCGTAGCAATCGAGTCTACGTACCCCTTGGATACGGTGTTTGTACGAGGGTTGCTACCCCCTTCCAGGCTCAGTCGGCGACGGTTCTTCGAAGATAAAGGACGTACTGTGCATTGCTGCAGCTTGTTCATTTTAATTCACTGGATTTTAAATATTGATTATCAATGCAAGTACCTGTATGTTAATATACATATAGCAGTGTTTGAGGATGTGAAACCTCTATGGTGTCAAAAATGTGAAATTCTAGTGAATCGTTGTGTTTACGCGTTGACAGCTACGGTGGCGATAGGTATCTGTTATGAAATATATCGAAATCGTAATTATGCTCATTAGTGTGTCTAATATATTTTAATTTCATGAACGTAAGAAAGACTTGTAATTCGAGAGTGAGGAATGTTATATGTATTAATACGTTAACTATCACGATGACAATACATATTTGTTGTGATACCTGGCACTTACCCCTGCATCTAAATCGAGAACTGATCACCTTTTAGAAAATTATCTAACATACATAGGAAAGTAGGATACGGGTAACGTGGTTAGTAACTGTAGCGTGGTGGTATGATAGTGTCACATATTAAGAAAACAACAAGATAAAAGAAACGGTAGAAGAAAATTTTCTGAAAAAGTTAATTATGTAAATTAGTGTGCGTGTCTGATACGATTACACATTTCACTATGATAATGTAAAGAATTTGAAAGTCAAAAAGCCAAGTGTTACATTAACATGTTGATTGTTATATTAAAAGTGAGTTCACGAAGCATGCTAAAATCAATAAACACTATTAATTTTTTATATTATTGGTTTTATTCGAGGTGTTTTAATAGTAGCACCATATTTTTGAAAATTTTGTAACTTGTTCACATATTCAGATTGGGAACATTTTGTTTCAAGTAAAATAACAAAAAATTAATAATTCATTAACAAATAACTTATTATTTCAAATGCATTGTTATTTTTATTATATAAATGATGTAACAAAGGTAATTTTATTCTGTCTATAATACGAGTAAGATATTTCCAAATAATTTTTTTATTTACATTATTTTATTGGAATGAAACGATAAACAATTTGAGATCAGAAATTCAATGGCATAAATAAGTCCATTCTGTTAATTGTTTGCATGATATATTAATTTCCAATTATTTATTTTTAATTACAAGAATATATTTAACTTGCTGCTACTATAAACTGTTAAATATTTGCGCATAATAACATACTTTTACTATCCTAATTATACAAAATACTCTTTATTATTAATATTATTATTGCATATTATTATTGGAAATATTCGAATTCATTTTTTAACCAAAGTATAACTTGATTACTTACTCTGTATTTTCTGTTTTTTTTTTTTTAATTCAAAACCTTCTCAAATGACTTCTTTAGAAAATAAGGAGTAGTATTTTTTTGCCGCAGCAAATTAATTATCAGGCTCAATAATTTTAGGATTATTTATTCATGTCGAAGACGGTTCCATGTAAATTGACTAATACCATCGGTCTGTTTATGGTAAGTTATGAAGAGAATTATCATTGTAATTTTTTAAATACCTACTACTTTACTAGAAATATAAAAATGTTTCCCTCAAACCTTCAAATCTTCGAAATCTCCTTCGTCTGGAAAAAGAATTATTACTTGCATATTACAGCTTCTTTGAACTATTCAACTCGTATACAAAGTCTTTCTGTACTTCTAAAAAGAACAGAGATAATGGAGGCGGACAAAGGTGCTGGACCACCTTGCATGCACATTCTTTTGAGACCGTTAATATTCACTTTAAGTAGTTGAAATTGGATATCAAAGTTAGGGATGCAGAACATATTTTGCTGGATATTTCAGTAATTTTCAGAGATAGAGGTGTGCCATGCATAGATAAAATTTATATTCTAGAATGACGAATTTCACAGTGCTAAACAATGTGCAAAAATTACGTGTGTACAAATAATGTTAAAAAGTTAAAAAGTAACACATCTTTTTATATCTCGATAAATAATAATTTATTTTCTCATCCGTTCGTAGAAACTAAGTAGAATCTATATTTTTACAGTACTAAGCGTAATCTGGGAAACGAAAAAAAACGTATTTAAAGCGTAATCTGGGAAACGAAAAAAAGAAATAGTAATACATACACTTATTTATTAAATTGTGTTGAGTAATCCGAAATAGTTATATAACGAACACTGTGGCACACTTATTAACGCTGTAAATGAATAAAATTGTACAGTAAATAAATAAAATAATAAATTCACATCAACATCCTCAGCGTTTGGTATGATTATTCGCATTTTACTGATTTTCATTTTGTCATACAAGTAGAGTCACTGTAATGACAGCAATACGGTAAAGTAGGATACTGCTGCTTTTAAAAACTGAAAAATAAGGATTTAGTACAGAATATTATTTTTAGGAGACCATAATTAGTACTGATATACCACTGCGAAATTTGCGATTGACGGACTAATGATAGAGAAAAAGCTGAATGAGACGCTTTTGTTACTTTTCAGTATAATCATCTGCAATAATTTCTGGGTTGTAATAGATGTTTCGTACCAGTTGGTACCGTACCTGTAAATAAAGAGGACGATACATTGCTACGCTGAATGAAATCTGGTACGACTAAAAAGGTGATAGTTAAAAAAAATACTCTTCAATGGCTCATTAATATTTTAATCTTGGAAATAAATTTGTCTGCAATTCTAACTAGTTATTAGTGGCTCAGAGAGATTTTGGTAAAATAAGTGTCGCATTTAAATGTAAAGACGAGTGTTACTAAAATATGAGTACTTAATCAACACGTTAAAAGTCAGCAGGAAAAGTTTAGTACACATAATATTCCAAGACATTTACGTCATTAGAGAGATACTGCTAGCGCTTTCAATCATGTATTCGACTGTAAAGTTTAACCAAAATATGTATCCAAGTGTAGCAATCAATACCGTGGCAGAAAATAAAGTCTCCTTGATATCTGATAACTGAAGCACCGTCACAGAAAGCTTGAACACACAAAACAATTTGAAAATTCTATTACGCTTGTTTTTAGGGAATAGAATAATGTTTATGTCAATTGACAAAAAATTGTGCATAAATTACTCACGCAAAACAAACTAATGCTCACATTAATCATACCGAGTAAGGTGAGGATACTGTATGCCACTTTGACCTTTTCGCTTCCTTCATGTAATCTCCTTGAAGGATAAACATGAAATGGGGTATACCTTAAAAGTGCAGTAGGCCAAGCTATTAGTAAGTACTTACTGAAGTGCCCTTCCATGAACCAATACACCAATAGCTAGGTAACTGACAGTTTCGTTATTTGTACAACATCGCAGATGATATGATGCTACGGATTCCGCAAGAACAGCTTTTTCGAAATAATAACTGAAAATGATAGTGAATAGCATTATACAAGTGTGGTTTAGATAGTACAAGATAATGAGAACATAAGATCACTTGGCATAACCATACAGATTCTTATTTTCAAAGCTCATATTATTCAGGTAAATCTAACATTAAACAGACTTGAACACATGATTTAGACTTTTAATATATAGGTAATAAGAAGTAGCCGATACAGAAAAAAAATATGCTGTTCCTTCTAAAGTTTTGAACGGTAGGTTTTATTTCACGTTTTTAAAAATTGTATATTAATCGTTGGAAATTGCCGCAATTGTGTGCTTCGTGTTGTAAAACTGTTTATTCTGTTCATGTTTGCAGTTCGTACGTGGACAATCGCACTTTGCCAATTAAACGTGATAACGAAACTATTTGTGCAACGGTCCGAACAACATAATATAATTTATTGACGTTTATGGAATTTGAATATTAAAAATGAATAGAGTATTCAACACCAAATCATTCACTTCGCGGTACAAACATTCTTCTGTACTTGAACAGATTCTTGTTTCGATATAGTTAGAAATACATCGATATAAAAATACATTTAATGCGTGATAATTACGATATAATTTGGACGCAGTCTAACCTTGCAATACGAAATAAACCAGCGATATACAAGTTGATCATGATCATGTGCGACTCTGTTGCAACTAAAATAGTTATGTCCACGATTAGTAATAGATATAGCAGGACAGCGTTGAAAATAGGGTGTTGCTCTTCGTTAATCAAGAAATTGATATCTATTGGAAACTTGTTTGGTTGAGACGCATTTAAGGGTACAATTTCATCCAAAGTAATAGGTGAAATGTGGTATAGTAGCATTATACACAATCCTGGGTAAAAAAAAGCTAAAATACGTTCCATATGTAACCTGAAACAGTATCGAAATTAAAAAGTTTTTAATATTTATCTTACCCGTAAGAAGTATTAAGATGCGTCTTCCGTGAAATGCGTAGATCTGCATAATTCGAAGTACCTCGATGTTATTCGTCTCCCAGTCAAGTCTGATTTGATCTAGATATGCCTTCATCTACAGTTCACAATAATATTTATTGCATAGTTTCATAAACATGAACTCAATCTGACTTACATCGTTGATCTGATACCAGGTTACGTGGTACTTAGTAAACACCGTTACTGCCATTGTTGCATTTGATATATTCCTAAGTTTCCGAAACAGGTTTGTGTCAGCAAAGATAGCTGCAAACTAAGAAAGATGTCTGGATTGTCAAGCGTTGCACGAAAAATGTAAAGACATTCAGAAAACATTCAAGAACGTATCAAATAGTACGTAAATCAAATTTGATAATCTACACCTGGGATATTACAGATATCCATGTAAGGATACTGATGATGCCATTATGCAAAAGTCGAAATTTCTTGGTGCTGTACGGCCAAAGTCCTAACACCGACAAAAAGAGCTTACACCACTTGTAATAGCTATTCATTTCTGCCATTTCGTTCAAGGGCTCAAAATCTACTGATCTCTAAGTCACATGTCTACCTTCTACTTCACCTCTCCCTTTGCAAATATTATCGCTTCGAAAGATTTTCAAGTGAAATATAACAAAAATTCTTTGGGTGCAACATAGTGATTGACAGGTTGCACGTGTGTGGAATTACTTATTCATACAAAGCTGTGCGCGAGTAACACGGTCGACAGCTGCAGTGTAATATTATAGTAGCGTCATTAAGAAAATGATGGGGTAAAAGAAAAGACGAGAGAAGAAAATTTTCTGAGCAAAGTTAGATATTTATATATTTATGCAATACGAAGTTTCGAGGGAGGATACTGTTCGGGTTGCGCTCAGTCGATATAGATCCGCCGAATAATAACAGTCTTTTATCAGTCACCAGTAGGTTTGCTTTCGAGGAAGAAAAAGGGCGTGTTCTGAAGCAATAAAGCACCAGTAGTAGTGTATGAGTCTACATACAAGGAGCAACACTAACGTACGGATTTTAATGTAACTTACCTATGTGGTTGCTTTTTGAATATTATTTGGCACGTATTCTTTGTATCTACTGACATTCATGTTGAGGGGTGAAAATAGCCCTCAAAGATGGAGGTTGAAAATACATTTTCTTAAATACCTCGAAAACTAGAAGGTATAGGGGAGTTCCTTTTTCTTTAAATCGAGTATTTTCAAGAAATTTAGTTAATTACGAAAATTTCGGGAGAAATTGTTTATCTAAATAATATTTTAAAGAATTTGACTTTTTATTTAATTTTTTATTTTATATGCAGTTGGATTTTTATGCAAATTTGTATACGTAAAGTATGGATCAAAAGGGGGGTACGCGTTTTCGGAATTTTTGGTTTATTGCAAATGGTTATAACATATACAATTGTTTTCTACTTTTTACGGCACAATGTGTTCATATTTGTTTTCGAACAGAGTAACCCCATTTTATGCGACGCTTTGCTGTGTTTTTGACTATTGTCTTCAACTACCTATTAAACCACTCCGCTGTAGCATTCCTCCGCACGAATTCTCGTAATCAAGATTTTTCTCATATTATACATGTACCAAAATTTATGGAACATTGTACGGAAATTAAAAAATATTTATAATTGTCAATTTAGTGTAGATATGATATGTTCACTGAGCTATTCTTTTTGCACCTCTCCACAAAATTTTAAGTCGACTAATTAAAAACTTTTCGAGTTATGTGTTCGGCCAGTTCAAATAAAGTGATTACGAGAAAAATGTGTTTAAAGTTTTGATTGCAATTCAGCATAAGAAACTTGTTATATACCGTTAATCAGCAATGCCTGCATCATACATTTGGACTTTTCTGTTACCATCCTCTATATCCTTTTCCTTCCTACTGAATCTGAGTTTCAATTTCACCATTTTTGTAGCTTCATTCGATGATCGTTCTGAAAACTTTATGCGCTGGGTGTCGACTTGCAGGCAAAAATTATAACAGTTTTCTCCGACAGACATATCCAAGGCTTTTATTACTTGCATTATAGTGTTGCTGAATATGCAAGCAGCAATATTTGGGGCAATGTCAAGTACATTTTTGCCACTGGTTTCTAAATTAAAGATTTCGTTGCTGTTTTGCGTGAAGCCACCAATACAGTAAGTCGTCGTTGGTAAGTTCCTTATACACGGATTTTATAGCTGAGAATACTATATTCGACATTGGAGATGTGTGCTTACAATTATCTAATGTACCTGTAGCCTTCGCCTTTCGCCAGAAGCACTAGGAATCCTCTCCAGATGTGCACTTGTCATGCTGCGGGCTTGCAGCCTTTGATATTTTGTGATATAACGTTGCCCAAACAGCATCTCTCAATTTTTCGACGGATTCATGATGTCGACGGATTGCTAAACCATAATAAATACTCAACTCATCAATTAGTTTTCCTGTCAAATTTCCTTTTCCTTCAAGACCCTTTGTCTGTTTTTTCAAATTTCCCAATCTCGTGTCCATGCGTTTTTGCACGTGATCGATGCATTCCTTCTTTTTGTACGTCGATATACTAGGTATGTCCTGAAAGTAATGTCAGCGACTCTATTGTGACGAGACTTCACGTCGGACCGCGATTTTTTCGGTTAAAATTGGCAGTATGGGACGTCGGCTAAATAGATCTCCTCTGCTGAAGGTGCTCTGAGCATCCGGAGAGTGAAGACGAGCCTATCTGTGAGAATGGTTTTGTGTCACTGTACAAGTCAAAATGCAGCGCTCATTAGAACTAAGAGTTGCGATCAAGTTTTGCGTGAATCTTGGAAAGACTGCGACGGAAACGGTTGCTATGATCAAGTCAGCTTATAAAGAAGATGCCCTGTCAGATTATCAAGTGTTTCGGTGGCACAAGGCCTTTTTGAAAGGACGGGAAGAGGTCGACGCCGAGGACCGTGCCGGACGGCCATCCACGACCACCACAGCCGACAATGTGACCCGACTGACGAAATTGTTGAACTCAGACTGACGATTAAGTGCTCGTTTAATGGCCGATATGCTAAATATTCCAAAAATTCAAGTGATAGACATCGTCACGAACCATTTCGGCAGACAATTGGAGGTTGCACCACGCTGCGGCCCATACCGCCTTTATCGTCTCCGACTACTTGGTTAAAGCAGGTGTCCCAACGATTCCCCAGCCCCCGTACAGCCCGGTCGTAGCTCCCCCCGACTTTTTTTGTTTCCACGACTCAAAACACTCATGAAACACAAGATTTTCGGGAAAGTAGATGGAATCAAAAGGGCTTATACAGCGACATTAAAGGACATTCCGGAGGAGGCCTACTGTAATGCATTCGAGAGCTGGAAGTCTTGCTGGAGCCGATGTATTAACGCAGAAGGAGCCTATTTTAAAGCTTTTTAATCGTTTGTAACGAGCAGTCCAATAAATGATTTTAATCGACTTACTGACATTACTTTCAGGACATACGTTGTAATTGTACGGCTTCGCATCTAAAATACCTTTAAAGGTCTTGTCGTCCCCATTACCAATATAATACTGATATACGCATTGTACATTGATGTTGAGCGTTGAAACATTTCAATCTTTCAAAAAATTCAAAATTCTCCTCACCTACAATAATTATTACTAGACGTTTTCCGCGAAAAGCATATACATGCATGATTTGAAGTATCTCTTCATTATTCGTCTTGCAATCAAGCCTGATTTGATCTAGAAATCCTTTTATCTGCATTTTGTAAAAATACTGAGATAAATGTTCCATTAACATGAATTCAATTTCTATAAGCAACTTACATCATTGATATAATACCAGGTTATGTGATATCTTGTACATCCGTCCATTGCTATTAATATAAACGATGTTATCCATAGCAGACGAAACAGATTTCTCTCTACAGCAAAAAAAGCTAAAAACTAGAAATATTATTAGAGCTGTTAAATGCTGCTTCAAAAACTGCAAAACATACAGTGTTCAGTCAACAAATTTTGGTCTGTTATATCGCAATAATCCTTATAACTACTGTATATTAACAAAATGTTGTGATTGTCCTCGTACATTAGAAAACGTGAAAAATAAGAGCCCTGAGGTTCTGCTCCCTTTTACAATGATCATACCCCCGTGTCGTATGTTGATACAAGTCGCTCGCCGGCAACTTGCCAATATCAGCCATCAAACGAAGAGGCCCGCACATTTTGATCTATATGCTTTCATAAAAATCTGGAGATATCGCAAAAGAGTGTCGGTTTTTTATTGGTCCACGTTCGTGCCTAAACGTTTCGCTGACATAAGGCGGCGGAATCAATACGTATTACCGTATCGAGTACACTTTATTTGGAACCCAGGAGTATAAAGTAGAGCATACAAAATATTTTCTTGGCAATAATTATGTATCTCTTTTGTGTGCTAGTGATCTCGCAGACAGTCTTCCGGTCGTGGAACGAGCTAGCTCGTCCCCTTCTTGTTCCTACTACACCCAAGCAGCTTGGGCACTAGATGTTCTGGTAAGGATCACTACTTCCGAACAGATTCTATACTCTCAGTATTACGGTAATGCTTTTCTTGCCGAACACTCTTGATGTTCAACTGATACGGCTACTGCTCTACCCGTGCACGTAAGAGCTTTTAGGCATGGACCATCTCATGCATTAGTGTTCTTGATGTATTTCATCCGAAAATCTCTCTAATCTGCAACCGATAAACTATCCGTAGCATACAGCAAACTTTCAGTACGTGAAACAAGTTTGATAACCCATACCTGCGAAATTAGGGATGCCCATAAACCGAGGCTGATGATGCCATTAAGACAGAGTCGAAATTTCTTATCGCTGTACGGCCAAAGTCCTAACACCGACATAAGAAACGTAGTCCACTTGTAACACCTATTCATTGCAGCCATTGTGTACAGTGACTCAAACACTTCTGACATGCGAGGCATCAGTGCACCCTCCATTTCACTTCACCCTACCGCAAAAATTTCCTCTTCCTAACATTTTCAATCGAAATAAGAGAAAAATTCTTGCGACGCAACACAGTGATTGATAGGCTTCCTGATTGTGTAATTACTTATTCATAGGATCTGTGGCGCAAGTAACACATTCGGAATTTGTAACGTGGTGGTATAATATGGTCATTAAGAAAATGATGGAGTAAAAGGAAAGACGAGAAAAGAAAGTTTTCTGAGCAATTTAAAATTTGTATATTCCTACACAGTACGAACTTAGAAGGGAGGATACTCATAGATTGCTCACAGTCGGTTTACGTCCTCCGAAGTCCGAGCACTCGGCGAAACGGAAACAAGTGCTTGGAGTGGAATGATAACATGATCTGTGACGAGGATGTAAATGTACCAATTTATGTTATATTAAAATTATACTACCAACACTTAAGATAAAGGAATGCGATTACGAAACAGTAGGAAATGATACCGACAGGTGACTTGGTTAATAAGATTTATCAAATAATTTTTAATTGTTGTACAATGAACATCGTAACATTAAAGCCGCAAATAAAGAATATAAAACATTACAAAATAAAAGAATAACATATTCATATCAATGTCCTCAGTTTGTTAAACTGTTAATCGTTTTTTACAAACTTTTAACCGTACAATCAGAAGAACTAACGAACAGATAGCAGAACTGTAAAGTAAGATACCGATGCCTTCAAAAGCTGAAAATTGAGAATTCAATACAGGTTATTGTTTTTCGAGAATCGCAATAGGGTATTATACGTACCACAGCGAAACCTTCGACTGACGGAACATAGACGCTTAGAAAGTTGAATGCGGAACGTCTGTTGTTGCTATTCATTATGATCAGTTACAATAATTTCTGCGTTGATACCGACGTTTCGTACCAATTGGTACTATATCTGCAATTAAAGGTAGCAATGTACTGCTAAGTTGGAAATTCGTTTTAATGTTTAATTAACACTATTTCAATCTCGACTTTGTGTGCATCTATTTCGATCAAAAGGTGATTTTTGACACCTTTTCGTTTAAATTCAAATAATTGCTACACCTGGAACGAGAATGTTACCAACCAAAATAAAGAACTATGTTAACAATGGTAAAAATCGATAAAAAAGATGTTATATGTGTATGAATAAAGAAGAAATATTTTTGTTGATGATTTGGGGTAATTTTACCGATTCATACATAAAGTTTGGAATTAACATATTGGTAGTTGACGACCAGTTAAAAAGTAGCTTCGAAGATTTTCTAAAAATAGCGTTCTAATACGGTTACATACGTTGTTAGGGGAATGCTGCGAGCTCTGTCGACAACGAATTCCACTACAAGGTTCATCCAAAACATGTATCCCAATGTAGAAATGATCAGTAACACGGACAAGATTGTTTCTCTGATATCTGTAGTCCGAAGCACCGTTTCAGAAAGCTTTAACAAATAAAACAATTTCCACATGTCTTATTATGGGAATCTTTAAAAAGACGTTCCATGCCAAGTGATATAATATAGTCCAATGCGAATTACTCACGCAAAACAAATGAATGCTTAGGGCAAGCACACCAAACATAATGCTCGGAACGTACGATTTATTGCACCGGTTGTTTACGTCACGTACAAATCTTCAAAAATATACATATTCAATTAATTAAAATTTTTCAATGAACATAAAAAACGCGTGGTTTAAACCAGAGATCATGATGGGCCCTTCTTATGCTTAATGCATAGTTATCGTCGAGGTCGATGATATTATAAGGTGGATCTACAATTATGCAGCCGATTGGATCTCAATACTTGAACATTCTTCACAAAGAGTTTGGCATAACCAAAATACAAATAATTACAGGCATAATTTATTAATAATATTAATAATAATAGTATATTCATATACAGCTGTATCATGTAGTAACTACGAAATTCTAAAATAAATATAATGCAACGAATATACTAATGCCACTAAAAATGTAATAACAATCAATAATTTTTCTTTAAAATATTTGTATTTTTTATGCAATAAGAGCAATGTAAAGTGCAAGTAGCAGAAATACAGTGACACGAGATTAAAATGATACGACCTGTATTAAGTTAGCACCCCATTTCGGAAATTTTTAAATTCTAAAAGTTGTTTCAGGTTGTTCTAGACTTGTTCTAAATTGTTCCAGAAAATAAAAGTTTTATAATAATTATTTTGACGGAAAATGAAAAAAACAGTTTTTTGGTCTGGCACCCCATTTTTTGAAAATCAAATTTTTCGTAGTTGTTCCAGATTGTTCTACTTGTTCCAAATATTGTTCCAAAGTAATAATTCTCCAAACAAAGTATTTAAAAAGATGTAATAAAAAAACGATAACAAGCGCGCAAGGAGTATTTTTATATCTACGGGTGTAATTATCATTTTCTAAACACCAAATTGCATATTTGAGCTAATAATTAATGTTAATAGTCATCATGCCGTTATAGGTCAAAAATGACAAAAAAAGGGGAAAAATATGTTTACTTCCAAGAGCAAAGTGCCCTTAAAAAATTTGTTGTGGCAAAAATTAAAGTTGTTCTAGGTTGTTGGGTTAATTATTGGCTCAAATATGCAATTTGGTGTTTAGAAAATGGTAATAATATCCGTAGATATAAAAATACTCCTTGCGCGCTTGATATGGTTTTTTTATTATATCTTTTTAAATACGTTGGGGAATTATTACTTTGGAACAATATTTGGAACAAGTAGAACAATCTGGAACAACCATGAAAAATTTGATTTTCGAAAAATAGGGAGCCAGGCCAAAAAACTGTTTTTTTCATTTTCCGTCACAATAATTATCATAAAATTTTTATCTTCTGGAACAATTTAGAACAAGTCTCGAACAATCTGGAACAACTTTAAGAATTTAAAAATTTTCGAAATGGGGTGCTAGCTTCATACAGGTAATGATACGACGGGGGCAAAACTAATGAAACGCGAGAAAATTTTATTCATGTTCATTGCTTAATTGTTTTTTTAAGTTATATATGACCAATTATTTGTATTATGATTGTACTGCGTGCTCTACATTGTAGAAAAACTGTAGTGATGTCGGTAAATAAAACTACTCTCTACATAAGTGTTAATGTGAACAAAATGCTGAGAATCACTGGTTTAAACATTTGAATTAGCGTAGAAATAGCTTAATACATATATAAAAGGAAAATACTCACTGACGTGCCATTCGATGTACAGTAACACCACTAACTATATAACTCATACTTTTATTATTTGCACAAGCTCTTCGACGACACGACGCAGATGATTCTACAAGAACGGCTTTTTGGAAGTAATAACTAAGAACAATAAATTCGAGAATTGTCAGACACACAGAGTAAATAGTACAGTATAAGATTTTCCTTAAACATTATAGAGCCCTAATCAAAGAAATCGCTACATCTGGTACTCTTAGTTACATGAAGAAACGTTCAAAATATAGTTCAATGCTTGAAAAAAGAGTAAACAAAAAACAAGTACATAATACAAAGCCAAATTCTATTGCATCTTTTCAAAATCAGTGTACAGATTATATTTTATTTCTCACTTCCGAGAACGGTATATTCGTTGTCTGGAAACTGCTGTAAAGGTATGCAGTAAGTCGTAAGTCTATTTATTTTGTGCATGCTCATAGTGCGTAAATAGTCCTTTCTATTATTTTAATCGAACTTGTAGATGAAAATGTAAATGAGGAAATGAATAACTGCATAGCTTTTAGAATAGCTTGCAAAACGGCGTCCAATTCAAATGGTGATTGAAAAACTCATAATTAAAAACGGACGATTTACACAATAAAATCAATCACCTCACGTTTCAAACATTTTATTCACTTTATTCGATGTATATACGACTTGCATTTTATGGGTAATATATATGATTTACTTAAGACTTCGTTTTACCTAGCAATTTCATATAAACCAGCGATATGCGCGCTGACCATAATCATTAGTGATTCCGTTCCAACCATGATGGATACGCCGGTTATCAGTGACAAATATATAAGGAAATTGTTAAGAATTGGATGTTGTTCTTCGTCAATCAAATAGTCCGTTTCTACTGGAAACTTCGTTGGGCGAGATTCATTCAATGGTAAAATTTTATCCAAGATAAAAGGGGAGATATGATATACTAGTATCATGCATGCGGAGGGGTAAACAAAGGCTGTAAAACGTACTATGAATTCACTGAATTACTTTTGAAATTTCAAATTATTCAAGATTTTCCTCACCTGCAAAAATGATTACGAAACGTTTTCCATAAAAAGCGTGCAGCCGCATGATTCGAAGTATCTCTTCATTATTCGTCCTCCAATGAAGTTTAATTCGATTTAGAAATTCTTCTACCTGCATTTTACAGTAATATTTAGATAGATTTTCCGCTAACACAAATTCAGTTTGAATACCGATCTTACATCATTAATCTGATATAAGGTCATGTGATATCTTGTACATGCAACCATGGTCAACGTTATAAACGATGCTAATCGTAGCATACTAAACAGATTTCTCTCTATAGTCGAGAAAGCTAAAAACTGTGAATATTATTAGTGGCCTTAAATGTTTTTTCAAAAATGTTAAAGCATGTATGAAACTTTCATTAATGTATTAATTAGTACTAGAAGCAAACTTGATTACCCACACCTGAGCGATTACAAACATGCAAATAACGAGGCTGACGATACAACTTTGCAAGAGTCGAAGTTTCTTGCCTGTGTATGGCCAAAGTCCTACCACAGACATAAAGAACATACACCACTTGTAATCGCTATTCATTTCTGCTACTTCTTTCAATGGCCCAAACACTACTGATCTCGGAGTCACCTATCTACCCTCCATTTCACTTCACCCTTTCGCAAATATTACCTCTTCGAAAGATTTTCAAGCAAAATATTAGAAAAATTCTTTCGATGCAACGGAGTGATTGACAGGTTGCACGTGTGCAATTACTTATTCATAGGATGGTAGGGTGCAAATAACACAGTCGGCAGTTGTAACGTGGTCTCATAATAGTGTTATTATAAAAATGATGGGGTATAAGAAACGGCGAGAGAAGAAAATTTTCTGGACAATGTTAAATTTGTATAACTTTACACAATACGAGGTTACGAGGGAGGATACTGTTCATATTGCTCTCAGTCGGTTTACGTCTGTCGAGTAATATTGTTCAACTTTCATTCCGCCCCTGACTTTTGTGTGTCTCGACTCGTTCTATCTTTGTATTTTGCTCATTCATGGAAGTCCTGTTCCGTGTAACAAGTTGCTGCCTATTCCGACTAGTGGCACGAACAGTCTGCACAACGAATCTGATCCAAAAAGCATTCTGCTGCAAACAACTCGCTCTAGCAGGTGATGGTCGATTAATGAAAGAGTATTCGTGATTGTGAGCAATCTTTCATTCGAAACACTATTTCAATGTGTTGTTATTTCGTTCGAAATTGCTGCTGTGTATCTAATTAATAAAATTTAACAATTTCTAAACTTTAACCGTAGGAATTGTAAACTTTTAAAAATGATTGAATCTGGATATCCATGGATACGAAAACTTAGAAATACTTGGATATAGTGATATATGAATCTGGAAGTCTAAAAGTATGAAGTGCAGAAGTCGAAATAATTTAGGTATCTGGTAATTAGCCATTTTATGTGAAATCTATTTATGTTACATTTTCATGATATGATATCTGTTGTGTCATCACAGGACATCTCAAACTTACCACTATTTCGTGATTGAGCATTTGTCGTTGAACCACCCGATAACAATTGTGATTACCGATTACCGTATTCGAATAGATTAAATGTGTATCAAGGAACAAAATAATTAAATTGTTTCCATTATTTCAGAACTGACAAGGTAATTCGGACTGGACCAAACGTTATAGAAGAGAGCAGAAATCAGGAACGGCGCTCATATAATAAAAATCTTAATCTGAAGCTTCACGTGCGGTGAACGCGGAATTGCTTCGGACGGTTCGACTATTTTAACGCAGAAGCAACATAACAGATCCCAATTCTGTGGTTTATATCACAAAATTATTAGTCACTAGAAACTCAACCGGTATAATTAATTGTTCTACACGTTAGGGCATTGACGATCGCGGTGTGAACAAATGGGCTCTACCTTTTCGTCGCGAGGCGCAGGCGAGACTCCCGTAAGTTCCTGAAATAGGGCAGCTTCATCGCGTGCTCACACCATGCACCGACGTAGAACAATTTGAATTGCTATCCTTTCTTGGAGGATCCAAAATTGGTTGCAGAGATAAGTGAGCTGAAAGCCAGCATGCAAGAGATTTCGGTGAGTATTTTCTGTGAGGAGAGTTAGGAGGATATGAGCCTTCAAATTAATCGGTGTTTTATATTTTTAGGAAGTTCTGTGTTGGCAAGTCGTCTCTTTGAGCGGTTTAATTCCTCCTTGTCAAGGAACGGATGCCAGAACATCAGAAGACTCGATTTTGAAACGGTTCTGCTTTCCTTGAGGCACTTCAATTCATTGGAAAGACCTCGTTTTGAATGTGTCTCAACCAGCATAATATGGAATTCTGAATTTCGATTGGATTATTCTTGCAAGGGACATCATCCAATTGTTACATACCGATTTTTATATGTGAAATGTTGTACAACGCGAACAAGTATTTCACATGTATTTTCTTTTACGTGCGAATATCCATTTTGAAGTGGTGAAAATAATCCTTAAAATTGAGGTTGAAAAAAATATTGACCCAGACAAAGAATTCCAAATGTCAAATTTTGCCTTTTGAAAGGCTAATTACATAGCACACGTGGATCTTTGAAAATTTTGTTTGTTTAAAAATTACGTTAAAAATTAACATTACTTTGTAAATATTTTAATAAAATGTTTAAATATTTTCACGAATTTCTTATGCGTGAACTATGGAAAAAGTTCAACGTGCACATGAACTTTGGAAAGAGAAAATACGGATTAATTGGAATTTTTAATTTCTCTCGTACAAAAATTATTACTGTAGTTGTAATTATACGCAAATTTTATATTTCTGTTCGGAGCACAACTGATTTCTATACATAATATTCTGGCAATTGCATTATGTTACATTTTATATATTAATTTATTTTTAAAAAAAACTTCCATAGTTACCATTATAAAACCTGGCGCCCGACATAGGCATCTGTTTATCTCGAGTTATAAGCACATAATGATTGCAATATGTACTCCATTTAAAGAAGATCTAAAAGCGCAGATTGCGCACGTGTAAAGTGTACTATCTTCATGATTAATTTAGGTTATGTGTTCAATGAGCGTTTTCCACGTTTGTAAAGAATATATGCAGTAAGTCTTAAAAGAGCTTGTTTTGCTAAAGCTCTGAAGATACATAGATTTGTTGTAAATCTGAAAACATGTTTTGTTTTATAATTTCGAGAACAGTGATTTTTATCTTGAAATAGTATTCTAATGCAATGGTATTCACTGCAAGGTAGATGCATTAGTTAGTAGTCTCGAAGCATATTTTCTAAAGTAACAGTTTTGTAATTTTAAGTAGTGCGCGGTAACATTTTTTCTAGAAGGTATAAGACTCAATGTAATTAGTTAATAAGTAATATGATACATATATGATATTATTATATGATATTATAATCAATAAAAATATCACTCCTACAATTTCTCTGGACACGTCGATAATGTAAAGTTCTAGCAAACAACACAGGCGCTACAGAAATGCGGGCTTTTCTTCGGAAAACTGCTCTAAATCACGTCAAATTTTGCAGATAAACTCCTTTATATGAAAAGAAACATCTGTGAGAACGCTATTTTTTGCTATTCGAGACAAATTTTTACCATTTTAATATCACTCTCTACCTTACTGACGGTACATATATGTTATGCATATGCACATACGCCTATACACTATTAATGTCAATTCAATCTGCACGAAAACACTGAATAGGTTTGTTATAGTTTTTAATGGAGCTTGCAATATATTCCGTGAGTCCGAAAATGCGGATTATGTGCTTAGAACAGTTGACACACCACACAGTATCTTGTCGGTAATATAGGGAATAGTATACGAATGGAGAGAAATTTTCTTTTGAGTCGCCAAAAACTATTCTTACAGATATCCTCTTTTATAAAAAGAGCTAATGTAAAAAATTTGGTCGTTGTCGGAGCGTATTTGTTTTCCGAATTTTCTTCGAATTATCCAATTATCCAAACCGTCGGTCATGCAAAACTTTCACCTCTTCACCGTCATCAAGCATGAAGAACTCCGTCTATATTTATTAACAAACAATTAATGCTGAAACCAATTGGACATGATTCAATTAACGACTTTTAAATATTTTCAATTTTCTTAAAATAACATCCTTACTCATTTATTCTGGTTTCAAACGTTCAACTAAATACACGTGTCGAAATAAGTAGTCAAAATGAATTTAGTAATATTAGCTGTCTTTGTGCACCATTTTATCTATGTGTATTAATGCTGGAAAACAATTTCTATGCAAGTTCAAGAATATTTCTTTCCTATTTTATTAATTCTTACTTCCTATATTGAACTAATCAATTAATTACTAACGTCACAAATATTACTGATTTAGTTAAAATGATTTTGGACCTTGTTAATTTGTATGCACGCTCTTGATTAAAGGCTTTATAACAGAATGAATTGAAAATGATTTTTTTTTTTAAATAAAATTGAATACGATAAAACGACGGTTGCTTAAAACATTGATTATTTGTTCAGAACTGCAAATAGGGCTTTACTTAATCGACGGCTTTGAAAAAAGAATTCTTCTTTACCGACGACTCGGATGATCACGACATTTCTGTTGTAATCATTAGAGTCGTAGTTCAAGCAGAGTTCTATTTGTGTTTGTGAACAAATGATTAATGTTTAAAGCAATCGTCGTTTTGATCGTATTCATTTGTATTGTAAAAACAAAATCGTTTACTATTATATCCCTATACCTCCCACATAAGTACATTTTATATGAATTTTATATAACTTATATATATTTTCAGCAGTTTTCGTCGACCGATAGTAGTCATAGTTACACAATGTAAAAATCGTTAACGCAAGATAGACAATTATACTAAATTCTCCTGCAGAGAATTGAAGGCAGCAGACGGTGCATTGAGTTCGATGCCCTCGGAAAAATAATATTTTCTTTACGTATATTTTTCACTTGTCTTAACCGCCTTTCTATCATTAACTTATAGCTTCGTAGCAACCGAGGCTACGTACCCCTTGGATACGGTGTTTGTACGAGGGTTGCTATCCCCTTCCAGGCTCAGTCGGCGTCGGTTCTTCGAAGGTAAAAGACGTATTGTACGTCGTTGCTGCTTTTACATTGTGATCCACTGGATTTTAAATATTGTTTATCAGTGCAAGTATCTTTAGTTTAATATAGAACAGTGTTTGAGGATGTGCAACCTTTGTGGTGTCAAAAATGTAAAACTCTAGTGAAATGTTGTGTTTACGCGTTAACAGCTACGGCGGCGATAGGTATCTGGTATGAAACATATCGAAATCGTAGTTATGCACATTAATGTGCATAATATATTTTAATTTCCTGAACGTGTGAAAGATTTGAAATTCGAGAGTGAGAAATGTTATATTAATATGTTAATTGTCACGATGGGAATACATATTTGTTGTGATGCGAGGCACTTACCGCTGCACCTAAATCGATAACTGATCGCCTTTTAGAAAATTAGCTACCATACATAGAAAAGGACGATATGAGTAACATGGTTAGTAACTGTTGCGTGGTGGCACAACAGTGTTACATATTAACCCCTTGCACTTATTTGTCAAGTGCGCCAGTCAGAACAGACTAATTACAGCTACAATATTTAAACCGACAAAAAAATTTGAAATGTTATGTCAATATGTTATTATACAATCGTTGACTATGCAAATTATAATTGCAGACTCGTCAAAATGGTGCAAGGGGTTAAGAACACGACAGGGTAAAAAAAACGGTAGAAGAAAATTTTCTGAGAAAGTTAAATTTTTATAATTCCATACGTCAAGAATTAATGAGGGAGAATACTGTTCCTTGACCCTCAGCAATTAATTTTTAATAGTTATACATTGAACATTAGGGCTGAAATGAAAAATAATAACACAGGACAAAATAAAGAAATAATAGATTCACATCAATCTTCTCAGCATGTTGCACAGTCAATAGTTTCTTATAGATTTATCAAACAAGCAGTAGATTTAATCTACAGACAGCAGAACAGTAAAGTAAGATACCGATGCTTTTAGAAGCTGCAAAATGAGGATTGAGTACAGAATATTGTTTTTCAAGCATCATAATAGGATATTGGACATACCACAGCAAAACCTTCGATTGACGGAACATAGAGGTACAGGAAGTTGAAGCTTAAAGCTTTGTTGCCATGTAGTATAATTAGCTGCAATAGTTTCTGTGTTGCTACAGACGTTTCGTACCAGTTAGTATTGTACCTGCAATTATAGACAACGATGAATTGGTAATTGTTAGTTAGATGAAGACCAGTGCAACTTAAAATGTGTCTGTTGAAAGAAATTCTTTTTAATGGTTTATTAACATTGTAAAATCTTTTTTTGTGACTAACATAATGAGATAAATAATGATACGGTCTCTTCAATTACACAGTTTTAATAACGAAAATAAGAAACTCTGATAATAATGGTAAAAATCGATAAATAGAATATTTGTGTAACTATGACGAATATTTAATGTCATAAATATTTAATTGCTTTTTAACAGTAGAAGTTCACGTTAAGTTCGCCGTAATATTTAATTACTTTAATATTCTTTGGGTTCCTATACCAATGCAAACATACAATTGTTCGTAAATCAACATATGGCACTTTCCGATCATGACGTTAAAAATTAACAGGAAAAATTTTATGCAAATAACATTGCAATACATTTACGTTGATAGTGGGATGCTGCCAGCGCTGTTGATCATGTTTTCGGCTGCAAGGTTTACCCAAAACGCGAATGTCAGTATGGAAGTGATCACTATCATAGATAACATAGTCTCTCTGATATCCGATACCCGAAACACCGTTTGAGACAGCTTTAACGAACAAAATAATTTTTAAATTCTTATGATAGACTTCTTTAAAAAAGAAAATGGATATAAATCCATGTCAATTAATATAAAATCGTAAAATTTAAATTACTTACGCAAAACAAATGAATGCTTGCAACAATCACACCAAATACAATGGAGGGAGCGTATGATATAGAGCAGTAATTTTGTATGTCACGTATATATCTTCAAACACATAATTAATCGGTTAAGTGAAATATTGCGATGAATATGGATAAAATAATTTTAAGAAAAAAAATACACCGACTTCGAAATGCACTAAAAAGTATAAAATAATTTCTATTTCATTCAATCATACAATTACGTCACAGATATGAATGAAACCTATTTACTCGTTAGGTAGTGTATTAAATACATTTCAACCTTTTTGGAGGCGTATTTTTTTCTTAAAATTATTTTATTTCACGCTTTTTAGTGGAATGGGGAGAATTGTATAGGATACTGTGAGACAGTTCTTCCGGGCTTTTTTTTGTCTGCGTAAATGCCATGAACATAATTAAGTAAAAGACAACATGGATATTCGTTTTTCAACTTTTTTTGCAACAATAATCCATTGCAACTAAAAAATGAAAAAATTTTTGATAATGGTACCAATGGGGAGTCAGAACCTACCAAATGCAAAAGGTTTCGTTCCGATCGGTGCATCCAGCTAGGCGTAATCGGCGGGCACACATAGAAAATAAAAATAATAATAAAAAAAAAATATACTGATCGAATTGAGTAACCTCCTCCTTTTTCGAAGTCGGTTAAAAACATGTATAATACGGAAGCCGCAAAACTAATGAACTAAGAAAATTGTATTCATATTCATTGTTTAAAGCGTTCATGCAGAGGAAAGGCCAGAAATAAAATTAGCATAGATCAGAATTGATTAGTATGTATATAAAAGGAAAATACTCACTGAAGTCCCATTCGATGTGCAGTAACACCTCTAACTATATAACTGAGACTTTTGATATTTGCAGAATCTTGTCCAAGATACGACGCAGAGGTTTCCACGAGAACGGCTTTTTGAATTTGATAACTAAGAATCATAAATTAGAGCACTAGCAGAAACAGGAAATAGACATTACCTGATAATGAGTGTTAGAATTAATTTCACGTTTGAAATGTTCTTTAATTTTTGCAAAGAGTTTTGTTTCATTCGGTGGGTATTCGACCAAAAAAATGAAAAACATCAATTATTTAAGACTCGGTTTTACCTAGCAACATGAAATAATCCAGCGATATGCGAGATGATCATAATTATTACCGATTCTGTCCCAACGAATACGGTTGCGGTAACTACCAGTAAGAAATGTTGCAAAAAACTGCTGATAATTGGATGTTGTTTTTCGTCAATCAAGAATACCGCATCTATTGGAAGAATTACTGTACGAGTCTCATTTAATGGTAAAATTTTATCCAAAATAATAGGTGAGATATCGTACAGTATCATCATACACGTTGAAGGGTAAATAAAGGCTGTAAAACGTACTATGTATTCACTGGACCATTTTCAAAATTTCAAATTATTCAAGATTGTCCTCACCCACAATAATTATTACTAGACGTTTTCCGCGAAAAGCATGTACATGCATGATTTGAAGTATCTCTTCATCATTCGTCTTCCAATCAAATCTGATTTGATCTAGAAATCCTTTTATCTACATGTTGTAATAGTATTTAGATAAATGTTCCATTAACATGAATTCAATTTCTATAAGCAACTTACATCATTGATATAATACCAGGTTATGTGATATCTTGTAAATCCGTCCATTGTTATTAATATAAACGATGTTATCTGTAGCAGACGAAGCAGATTTCTCTCTACAGCAAGGTGTGATAAAAACTAAGAATATTATTAGAGCCCTTAAACGTTGCATCAAAAGTTGCAAAAAATACAGTGTATAGTCAAAAACTTTGTTCTGTTACATCGCAATAATCCCTATAACTACTGTACATTAACAAAATGTTGTGATTGTCCTCGTACATTCGAAAATGTAAAAAGTAAGAGACCTGCAGGTTCTGCTCCCTTTTATAATACTTATACCCCCGTGCCTGAATGCTGATACAAGTGGTTCGCAGACAACTTGCCAATGTCAGCCATCAAACGATTAAGCTCCCATATTTTGATCTATATGCTTTCATAAAAATCTGGAGATGTCGCAAAAGAGTGTCGGTTTTTTATTGATCCACGTTCGCACCTAAACGTTTCGCTGACATAAGGCGGCGGAATCAATACGTATTACCGTGTCGAGTACACTTTATTTGAAACCCAGGAGTATAAAGTAGAGCGTACAAAATATTTTCTTGGCAATAATTATGTATCTCTTTTGTGTGCTAGTGATCTCGCAGACAGTCTACCGGTTATGGAACGACCGTCCCCACCCTGTTCTTACCATACTCAAGCAGCTTGGGCTTTAGATGTTCTGGTAAAGATCACCACTCCCGAACAGATACTATACTCTCAGTATTACCATAATGCTTTTCTTGCCGAACGCTGGTGTTCAATGGATAGAGTCACTGCTCTACCCGTGCACATAAGGGCTTTTAGGCATGGACGATCTCATGCATTACTGTTCGTGATCTATTTCATCCAAAAATCTCTCGAATTAGCAACCGATAAACTGACTGTGTCTGATTGATGTTTAATGTTTTAGGTTTTCGTTAAAAAATTGTATTCCTATTCGTAGCATACAGCAAACTTTCAGTCCGTGAAACAAACTTGATAACCCATACCTGCAAAATTAGGGATGCCCATAAACCGAGGCTGATGATGCCATTAAGACAGAGTCGAAATTTCTTATCGCTGTACGGCCAAAGTCCTAACACCGACATTAAAAACATAGTCCACTTGTAACATTTATTCATTTCAGCCATTGTGTATAGTGACTCAAACACTTCTGACATGCGATGCATCAGTGCACCTTCCATTTCACTTCACCCTTCCGCAAAAATTTCCTCTGCCAAACATTTTAAATCGAAATAAGAGAAAAATTTTTTCGACGCAACACAGTGATCGACACGTTTCCCGATTGTGGAATTATTTATTCATAGAATGTGTGGTGCAAGTAACACATGCGGCATTTGTAACGTAGTGGTATAATAGTATCTTTAAGAAAATGATGGGGTAAAAGAAAAGAGAAGAGAAGGAAGTTTTCTGAGCAATTTAAAATATTTATACTTCTATGCAGTACGAGCTTGCGAGGGAGGATACTCATCGATTGCTCTCAGTTGCTTTACGTCGTCCGAAGGTAGAGCACCCGTTGAAAGACAAGTATTTGGAGTAGAATGATAAGATGGTCTGTAACAGTGATGTAAGTCCACGAAGTTGTATTATATTATATTTGTATTTCAAACTCTTAAAATAAGGAGATTCGTTTATGAAATGGAAGAAAGTGAGTCAGAGAGTGAACTTGGTTAATGTGATTTGTAAACCAATTTTTAATTGTTATACAATGGACAAGCTATCAGAAAATTTACTGCATAGACAGCAGAGCAGTGAAGTAGGATACCGATGACTTTAAAAGCTGAAAAGTGAAAATTCAATCAAGAAAATTGTCTTTCAAGGGTCGTAATAGGATATTAAACATACCACAGCAAAACCTTCGATTGACGGAGCAAAGATGCTCATAAAGTTGAACTTGAAACCTCTGTTGCTATTCAGTATAATCAGCTGCAGTAATTTCTGTGTTGCTATAGACGTTTCGTACCAATTGGTATTGTACCTGCAATTATAGACAACGATGCATTTCTAAGTTGAACGAAGAACGATGCTAATTGGAAAGTGTCTTTTGAAAGAAATTCCTGTTAATGGCTTATTAACATTTTAAGTCAAATCTCAGGACGAATGATATAATGTGTCTACATCTTTAACATAGTACGATAAATGATAATACGGTACAAATATCATCAAAAGCTCGCAATTCCAAACATTAAGTACATCGAAATAATTTATTTAAATTGTAATGATTCATCGAATGAATCTTCTAGGTGCGTATAGAATATCTTTGATTTATTGATTTTGTCTTTTCACGACAAAGCCACTACAAGAATGTCTTCATCGAGACAAATTCGTCGTGAAAACATCCCCGATAGCATGGTTATTGTTTAGGGCCCTTCGACCTAAATAAATTTCTCTTATGAAGGGAAAGTGCGTTGAGGAAATGCAAGTGTCCTACTTTGACTGTCCATTTGATTCATATTTTTCTAATGACAAAACGGTTGCTGTATATATGATATGAAAGGTAAAAATAACAAGATGTTTGCCGAATTATAAAGAATATTTAGTGTCATAAGCATTTAATTGTTTTTAAATTTTGAGAGTTCACGTTAAGTACGTTGAACCGTAAAAAACATATACAGTATTATTGAAAAACACATTATCTATTACTCTGATGACCTGTAGATATTTTGTTCAATGCAAATTTAAAGTCGCGCGTAATTGATATGTGAGTACTTGACGACGAACACGATAAAAAGTAGCTGCAAAGATTTTGTGCAAATAACATTCCAATACATTACGTTCGTAATGAAATGCTCTCAGCAGTCTCGATTATGTGTTCAACTGCAAGGTTCATCCAAAACATGTATCCCAATGTAGAAGTGATCAGTAACAAGGATAAGAGTGTTTCTCTGATATCTACTGCCTGTAGTACCGTTTGAGATAGCTTTAACAAACAAAACAATTTTTAAATCCTTATTATGGACGTATTTGAAAAAAAATTATATGCATGCCAACTGGTATAAAGTGGTACAATGCGATGTACTCACGCAAAACAAATGAATGCTTAGGGCAATCACACCAAACATGATGGTCGGAACGTATGATATATTGCACCGGTTGTTTACGTCACGTGCAAATCTTAAAAAATATACGTATTCAATTAATTAAAATTTTGCGATGAATATAGAAAACGCGTGGTTTAAACTAGAGATCATGGTGGGACCTCCTTATGCTTTATGCAAAGTACCGTCGATATTGATGATATTATAAGGCGGATCTACAATTATGCAGCCGATTGGATCTCAATACTTGAACATTCTTCACAAAGAGTTTGGCATAACCAAAATACAAATAATTACAGACATAATTTATTAATAATATTAATAATAATAGTATATTCATATACGGCTGTATCATGTAGTAACTACGAAATTCTAAAATAAATATAAAGGAATGAATATACTAATTTTACTAATAATTTAATAACAATCAATAATTTTTCTTTCAAATATTTGCATTTTTTATGCAATAAGAGCAATGTAAAGTGTAACTAGCAAGAACACAGTGACACGCGATTAAAATGATACGACGAGTGCAAAACTAATGAAACACGAGAAAATTTTATTCATATTCATTGCTTAATCGTTTTCTAAGTTACTTATGAGCAATTATTTGTATTATGATTGCACTGCATGCTCTACATTGTAAAAAAAAATATATTGATGTCGGTAAAGAAAATTGCTCTTTACATAAGTGTTAATGCGAAGAAACTGCTGAGAATTACTGGTTTAAACACTATTTAAATTAGCCTAGGCCGGAATAGCTTAATACATATATAAAAGGAAAATACTTACTGGTGTGTCATTTGGTGTACAGCAACACCATTAACTATGTAAGGCATACTTTTTTTATTTGAACAATCTCTTCGGCAACAAGGCGCAGACGTCTCCACAAGTACGGCTTTTTGGAAGTAATGACTAAAAACAATAAATTCGAACATTATCAGACACACGATGTAGATAACACAGTACAAAATTAATTTTCCTAAACATATAGAGCCGTAAACAAAGAAATCACCACATCTGGTACTCTTAGTTACATGGAGCAACAATGAAAATATAAATAAGGAAATGAATAATTCCATAGCATTCAGAATAGCATGCAAAACGGCGTCCAATTCTTACGATGATTAAAAAACTCATAATCAAATACAACATATTAAAAAACGAACAATTGACGCAATAAAATCAATCATCTCACGTTTCAAATATTTCATTTACTTTATTCGATGTATATAGGACGTACATTTTATGAATAATATATATGATTTAATTAAGACTTCGTTTTACCTAGCAACTCCATATAAACCAGCGATATGCGCGCTGATCATAATCATTAGTGATTCCGTTCCAACCAATATGGTTACGCCGATTATTAGTGAGAAATATATAAGGAAATTGTTAAGAATTGGGTGTTGTTCTTCGTCAAGCAAAAAGTCCGTTTCTACTGGAAACATTACTGGGCGAGATTCATTCAACGGTAAAATTATGTCCAAAATAATAGGAGAAATATGATACAGCATTATCATGCATCCTGATGGGTAAACAAAGGCTGCAAAACGTATTACGAATTTACTGAATTACTTTCGAAATTTCAAACTATTCAAGATTTTTCTCACCTGCAAAAATTATTACTAAACGTTTTCCATCAGAAGCGTGCATTTGCATGATTTGAAGTATCTCTTCATTACTCGTCCTCCAATAAAGTCTAATTTGATCTAAAAATCCTTTTACCTGTATTTTACAATAATATTTAGACAGATGTTCCGTTAACATAATTTCAGTTTTAATATTGATCGTACATCATTAGTCTGATACACGGCTATGTGGTATCTTGTACATGCAATCATGGTCAACGCCATAAACGATACTAATCGTAGCATACTAAACAGATTTCTCTCTGTAGTGAAGAAAGCTAAAAACTATGAATACCGTAGGTCCTTAAGTGATCTTTCAAAAATGTTAAAGCATGCATAAAACTTTCATTA
Organism: Megachile rotundata; assembly: GCF_050947335.1. NCBI lineage: Eukaryota > Metazoa > Arthropoda > Insecta > Hymenoptera > Megachilidae > Megachile > Megachile rotundata. The sequence continues at coordinate 5,830,252 of NC_134989.1, forward strand.
ATGTATTAATAGTTCTTAAAACAAACTTGATTACCCACACCTGAGCGGTTGTAAACATGGAAAAAACGAGACTGACGATACCATTTTGCAAGAGTCGAAGTTTCTTGCCTGTGTACGGCCAAAGTCCTATCACAGATGTAAAGAACATGCACCACTTGTAATCGCTATTCATTTCTGCTACTTCCTTCAATGGCCCAAACACTACTGATCTCAGAGTTACCTATCTACTCTCCATTTCATTTCACCCTTCCGCAAATATTACCTCTTCAAAAGATTTTCAAGCATAATTTTAGAAAAATTCTTTCGATGTAACAAAATGATTGACAGGTTGAACGTGTGCAATTACTTATTCATAGGATAGTAGAGTGCAAAAAACGCAGTCGGCAGTTGTAAGGTGGTGGTATAATAGTGTCATTATGAAAATGATGGGGTAAAAGAAAGTACGAGAGAAGAAAATTTTCTGAACAATATTAAACTTTTATATTTCTATGCAGTACGATGTTACGAGGGAGGATGTTGTTCATATTGTTCTCAGTCAGTTTCCGTCCGCCGAGGAATACTGTTCAACTTCCCTTCTGTGCTTGACTTTTCTATGTCCCTACTCGTTCTATCATTGTATTTTGCTCGTTCATAGAAGTCCTGTTCCTCTTAATAAGTTGCTGACTATTCCGACTACTGGCACCTACAGTCTGCACAACGAATCTGCTTCGAAAAGCATTCCGCTGGGAACGCTCTAGAGCAGTATTCGTAATTATGGACGATCTTTCATTGGGAATACTGTTTGATTGTGTTGTTAGTACATTCGAAATTACTACTGTGTATCTAACTAACAAAGTTTAACAGTTCTTACACTTCAACTATAGGAATTGTAAACTTGTAAGTGTATTAACACAATTTATGGTGGGGATATTCATGTGAAGGAGTGTTTACGGTGGTGTTTTAATATATAATTGTGCATGTGTGTACGAATGCATTAATGTGTTTTATACTGTTGTTATACAAGTGTTTTACCGTTATTTTACTAATATTTTACTGGGTTTTGTGGTTTATGAGGTGGTTCGTGACGATGATGTAAGTGCAAGTATTCATATTACAGTCATTCTACCAACACTGAAGAGAATGGGGTTCAATTATGAAATGGAAGCAGAAGAAGTCAATTGCTAATAAGTTTTGTTAATTAAGTTTTAATAGTTATACAATGAACATCGTAATGTTCAGATTACAAATGTAAAACGTACAAGATAGAAAAACGGCAGGTTAACGTCAATATCTTCAGAATGTTGCACACGGAATCACTTCGTAAAGACTTTTATTTCACGAAGCGACAAGAAGATTTATTGCAAAGACAGCAGAACAGTGAAGTACGATACCGATGTTTGTAAAAGCTGAAAAGGGGCATTCAATACAGAATATTGCTTTTGGAGGATTTTATTAGGATATTAAAACATACCACAGAAAACCCTTCCAATGATGGAACATAGATGCTCAGAAGGTTGAACATTAAACCTCTGTTACCATTCAGTATGATCAGCTGCAATAATTTCTGTGTTGCTACAGACGTTTCGTACCAGTTAGTATTGTACCTGCAATTATAGACAACGATGAATTGCTAAGTTGGACGAAGACCAGTGCAACTTAAAATGTGTCTGTTGAAAGAAATTCTTTTTAATGGTTTATTAACATTGTAAAATTTTTTTTGTGACTCTAACATAATGAGATAAATAATGATACGGTCTCTTCAATTACACAGTTTTAATAACGAAAATAAGAAACTCTGATAATAATGGTAAAAATCGATAAATAGAATATTTGTGTAACTATGTAGAATATTTAATGTCATAAATATTGAATTGCTTTTTAACTGTAGAAGTTCACGTTAAGTTCGCCGTAATATTTAATTACTTTAATATTCTTTGGGTTCCTATACCAATGCAAACATACAATTGTTCGTAAATCAACATATGGCACTTTCCGATCACGACGTTAAAAATTAACAGGAAAAATTTTATGCAAATAACATTGCAATACATTTACGTTGATAGTGGGATGCTGCCAGCGCTGTCGATCATGTTTTCGGCTGCAAGGTTTACCCAAAACATATATCCCAATGTAGAAGTGATCAGTAACAAGGATAACATTGTTTCCTTCATCTCTGATAACCGAAGCACCGTTTGAGACAGCTTTAACAAACACAACAATTTCTAAATCCTTATTATAAGCTTCTTTAAAAAAGAAAATTATATGCATGCCAACTAATATAAAGTGAATAACTTACGCAAAAAAAATGAATGGTTAAAGCAATCACACCCAATATAAGAGTGGGAATGTACAATACTTTGCAGTGGTGGTTCAGTTCACGTACAAATCTTCAAAGATACATTATCAGTTAAGTAAAATATTATGATGAGTACAGAAAACGCGTGGCTGAAACCCGAGTTCGTGTTGGAATTTCCCTATGCTTCAGACATAGTTTTCCTTAAGGTCAAAATACCATTGATTACAAGTACAATTTATTAATAAATTTAATAATTTAATTGAATTTAATTTAGTTTATGCATGTAAGACTGTAACATGTAATAAGTACGATATCATAATCTAGATGTAATGGGAAAAATGTACTATTGATATTAAGAATATAATGGCAATCAATAATATTTGTTTTAATAATTTGTTTTAATTGTCTGAGCGAGGCGAAGCCGAGCGAAGACTATACTTCGACTCATGTAACGCACTTTTCTCGAAAACCATCATAGATAGAGCCTTGAAACTTCACACATTTCAAGATCTAAATAAAAACAACTTTAAGTTCAATATTGAGCAAAATCGGATAAAAATTAAAGGAGTTAGACTTAATTTTAGCCCAGAATGAGGTCCTTTCACTAGAAATAGCAGAAATCTGGTCTTTTCTCCTTAGTGAACGTCTCATTAGACTATTTGAGGTCCTGAGAAGATCGAAAGGACCAGTTTAATTAGTTAGGCGAATATCTTTAGTATCCCGGCTTTTTCTTCAGAGGAATTAAGGAAGTGGCGCGTTAATCTTTTTGGCCTAGCATAGGTTCTGAAGGCAATATTCGAGATACTTTTCCGAAAATTTAGAGACGACTTAGGAATTTGATTTCAAACAACATTTTAATCGGGTTAGCTCTCTTGGAGGACATACTCAGGTACATATACATATATACAATGGAAGAAAAGGGGCTAATATTTTTTCTTCACATGATTATTTATTATAAAAGTATTCTTTCCTAAAATTGTCTTTTAGCCAAAAACCATTGCATAAAAGCAAGCCTAAGTATGCCACATCTGAGGAGAACAAGACATATGCTGCACTTTCAAGAGCAAAAAGGCTCGAAGACATTAAACTACTTTCATATCCATCTTGGGAGCGTCTTGACTTGATAAGAAGGCAAAGAGGATTTAAAGAGAGAATTGAGTTTATCAAATCAAAAAGGAGCTCTGAGGAAGGAACAAAGGGGATAATAAAAAATTGTTAGTTAATAGAAAAATTTATCTAGATAAGTAAATTCAATATTGTTTGTCTTAATTAGACTGATGAATCGAAGCGACTGTATGTCGGCTTTGAGTGAATTTAATTTATTATTAAAGTCTTGCTGTCAGCAGCGCCCTCACTGATTGTTTAAAAAATGAATATTTTATTGATAAACCGGGAGTAAGTTTGCAAAAACATTTATTCGGTCAGCGTCAGTTACGCTTCGCCTCGCTCAGACTCCACTGTGAGCAGTACTCCTAGTATTTATAGTTTGCTTGCAATAAATGTAATGTAAAGAGTAAGTCACAGGAACATAATAAATCGCAATTGAAATAATGCGTAGTCTAATTATTTTTAAGTTACATACATGCTCTATGTATCATCTATGCTCTAATACATATATAAGTTCTACATAGAAAAAAACGTAGTGATATCGCGAAAGGAAACTACTCTTTACATAAGTGTTAATGCAAGGAAACGACGCAGACACTGGTTTAAACATTTCAATTACTGTAGACCGGAATAGATTAGTACATGTATAAAGGAAAAATACTCACTGACGTGCCGTTCGATGTACAAGAACGCCACTAATTATGTAACTCATACTTTTATTATTCGCACAATTTCGCCGAAGATCTGGCGCAGAGGATTCCTCAAGAACGGCTTTTTGAAAATAATAACTAAGAACAATAAATACGTGCATCATCAGACACATGGAATAGATGGAATTATTTAAAATATTAGATTGTATGTTTATTTTCTGCAATCTCACAGTACATAATTAGACTTTCCTATTTAATTAATTAAACATGTAGAAGAAGACGTAAAGAAAAAATTGTGTAACTACATATGTGTTAAGATGGTTTGAAAAATGGGATGTAATTCCTATGAGGATTAAAAGACTCGAATGTCGTTTAAAACAAACGATTACTATACTAAAGTCAATCACTTCACGTTCGAAATGTTCTGCGATATTTTATGAATACTATGCATGATTTAATTAAGAATTGCCCTTACCTAACAACTTCAAATAAACCAGCAATATGTGAGCTGATCATAATCATTAGCGATTCTGTTCCAACAAATATGGTTACGTTCATTATAACCCGTAAATATAATAGAGAAACTATGAAAATTGATTGGTCTTCTTCGTCAGTAAGGAATGCCGCATCTAGCGGATATTCGACTGGGCGAGACTCATTCAGTGGTAAAATTTTATCCAAAATAATAGGAGAAACATGGTACAGCACCATCATACCCACAGAAGGGTAGGCAAATGCTGTAAATTGTACTATGTATTCAGCGAATCACTTTCCGAATTTCAAACTATTCGAGATTTTCCTCACCAGCAAAAATTATTACTAATCGTTTTCCGCGAAAGGCATGTAATTGCATGATTCGAAGCACCTCGGCGTTACTCAATTTCCAACTAAGCCTGATTTGATCCAGAAATCCTTTTATCTGTATTTTATAATTAAATTGACATGAATGTTCCATAAAGAAGAATTCAATTTACATATATGGCTTACGTCATCGATTTTATACCAAGTTGCGTGGTATTTTGCAAATGCGACCATTGCCATCGCCATAATCGATATAATCCTTAGCAGACGAAACAGGTTCCTCTCTACAGTGAACAAAGCTATAAACTAAGAATTTTATCTGTACTGTTAAGTGTTGCTTCAAAAACGTCAAACCATGCAGAAAATTTTCATGAATGTATCAATTACGCGTAACAAACTTGATAATCCATACCTGCGAACTTATAGATATCCAAGTAATGAGACTGATGATGCCATTTTGCAAGATTCGAAATTTCTTATCGCTGTATGGCCAAAGTCCTACTACCGACATAAAGAACGTACACCATTTGTAGTAGCTATTTATTCCTGCCATCCTGTACAGTTGCTCAAACACTACTGATCTCGACGTCACCAATACACCCTCCATTTCACTTCACCCTTCCGCAAATATTACCTCTTCGAAAGATTTTCAAGGAAAATATCAGAAAAATTCTTTCCATGAAACAGAGTGATTGACAGGTTGCACGTGTGTGGAATTACTTATTTATAGGATGGTAGGGTGCAAGTAACGCAGTCGGCAGTTGTAACATGGTGTTATAATAGTGTCATTAAGAAAATTATAGGATTAAAGAAAAGGTGAGAGAAGAAATTGTTCTGAGCAATTTTAAATTTTTATGTTCCTATACAGTACGAGCTTACGAGGGAGGATACTGTTCGATTTGTTCTTAGTCAACGTACGTCCTTCGAAGGCAGAGCATTCATTCAAACGCAGACAAGTGTTCCGAGTGGAATATTAGGATGGTCGATAACGGTGATGTAAGTTCACGAATTTATATTACATTACAATTATAATACCAATACTGAAATTAAACAGGCTTAATTGGGAAAGGAGAGGAGTTGACTTGGTTAATAAAATTTGTTAACTAATCTTTAATAACTATGCAGTGAACATCGTAAATTGGGGGTCAAAATAAAGAATACTACCACACTATAAAATAAAAGAATAACATATTCATATCAATGTTCTCAGTATACTGAACATTTATTGCATTTTACCCATGCAACCGGGAGATTTATTGAATTGACAGGAGAACTGTAAAATAAGATAGCGACACCTTCAAAAGCTGAAAAATGAGAATTCAATACAGAATATTGTTTTTAGAGGATCGTAATAGGATATTGTACGTACCACAGCAAAACCTTCCATTGATGGAACATAGACGAATAGAAAGTTAAACACGAAACCACTTTTGTGGCTATTCAATATGATCAGTTGCAATAATTTCTGCGTTGCTACCGACGTTTCGTACCAATTGGTACTGTATCTGCAATTAAAAGTAGCGATGTACTGCTAAGTTGGAAATTTATTTTAATGTTTTATTATCACTATTTCAACCTCGACTTTGTGTACATCTATTTCGATCAAAAGGTGATTTTTGACGCCTTTTCGTTTGAATTCAAATAATTGGTAAAACTGGAACGAGAATGTTACCAACCAAAATAAAGAACTACGATAACAATGGTAAAAATCGATAAAAAAATATTATATTTATATCAATAAAAAAAACATTTTATCAATTCTTGTGATGACATGGGAGTATTTTTACCAATGCACACATAAAGTTTGTAATTAACATATTGGTAGTTGACGATCAACACGTTAACCCTTTCGCTTCGAGTGCCGCTTATAAGCGGCGCGCACAATACGAGGTGTGACACAAAAGTAACGAGACTAGTCCAATAAATCATTGGACCTGCAGAATCAGTTCTCCGTGACATTATCACCTTCAAAGTAGTCCCCTTCAGCATTCACATACTTTTGCATTCGGTGCTGCCAGTGCTGGTAACAGTTCTGGAACGAGGTTTTTGGAAGTCCCTTCAGGAGATTCTCCGTTTCTGCCTGAACCTCTTTAACTGAGGTGAAATGGGTTCCTACTAAGCAAAATTTAACTTTAGGAAATAAGAAAAAGTCGTATGGAGCCAAATCAGGTGAATAAGGAGGATGCCCCATCAAAGTAACATTTTTACTGCTCAGAAACTGCTTGGCAGACAATGCCGAGTGAGCGGGTGCATTATCCTGGTGCAGCAGCCATCCATTGCTTCACAACTGCAGCCTTTTTTTCCTAATTTTTTCACGAAGTCCTTTTAGTAGTTCAATGTAATAGTGGTAGTTAACAGTCTGACCACTGGGAAACCACTCAATCATTACAATTCCATTAATGTTGAATTTTAATTTTGACATGCGTGCTTTTTTGGGTTTTGGGGATCCTGAAGACTTCCACTCCATTGACTGGCGCTTACTTTCTGGGTCATAGGTAAAAATCCATGTCTCATCACATGTTACAACAGATTTCAACAAATTTTACAAAAAACTTGATGTTTATTCGCTGTTCGGTTTTTACGTTAGACATTTTTCCGGCAGAATGCAGTTGCACGTGTTCACTAAATAACGCAATACTTCCAAATGGTATGACCGATTCAATCGAAATTGGCAACATGGATAGAGGAGGTATGTGGGATGATGCCACAAAAACAATTGCTGCACAATTCCATTCTTTTTTTAAGCTACAGACCTAGTCTCGTTACTTTTGTGTCACACCTCGTATGACTTGTGGGTAAGCGCTTCTGTTCAGTTACTGTACTTCGGCGGACTGGACAGCCGAAGCGAAAGGGTTAAAAAGTAGCTGCAAACATTTTCTACAAATAGCGCTCTAATACAGTTACATACGTTTTTAAGGAAATGCTGCAAGCGCTGTCGATGATGAATTCCACTGCGAGGTTTAACCAAAACATGTATCCCAATGTAGATATGATCAATAACACCGATAAGATTGTTTCTCTGATATCTGCAGTCCGAAGCACAGTTTCAGAAAGCTTTAACAAACGAAACAATTTCTGGATGTCTTATTAGAAGCGTCTTTGAAAGAAAGTTATATCGATACCAAGCGATACACTGCGAATCACTCACGCAAAAGAAATGAAGGCTTAGGGCAATCACACCACACATGATGGTCAGAACGTATGGTACTTTGCACCGGTTGTTTACATCATGTACAAATCTTCAAAAATACATGTATTCGATTAATCAAAATTTTACGATGAATATAGAATAGTTTAAACCAGAGATCATTGTGGGGCCTTCTTATACTTTATACATAGTTACCGTCGAGGCTGATGATATTATAAAGTGGATCTTCAATTATGCAGCCGACTGGATCTTCATACTTGAACATTCACCATAAAGAGATTAGCATAACCAAAATACCAATGATTACAGACATAATTTGTTAATAAAATTAATAGTAATTGTATATTCATGTACGGCTGTGTCACGTAGTAACTACAAAACTTTGAAATAAATATTAGCGAACGAATATACTTGCACATATAAAATATAAAATGCACATATAAAATATGTGCATTTTTTTGCAACAAGTGCAATGTAATGTGTAAGTCGCAGGAACACAGTGAAACGCAATTAAAATGATACGACGGGCGCAAAACTAATGAACCACGAGAAAATTTTATTCATATTATGACTGTACTGCATGCTCTACATTCTAAAAAAAAAATATAGTGATTTCGTTAAAGAAAACTACTCTTTCTGGCCATCTTATTCTCAGGTTAGGCTTTAGAGACACAAGGAAATCGTAAGGATAACAGGAATTCTGGAAACATGGAAAATTTATTTTGGAGGTTAGGAGAGCGTACAGGAAATAACGGAGTTACAAAATTCTTCTTTTATTTACGCAAGGAAAATAGTACGATTATATAACTCTCTCTCTCTCTCTCTCTTTCATTAATCAGGCGTCCACGAGTAACTGTTCTCTCCCGTCCAGGAATGGCGTCCAGGTATTCACTCCGAACTCTCTATTCCGAACGGGCAACCAGCAGTTTTCTCCCGTACTCTCCTGTACTTTACCTGGGGCGTCCAGGAGATGCTCTGTCCTCTCTCAGTCCACAGGCGTGCAGGAATATTCACCGAACTCTCCATATCGACCGAGTGTCCAGGAACAAACTCCCGTACTCTCCCCCTATTCACCAGGCAAGTGTCCAGGAGGGTTTCGCCGTACTCTCTTGCCTGGGTATCAACAGTTATCTCCAGGTGGGCGTCCAGGAATTGTCGCCGAACTCTCCCACCGGAGTCTCTTTATGTTTACCCCACGGCAGGCGTTCAGGAGCGGTTCGCCGTACTCTCCTGCCGGAGTCCCTAACAGCTAAGTTCCTTCTCCAGCAGGCGACCAGGTATTCTCGCTTATCTCTCCTGCTGGAGTCCCTAGGCTAGTCCGAGAACGGCCGATAGTACTTACCTCGTCCTCTCCCCCAGACTGCCAAATAGGCCCGTGCCGGCTGCGCGACTCTATTTTATATGTATAGGTCGGTTGCTAACCCGCGGCCGAGCTGTCACGCCTTGCTTCTTACTCCGTGGTCAACGAACTCTTGCATCGCGACAGAATTTCGCTTATTCTAGAACATTCGTTTTTCTAGAATGTTCTCGACGCTAAATAATATTTCTATCTAGTCTTTTCCATTTCGCAAGGGAATTCTAAGGATTTTCTCGTCTGGTTCTTTTTGAACATAATTAATTTATTCGTCGCGGTTTACAATATTTCCTGTACGCTACATTTTTGCACAAGTGTTAATGCGAAGAAAATGCCGAGGATCACTGGTTTAAACAATTAAATTAGCGTACGAATAGATTAGTACATATAGTAAAAGGGAAATACTCACTGGCGGGCCATTTGATGTACAATAACACCATTAGCTATGTAAGGCATAGTTTTTTTATTTGACCAATCTCTTCGGTGATGCAATGCAGACGACTCCTCCAGAATGGCTTTTTGGAAGTAATAACTAAGAACAATAAATGCAAGCATTATCAGACACATAAAGTAAATAGTACAGTGTAAGATTAAGTTCTTTAAACATATAGATTCCTAATCAAAGAAATCGCCTCATCTGGTACGTTTAGATACATGGGGCAATGTTCAAAACATATTTCAATGCTTGAAAGAAAAGTAAGCAAATAAGATGTATATAATACAATGCAAAATTCGACTGTGTCTTTTCAAAATCAGTGTACAGATTATATTTTATTTCTCACTTCCGAGAACTGCATATTCGATGTTTGGAAATTGCCATAAAGATGTTCACTAAGTTGTAAGTCTATTTATTTTGTGAATGCTTATAGTGCGTAAATAGTCCATTTTATTATGTTAATCGAACGTGTAGATGAAAATGTAAATAAGGAAATAAATAATTACATAGCTTTCAGAATAATTTGCAAAACGGCGTCCAATTCTTATGAGGAATGAGAAACTCATAATTAAAAACGACATGTTAAAAAACGAGCGATTGATACAATAAAATCAATCACATCACGTTTCCAATATTTTATTCACTTTATTTGATGTATATAGGACGTGCATTTTATAAATAATAAACATAATTTATTTAAGACTTCGTTTTACCTAGCAATTTCATATAAACTAGCGATATGCGCGCTGATCATAATCATTCCTGCTTCCGTTCCAATGAATACGGTTACGGTAATTACCAGTGAGAAATATATAAGGAAATTGTTAAGAATTGGATGTTGTTCTTCGTCAAGCAAAAAGTCCGTTTCTACTGGAAACTTTATTGGGCGAGATTCATTCAACGGTAAAATTATGTCCAAAATAATAGGAGAAATATGATACAGCATTATCATGCATCCTGATGGGTAAACAAAGGCTGAAAAACGTATTACGAATTTACTCAATTACTTTCGGAATTTCAAACTATTCAAGATTTTTCTCACCCGCAAAAATTATTACTAAACGTTTTCCATCAGAAGCGTGCATTTGCATGATTTGAAGTATCTCTTCATTACTCGTCCTCCAATCAAGTCTAATTTGATCTAAAAATCCTTTTACCTGTATTTTACAATAATATTTAGACAGATGTTCCGTTAACATAATTTCAGTTTTAATATTGATCGTACATCATTAGTCTGATACACGGCTATGTGGTATCTTGTACATGCACTCATGGTCGACGCCATAAACGATGCTAATCGTAGCATACTAAACAGATTTCTCTCTGTAGTGAAGAAAGCTAAAAACTATGTATACTGTAGGTCCTTAAGTGATCTTCCAAAAATGTTGAAACATGCATAAAACTTTCATTAATGTATTAATAGTTCTTAAAACAAACTTGATTACCCACACCTGAGCGGTTGTAAACATGGAAAAAATGAGGCTGACGATACCATTTTGCAAGAGTCGAAGTTTCTTGCCTGTGTACGGCCAAAGTCCTATCACAGACATAAAGAACATACACCACTTGTAATCGCTATTCATTTCTGCTACTTCCTTCAATGGCCCAAACACTACTGATCTCAGAGTTACCTATCTACTCTCCATTTCACTTCACCCTTCCGCAAATATTACCTCTTCGAAGCATTTTCAAATAAAATAAGAGAAAAATTCTTTCGACGCAATAGAGTGATTGACAGGTCGCACACGTGTGGAATTAATTATTAACGAAGATAGTGTGCGAGTATCGCGATCCGCAGCTGCGGCATAATATTATAGTGGCGTCATTACAAAAATGATGGGGTAAAAGAAAAGGCGAGAGAAGGAAATTTTCTGAACAATGTTAAATTTTTATAACTCTATGCAATACGTGCTTACGTCGGAGGATACTGTTCGATTACCCTCAGTTGGTTTACGTCCGCCGAAGGTAGAATACCCGTTGAAACGCAGACATCTTTGGAGTGGAATATTGAAGTAGTCTGTGACGGTGATGTAAGTGCACGAATTTATATTATATTAAAATTATACTACCAACAGGTAAGGAGAGTTATTTGTGAAATAAAAAGAAGTCAGACAGACAGTTAACTTGGTTAATAAGATTTGTTAACTAATTTTGAATTGCTATACAATGAACGTCGTAACGTTGAGGTCGCAAGTGAAAAATAATAACCCGTCACTAAATAAGAAAAGTTAATCGTTCCTAACAGACTCTTAATTTATCGTATAGAGAGCAGAACAGTGAAGTAAGATACCGATGCCTTTAAAAGCTGAAAAATGAGAATTCAATGGAGAATAATGTTTTTTTGTGGATTTTAATAAAATATTAAATATACCACTGCAAAACCTTCGACTGACGGAACATAGACTCTTAGAAAGTCGAACGCTACGCCTCTGTTGCCATTCAATATAATCAGTTGCAGTAATTTCTGCGTTGCTACAGACGTTTCGTACCAGTTAGTATTATACCTGCAATTATAGATATTAGTACACGGCTAAATTGGACGACAAATATTACGACTAGTGTCAATTGAAAAAAAATTCTTTTTAATGGTTCATTAACATTTGCAAGTAAAATCTTTGGACGGATGATTAAAAAGTCTGCGACTCTAACATAGCGTGGTAAATAATGATACTGTCTCTAGAATATTGAAATTATATAGCATGTTCTATACGATTAGGACAATAACGACAACGAAGGCAATAAGCTATGATAATAATAGTAAAAATCAATAGAAATATAAAAAATATATAATATCATGAACAATTAATTGTTCTTAATCTTTAAGTGCTTACGTTAAGTACATCGAAATGGTGCAAAAATATACACCGCATTTTTGAAAAATAGATTATCAGTTAGTATGATGTCCTTTGGGTATTTTTAGCAATACAGACTCAAAGGCGTTTGTAATCAACATGAACTTGACGATTAACAATTAGGAGGACTGATTTTGTGCAAATAATATTCCAATACATTTACGTTGTTAGTGGGATGCTGCAAGCGCTGTCAATCATATGTTCGGCTGCAAGGTTCATCCAAAACATGTATCCCAATGTGGAAGTGAGTAGTAATAGGGATAACATTGTGTCCCTGATGTCTGATAACCGAAGCACCGTTTCAGACAGCTTTAACAGACACAATTTCTAAATCCTTATTATAGATGTTTTGAAAAAAAAAAATGATTTCCATGCTAAGTGATATAAAGTGGTACAATGTGAATTACTCACGCAAAATAAATGAATGCTTAAGGCAATCACACCAAGTATAATGGTGACAACGTAGGATATTTTGCAGTGGTTGTTTAAGTCACGTGCAAATCTTCAAAGATATACGTAATCAGTAAATAAAGTAATATATTGCGGTTATGTAGAAAGTGGTTTAAGCCAGAGGCCATGATAGGGTCTCACTATACGTCAGACATTATCTGTCGCCTGTTGGTAAAATTATCAGGTGCAACATTCCACTTTAAAATGAATATTTTACTGACGTGAATATTTTCCATAAACAGATTGGCATAATTAAAATTTCATTAATTATAGGTACTAACAATTACTAATGATTATAGGTAATTTACTAGAAATGTTAAAAACTAGTTTATTTATGTAAGATTATATCATGTAGTTACTACGACATCATAAATTAAATATAAGGGAAAAGTAGTACTCGTGATTGTAAGAATTCAAACAGGAAATCAAGCCAATAAGATTTGCTCGGATGGCTGTCTGTCTTTTGTTGAAGAATGATTGAAAGGGGTTGAAAGTGATAGTTCATCGGAAGACAACGAGAAAAACGGTTCTAATTAACATATTTAGAGTTTTCTTAAATTTTACATTGAATATTCTGTTTAAAAACATGTTATAAATCATAGTTTAATTGTGTTAACAGTCCGTGTGTAAAGTTTCTATAGAATGTTTATCAAATCTTACATGATATTAAAAATGTAATATCATGTAAGATGCAATAATATTTGTTTCAAATATATGTATGTATTTTGCATGCAATAGTGAAATGTAAAGAGTAAGTTGCAAGAACACAATAAACAGTAACTATAATAATACATTTTATTCATATTCCTTGCTTCATCGTTATTTTTAATTTACTTATGGACAGTTTGTATTCTGATTATATTGCATGCTATACGTTAAAAATAAAAATGTAGTGGTATCGATAACGGAAAACTCTCTTTACATAAGTGTATATATAAGTATATAGGTTAGCATAAGTTAATTTAAAGAAAAGGCTGCGAATCCCTGATTTAAACATTTAAATTACCATAGGATGAAATATGTTAGTAGATATACATATAAAAGAAATATACTCACTGAAGCGCCATTCGATGTACAGCAACACCACTAACTATGTAACTGATACTTTTACTGTTTGCACAATCACGTCGAACACACGACGCAGAGGATTCCGCAAGAACGGCTTTTTGGAAATAATAACTAAGAACGATAAATACGTGCATTATTAAACACATGGAATAGATGGAGCTAACGATCGCAATTGCTTCGTCTGGTGCTCTTAGTTTCATGAGTCAATGTTCAAGACATAGGTGCATGCTTAAAAAAATAAGTATACAAAAAGGATGTATTTAATACAAAACAAAATTCTGCATTTTTTTTTTAAAATCTGTAAACAGATTTCATTTCGCACTTCTGAAAATTGCATATTCGGTGTCTCGAAACTGTCTTCAAAATATGCGTTAGATTGTATGCTTATTTTCTGCATTCTCACATTGCATAATTTGACTTTCTTATTTAGTTAATTAAACATGTAGAAGAAGACATAAAGAATAAATTGTGTAACTACTTATTTTTTATAATAGCCTCAATCAACACAATCTGTCTGCTTCGCACTCTTTGTCATGTGATTTAATCTACAAAACAGAATTCTACTGTCGCTTTTAAAAAAGGGAGAATTCTACTGTCTCTTTTATTTACAGGATATAACACGTCACTCAATAAGTCTCCGGTCTAACTAAGAAAAACAAATTTTTTTTTAGAAATTCCACTTTAATCGTTAATATACGTTCCTTCCAGTGCGATACATTGATTCCAACGCTCCTCTAACTTTTCAATTCCCTTTATATTAAACGATTTGTCTTTGCCCCCAAAATAAGCTTCAGTTTCCGCAATCACTTCTTCATTTGAGCCAAATTTCTTTCCCTGGAGCATTTTTTTCATATCTGCAAAGAGCCAGTAGCCGCTGGGGTCCAAATGTGGGGAGTACGGTGTGTGGGGAAACAATTCAAAACGTAATTCATTCAATTGAACCATCGTGTTCATCGACTTGAGACACGGCGCATTGCCTTCGTAAAGCAGCAAACGCGGCACCCACTTTGAAAGCAATTTGCACATGTCCAAATTTTCATGCAAAATTGTGAAGACACTACCTTCTGATATCTTCAAGGCATCAGCTATCTCACACAACTTAAGTTTACGGCCCTTTAAAACTATTTTGTGACATTTTTTATGTTTTCCGGAACGACTGCTGATTTTGGGCAACCAGACCGTTCAGCATCATCGGTGCTTGTATGACCGAGTTTAAATTCAGCATACCAGTCAATGATAGTTGATTTCCCTGGTGCAGAGTCCCTATAATGCTTATGAAGTCACTTTTTGGCTTCAACAGTATTTTTTCCGATTAAAAAACAGTGTTTAATCAACACACGAAATTCCTTTCTATCCATTGTCTTCAAAATTACGAAACTAGGGGTACTAAAATGACTGTAACTTCTAAACTATTGGTCAGAATACCATGAAATTTTGACACATACTGTTTGAAGGTTAGTATTATTCGAAAATAACGTGGGTCTGTCACCAGTGTCGCCATATATGTGTCAGACCGGGGACTTATTGAGTGACGTGTTATGTTATTTCCCACTTCTGAAAATTGCATATTTCTTGTCTAAAAGCAGCATTGAAGATATGCGTTAGATTGTATACGTCTGTTTATTTTATCGCACTCTCACGGTACCTAATTAGACTATTCTATTTTGTTAATTAAACGTGCAAAAGAAAAAGTGAAGAGGAAATAATATATCTACATAACTTTTAGAATGATTTGAAAAGCAGAAGCTAACTCTTAAGAAGATTAAGCAAAACGAATATCATTGAATACGAACGATTCATAATGTAAAATCAGTCACATCACAAATTAAACCCTTCCCGTGCCATTTATTTATCAGATATGTCAGTCAAGACTATTCAGGACTATAACATTAAAACGAAAAAAGAAAACTAAAATGTTCTGCGTATTTTATATTCAGGGATCCTTAATAATGCAACTTATAGTTGGACCTAAATTTCAAGTTGAAGAGTATTCAAAATTTGAGTAAGGTTTGTCACATATGAACTGTACGTACGTCACGAGTGAGATTCGTCAAAGCACGGGAAGAGGTTAAACATTCTTTCATATTTCAAACATACATCGTTTATTTAAGACTCGGTTTTACCAAGCAATTTGAAATAAACCAGCGATATGAGAACCAATCATAATCATTAGCGACTCCGTTCCAACAAATATGGTTACGTCGATTAACATCGCAAAATATATCAGAAGATTTTTGGCAATTGGATGTTGTTCTGCGTCAATGAAGAATTCTGCATCAACTGGAAACTTTACTGTGCGAGATTCGTTTAATGGTAAAATTTTGTCCAAAATAATAGGAGAAATGTGGTATAGTATCATCATGCACGCGGAAGGGTAAATAAAGCCTGAAAAACTTATTATCTATACACTGTATCAGATTCAGAGTTTCAAAGCATTCAAGATTTCTCTCACTCGCAAAAATTATTACTGAACGTTTGCCGTGAGAGGCGTTCACCTGCATGATTCGAAGTAGCGCTTCATTATTCATCTTCCAATGAAGCCTGATTTGATCTAGAAATCCTTTTACCTGCATTTTACAATAATTAGATAAATGTTCTGTTAACTGGACTCAGTTTCCATAGGGAGCTTACATCGTTCATTAGATACCAGGTTATGTGGTATCTTGTACATGCGACCAGTGTCAAGGTTAAAAATGATGCTAACCGTAGCAGATCAAACAGATTTCTCTCTATAGTGAAGAAAGCTAAAATCTAGAATATTAGTCCTGTCACGTGTTGTTTGAGAAATTCAGAGTCAAAGCTTACAAAATAGTTTTAACCCTTTGCACGAAAGTAATTTGACTGTTTGCAAAAAGCAACTTTAAAACTTATTTAAAAAGTTATATGAATTCTTCTGAGGTTATTATTTCTCTACCAATAATTTCCACTATTGTTTGTTTCACTGTGTTTATACACCCCACGTGTCGTATTATAGAATCGTTTAAAAAATGCTTATTTTAAATTATTGTATTAAATAAAATGGTAACTGAGAATCACCTCTTAAGCGCAAAGGGTTAAGAATGTATCAATTGGTACTTGAAACGAATTTGAATAGCCACACCTGAGCGGTTATAAAGAGCCATGTAAGGAGGCTGATGATGCCACTTTGCAAAACTCGAAGTTTCCTGTTATACGGCCAAAGTCCTATAAGCGACATAAAGAACATACACCACTTGTAATCGCTATTCATGGTTGACATCGCGTTGCAGTGGCTCAGGAAATACTGTCCTCCGAGTCACCAAGAGACCCTCCATGTCACCTCGCTTTTCGCAAATGTTTCCTCTTCGAACAATTTTCAAGTGAAATATAAGAAAAATTCTTTTGATGCAGCAGAGTGATTGACAGGTTGCACGACTGTGGAATTACTTATTCATACGAAGCTGTGTACGAGTAACACGATCGGCAGCTGCAGCGTAATATTATAGTAGTGTCATTAAGAAAATGACGGGGTAAAAGTAAAGGCGAGAGAAGAAAATTTTCTGAGCAAAATTAAATTTTTATATTTTTATGCAGTACGATGTTACGAGGGAGGATGCTGTTCAAATTGCTCTCAGTCGGTTTACGTCCGTCGAGTAGTATTGTTCAACTTCCCTTCTGTGCCTGACTTTTGTATGTTTTCGTTCTATCATTGTATTTTGCTCGTTCATGGTAGTTCTATTTCGCGCAATAAGTTGTTGCCTATACCGATTAATGGCATGAACAGTCTACGCAACGAATCCGCTTCAAGTAGCATTCCGCTGGAAACACACTCTAGGTATGTGAGGGACAATTAACCCTTTGAGTACTGAATTATTTCAAGATTTTTATGCCCATGGGACGGATTTAATTTGTGGCTCTATGGATTAACCCTTTGCGCTCGAAAGGTGACTCTCAGTCACCATTTTATTTAATGCAATAATTTGAAAGAAGCATTTTTTAACTGATTCTATAATATGACACGTGTGATGTATAAACATAGTGAAACAAACAACAGTGTAAATTATTAATGGAGAAGTAATAAAACCTTGAAAGAATTCATTTAACTTTTTAACGAAGTTTTAAAGTTGCTGTTTGCAAACCAAATCAAATTACCTTCAAGTGCAAAGGGTTAATATATAAAAGTAATACATGCTTCTTAAATTCAAAAGCCGAGTGAGACTCGTCCTCCGTAACTTCGCCCAAGTAAACAGATGACGAGTCTCACTCGTCAAATGTACCCAAAGGGTTAACGAAACAGTATTCCCAATTGTGGTTGATCTTTCATTCAGAACACTGTTTAAATGTGTTGTTAGTTTGTCCGAAATTACTGCTGTACATTAATTAATAATTTAACAATTTCTGTTCGCGCGATGGGTAAAATATAAACTATTTATAGTTGTTTACGAAGGTTGTAAATCTTCGTCGACCCATGGCGTTTCCAGAACCTGTTACAGTAGTGGAATATTTTTGATGTTAATATTACAAAGTAGAATATTTATTGTAAAATAGAGTTTATAGAGTGGCTCAGTTTCCTCCACACTGGTGTGCCCAGGTCAATGAAGGATGTAATCAAGCTAATTTAAGACTGTAGTTAAAGCTAATTTAAGACTGACTAGTTGCCTCTAAACAGCCAGAAAAGAAGGCAAGGGAGGAAGTTCAAGACGTGAAGGCGTTGCCAAAAGGGACCAATCAGGACAGATTGTTATTTGTAAAAAAAAGTGATTGGTGAGATGGTTCGACGAATGAGATTGTAAGATTTTAGCCTTCACTCCAGGGTTGTAAATAACGTTTCGTTAATAAGGTGACCCAAACAGTTAAGTGATTTGGGTCCTTCAAAAGAACTAAGTAATGGGACACATTGCGAGACTGCTGAATGACCGAGTCAGGGTGCCTGGTCCGCCGAGTGCAAGGATTTTCGTAAACACTGCACACAGCAAGGGTGCACAGTTTAGGACCATGGACATAAACTTCTTTAAGGAAAGATATATTGGCGTTAGAAAGATGTGCTTTTCTGGCCTGTTAAAAGGCTATTGTCAATAGTTAAGAATGTCAAGCTGTAGAGACGTCCATGTGGTCTTAAGGGGTAACACCACTCTAGAGCCCGAAAAAGAGGCCTAACTTTGACAGTCTTTTTTGGAAGAACGATAAACGGAAAAGAATTTCTTTTCAGAGGGTTTATTTAACACATATTGAACTACGACAAAATAATTTTTGATTGTCATTTTCGTACAAAATGGAGGCGGCACAGCCGATCGACGGAAACAGCTTTTGTAAAAACACTCCTACGGGAGGACGGATTTCTCGTTATGTATGAGTCGTGGGATAAAAAATCAAAACAATTTAGAATCCGTATACCATTGGCTGTAGAAGTACGTAGGGGTTTTTTGATTAATCAATTTTTGTGGAAGTTATGCGTATTTTAAGGAATGAATCGACTTTTTGCATGAAAAATGAGCACTAAATTGTTTATAAAAAAAAAAATTTACATTCAATCAAAAAACGGCTACGTACTTCCAAGGACAATATTGTTGTGCAGCTACTGTAAAAATTTCAATTCAATCCATGCAGTAGTCACCGAGAAATCCGTCCTCCCAGTATGAAGAAATTGGTTTCGAGAAAAACGCGTTTGAAGTTTCATGAACATTTTGATCCTTAAATTCTCTGTTCACCGCTAATCTGCAATGCCTGTACATTTGGCTATCCAAATCAGTGTTTGTCATCTTCTCTAGCTTTCTGGATACTTCTGTTTGTTTTGTAGGTAACAAGTAAACTTATTATTTTAAATGATAACAATAATACGAAAGCGATGAATTGCAACATACCGCGCGAGTACTCAGTGCGCGCTCTGAGGCGCTGCGGCAAAATTGATAATTGAACCATTTAAAATTTGTTTTCCACTATAAATCAAACGGCATTCTGTTCTTAAGACCCTAAAGTATTGTTTTAGCAAAGAAAAAAAAATCGACTTTCTGAAAATCCTAGAGTGGTGTTACCCCTTAAATATCCGTTTGAAATTGCAAGAGTAAAGCACTCTTAGGTTTGACAAAACACCCATAAATATTACGTTAATAATATTCCGAGCCACTCGAAATAATTTCTAAACTTCAACTGTAGGAATTTTAAACTTTTAAGAATAATGGAATCTGGAAATTCATGCATACGAAAACCTAGAAATATGGGTTATAGTGATATATGTACAATGTACATATGAATCTGGAAGTCCAAATGTATGAAGTGCAGAAGTCGAAATAATTTAGGTATCCAGTCATTAGCCATTTTGTACGAAATCAATTTAAGTCACATTCTCATAATATGTATCTATTATGTCATCACAGGACATCTCAAACTTTCCACTATTTCGTAATTGATCATTTGTCATCGAACAACCCGATAACAATTGTGTTTACCGGTTCCCGAACATAAACAGATTAAATGTGTATCAAGGAACAAAATAATTAAATTGTTTCTCTTATTTCAGAACTGACAAGCTAATTCGGACTCGATGAAACGTTACAGAAGCGAGCAGAAATCAGAAACGGGCTCATATAATAAAAATCATAATCGAAAGCTTCAGGTACGGCGAACGCGGAGTTCGGAGGATTCGACTATTTTAACGCAGAAGCAGCGTAACAGATTCCAGTTCTGTGATTTATGCACCATTTCAAAGTGAGCAATCACTAAATTATTAGTCATTAGAACCTCAATCGGTACAATTGATTGTTCGACACGTTAGGATGTTCCTTTCATGTCTTTCCTTTGTTACTAACAGCTTACCTATCTGCAATACCAGTAAAAACTACAGAACTGTCGATTGATAACTTACGATATCTAACGACTATACATACATTTAACACATATTTAATAGATATTTAATTACTATACATTTAATAGATATTTAAATTCTAGATATAGGGAGTTTTAACTATGAAAATTCACTTGACTTAAATTTCCTAAACATTTAAAAATTATTTTAAGGAAACAGTATTTTCCCTTTATTATTTTTAAGGGTATTTTCAAAACATTGGAGGTGCTGCTCGAAGTATCGTCTTACTCTTTGTCACCAATCAGATACTACTCCTGTGAATCTTATACATAATGTTGAAAATAGCAAAAATAAATGCAGAAAAATGTCGGTAATTTGTTGATAAGTCGGTAATCAAGTATGTATATTTATCTATTATTTATACGATACCGCTCGTTTCAATTAGATTCTCAAATGTTAAAATAAAATAATATCTATATAATTATTCTTTACTGTTCTCTCTTCAATTATGATATCGTACACGTATATTAAAAGATTTTGTGTTTCATTTAGAGTTCCTTCCTTGTTGTTTCACGTTTTAAAATAAATTCATTTTGTGTTCAAATTGTGTTAATTGTGTTGTCTTATATTTAATAGTTTTCAATATTATGTTATAAATCTATACTTCCATTTCCATCACATATTTCGTACTCAGTCCGAACACGTATATAAGGAAAATAGAAAAATAACAAACAACTGAACTATAATGAACACGTATAAAGTACTGCCCGGATTCTGTCGGTAATTAATTGATTACACTTCAACGGTAATATACCATCAGCGAAGTTTATATTGTAGTTCAGCATATCACTGCTACATGGAGCTGCGTCAAACCGGCATAAGGGGACGTTCATATTAGGTAAGGACCTGTCAATATAGCCTAATGTGAACGACATTTAATTAAAGTTCCGCGTATCACTGCTGGAGCATAGCACGGGCGTTCCACAGGTTAGTAATTAAATGCTAAACAATAAGTTTAATTAAGTTATATACTGTATGAAAAGTGGTCAAAATAAAGAAAAATTTATCAACAATCATTGTGTATTTATTGCTACCTAACAAACCCTACAGAATAAAAATTTACATATTCGAGAGAGAGAATTTGTATCAAGAAGACCAATTCCTGGAATTTGACGTTATGAGAATTGCAAGAAGTGGCAGGAAGGATACCTCCTCATAACTTATGCTCTCCTGATACAAATTTCCAAAATCGGCCGGTGGAATTTTAAAAATCGCGCCAGGGAATTCTTGGAACTTGACGTTATGAAAATTCCAAGAAGTGGCAGGAAGGATACCTCCTCATAACTTATGTTCTCCTGATACCAATTTTCAAAATCGACCAGTGGAATTTCAAAAATCGCACCCGAAAGAATTCTTGAAATAACGTTATAAAAATTCCATGGAGCACAAAGAATACCTCCTCATAATACATGTTCTCCTGGTACAAATTCTGAATATTTTTTATTTTTTTTATTTTTGAAAACTTGGGACAATTTCTGGGAATCGGGATGACGGGATTTACAAGCAAGTAAATATGCAAATACATGTGTGTACTCATATTTATTTTCAAACAATTTTGTACATCAAATGACTTAATATATTTTATTAATAGATAGATACATTATTAACACTTAATTCTAGGACGAAATTATCATAATAATATGTACATATTAGTGTGAGCTGTAGTACAGGATCTTGTAGAAAGCTCATAAAAATCAGTTGTGAGAATAAAAATAATGTAGCAATTAATTTGATTCTAAAAAGTTGAAGGAAACTGTAAGTTATGGAAAAAAATATGATGAATACATAAATCCGACCATTGCTTTCTTACGCTGTATTAAATGTCGTTCACATTATGCTGTTTTGACATGTGTAACAACCCTGGAACCTAAGTTCAGATAGTTACAAGCGCTAAAAGGTAAAGAGCGGCTTTTACCCCTAAACGACTCGATTTCGCAAGTAAAGATTGTGGGATTCGTGTGGTGTGCGGTTAAGGAGTGAAATCCACAGGTCAATATCTTTCAACAATAAGATTTATTCAATAAAACGATAAGAAATGAAATTAACAAATAACAATAACAACAAATAAAGAAAAGTATATAGATTATAAATGATTAATTAGAATAGAGAAACTAAATAGATCTTGTTATAATACTAATAATAGAAGTAATAGAATTTGATAAATTAAACAATATGTAATAGATAATTGAAACTCGCTATCTAGTACTTTATATTGAATCGTATCTGAATCGGATCTCTGATAAAACAACTTCGCGTTCGTAATATTAACTAAATTTGATACTTGATTTTCGTATTCGAAGTTATCCATCAAAATAATGAATCTTACCTAAATGTAATTCGGTTTCTAGATATATATATATATATATATATATATATATATATATATATATATATATACACTGCTCAAAAGAAATATGGCATAGAAAAATTTTAGGTAAAAATTGGTCAAATTTGACTGATGATAACTCCGTGAAAAATCATCGCAAAGTTATGCTCTTTTTTTCAAATTAAAGCTTGAAATCTCTACTTTAAGACCCTGTAGTTTGATTTTAGATTTGATGCATCACTACCACAATAACACCGTAAATGTGAGGTCATGTTTGCTATATTGAAAATTACGAAGTTTGACGAAATGCATGGACTTGCCACATTTTTTTTTGGTGATACTGTTTACAGCAGCATAAAGTACAAACCTTCATCTTTAATTTCCAGCATATGAAAAACCGCTACCATTTTTTCCCGCAAAGATACAGAACTTTAAAGAAACCCTTGCATTTATGGCTATACCACCGGCATTAGCATTACCCGATATGCATCTCGGAGAGGTTGCTGGACAGATTTTGCACATCATATGACTCTAACAAGAACCTATTTTTTCATATATTTGTGTGTGAGTATCTGTGTGTGTGTATGTTTGAATTCTAATAACGCGTGTTTCCTCCGCGTTGTTGAATTATCCCTTGCAGCCTATTATTCATGTTAATGCAAGCCCTAATTTCTTTTTGTGGAATGTCATTCCAAAATTGAGTTAAGACTTGCGACAAGTCTTATAGATTGGTAGGTTGTCTTGTTAAATTTCTGTAGGGTTCAAATCTGGACTTACTGCAGGATGTGGAAACAATCGAATTGAATTGGGACTACAAAATTCGAGAATGATTCTCAACGAGGTTTCTCGACGATAATTCATACACACACACATACACTCACACATAAATACACACAAAAAAAGGCTCTTGTCAGAGCCATATGATGTGCAAAATTTGTCTAGCAACCTCTCCGAGGTGCATATCGGGTAATGCTAATGCCGGCGATATATGCCATAAATGCAAGGGATTCTTTAAAGTTCTGTAGCTTTGCGGGAAAAAATGGTAGCGGTTTTTCACATACTGGAAATTAAAGATGAAGGTTTGTACTTTATGCTGCTGTAAACAGTATCACCAAAAAAAAATGTGGCAAGTCCATGCATTTCGTCAAACTTTGTAATTTTCAATATAGCAAACATGATCTCACATTTACGGTGTTATTGTGGTAGTGATGCATCAAATCTAAAATCAAACTACAGGGTCTTAAAGTAGAGATCTCAAGCTTTAATTTAAAAAAAAAGAGCATAACTTTGCGATGATTTTTCACGGAGTTATCATCAGTCAAATTTGGCCAATTTTTGCCTAAAATTTTTCTATGCCATATTTCTTTTGAGCAGTGTATATATATTTATTATATTTATTATATTATATATATATATATATTTTATTTTCGATATTTTATTTTATTTTTCTAATAAATAGTTTTGTATACGAAATTTCAGTTACGCTATGATGTGCCTACGTGCCGCGATACTCGCCCGAAATCCTTGAGATCAGCGCTAATCCTAGAAAAATAATTTTCACAAAAAAAATACACCGACTTCGAAATGCACTAAAAAGTATAAAATAATTTCTATTTCCTAATGAAGTAATCTCTATTTCATTGAATCATACAATTACGTCACAGATATGGATGAAATCTATTTACTCGTTAGGTAGTATATTAAATACATTTCAACCTTTTCGGGGGCGGCGCAAAATTAAAAGCTTTTCTTGAACACGTCAACCTTTGGATAGCCGAACATAGGCAATGCTTGTATAGCTATTTCTTTTTCTATACATATAACTCGGCAGCACGCCGCGAAGTAGGTGTTAGTGCGTATAGAATGTAACTATGGTCTATCTAGCCCTTTGCGGACGGGACGGTTCGAAGTGAACCGTACCGCGGGGCCGAGCTCCTGCCAGGATAGTCATTAAAAACTGCCAGCGCATGTTTCTGCTTAAACGTGGTTTTCGTTCATAGCATTCCAAGTCAAATTCTGGACATATTATATGTACATGCACAGATTTACGTGCATGCACACATGTACGCGTTTCTCGGCTCTATTAGTTGTTTTCGCGGAACGCATATATGAGTTCTTCCACCAATTTGATGATTTACGCAAAACGCATATATGCGGCGGTAGTCCGCAAAGGGCTAGATTCATAGAGTATGCAACGGAAAGACTCGATCGCCGCATATACTATAAAGATAGAGCCCATCTGCCGCAAATTTGGTAATTCCCGCGTCGTGGGCTCCGTTTATAGGTTCTTAGATCCATGGCTTCCACATGCGAACGAAGTCGATTCAATTTCATTTATATCAGAAACGTTACGAAATGAAGATGCAGTAGTTACATTTACGTATATTACCAGATATATCTATAATGGCTCGTATTCTTTCTCAGGATTTATTAATTTCCAATACGCCATACCACAATCAACTGGTTATTGGCAGGAACGTTTACTGAGGTATTTTTAATTTTGCGCCGCCTCCGAAAAAGTTGAAATGTATTTAATATACTACCTAACGAGTAAGTAGGTTTCATTCATATCTGTTACGTAATTGTATGATTGAATGAAATAGAAATTACTTCATTAGGAAATGAAGTCCTCGGGTTTTTACCCTTCTAACTTAAACTAATTTCCCTACGAGACAAAGCCACCCCGGTCACACTTTGCAGAACCTGCCCGTGAATGGCAAGCCAGGTGGTCTACAACCCACGATATGACGATCTCGATTTCGCGCTCTTTTACAAATATATAGCGGTAATTGAGGGGGCTTACCAAGGTGTCCAGACACTGGGCGCAGAAACTCGGGATTTCTCCTCTCGGATCGATAATAGAAACGTCAAAAAGCACTCGGCAATTGCCAGATACAGAATAGGGATCCGCGAGCCCTTGCGCCGGTATTAGGACACCTCGTAGCCTACCCCCATCCTCTGCCGGAGTTTCCGAATTCTGTCGAAGTCTTCTTCGGCAGAGCTTCTTCCGTCTCCGCAGCCACTCTTCTTCTATCGTAGGGCCGGAGCGGGGAAGCGGCAGGGAATCGGCATTTTCCTTCGGCGTACGTCGGTATCTCGCTGGGTTCTCTCCTCTTACTCCGCTGCCTCTCTTCGTCTATCGGATGATCCGAGCGGGTAGCGGCAGAGCAGCGGCGTTTTCCCTCAACGTACGTCGCTCCTTCGTTGACAGTGACGTCATTCTCCGGCGGTACATATAAAATAGTATAGCGGCAGAATTTGTTCTTACGATATTATACGCGCTTCGTTCTCTCTCTAGACGGTATCTGACGGCGACCTATGACCCGTCCGGTCTCCCGAGGAGGCTCCTTGTGACGGGTATAAAATACCACGTCACAGCGTAGTCGGTGAACATACATAGAAAAAGAAAAAAGTTGCCGGTTTTTTTGCAATAACAACACTTTGTAATTAAAAAATGAAAATTTTTTGATAATGGTACCAATGGGAAGTCAGCATCTTCCACATGCAAAAGGTTTCATTCCGATCGGTCCATCCAGCTAGGCGTAATGCGCGAACATACATAGGAAAAAAAAAAAAAAAATATACTGATCGAATTGAGTAACCTCCTCCTTTTTCGAAGTCGGTTAAAAACAAGACTTTTTGCAAAGGTCAGCGACGACATATTTGAAAAATGTCCGAAACCGCTGTTGTCACGTATGATAATAGGGCGCGCGTGTGAACATAAATACGAATAACTCAGAAAACTGCAAATTACCGCAAGATATCGTTACAGATTCTTGTTCGGGAAGCTTCCAGCTTTCATTTAAATCTATTTGGTAGGTAAACCGAGGTGAAGATCACAACTTTTACCTTACATAAACATTAAATATGTCTATGGTTTATATCTCTTTCCATATCAGTGTTAAAAATAAACATTTTGTTGTGCAACTTACATAATTATAATGTCGAAGTATCATATAAAAAGCCGATAATAGTGGATGAACATAATATTTAAAAAATAATGAACAGCATTATGTTAAACTTTACCCGGAAAAATTGACTTTAAAAAATGTTCATCTTTGGAGGCTCATATCTTCGAAATGGTAATAATAAAGTCATTAAAACTGTGAAAACAGTGTGCACAGATTCCTTATAAACTATTTCCATTAAACGGATTTCAAGAATTGCGATTTTCATTTTTTGACTTTTGTCCACGTTTTCGCCGTTTTTCGCCACTGTGCGACGCAGACGATTCTACAAGAAGGGCATTTTGGAAGTAATAACTAAGAAGCAGATAGTACAGTATAAGATTAATTTTCTTAAACATATAGAGCCCTAATCTAAGAGATCGCTACATCTGGTACTCTTAGTTACATGAAGTAACGTTCAAAACAGATCAATGCTTGAAAAAAGGGTAAGCAAAAGAGAAGTACTTAATACAAAGCAAAATTCTACTGTGTCTTTAGAAAATTAGTATACAGATTATATTTTATTTCTCACTTCCGAGAACTACATATTCGATGTTTGGAAATTGCCGTAAAGACATGCGTTAACTTGTAAATCTATTTATTTTGTGCACATACATAGTGCGTGAATAGTGCCTTCTAGTATGTTAATCAAACGAGTAGATGAAAATATAAATAAGGAAATGTATAATTCCATTGCTTTTAGAATAGTTTGCAAAACAGCGTTAAATTCTTATGATAATTGAAGAATTCATAATTAAAAACGGCACGTTAAAAAATAAACAAATGACACAATAAAATCAATTACCTCACGTTTCAAATATTTTATTCACTTTATTCGATGTATATGTTACGGTGAAAGACCGAAATCTGGTGAATGTCGACATTCACCAATTTCGGTCTTTCACCGTAATATATACATATACGACGTGCATTTTATGAGTAATATATGTATATGATTTATTTAAGACTTCGTTTTACCAAGCAACTTCATATAAACCAGCGATATGCGCGCTGACCATAATCATTACTGATTCCGTTCCAACCAATATGCTTACGCCGACTATCAGTGATAAATATATAAGGAAATTGTTAAGAATTGGATGTTGTTCTTTGTCAATCAAAAAGTCCGTTTCTACTGGAAACTTTGTTGGGCGAGATTCATTTAATGGTATAATTTTGTCCAAGATAAGAGGGGAGATATGATATACTGGCATCATGCAGGCGGAAGGGTAAACAAAGGCTGTAAAACGTAGTATGAGTACACTGAATTACTTTTGAAATTTCAAATTATTCATTCCTCACTCGCAAAAATTATTTCTGAACGTTTTCCATCAAAAGCGTGCATTCGCATGATTCGAAGTATCTCTTTGTTATTCGTCCTTCAATGAAGTTTAATTTGATGTAGAAATCCTTTTACCAGTATTTTACAATAGTATTTAGATATATATTCCACTAACACAAATTCAGTTTCAATACCGATCTTACATCATTAATCTGATACAAGGCTATGTGGTATCTTGTACATGCAACCATGGTCAACGCTGTAAACGATGCTAAACAGATTTCAATCTATAGTGAAGAAACCTAAAAACTATGAATATTGTTAGTGTTAAGTGGTCTTTCAAAAATGTTGAAACATGCATAAAACTTTCATTAATGTATTAATTAGTACTTGAAACAAACTTGATTACCCACACCTGAGCGATTGTATACATGCAAACAACGATGCTGACGATACAACTTTGCAAAAGTCGAAGTTTCTTGCCTGTGTACGGCCAAAGTCCTAGCACAGACATAAAGAACATACACCACTTGTAAATCGCTATTCATTTCTGCTACTTCCTTCAATGGCCCAAATACTACTGATCTCAGGGTTACCTATCTACCCTCCATTTCACTTCACCCTTCCGCAAATATTACCTCTTCGAAAGATTTTCAAATAAAATAAGAGAAAAATTTTTCCGACGCAACAGAGTGATTAACAGGTAGCACACGTGTGGAATTAATTATTAACGAAGATAGGGTACAAGTAACGCGATCGGCAGCTGCAGCATAATATTATAGTGGCGTCATTAAGAAAATGATGGAGTATAAGAAACGGCGAGAGAAGAAAGTTTTCTGAGCAATTTAAAATTTTTATATTTCTATACAATACGAACTTACGAGGAAGATTGCTCTTCGATTGCTCTCAATTGATTTAGGTCCGCGAAAGGCAAAGCACATGAAATGCAGACACCTTTGGAGTAGATTGTTAAGATGGTCTGTGACGGTGATGTAAGTTCACGAAGTCAAATTATGTTGTAATTATACTACCATCAAGTGAGGAGATTTACTTGTGAAATGGAATAAAGTGAGACACACAGTCAACTTGATTAATAAGATTTGTTAACTAATTTTGAATTATTATACAATGAACGTCGTAAGGCTAAAGGGCCCCAGTAGAAAATTGTAACACGTAAACAAATAAAAGAAGTTAATCGTTCCTAACAGACTCTTATTTTAGCAAGCAATCGGAAGGTCAAAATACCATTGATTACAAGTACAATTTATTAATGATTTAATAATTAGTTTATGTATGTAAGACTATATCATGTAATAACTAATATTTGTTTTAATAATTGTTTTAATAATTTGTTTTAATATTTATAGTTTGCCTGCAATTAGTGTGATGTAAAGAGTAAGTCAGAGGAACATAATAAATCGCAATTAAAATAATGCCTCGGAAAACTAATGAACCGCGTGAAAATTTTATTCATATTCATTATCTAATTGTTATTTTTATGTTTCTTGTGTGTAATTATTTGTATTGCGATTATACCGCATGCTCTATTTTCTTATATAGTAGAAAGAAACTTGGTAACATTGCTAAAGGAAACTACTCTCAAAATAACACTTAAAATAAGGAGATTTATTCATGAAGTGGAAGAAAGTGAGACAGAGAGTTAACTTGGTTAATATGATTTGGAAACTAATTTTTAATTGTTACACAATGGACAAGCAATCAGAGAATTTACTGCATAGACAGTAGAACAGTGAAGTAGGATACCGATGTCTTTAAAAGCTGAAAAATGAGAATTTGATCCAGAACATTGTTTTTCAAGGATTCTAATAGGATATTAAACATACCACAGCAAAACCTTCGATTGACGGAGTATAGACGCTCATAAAGTTGAATTCGAAACCTCTGTTGCTATTCAGTATAATCAACTGCAGTAATTTCTGGGTTGCTATAGACGTTTCGTACCAGTTAGTATTGTACCTGCAATTATAGACCATGATGTAGTTCTAAGTAGGACGAAAAAGATGCTAATTGAGAAGTATCAGTTGAAAGATATTTCTGTTAATGGTTTATTAACATTTTAAGTCAAATTTCAGGACAGACGATTAAAGTGTCTACAACTTTAACATAATGTGATATATGATAATACGGTCTCTTGAATATCGAAATTAAATACAGTAATCATTCAATTTATGCAAAAATATCATGTACTATATAACGAAAAAATTATTCTCGCTACTGCGGGGAAGTTCTTTCGAAACACAGAGAATCTGGCAATTAGAAAAATTATAATATAATTCAGATTCGGATATATAGAATGATTGCTGTACATATGACATCAAAGGTAAAAATCGATAATAAAAATGAAAAGAAGTTTTGGTATCATGAACATTTAATTGTTTTTAAACTTTGAAAGTTCACGTTAACTATGTCGAAATACCGTAAAAAACATATACAGTGTTATCGAAAAACGCATTATCTATTACTATGATGAGTTGTAGATATTTTGTTCCATGCAAATTTAAAGTCGTGCGAAATTAATATCTGAGTATTTCACGACCAACACGATAAAGTAGCTGCAGAAATTTTGTGCAAATAACATTCCAATACATTACGTTCGTAATGAAATGCTCTCAACAGCCTCGATTATGTGTTCAACTGCAAGGTTCATCCAAAACATGTATCCCAATGTAGAAATGATCAGTAACAAGGATAAGATTGTTTCTCTGATATCTACTGTCTGTAGCACCGTTTGAGATAGCTTTAACAAACAAAACAATTTTTAAATCCTTCTTATGGACGTATTTGAAAAAAAATTATATGCATATCAACTGGTATAAAGTGGTACAGTATGAATTACTCACGCAAAAGAAATGAATGCTTAATGCAATCACACCGAATATAACGGCGGGAATGTATGATAGTTTGCTCTGGTTGCTTGCGTCATGTCCAAATCTTCAAAGACATACGTAATCAGTAAGCAAAATAAAATATTGTGAAGTATACAGGAATTGTATGGCTTAATTTAGAGGTTAAATTAGAGGAATGGGATCTCTCTATGTGTTAGGTATGATCTCCTTCGAGTCGATAAAATTATAAGGTGGATCCACTTGAAAATGCACTTGAACATTTTCCACAAATAGATTAATATAACAGAAATTTCATTCATTACATTGATTAATAACTAATAACTAGTTATTTATGTAAGTAAGTACGAAATCGTAAAATAAATGTAAGGGAATGAGTGTTCTAATGTTATTAAAAGAATAATGACTGTTTTGGCAAAGCAAAGATTAAAAATTTTATTTTTGAAAGGAACTTTCAGGAATGCTCCACTTCACACGCTGACTTAACGGCGAGTGAATGTTGCAGTTTAAAAAATGGATGCTGTTTTTAGCAACAAATTACACTTATTTATTATTTAATAATGACAGTGAACTAACAATTTTTGTATAATTAGGGTGTGTTTGAATGTTAATTTCTGCTTGACTTTGTATTTCTGCCTGACTTTGTATTTCTGCCTGACTTTGTATTTCTGCTTGACTTTGTATTTCTGCTTGACTTTGTATCTCTGCCGTTTTTCGGCATATGTTGCTGTATTTAAAAACTCTGTTCTCCCTTCCTTTGCGCCCTTGGCGTGCTACATTTTTGGAAGGGGAACAGGGTTGTCTGTATGGGGGAGGATAACGTCACAGAAAATAGGTTTTTCCCAAAATCTGTGACGTCTTCCTGAGGGACCTGGAACCGTTACTCTCCAGGCCCACGTTACCCTTCGACCTTTGGGTCCGCAAGGTTTATGATATGGCCTGCACCGCTGAAGCCAAAGATTCGACTAATGATGTATCAATAAATGAATTTACTAAAAACTAAATTGTCACGTACCATCCTAGTGCTGGTACACAGATGGTACGGATACTAAATTGAAGGTCTTCAAAAGCGATTACTTTTTTTCGCCACGTCGTAAACCTTTTCCTAAAATTTTTATGTGTAGTCTGATTTATACGTTATTTGTTACGCTGTAACAATGACAATCAAAAATATTTCTTCCAATTACGTTTATTTTGTATGCAATAAGTGTAATGTAAAGAGTATATCGCAGGAACATAATGAAACCTAATTAAAATATCGCGAAGGCCGCAAAACTAATCGCTTAATTCTTTAATCGTTATTTTTGTGTTTCTTATGGGAAATTATTTGTATTGTGTTTATGCTTCATGCTGTATATTATAGTGAAAAATATAATGGTGTTATTTTTATGTTACTTATGGAAATTTGTTTGTATTGTGATTATGATTCGTGCTGTATATTATAGTGAAAAATATAAGGATATTAATGAAACAAGCCATTATTTGCAAAAGAGGGAATTCAGAGAAAAGGCAGGGACTGCGTAGTCTGAACCTTACAATTATCGTAGACTGGAATTTTTTACTATGTATGTAACAGAAAAATACTCACTGACGTGCCATTCGATGTAGAATAACGCCACGAGCTATGTAAGTGTTACTCCTATAATTTGAACAATCTCGTGGAAGGTACGGCGCGGATAATTCCGCAAGAACGGCTTTTTCGAAATAATAACTAAAAATGATCAATTATGGTATTATCAGAAATTATAATTAAGATTATAACGAACTGGCATTTCGCCAACACAGCATACGTACTCGTAATAACGGATGTCATTTTAAAATGTTAATGCAGTAATACAACGTTAACAAAAAATGTGGACATCAGCTACTAGAGCAGGTAGATATAAGAGTTTATACGTATAAACAGAAATAGAGATATACATATACACTAGTCAAAAAAATTAAGGGAACAGAAAAATTCCTTAAATTTTTAGGTAATTTTCAAATTGCTCTGCCTCCGTTGAAATTCATCACAGAAGACATCCAGAATAGTCATTTTGAAGCTTCAGATCTCTATCTTCCGACCCTTTATCTCAAAAATTTTTTGAGCCCATTATCATTAACAAAATATACAAAAAATGGCGATGAAAAAATTTTTGAATTTTTTTTCTTTTTTTTAAGCCTTGTAAAGACATGGAAAAATTTGTTTGATTATTGCCACTTCCAGATTGTTGTTCCTTGTTCCTTTCCCTATAATTTGCACGTCCATGAAGTTCGTTTCGACGATCGGTCGCAAAGTTATGAGCTACCAAAGCCGAAATGACGCTTTTTCCTTTGATAGTCATTATCTCATGAACCCGCTATCGAACAGAAATTGTAAATACGGTTCCAGAAAGCGGAGAATGCACCCTTTAAGATGGCTATATCAGTTTTTGATTAGATGTTTTTTTTATGCTTAATATTGATGTAAAAAAACGTCAAAAAACGGCGTTTTTTCCTCAAATTACAAAAGTTACGGTATCTTTGTAAATAAGTATTGTAATGATTCTGCCTAGGCTTTTTTTTTTAAGCTCATATTGCCCACAAAATGTGTGCGAAGTTTCAAATGGCTCCGATTCTTTGTTCCCTATGAAAAGATGTATCAAACCTTGAAATTTGAACGAAAAGTGTTAAGGAAACGTCATTGTTGCTCCTATCCGCGACTAATCCGTTTGTTCGGTAAAAAGGTTTGTGTCTCTGCATTTATCGGTACTTTTGCTGAATTCTGAAAGAATGCTTTGGTCTGAGAAGGTCGTATTTACGCTTCCTCTTGCGTGTGTGAGTTCGTGCGTATGTGTGCCGTGTACGAGGTGTGACACAAAAGTAACGAGACTAGGTCTGTAACTTGAAAAAACAATGGAATTAGCAGCAATTGTTTTTGTGGCATCATCCCACATACCTCCTCTATCCATGTTGCCAATTTCGATTGAATCGGTTATACCATTTGGAAATATTGCGTTATTTAGTGAACACGTGCAACTGCATTCTGCCGGAAAAATGTCTAACGTAAAAACCGAACAGCGAATAAACATCAAGTTTCTTGTAAAATTTGTTGAAATCTATTGTAACATGTGATGAGACATGTATTTTTACCTGTGACTCACAAAGTAAGCGCCAGTCGATGCAATGGAAGTCTTCAGGATCCCCAAAATCCAAAAAAGAACGCATGTCAAAATCAAAATTCGACATTAATGGAATTGTAATGATTGAATGGTTTCCCAGTGGTCAAACTGTTAACTAACACTATTACATTGAAATACTAAAGACTTCATGAAAAAATTAGGAAAAAAAGGCCACAGTTGTGAAGCGATGGATGGCTGTTGCTCCGGGACAAAGCACCCGCTCACACGGCACTCTCTGTCAAGCAGTTTCTGACCAGCAAAATTATTATTGTGATAGGGAATCCTCCTTATTCGCCTGATTTGGCTTCATGCGACTTTTTTTTATTTCCTAAAGTTAAATTTTGCTTAAAGGGAATCCATTTCACCTCAGTTGAAGAGGTTCAGGCAAAAACGGAGAATCGTCCGAAAGGACTTCCAAAAACCTCGTTCCAGAATTGTTACCAGCAATAGCAGCGCCGAATGCATAAGTGTGTGAATGCTGAAGGGGACTACTTTGAAGGTGATAATGTCACGGAGAACTGATTCTGCAGGTACAATGATTTAGTGGACTAGTTTCGTTACTTTTGTGTCACACCTCGTATATGCAGGTACATGAACGTGGGAGCGCGCAGGTATGGTCGCCTACGGAATTCACGTGCGCTGAAAAATACGCTTCTTCGAATTTGGAACCAAGTTCCCCAAACTATGATACGGCGATGCATTAATATGCGCGAACGTTTGCAGGATGTAATTAACAACCGTGGTGGTAATTTTTGAGATAAAGGGTCGAAAAATAGAGATCTGAAGCTTCAAAATGACTATTCTGGATGTCTTCTGTGATGAATTTCAACGGAGGCAGAGCAATTTGAAAATGACCTAAAAATTTAAGGAATTTTTCTGTTCCCTTAATTTTTTTGACTAGTGTATAATATGTTCGTACGCTGCGTCGACGAAATGCCATTTATAATTTTGTATTATTAATTATAACTGCTTAATAAAACATTTAAGAGCATATGTTCATATAACATTTTTTTCTTACTTTTGCGTGTGGAACACGCTGGCAAAGTTTGGCCGGAAAAAACTGGGACACCTTGAAGTTTATTTAAGACACGATCTTACCTAGCAACTTCGTATAATCCAGCGAGGTGCGAGCTGAGCATAATCATTAGCGATTCCGTCCCAACAATTACTGTCACGTCCATTATCAGCATCAAATATTTCAGGAAAGTGTTGAGAATTGGATGTTGTTCTTCGTCAATCAAGAATTCCAAATCTATTGGAAACATTACTGGGCGACTCTCATTTAATGGTAAAATTTTGTCCAAAATAATAGGAGAAATATGGTATAGTACCGTCATAAACACTGATGGGAAAGCAGAGGCTGTAAAACGTACTCTATATTCACTAAATCACTGCATACTTCAAGCGCTAGAAGATTCTCCTCACCCGCAAACATTATTACTAGACGTTTCCCATAAAAAGCATGCACTTGCATGATTCGAAGTGTCTCATCATTATTCGTCTTCCAACGCAGCGAAATTTCATCTAGAAATCCTTTTACCTGAATTTTATAATAATATTTAGATGAATGTTCCGTTAATATGAATCCAATTTCCGTACGGAGCTTACATCATTGATCTGATACCACGTTATGTGATATTTTGTAAGCGCGACCATTGCCATCAGTATAAACGATGTTATTCTTAACAAACGAAAGAGATTTCTCTCTACAGAGAAAAAAACTAAAAACTAAAAAAGATATTAGTCTTGTCAAGTATTGGTCGAACGATGTCAAAATATTCAGAAAAGTTTTATACATGTATGAGTACGTAATAAATGTATCAGTACGTAAAACAAACTTGATAATCGGTACCTGGGAAATTATAGATGTCCATGTAATGAGGCTGATGACGCCATTATGAAAAATTCGCAATTTCTTGTTGCTGTACGGCCAAAGTCCTAACACCGACAGAAAGAACATACACCACTTGTAATAGCTATTCATTTCAACCTCTGCATTCAGTGGCTCAAATACTTCTGATCTCCAAGACACAATACACCCTCCATTACACTTCACCCTTTTTCAAATATTACCTCCTTGAAAGATTTTGAAGTAAAATATGACAAAATTCTTTCGATGCAACAGAGTGATTGACAGGTCGCACACGTGTGGAATTAATTATTAACGAAGATAGGGTACAAGTAACGCGATCGATAGTTGCAGCATAATATTATAGTGGCGTCATTAAAAAAATAATGGGGTAAAAGAAAACACAAGAGAAGAAATTTTCTGAACAATGTTAAATTTTTATATTTCTATGCAATACGAGCTTACGAGGGAGGATACCCTTCGATTCCCCTCAGTTGGTTTATGTTCGCCAAAGGCAAAACACACGAAACGCAGACATCTTTGGAGTAGATCTTGAGGTGGTCTGTGACGGTGATGTAAGTGCACGAATTTATATTATATTATGTTAGAACAAAATCACAAATCGAAAGGGAAACTCGAAGGAATTAGTGAACCGGGTTTTTGAGAAAACTGTACACGGTCTATTTTTGGTAGAAATACGATTTATTCGATATGTGTCCGTTTAAAGCGTTTCGGTGACTCTGCGGGCCTGTCCCTTCCCGCTAACCATGCATCGTACGTCACAGTCCTACAGACGAGGGTGGGGGTGACAATTGATGTTGTCCATGCCCTGCCTGTTGTCCTGCCAGTTTCGCCGCAGGAAAATTCCACCACATCTTACAATTACAATTATACTATCAACAGGTAAGGATATTTATTTGGGAAAGGAAAGAAAGCGAGACAGACAGTTAACTTGGTTAATAAGATTTGTTAACTAATTTTAAATTGTGATACAATGAACGTCGTAACGTTGAGGTCGTAAGCGAAAAGTAATAACGCGTCACAAAATAAGAGAAGTTAATCGTTCCTAACAGACTTTTACTTTATCAAGCAATCGGAAGATTTAGCGCACAGACAGCAGAACAGTGAAGTAAGATACCGATGACTTTAAAAGCTGAAAAATGAGAATTCAAAGGAGAATGCTTTTTGTGGATTTTAATAAAATATTAAACACGCCACTGCAAAACCTTCGACTGACGGAACATAGACGCTTAGAAAGTCGAACGCTACGCCTCTGTTGCCATTCAATATAATCAATTGCAGTAATTTCTGCGTTGCTGCAGACGTTTCGTACCAGTTAGTATTGTATCTGCAATTATAGATGTCGGTATACTACTAAGTTGGACGACAAACATTACGACTAGTGCCAATTGATAAAATAATTTTTAGAAAAAAAATACACCAACTTCGAAATGCACTAAAAAGTATAAAATAATTTCTATTTCCTAATGAAGTAATTTCTATTTCATTCAATCATACAATTACGTAACAGATATGAATGAAACCTATTTACTCGTTAGGTAGTGTATTAAATACATTTCAACCTTTTCGGAGGCGGCGCAAAATTAAAAGGTTATTTTGAATATGTTATTTAATTTTGCGCCGCCTCCGAAAAGGTTGAAATGTATTTAATATAATACCTAACGAGTAAATAGGTTTCATTCATATCTGTTACGTAATTGTATGATTGAATGAAATAGAAATTACTTCATTAGGAAATAGAAATTATTTTATACTTTTTAGTGCATTTCGAAGTCGGTGTATTTTTTTTCTAAAAATTATTTTATTTCACGCTTTTTATCAGCCGGCAAGACGTGTTTGTAGAAACAGTAGAAAATCGGCGACTGCATGTTGACTTATACACCACCAGAGACACGGAGGCATACGTAGTATTCAATATGTATATTAGTAACAATAGTTTTTCGGTAATAACTTGAAAACTAAAGCTTCCCTTTAATTGTGGATAAGGAAAAAGTTGTTCAGAATCGTGTCCCTGATAACATATTAAAAGGACATGAAAATCGTCCAAAGTTGATTTCAAAACTTTTCAACAATTTTTCGCTAATATCTCGAAAACTAAACCTTTCCGCGAAATTTGTATATGAACAAAATTGTTCAGAATTATGTCCGTGATAATATATTAAAAGCGCACTAAAATCGAGAAAACTTTATTTCAAAAGTTGCCGGTTTTTTTGCAATAACAATACTTTGCAATTAAAAAATGAAAAATTTTTTGATAATGGTACCAATGGGGAGTCAGAACCTAACAGATGCAAAAGGTTTCGTTCCGATCGGTCCATCCAGCTAGGCGTAATCGGCGGGCACACATAGAGGGAAAAAAAAAAAAAAATATATATATATATACTGATCGAATTGAGTAACCTCCTCCTTTTTCGAAGTCGGTTAAAAAGAAATTCTTTTTAATGGTTTATTAACATTTTCAAGTAAAATCCTTGAATGGATGATTAAAAAGTCTACAATTCTAACGTAGGATGGTAAATAATGGTACAGTCTCTAGAATATTAAAATTATATGGCATATTCTGTGCAATTAGAACAATAACGACAATGAAAACAATAAACTATGATAATAATAACAAAAATTAATGGAAATTTATTTGCAGAAATATCAAAAATATGTATTGTAAGAGGATGACGAAAACTGAAAGAACGGAACTAAAAATATAATATCAGGATTTAATAACGTTCAAAATACAACCGTAATTCACAAAATCTTAATAACGAATGATTCACTTATTTATTATAATTGTCTTCGCAACCAATTCAAAACGATCACTCTTTTCGCTCGCTTCAAAAACAACCGCATCATACATCGATGTCTAATCGATATATATGTATGTATAATCAATATACTGTCATGCTGAGGCTTTATATTCATTATATGGTGTGAAAAATGAAAGGTGCGCAATCATATCAATATACAAAGAAATGTTTACAGTATCATGAACAACTAATTGTTCTTATTCTTTAAGTGTTTAGGTTAAGTTCCTCAAAATGGCGTTAAAAATATGCACCGCATTTTTGGAAAATAGATTATCAATTGCTGTGATGTCTTTTGGGTATTTTTATCAATGCAGACTTAAAGTCGTTTGTAATTAACATGTACTTGACGATTAACAATTAGGAGGACTACTTTTGTGCAAATAACATTCCAATACATTTATGTTGTTAGTGGGATGCTGCTAGCACTGTCGATCATATGTTCGGCTACAAAGTTCATCCAAAACATGTATCCCAATGTGGAAGTGAGCAGTAACAGGGATAACATTGTGTCCCTGATGTCTGATAACCGAAGCACCGTTTCAGACAGCTTTAACAGACACAATTTCGAAATCCTTATTATGGATGTTTTGAAAAAAAAATTATTTCCATGCTAAGTGATATAAAGTGGTACAATGTGAATTACTCACGCAAAATAAATGAATGCTTAAGGCAATCACACCAAGTATAATGGTGAGAACGTAGGATATTTTGCAGTGGTTGTTTAAGTCACGTGCAAATCTTCAAAGATATACGTAATCAGTAAATAAAGTAATATATTGCGGTTATGTAGAAAGTGGTTTAAGCCAGAGGCCATGATAGGGTCTCACTATACGTCAGACATTATCTGTCGCCTGTTGGTAAAATTATCAGGTGCAACATTCCACTTTAAAATGAATATTTTACTGACGTGAATATTTTCCATAAACAGACTGGCATAATTAAAATTTCATTAATTATAGGTACTAACAATTACTAATGATTATAGGTAATTTACTAGAAATGTTAAAAACTAGTTTATTTATGTAAGATTATATCATGTAGTTACTACGACATCATAAATTAAATATAAGGGAAAAATAGTACTCGTGATTGTAAGAAAAGAGGAATTCAAACAGGTAATCAAACCAATAAGATTTGCTCGGATGGCTGTCTGTCTTTTGTTGAAGAATGGTTGAAAGGGGTTGAAAATGATAGTTCACCGGAAGACAACGAGAAAAACGGTTCTAATTAACATATTTAGAGTTTTCTTAAATTTTACATTGAATATTCTGTTTAAAAACATGTCATAAATCATAGTTTAATTGTGTTAACAGTCCGTGTGTAAAGTTTCTATAGAATGTTTATCAAATCTTACATGATATTAAAAATGTAATGACAATCAATAATATTTATTTCAAATATATGTATGTATTTTAATAGACAAGAACACAATAAACAGTAACTATAATAATACATTTTATTCATATTCCTTGCTTCATCGTTATTTTTAATTTACTTATGGACAGTTTGTATTCTGATTATATTGCATGCTATACATTAAAAATAAAAATATAGTGGTATCGATAATGGAAACCTCTCTTTACATAAGTTGTATCGTCGAAATCTGTCCAACATGGAGAAATTTCGTGTTTCAAGGAATATATGAATTCGATTGAGGAAGAGGGTAAATAAAAATTGTTTAGACACAATTGAGCCTGACAAATCGTGATCGTTTATTGGCTCTAGCGATTCGAATTAAGGGAAAAAGCCTTGCGGCATAAAAAACCCCTTACAAAAATATGTATTCGTTAATGATTCTACAGTGAAAATGTGTACGAGTATGTGTACGTTGTGTTGATTGCGTATTGAATCAGGAGAACAAGGTCTCGCTCAATGTTGTTCGATTGGAGGAGAACAGGGTCTCACTCAATGTGGTTCGATTTGAGGAGAACAGGGTCTCGCTCAGCGTTGTTCGATTCGCGTGATAATTCACGTTGCGTGAGATTATTCACGATGATCGATTCGAGGAGTATAGGACTCACTCGAATCATGTATGATTTAACCACCCTACCGTGGCCTGTTCGAGGAGTGTAGGACTCACCCGAACAGTGTGCGATGTATGATTTAACCACCCTACCGTGGCCCATTCGAGGAGTGCAGGGTCTCGCTCGAATGGTGTTGTGAATGATTTCCGAACCACCCTGCATTGGTTATGTTACGTTGCGTTATGCGGAACTTTCGAACTCACGCTTGACTTTTTCGACTCTCGATCCGAACTGTGCAAGCTTCAACGTTCGATTGTCTTTTTGTTGTACGAAGAATCGCCTAAATACCCTCGTGTTTCCGAAGGTAACGGTTAGGAAAAATTCTATGCTTTCGTTCGTTAATGACACGCACGTGTTTACAGTAAGACTAGTTCGGCTAGGATTTGAGAGACAAAAGGGTCCTCGGTGACCCGTATTTCGAGGTATGAACGGTTCACGGCGGTCCGCGCGCCGAACCACTTGAACCCTGTTGTAAATTCTTTAATCGCGACAAAGTCTTCGGTTCGCGGCCGAACATAAGTGTACATATAAGTATATAGGTTAGCATAAGTTAATTTAAAGAAAAGGCTGCGAATCCCTGATTTAAACATTTAAATTACCATAGGACGAAATATGTTAGTACATATATAAAAGAAATATACTCACTGAAGTGCCATTCGATGTACAGCAACACCACTAATTATGTAACTGATACTTTTACTATTTGCACAATCTCGTCGAACACACGACGCAGAGGATTCCGCAAGAACGGCATTTTGGAAATAATAACTAAGAACGATAAATACGTGCATTATTAAACACATGGAATAGATGGAACTAACGATCGCAATTGCTTCGTCTGGTGCTCTTAGTTTCATGAGTCAATGTTCAAGACATAGATGAATGCTTAAAAAAATAAGTATACAAAAAGGATGTATTTAATACAAAACAAAATTCTGTATTTTCTTTTAAAAATCTGTAAAGAGATTTTATTTCGCACTTCTGAAAATTGCACATTCGGTGCCTCGAAACTGTCTTCAAAATGGAGTCCAAATCTGGGGAGTACGGTGTGTGAGGAAACAATTCAAAACGTAATTCATTCAATTGAACCATCGTGTTCATCGACTTGTGACACGGCGCATTGCCTTCGTAAAACAGCAAACGCGGCACCCACTTTGAAAGCAATTTGCACATGCCCAAATTTTCATGCAAAATTGTGAAGACACTACCTTCTGATATCTTCAAGGCATCAGCTATCTCACACAACTTAAGTTTACGGCCCTTTAAAACTATTTTGTGACATTTTTTATGTTTTCCGGAACGACTGCTGATTTTGGGCAACCAGACCGTTCAGCATCATCGGTGCTTGTATGACCGCGTTTAAATTCAGCATACCAGTCAATGATAGTTGATTTCCCTGGTGCAGAGTCCCTATAATGCTTATGAAGTCACTTTTTGGCTTCAACAGTATTTTTTCCGATTAAAAAACAGTGTTTAATCAACACACGAAATTCCTTTCTATCCATTGTCTTCAAAATTACGAAACTGGGGGTACTAAAATGACTGTAACTTCTAAATTATTGGTCAGAATACCATGAAATTTTGATACGTACTGTTTGAAGGTTAGTATTATTCGAAAATAACGTGGGTCTGTCACCAGTGTCGCCATATATGTGTCAGACCGGGGACTTATTGAGTGATGTGTTATGTTATTTCCCACTTCTAAAAATTGCATATTTCTTGTCTAAAAGCAGCATTGAAGATATGCATTAGATTGTATACGTCTGTTTATTTTATCGCACTCTCACGGTGCCTAATTAGACTATTCTATTTTGTTAATTAAACGTGCAAAAGAAAAAGTGAAGAGGAAATAATATATCTACATAACTTTTAGAATGATTTGAAAAGCAGAAGCTAACTCTTAAGAAGATTAAGCAAAACGAATATCATTGAATACGAACGATTCATAATGTAAAATCAGTCACATCACAAATTAAACCCTTCCCGTGCCATTTATTTATCAAATGCGTCAGTCAAGACTAACTATTCAGAACTATAACATTAAAACGAAAAAAGAAAAGTTCTGTGTATTTTATATTCAGGCATCCTTGATGATGCAACTTATAGTTGGACCTAAATTTCAAGTTGAAGAGTATTCAAAATTTGAGTAAGGTTTGTCACATATGAACTGTACGTACGTCACGAGTGAGATTCGTCAAAGCACGGGAAGAGGTTAAACATTCTTTCATATTTCAAACATACATCGTTTATTTAAGACTCGGTTTTACCAAGCAATTTGAAATAAACCAGCGATATGAGAACCAATCATAATCATTAGCGACTCCGTTCCAACAAATATGGTTACGTCGATTAACATCGCAAAATATATCAGAAGATTT
Organism: Megachile rotundata; assembly: GCF_050947335.1. Taxonomy (NCBI): domain Eukaryota; kingdom Metazoa; phylum Arthropoda; class Insecta; order Hymenoptera; family Megachilidae; genus Megachile; species Megachile rotundata. Next base: position 5,873,845 of record NC_134989.1, read on the forward strand.
TTGGCAATTGGATGTTGTTCTGTGTCAATGAAGAATTCCGCATCAACTGGAAACTTTACTGTGCGAGATTCGTTTAATGGTAAAATTTTGTCCAAAATAATAGGAGAAACGTGGTATAGTATCATCATGCACGCGGAAGGGTAAATAAAGCCTGAAAAACTTATTATCTAATACACTGTATTAGATTCAGAGTTTCAAAGCATTCAAGATTTCTCTCACTCGCAAAAATTATTACTGAACGTTTGCCGTGAGAGGCGTTCACCTGCATGATTCGAAGTAGCGTTTCATTATTCATCTTCCAATGAAGCCTGATTTGATCTAGAAATCCTTTTACCTGCATTTTACAATAATTAGATAAATGTTCTGTTAACTGGACTCAGTTTCCATAGGGAGCTTACATCGTTCATTAGATACCAGGTTATGTGGTATCTTGTACATGCGACCAGTGTCAAGGTTAAAAATGATGCTAACCGTAGCAGATCAAACAGATTTCTCTCTATAGTGAAGAAAGCTAAAATCTAGAATATTAGTCCTGTCACGTGTTGTTTGAGAAATTCAGAGTCAAAGCTTACAAAATAGTTTTAACCCTTTGCACGAAAGTAATTTGACTGTTTGCAAAAAGCAACTTTAAAACTTATTTAAAAAGTTATATGAATTCTTCTGAGGTTATTATTTCTCTACCAATAATTTCCACTATTGTTTGTTTCACTGTGTTTATACACCCCACGTGTCGTATTATAGAATCGTTTAAAAAATGCTTATTTTAAATTATTGTATTAAATAAAATGGTAACTGAGAATCACCTCTTAAGCGCAAAGGGTTAAGAATGTCCGAACACGCGTTAACGGGTGAAATAAAAATTGATTTTCTGGGCTTAATAGGCAATAAAATGAATAACTTATTTAGCAACAATTGCTTTAAAATGTCTAAAGAACCATACTGCGTCGTCAAAGTTGTGAAATATTACTTTTTATATTTTTCTTTAACGCGTGTACGGGTACGCTTTTTCGGTTTAGTCCGCAGTTTCGCCGCTAGATGGCGCCACAAATTTTCTCCATAAAATGACATTTTTTTTATTTTTTTTATTAAAGCTTTCTGGAAATTTTTGCTGCTTTATTTTGGTTCTAATGCGATCACATAACACTTTCCGAGCCTCAGAAGTACTCAAAGTTCGCCAATTTTCGAGAAAATCGCATTTTTATGTTTTAGTAGTTCCAACTTTCACCGCTAAATGGACGCCAATTTTTTAGTCCATGTTTTGGACTATTTTTCTATTTTCTTTTCTAGCGCTCTGAGGCGGTTCATGTGGCATTATGTAGATTCTAGAGAGGTCGCAGAACAATTTCTGACCCTCAGAAATACGTAGAATTGCCTAATTTCGGAGAAATTCGAAATTCTAGTTTTTCGTAGTTCTGCCGCTCGCCGCTAGATGGCGCCACCTGTACCGTTTTGGACCGAATTCTATAAAAATTGATTTTCTGCCTTTATTAGGCATCAAAACGCATCAAACCCTAATAGAAATTTGTTTCTAAATGCCTCAAGAACCATACTACGTCGTCAAAGTGCCGAAATATTGTACTTTGCATGCGCAGTAGAATTGACAGGCGGTTCCTGAACGTATAGCAATGCTGACACAAAATAGTTAATTACTGATTACCCGAACATTATTTATGAACTTTTATGATCGAACCATGTAAATAGTGCATTGCTGACCATTCTTCAATCATAAAAGTGCACAAAATATATCCACAAAACGTGTAATTCATTATTCAAAATGACCTCGTGCATACCGCTTGTCACCGTGGCTGACCTTAGGTTATTAGTTAATAACTAATTAATTTCATTAAATATCTGATCAAATATGATACTAGAAAGTAGCTGAGGGGGACTGAACATTCTTTTATAATAAAAGTGCTTAGACGGTGATCAGAGAGTGAGTAATTAACGATTTTGCATACTCATTATCGTGTACATTCCTCCTGCGCGCCGTCCGCGCATGTCACGAAGGAATAATAACCGAAAAACCATATTCCGTAGACTTTAATGCAAAATTGAATTTGCTTCCGCTTATGTAGTTGACTTTTCAACTTTTTTGTCCACGTTTTTCTCTTGCACCACTCCACAATTCATCCGGATGACACGGTTGACTATTTTTGCTTTAGCGAGAAATTTACTCGCTCGCTCAACATCGTTAGGTTAGGCAGCTCAATCAAACAGACCTAGTTACAATTTTAATTTTAATACATGTTCTTGAATTAAGGTTTGATTACCGAATGAACAGTAAACGATTTTGTTTTTAAAGTGAAACTGAATTCTATGAAACTACGATTGCTTTAAACATTATTCATTTGTTCTCCAATACAAATAGAACTCTCCTTAATCGACGACCTTGATAACAGAACTCATTTTGACCGATGACTCTGATAATCACCATGGAGTATAGGATTTATTGAAAATGATACGCATATAAATACATCAAGAAAAAAAAAACAATCCTTTAAAAAAATCGCCACAAATACTGTTAACAGCGCCATCTAACAACAAACTACTGAACTATGATGAACACGTGTAAGTACCGACCGGATTCTGTGGGTAATTAGTTGACTACACTTCAACGGTAATATACCATCAGCGAAGTTTCTATTGTAGTTCCGCGTATCACTACTAGATGTCGCTATGTCAAACCGGCATGTGGCGACTGTATCGACAGCGACACACGCGCCCTCTGGAGCAGTTCCTATTTTTAGTTACTTTTTATTTCTTAGGTTAAGTTGTAAATAGTAGTTGGTAAGACTAGTTTATAAGGAACGTGGCGCGAAAAAGAAGAGCGTCGCTCCTCCACTTCGTGTATAAAAGCGAAAGAGTTAACACGTGCGCGAATTAAAAAAAAGTGCAATACTTGCAAATAGCAAGAAAACGTCGTTGTACATTATTTACTACACCGTGCTCTCCTTCACGAACCTCAGTCCCCACAGGCACATTTAATTAACACTAGATTTACGGACGTTCGATGATCACTTTTATTTAAATTTACCTAAAGTAGAAAAATAAATAAATTGCAGATGATATGTGAAGTGCCTAAATCATTGATTCTTTTGCTGAAAGTTGATGAAAGTTGACATTTTTACAAAAATTTCTTAACAAATTCTGTCATCTAAAATAGACCTATTATCCGTCATTTATTAAGTTATACATGGTGTGTTCCATAAGTAATGCGAAGGAAATTCCTGAGCCGCTCCTGTTGGTCGGAGGGGGTTCAGATCACGTGCGTTAGATGCGGGAGACCCTTAGCTTTCCAACGAACCCGGTCCCAGGGCTCTCCGAGCTGTGAAAGGGACAGGACGTTAATTTTTGCGACCCCCTGTTTGGTGACCATGTCACGGAGAAAATGGAGTCGACGATCGGAACAACGATACGCGATAAAGCTTTTGTGCTAAACTAAACAAATCTCTTGAGGAGACAAATAAAATGATTCGTGAGGCTTATGGGGACTCTGTTCTGTGGTATTCACAAGTTTCGAGGTGGTTAAAGACCTTTAAGGAAGGGCAGGAAGAGGTTCGCGACGATCAACGCTCCGGGCGGCCACAAACCAGCAAAACAGTCCGTCAAACAGTCCATAAAGAATTTCTTCCTGAAAAATAGACAGTTAACACCGCCTACTAAGTGAATATGCTGGAAAGACTGCGAAAAAGGGTTGTCAGGACGAGAAAACACATCTCCGGTACCTGAATACTGCATCACGACAACGCGCTTTGCCACAACGCGCTGCGAGTACGAGAGTTTTTGACCCAAAACCAAGTGTTAACGCTTCCCCAACCCCCCTATAGTCCTGACCTGGCACCGGCAGACTTTTTCTTGTTCCCCCGGATCAAGACACCCCTGAAAGGAACGCGTTTCTCGTCCGTACAAGACATTCAAGCGGCCGTGACCGAGGCCCTAAAAGCGGTTCCGGAAAACGCATTCCAGGAAGCGTACCGTTTATGGCAGCGTCGCTGGCAAAAATGTGTAGATGTCCAAGGGCAGTACTTTGAAGAATTTTAAGTATTTGTAAGAATTGGTACAATAAATTCCTTTAAAAAAAATACTTCGCATTACTTATGGAACACACCATGTATGTATGAAAAGCGGTGAAAATAAAGAAAAATTTATCAACAATCATTATGTATTTATTGCTACCTAACACACCCAACAGAATAAAAATTTACATATTCGAAAGAGAGAATTTGCATCAAGAGAACATGAGAATTCCTGGAACTTGACGTCATGAAAATTCCAAGAAGTGGCACGAAAGATACCTCCTCACAACTTATGTTCTCCTGATACACATTTTCAAAATTGGTCGGTGGAATTTCAAAAATCGCACCCGAAAGAATTCTTGAAGTAATGTTATGAAAATTCCATGAAGCACAAAGAATACCTCCTCATAATGCATGTTCCGCTGGTACAAATTCTGAATATTTTGTTTCCTATTTTTTATTTTTGAAAACTTGGGGCAATTTCTGGAGATCGGAATGACAGGATTTATAAGTTTGGAAATATGCAAATACATGTTTGTATTCATATTTATTTTCAAACAGTTTTGTACATCAAATGACTTAATATATTTTATTAATAGATAGATACACTATTAACACTTAATTGTAGGACGAAATTATCATAATAGTATGTACATATTAGTGTGCGCTGTAGTACAGGGTTTTGCAGAAAGCTCATAAAAATCAGTTATGAGAATAAAGATAATGTAGTAATTAATTTGCTTCTAAAAAGTTAAAGAAAACTGTAAGTTATAGAAAAAAATATGATGAATACACATAAATCCGACGATTGCTTTCATACGCTGTATTAAATGCCGTTCACATTATGCTGTTTTGACATGTACTTGCCTATTCTGAACGATCCCTTATGCAGGTTCGTCGCAGCGCCATCTAGCAGTGATACGCGGAATTTTAATTAAATGTCGTTCACATTAGGCTATTTTGACAAGTACTTGCCTAATCTGAACGCCCCCTTATGCAGATTCGCCGTAGCGCCATCTAGCAGTGATATGCGGAACTACAATAGAAACTTCGCTGATGGTATATTACCGTTGAAGTGTAGTCAACTAATTACCCACAGAATCCGGTCGGTACTTACACGTGTTCATCATAGTTCAGTAGTTTGTTGTTAGATGGCGCTGTTAACAGCATTCTTGTGGTGATCATCAGAGTCATCGTCGATCAAGAAGAATTTCATTTTCAAGCCATCGATAAAGAAGATTTCTATTTATATTTGACATTCAATTTTATTGTTCAATTGTATATTTTAAAAAGAAAAACGTTCGCTATTCATTCCTTAATCAAATTTAAATTCAGCAACACGCATTTCAAAATCAATATCAATAAATCAGTTATTTTTGAAGTTTTAATCTATTAACTAATTTTAAATATAGAGACGCATTCTCTATATTCTGTGGTGATCATCAGAGTCGTCATCGGTCAAGAAGAATTCTATTTTCAAGCCGTCGTTAAAGAAGAATTTTACTTGTATTTGACATTCAATTTTATTTATGTTCAATTGTATTTCTAAAAGAAAAACGTTCGTTATTCATTCCATAATCAAATCTAAATTCAGAAACACACATTTCAAAATCAATTTCAATAAATCAGTTATTTTTGAAAGTTATAATTATTTGACTATTTTAAATATAGAGAAACACTCTCTATAATTTGTGGCGGTATTTTCAAAAGATTATTTCCCTTTTGTTGATGTATTTATATGCGTATCATTTTCAATAATTCCTATACTCTATGATCATCAGTGTCATCGGTCAAGATAAGTTCTGTTATCAAAGCTGTCGATCAAGAAGTGTTCTATTTGTATTTGTGAACAAATGATTAATGTTTAAAGCAATCGTCGTTTGATCAATTTTATTTTAAAAAACAAAATCGTTTGCTATTCATTCTGTAATCAAACCTAAATTCAAGAACATGCATTAAAATTAAATTCAGAATCAATTCCAATAAAATTAGTTATTCTTGTGAAGTTATTAATTAATTGATTATTAATACTAAACTTACCGACATATAATGTGTACCTAATTTGAAATTAAAAATAAAGTTAAAAAATAAATAAACAAACGACGAAACATAAATTAGTACACACATTTAGCCTTTTCTCCATATGCCGATGTCTTCTCTATTCTTATATTCTTCATATCCTTATATCTCTCATATGTTGATATCCCCTCTATCCATATACCACGTATCTCTAATCTCTCCATGTCCTATATCCTTCATATCTCTTTATCCTTCATGTTCCGCATGTTTCTATAATATAGCCCCATATCCTTACATCCCCCATTATGTACGTCCCATATCTCTATATTCTCCATATTCCACATGCTGCATAATACATATGTATATTCTCCGCATTCTTACCTCCCCCGTACATCTACGTCCCCAAATCTCTACATCCTCCACAATTTTCTATCCACACATTCCTTATACCCCTAAATTCCGCAAATCTCCAAATTCTGCAAAAAGGGAATAGTTTCACAGGGATAATCAAAAAACTCTCATAAAAATTTGCAGTTTCATATATTTCTTTCTTTCGTACAAATGAAAATGGAGAATTTGTTTCTAGCTCGATACACAATTACTATAATAATCATTAATAAATAGTATTACGGTGAAAATAACATTACAAGTTCTCGAGTAGGTATCTAATAATATCGTTATTTCGTTACACTATCACTCTTACTCGGTACTTTTATTATTCTTTACTATATTTACTAGTTACAATTGTTGTCATTATCCCTTCGTCGATCGTATCTTAACTGTATCATTATTAACAATTGTAATAATAGTAATAATAGTAATAACATTGCTGGTATCATCATTGGTGTAATTCAATATTTACAAACAGGTTGTTTCAAAATAAATGGCACAGAATCATTCTCTTGAAATGGAAATTTAAAATGATATCAAATTTTTTTTTAGTTTCACAGGGCTTTCTTAACCCATTCGAGACCGATTGCACACCTTGTGCATTTAATGTGCAATTAATTTCCGAAGCCATATGACCAGTTGCACACCAGGTGTGTAATAAGTAATAATGAGTAGTATGAATAATAAGTAGTAATGAGTAACTATCAGTAAAAAATATCATTCTGAGTAAAATAGTTGTCGAGGTAAGATCTTATATTAGACACATAATGTTCAATGTGCTCCTCCCAATAAAAATAAAAATATTCTATAGTTAACTAGTTTTTGTTGTTAAAAATGAATAATATGAAGAAAAAAAGCTTCGTTCCTGAGGACCGTGTTCGAAATAAATTGCCGTCTCGAATGGGTTAATTAAACTCTAAGACTTGTTACTACTCTCAGTTCAATTTTAATAACATATGATTATTTATAGAATTTTAACAAATGTAGTTATAAATATTAAATATTACTAAACCTTGATATTATAATTTATATAATTACTAAAATAATTTATATAATTTTATATTTATGTGTCTACATAAATTCTTGTACAATTTGCCATTGAAGAATTTTTAATTTCTGCATTTACTTTTAAATATTTTAAATAATATTCATAAATATTATTAATCATTTAAATTATTCAAATATTATTAAACTGCGATATTAATAATCAAACAAATTTCATTCTCGCATAATTAAAAATTGTCTTCGTTAATTTTCTTAAATAATTTTCTGAATTCAGTTCACAAAGTTCAGAAAAGTAATATAATTTTTTTAGAAGGAATGCAAACTCTGTCACGTATTTAACGACAACCTTATATACAATTGCGCTTATTTATTGTATTCATATTCTACAACGTAATTACGTTATGTACATTATTTACATCAAAGCTATTTATATAATAAAAAGCTTACCGTATATATAATATTTTTTTTATACAGATAGATCAAGCAAAATTTGTTAGGACTAATAGACCACATCATGTTAGAAACCTCTAGCGTTAAGCGTCATTTTTATTATTCAATAATTATCAAAACGTTATACATTATAGTTTATTTATCAGACACACGACAAATTCGAAAAATTTAGGATTATTGAAACATTTTTTGTTTCAATAACACTATCAAAATTCTCAACCGATAAAAGGTTAGTTTTTGGTCACGTGAATCTTCTGTCACGTAAATCGCTATAAAGGCACTATATTTCACAGACAATCTCTACGGAGAAATAGAGAAAAAAGAAATGTAGAAATTGGTATATTTTCTACTTACAAGTTCATTAAATTTTTAAGTTTCGTCACAAATTTGTTAAGTTTTGAATTTTTTAATTTGTAATTTTTAAGTTTCTGAACGCGCAAATATTCGAATTTTTTAATTTGTAATTTTCAAATTTTTGAACACGCAAATATTCGAATTTTTTAATTTGTAATTTTCAAATTTTTGAACTCGCAAATATTCGAATTTTTTAATTTGTAATTTTCAAGTTTTTGAACTCGCAAATATTCCAATATTTTAATTTGTAATTTTCAAATTTTTGAACTCGCAAACATTCGAATTTTTTAATTTGTAATTTTCAAATTTTTGAACTCGCAAACATTCGAATTTTTTAATTTGTAATTTTCAAATTTTTGAACACGCAAATATTCGAATTTTTTAATTTGTAATTTTCAAGTTTCTGAACTCGCAAATATTCCAATTTTTTAATTCGTAATTTTCAAATTTTTGAACTTGCAAACTTTCAAATTTCGGAGTTTGCAAACTTTCAAATTTCAAGGTTTCCAAACTTTCAAATTTTCGATTTTGCAAACTTTCAAATTTCCGAACATATACAATTTCAAATTTATTCGTCTGTAACTTTCAAATTCCCAGACTTGTAAAATTTTAATCTTTTCAATTACCAACCTAGATTATTGTACAAAGAATATTTTGCAAAAGAAGTCATGAGAAAATATTGCTTCTTGGTTTTAAGATCTTAATAAAACAAATTCGTGATTCTCACATCTTTGGAAATTGAATATCTACTATCCTTGTCTCTTCTGGTCAATGCGCTATAAGAAAAACAAGAATGCACCGGAGACTTCAAAAATCCCCAGAAATCATATTCGAAGTATTCGGTGTTTATGTTGGATTCTTAACTTTATCTTGTTCAATTTAGAATGTGCAATGTATGCAAGGTGTTTCATAACACAAACATGGAGATATATGTATTTTTGGAAGAGTTTTGAAAATGAATTTTTTCTAAAATATAGTTAGATGTATCAAAACTTTGTTTTGTATTATTTAGATACTTTCGTGTGCAAAATCAGCGCCTTCCTGTTAGTAATTCGCAGTGAGGGGCAGATCAGTGAGAGACAAATTATGAAGATAAATTGCATACATATATTTACGAAAAAATTTTACTCGATTATTTAATAGTAATGAGTGAAATTCATATAAATTGACGTCTTGTTCCAAAAGTTTAAAATACCTCGTAATTTTTCATTGGGTTTGGTTTAGCAGTTGCTAGGCTTCAACTTTATATCGAATTAACGATGACGGTATCACTAAATTAAAACTAAATTCAAATTTAAATAATCCACGCATAAATTTATAAATATCTTTATTCTCAACTAATTATTACTCAAATCTAGACCCTTCTGATAGTTTGATAATTTTTACTTAAAAAAAAATGGTTCTAAAATAATTTATATACTTATATTAATTGTGCAATTATGTTTGCTAGGTTAACAAAACAAAATTGCAAATTATCAAAAGAACAAAACAATTTTGCAGTTAAATACTTCGTCATTCAATTTCCTACCGTCACATTTCAACATTATATAAAATTAGAATCAAATTTACGTCAAATACGTTTCAAGGAATTTTAAATGTTCAACGGAAGTGACGTCACGGCCACCATTATATAATTGAAGGTAACGATGCACTCTACAAAAATTCGCGCCGCAAATTATCAAATAAAATAATTTAGATTTTAAACTATAGAATGACACAATACAAATTGAAAATTTTATACAAGTACTTACGAAATTAATAGAACGCCGTTCGATGAATTTTACCGGTGACAGATGAGCAAACACAACATTCGATGCATTTGCACAAACTGCATTGCCTTTTTCGCTGTAGTTCATTGTGAAGAAAGAAACTGGAGAAAAATTTCGTTTAACGCAAAAGAAAACGAAGTAGTAAACGAAAAGAATTGAGGTTTATAGAGATATTTCAATACCGACTAAGTACCACCATTGTGCCGAATGTTATTGATTGAAATGTTTGTAAAACTGTGAACTATGTTCGGGCAGAGGTCGCTTATTTCATATTTAGATCAAAACTATACTTCGGTATCGTTTGTAGTTAATAGTTAACGTAGATAGATTCGTACTTTATATATTGTATCATTTTGGAAACGATGTAATTTTATTATTTGGAAATTTGGGAATTAGGAAATTAGGAAATACTGGAATTTCAAAATTTGGAAATTTGCGAAATTTAGAAAGATGGAAATTTGAAAATTAAAAATTGAAAATTTAGGGTGTTTGCAATTTGAATATTTGGAAATTTGGGGAGTGATTAATTTGAATATTTGGAAATTTAGGGAGTGACTAATTTGAAAATTAAGAAACTCAGAGAATGAGAAACTTGGACATTTAGGGAGTTAATAATTTGAAAGTTTGGAAATTTAGGGAGTGACTAATTTGAAAATTAAGAAACTCAGAGAATGAGAAACTTGGACATTTAGGGAGTTAATAATTTGAAAGTTTGGAAATTTAGGGAGTGACTAATTTGAAAATTAAGAAACTCAGAGAATGAGAAACTTGGACATTTAGGGAGTTAATAATTTGAAAGTTTGGAAATTTAGGGAGTGACTAATTTGAAAATTAAGAAACTCAGAGAATGAGAAACTTGGACATTTAGGGAGTTAATAATTTGAAAGTTTGGAAATTTAGCAAGTGTGTAATTTGGAAATAATGAAATTTATGGAGTGAGTAATTTGAAAATTTAAGGTGTCAGTAATTTATCAATTTTGAAAGTTAGGAATTAATAAATTCAGAGATTTAGGTATTAATAAATTCAGGAATTTAGATACTTATAAATTTGGAAATTTAGCAGGACGGAAATTTGGAAATTTGGGGACTTATAAATTTAGAAATTTAGGGAGTTCAGAATTTGGAAATTTGAAAAGTCAGAGATTGAGAAATTTAGCAAGATAAAAATTTAGGAAGATCCATTATTCCTTTAGGCAGATGAAAATTCAGAAATTTAAAAAGTTAGTCATTTGGAAAAAGGAATCAATAACTTAGAAATGTGACAACTTAGGATGTTAGTCGCTTTGAAAATTCCAATTCTGAAAATTTAGATATTTAAATAGTTGTAAATTTTAAAACATAGAAACTTAAAAACTCAAAAATTCAGAAATGTAAAAATTTACAAAGAAACTTGAAATTCTCAGATACTTTAAACTGCGAAATTTTCAATCCTCTAAATTGCGAAGTTAAAGCCATCAGCCATAAATGAATATCACTTCTCCATGACTACTGTAATAATCCAAGAATATTCTCTAACGATTGCAGTTGGTCGTGAAACAATTGCACTACTTCACGATAACCAATCTTAACAATATATTATAATTAATTTAATATGATAATGAACGATGCGAAAGCGATGAGTTCGCCTCAATTATGATGCAGGTAAAGGGTATTTTCTCCACTATTGTCATTTTTATATACAAACTAATTGTTTTATTTATTCCGTGAAAAGAATACGAATAAATATTTCGTCCGTCAAAATGTTTCTTTAACAATCGTCACCTAATATAACGAGACTACTTCCTTACGATCAGACTTTTCGGCAAAGTTTCAGATTTGCGTACGTTTAATTATAAAATATTGTTAAGTACACCGTTAAACTATACATCCTTTTCCGGCGTAGTGTCTGGGAGACAGCTTAGCGTCCCTTTGATTATCGAAAGCAGAAACGACCGAATCATTCGTCATCCGTTCATAAACAAAAATTTCACGGTATACAAAAAAAGCCCGTTCCGGTTGCGAATGGGGGTTATGTAACTCACAGAATACGTAAACTTATTTTTAATCGAATCTTTACGAAAGAAAATAAAATATTTGTACAAATTATATTGGGTCGCCGTGTTGCGCTGCGTGTTTTACTCGAAGGATCATTTTTTTCCAAGAAAAAATTCGTTTTCTACAACTGACCGCACGCGTTTTGGTTCGATGAGCCAACCTCGACTATAACAGCAAATTAGAGCCGTGAAAAAAGACTATAAAAAGCAACGTGGACTCTGACAGAATTACTTCTTGTCGTTACAATTTCTTTTATCAACGATTCTTAGGCCTGTACGTATTTATAATCGATTATTTTCACTGGATATTTCGTATTATTGTCGTTTCGAAGCTCCTCGGTGACTAACATTGCTTATATAACGGCACTTTAAAACAAAATGACAATAAATATTCGTACAATCGAGGCTTAGTTCAGATCTACATACAAACGTAACATTTGCCCGAAAAACACGCTGTTTATTTATAGTATAGTAAAAACGTACTATTACGTTTTCCATTGTCAGTGGAAAACAAAAATTCGGGCACTTTTAGACGAATATTTACAAACAATTTTTATACAATTGCGGTGCTTTGTGGGTGAAAGTATGTAGGTTTGAAGTAGGCTAATTTTTCATCTTTTTATGTAGGTATAGGCCTGAGAATCATTCCGTTGCAGTAGATATAGCTAGCTACCTATGAACATTTCTGTATACATACGTATACACATTAATATACATAACATTTAAGCGACAATATACGCATCACAATATATCTCGTTCGGCATGTTACACGGGAACACGTATGTACAGTGGTGTATAATTTTTGAACTTCTTTTAGTTAAATTAAATTAAGTACCATATGTGTTAACTGACTGATTATGAAAATTTTTAATGAAACCTTTTATTTAAGAAATTATTATTTCTATTTAGAAGTTATGAATTTAATAATTTGATAATTACTGTATTTATAAGTTTGAAAATTTATGTTTTTTTTTTATTTATAAGTTTAATCTAAAACCACTCTCATTTTTTTACAAATTCACATTTCTATATTTGCAAATTTCAAAACTTCTTAATTTCTAAATTTTTAAATTTGAAAGGTTGTAATTCAATTTGAAAGTTTTTAATTTCTCAGCTTGAAAAATTGTGCACCTTTGAACTTAGAAATTTCTAAACTTGAAAGGGAATTTGCAAATTTAAAAATTTGTATCTCTGTAAAGTTCTGAATTTAAAAGTTAGTAAGTCTAAAAATTTAAAAATTTATTAACCTAAGAAAAATATGAAAACCATTCTTCAAATTTCTAGTGGTTAAAAATTCTAAATTTACAAATTACTAAATTACATAATTTGAAAGGCTAAAATTCGCAAATTTACAAATTTATAATATTTCCAATTTCTAAATTTCAAAGATTGTGTATCTTTAAATCTAGAAATTTCTAAACTTGAAAATTTTTAACTTTAGAAAATTCTGAAATTAAAAGTTAATGAGTTTGAAAATATAAAAATTTACTAATTCAAAATAGTCACAAAACTATTCTTCCCATTCCTGAAAGCTCAAATTTTTAAACTTAAAAATTCCCAAATTTCTAAATTTAAAATTGTGCATCTGCCAACCTAGAAATTTCTAAATTTGAATATTTGAAATTTTGAAAATATCTAACTGATAATTTCTAAACTTGGAAAATTGCTAAATTTCTAAAGCTGCAAAAGTTGCAAATTTTCTAATTTCAAATTCAGAAGTCCTTTACTTCATAAACCTCTAAATTAAAAATTTGTAATCCTCATGAATTAAGAAATTTCCAAATTCTTAAATTCTTAAATATGAAACCTAACAGACTTTCAAATTTCTAAATTTAAAACTCAGCAGGTTTGCAAATTTGCAAATGAAACATGAAAATGTACATATTGGAAAACTTGAAAATTTGAAAATCTATCAATCAGAATACCTATTACTGATGAATTACTGATTCTTTTTCCTTACACCAATAGAAGCCCACCAATCCCACCACTGTGTACCCGTTTTCTACACCGACAAAAGCCATCGTACAAAAAAGTACCCGACGGCTCGAAAAATGAAACTACTCGATCAGTCGATTGTGTTTTATACATGCTTGCGTTGTGTATGCGTATGAATGAATACGTATGACTGGTGGTACAATGTTGCATCGTATGCACGTACAATAATCATCGCTGTCGAAAACTCTCGAATACAATCTTTCGTTATTTTTCCCCTCGCAGTCATTTTCGTGAATCCAAAACCCCGCATACAACGTGCTCTGTATCATATTCTCGCCCGGAGACGAACATTTCAACGAAGACTTTCGCGATAAAATTTGTAAAACTCCACTCGCTTACGCTACTTTCTGAGACTGTACAAAATTAACCGATTAAACTAGCATTATTTTCTTTCTTTATAAATTCAACGTCTTCTAGATTTTAGTCTATGGATCAAGCATACGTTTGCTCTTTGCGTACAATATACACAACAGTTTCAACAGATTCATTGCTTTTTTTATCATTTTCGTCGGTGCTTTCTATAAACGCGTTCCCGAAGAAAGGAAGGAAATAACAGACCTGGGTTTGAACTTTTATCACAGTACCATATAACTGTAGTACGAAGCTCTCAGGCATTTGGTACGAAACGTAGCTGATACGCAGATTGTTCACATTTTCTCGCATATTTGACACGCATACACGGACACATTCGTTTAACACACACACGCATTGCACCACGAAGGAAGCTGGGGAAGGCACAGTGTATGTACATATACGTATGTACAGCACCGAACGACGATCAGGGACAACTACAGTACTCGTGGTACACGATATTTGAACATCGACATTACATGATTATACAACTGATTGGCGACTTACAACAGAGAAAATCGGGAGAAGATTCGTTGGCTCGTCGCGTTTCTGACTAGTTAGGAACCTGCGATGAGATTCGTTTCGATTACTAGACGAGTTCACCGAGGTATCTCAAATCTAGTGAATTTTAATCGCTAGCCGAGCCGACAAATCTTCCTCCAACGTGAACGAAGGTATTACTACGAAATATCGTTTCTTTCTCATTTTTGAAGGTAACGCAAAACGCTAAGTACTTCGATTCTGTTGGCAGTGTTCTCGTTTCTTGATTAACTTTCGTTAAACTGATTTAATGTCCATGCGACGAGCTTGCGAATGCTCTTCAAACACCATTGACTAGACCTTACCGGAAGCCCGTGTTTCAGCTTCCTTGTAGTGCAATGATTTATTAATCGTAAACGAGGACATGGCCAGACAGTACGGATGTTAAGCTTAGGAAGAAAAGGAGACAATGTTACTCTTGCACTTTCTGTGATTTTAATGTAAATGTTATTCGTTCTTAACGCGAGACATGTAAACGGCGTCAAGCTCAGAAAACGTTAAATACCACTGACTAGACCTGGCGGAAGTGACCGCCTCACTTTTATATTTTTTTTGTGAAATCTCATTTAACGTTATCAAGAAAGTACAATAGTATTATTGACCAATCAAGAATATTGTGATACTATCAGGGTTGGATTAAGACCTTTGCTAACTGGGAAATTTAATTTTGGAGCTTTGAATCTCTGGGTCTTCAGATTCTTTTAACTTTGGATAGCTAGGATTTTTTGACTCCTGGAACTTGAGGATTTTTATATTTTTAAATTTTGGAATTTTGGAAGTTTAAGACTTCACAATTTTTTGAACTTTGGGACTTTTTGAATCTAATACATTGGAACTGTGGAATTTTTTACTGCAATATTTTTAAACTTCGAAACTTGAGATACTTTAGAATTTATGGACTTTCCAAACGTGATATTTTAGGATGTTAAAGTAGTGACTTCCTAGCTTCAAATATTTGGAAATTAAGCAATTCAGTTCTTCCTAACTTTCCCACTGTTAAGACCTTAGAAAATATCCACTCATGAGTATAAAATGGCGCCTCCTTCAAAGCATGTGTTGTTACATACTTAATCCAGCCCTGTGTACAATACAGTCGAGTGTTTTTGAAGTGATGAAGATCGAGTACCACGTAGAACTGCATATCCTCCGTTCGTAGGCACAAGAAACGCTCTTGTCGAATGATTCTTATTCTTTTAATTGGATGTTGTTCGTTTCAGTGAATAAAACGACGCTGTTCCTGGATGTATGGCGGCGTACTTTGGTAAGACTGCTGGCGGCGATCCACGTCGTTTGTTGAGTATCCGTTGGCAGCCTTTGGGACGGAGCTTCGTCGTTGCTGCGTCAGTTTCACAGATCGGTCCTCTTGGAGGACGACGAGGAGGAAGAAGAGGCGCAAACGGACGAGACTGAATACCATCACGATGAGTTGTAGGGATCACCTGCACGGTGCTAGGAGTACTTCGAGCCAACATGGACAAGAGGTCACTTCCTGTCTTGAGTACTTGGGTCCCCAGCCTTTGGCAAAGCTGATTCGGACGGAGTTGATATCGACGGGACCGGACGCGAATCCTGATGCCTGATTGCTTGTTCTCGTGTTGCCGTTGCCGTATGGAAGCTGCAGAATTTTGGTCCGGTCGAAAATGTTCAGACAAAAGCCGGGAGGCACGCGATAGACGAGTAACGTTCTAGACTCTGGGTCATCCAAAGTAGGCGAGTTCACGAAAATCGGGCTCTCAGATCTGTTGTACGCCCAGACGCCGTCTGCTTCTTGGCTGAGCATTAAACCTGTTGACAGACCAATTTACTTTATTAATTCATTTGCTGCGTTATGTATCAAAAGTAGACTATACGTGATTATTAGTAGGCCAAACACTAAGACTACAGATAAAATATATATGTAATAGTAACTACATAGAAACAAGGTTATGTACCAAAAGTAAGTAAATGTACATTGGATTATGAATCAAAAGTAGGTACACTAAGGTTACGGTAAAAACAAGCATGTAACAACAACTAGGCAGAAATAAGACTTTGTAGCAAAAGTAAGTAAACGTAAGATCGATTATGAACCAACAGTAGGTACACTAAGGTTACAGTAAAAAAAAGTATGTAAAAACAACTAGGTAGAAATAAGATCACTGTAGTAAAGTTGTGTACCACAAGTAAATGTATGTTCAATTATAAACCAAAAGCAATCGCAAATTAAACTATAAACAAAAAGCGAGTGCATGTATCAAAAGTAACAAAAGGCTGATTTATATCAGGTTAGGTTAAAATTATATTGAATTTAGTTATGTAAGAGTGTATGTACCCAAAGAGGGTAAAGGCTGTTTATGTCAGTAAGTTAAAGTAAGTTAAAGTTATGTTGAGTTAGGTTATGTCACGGCTGTGTTAGAGTAGGTCACGGTTAAGTTAAGATAATTTATGTTAAGTTGGATTATGTTAAAATTATATTAGTTTAGACAAGCTGAAGTTACTGTCAAGTTAATTTAAGTTATATTAGGTTAGTTAATGTAGTTAATCTAAATTATATTAGATTCGATTAAAATAAAGTTATGTCAAGTTTGATTAGGTCAAGGTTATGTTTGATTTATGTCAGGTTAGTTATCAGGAAAGTTATGTCAGGTTTGGTTAGATGAAAGTTAGGTAAGTTACGTTAAGTTACATTTAAAGTTATATTAAAGTCAGTGTTATGTTATGCTGATATAACTGAGTTAGATTAAATTAGATAAGTATTTTATTGGATAATTAAGACATTGTCAATTAAGCTTGTTTATAGTTGTCGCTTAAGTTAAATCGTTAATTTTTAAATGTTTCTACAACATCAGCATTCTGATATAATAACTGAAATTTGTATGAAACCGCACTTGAAAGGAATCTAAGAAATAATTAAAAATCTTACCAAGGCCAATTTTACTTCGAGTCTTTTGGACCGCAGGTGGCGCAACATGATTCTCAGCTAATGTTGCTAAGCAAAGACCATCGCCATCATGGAGAGAATCGAAAACATTCACCGTTGAAGGTTCCACGGGGTACAAACGACCCACTCGACCACCTAGTTCCCAATATGCTAGTGTACACCATTCCTTCTGTCCTGTTTCACCTGGAACAAGACAATTACTGCATATTATATACACATAGTATCATTTAATAATAATTGCTAGAATATTAACATAGTAAGATTATACTGTATTTTATCAGGGTGAAATGATTAAATTGGGAAATATGAACGTTTTGTAATTTCATAACAAACTGACGGGAATGGAAGATTTTAGTACTGTGAGATTTGAGAAATGATAGTGTGTGAAGGTAGGAGATTTGAGGAATTTGGAGATTTTAGAGATGTGAGGTATTTAGAGGTTTGGAAATTTAGAAATTTGGATATTTAGGAATTGGGAAATTTGGGAATTGGGAAATTTGGGAATTGGGAAATTTGGGAATTGGGAAATTTGGGAATTGGGAAATTTGGGAATTGGGAAATTTGGGAATTGGGAAATTTGGGAATTGGGAAATTTGGGAATTGGGAAATTTGGGAATTGGGAAATTTGGGAATTGGGAAATTTGGGAATTGGGAAATTTGGGAATTGGGAAATTTGGGAATTGGGAAATTTGGGAATTGGGAAATTTGGGAATTGGGAAATTTGGGAATTGGGAAATTTGGGAATTGGGAAATTTGGGAATTGGGAAATTTGGGAATTGGGAAATTTGGGAATTGGGAAATTTGGGAATTGGGAAATTTGGGAATTCGGAAATTTGAGAATTGGGAAATTTGGGAATTGGGAAATTTGGGAATTGGGAAATTTGGGAATTGAGAAATTTGGGAATTGAGAAATTTGGGAATTGGGAAATTTGGGAATTGAGAAATTTGGGAATTGGAAAATTTGATAATTCAGAAATCCAAAGATTAATTTATAAATTTAAAAAAATAATAAACTTAAAAGTTTGCAAACTCAAACTTACAATAAATAAAAAATTTGCAAGATTTCAATATCTTAGCAAAATACTTGGAAGAACCGTGACCATTTTTTATATAAATGCGTCATAGCAAAGGGGTTAACAAACTGACCGAAACATATTCTCCGGCCGAAAGTTAATTAATTAAAACTGCTCGATAGCGTGAGCATCAAGAGGTTTAATCTGCTGTTTTTACGGAACAACTTCCACGAAATGTGATACAGAGGCATGCCACGAAACAAGATGAGATCTGTCATTAACGAGGAGTCTTTCTCTTTCTTGGTAAAAGTGTTCGTTCGTTCGGTGAGAGGCTGCGGGCGTATATATGTATGTACCTACATACGTATACGTGTATATACTATAATACAAGCGGTATCATAAAGGACTTGTTGCCGGAAAGTCCCACGCGCCTCGACAACCATCCTGGAGACGACGATGGCACCAGATTCGAGAGTAGACAAGACAGCAGACGGAAAAAAGAAAAAGAATCTACGACGTTGAAAGGCAGTATCCACATTTACAAATAAAAGATATAACTTTCAAATCATTAAAATATTGGCTATGAACGTTCAGACACTGCAAGTACCACTTCGTTGATTAAAAATTCCACCACTGCTAAACTTAATTACGATTGTACGAAACACTGACAAAATTAACTATGTCTTTCAATTTCAAGGATTTACGAGATTTTTGTTACGTTTTAACAACTCGCAAATTCTTAATTTCCCAAATTTTTAAATTGCTGACTCAAATATTCAAATTACAAAATTATTCAATTTATTTAAAATTGCATAGTTTTAGTTTTTCAGTTATTTCTAATAAAAATTTATCTTATGTATAATAACAATTTCATTACATAAATAATTTTATATAACACTTATTGCTATATTGTATATAAATTTTTTAATTTATTATATGTATAATAATAGTTTAATACATAAATTTATTGCATGCATAATAATTTGATATATGTTTTGTTGTATGTATAATGATAATTTTAATACATAAATTTATTCTATGTAAAATGTCATGAATTTACTTGTAAAAGTACATTTGTAAACTACAGAATATTTTCACTAACAATTTTAGTCATTTCTAAAAAATTATTAAGAAATTTAAAAGAAATTTTAAATTTCAAATCTTGGCGCCATTTAAGCGGAACTACAATTTTTGCAGTGCGTACAAATTAAATAAATAGAAATTGCGGAACATAGCAAACTATACATCTAATCGAAGAAAAAAAAGAAAAATTTATCCAATTGCTTCGTTTTAATCATTGATTAATTGCATCGACTGACATTCACGGGGAACATCGAACCATCCAGCGCAGATAAAAGGAAGAGCTAAGAGCATTACAGGTGAACCTGATTGGCCCGGTTTTATCGGACATCCTTAAAAAGAAACATCGAAAATGCTTTTAAAATATGCAAAACACCGGTGAAGACGAGCTCGCGTCCGACCAATAAATCGATCGAAACTTTTTGCTATAATTATCGTGTCGCCGCGACGTTGGCGCCCGAACCTACCCTAACCTGTTTCCACCATCGGAACGTGTTTACGCCATCTTTCAATGGAACCGCGAAGTTATCGCCGACTTCTCAGCAGTAGGTAATACCGTGTTAATTGTTGCCTCATAATTTACAATTCCGAGTCACGTTTCTCAACACTCCACTTTGAAATCATAGATAGTCGAGGAACTTGGAATGCGCGTGCAGTACCGTACGGTTATGAGTTAGGTAAACGGATTTTTGAATTTAGAAAGCTACGGATTTAAATATTATAGAAATTATACATTTAATTTAGATATTATAGAAATTATATAAGTTGGAAATTTACAAAGTTTCAAAATTAGGTTAGGAAATTGGTAAACGTGCAAATGCTCAAATTTAGAGATTTTGGAGAACTTGTAAATTTACGAAATATTCAAATTATTAATTCTTACATTTAGAAATGTATGAAGATTCAAAACTTTAGAAATCTGAAAATATGGTTAAACTTAAAAACATAAAATTATTAAAATTCAGAGATTTTGGTTTATGAAGTGCCGGATTTAAATTAGAACTCGGATTTTAAAATTTGGAGTATCTACTAAGATAGCTTTTGATTTCGAAGATCTGATAGGTACCGGTACTCAACGTGCCTAATGAGCATTATACGCTTATCTTCGTTAATCGTATGTTTATTAATTACATGTATGAATTGATTCAGGTATTAGCAGAAAATTCGTACGTGACAAAACACACGAATAGAGAGACATTGATGTCATATATGGCACACAGATAAATACTTCCTAAATAGAATTTGTAAAGAAATCATAAGTGTACATTCCTTTCTTCAAAATAAATTGTAACATCAAAGGATGTCAATTTTAGTTAAACTGAAATATTAAATATCCTTCAAATTTTCCGTTTAATTTCAATGGTTTAAAGAAGATCGTTTACATGCAAAACCATGTATAGAAAAACCTATAACAATATAATTTATTAATGTACAAAAATGTGTTTAAGTTTTAGGAAATATGTTTAAATAAATTATAGCGCATAGACATTCTTACTGCGCATGCGTTAACTAGTACGCATGTGCATTACGTATTTCTATTCGAAAAAATATATAACTTTCTTTCGTACTGAATATTTTAATTTTAACAAACAGAACTAGGTTTATAGTAACTTTTTAGGACTTTAAAACAATCTTATCTGTTCAACTTCATGTTATTTATTCAATTTGAAACAATCTTATTTAATTTAACTTAAAATCCTAATTTCTGAGAAATTCAATTTTCAGAGTTGAAAACTAAGTTTACAAAGCTTTCTCAAATTTAGAAAAACCAAGTTTGAATTTTTGAAAAACGATTCACAGATTGTTAATTAATACATACAAATTTTGAATATTTATAAATACAATTTTAATGTTTCGTTAGTGCATAAAATTCTTTTTCACGAAATTTGAGTTTCTCAAAAACAAAACTTGATGGGGAGAGACGATTCGTAATTCGATAATAGTTGCATGAGAACTTTAAATATTTTCTACAAATATAGTATTAGTGTTTTTAGTGTAAAAAATTCTTTTTCATCAAACTTGAATTTTTACAACAAAACTCGATGAAAAGAAACAATTCGTAGTTTAATGCTCATCTCATAAAAATTTGGAAGAATATCTATCGCAAACACAATATTAGCGTATAATCCATGTGCAAAAATTCAGTTTCAAATCCTAATTTCTTTAAAATAAAGTTTAACATAAGTATGATTTACAGTTCTATAATTTAGCTATTCATCCACGATAATTCGACAGGATACTTATTACAAACACAGTGTTTCCTTAAATTCCGTTTCATTCAACCCTTTCTCCAACAAAACAAAAAGTTTGCCGAACAAACGAAACAAAATTTGAACGAAAGAACGATATACATTTGGATCGGTATCTCAAGTTGACTCGCTATCGCACAGTGTCGGTGTTTTTTAGCGTGCATGTTCGTAGGGGTCTGTATGACGGTGATCGCTAGCGGAGGCTGAATTTAGAGGTTAAGAAGTCAGGAAGAAGAGTAGGAGAAGGTGATGGAACACGGGTGTGTCGAAGTATACGTCCTAGTGTGGTTGTGTGCGAGGGGGGGAAGTGACGGGGCGGGGCGGGGCCCCTGCTTCCACCAGATAAAAATAGATATTACGAGTTTACCGCGGCGCCAAGATTGCGGGGTATCGCGACGATTACGTCATCGGTAGTAGCGCGAGTGGTTGGAGCAAGGACGCTTGTCGCGTCGCCCGCCGCCGTCGCCGCCGTCGCCGTCGCCGTCGTGCCCGTCGTCGTCGTCGTGGCGAACCACGAATTTTCGTGTCTATCTATGATCATCCGCAGCCAGCTTTTAGCTGTTTTCAACAAACCCGTCCTGCGAGACGTTGAATCATGGCGCCCCGTCTAGTAAACGCGCGTGCGGTTACCTATCTCGCTACCGTTCCTTCTCAACACTTTGTCTGCGGGAAACTAGGGTCACCGATTTATTCGAACGTTGTATGCCGGATAAGAAAGTTATTGTACAGCTTGATTGATCGATGTTAACGAGAAACATATTGCAACTTCTGTTGTAGATTTATGGGATACTTTTTCAGTCAATTATGCGGCATCCGAGTGACGGGTAGCGTTACATTGGGTGAAAGCGTTTCTTGGTACGATCTTTTCAAATCTTTCAGCAATACTTTTGTAAATTCTTTAGAAAATTGTATTTTATTTCTGCGAATAAAGTGATTTATCATATTTTTGATTTACAAATCCTTATTTTCAAATTTTTAAATAAGTTAGGATAACTCACTAACTTTGATACTCTTAAATATCAAATGTCTAAAATTACATATTCTTTCTAAAGTCTAAACTTTCAAAACTCCAAAATAAAATCCCACTCCCATAAATATAAAAATTTCTAACGCAAATATTTTTTAAAAACGAATAATTCCTAAGAAAAGAGATAAGCAACATTAATTTAAAATAAAGCACTCCGCACGTCAAACATTTCTAAATAAGGTGTACAAATTGTTGTACACTTGACTTGAAGCTTGTTTAAAATGAATGATGCTTTAAACTCACTATGTTATTACGTCAACAAAATTTTTTTCTTCGTTGTAAATTTAAATTTGCGTTTATGGCTCACTGGAGAAGCTGACATCGTTGTTTGCAATTATGCAACCCTACGCTCAAATTAAACTTACCGATCATTAACGAAAATTACAAGCTTCTACGAAAAGTGAAAATATCATACCAGGTGCAATCTCAGCCTCTGTTATTTTCTTATTACAACTTCGACTATTATAAATGTAACTATAAAGCTTTCGACATTGCTTGCTGCCAATTTACTTCAATGTCCAGATTAAAATTTATCGTTCATTTTCATAATTGCACAGCTACATTTTGCTAAAGTATTAATAAAGTCAGTCAATTTAACGAGAAAATATCGATTATTTGTCGCAATTATATGGTTCTGTATTTAGGCTATATTTATGGATCGTTTACAGCGTTAGAAGCTTTTAACGAAACTAAATTTTATGGTACACGGTATTGGACCATTACGATAATATTTAGGTTGCTGCATATCAAGTGATATGCCGTAAGTGCATGGTTACTAAAATGTTTTGGAAATTTTTAAATTTGGAAAAATTGAAATTTTTAGAAACTATCTAACGTATTAATTTAAAAATTTCTAAATTTACATATTTCTCCCGAAAATTTGAAATTTGAAGACCTTCTAAATTGGGAAATTTGAAAATTATTAATTTTGGAAATTTAAAAATTTCTAAATTTGAAAAAGTTATGATTTCAAAATTTGAGAGCACAAAGAAAAATTTAGAAACGAAAAAAGTTGATAGTTTGAAAACTTCCCTCCAATAATTTGCACCAAGATTTCACGTTTATTATTACGCTACTGCATATCAAATAACCAGTTTCAAAACGTAAAAAGTCCAACGCAATTTGATAACATGAAATAACTTCGACGTCAAAAGTAAAATTCTCGCGCAGCAACGATTTATAGGGTCGTGATTTTTGAATCAGCCAACCCGTGCATTTTTAAATATTTTATAAACCCACGCTTACAAATCTATTCGTTCATCTTGATAAGCGAGATCGTGTTCGGTAGCTATGTGGTGAGAAGTTGCGATCTTGGTAGGCTGTATCTTTGCGAGACGCCAAGTTTAAGTGTCCATTCATCATTCCAGAGGGATACAGCTTTATTGCAAACGCGATGAGGGAGCTTGAAGAGGGTCACAGTAGGTTTATTACCGGGTTATCTCCTATTGAATCAACACATAGCCTGGTCCATCGTGATTATTACGATCGCAAACTATTATTTATGGGAAATGTTTGCGACGTAATCGATTCAATTGATTCGTCGTTTTATACTTATCTCTAATTTCAGCAAATCAAAAATAGAGACCCAAAATAAGTTATTTCTTTATATAATAGTTTTATATAATAGGATTCTGTTCTTTATCAAGCTGTTATTCTTTTTTGTACAAGTATGTAATTGCACTTGAGATAAAATAATACACGTTTACCGGTATTGGAGATAAAAGTAACAAACTTTTATACTAAATGTTTTAAACCACTTATAGTTTACTTATAAGATCATATATAAAAATATCATTTATTAATCTGTAAAAGATCATTCATGTCTAAGGAAACATCCGAACAACGTACTCTGTATACATTGTTACTGCGCATGCGCTAAGTCACGCGCATGCGCACTGCGTATGCGCTAAATCACCCGTAGGCGCACTGCGCATCTCGCTTCAAAAAGCATTTCAGAACTGCAGCAATTAATTGCTTCGACTAGTTGACTAAAGGGTAATATTTGTGCAATATTGTATTGAATCTCGATTATATCGATTATAAAGATTCTTCACAATAGAATTGCCCGTTTTTTTGCTACTTTTTTCGCAATTTGCTTGATTGCCTGTTAAGTTACAAGCTAATGAGCCGGTACAATGAGACGCGACTTTCATGCAAGCGACCGCGGTAAATTGAAAGCGAATTGAGCCCTGTAATAAAGCAATTCTGGCGGATAGTCTGAAGATCACGATAAAAGAGCAATTGCGGGATTCGCTGCAGCTTGCAGTTAACTGTCCTCGTTTGTGTACCCGCGCTGTATTATTTCACGTCTTTCAAACAAATTATACGTCTAACGGATTTATTTGAAGGACCCTCCTCTTCCGTTCAAAGGAGAACAAACCACTTTAGGCGAATACTTGTTGCGTTTAAATGGAACGATTTACCGTCTGAATATTTCTTGAGTTCAACTTTAATTTAAACTTCTTTTTTTATTTTTTAAATTTCATTGGTTTTTGTTTACTTTTTGAAAACATTCTTAATTTTTTTAAATTTATGAACAATTAATTTACAAATTATAGGTTACATATTTGCAAATTTATTTATGAAATGAAATTAAATTTAAAAGTTTATAGATTTTTGAATATGTATTTTCAAATTTAGCTATTTCTAAATTCACAAGTTATGAAGTTAGAAGTTTGCAGTTTTAAATTCATATATTTAGTAATCATCAAATTTAGAACTTGAGAGGATTTCAGGTTACGGGCCGTCAAGATTATAAATTTTCAAAATTACAAAATTACAAAAACGTGCTCACGTAATACAAACAAACATTCATTTCGAAGACACTGTATTCTGGTACACAAACGTGTTCCATGAAAACGAGAAAATGTCTCGATGACAAATGGCTTTTAGCGCAATTAAGAACATGAATCCTGAAAACGTTACCATTCCAATGGTAACGGCCCTCTTCTGGTCGAAAAGCTTCCGATTCGAGGGTGTCGCGCTGCAGGAATAAATTTTAAATGGTATAAAAAGCACGATTCACGCGCGAATTCGCAGAAACCTCGGCCCTGTAAATCATTGCTGTACGAGAGTAAGATTCGTAGGGGGTAAATAACGACTGCTAATAAATCCTGACCGCAACGAAGAAAAGAGCAACGGTTGGGGAAGGAAACACGTGGGAGTGTCGGAATTAGTCTGATCTCGAAGAAATTGGTGACAAAATCGACGAAAAACTGTGTTATATGTACATTTCATGAATCCTAAAAACTCCTGTACTTAAAAAATTCGAAAATACAGTTTTGATGTTTAGAAGTTTTAAAGTTTAGAAATTCGAAGATAAGAAACTCGATAATTAAAGCATTTTGATGTACCAAAGATTAAAAATTACGAAATTAGAAAGTAAGAAAGAATTCTGAAGATTAAAAGTATCAAGATTTCTAAATTTGAGAGTTTTACAATTTTTTAATTCCAAAATTCAAGAATACTGCATTCCTAAAATTAAGCTCCAGAATTCTGAAGTCCCAAAGTTCATACACTCCAATGATTCAAAATTCACAAATTCCAAAAATTCAAAAAATTCTAAAAATACCAAAAATTCCAAATTCCAAAAATTCCAAATTCCAAATTCCAAATTCCAAAAATTCCAAATTCCAAAAATTCCAAATTCCAAATTCCAAATTCCAAAAATTCCAAATTCCAAAAATTCCAAATTCCAAAAATTCCAAATTCCAAAAATTCCAAATTCCAAAAATTCCAAATTCCAAAAATTCCAAATTCCAAAAATTCCAAATTCCAAATTCCAAAAATTCCAAATTCCAAAAATTCCAAATTCCAAAAATTCCAAATTCCAAAAATTCCAAATTCCAAAAATTCCAAATTCCAAAAATTCCAAATTCCAAAAATTCCAAATTCCAAAAATTCCAAATTCCAAAAATTCCAAATTCCAAAAATTCCAAATTCCAAAAATTCCAAATTCCAAAAATTCCAAATTCCAAAAATTTCATATTCCATAGTTTCTAATAAAATTAAAAAAATTCGTAATTCCAAAATCCTAAAGTCCCATTTCCAAAGTCATCCATTTTTCGCTTACAGACCGAGGAATGCATTCGTACTCGACATTTTTTCGAATCCATTCCGCACGATTACTTTGCACTTACGAATGCCTGATACAAACAATCGGCGGTTTAAAATGACGGTATGCTGTAACACTTCGATTCTCAAGTTTTCTTACGATTAATGGTTATCTGTTTATATCGATCAGCGTCCAACGTCCTTCTGAAGATCACAGATTTCCAGATGATGTTTTCAGACGATAAGACTTATCGTGGAATATTTCGAAATTCACACGACCTACAGGAAATACATACTTTGATGAGCGATTCACACCGAACTCAACTGTTTTGAAATACTTCTGATTCGGAAATACGAGTCTTGGGTGTGACAAGTTAAACAAACACCGAATTATCACTTCTATTAATGATACCAAGTAATCTTGCATACATCATGCGGAATTTGCGAAAACGTACATTGATACTTTACAGAAAATGTACAGTAATCTTGTTAAGATATGATTGCAATGTTATTAGATTGCACTTTAAATAAATATATGAATTTTATATTTTAAACAAATACATGACTTCAAATACTGTATTGAAATTTTAACAGCCTTATTATATAAAATATGACAATCAACCAATACTAAAAAATACTAAAAATAATAAATATATTAAAAATGCTTATAATACTACTAATAATAAAAATACTAAAAATATTAAAAGCAGCAAAAATTCTAAAAATCCTAATAATATTAAAAATTTTAAAGATGCTAAAAATACTAGAAATATTAAAAACACCAAAAATTCTAAAAACCCTAATAATATTAAAAATTCTAGAGATGCAAAAATAGTAAGAATATTAAAAAGTGTTAAGGATAGCGAAGGTCGTGAGCCAACGGTTTGCACGAAGCGAGCAACGGGTCACCTTTTCGAAACCGTCCGTATTTCAAAAAGCAGTTAGTTAGTCTTGAACCGTCGCAAGTATCAGTATAGTTTCCGTGAGCGCTCTATCGTTTTTCAAATCCTGTATTTTATTGTATATCGTCCTTTATCAAATATATATATATATAACCGTGTTTATTCATATTCTGGTGTGCGTCCAATTATTTTATTCAAACAAAAAGCCCTAATGATATTAAAAATTCTAAAATTGCTAAAAATACTAAAAATATTAAAATTCTCCAAAATTTTAAAAACTAATAATATTAAAAATTCTAAAAATGTTAAAAATAGTAAAAATATTAATTAAATTTACAAATACATTACTTGACGTTTAATCACAAGTATAATTATAATTTTAAAGAAAGCTATTATTATCAGTAACATGAAACTTATTTCCTCTTTATGAAAAAATGAAAATTTTGTGTACTTTCCAGACAAAAATCAACTACCAGTAGTGACCCTTTTTCGATTCACCGATAAAAACAAAAAATCATAAACGCAGCAATATAGTCGGAAAATCAAGTTTCGGTGCTTTTGTCGATAACTTTGAAAGCACTCCGTAATGAGGGCAGTCCGTAACTCGTACGTCCACTCAACGACGTATACATTGTGACAGTAAACGCGTTAATAATTCTCACGAAAATATGTCATACAAGATACGTGGCATTTCTATAGTGGTAGCGAACGCGTTAAATCTAACCGAGGAGAATTTAACAAGCGGTCGATCATTCAGCTTCACGCAGAAATTTCAAGCTAGAAGAACCTGACGTATATTTACGATACGTTATCGTGTGAAACAACAGCGCCACCATTAATAACAATTATATATCAGTAGCTTACCATGCTATTTTCCTCGCATTCCCGCGATTCTTTCGGACTCAACAGGAACGCGTGTGCGGTTTAACACGCGTCGTTCTTCGATCATACATGTACACAACACGCACACAAATAGCGTGTATTGTGCGTGCGAGTGCACCTACATTACGTAGCACGTTGGCTCGGCCGTGCCAAGGTTGGGAACCTTATCTAAGCTCAGGGTGTTTGACCCAACTGGGAAAACACATTGGCACTCTGTGTCGCCACTGTTGCACGCTCGATTCGCCTAAAGGCCGTAATTCGCAATCGATTCACCGATAGATTAGACGCGATAGAATTTTATTTGGATCATTGGTCAATCATTAACCCCTTGCACTATAACTTATTTGTCAGGTGCGTCAGTCAAAAATGACTAATTATAGTTACTATATTAAAACAGACAAAAAAAAATTGAAATGTTACGTCAATATGTTATTATTCAATAGTTAACTATGCAAATTATAATTGAACTTGGACTCCAAATTGAAGCGTATTAAAAATTTGAGTACAATTGATCACCGCCGAGGTACGAGTGCGTCACGAGTCTGACTCGTCAAAATAATGCAAGGAGTTAAAGATATTATTAACCCTTTGCACTCCTTAATTTCTATTACCTACCCACTCCTTTATTTACAAAATAGATAAAAAAATTCTCAATAAAATATATTGCAACAGTGTGGAGTATGTGACAAATACATTTTTCATTTATTATAAATAGCAAATAAATGAAAATATATATATTCAACTAATTTATTTATTCGAATTATTTATAAGATCCAAGAAAATGCGATGTCAAGCCACACTCGACATAGGAGTGCAAAGGGTTAAGACCTGACCATCAAATTATCTTGGACGAAAATTTTATTTTTACGGGTAGAATATTGTGTCATATGGAAAATTGTCTTAGATCATGCAAATTATTATTAGATACGTTGATAATGATATATACATAGCAATTTGTTACTATTGTGATAATAAATTGTGTGGGTGATGGGTTTAAAGGCGGTGCGAGTTTATGAAATTCTCGTATTTCAGAATTTTTAAATGACCAAATTCTGAAATTTTTAAATTCTCAAATACCTACATTTCTAAATTCACTTTAAACAATTCGGTGTTTAAATAAATCTTATGATTTTCAAGATCAAAATCTCAAATTTCCAAAGCTCTGAACTTCTAAATTTCTAAATTACTAAAATTTCCAAGACCCTGAATTGAAAAATTACTAAATTGTTAAACTTCTCAAATCTGAAGATTTTCATATTTTTGAATTTTTAAATTTACAAATTATGAAAATTCTCAAATTTCCAAATTCCCAAATTAAAAAATTTTAATTACTATAATCCTACAATTTCCAACTCTCTAAATTTTTTAATGTTCCAAATGACTTGACTCTTCAAATCTCCAAACCTCCAAATTTCTAAATTCCCAAATTCCTAAAATCCTCCGAATTTCTAAATTTCCAAATCATTAAAATCCCCAAATTACCAAACCCTCGAATTTATAGAATTCCCAAATGATTGAAATCCTCACATAATCAAACCCCTAAATTTTTAAATTCCTAAATTACTAAAATCCTCACCTAATCAAACCTCTAAATTTTTTAATTCCTAAATTACTAAAATTCTCCGAATTTCTAAATTTCCAAGTCACTAACATCCTCCAAATTTCTAAATTTTCAAATTACTGAAATCCTCCGAATTTCTAAATTTCCAAATCACTAAAATCCTCAAATTATCAAACCCTCGAATGTATAGAATTCCCAAATTACTGAAATCCTCACATAATCAAACCCCTAAATTTTTAAATTCCTAAATTACTAAAACTTTCCAATTTCCAAATTAGCATGTTCCCAAATTACCAAATTACCAAACTACCAAATTACTAAATTACTAAATTATTAAATTACAAAATTACCAAATTACCAAATTACCAAATTACCAAATTACCAAATTACTAAATTATCAAATTACTAAATTACCAAATTATGAAATTTCTAAATTCTCCAATTTCCAAATTACCAAATTAGTAAATCCTCCAATTTCAAAGTATCCAACATTCCAAATTCCCTAGATCTCAAATTCCTTAAATTCCAAATTCCCCAAATTCCAAATTCCCCAAATTCCAAATTTCCCAAATTCCAACTTTCACATCTCCAAAGTACCGATTTACCAAATTACTAAATCCCCTACTTCCAAATCTTGAAATTTCCAAATTTCTTAACACGTCTATCCACACTCCCATCTTTCAAAACTTCAATGACCTACCTCACAGAAGAAGCTCCACAACAGTCCATACTCATCCACCAATATAACGTAAGTCTACTTTCCAGTCCATCAAGTATTAATTTTATCCTCCGCGCCATAACATACGATGAAACAATAACGTCCAAACGCGTGGGCCTACGTTCCTACTTCCTAGCTCACGGTGAACATTAAACATTTTTCTTTTTTTCTTATAAAACCACCACACATGAATTGACCGCGTTGAAAGAGTTAATGTCTCGTGTATACAAGCCCGGTAAGTAGGCGTGTATAAACGTCGAAAGGCAAACAACAGTCAGAAGTTTACAATCGGTGGCCGGCTTTCTCGCGTGGTACGCATGTCGTTAGGTATGCGACACGTACGGTATACCTACACCGAGTCGCATGGACGTAGAAAGGCCGTTTGAAGGACAAGGGTCATGTCTGACGCCGATACATATATATACATATGTACAAGACAAGACACGGCCACTGCCTTTTTGCTGTTCACCTTTACCGTACTGCTGTCGACATGTGCGTGCGCCTTTCTGCGGCTTCGTTTGCAGAATTCGGTTTGATGGAGAAGATGGTATACTGGTTAAAAGTTGAAGATAGCAAAATTATGCAATTTAGTAATTTGGAAATTTATGTTTAGGGATTTGGATTTTGGAAATGTGAGAATTTGGAGATATGAAATATTTATTTGATCATAAGATTTTTATTTACAAACCTGGAACTTTGACCTACTAAAAATTTTCAAATTGCACATTTGAAAAATATGAAAAATTGCTAATATGAAAATGAAGTATCACATGTCGTTTGAAAAGTGCATAAATCAAGAAAATGCTATACATTTTATCACATAATATGAATACTTGTTCCAACGTATGAAATTAAAATTAATTATTCAATTATGTATCACATACGACCCTTACTCACCGCTTTAACAAGAAATTAGTTAATTATTCCACGATTAAATTTATGTAAACTTGTTAATTCATTGACTTTAAATACCTCTACAAATTGTTATGATCCTCGTATTATTAATGAAGGAAAAAAAAAGAGGGAAAACGAACTTACGAAACAATTATCAATAATAAGTAGGTTCGTTGCAACACGGCGAGAGTCAATAACACAGAAGGCAGGCAGTAAAATTGCGCTGTTGATTTATAATTCGTAAATCAATCAATCTCTGCCAGCTGAATCGCCAGACAGGTAAACTAAGAATCGTTTTCATCGCGATCTTACATGTAATCGGAAACTCGGCGAAACTAGATGACGGTAAAGTATGAAACTAGTAGCTCGCCTTGAGGCGAGTCCTCAAGGGACCCAAGATCTCTGGCCATGGGATATTCTTTTTTTTTCTCTTTTTTCTTTCGTTTTACATAAACGTTATTTTCCAGGACACATTCTTGAAAGTCTGCGGTTCGCGATCAAGATTAACAGAAATATTAGCCGGTCGCTCGGATGCTTGACATTTGAATAATTTCCGATTTGTATGTAAAGTAACGTGTTTCGGTAGAAAAATTCGCTCACCGCAGTGATTTTATTGTCGTGCTTTTTGTTCTTGGCTTGATAATGTCCTCCTTATTGTTTTTCCTTTTATAAGGCTATTTTTGGTATGTTTTTGACTTGTTTTCTTAATTTATCAGCTGTACGTTTAGAGCGGCTTTTTGTGTTAGATAAATAGTTGATTTAGAAATTTGGAACAAAATATTGAAGTCCCTAACTGTGCAAGTTTTGAAATTTAAAAATTAAAAAATTTTAGATTATTAATTTTCTAAATTTTTGGATCATCGGCGCTGTAAGTGTTGAAATTTTGAATTTGAGAATATCAATTTTGGAAATTTTCAATTTTTCAAGATTTCAAATTTAAGAATTAAAAAATTTGTTAAGTTGACGGATTTTCAAGCTTTCAAGTTTAGAAATTTAGAGAAATAATATCAATCTTTCTTAAATTTAGGAGATTGGTTATTTCGATACTGAAAAAAACTGACTATGTGGAAATTTAAGAAATTAAAGCTGACTTGGGATTTTGTAGTTTACAGACTTAAAAATCTGGAAACCTTCAAATTTTAAAGATTAGAGATTTGAAAATGAAAATTTAGGAATTTAATAGCATGGAAATACGAAAAATATAAAATATTAGAAATGTGAGAATACAGAAATTTGGCAATTCAGTAAGTTGGTAATAAATAATTGAACAATTGAAAACGGGAATAATTGAATAATTGGGTAATTGAATAGTCGAATAATTGAATAATCGAATAATTAACTAATTGAATAATTGAATAATTGGAGAATTGAAGAATTGAAGAATTGAAGAATTGAAGAATTGAAGAATTTAAGAATTTAAGAATTGTAAAATTGTAGAATTGTAGAATTGTGAAATTGTGTAATTGAAAAATTGATAAACCTAAAAAGTTTATAAACTGAAAAATTGTAAAATTGTAAAATTGAACAATTGGAAAATTGAATGATTGAATGATTGAATAATTGAATAATTGAAAAATTGAAGAATTGAAAATGGAGAAATTGAAAATTGAAAAGTTAAGAAATTGAAGAATTGAAAACTGAAGAGTTGAGAAATTGGAGAAATTGAAAATGAAGAAAATTGAGAATTGAAAAATTGAAAATTGCAGAATTAAAAATATGATTTATGCTCGACAGAAATATCGATAATATTTATTAAACCTGATATAGTCCACATCAATTACAATAATGTGTACAACCAACTCTCAATGGAATTTCAAATGCAACCCTTCAAATTAGCTATCTAATATACATATACAGTAACCTAAGAATCTATAATTCTTATTAGAACGGCTCTCAGCTCTTTCCATTAAAAATGACCATTACGAAGAACGTGTAATAACATTGGCCATGACAGCACGAAAACGATTTGTATCACGGTGACATTACGGAAGGTACAGTTAAAAGTGTCGTGTGAAAGCACACGGGTCGAGGAAGCGGCATTGCGTTCGAGCCACTGTTCGATCGATAAAAAAGCTCGCGTAAAACGATGGGAACAGCTGCGAAGGCGAAAAAAAAGTTTGTGTCGATCGCGAAACGATCTCGTGAACGCGCGTCACGAGCGACAGGTGACCGCGTCAGCTAGTCGCCAGTTCGAGGACGAACGTTTTAAACGAGAATCGCGGGAAAGGATGATTCGTTATTGAGTCGTAAACGGGAATTCTAATTGCTATCTGTTAAAGATAGTTCTCTGTTAAATAGACGATAATCGTGGACACTCCTTAACCCTCGGTGGAATGGGTATGACGTGGTATGCGCCTCGATTGTTGACTGCTGCGAATAGTTACGTCGTGGGTTGCGAAAGAAATGGAACTGCGGATGTGGGAATTCTGAGACTGGGTAATTTGGGAGATAAAAGAAATCAAAGATTTGGGAATTACTAATTTGGGGGGTTTGAAGTCCGGAAATTAGGAAATTTGAGGATTTAAGGGTCGGTGAATTTTTTAATTTAGAAATCTGAAATATGGAAATTTTGGAAACTTGAAGAATAGGAGGAATCTAAGGAATTTGTTGGTTTTTTTAGATTCTGTAGACTTTGTAGAATTTGTAGATTTTGTAGATTTTATTTGGGAATTCGGAGATTTGGGAATTGGGGAATTTGGGAATTGGGGGATTTGGGAATTCGGAGATTTGGGAATTGGGGAATTTGGGAATTGGGGGATTTGGGAATTGGGGGATTTGGAAATTGGGGGATTTGGGAATTGGGACATTTGGGAATTAGGAAATTTGGGAATTGGGAAATTTGGGAATTGGGAAATTTGGGAATTGGGAAATTTGGGAATTGGGAAATGTGGGAATCGGGAAATTTGGGACTCGGGAAATTTGGGAATCGGAAAATTTGGGAATCGGGAAATTTGGGAATCGGGGAATTTGGGAACTGGGGGATTTGGAAATTGGGGGATTTGGAAATTGGGGGATTTGGGAATTGGAAGATTTGGGAATTGGGACATTTGGGAATTGGGAAATTTGGGAATTGGAAAATTTGGGAATTGAGAAATGTGGGAATCGGAAAATGTGGGAATCGGGAAATGTGGGAATCAGGAAATTTGGGAATCGGGAAAAGTGGGAATCGGAAAATGTGGGAATAGGAAAATTTGGGAATGGGGAAATTTGGGAATTGGGAAATTTGAGAATTGGGAAATTTGGGAATTTGGAAATTTCGGAATTCGTGAATTCGAATATCTGGAAATTCACAAATACAACAATCACCAATATTGGAACAGCAATTATTCAATGCAATACTAATCCAAAAAATTAAAAATTGAAATATCAAAATTCCCAAACATGCACAAATTTATGTACATATACCCACCGTTGAAGTTGTAAAAAAACGAATTAATAACAAATTAATTTTCTAATAATTTGAACCGTACCTTCCTGACAACAACACAATTATGATCCAACATTTTTCAATTACTATAAAATAACTCGTCATTCAGCGAAAAATGAAATGATTCACAGAAGTGATTCCTTTCTAGCAATTACGTAGTTTTGGAGACCGTAAAAGCGTTCCTCACTCACAACAACACCGTTACAATTTAAAATAACAATTATTGTTACCTTTAGCGCTAATAGTGCTTATAGTACTTACAAGGGACATTACCCAATCGCCAATCGCCGATTTTGATGCGCTTTGAGTATGATATAGAACGCAAAAAAATATTTGACACGTATTTTTTTTTATCGGCCATCGTCCATGCTGAAAGGGTGAAAATGGCCCCCAAAGTTGGGGTTGCAAAACATATTTTCTCGAATATCTCAGGAACTATTAGGTCTAGACAAAAAATTAAAAGTGCAAATTTTTCTGTTTTAGAAGGCCAATAATATGGCCTAAGTGAATTTTTGAAAAATTTATTTGTTTAAAAAATATGTTAAAAATTAACATTATTTTGCAAATTTTTTTAATAAAAGTTTGCACTATTTTGATCAAATTTCACATATGTAAACTATAGGTCAAAAGACAAAATACGGATAAATTGGAATTTTTAATTTCGCTTGCGGAAAAAATATTATTGTCGTTGAAGTTATACGTACATTTTATACCTTCCGTTCGGTGCACAACTGATTTCTATACGTAATATTCTGGAAATTGTATTATGTTAAATTTTTTACACTAACTTATTTAAAAAAAGAATTTAAAGGTCCAAAGGTGCCTCTATAAAAATATGTCGTTCGAGTTAGATATCGCATTTGATCCGCGTTATGGGCGCGTACTAGTGGCAGTATTCGACGCACGGAAGATCTTAACGCATAAATTGTACTTGTGCGAAGTACAATATCTTCATAACGATGTAGAATACATGCAATTAAAGAAATTACATCTGTTGATCAAGAATTGCTTCACGATTGTAAGTAATATAGTAACACTGAAATTATAGTTTTTTTATAATTTTCAAAATTATGTCTCTTATTTTGAAATGATTTTCTAATGTATTATAAACGGTAGTAAACGTAAAAGATGTAATGTTATGCATTATGAAATCGAAACGGATATCAGTATTTGTCAGTGTATATTTTGTAAAAGTGACATAGTTTTAATTTGGTTGAAACTAAAGTCAACGGGATTATCAAAATGTTCCAATCTGCTGCTGATGCAACCATACTGTAACCATGCGTACTTAAACAGTTTTTTATACCTAGGTGCGGACAATGGATTATGAATTAAAGTTCACATTTTGATAATTATGTCCCATGCCGGTACGTTAATTTGTAAATCTAACGTAGGCAAAAGATTTAATATTTCATGCGCGAAATTTTTCCATGTTCTATAACCACATACGTCAGAAGGTTGTATTAATCCAGTAGCGATTTTTTAATACTTAAAACTGTCAAAGTTTTATTTGGCGATATGATATTTCTTGTCAAAATTTTAAAAAATTTAAAAATTATTAAAAAAGTGATATTTTCAAAATTACCCAACCTAATAATATATATTTTACAATCGTGAAGCAATTCTGAATCAACAGATGTAATTCCTTTAATTGCACGTATTCTACATCATTATGAAGATATTACACTTCGCACAAGTACAATTTATGCGTTAAGATCTTCCGTGCGTCGAATACTGCCACTAGTACGCACCCATAACGCGGATCAAATGCGATATCTAACTCGAACGACATATTTTTATAGAGGCACCTTTGGACCTTTAAATTCTTTTTTTAAATAAGTTAGTGTAAAAAATGTAACATAATACAATTTCCAGAACATTACGTATAGAAATCAGTTGTGCACCGAACGGAAGGTATAAAATGTACGTATAACTTCAACGACAATAATATTTTTTCCGCAAGCGAAATTAAAAATTCCAATTTATCCGTATTTTGTCTTTTGACCTATAGTTTACATATGTGAAATTTGATCAAAAAGTACAAAGTTGTATTAAAAAAATTTGCAAAATAATGTTAATTTTTAACATATTTTTTAAACAAATAAATTTTTCAAAAATTCACTTAGGCCATATTATTGGCCTTCTAAAACAGAAAAATTTGCACTTTTAACTTTTTGTCTAGACCTAATAGTTCCTGAGATATTCGAGAGAATATGTTTTGCAACCCCAACTTTGGGGGCCATTTTCACCCCTTCAGCATGGACGATGGCCGATAAAAAAAAATACGTGTCAAATATTTTTTTGCGTTCTATATCATACTCAAAGCGCATCAAAATCGGCGATTGGCGATTGGGTAATGTCCCTTGTTAGTGCTACTGCGAATGACGCTTCGTACGATTAGTATTGAAATAGACGCGGAAGAGGAAACGGTTTTCGAGTAAGCGTTATGTAATGTAGTTTGTCTTCGTGAAATGTTCGACAAACTTCTTTTCAAAGTCTTCTCATATATTATTCTATTGATTTTTGTTAATAAATGTAGGAAAATGAACTTATTGGTAGAGTAAATGGTATTGTATAGGAGGTCCTCTTAAAAATGTAAGGTTAAGGTATATCTTACCTAATACATGGCATTGAATTGTGCAAATCTTTTAAAAAAAGTGTAAATATATATCAAGGTATAAACACTAATTTTTTTTAGTACATTCTTAAAGGTACAACGTAATTTCTGTGAATAATGTTGTTTAAAAAGAAACAAGCTAATTTGATATTTAGTTAAGTTAGACGCAACCATATATTTTTAAGCCTTAATGGTCACGATTCATCGGAAGAACAATTGAGGCATTTAAGACCCCAACATTTGTTACAAAGAAGTTTTCTTACTGATTCCTTACTGATTATTTTAACTCGAAGAAAATGATAAATTTAAAAACTGTTTTAATATACATATTTCGCAGTTGATTTCAGTGAATTTAGTTTTTTTGAGGAAACATGTCATCAACACTTTGAGTGTTATTGATCACGAAGAATCCTAGAAAATTAACAACTCTATTTTTAATCTCGTAAGCAATGTTTATTATATTTAACCATATTTTATTTGGTAAATTTTCATATACTTAAAGAAATTGTTGAAAATATTAAGTAATATTGCTTATAATGGAATAATTAAACTGTGATCTCAAAAGTGTTAACATAGTAAGCAATCATAAAGAAGAAATTTTTTATATATTTCATCAAATTAAATTATTATAATAATGTAACAAATTACCATAATGTACATATAAATTATTGTAATAAGTTATTACGTTAGATTAAATACATTAATTATAATGAATTATTATAGCAAGTGTTCCAAATTTAAAAAATTCTAAAAGATGAAGATTCATAAGAATAAATTGTTTCCAAATTTTAAAGATATATAAAAATAGAAATTGATGAATTCTTAAAATTTTAAAAATCCATAAATTAAACCTTCAATTGTTGCAAAAGTTGCTCACCATTTCCTAATAACCTTGTTTAATTCGAAATTCTTTTTCACAGTTATACACTTTGTGTTCAACTCTAATGTTATCAATAAGTATCTGCAGTATGTGATCATAGAAATTAATAATTAATAATACCAAATAATACATCATGATCAACTAACTCGTGTAATACGACTATTGTTTACAATACACGAGGCATACTATTTGTGTAAAATATATAAAATACAATTGTAGAGAAGAGAAACGACTTAAAGACGTTGCCAGAACGTGATTTGCAACAGTACGTCACACATAATTCTATGAAACAGAGGTTTAGGATAAATTTAATTTGAGCTAGACTTTAAAAAGAACCATAGCTATTATAATGGTCGCATACAAATTTAGTTTCAACCAAGTAAAACTTACGTGTTCACTTTAAAATTTGTTAGTATGATACATAAAGTACAATTTTTATTATTTAGTCTTTGCAAGGGATATTCAATTCTTATTATTTAGTCTTTACAAGAGACATTCAATTTTTATTATTTATTCTTCACAAGAATTTTCAAATTTTCAAGTGCCAAAATTTAGATATTTAAAAATTTTTAATTTAAAATTTAAAATTCTTAATTCAAAAATTTGAAGTACTTGAAAATTTTCAAATTTAGGTATTTCAAATTTTCAAATTTAAAAATTAGCAATTCAGAGTTTTACTATCTCCACGTAACCATATATTTAAAATGTATTATATACTTCATTTTATAATATATACATCATTTTAACATACAATTAGAAAACAATAATAATCAATCAACAATTAAAAAATAATTACTACCATTTTACCATATAATCAATAAAAATTAACAAATATTTGAACATACAATAAAAAAAATTATTAAATTTTAAAAAAGAATAATTTCAACACCCATTCATAGTAATAAATATTTTAATAAATAATAAACAAATTTTGTCGAATAACACTTAATGGTGAAAGCTCCCCCTTTATTGCAGTCTTCTGTACAGAAGATCAGCGCACGTATCGGTTACAGGAAACCGGTATAATTTTCATTTCTGTTTCTGAATTTCTCTAACTTTACCTCGCTACTTTAATGGAAGCGGTACCATAATGTCCGACGGTGTAATGTTCATTCAGAGAATTACAAAATTGTATGAGAGGCCTCGGATGCATATGGTCCGGTGTCAG
Organism: Megachile rotundata; assembly: GCF_050947335.1. Taxonomy (NCBI): domain Eukaryota; kingdom Metazoa; phylum Arthropoda; class Insecta; order Hymenoptera; family Megachilidae; genus Megachile; species Megachile rotundata. The sequence goes on from NC_134989.1 coordinate 5,914,158, forward strand.
GTGAAACACACAATCACCGTTGAAGATTTACCAGGAAACGGAGTTCGCTAAGATGGCACCGAGGAAATTGCTGATGATTCGCTCGGGTTGTGTTTAATGTGTTCGAGATGAATTCGTAACAGGTGCCAGGGGACAAACTACATTCAGAATGGTACGAAGATGGATAATCTTAGCCCCGAAAAAACAAAATGAACCGAGACAGCTTTCACATGATGATAAAAATCGAATGAAATATGTATACCTGAATACTTTTTCTGGAAATGAAATTACAAAAGACGGGATACTGTTGTTAAAGTTTTATTAACTTTTTAAGGCGTTTATGTTTGAACACTCGAATTTTGTGTACCAGACATATCATTATTTTATGTAAATTTGCACAGCAATGCAATGATAGATTAATATAAAAACTTGAATATAATTTCTATAAAAATTGAGTCGAGTTGATTGAAAAATATTTTATAAACAGTAAATAAAAAACTGAATAAATAGAAGTTGAACAAATCGAATTTGATGATAAAATATGAAAAAATATATAAACAAGCAGTTAATCAGATCTGTTTACAACAAAGAACAACTAAATAGAAGATGAAAAAATAGTACTTTTCAATAAACGTGTAAATGGTACTTTTCGAAAAAATATATAAAAAAAGCAGTTAATCAAATTTGTTTACAACAAAGGACAACTAAATAAAAAAAAGAAAAAATGGTACTTTTCAAATTATAAAAAATCCCTGAAATTTTGTATCAACAAAATAATAAATGTATCAAAATTATAATTAAAATAATTAAAAGAAAGAAAATAACAAATTATAACTAAAATAATCGAAAGAAGGAAAATAAAATGAACTACCTCACAGTCTAATCGCAGAAACAAAAATACGAGAAAGGAAGAAGACAAATGAATCCTCACAAATGTATAAGATAAGAAGAGACCCTAAGGACACGAAACGAAACGCAAATTACCGAAAAAGGATAACGAAAAAATAGCATTAACGTTTCTGATAGCGGCAGGGTCCTGATAACATCCTCGGTTAAAACGGCGAAGAAAATGAAAAGAAAGATTCGACTTATCTAAACAAGTCGAAAGGAACGGAAACGGGCTTAGCCACGATCAGCCTTCCGGAAACGGGAATCTCGTATATACACGTTGACACGACGACGTGCAGGGAGTCCATAAGATAGTACGTAAAACTTACTATAATAATATTTTATATACAATGGAACGGTTGGAATTTCATTTATTATTTTCACAATATTTTATTATTTTTATTACTTGTAAGTTGAGATGTGACAATTTTGTGATATAGGGATTCGGGTATGTAAGAATTTGGGGGTATAGGGATTTGGAGATGTGGGAATTTGGAACATGTAGGAATTGGAGGATGTAGGGATCTAGGGGTATGATATAGGATTATAGGAATGTAAGGATGTAGACATTTGGGGAGTATAGGAATTTAGAAATATATCAATTTCTGAAAATAGGCATTCAGACATAGAAATTTGGAAAATATTAAGATTTAGAGACACAAGGATATAGGGATATAGGGATTTCAAGACATTGCAATTTGCGGATGTAGAGATGTAGGAATATAGGTATCAGTAATTCCCATATAAGAAGGTCCTTCTATGCAGTGCTTGAGAGTCTGCAAATTTAAAAATTCCTAATTTCTTAGAATTCTCAATTTGAAAAATGTATATTAGAAATTTTGCAAAATTACAAACTCGTTAATTAGAAGGTAGATTTATAAATCTGTAAAAGTGCAACTTATAAAGTATTAAACTTGCAATTTCCAAATATCCAAGTTTGCAACACTGCAAATTTCTACACTCGAATATTTGAAAATACATAAATTTTAAAGATGAGGAATTTGTCTCCTAATTCAAAAATGTCACTTCACAAATAAACTTGAAATTTTATACAAACTCGATAATAAACTTGACTTTATAAATTTAAGTACAATTTTATAAAATAAAAATTTACAAATTTATACTTGTAAAAATTAGCAAGTTAAACAGTCCCAAAACTCAGCAACTTATAAAGACAATTATCAAACACATTCCAAACGTATATAATCCCTTAATCGCCGTATAAATTGCAAATGGCTGAAAAATCGCCCGCGAGCACCCTGTACACACACTGTTTGCGTGTAACGTAAAGAAAGAAAGAGATCGTGTGCGTAGGCGTGTGTAAAACACACAGACACACGGGTGTAAATATTTCTGAGGCTCTCCAACCATGCTTGCCTATATAAGATACGTGTTGACGCTTTGTAATAGCAGAATAAAAGATGGCCCGACGCCAGTGAAGGCGCCACATACCAGGCGCCGCCTAACCTCTCGTTCCCTCTGTCTCTTTACCAAGCTAATGCTTTGTCCTCTCTTTGTCTTCCTTCAATTCTTTCGCTATCCACCTAAGTCTACACCTTTTCCTCTTTCGGCTACCACTTTGGTCCTATCTCTTTTCCTTTCCCTCCTGCTGTCTCTTTTCCTTTCCCTCCTACTGTCTCTTTTCCTTTCCCTCTATGACTCCTGTTGTCTATCTCTTTTTGTCCTCCTCGCCCTCTTCTTACACGTGCATTCTTCTCTGTTGCTCTTTGATTTAGAGCCACAGAAGGCTACCTTGCCTCTGCTCTCCGCTTCATTTCGTGCTATGCCTCCTCCACGTCCTTCTACGACCTCCCGCGTGCTGCTTCGTCCCTCCTCCACTGATTCCTCTTTCACCCTCGACAAACACGCGGTTACCACGCGTGCCTTGCTTATACATATGTATACCCGCTTGGGCGCAACGCAGGACTCATTTGGATGAAGACAAATATGCAACTGGAAGATTTTTTCATTTTCAGGAATTTTCGGATTCTTGCATTGTTAAAGATCCGTATCTCGGAATTTGGGAATGCAGACATTTTTAAACATTTTGAATCTTTATGTTTTTGCGATTGGTCGAATTTATAAACTTACACGTTTACAAATTTACAAATTCACTAGTTTAAATATTTACATACCTATATTTATAAATTCCCAAGCTTTTACATTTAGATATTTCAAAACTTTCAAATTTATATTTTTTAAACCCTTCTAAGTTTCGCATTTTGAAAGTTTATCAATTGAAAATATAAAAGTTAGTAATTTTAACCATTTCTAATCTTGACATTTTTTATATAGAAAAATTTAAAGATTTTCGAATTCAAAAGCTTTTATGTTACCAAATTTAAAAATTTAAAAACTCTGGAATCTAAAACTTTTTAATTTTCAACATTTCAGTTTTTTAAACTAAAAAAAAATTTTTCGATTTAAAAATTTCAAAGACCATCAATTTTCAAAGTTATAACTGTTAATTCCAATTCATTCGAATTGTTATAATTATTATTTATAATTATCATTATTATTGTTATTATTATTATATAGTTATTATTACTGTTATTATTATTACATAGTTATTGTAATAATAGTTTTTATTATATGATCATTAGTATTATTTTTATTATTATTATTATTATTATCACACTCATTATTAATTATGAGACTTAAATTTTATAAAGCTGGATATAAAATCCTAATACACCTTGAGCTATGCTTATTAACCATAAGAAGCTCAGAATACAAAATAAATTTATCAAAAAAACTATTAGTGCCTGGATTTTCCCAAATTTTTCTACCGTTTTAAACATTTGGCGATAAATGAAATAAATAAATCGATTCACATAACCCTCTATCGGACGAAAATTTTCCAGTCGCTGATACAACTTCTTATCTCATTGCAAAATTGCTTTCATGCTTAACTGGGGATTAGAGATCGCTTTACTGCTCTCCCCAATCTTCTGCTTCATTTCAATCTGTAATAGGAACTGCATTAATAAACAATATCCTGTCAGAGACTAAAACATGATCACATTACACAATACTGGTACAATACATTATAACATTTCTAAATTTCAAATACTTTTTGTTTTCAGACTTGAAGATATCAACCATTACATTTTTAATTTTTTAATTTTTAAATTTGTAAATTTGAAATGATGAAATTTATTAATTTTAGTATTTAAAAGCGTCTAATGTTGAAAATTTCCAATTAAAATATTTGTGAACTTGTAAAATTGAAATGTTCAAAGGATTAGACTGAAAATTTTTAAGTTACAGAAGTTGAATATCTCTAAACTTGTAAATTGAACAATTTCTAAATTTGTAAATATGGTAATTGGTAAATTCGATAATCTCTAAATTTGAAAATTCAATAACCACTAAATTTGTAAATTTGCTAATCCCTTTTGCAAATTCGATAATCTCTAAATTTGGCAATTTGAACATTTAACAACGCAAGCCACATAAGTAATGTCCACCACTTTGAATTCATTTAGTAACACTCGAAAAACATTAAATATTTCAATGGAACGTAAAACTATCTATTTTTAAACGATTCAACCATCGGCAACGCCGAACAGGCACTTATTTCTAGCCGTAACGTGAAAACAACTAATTAACGTCCTTTGATATTTATTCACGCATCGGGCAATCGTTCGAAAGATATCTGATTCGACTTAAACACGTTTTATTGTCTTCCGAATGAATAACGAGATATAAATTCCGCTCGTTTTTGCAAGTTAATGCAACGGAATTACGTTAGACGATAAAGAGTTGGTTCTCGTGTAAGGTGCATTTTATGATACGTTCATTGCTGCAGAATTAACTGGAGATTTATTGGAAATGGAATGTTAACACGTAATGACTTTCGAAGTAGCGAAAGTTCTCATTGATAGAAACGAATGTGTATACAATTTCTGACTTTATTTGACTAATTTACATGTTTTGATTTACGTATTTTGAGTTAAATTACTTAAAATTTATTAAAAATAAAATAAGAAGAAAACTTCTCTTTCATATATTGAAAACTGAAATCCATGGTTTTTAAAATTACGATTATTTCACATTATTTGAAGTATTTAGTAGTTATAATTTAAAGTAGAACATAATATACGTAGAACATACTATAAGTAGAGTGTTAAGTGCTTAAGTATCAAACATTGCTGACGTATTTATCAAAAAAAAAGTAAAGAAAATGTTTTTTGATAAACTGCAGGGTATATGCTCTTAACACGCATGCGTCACACTCATCACGCGCATGCGCATTACGTATCTTTGTTGAGGAGGACATATTAATTAATTCTTTAAATTTTGTTCACCCTAAACTTTAACTTTAGCAATATTTGATAGTTAAGCGATGAAACCTGAATTTATAGCAATTTTTTATATTTAGAGCAATTAAAAATACCCTTATTTGTTTGACTTATAATACATATATAAAGTTCCAAGAAATATGGCGATTCAATGTATACTAAAAAAATGTTCAATTTCTTTAGTTTGTCAGAAACGAAATTTAAGCAGTTTAATACGTATAATACAGTCATTTAAAATACGTTCATTGGTATTCTTTTTTTAACAAAAATTAAATTTTCATAGGTAACGGCCGGAATAACTTGTAGAGTGATTTAAAGTGTCCTGGCACTCTACTACGTGCACCCTTATTTTGAAATGTTTGCTTTCTCAGAAAAATATCGAGATTACGGCAACTTTGATAAGTATGTACAAGTTTCGCACCGTTATGCTGTTTGGAATGTTGTTAATGACATGAAATAAGATTTGTGTACTTTGTACACAGAGCAACTCTGTAATTCCCCTGATTTAAACCCCACTAAAAACATGTAGTTTACAAAAAACCAGTTTACTTAAGAAGTTAGACCACCTTAGTCTCGGTTGGTCCAATAAAAAAAGTATATCTTGGGAATTTATTTTTGAGCGGCGGATTATACAAGAATAAATCAAAACTTTAAAAGAAAACAAAGACATGTATGAATAGCATGTAGCAATTTGTTCTCTTAATTTCTTCTTTAAATACCTTCTTTAAATACCTTGCCTACCATAGTGAGGCGGTTAAAAATTTAATTAGATCATTTTGTTTCTAACAAATCTTATCATATATTTTCACAATATTTTGTTATATTTATCAGTCATAGTTTCAAGTAGTTAATATAAGTATTTGCAACTAGATAAAAGAATATGGTAGGTTTGTATGAAAATTGAATCGTCAAGTATATGTGGTTGACGTGGTAGTCAAATTGTTCAAAACAAAATGTACTTAACATATTTTCTTTAATTTACTTTATTTTAATTTTACGTATATGTATGTATAAAATAAATTGTAAACGTGATAATACACTTATAATAAGTATGTATTGTTATAAGTATATTATGCTTATAAATAATTACATCAAGACTTAAAATCTTGTCAGAGAAAGTGTAAATAAAATATGGAAGTGAAATCCACAAGAATTTAATTAAACATAATGATCTTGTAAAAATGAAAAAGATTCATATCACGCAGTTCAGCGTAGCAAGCGATATTTTCCTTAGATAAGAACATGTTCCATTCAATATTGGAATAATGTGACAAGTAGCACAGGTAGTTCCTTGCTATAATTCAACTTGGGATAATTCTGTCGTCTTTAAATTTGTTCGGGTCATAAATCAATCGATTCGAAGCGCAGCTGTATATCGATACGAATCAACAGATACAGATCAATACGATTGAAACTTCCGTTTCATATCACTTTATAATCTATGGTTAGAAGATAGTACATGTTGAATCAGGAATTTATTTCTTTCTTTTGCTAATTAGAAATGCGTTCATGTTTTTATAAATTAAAGAAAATGATATATGTATCGATACGTGGACATCAAATTAATTCATTCGCGTTCAAATTTTTATTTAATTCGTGTTTAAAAAAGATATGTGACGTGTAATTAATTATCGTATAAATACGAGATAACTGTTTCAATTATTTCTTCAATTGCTCAGGTTCGCTCTTATGCAATAAATAAATAATTGTGATACTTTATAATGAACATCGTTAGATTCACAATTACATTCACAAATTTTTATTAATTATTTTATTGATTCACGTTTTATACTTACTTGGAAATTCAAATATAAGTAAATTGAGTTGGAAATAAGAGTCAATAATGATAATGTACGAGTAATAAAATTTGAATAAATTTCATCTTTAATTGGAAACTGAAATATGACTCCATAAATTAATAAAAAATGAATTTTATTGCCAATTCAATAACATCCATTATAAATCATAGTAGAATAAATTATTCGCGAGTCACGTGTTTATTACAAAATGAAATTGTATAAAAGCTATATCACGAATGAGTTAATTTGATAAAAATTTTTTGATACGCATATTTTCCACGTTTTCGATTTCAATGGGGAAATATAATCAGCGAAAGCGGAGAGTCGAGAACGTTTCATGCTCGGTGACCTATGATCGACTGAAAAATAAATAAATTCTATTTGCGCTATCATTTTGCTGGATTGATCTCTTCGGTCGTCTGCATCAATGAATAGGTCAATTCAATCTCAAATATATTCGGTTGAAATCTTTCATTCCTATTATGCGAAATGTGCGGTTTCTTAAATTCATTTCGTAAATAAAAAATTTTTTAATTTTGCAAATTTTCAAATTTGGAAATCTGTAAATTTAGAAATTTGGAAATTAGTTTGTAAATTTCTAAATTTGATAGTTTGTAAATTTTAACAATTTTAAATTCGGACATTTACAAATTCTCAAACTTACAAATTTTTTAATTTATAAATTCTCAAACTTACAAATTTTTTAATTTATAAATTTTCAAACTTGCAAATTCTTAAATTTACAAATTCTCAATCCTTGAAATTCTTAAACTTTCACATTTTTAAATTTACAAATTCATAAATTCACAAATTTAATTGAAGTTTGAAAATATATAGATATCAAAAACTAAAGATTTTTAACTTTAAAGACATCTCAATTTTAAAATAAATAATTTTGTTCCAATGAATGTTCACAAGCTTCAGCCATAAATGTGCACAGCGAATATAGTTTCTTTCCGCTATATCGCCATTATCCGAAAGAAAGGTTATCCTCCTTGCTACTGCACATCCAGTTCATTGGTTCTATGCAGCTTTCAAAACAAAGCTATTGATCCTCGGCCAGAGTTGCGACAGTGTCGTTGCACCTTTAGAATTCCTGCGAACGACCTTCATATTTTTTCTTTTCTTTTCGCGTGTATATTCGCGTGCAGCACGCGTATCGCATAGCATGAACACGGTGCATCGCACGACCATTCGATAGAAATTCTTTTCTACAATGTTACACTGCAATTACATCGGTGAACAATAAACATTTGATAATTACAAAAATATGTCTAGTAAACATGTCTTTTGCACGTCACATTTTTCGTGTACAAATTTTATACGACTTGTTAGGGTATTTTTACACGAATGTCAGGGTAATTTTTCGCGGAAACAAAATTAATTTAAAAACAGAAAGAAAAAGTATTAATTGCAAGATTTTACTATTCTCAGCAAAAGTGATTCTAGTTCAACTACATTCAATGAAATTGCAATATGATTGTTTCTGCTTTTGTGACTGCGTTTAACTGTGTTAATTATTATTCATAAGTTCTTCATATTGTTAAATCATATAATAAAAGTTATACAAGGTAAATGTACCAAAACACGTTACAGTATAAGTAAAAATTACAAGAAAATAAAAATTGTATCCATACTGTTTTTATTTATAAAATCGCGCATTTAATTGTGCGTGAAGAAATTGGTCTTGACCATAAAGTATAAAGAATTAAAAAGTATAAAAATTGCAGTATAAAGAAATTCCAATGTCAATGCATAGTTGCCTAAGTATGACCGATAATTCGATCCAATACAATATGTAAGCAAATTGCACGCTCCACCAATTGCAATGCCTTATTAGCAAAGATAAAGCTATAATCAAAACTGAAAATCTTAATTATCGTGCATAATGTAACATATCGCCCTGAGTAAAATATTTGGATTGCTAACGTAACCCCCATAAATTACTCGAATAAATTTACAATTTAATTGCCGGCCTTACCAAACGCTCAGCTAATTTATTTAATTCATATGCATACATTTCACGGTGTGACTACGAAACTAACCAGTTGTTACGCTGATCTTTAGAATCTAATAATTAAACGTGCATTTTCCATAATTTGATGGAATCGCATTACATCTCTTTGCTAAAATTTGTTGATTTACGTCGAATTGAAAATTCAATTAACGTTCCTATCCTATGACAGCTGGTATTATATCACCTTTCAAAATGTCAGACAGATTCAAATGAAAATTATGATGGTTTGAATAAGAAATAACTATTAAGATAACTAATTACAGTCATTGAAATATGTCTAACAAGTAGAAATACGATTCAATTGATATTTTACTTAAAATTATTGAAATATAAGAAGAAATAAGTCTCGGTTATTAAAATAATTAAATGCTTAAATATGACAGTGTGGAATGTATGAACGCTGGGATTGTCCGCCATATTGTTTAGAAAGCGCGCTAAATTCAAATGAAAAACGGGTCTTGGCGTTGGAGAATTTAAGGATTGGAGATTTTGGGATTTTGGAACTATGAAATTTGGAGATATTGAGATTTGAGGATTTGAGAATTTCAGGACTTAGAAATTTGGGGATTTTTTTATTTGGAGACTTGAAAATTTGGAAATCTGAAAGATCTCAGGATTTTAGTATTTGAAGATTTGGGGATTTGAAAATTTTTCAATTTGGGAATTTTTAAATTCTCAAACTTCAGAATTAAAAAATTTACAAATCTAGAAAGAGAAATTTGGAAATTTATAAACTCAAAAATTGCAAACTATAAAATTCTAAAATCTACAAATTTAAGAGCTTGGAACTAACAAATAAATATAGCATAAAACGTTTCAATCTAAGTAAACATTTCCAAATTTATGAATGAAACTAAAAAAATAAAAATGTGTTAATTTTTCTTATAAATCCACGTGACGCACCTGGTGTGTCACTATTTCCCGCAATAACTCAACGCACCTGCTGTATCATTTCGAACAAGTTAAATAGTATCGATCCATTCGTTTACAAGAGGTTAAACCACTGTACTTCAGTGGGACTCATATAAACACCATACGTAGCTGATTATTGGCAATAAAACGCGTACGGTGAATCCATGAAGCGCAATGGTTAAACGTTCGAGATTACAGCGTGGGCAGAGAGTCGATCCATCGAGAGGGCACCTCCACGTGCTAAGGATCGAACAGATCGTTCGAGAAAATTAATAAGCGATAGAAATCAAACGAGGCCTGGCACCGCATAATAAAATGATAAAAGTCGTTGGGTCATTAAGAAGCGAGAATAATAGACCAAGATAGCCATCGTGGCATAATTCACGCGAGTACCCACTACCGTTCAAGCTTTTATTCGTTCTTATTATTGTATCACGTCGTATCGTTACCGTCTGACTTACACTGCGCCAACTTTTATCACGATAATTAATGCGGCTCGTTTCTTCCCGCGTGGATGGATGTACGTCTGACACGAGTAATAATAGTGAAACATGAGAGGAGGTAAGGAAAAGTGAAATCTGCCTGATTAGAAAAAATGTTAAGCATTGTATTAAGACAATAGTAGGCAAACATTGTTAGTGCGTGTATTATTATTATAAGTAATTGGAGCTGAGGAGCGACTGAACGAGGATCGAAGGTGTCGATCAGTATCGACAATAGCAGAATGGTATCGAGGATTACATATATCGATATTATTCCTATTTATAAATGTGCGAATTAAACAATATTTGAATTTCTAAATTTTTTAATTTTCGAATTTCGAAGTGCTTTAATTTTTAAATTTCCAAATTTCCATATTTCAAATTTTCAAATTCCAAATTTTTAATTTCTCAAATTGCAAAATTTCAAAATTCCGAAATACCAAAATTCCAAATTCCAAAATCCAAAATTCCGAATTCCAAAATTCTAAAACTCCAAAATTCTAAAATTTCAAAAATTCCAAATTCCGAATTCCAAAACTCCAAAACTTCCAAATTCAAAAATTTCCAAAATTCCAAATTCCAAATTCCAAATTCCAAATTCTAAAATTCCGAATTCCAAAATTCCAAATTCCAAATTTCAAATTCCAAAATTCCGATTTCCAAAATCCAAAATTCCGAATTTCAAAATTCCGAATTCCAAAATTCCGAATTCCAAAATTCCGAATTTCAAAATTCCCAAATTTGCCAAATTCCAAATTGCAAACTCCAAATTTGCAAATTTCCATATTCCAAATTTTCAAATTTCAAATTTCCATTTTCTAAATTTCAAAAATTCAAATTTCTGTATTTCAGAATTTTATTATTATTTTCACTAGAAATTTGATAATTTTTACCAGAATTTATTTTATCAGTATCAGGTGTAACTTTCTGTAATAACGACTTCAACATGCATGTTAAATGTTCATATATAAACCTCTCTTTACGTGAAACCTCATTAGTTTTCCTGTAATCAGTAACATTTTCTCAAGATATTTTCTGTATTTCTAAAAATCTATTTTATTGTTATAATAGAACATAGATCTTTAATTCATATGCCACATTATAGTATACCATAAGTACTGTGTTTGGCACCGCAATTTTAGGCTATATTCAAATACCAGTATAAATCAAAGAAACATGCATGTTATCAAACAGTAAAAGCCTACGGTTCTCCATCAGTGACTGGTTTTGAAGTAGCAGAGCAGCTACTGTGCTTGACATCACTGTTTTAGACTATAATCGACGAAGACTAATATAAATCAAAGAAACATAGGCGTGTTATCAAATACTAAAAGCCTACAGTTCTCAGTCAGTAGCTGGTTTTGCGGAGCAACTACTGTGCTTGACACCGCAATTTTAGACTATAATGGACGAAGACCGGTATAAATCAAAGAAACCTGCATGTTATCAAATAGTAAACCTACGGTTCTCCGTCAGTAGCGGAGCTACTGTATTTGACACCAGTTTTAAAATATAATCAACGACGACTTGTACGGATCAAAGAAACATAGGCGTATCATAAAATGATAGAAGCCTACGGTTCTCTATCCGTGGCTTTGGAATCTTCTTTTAAATGAGGCATTACTACGCGATTTTTTGAATGTGTATTTTCTACATTTCCTGTTGGGAATTATTTGAAAAATACTGCTCAAGATTTCATGGTTTTACTAACCTTATTTTAGGAGTTCAAAAGACCTCTATTCTTTTAGAACACCATATGGAATGTGAAGGAACATTCAAAAACTCGAGAATAATCTGACGATCAAATTACAACATACTTTTTTCGGAAATCTATAGAATTAAGCAATCTAGGACCTATCAATTACATGGTGTCTTCAAATGTTTGGCATCAAGGTTTTAGAATATAATTGACGAAGAATAGTCTAAATCAAGGAGACAGGAATTTCATCAAATAGTGGAGGCCTCTGGTCCTCCATCAGTAGCTTGCGGAGCAGCTCACTAGCTCAGTTGCAAGCACAGTTACTTGAACAATTTATGACCTATTTCATGTTGTCCTCAAGTGTTTGACATCAGTTGTAGAATATAATTGATGAACAATAGTATAAATCAAAAACAGATGCTATCAAATAGCAGAGACCTACAGTTCTCCATCAGTAGCTTGCGGAGTAGCTCACTAGCTCAGTTGCAAGCAGTTACTTGAACAATCTAGGACCTATTTCATGGTGTCTTCAAGTGTTTGACATCAGAGTTGTAGAATATAATTGATGAACAATAGTATAAATCAAAGAGACATGCTATCAAATAGCAGAGACCTTCTCCATCAGTAACGTGCACAACTACTTGACACCGCAGTTTTAGACTATAATTGACCAAGACCTGTATAAATCAAAGAAACATAGGCGTGTCATCGAATGGTAGAAGCCTACGGTTCTCCATCGGTGGCTTCGGAATGAGATTGCGCTCTTCCTTTAAATGAGGCGCCTTATGCGACGCGATTTGCGTGGGAGCTACGTCGCGTATTTGGACTCTGGTAGGCAGACATTGCGTATCGTGTTTATGCTCGGCCAATGTGTGTGGGGTAGAGTGGCACGCAGATAGGGAGAGAAGAAGTGGGAGTACGTGTATTTGAGAGAACGACTGTAAAAGAGGCGACTATGAAGTGAACGTGTACCAGCAGAATACATATAGAGGAAGGGAAAGATAGATAGTGACCGTAGGTAAAAAAAAGAACAAAAAAAGAGATACTTGAGGAATTAAGCCGCGCACGCGTAACGACAACCTCATATGCCTATGTTTGCTAATTGCCACGGTAGTTTTACAACGCATTCCACGTTTTCCAGCGTCAAGCGCCGGTTATTCGAGTCGACACAAACTTGGTCAGGAATTTGTCAGCCCTTTGCAACACCTGCCGATCACAGCTAACAGATAACTTTATTCGGGATTTCAGTCCTTTGTAACGGCAAGGACGTATAAGGTGGTGAAATGTAATCCAAAATTGTAGTCTTGTGATAGATTGTCAAGAAAGATTTGCGTCAAACTTCTAGTGAATTTAACCACTTTCTTTATGTAAACCGGTTTATTTTATTTTATTGTTTTAAGTTGGTAGAAAAACTTGACAGAAGTCAGAGTCACTGGTATGTTGTGCAATCATTAAATTCGTAATGGATTAATTATGCAGAATAATTACATATTAAGATATTATGTAATAACTAATGCTGGCACAATAACCGGTTAAGTTTTTAGGAATTCGTAAATTTTTCAGTTTTTTAATTCTTCCCTTCTACAATTTTTCAATATCTGAATTATTCAGTTTTCCAACATTCCAATTCTTTCATTTTCAATTTTTCAATTTTTCAATTTTTCAATTTTTCAATTCTTCAATTCTTCAATGCTTCTATTTTTCAAGTTCTGAATTTTGTAATTCGGCAATATTTCCATCTTTCCATGTTTCACTTTCTAAATTCCAAAATTCCAAACATTAATCTAAAATCTATTAAAAATCTGAGACACTTTCGCAAATTTATCTAAATATCTGTGATTAATGATAAAATACTGTACATTCTATTAACTAGATTCAGAGCTACTGAATCTAATCGTCCTTATCTCGTGTAGCATCTTAGGTAGCATTGTGAGAGATAACGATGGAAAAATTTAATGAACTAGAGCATAAATTCTATTATAACCTCGTTTATCTTCCACGTTTTCTCCTTTATCTATGGCCTTTCAAATTAAAAACAATAATAAAAGAAAGCTTCAAAAATTCTACATTTATTAACAATTATATAGTGTTGAATATATTCATGAAAAGAATAACGAAAATAATGCAAAACTCATTGCTATTAATTTAAAACGATACTTTACTTGCATTTGTAAAAATGCATTATATTTTATATAAAGATATTACCATAGTACATTTCATATATTTATTGCAATAATAATATTTTACTTCATGCAATATATTTATGAAACACATAATACTTATGATTCATAAGCATATGTTATGATTATTTTATGCTTATAAAAATAATATTATATTATATATTGCATGTTTATGTTATATGCTTATAAAACCTATTATATTTTATGTATTTATTATAATAATTGTATTCTATTTATTTATATGATAACATAGTACATTTTATATATTTATTATAATAATTACATTTTATATCCTTACATAATATACTTGTAAACGAAAATAAAAAAGAAATTGAAAATTGAATGTGTGTTAAATCCGCTGTTTACGAGTCGACCATTCATTTATGAAAACAAGACAAACGTATTATACTTTATTGTTATACTCTTATCGCTAATTTCTCACTAATCGATTAGATATCTATAAACGATCATATCAGAGATACAACACTAATCAATTCATCCATTATAAACTTCTGTATAATGATATTTATTGTTACCCAGTTAATTAGCAGTTAGTTATTTAGATTACTGCTATCCCCCGTCGCGTCTTCGTTACGTTTGAGGTGAACCGATAGATTTATCGAATCAATTAATTTAAAACGGAATAGATTACGAGCGTAAACAGCTCTAGGAAATTTGATTACAAACGTCTCTATCGAGAACAAGTAAGTATAATACTGGGAAAATATTAAATTCAAGTGAGCTTTCTACGTATTGTTGGAGAAACACGTTTACTGTACACTTTTGTTATATGTATTGTCTCCAATAGTATGGTTGGAGTTGCTCAGTTTTATAATAAAATTTAGGAATTTCTAAATTCTAAAATTTGTGAAATTTCTAAACTTAAGAATATTTAGTATGAATTTGAAAATTCCTGTATTCCCATATTTCTGTAGTTTCAAATTTTCAAATCTTAAAATTGGTTAATTTTCAAATTTTTAAATCTTCATATTTTGGAACTTCATAAGTTCCAAATATGTAAATTCTTATACTTTTCATTTTTAAATTCTATAATTCAGAAATTCCAAAATTCTGAAAATTTTGAAAATTCCAAAAGTCTAAAATTCCAAAATTTAAAAATTCCAAAATTCTAAAATTCTAAAATTCTAAAATTTTGAAATTCTGAAATTCAAAAATTAAAAAATTTTCAACATTTTCTAACATATTCAAATCTATGTACCTTTCAATTCTCAAATTTTTCATATTTTAAACTTTGCAAAATTGTAAAACTAGCAGTTTCTAACTTTTCAAATTCTAAACTCCAATTTTCTATTTCCAAATATTCAAGTTATGAAATTTTCTAGTATTCAAATCTTCAAAATTTGAAATTCCCAAATTTCCAAAATTCTAAATTATTACAAAATCATAAAATTTTCTAATTTCCAAACTCCAAATTTTTAAACCCCCAAAATACAAAAATTCTCAAATTTGGTCATTCCCAAATTTTTCAATTTCTGAATAGCAAATTTGAATATTTACAAATTTCCAAATTACTATATTTGTAAATTCACAACTCCCTAAAATTCTAAATTATCCATATTTTAAAATTCCCAAATTTACCAAAATCCGACGGTATTTATATAATATTTAAAAGTTCCCAAAATTCGAAAGTACCTACGTTTAAAAATTCCCAAAATTAGAAAGTGCCTATATTTAAGTGTCAAAAATTCGAAAGTACCTATATTTAAAAATTCCTAAAATTAAAAAGTACCTATATGTAAAAATTCCCAAAACTCAAAAGTACCTATATTTAAAAATCCCCAAAATTCAAAATTACCTAAATTCAAAAACTTTCCAAATCTCCCAAAATCTCTCTATATTAAAAAATCACATTTACTACTTTCGTCACTTTCAAATCTCTGAACCAAAACTTCCCAATCGAATTTCCAAATTCCATTTATAAAACAGTACCCTACAGACACCGTAGCCCATCTGCACGGTGCACTTGATCATCAGGCGATCTTAGCAGACTGCCAGCAAAACATTCACCAGTCTACCACGGCCTCGAATATCGGTCGCATAAAAACCGAGAGTCTTCTCCACCGAATCGATATTTAAACACGTTCCGCGTCCCGGCGCAAAATCTCACCTAAACAGAGAACTCCAGTGAAACGCTTATCATCCGCTCTCGCGAGTCCATTAGAATTTCTGAAAAATCGGCGTCGAGTCGCGTGTTGGTAAGGAAAAAAATTTTCCAACAAGTTCTGGCCGTCCTCAGCGTGTAACGGCGTGCTTTATCGCGCTGAATCCAAGTGGAACGAGCCCCAGGTTTTACGGCATTTACACAGAGCCGATTGGCGCCGCTTGCTATCGACGTCGATTCAAACCATCGACAGAGAGAGTGAGAGAGACAGAGAGAGAGAGAGATAGCTCTCGCCTCGAGATACCGAGGAGGCGTGAGAGCAAGCTTCTCGGAAGAGTATGCGAACTTTGACAGATGGCCTCGTATATCTCTCGTTCCTGATGCTTCGGGGAACGGTTATTTTGTAACCGAGCCGCGGCTCGTTGTAATTTAATTACCGATTCCATTACTCGTTCGCTGCTAATCGAACGCTAACAATGCGTCGTTAAGTCACCGGGATTATTGCAACTGGGATCGGTTGAATTTTTTCCTCCGCTGATCGATCGGAGAATAATGCTGAATGGCTTAGGTTGGGTTCGGACACGTGAACGTTTCTCCGGCCGACAGTGGCGATGTGCGCTTGGCTGAAATGGACGTTTCCATGCATACGTGAACTTGACAATTTTTTCGTTCCATTTTCCATTTATGAAGGTTCAAGTTTATGAATTTTTCAATTTTTGGAATCTTTGTTTTTTGAAAATTTAAATTACGCGATTTCTACATTTTTAAGTGTTCAGATTTCCGAACTTCTTCGTGGTTAAATTTTTATATTTGGAAACTCCGAGATCCAGAAATTTGTAAACTAAAAATTTATATAATCGTATATCCCTAAATCTACAGATCTGAAATTTCTAGATTCGCAGATTTCAATGTCCGAATCCGTAGATGCCAAATTTGTAGACTTTGGATGCCTAAATCCAAAACATTTACTGCGCAAATCCTTAGATAAGGAAATATCAAGATTAAAAAAACCCTAGAGTTCCAAGTTTCAACGTCCCCAAATCCCTAGACTCCAAATTGGTAGATCTTAAATATTTAGATCCAGAACATCTATAGTACAAATCCCTAGATACGGAAATATCAAAATTAAAAAATCCCTAGATGCAGAAATATGAAGGTTAAAAATCCCTAGATTCCCAATTTGTATATCATAAATTCCTAGAACCAAAATTATTAGAGCACAAATTCCTAGATTCGAAAAAAACAAAATTAAAAAATCCGTAGAATGCAAAATTCCAACATCCCCAAATCCCTAAAATCTAAAACCGTAGATACTTAAGCACTAGATTAAAAATTTCCAGAGTGTAAATCCCTAGATGCAGAAATATTAAGAGTTAAAAATCACTAGATTCCAAATTTGTAAATAAAAATCCCTAGATTCCAAATTTGTAGATAAAAAATTCCTAGAACGAAAATTTTTGAAGCACAAATTCCTAAATTCGAATAATCCAAAATTAAAAAATTCCTAGATTGAAAAATTCGAAAAATCTTCAAAGCA
Organism: Megachile rotundata; assembly: GCF_050947335.1. Lineage (NCBI taxonomy): Eukaryota > Metazoa > Arthropoda > Insecta > Hymenoptera > Megachilidae > Megachile > Megachile rotundata. The sequence continues at coordinate 5,932,077 of NC_134989.1, forward strand.
AAAATCCCTGGATTAAAAAATTTCTGAATTAAAAATCCCTGAATTAAAGATCCCCAAGTTCCAACTTCTTGTAATCACTAAATTTCAAATATGTAAATTATAGATTCCTAAATGGAAAAATCTCTGGAGCATAAATCCTTAGATTCAAAATTTTCAGAATACAAATTTCTAGATTAAAAAATAATATCTGGATGATAAGATAATCCCTAAATTAAAATAAAAAATTCCTAGATACCGAAATTGCAAAGAATGCCCACATTCCAAATTGTTACATCAAAAATCTCTAGTTTCAAAAACCTGAATCAAACTAACTAGCTTAACTAATCGAAGGTAACTCGGTTGCATTATTTATATCATTGAAACAGGTTTATTTTGATATATTCTGTTCTAGTTATACTTATATGAATATTCGTATCTAAATTTAGTATTTAATCTAACCGTACTTCATACACGAATAATTGAATTCAAGCAACGTCATTTATTATATCAAATTGGAGTATCACACGAGAAAAAAAGAAAATCATAAAATTTGATGGTGTGTAAATTTATAAACACATAAATTAGATTATTTGTAATTTAACACTTTGCGCTCCTATGTCGAGTGTTGCTGAACATCACATTTCTCTTGGATCTTATAAATAATTCAGATAAATGGTTGAATATACATATATATTTTGATTTATTTACCATTTATAACAATGAAAAATGTATTTGTCACATACTCCACACTGTTGCAATATATTTTATTGAGAACCCCTTTTTGATCTATTTTGTAAATGAAAGAGTTGATAGGTAATAGAAATTAAGGAGTGCAAAGGGTTAATACTTGTATTTTTAACTTGAATATTTATATTGAATATTTCTACTTTTAATTTAAAAGGTTCCTGAACCTCTATATTTCTAAACTAGAAACCACAATAATACCTAAGCTCACATTTTCTAAATTACACCGACTTTTCAAGATTCTCAATTCGAACAGTCGACGTTCTAAAAATTCTCAAAACATTAATTATTACACTTTAATCGTCAATAAAGAAGACAAAATTGTTGCGAATTTAAACTATATTTTAACCTACATTTTCTTACTCAAATTTGAATAAATTCTTAATGAAACAATTTCATTTTCAATTTCAACTTATCAAAACATTTAATTGTGATAAGGTGCTATAATAACCTACGATTACAAAGATATCGAAACGTTAATGAAATTGCAACGCCACGTTGAATAATCGTTTATTTAGATTATCGCGAGGGAATTCAACAAATTTCTTCGGACTGCAACGCGGTAAGAGCCAAGCAACAGATATCATGAAAGCAACTATTAAAGATCGCGGAACGAACGCATCTATCTTACGGTGCCGTTTCAACGAGCCACCGGTTATTATTTCAGATAGACACGAGAGGCGTTTCTTTGCCGTGGAATGCAATATACGTTCACTTTCATAAATTCGTTCCGATCGACGATCAGAGGACGTGTAAATTCCGAGCCACTCGATCAGCCGGTAAAAATTGAAAAATGATTAACCCTTGTGTGGGTCATTCAGGTATACGGCTATTCGTTTCCCTTTAATCCTGTCAGAAAAACCAGTGAGTAATCGGATACGTTCGGTGCTTAAAAAGGAGAATTTATACTTCTTAATTTTGTAATTTATTAATTTGCAAAATGAAGTTCGTAAATTTCGAGTTTAGTTATTTTTGAATTTATTCGTTTGTAATTTTAAGTTTTTAAGTTTCAAGTTTAGAAATTTTTAAATTGAGTAATTTTGCACATTGAAGATTTTCAAAATTGCAAATTTCCAAATTCTCAAATTCTCAAATTCCAAAATTCTCAAATTCCAACATTCTCAAATTCCAACATTCTCAAATTCCAAAATTCTCAAATTCCAAAATTCTCAAATTCCAACATTCTCAAATACCAAAATTCTTAAATTCCAACATTCTCAAATTTCCAAATTCCTAAATTCCAAAATTCCAAAATTCTCAAATTCCAAAATTCTCAAATTCCAAATTCCCAAATTCCCAAATTCCAAAATTCTCAAATTCCAAAATTTTCAAATTCCAAAATTTTCAAATTCCAAAATTCCCAAATTTCTAAATTCTCAAATTCTCAAATTCTCAAATTTAATTTTCAGTGTATAAATTTCCAACTTTTCCAAGCTAAATTTCTAAATTCACCAGTTCCAATTTCATCAATTCTCCAATTTTCCAATCTAATTTCCCAGTTATCAAATTTACAAATTCTATAATTTCTAGATTTCTTATTTTTCCAAATTCAAACAATCCAATTTCCATTTGTCTAAATTTTTAAATTTCTAAATTATTCCACATAAAAAGTCCCCTATAATAATGTTTGCACATAAAAACCTTCACTAAGAATTTTTCTACCAAAAAATTCTAACTGAAAATTTTTCTACATAAACTCCTAGCTAAAAATGTTTCCACATAAAAATCCTTGCGAAGAATTTTTCCACATAAAAATCCTCGGTGAAACTTATTGCATCATAAAAAGATCTCACTAAAACTTATTTCACATAAAAATCCTGGTTATAAATGATTTTTGCAAAAGAATCAACGATGAGAATTTTTCTAAAAAAGAATTCTTGCTGTAAAATTTGTTGAAATGCTGTCTTTGATATCTCAGTAAGGTCGAGGGAATGCGACAATTCAGTGTGCAGGCGGTCCTCGTCAATAGAAAAGAGTGGACGCTATGAAATCGAATTGGATCAGGCCACTTCAACCGGAATGAAATCGCAGCACGAATAAGCCTCTTAATAAAATGAAGGATTGATTGTAGGCGACGTTCGCGATGGTGTGTTTTATACGCATTCTATATTCGGTTCTAGTAAACGACGAGCAAAAATATTTATGAAGAAACATTTTCATAAGGGGAAAGACATTTTTGTGCAAATAGGGACGTTGCTAGGGATTTTGTGTTAGTAGTAAGCTTGCACTGATGTATAAGTGGAATGTAAAATTTATGAATAATTTTATTATGCATTTATGCATTTGAAATATGGTAATTTGAATAATTGAAAATTTAGAAATATGGAATATTGTAATGGAAATTTTTGGAAAATGTTGAATTTATATATTTTGTAATATTTATGTATTCAAAATTTTTCAAATTGTTAATTTGGTAATTTAGATAATTAGGAATGTACAAATATAGAATTTAAAAATGTTTAAATTTGAGTATCTGAGGAAAGAAATATCAAATTTTGAAATTTTGAAATTTAAGAATATTGGAATTTCAAATTTTTAAGTATCAAAATTTCTACTTGTCAAACATTTAATCTAAGTTTAATTTAAAACAATAGCAATTTAGAAATTTAGAGGTTCAAAAATTTAGAAGTTCAGATATTCAGAAATTTAGATATATGGAAATGTAAAAATTTCTATATTTTTGAATTTTATTTGTAAACTTTAAATTTAGAAATATTCATATTTTCGAATTTTGGAACATTTAAATTCTTAAACTTCCAAATTTAAAAATTACAAATTTTCAGGTTTGCAAATCGTCAAATGTTCATATTTAAAAATTTACATATACAGCCATTTTTAAACTCTCAAACGCTTCACTTGTCAAGTTTAATTTTTAGAAATTCAGAAATGTAGAAATTCAAGCATCAAAAAGTTTAGAAATTCTGCCATCCAAAAATTCAGAAATTTAGAAACATACACAAACACATATACTAAATTTGCAAATTCCAAGGAATTTGCACTCCACATCTACAATTTTTCAACTTTAAAAATTAACCTCACAAATAACTTCAAAATCTGCAAATTTCCAAACTAAAATATTTAATACCACATAACAGTGAGATACAACAAAAACTATATAAATAATTATGCATAACAAATACACGTAACAATAATTAAATATATGTTAAATAAATGAAAGAATGTCTACAAATCATAAATGAATTCTCGCCATTGTAACTTCAGCCTTTTAACCATGTTCATATTTAACTATCATCCTCATTTGATCAGTTAATGTGTTTAAACGACCTGTTTCTGCTGATTCACTGTGTACATACTCAAACTAGATACATTGTGCATCGACACCCCATTCCACGTTTCTTTATTTCTTTTAACTTCTGTTTCTTCGACGTTCTTTCTACTCTTTTCTGTTTCTGTTCTCCGAATCCCTCATTTCTCTTCGTTTTACTCTCTCGTTCTCTTCTCGGGTTCCTCTCAACAAGCTAGCTACTCTCTCTCTCTTTCTTTCTCTCCTCTCTGCTCGCTCATGAGATCCGTTTGGGTCGACGGCCTCAATCTTTCGATCGAGCGAAAATAGATCCAGAAGTGCTCTTCGTCAGCTGTATATCGCCACGACATCGGTACGCGTTTCTTCCTTTGAATAAATGCGAAAAAAAGACTATATTTTACTACGTTCGCTGTTTAACCCTTTACGATATCTCCCGTGTGACACATAACCGCTGAAATGCGACGGAACCGCTCATATTTTCACCAAGATTGAATTTAACTTTCATTACCCATCCACCAATGATGTCCAAAATATCCCTAATATTTGGACATTCTTTGTCGATTTTGACATTACAAGAATAATTGAATCTCTGTTTGAGGTACTTGCCGACAAAATCATAAGTTAAGGGTTGACCCTTTGTGGTCGAATTTTTTCTGTTGGCAGATGGCGACTCTGACACTTTTTACTTTAGAAGTTTGATTTTTTTAATACTAGAATTATCAACCAGTCAGAATGACTGGTTTCAGATTTTCCGTTTTATAATACAAAATTTTATTGTCGTGATTTTATGGAAATATCTGTCATATTTTGTTGAGGTAAAAACTAGTTCCATAATTGATGCTTTAGTATTTATTTATTTCCTTTTTCATTTTATTTTTCATTCTTCAATAAACGAACAGCCAGTGTTAAATTAACCTGTTTACTGCCAATTTTTATTTTATGATTTATATATGTGTCAAATATTTTTGTTAGGTAACATTTAAACAAAGAAACAATTTTGAAAACTAGAATATAAATGTTGATTGAATATGCAATTTATTTAATATAATCTTATTGCAAGTGATGAGACAAAATTGTATTTAAATCCTTATTTGAGGATCACAATACAGAAGTTTTAAATTATGAAAATTATCAAAAATTGTCAAAATGTACATTGATTTTTGTTAAGATAAAGAATCATTGTATAAAGTAATTTATGGTAGTCAGATTTGAAAAAATTTTAAATGAATGTGGAAATTTTTGAGAATGTTTACTGTGAACAAGTTCGACAATATACGATAAAAAACATATTATCGAGTTATTAATGTGGCACTCGATGATAATTTGAGATATCTTTCAAAGTGGATTTCACGGTTCAAATTCGTTCGGAGCACCCATGATCTATTATATCATCAGGAAATTGAATTATACTTTTTGATTAATATTTAGGATGATTTTTTTGGGAGGCTTATTAGGATAAAATATCAAAATAATTGGGTAATTTAATTTAGTTAATTTATTAAACTTGTTATAATATGATAGGTAATTGAATTATGTTAATTTGAAATCGAGAATATATTTAATCGAAAATATTTAATATTCAACATTTTATTAATTTGTAGTGTTTTATGCCAAGACTTTAATTTATTAAAAATATTTCAGACCAAGGTTCTAATCGATTGGAAATATTTTAGATCAAGAGCATAATTAATTACAAATATTTTAGATCAAGAGCATAATTAATTGCAAATATCTTAGACAAAGATTTTAATCAATTATAAATGTTTTTGACTGAGATTTTAATTGATCTGAAATATTGTGGACCAAGATTTTAGTTAATTAAAAATATTTTAGACTAAGATTTTAATAGATTAATAACACTTTAGACTAAGTTTTTACTTGATCACAAATATTTCAGATCAATATTTTAAACGATCAAAAACATTTTAGACAAAGATTTTAGTTAATTAAAAAAAGACTTTAATTTATTAAAAATACTTCAGATCAACATTTGAATCGATCTGAAATATCGTAGACCAAAATTTTAGCTAGTTAAAAATGCTTTGGACCAAGATTTGAATTGCTTAAAAATATTTCAAGCCAATCTCTTAAATCAACATTTTAATGAATTAAAAATATTTGTACTGATTTGTAACAACAGTCTCAAAGTTTGTAACTGATTTGAAACAACAGTCTCGAATTATAAAACATGAGTCTCTCCAGACGAACTACAAGCTTACAATAAAAGAACGCTTACATATTCCACTCTTCAATCAAACGGAAACAATACCTGAACAATTAAACGATGACAGGGTGTCAGAAGCTTTTGAACCTAACAATCATGTTACGTTATTCAGGAATTCATAACAGAGATCAAATGATAGCGATCAAATCAGTTTATGATTGCACCGGCTCCACACCTGTACGCATACCTTTCCATCGAAGAGAAAAAAAATGGCCGCTGCCTAGCGTCATAAATCCTGGAAGGCGGACTCGTAAAATAGAAGTAAACAGAAAGCTACCAATGCATGTGCGGATTAAAGTGTAGCATAATATTCGATTCAATTTTTTCTTTCGTTTTCTTCCTCATTGTTTGCAACGCGTCACTAATTCATGTTCCAACCTTGCGATTAGTATCGTTCGCTTTTGGACATAGTAGAAGTCGATCGTAGAGTCGATACAGTTAATAATGGAAATCGACTTGTGGTATATATCGATCAAGTTTATTGTAGTGGAATCAATACACGTGTTTGAAACGAACAGTTATCGAATAGTAGTTATTTGTAGTAGTTGTTGTAACAAGTATAGAAGGTTGAAGGATATAGAAGTTGGTAGTGTGGGAGGATGCAATAGTAGTATAAATACTGTGAATTATGTGCTACTAATATGATGTACTATATTGCAGATGCCGTTTATAATATGTATAGTACATGATTAAATATTGTAATAATACATTATACAGGGTGTTCGGCTACTGGTGGGCATAATTTTAGGGGGTGGTAGCTGGGGTGATTCTGAACAACTTTTTCCTTTACCAAAATGCTGGTTAAAGCTTAGTTTTTGAATTATTAAGGAAAAACACGGACCAATCAAAGCACGAGGACTACACATGCGCAGACGCGAGGGCGACAGCTTCGAGCATAGTGGCTGAGCGTGCGTAATCTTCGCGCTCTGATTGGCCAGTGTTTTTCATTAATAATTCAAAAACTAAGCTTTAACCAGCATTTTGATAAAGGAAAAAGTTGTTGAGAATCACCACAGCTACCACCCCCTAAAATTATGCCCACCAGTAGCCGAACACCCTGTATATATGTATATTAAACCTATACATTAAATTCACAGTACAATATATTATACGTGATTAATGTATAACATATGATAAACTATATTATATGTTATATATCATATATTATACATTAATCACGTATAATATATTGTACTGTGAATTTAATGTATAGGTTTAACATACATATATACCATGCATTATTATAATATTTATTATATGTACTATTATGTACTAATATATTAATAGTATACTACTGTATATCGACATCCTTCTATTAACACTATTATACTGTAGACATGTGGTACATCGTATTCCATTTATCATACCATGCGTCACGTAACATGTAAGCTGCAGATATATGTATAATATCAAGGATATATCACGAACAGCGTATTATTTATCATATATAATATATCATGAACTGTAGATATGTATGTCATATTATAATATATACTAGTATATTTGATAGTTTGAAAATATACGAATATAAGAATTTAAGAATGAAAAATTTAATGACATATCCTGCACAGTATACTACATCATATACAATATGTCATGTACTATACATATATCGTACTATATATTATACCAGTATATTTGATAATTTGAAAATATACAAATATAAGAATTAAAGAATTTAAAAATTAAAAAACATGAAAATTAAAATATTTAAAAATTTGAAAATTTTTATGTTTTAAAACTTGTATCGTTAGTAATTTGAAAAGTTGAAAATTTCAAAATGTAGGAATTTAGTGGAAATATAGAAGTTTAAAAATCCAAAACCTTGAAAAATCAGAAATATAAAGATGTTCAATATTTGAATTTCAAAACTCACTTTACATATTTGCAAATTATCAAATTCGTAAATTTAAATAGTTAAGCAGTTATATATACAAAAATATCAAATAAATCTTCAAATCTGCAAATTTAAAGACATAGAAATATCAAATTTTTAGCAAAAATAATATCTAAGTAATAAAATAATTAGAGTATATATTTATAACCCCATAAAATGTTACGATCCATGGTATTAGATGAAAATTCATAAGATTCTATTCAATAGTCCAAAACGGTTGCAGTTTTCCCAAGATAGATGCAACTTTCACTACTTTAAGAACAATTCTCTAAGTTTTCCTTCTATGGGGAAGAACTCTCTCCCCTTTAAGGACTTCGATCCGAGTTCATCGCATTGTCCTTGACCTTCTTGCAAAGATACCCTGCCGAGAATACATCGCAACGAAATCGAAATCGAGATCCACAAACGGATAAGCATCGAAGAAGAAGAAGTCTCAATAGGGAATTGTCTCTGCTTTGCTGTTACACCTTCCGTCAACTGGTATTTCCATGGGCATTAATTCAGGACTTCAGATACTCTTAATAATTCTGATAATTTTTTTAATAATAATTTCTAACAATTTTGATAATAATTTTAATAATAATTTTAATGATATTTTGTAAGGCTTTTAATAATAATTTTAACGATATTCTATAACAATTTTAATAATAATTATAACAATCTCTAACAATTTTAATACTAATTTTAACAATGATCTCTAACAATTTTAATAATAATTATAACAATGATCTCTAACAATTTTAATAATAATTATAACAATAATCTCTAACAATTTTAATAATAATTTTAACAATATTCTGAAAGAATTTGAATAATAACGTTAACGATAATTTCAACAATTCTAATGCTAATTTACCCATTAATTTCTAACAATTTTAGTAATAATTCTGACGATAATCTCTAGCAATTTCAATAATTTCAGTGATATTCCTCGCATGACAATTAGAAGATTATCTTGTCACTATTACAGAAATAAAATATGCAGTTTATGGAAATTTTACTTGTAGAGTTTATACAGAAAAATGTATGTAATGTTTCTGCAGCAAAGTATATATTTCTTTAAGTACATCATTAAACCTTCAAATCAATGTAAGGCGAAGTGGGGTAAGTGCAGACTGGTTTTTGTAAAATTGGTATTTAAACGTAAGTATTTTCAGTCTGCTACGTAAATACTTAACGCTGTCGATATCGAACGCTTTGTACAATTACTACTATTTAATTAATATTAACTAGGACCTTAATTTTTCTTGTACATTTTGATTTTGATAGGAAACTGTTTAAAATGTCAACTACTCTGCACTTTTCCCGAAAATGGTGTAAGAACGTAATTTGGAGTTAAATACTTTGAAACTTTATTTCATGTGCAATGGGGCAACAGCAGAATTATTAACAAATCTGCTATAAAATGCTTTTTACTGCATTGCGCAAGTACTATATACTGCAAACAAGTACTCTTAGCTGAAATATAAAAGGGGATATAGTGAAACAAAACATACTAAATGGAGAAATTTCGCTCATATTGTAATCAAAATAGCCTGTATACGCACTTGCCCTGTTTACGAACTTATCCCACTTCACCTTACATAGTAATTTCAGTTACGGAATAAAATAATAGTAATTCAAAATGTTTATTTTAATTGAACTTAGTTAATTAGTTTACAAATGAACAATAGCGACCTTCTAATAACTGTATTATTTCTATCTGAATACTGAAATATTTTTAACACCGCGTGTGTATCGCAAATATAAATAAATCAATATACAAACAAGTGTGAGTATAAATATATCATGTGTAAATTAGTGTGAATAAAAATATATCATGTACAAAACAATGTGAGTATAAATACATATGCAACTCGTGAGTATAAATATGTCATGTGCACATCAATGTGAATATAAATATATCTATGTGTAAATCAGTGTGAGTATAAATATATCACGTGCAAATCAATGTGAATATAAATATATCAATGTACAAACCAATGTAAGTATAAATATATCAAGTGTAAATCAATGTAAATACATATAAATACATTATGTGCAAATCCGTATGAGTATAAATATATCATGTGCAAATCAGTGCAAGCGTAAATACATCAGTGTGCAAACCAGTGTGAATATAAATATATCATATGCAAATCAGTATGAACATAAATACACCGTGTCCATAAATGTTTACACTGATTTCAAGATTAAATATTAATCATATTTATGATGCTAACGTTTGTGTTTTATTGCAGGTCTACTAGGGAGTCCATTACGTTATGTATAGATGTATCTCATTCAAGATTTTCTGAGATGCCATTGATACAATCACATGAGACATGTTGCAGAATATGTGGCAAGAGATTGAATACAGGTTTAAAATTTTACATGTTACCAGAGCACATGTTGAAGTGATTTAAATATTGAAATGTATTACACCTGTATTAAATGTTTATGTGAGGTTCAAAACTTAATGGGTAGAGGCATATGTGATATAACGCATATTTACTGTACCCAATTAAGAATTACGTATTTCATTTACTGCGTCCAATTAAGAATGTTTTGTTATCAGGGCAAACATTTATGGATACCTTGTATATCAATGTGTAAATCAGTGAGAACATAAATACTTTCTCTTGACTGCAAAATGTACTATTTGAATAAAAATAAATTCTCTGACATCTTAGTTATGAATCCAATCTACTCCTAAACATCAAGTGCTACTAGCGAAATAATAATAATTCGATAACAAACAAACGAGAAACGAAATAAACAATTTTCAAAGTAAAGAAAATAAAATAACTAACCCTAAAAACACATAAATAATGTAAAGCACATAAGGGGTGTTAATAAAGAAGAAACAGATCTACAAAATCAAAAAAAGAAACAAAATTTTTTTGAAAAAATTCTTCTTAAACGAACAAAATAAAGAAACCCAAAAAGACAAATAATATAAATTAAATAAATATCCTTTACACACTATAGATATAACAAGGGATGTCAAAACAGAAAGAATACTAAAAAACAAGAAATAGAATATACAACTGTACAACAAAAAAAAGTTGCATCGAACAATTTTCCATATAAAAAGCCTACAAGAATCAAGGAGAGAAAAAGCGCGGAAACAGAGTATAAAAAGAAGTGTCAGTAAAAGAGACCTCTTAGTAGCAAAAAAAAATGACGAGTCACATTTAGACGAGTAAAAGTAGGAAGATGAGCAGAGATCTTCTAAGGGGGCACGATAAGATGAGGGTGAAAGAATGAAACGAAAGGGAAAGTGTAAACGCGGAGGTTGAAAGGAAGATAAAAGGGGTTGTCGGTGAAAGAGAGAGGAGTCGAAAGAGAAAGAGAGTACGAGTAGACGATTGGCTGGCGAAAACGAGCAGAATGAACGACGATTTTCCCAGTGAAAAGGATGAGAAGAGGGTGGCCTAGATCGGGGATCTCACGCGGAAGAAAAGAGCAAACACGAGCAACCTGTTGCTGCACAATGCTGGGACATCTGTCTCTATTCAGGGGTTTCACGCTGTGAACATGTTGCAATTCCCCTAACTCGCGGTCATTGGCGTGAACGGAGTTTTTGTGGGGTGCAACTAGGTTAAGTACTGTGTTTTATTAATAGTAGAGAGAGGATTATGGAAATTTGCGGGGTTGAGGATTTGAAAAATTGGTGATTTGAGAATTTAGGGATATGAGGGATTGAGGATTTGAGAAGTTGAGAATTTGAGTATTTGGGGGGATAAGAGTTTCGGGACTTGAGTATTTGAACGTATGAGAAGTTGGGGACTTGAGTATTTGGGGATATAAGAATTTGGGCATTTGGAGATTGGAAATTTGAGAATTTGGGGATATGAGAGTTTGGAGACTTGAGAAGTTGGGGATTTGAGAATTTGGGAATTTGAGAAATTGAGAATTTGGGAAGTTGGGGAAATGAGTTTCGGGACTTGAGAAGTTGGGGATTTGAGGATTCGGGAATATGAGAAGTTGGGAATTTCAGAATTTGGGGATATGAGAGTTTGGGGATTTGAGAATTTGAGAATACGAAAGTTCGGAGACTTGAGAAGTTGGAGATTTGAGAATTTGGGCATTTGGAGATTGGAAATTTGAGAATTTAGGGATATGAGAGTTTGGAGACCTGAGAAGTTGGAGATTTGAGAATTTGGGAATTTGAGAAATTGAGAATTTGGGAAGTTGGGGAAATGAGAGTTTCGGGACTTGAGAAGTTGGGGATTTGAGGATTCGGGAATATGAGAAGTTGGGAATTTCAGAATTTGAAAATACGAAAGTTCGGAGACTTGAGAAATTGGGGATTTGAGGATTTGGGAATATGACAAGTTGGGGATTTGAGAATTTGGGAATATGAGAGTTTGGAAACTTGAGAGTTTGAGGACTTGAGAATTAGGAGATATGAGAATTCAGGGATATACGAAGTTTGAAGTTTGAGAACTTGGACTTGGAGGTATGAGAAGTTGAAAATTTCAGAATTTGGGAATATGAGAAGTTGGAGATGTGACAATTTGGGGATATGAGAAGTAGGAGATGCAACAGTTTGAGGACGTGGAAATTTGAGGATATGAAAATTAAAAACATTGAGAAATAATTATTTAAGTATTTGCGAACTTAAGAGCTTGAAAACCTGATATCCAAAAAAATTAGGTATTCAACGATTTAAGAATTCAATAATGTGGTAATTTACAGATAAGAAATTTGGAGACTTACAGACTAAGAAATTATTAAATTTGACAATAGTAAAACGCGATAAAAGAACTTTGGAACCTAAAAATTAAAAAATTTCTTAAACATACTATTTCATTCAGAAAATGAAAAGTTTGAAAACTATAGAATTGTAATAACGAATATACAATTAAATTCCTGTTAACCATGTCTAGTTTTAACCATCAGAATTAATTAGAACACATGTATTACCCGAATGACGTCGAACGATTTTATTAGAGATTCTGGGGAACGAAGAAAAATAAGAATCCTCGGAGGATTTTCTCAGTGAAAATTGATGATCAATGTTCTCCAGTTTCTGTTTGAGATTCTACGCGACGTAGCGGGCGTCACCTTGGAAATGTTGATTAAAGCCGATCGAAAGGCCGATCACGTACGAGAATCTCGCTTGTATTCGTCTCTTTTGGCGATCCGGAATAACGTGAGCCGGTGTCTACGAAAATAGCTTCATTTATTTTCCCGCCGGATCGCGTGGATATGAATTGAACGTTCTTGAACGCCGCGTCTGCAGCCGGATACTCCTTTCGATAGATATTTTCGGGCCCTCGCTCGAAAACACTTTTTGCGACTGGTACAAGCTGAAAATAATTGAGGAATCTCGGGCACGAGAAATGAATCAAATATCTGGAATGAAAACACATACCGTTATCTTTTACTACGAGATTCAACGTCAGATTTTTATTCAACTGTTTGCGTAAAAATGTAACATGATGTCATTCATTTTGAGATTCGATGCTACTAGCAATTCGTTTCTGAATTTTTAAGTGGAAATTATGATGATAATAATTATAGCAATTCGTTTCTGAGTTTTCAAATGGTAATTATGATGATAATAATTATCTTAAATTTCAGAAACCCCAAATACCACGAATTCCAAGAATTCCAAATTCCAAAAATTCGATATTCCAAGAATTCCAAATTCCAAAAATCCCAAATTCCAAGGGTTCCAAATTCCAAGGGTTCCAAATTCCACGGCTTTCAAATTCCAATCGTTCCAAATTCCAAGAATCCCAAATTCCAAGAATTCTAAATTCCAAGAATTCCAAATTCCGAGAATCCCAAATTCCAAGAATTCCAAATTCCAAAGGTTCCAAATTCCAAGGGTTCCAAATTCCAATTGTTTCAAATTCCAAGAATCCCAAATTCCAGAATCCCAAATTCCAAGAATCCCAAATTCCAGAATCCCAAATTCCAAGAATCCCAAATTCCAAGAATTCCAAATTCCAAGAATTCCAAATTCCAAGAATTCCAAATTCCAAGAATCCCAAATTCCAAGAATTCCAAATTCCAAGAATTCCAAATTCCAAGAATTCCAAATTCCAAGAATTCCAAATTCCAAGAATTCCAAATTCCAAGAATTCCAAATTCCAAGAATTCCAAATTCCAAGAATTTCAAATTGCAAGAATTCCAAATTCCAAGAATCCCAAATTCCAAAAATTCCAAATTCCAAGAATCCCAAATTCCAAGAATCCCAAATTCCAAGAATTCCAAATTCCAAGAATTCCAAATTGCAAGAATTCCAAATCCCAAGAACTCCAAATTCCAAAAATTCCAAATTCCAAGAATCCCAAATTCCAAGAATCCCAAATTCCAAGAATTCCAAATTCCAAGAATTCCAAATTCCAAAAATTCCAAATTCCAAGAATCCCAAATTCCAAGAGTCCTAAATTCCAAGAATCCCAAATTCCAAGAATCCTAAATATAATTGTGATGTTAATAATTGTAGCAATTCGTTTCTGAATTTTCAAATGGTAATTATGATGATAATAATTATGATAATAATGGTAACGTTATTATAATAATAACTATAAGAACGGTAATGATTTCATAATTTCCTATGTAAGTTTGATTCCCCAACTGCATGATTTTGCAACTTTGTTCGATGCTTAATAGTGTAGGTGTGTAATATTGAATTTTGTTGTAATAACGTGATATGATGTGACGCAGAACATTATTTTTAATTATAGCAATTGAAGTGGAGTGCAATAAGAAATTTATCGTCTAAATGTATTTATCTTTGAGGCGGTGATCGCAGACCGCATGATCGTAGAGTCTGTCTGAGTCTGGGGTCTCTTTGATTCTTCTTTTAAAAAAAATTCGTGTACCTTTAGGAATTACTTGGTAGCTCATTAGTTTTTAAATTTTCTAATTTCCAAAATTTTTAATATTGAGATTTCTCAACTCTTCGTTTTTCAATTTTCTTTAATTCATCGTTTGCAGATTTTTAAATTTCACACAAATTGTTTAATTCCTAATTTCCTACTTCACAAATTTTCCAATTTTCTAATTTAGGATCCTTCAAATTTCTTAATTTCCTCATTTCAAAAGTCACCTATTTCCAAATTTTCTATTTTTCTCAATTTCCATATTCTTAAATTTCCTGAATTTCTAAATTTAAAAACTTTTTTACATAAATTCTTGTTGAGGAGCTTTTCCATATAAAATCCTTGTTGAGAAACTTTTCTAGAGAAGATATTTGTTGAGGAACTTTTCTAAAGAAAATACTTGTTGAAGAACTTTTCCAGAGAAAATACTTGTTGAGGAACTTTTCCAGAGAAGATATTTGTTGAGGAACTTTTCTAGAGAAAATACTTGTTGAAGAACTTTTCCAAAGAAAATACTTGTTGAGGAACTTATCAAGATAAGAACCTTGTTAAGGAACTTTTCCAGATAAAATCCTTGTTGAGAAATTTTTCTATAATAAATCCTTCTTGAGGAACCAGGTAAAATCCTTGTTAAGGAACTTTTCCATATAAAATCCTTCTTAAGATACTTTTCCATGTAAAATATTTCTTGAGGAAATTTTCCAGGTAAAATCCTTGTTGAGGAACTTTTCCATATAAAATCCTCTTTAAGGTACTTTTTCCATATAAACTAATTCTTAAGGAACTTTTCCAGATAAAATCCTTGTTGAGGAACTTACCCGAAGAAATATCTTGTTGAGAGTTATTCTACAGAAAAATCGTAAATTTTTTCTGGATTACATCATGAATGAATCGCAGATTTACAATGAATCCACGATGTACTAAATAGTATTAGAATGTGGTGAACTCGTTCACAGGCAGCCATGAATCGAGCGTTTCTCGTCGAGCTGGAGACAGCCAGCAAGGTTTCGATCGATCGCATGGCCAAGCGCAACAGAGAGACCAAAGCGCCAAAATAAATCAATAAAATAGCGAGTTCAGCCTCGTATACATACAGAGAACGTGTCTATAATGTACAGTACCCTGACACTCTATTATAAACACACTATACTTTGTGAAATTTTCAATTTTTTTGAAGATTATTCATATTACTTTGCTTCCATTAAATTAATTAAGTATGAAGATAATGAAAGAATAGATATGATTTCAATCCTCGTATATTTTACGTTTAAATATCTTTCTGCTTTCAAACTTTTAAATTCGTGAATTAATAAATTTTTTAACTTTACAACTTTCTAATTTATGTTCTCAAATTTTTAATTTATGAATTCTTAGTTTTCAGACTTTCTACTTTTTTCATTTTCCAAATAAGTGTACGAATATATGTTCGAATTTTTTAACTTTCATATTTTTGAGTATTCAATGGTACTCCAGGTTCGAATATTTTGTTAATTTTCTCATGTTTAAATTTCCGACTTTTTCAATTTTTGTATTTTATAGGTTTCTAATTTTAGTTTCTAGTTTTCGATCAACAAATTTCGCAATGTTTCAACAATCAGATCTTCAAATTTCTAGATACTGCAATTCTACACCACATAACAAATCAATAGTATTCAAGAATGTTCACATTTTTCATATTTTTGAAACTTCCCAAATTTTTAATATTACTCAAACTTGTACATATGAACACTTTTAAATCTCCAAATATCTTAATCACTAAAATTCCTAAAATTCCATGTTTGGAAATTTCCACATTCTGAAAGTTCCAAATCCCTAAATTTACAAGATGTCAAATCTTCAAACCCCAAATTTTAAAATTTGGAAATCCTCAAATTCTCTCATTTCCAAAGCACGAAATGATGAAATTTAGAAATTTTAAAAATTCCAAAAATATTAATTTCCGAAACCCCAAATACCACGAATTCCAAAAATCCCAAATTCCAAATTCCAAGAATTCCAAACTCCACGAATTTCAAATTCCAAGAATTCCAATTTTCAAAAATTCCAAACTCCGAGAATTCCAAATTCCAAGAATTCCAAATACCAAAAATTCCAAATTCAAAGAGTTCCAAGTTCCAAGAATTCCAAATTCCAAGAGTTCCAAGTTTCAAGAATTCCAAATTCCAAGAATTCCAAATATCAAAAATTCCAAATTCCAAGAGTTCCAAGTTCCAAGAATTCCAAATTCCAAGAATTCCAAATTCCAAGAATTCCAAATACCAAAAATTCCAAATTCCAAGAGTTCCAAGTTCCAAGAATTCCAAATTCCAAGAGTTCCAAGTTCCAAGAGTTCCAAGTTTCAAAAGTTCCAAATTCCAAGAATCCCAAATTCCAGAATCCCAAATTCCAAGAATTCCAAATTTCAAGAATCCCAAATTCCAAGAATCCCAAATACCAAAAATTCCAAATTCCAAGAGTTCCAAGTTCCAAGTTCCAAGAATTCCAAATTCCAAGAATCCGAAATTCCAAGAATTCCAAATTCCAAGAATCCGAAATTCCAAGAACTCCAAATTCCAAAGATCCCAAATTCATTTCTAAACGTCCACCTCCCCCGAATTCAAAACTTCAAATTCCGAACTTCCCAAGCATCTCCACAAATTCTCTATCCCCTCAAACTCTCAGACCCCAAAACCAAACTCCCAAATTTCAAAAATCCGAAATCGCCAAACAATCCAGTAGGAAACTGTCCAATCCGGTGGTCCCCGTACACCACATACGTAGCCTACGTCTCGCATACGCGCGGTTATACGGGCTGTGACGCGCAACAGACGAGACCAGACCAGGGAACTCGAGCGAGGAAAGGAGAAGTCGAAAGAGAGAAGGAGAGAGCGAACAGGGTAAAGAGAAGAGAGGCAAATAGTGGAGAGGAGAGGAGAAGAGAAGAGAGGAGAGGAAAGGCGAACGAGCGAGCGAGGTCGAGACACGCGGCAGCTGTCTGGCGCCAGGGTCCCCCTGTTCCCTCAAACAGTCGCGCCGAATGCCACCCACCTTAGCCGACCTATTGTGCCATTCTGAAACCTGCATCCAGGCTTTCCCTCTCTTTTCTTCCCGTTACCTACTCCACACCCGAGAGTCCTGCCTCCAGGACGCACGCCGCTTCTTACCGTCCGCTACTGACAGAGATTTCACGTCATTATTTATTATTAATGCCCTTTGTTCCCTCCCGTATCGTATATCAACCAGTTATGTTCAAACCTTACTAGCTATAATACTTCGACACTGCGTATACTATTTAAGGTATATTTGACCGGTTTTTTGAAAACGTACGAAAATAAGGTTTTGTGTAGCTTTGATGATGGATGCCACATATGTCGGTTGAATTTTAACGCTAAACCTACCGGCATGTGTTCTTAACTTGAAATTAAAAATGAAGTTAAAAAATAGATAAACAAATGACGAAACATAAGTTAGTGCATACATTTATTCTTTATCCTTTGATGAAAGGTATCACATCTGTCGGTTGAATTTGAACACTAAACGTACCGGAATATATTCTTAACTTGAAATTGAAAATGTAGTTAAAAAATAAATAAACAAACGAAACATAAATTAGTGTACACATTTATTCTTTGTCTTGATGAAAATCAATGCTGATTTGAAGGAATGTATTTTAATGAAATGTGTACCTTATAATAAGAAACTTATGGAGCAGTCATTTGACCAGTTTGGTAGTTTTAGTGTTAGGACAATCACCTGTGGAGACTGGTCATCGAATTACCACAACTTTTCAGAATTTTTCATGTTTACTGTAAAATTAAAAGGTTGCAATTGGAATGACATCATTTGTTAGCTACTAACATGTTAGATACTTTTCGAAAAAGGAGAACCGTTTCCAATTAAGGTGCTGGGGTAAGTGCCGAGAGGTCAAACTCAGTCCTCTTATCAAAGGCATCCCTGCCTCCCCACTACGTGACCAGATCCTCCAGGAACAACGTCCCTATTCGACTAAGCAATTCAATAACAAGCTATCTATCCTTTTCTACAATCTCAGAAACTAACAAAACACACTTTGCGACACCTGATGACCATACGACTCCAAGTCAATAGCCATCATCTATCGCCACACTTGGCCTCTCATAAACGACCTTTCGCTTAGACCTCACACAGGCTATCCCTATCATAAATCGTCCAAAGACAAAATAGCACAGGCTAATTGCCCCCGACAACCCTCCAAAATACGTTGACGCTAACAAACATGGTGCACTACTGTACGTAACATTAACATATGTTAATATCTTGGATTTCTACCCTTTGCTTTTACTTTCTACACTTTATTTTTATATTTATTTTACATCTTCATTATTTTTCCAAATATTTTTAAATTAAACATTTTCCCAAATATTTGCAAATTGAATTCTCTTCAACTGAGATAATGTGGTTGGAGAGTTGTACTAGTCTTTTAAGTAGATTCCATCCACCAGATTTGACCTCACTTTTAATACTTCGGCCTAACGAGTTCGCACAGTCCTTAATCGCTCATCACCCACACAATTTGATTATTATCACGATAGTAACAAATCGACTGCTATATATATGTATGTCGTCATGAGCGTATTTAGCAATAATTTACATGACCTAAGACAATTTTTCACGTATGACATAATGTTATAGCCGTTAAAGTGAAATTTTCGTACGTGGTCCTAATTCGATGGGACTGTATGATTAGTATTATAATAACTGAATGTCTAAACTCATAAAGAGACTATAAAACTCCATTATGACTACTTACGTATGTAAATGGGCAGGCTAAACCGTGCCAGATATAACTTTTTGTCAGAATACTAGAAAAAACCATCACGACCACTCATTCTTACAAAGGCACAGGCTAAACTGTGCCAGATACGACTTTTGTCAGAGAATAACTGTCTTAAAATGGGGCAAAACTCCCAGAAAAATTGTCAAAAGTGCGGAAAAGTGGTTAACGAGGGGTTTGGTGGGTGGAGAACTTCAGCCAGCAAAAGCGTGGCTTTGTGAAGTAATAGCAGTTATACTTCTGTTTCCTTAATGTTTTTGTTGAGAAGAGCTGTATGGTCTAGGTAAAATAATTTATACATACATTGCGATCATTTCAAGAATAAAATATATTTCTGGTAGTATAAATCAGCTACTACCAGACAGAGGGTATTTCTTTAACTTGATAAGGGTTGTCAACTGAAGCATTTATTCAATTTTTAAATACACTTTTCTAATTTGTAAATATACTTTTCAAAATTTTAGAACTCCATAGTGTATGAGGTATAAATTTACGATATTTTCAAGTAATTGAGTTCTAAATTTCGAAAGTTTATAAAATTTTGATGTTTCGAGTTCCTAAAGTTTTGGAGTTATTAAGTTCCAAAAATTGTAAGGTACGAAGTTAAAAAATTGCAAGGGTTACATTACTTACAATTGCATTATTTACTAATTACAAAGTTTGCAACGTACGAAAAATTGCAAATTTTAAAAGATAAAAGTATCCTAATTTTAAAATATCAAATTCCCAAAATTTCAACATTCCAAAGAAAGACATCAGGGTTCTAAAATGAGAAAGTGCCGAAATTCCTAAATTTTAATATTTCAAAAACTAAAGTTGCAAAATCAGAAAATTTCTTAATTATAGTGCCAAAAATTAAAAGTTACAAAGTTTCAAAATTAAAAGATCACAAAATTCAGAAATTTTAACCTTCAAAAGTTCAAAAACTCCAAGGTACCTACATGTGAAAGTTCAAAATCTCTCAACTTCCGTAATTCAAAAATTTGGAAACTCCTAAGCCCCAAAATTGGTAAATTCTAAACCTTCAAAATGTTAGAACTCTAAAATCACGAAATATCAAAATCTCAAACTTCCAAAATTCGAAAAGTTCAGTATCCCAAACTCCAAAATCCCAAAATCCAAAAATTCCCAAAACCTCAACTCCCAACCTCGAAAGTCCCGAAAATAAAAAATTCCACAGTTCCAAATTTCCAAACTTCTTCCATTCCAAGCCCTCGAACTCCCAAAACCCGAACATTCTAAACGTCCATAATTTCGTTCTATTCTTCACCAAAAACTAAATGATATCTAGTACTGCCTACTCAAGGATCCTCCAATAACATTCGCAACATCTAAAATTTCGAATTCCGTGTTATTCAAAGGTTATCGCCATTTTGAACAGTGTTATTCAAGGGCAGCCGCCATTTTGAACCGTGTTATTCGAGGGTTATCGCCATTTTGAACCGTGCCATTCGCGACTTCGTGCAATTCAAGTACCACAATATTCGAGGGATGCACCACGTACGACATATAGAATCGTACATTTCGTCATCGACAAATTTGACAAAGAACGAACCGAGTGTTTTGCATCAACTGTTCTTCAATCGCAGCAATATGATTAGAATCATAAGGTGCCTGTTCGGGCTCTTTTCAGTATGTTAGATACGTAGTCTCTTGTTTATGGAATGCTGTTTGACCGATTGCCAGCAGATTGAACGGATACTTCGGTAGAGGTAGATGATCATTGTTTGCTTTAAGTATGTTAAATTAATGTGTTCGAAGTTGTTTGCTTACGCAACGACGTGTAATCTCTTTAAGAAGAAGACGATGACGGTGCTTCATTAAAATGCATTGAATCTGACCAACACATGTAAGGTCACTCATCATCGAATTTATAATGATTTCAATCGCATACGTTAAACGGACTAACAATTCATACTACGAAACTGTGATTAATACATCAATTATTAATGTTATACTAATTTTAAATCGTATTGTTTATTGTGATAATGCTGAATCATATTGTTAATTTTGATAATGTTAAACAAGTGTTGTTAATTCTAATGATTTCAAATTGCATTGTTAATTGTAATAGTTCTTAATTGTAATAATTTTAAATGAAGCTGTTAATTGTAATAATTTTAAATGAAACTGTTAATTGTAGTAATTCTAAATTGACTGTTAATTGTAGTAATTTTAAATTGACTGTTAATTGTAATAATATTACATCGTCTTGTTAACTGTAATGTTAAGTCATGTTGTTAATTGTATTAATTTTAAATGAAGCTGTTAATTGTAATAATATTACATCGTCTTGTTAACTGTAATGTTAAATCATGTTGTTAATTACATTAATTTTAAATGAAGATGTTAATTGTAATAATATTACATCGTCTTGTTAACTGCAATGTTAAGTCATGTTGTTAATTGTATTAATTTTAAATGAAGCTGTTAATTGTAATAATATTACATCGTCTTGTTAACTGTAATGTTAAATCATGTTGTTAATTATATTAATTTTAAATGAAGATGTTAATTGTAATAATATTACATCGTCTTGTTAACTGCAATGTTAAGTCATGTTGTTAATTGTATTAATTTTAAATGAAGCTGTTAATTGTAATAATTTTAAATGAAGCTGTTAATTATAATAATTTTAAATGAAACTGTTAATTGTAGTAATTTTAAATTAACTGTTAATTGTAATAATGATACATCGCCTTGTTAACTGTAATGTTAAATCATGTTGTTAATTATATTAATTTTAAATGAAGCTGTTAATTGTAATAATGTTACATCGCCTTGTTAACTGCAATGTTAAGTCATGTTGTTAACTGCATTAATTTTAAATGAAGCTGTTAATTGTAATAATTTTAAATTAGGCTGTTAATTGTAATAATTTTGAATCATATTGTTAATTACCATAATGTTACATTGTCTTGTTAACTTCAATGTTAAATCATATTGTTAATTGTAATAATTTTAAATCATGTTATTAGTTATAACAGTTTTAAATGGTGTTGTTAACAGTAATCATTTTAAATCGTATTTTTAACTATAATAATTTTTAGTTATACTAATAATTGTACTCATTTTAAATCGTCTTGTTGATTGAAATATTTTTAAATTGTACGGTTAACTGTAATAATTATAAAATACGTTGTTCGTTGCGAAAATGTTAATCATATTAATTACGATAATATCAAGCCAAGTTGTTAGTTATAGTAAAATACTTGTTATTTAATTATTCTTGGAATTCTACATATTTTTCTGCATAAATAAACCGAATTCTTCGTTTCGAGAATTGGTAAATACAAGTACACTGTCCCCTCTAATTGCCAATAAATAGAACAACACACAACGGTGCAATGTTTTGCAACAAAATGATAAATTTCGTTCAGTTATCTGAAAGGAATTCGCACCAGTCCAATGCCAACTTTCAAACTTAGTAGAATTAAATATATCAAAGTGAACGATTCACGTCATCTGATACCACGCCAATCTGTTTCTGTTCGAGAACTATAATTAAATAAGTTCCTGATAAAGATAGAGTATTGTCATTTTTAACACAATCATATAATTGTTCTTCAATATTCACTAATTTACTAGTTATATACTATTATTACATTCATTAATACCTTATTATTAACATTTAGTAATAAATGATACTGATACTTCTTTTTTATTTATTTCATTTGCTGACTTCCTGCTGTATAATTTCAGTCAAAACTATCCATAGCTATAATAATAAAACGAACTAAATGAAAATGTATTTTACAATATTTTTCAGCTATAGATATTTTAATCGGAAATTTCAAGTTAAAGAGTGTTCATTTGAATAAAGTTTGTCACATATGAACTGTGAATGCGTCACGAGTCAAACTGGTGCGTCACAACTCAAAGTACAGCAAGTGTGAAAATAAGTAAATATAATTGAACTTATAATTTTAAATTCAAAATTTTGTAATTGTTGAAACTATAGTTAATATTAAAGCTGCAAACTCAATGTATTCAATGTACAAATTCATTTTAGGTTCACTACATTTCAATGGCGATGTGCGTCACGTGTCAGACGCATCAAAGTACAGCAAGGTTTAAAATAAATAAATAAAATTGAATTAAATACATTTTGAATTTAGGAATCTGTAATTGTTGAAACTATAGTTAATATTAAAGCAGCAAACTCAATGTATAAATTCAATTTAGGTTCGTTACATTTCAATGGCGATGTGCGTCACGTGTCTGGGTCGATGTTGTAAGCAAAGTTGACCATTATCTCGTATAATTTTCATCGGTCGATGATTTCCACGTAACGGGCACGCAACGAGCGTTGTAGCTCGCGTGGTATCAGAGCGGGCAAGTTTCCTAGTGGCCAAAAGCGTTTTAGTCGTTCCACGAAACGGCAAACGGAGTGCAAAAGGAAAAACGAGCATAAGTTCGCGAACCGCGTGCGCTGCGTCACGCGTGAAAAGCTGGCTGCGTCACACAACGAATTTCACCGGAATCAGCGACAAAATTTATATCTTTAATTCTGAGCTAAAGCATTCAGTCATTTTCTATTGGAATAACGTTATGAAAGCAATGGAAAAGTTGAAGATTAAATATTAGTTTATGAACTATTCATATTATGAAGTATTAGTTTATGAACCATTCATTTTATGAAGTATTAGTTTATTCGTTTAGCATTTTAATGAACTCGTAGTTTATTAGCTTAATCAGCTGTTAGTTTATTAGTTTATGAAATATTAATGTAATGTACTACTAGTTCATCAGCTAATAACCGTATGAATCTTCACATGAGATGTATAACGAACTATTAAATTATCTTATATATTAGTTTATTGGCTAATAATAAGTAATGACCGTATAAATCTTCATGTGAGCAAGTGTAATGAATTATTCGATTGGCTAATGGCCGTATAAGTTCATATTCCAATCCAAATCGCTGCTACCAAATCCCGGTTTCACAAATTCAATCCATTTTGTGTTTAAAACTATTTTCCTTCGAATCTAGTACTTTTTTAACTACTATACTTGTTCTGTTTATACAATAACTATGCTTGATCACCAATGATATCTATTTCATAAAAAGAGGAACCTCACATTTTTATGTAACTTAGCTACAAGCAAAATAAAAGCACGCAGACAGAATATTTTGAAACACGTCAGATAATACCAACATTGATAAATAATCATTACAGGCAGCTGATAAATTAATGAAGTCACTATCAATTATTATTAACACGTCACACTATGATTTCTTCGGTAGATGCGACATGTTTCAACATGTTTCAATGCTGCATTTGCTGCTGCAATGTTATAGACTAAAGAAAGCTAAAATAACAGATCTATTTTGCATTCAACGATCGCTAACTGTACAAACTACAATTAGACTTAAATTGAACATTCAACCGTACTAAAAATATAAGAAAGGTTTACGATACTTGAACTGCGAATGCGTCACGAATGTAGCTCGACATTATAGTGCAAGGGGTTAAAGTAGTTGTAATACAATGTTGTAATACCAACAACTTTGAACTCGTATATTTCTAACAAGGAAATGATACACGTTTTTGAAGAAACTTTGATAAAACTCGTTTTTGATCAAAATCTAAGCTGTTATTTTTGGAAAAAAACAACGCTTTTATTCGAGTGTATCTACTTATGATAAAATGGGGAGAAAAGCAACTTAATTTATATAGAAAAATTCTTTTTAAAAGCATTTTACATGTGTACAAAACTACACCTGTCTAAAGAAGCAGCATAACCTTGATATCAATTTGTTAATTTCTTCAGTAGTTTGGATTCACAAGCAGTCACAGCACCCTCCGACAGAAGGGTTGCTTTTCCTCTTAAAGTAAAAAGCTACACCAACGAATTACAACCATATTATAAACTCCAGCAGAAGGGTTGATTTTTCTCTCAAGATAAAAAGGGACACCAACGAATTACAACCATATTATAAAATCCGACAGAAGGGTTGATTTTTCTCTCAAGATAAAAAGGGACAACGAACTACGACTATACACAGGTCTAATCGCAAAGTTTCATAAAAATCCCTATCACCGAGATTCCCATACAAGATAATTCACCTATCGATTTCAAGGAAAAGGCACCCAATAAAAGCATATCATACGAATTTGAATTTGTTCATTTTCGCAGACGTTTTCGTCGAAAGTGCGTCAGCTCGTTGGTACGCGCGTGCTAAGGAAATTTGTTGCTCGGATGCGGCAGAGGAGCACGTTCGTTGGTATTCTCGTATGGCTGTCGTATTTAAACGTTCCACGTCCACCTAGTCCGGGGCCCTTTCTTTACGAGACACACCGCTTATTTTTAGAGCAAACGATATTGCTCGGAATTATGCAGCTGCCGCGACGAGCATTAAATCTCCCGACAAGAATGTCGATCTTTGACCTTGCTCGCAACCTCGCCTCGCTAATCCTTCGTTCCACGTAATCGTGCTTTTGCATCGGTGCGTGTTAACCCTTTCGCCACGGTAACGTCCGATCGACACGCGTTATCGTCCCGCGTGCGTAAATAAAATCATTTCGGTTCTTTTAACTTATCGTACGTGTGCGCAATTTCGTTCCAGTATTAAGCGTGGTTTGTTTAATCCTTTGCTACCGAGGGTGAGTGGAATGGTCGAACGTTAAATGGTCATTGCGTACCGAGGGTAGCAATGGTCGTTAAGTAATTACTACATGCGTGTCTGGTAATTTGACGGACAAACTTATGGGATCCGTATTGTTTCCGGTTGCCAGAAATGTATAGTCCCTGGACATACCACTACAAATTTTCAGCATTTTTCACGATTACTCGGATATATGGCATTTGGCTTTTTGAGAATTTAAAATTTCGAGATCTAGGGAATTCGAGGATTATGGGATCTTGAATTTACGCAATATTTAGATTTCAGGAATTCGGCCAATTGGAATTTTATGAATTTGGGGATTTCGGATCTAGAGAGTTTCGAATGTTCGAATATTTCACATCTAGGGAGTTTTGTTCTGGAATTATGAGTCTAGGGAATTTTTCTCGAGCATTTCATATCTAGGGAGATTTGTTCTGAAATTTTTGACCTAGGGAATTTTGCGCGAACATTTCGGATCTAGGGAGTTTTGCTCTGAAATTCTGGATCTAGGAAATTTTGCTCAAGCATTTCGAATCTAGTGAATTTTGTTCTAAAATGTTGGGTCTAGAGAATTTTGCTCGAGCATTTTGGATCTAGGGAATTTCGTTTTGGAATTTTTGGTCTAGGGAATTTTGCTCGAGTATTTCGAATCTAGGGAATTTGCACGAAAATTTCGGATCTAGGGAGTTTTGTTCTGGAATTTTGGATCTAGGGAATTTTGCTCAAGCATTTCGTATCTAGGGAGTTTTGTTAGGGAATTTTGTTCGAAAATTTCAAACCTAAGGAATTCTTATTCGACAATTTCGGATCTAGGGAATATTTATCCGAATATAAGGAATTTTGTATATAGGGAATTTATAAGTTTAAGTAATCTGAGAACTACGGATTTTAAAAATGTGATCATTTGGGAATTTGATAAATTCGAATCTAGGGAATTTGGAAAGTTCGAATTAAACAAATTTGAAAGTAGAAGAATTGGAAATTTCATATCAAGGGAAATATTTCAGTCCTTGAAATTTAGGAAATTGTTAGTTTAAGAATGTAAAAGACTTGTAACTTACAAATGTAGAAATCGATGAATTTGTCATTTTGAAAATTAAAACACCTTTCGAATTATCAATCGTGAATTTCCATAATTAACTAAGTCCCACGTGTGAAATAACCCATACATTCCACGCAATTTGCACCGTTCCCGGAAGTGAGTATAATCCTTCAGAATAATCTTAATTTATGAGAACAAACAGCAATAAAAAAAAGGCCAAAAGCTGAACGAGTATTTCAATGTCAACGAAATTGAATAAAAACGTCAGATTTGCAGAATATGGCGTGAGAAAAGTGAAACTGGTAACTCTGTTCGTTGAAAGATCTCTCAGAAAGTCCTGGACGAACCTGCAAACCAGTTCAGCCGGGAGTCTCTCTGTTCTGTTGGACACACGGAAGTGAAAAACGCGGCGAAAGACGAAGAGAAGAAATCGTTCGTAGCATCGTTCAAGGTTAACCACGTGGATATAGGCGTAGCCAGCGACCAATGGCGTAGCCCAACAATCGATGTATCCATGGAACAACCGTTAAGCCTATAATGAACGTCGTTTACACCGTGTACATTTTTTCGTTCAACGACTGTTAACACGCTCGTACATTCTTCTTCTTCGTCATCGTTTCGACATTATTACGCGTTTAAAGGATTTTCGACCTTGAACAAATTTGTTTCATCGTCTGATGAATGCTAGATACTTTCAGATCTACAATATACCTATCGTGATAGTGAAATTGTGAAACTGTGAATATTTTTACTTGTCAATTTATGAGTTTATGTAACAGCTTTTGGTAAAATATACTTTTATGTATGTAGTAAATAAATGCATGTAGAATATACATTTCATAGTACCTAGTAAACATATGTATACAGAAATGTACATAGTAAACAAATGTATATAGAAGACATATTTCATAAAACCTAGTAAATAAATGCATACATGCACATCTGGTAAATAAATGACTAAAAGCAAAGGGTTTATCGATGATTTTATAGGTTACTTGTCTGATCGATTTACTTAAAAAATTAATTAAAACACAATTGTAATCAAAATGAAAATTAAATGAATTTAATTAAAGGGCAATTTTAATCAGAAAGCTAGATTAAGTCATTTACAATCTAAAAAATCAAAATGAAACTAAATAGATGAATTTAAATTAAATCGAACAAAAATCATGTATAACTCTTGTACAAAAAATCAAACAATAAAAATAAAATTATAATATATCATTATCAATCAAATGTATTTCATGAATTTAACAAACATCTATTCTGGAATAAGGATCTCCTTTGCTATGGTGTCAACGATAACGATGCAGTTTTTTCCTCATGAAAACGGCATTCTGGCAGCGAAACGAGCAGGATAAGGAACATATACCGGGGCTCAAAGGGTTAAGATCAACGAGCTGGAAACGCAAGTGGGACACTCGCCGGTTTCCTTTTCTATACGGAGTCCGGCATTTTCTTTCAGACAGCAGAGATAGACGCGAGAAAAGGGTATGTATAACCTTGAGGACATAGTTACCTTCTCCGTTGGTGGTAAGGGAGCCGGGAAGTGGCAGGGGTGTGCTGTTTTTGCACCGACGTTGATCCCCTTCGCTGGGCGCACGATCTGAAAATAAACGGCAACCCCTTTAGTAGCTTCCCCAACTACGAGCATCTTCTTCATTCTTTCTACCGTTTTTAGCTATCGGATACTACGTTAAGGCGCGCCTATATTATGCTAGTATCTGCTAGTGATCTTGATAGTAGGTAGTTTTTACGTTTCTTGGATTAGGTCGTTGGAAAAAGAACGCAAGAAAGAAACAATTTTTCTTCCGAAATATACAAAATTATATGTCCACAAATTTCTGGATCTACAAATAGATAAATGTCTGAATTCAAAGGTTAACAAATTAAATCCTGAAATTCTTACATCCTCAAATACATACATCTTCAAATCCCTAAGAGCCCAAGTCACCAGATATCCAAGTAGCGAAATATCCAAATTCAGAAGTTCCTACATCTCCAAATCTTTACATTGTCAAATAGCTAAATTTCCAAATTCGTGAATCCTGAAATCCTCACATCCCCAAATACCTACATCTTCAAATCCCTAAGAGCTCAAGTTACTAGACCTCCAAATAGCGAAATGTCCAAATTCAGATGTTCCTACATCTCCAAATCTTTACATCGTCAAATAGCTAAGTTTCTAAACTCGTGAATACTGAAATCCTTACATTCCCAAATACCTATATCTTCAAATCCCTATATGCCCAAATCTCTAAACCACCAAATAGCTAAATTTCCAAACTCGTGAATCCTGAAATCCTTACATCCCCAAATACCTACATCTTCAAATCCCTAAGAGCCCAAATCTCCAGACCTCCAAATAGCGAAATGTCCAAATTACCAGTTTTTCAAATTTCTAAATCCTGAAATTCCTACATCCTGAAGTACATCTTCAAATTCCTGCATTCCTTCATTCCTCTAAAGTCCTTACATCACCAAATCCCTATATTCCCAAATCCATACATCCTCAAATTTCTATATCTCCAAATATCTAGATCTTCAAACAACTAACTTCCCAAGTTCCTAAATCCTGAAATCCCCAAATTTCCAAACCCTCGAATCCTTAGACTTCTGTGCGCTAATTTTCACATTCCTGGATTGCCAAATTCCTCACATCTCAATTCTGAAATTCTCAAAAATCCTTAAAAGAAAATAGTGTCCTTTTTTCCTTGCCTTCTTTTTCCAACGATACACCTGATACTATAACCACAATAACCCATTTGATAGTTATAACATAAATCTACTCCCTGATTTTAAATCCTTGATGAATCAATATGACACAAAGTAGAATACACATGTCCTCTAAATGAAACGTACGATTAAACGGAAAAATGAATGAGCAGCTCGTTCGTTGAATTTTTCCCAAGTCTCTCTAATCGCCCCGTAGCGAATTCGCTATTTAATTAACGCGAATCGAATTGAATTCCCTGTTGTAACGTTTTCGCGCTAGTAACGCCTCGTGTATTTGCATCATACGCTTCTAGGAACGTATCTCCAGAACGTAGCTTTCCTCTTTCTTTCTGGTCCATAAATAAAACACGAATCTTCGCATCGCGATCGAATCTTGCAACGAGAAGTCTCTCTTCTTCTCGGTGGATGTTAACACTCCATTACCGATTCTTCGAAACGGTCTCGATGTTTGGTTTTCTGGTCAGCTTGGATTTGAACCTTATAAATAGCATCCATGCTTCTATATCGAGCTGGAGACGTTTCAACCCCTTGGTTTAATCTGTTGCAACTAGTTCCAGATGGGGGAACGTTTAGAATTGTTTCTACAAGATTGTTTATATCAGAAACGCGGAAAGTCTAGTGCGATTTGATGACATGGAAGTATTGAGCAATAACACTTATGTCAATTTGATTGTTAGACTTTGTTGAAAATGTCAGTATAGAGATTTGGTTCATATTTTCAGTATAAAACAGCTGGGTGTTATAGCTAACAGTGAGCGATTCCAAAACAGATTTGAAGATTGTGGATTTACACTTTTAATGACATAAACGTATTGAGGAATAACACTTATGGTATGTCAATTTAATTGTTAGATTTTGTTTAAAATGTCAGTATACGCGTTTTGTCCATATTTTCAATATAAAACAGCTAGGAGTTATAGTTGACTTTAAGTTATTCCAAAACAGATTTGAGGATTGTGGAATAACACCTTGGATGACATAAAAGTATAATGAAGTAACTTAAAGCTTAAGTTTTGTTGAAAATATCAGTCCACACATTTTGTCGATGCTTCTAATACAAAATAGCTGGGTGTTAGTTGTAGCAAATGAGAGATTTCAGAACAGACTGTGAAGAGTATTATGACACCTGAAATTTGGAA
Source organism: Megachile rotundata (assembly GCF_050947335.1). Taxonomy (NCBI): domain Eukaryota; kingdom Metazoa; phylum Arthropoda; class Insecta; order Hymenoptera; family Megachilidae; genus Megachile; species Megachile rotundata. The sequence continues at coordinate 5,963,330 of NC_134989.1, forward strand.
ATATGGTAATTTGGAGATTTTCAAATTCAAAAATTCAGAAATTCCCAAATTCAAAAATTCGAAAATTCAAGAAATTCAAGAAATTCAAGAAATTCCAGAAATTCAAGGAATTCAAAAAATTCAAGAAATTCAAAAATTCAGAAATTTTTGAATCGAAGTATCTATAGAAATTTGTGACATATACGGATTTGGAAAGTTAAGTGAGAACATGGAAAATTAAAATATCTAAGGATTTAAAAATTGTTAAATTTGATAATTTAAAAATAGAAATATAGGAAAATACAGTAGTAAAATTAGTATAAAAAAATATGTACACATAATTGCAGAAGAAGTACAAAAAACTTTAGAAATACAAATGCAGGAAGAGTGTGAAAAGGATAAGTATAAATGTAAAGATGCACCATAAATAAAAATATACGAATGTAAGTACAGTGGAAGGAAGATCTCATCACTCGTAAACGAGCAAAAATCACATAAAAACCCATCGGTCCGCATCATCCCGACACGTTAATATCGCAATCGATAATTGTTCATTTTGTTCTCTGAAGGAACTTTTACATAGACTTTAATCGAGCCATCGTAGCCCGAGGACAAAAACGACCACGTGAATTTCATGGTGAATCATGTTTCTCGAGGAAATTCGAGCGACAAGTGCAGGCTGCAAGAGAGCACAAAGGAGGTGACAGAATCGTCTAAAATAATGATTCGCCGTGGGCAGATCGTTTATCGTCAACGTGGCAAGAAACTTCAACTCTAACGTACGAAATGACCAATTAATTCGCTCGTAAGAATGCTATCTTCCATCTCGGCTGAACTTTCATGAACCTATGTCATTCGTAACTTGATTGTTTGCGAATGTTACGATAAATTTTCGCCGGCTACATCTATTGAGCTCGTACGCTAATTTCGTCGATCCTTACTGTCGCGTCAATGCTTTGTAGAAGCGGAACACTCATTCACAAAATTCTACGGAGGCAAATAAAGCGATTTATCTTCTCGATGCTATTTCTCGTGGATATGAATTTTCATCTTGATTATATACCTAGCAATTAAATAAATAATTGTGCTGTTGGATATATTCACAAATACTGGGACGCTGTATAGATTTGGGATGAACTAGGGATGTAGGTTCAGAATGAATTAGGGACATAGGGATCTACACATCCAGATATAAAGATTCAGAGATATACTAATTTGAGGACAATTTGAGGACAGTGTGTAGGTACATGTAAGTATATGGTAGGTATACATATGTAGGTAAATGGTGGTATACATATGTAGGTATTTTGAGATACAGGCATTCAGGGATTCTTTGACTGCCATGTCACTCACATATGTGACATATTAAACTTCCACACATTAAACTTCCATACAAACCTATCATCTGTATTATTAAGAATTCGTTCGCTAACCTAACTGAAGATATTAATATTAACTATTATTACCTTCAACTATCACAAAAAATTACGGAAATATTTGAGAAGATTTGCTAAAAATAAACATTAAATCTAATACAATTTTCGTTCTCCACTGCTTCAGCGTGTTAGAAACACTGAGAATTAAGTTCTGAATTATTAGATGAATAGAAATTTGGGGACATACAAATTTACAAGTATACGTCTCTGCAAATGTAGAAAGTTCGATAGATTGAACCAGATCGAAAGTTCATTATTAAAATATTAAGAGATCGATTTCTCAGAATTAGTCGAGCATCGTCCACATCGTAAAACACCATGCAAGAATTTGTGTAGCAAATCAGACCACACGCGCGGTATCTGCTGCACAGAGGAGACCTGGAAGATTTCTTGGACGAGAGAGAAGACCGGTTGTTTTAATGATCGTTACAGCACTATTAAGAACACTATGCAAAATCACCATCATTCTACATGGATGGAACTAGCTAAATCACCGAGCGTAAAGCAATGAGACGCTTGAAACGTAATAGCAAATTACTTGTGCACGGGGAGTCTGATTTGATAAAAATTTTAGTTGTATTATGAATGTAACTATTAATATATAATTGACTGATATACGTTACATTAAAAGTAACAATATACTATTTCTTATTTTATAGAACTTCAGTGTACTTCCTATTTTGCATTATTTATATTAATCAATTTATGATAATAATTAATGTAGAAGAAATTGCAGATTGAATGAAGATTGATAATATGATACGATGAATTCTGTATTGAATATTAAATAAATATTAGATCAATAAATATATCTAATTTATTTTTATACAACAAAAATATATAATAATATATATTAAATATATATAATATTATATATTTTATATATTAAATATATATAATATTATATATTTTATATATTAAATATATATAATATTATATATTTTATATATTAAATATATATAATATTATATATTTTATGTTATTAATAATATATTATAGTTATGAATATAAAATACATATAATAAAAATATTCAATTTGTTTATAGTAGTTAATTTCATACAAATAAATTTAAATTTCACTGTCAGGTGCCTATTGACTTTCTCTTTTCATTATAATAATTTCTACTAATTATTACTATTTCCCATCATTTCCAACATCATTTCCTATCATTTCCATTCTCCAAACTTCCTTTGGCAATAATATGTTATTTATAGTTTACCTCTTTATCTCAACTTTCTGATTAGCATTGTTGAATAAAATTTTGTCTAGGATATATTCATCAATTTTAGTAACACTGGCAATCGATGGTACAGTCACCTAAATATGAGCCAAAATATGTTATAGGTCCATAATACCTGATTTCTGCTATCAGTACAAATAAATCCTAGTTCAGTTTGTAATAAATACTCAATAAATATCAAACGGTCGTTTCAGTATATCAGTAAATCGCTAAAAAATACTACCTAAAAAGAAGTACGCAGTACAAAAAACAACCTCGATGTGAAAAATGAAAAATCAACGCAGCCTAATAAAAGTTTCAGAAAAAAACCTGTACGTGACCCGTCTAAGAATAGAAAAATGTAAATTTCCGTCTTAAAAATTCAGAATGGAAAAACGTGAATTCACGTGGTCCGTTAAGTGATGACACAAAGGCTCCATAATTGGCACTAGTTCTTGGCAAATATTCTAGCAGCAGGTCTAGCTTAGCAAATATTCGTTTGCCAAGGATCTTGGAAGGACTAGACCAGACAGAGGTTGGAAGACGGGATTCATTGACTAAAAGAGATGATGACGTCAGAGGACAACAAGTCGAAGGAGAAAGAGAAGAGGGCGGTCGCATTCTTGTTGAATTCCAGCGGCTCGTTCCTACGGGAGAAGCATTTCCTGCCCGGCTAAGCCCGACACCCCTAGAACCCAGTAACAGTAGCAAAAGAAGAAACGTGGCCACGAGATTCAGCATCCGTCAAGTATTTTTAGGTGGGACTTCATGGAAATATCCCTGCTCTCAATATGCGTCACGGAGCTGAAACCGGCCTCGGGGGCTTTTTAATTCTTTCGCGACCGATTCTAATCCTTTTCGACGAATTTATTTCTCTCTTAGGAATGCTTTCTGCTTGTCACTCGTTTAGACGGAAGTTTAACCGTGAAAGAATTAGAAGGAAATAAAGTTTGTGTTAAATGACGAGGGATTCTTTGGGATGTGATTCTTGGTCGTTTGAATAAAATTTAGTAGGATAATTGATTTATGTGTATAATTTCTTATACACGTTATATTTCATTATAATAATATAAACATTATATTAGAAATTACCTCTTATGAATAACCTCTACTATTCTAAACCCCGTATAAATATACAAAAATGTAATAACACATACATACTATTACATTCCAATATTTGTATGAATTCATTGCTTCTGAATCACCCTGTATAAATACCTTCATCAAGTGTCAAGATGAATCTCCACTATTACAAAACTCATATAAATAGACAAAAACAATTATTTCTAATAACCTATCACATAGTAATATATTTGTCCATTCATTGCTCTTGAATCACTCTGTATAAATATCTTCATCAAGTGTCAAGATAAACCTCTACTATTCCAAGACTCATACAAGTAGACAGAAAAAATTATTTCTAATAACGTATCAGCTAGCAATGTATTTGTCCATTCATTACTCTTGAATCACTCTGTATAAATGTCTCCATCAATTGTCAAAATATATCTCCACTATTCCAAAACTTATACAAGTAGACAGAAAAAATTATTTCTAATAATATATCAGCTAGCAATATATTTGTCCATTCATTACTCTTGAATCACTCTGTATAAATATCTTCATCAAGTGTAAAAATAAACCTCCACTATTCTAATAACCTATCACCTAGTAATATATTTGTCTATTCATTACTCTTGAATCACCCTGTATAAATGTCTCCATCAAATATCAAGATAAACCACTATTCCAAAACCCATACAAATATCCAAAGAAAAATTGTTCCTAATAACTTATCACCCACCAATATAGTTGTCTATTCATTACTCTTGAATCACCCTGTATAAATGTCTCCATCAAATGTCGACCTAAACCACTATTCCAAAACCCATACAAATACTCAGAAAAAAACTGTCCCTAATAACTTATCACCCAGCAATATATTTGTCGATTACTCTCGAATCACCCTATACAAATATCTTCGTCGAAATAAATCTACAGCTACGTGTATCACCGCCGAACCTTTCATCGATCTACCGATAATGAGTTAGAACGACACACGTCATTCTTCGACCAAATTTCTTTCATTTCTAACATCCTACGTGCCAAACTGCAAGTCGATCGAAGCACTCTGCAAATACGTACATAAACGTGTTTGCTCGCGATCAACGGTGGTAACGGGTTGCCAAGTTTACGTGTCAATTTATTCGTTATCGGTGGCTAAATATTTGCACGCTGATTGTCCTCGATCCCATCTCGGAGTTTTGTAACGCCCGGTGAAATTTGTACAACGAACGTGCAAACAGGAACAAATCGTTTGTCTTACGTGTTTTCCGTTTATTTGATCGCCTTGTTTTCGACTCGCGTTAGACGACAATTGCGAATTTTCATGTAAAATCATTTCGGCAGATTGCTGTTGCCGAAACCTGCAAATGTTTCATTTCGCGTTTAATTTGCTATTAATTTTGCAAAAGTATTCGCAATATTTGTGGAAACAATTTATACGTCTGAGAACTTTCTGTGTTTCATTTTTTAAATTTATTTTTGATGTAAAAATAATTAACCTTGTGTACTTGAAGGTATTTTTGCTGTTATCAGATGTCAACCTTAAAATTTTTATTTAAGAAGTTTGCCAAATTCTTTCAAAGCCACTATTTTGCTATTATTAATTACCATTATTGTCTCTTCCACTGTTTGTACATCATAAGTATAATATTCCAGATTTAAAAAATATTGATTTCAATTTATTAAACCAAATGGGGAATGTGCGTCATCTTTCAAGTGCAAAGGATGAAATCACCGAATTTCAAAATTTCATTAACGAATTTGCTTACACAACTACCATCTTATAAAAAAATTTTACATCATCCCACACCAAAAAATGAATATCTTCATACAAACAGAAATTGTATTTACACTTTGTCAGACGTCAATTGTGGCAGACATTAAACATTGACAAATAACTCTAATTGAGAACATACGCTGGCAAATTTCCATAATTTCACAAAATAATTAAGATAATTGTCTAAAAATGTTACTACGTTATCTAAATATGTATAGAAAGTTTCAAGAACAGAAAACAATATTGAAAGTTCTTTATCTAATAAATCGCGTAGACAGCACCGAATAGCCCGTAAAATTTTGTATTTTAAAAAAAAAAGAGCAAAGGAAGTTACAGACTCGTCTGATATTTAATCGTCTGAAAGTAACCGGTGCCGCTTCCGAGTACCACACACGACGGTCCCCCAGGTATCTGCTGGTACCCCGACACAACCTTCTCGTAATTCGAGTTGCGGTGCATCGAGGGTCAGCCAACAGAACACCCGTTCACGAAACAAAATCCATCGAGATGTACACATTGGCGAAATGTTCCTTTGGTTGGGGACACATATGTATAAGTATACACATATGGACACAAATGACAGCTTTCATATTCCTAAGTTTTCGTGTTTTGTAATTTTCAAACTTCCACATTTTCACACTTCCTAACTTTTAAATTAACGAATTTAGAAATTTTTTCATTTTCAAATTACCAAATTTTTAAATGGCTAAACATTGAAAGGGTTTAGCTGAATAAGATGGTGAAATTTTATGACCAAATCCCTTAAAACAAATAAAACCACCCAATATGTCATTTGATAGTATATCAAAAAAAATCTCACATTAAATTTCAATCCATATCTTATCGAGGAGGAGCTTAGTAAAAGAGAAAAATCGAGATCCCAATTTTTGCACTATTTAATTTCATACAAAGATCCAGATTTTACGATTTCACAAAATTGAAACCTCACAAGATGGAAACATGCAAGTTTTTGCAGAAATTTTTTCATATTTCATTTTTCCAAAAAAGTGCCCTTTACGAACCTAGATAATTGTACAAAGAATATTTTGGAAAAGAAATCTTGACAAAATATTATTTCTTGGTTTCAAATTCCTGGCAAAACAGAATCGCATTTTTGGGAAGCAAAAACTTTCCTTGCTATTACTATCTTTACCTTCTGACCAATACACCATGAGATGAATAAATAGCTTATCAATTTTCCACCAGGGGTCTTAAAACCCCCCAAAAATGATGCCCATAGTATGCGATCAGCAGAGTGACCCTTATTCCGGAAACCGATGTGAGCAGTTCGGTAGTAGAATATAAGGTCGTAGAACGATCAGGAGGGCAAAAGGAGGCTACGGAATGCGAGAGCCACTCCCGCGAGGCTTGCTTCGTTGAGTAGCGCCAACGAGAAGCCGAAAGACAGAAGAAGAGAGAAAGAAACGAAGAACGTCTCTGCAGAGACCACGAGAAAGAAGAAGACGAGCAAAGAGTGCGTGCTTTGGAGTTCCTTCGTTTTGCTCGAAAGAGAGACGAGCAGACGAAAGAGAAGAGATGCAAAATAGTCTTGAGATATTACTGTATGTAGATCGCACTGTACGAAGTCTGAACTGGCGTAGAGTTCAAGGGATGTTGGTTATGGACATATTATTGATATTTTATTGATGGGTACTGATTTGTGGAGAAATAATATAAACTAAGATAGTGATTATTAGATAGTATTAACCATTTGCACTATGTTGAGTTTCATCGTCACATTTGTCTTGAATCTTATAAGTAATTTAGATAAATATTTAAATTGGATATTATCATTTATTTACTACTTGTAATAAAAAAAAAATGTATTTATCACATACTCTACCCATTTATAATACATTTTATTGAGAACCCCTTTTTTGATCTATTTTGTACATTAAGGAGTAGATAAGTAAACGAAATTTCTGGAGTGCAAAGGATTAAGACGTTAATTTTTATGAGTACACCTTCTACAAATACGCAGAATATCTAAATTTTCAGCTCCTGAATATTTCATTTTAGAACAGAACCGTCAGATGTCCACAAATAGTAAACCCAAAATGAAGAACAATTGTCATGAACTCTCAAATGTTTACATGTCATACTAATTGTCTCTGTTAGTCTTACGTTGGAATAAATAAACACAGCTTACTCGACAGAAATTAGTATTTAAATTATTTAAACTGAAATCTGAACTATTAACTTCCCGACATAGATCAGTATTTATTTACAAAGAATGTTCAGCTACATCTTCAGATATTTGGGATTATGTGATGAAAAATAAACACGTGTGGAATGTAATTGAGTAAGTAATTATATTTAGAAACGAGGAAGATCTATTGAAACTTGGTGAATAGGGAGAATAATTTAAACTAAACTGAAGGAACGGCATCAGCCATACCTGGAGCAGGTCCCGAACCCTAATTGACTAATAGGTATAAAGAATGTGGGGTTCTCCAAAAGGGGTATAAGCGTCAATGCTTTATTTTAACAGAAATAAATAATGTCTAATGTCAATAGAACAATACTATCTAAAAAAATAAAATTTATATCCTTGACTTGTCCACTTACGAAAATCTAATAAGTAACAACAAAATATCCAAACCAACATTATGTGTAATATGTATAAGTACCCTACGAAACATTTTTCGCTACTTCCGCGATCAGAATGTGAAAATCGTATTTAATTATAAAATATTGACCCCAAATTGTATTACGCTTAATAGAAAGTGTGAGTTATCTTTCAAGCGCAAAGGGCTAACTCTCGCGAACGATGCTGTACTTCGAGAGGTATACTCGAACGGCGTAAATCAGCCTTAAGGGCAAGTACATAGGAGCAGGGTGCTTAGCGCCAGGTAAAAGGGAGGGGCTGAGTACACCGGTAATACGATGCTCCTCCGGATACACAAGCATCGCGGTGGGCGCCTGTCGCCTGACTTTTATACTTCTCTGCTTGTTTCGCCGTCCTTGATACGCTTCTCTCTTTCTCTCTATCTCTTCACCTTCCTCTCTCTTTCGCTCTCTTTCAATCTCCCTGTTTCTCTCCACACGTACGCTATCCTTGTCGCTGTTTCTTCGATACCTCATCCTTTTCCGTTCGCCGAGTATACCCCAGCCAGTGTCCTCTTTCTCGCAGTCTCCGGTAGTGATGGGATTGATACGATACATATTGATGATTGTCAAACAACTTGGTAATTAAGTACGTACAGTCAAGAACAAATCTGACTTCCCTATGAAGAATATCGCGCTTAACGATGGAAAGGTACATTCGTACAATTTTAGGAGTTTTTGAGGATTTCACAATTTGGGGTATGAATATAAGGGAATTTCGAGATTTTGAAAGTTAAAGATATAGGAATTAGGGAAAGTAGAAATTTGGGAATCTGAGAACGTTGAAAGTTAGTGATTCTATGATATAGGGATTTTGGAATTTTGGAATTTTAGGATTTTAGGAATTGGGGATTAATGGGATTTGTCGATTTTGGGATTTGGGGATTTGGGGGTTTTGGGATTTTGAGATTTGGGGATTTTGGGATTTTAGGAGATAGGGATTTTGAGATATAGGGATTTTCGGATATAGGGATTTTGAGATTTGGGGATTTGGGGATATAGAAATTTCTAGATGTAGGGTGTTGGGGACATAGGGACTTCTTTGTACTAGAGATATTTATCTAGGGATTTCCAGATGTAGAAATTTTAGGGTATAGAGAATATGATATACAGCAATTTTTGCATATAGGAATTTGAAATTATAGATATTTGGAAATCGTCAAATTTAAGAATCAAGCTATTTAGAAATCTAGGAATTGTGATATCTGGAAATTTGAAGATCTAGCTAATTTGACAATTAGGGTTATTGGAAGTCTAAGAACTTGAAATTCTAGGGATTTTAAAATATAGGAACTTGAAATTCTAGGGATTTTTAAATGCAGAAATTTTGTGATATATGTATTTGGAAATCTAGGGATTTCTGTATCTAAGAATTTAAAGAATTATGAATTTCGCAATCGAGTGGAACAGATTTGGGTTCTAGGGATTTGCAGAGTTGCGAATTTGGAGGTCGATGAAATTCAAGAACTTGGATTATTAGAAATTTCTGAATTTAATTTAATTAAATAATTTCTGAAATTTTGAAATTTAAGAAATTCCCAATTTCGTGGTATCACACAATTTGCTAAAATAAAAGTAAAAATGTTATATATGTATAATATATTCTTCCCTTTCATATCGAACCATTTTACATTCCAATAACAATTTCTTAAAGTTTTGCTAAAAAACTAACTACCAGTAGCATTCTTTTTGTGGACAAATTTAATACGAAGTCTCCGTAATTGGTACACTTACTGGTATTGTACAATTACGAGTGCATCGTTAAACCAATAAGCGAACAATAGAATTGCAATCGCAAACGAGAATAACGATACCAAAACAACATTGAATCGGAGGCTAAGTTTCGTGGAAACTTTTCTGATGCAACTAATTACGAGCATCGAATACTCGGAACGTTGCAGATGCCGAGAGCTGTTAGCATGAAAATCTTTCGATTCGCTTGTCCGCTCCGTGGAACGTGAAATGTCATCGAGGGACGTTCTCGAACGGAACAATACGGTGATTCAAGACGGGATCGAATCGAGAGCGGGAAGCTTAAAAACGCAACCGGCGTAACGCAATACGAACAAGATCTGTCCTCGTGCGTTCGAAAGGGACTGCACGGAGCGTTGTGCCATGTCCTTCGTCTTATTCGTTGAAATTTGCGCAATCGCTGGTAGAACACTGTCGCTGACGAGCGTGCAGGCAGCACGTGCGGAAATAAATCGTCGTATCGCCACAGAAATTCTTCATCTTCTGGCTTCCCGCTTTTTTCTTTTCGAGAACGTCTTAACCCGTTCACGTCCAAACACACGATTTTTCATACTCTTTTTCGATCAAACAATTCATGTTTTATCTCTTCGAAGAATGCTAAACTTTTCTTATGTAACAGTTTGCGTTCTTTTAGAATCTCAGTTCATTTGTTTGTTTTTGTTAAACCAAGTCCAAGATTTTTATAAACAATTTTTGTTATTGAATAATAAATAATAATATTAAATAATATTAAACAGTTTTAATGTCACGTTAAAATTTGATGTGAAGAAATTTTGTCCGTTCATAAATCCTAACCTTTAAAATTATGTAAATTGCTCAAAATTCAATATGGCGACGTCCAATATGGCGGCTCGAAAGTGAACATTTTATACTAATTTTGATCATCTATATCTATATATTTTTTTATATGTTAAACATATTAAATACTACCCTACTATATATGATATATATTAAATATATTAATTTATATATTACTAAATATTAAATACTCACATACTTATAGGATATACTAGTAAACAAGTATAATAAGTATTTTTGTATAAATTAGAAATTTGTTAATCTTCAAGCATTCAAATATCTTACATTACTAGATTAGTAAATTTTACAAATAATATTTTACTTATTTCACCTACAGTATATATTTATAGTGTAAAAGTACATACTTATAATTACAAATTACTGCAAAAATTAAATAATGTTACACTTGCAAAATTTACGAGCCTAAACTGTAAAGGTTACGTCTCGTTTTAAGTAAATTCCTCGTTCTATTCGTTTCAAGTGATCTATCGTTTTAATTGCCGTCGGTTCATAGTCCGTCGTTAAGCGGAATGCTGGTTCGAGTTTCATGAATGAAGAAATTTCTCCTATTTCCCGAGTGAATGCAACAAGTGGCGATGCGGCTGTGTCTTTTATCTCCTCTGCTCCATCGTGCTAGCCCAGTTTCCATCGGCGAGCATAAATCTACGCGGCTACATCTGCCGGCTCGTGACAGACAAACTCTCATAATGAATTTCTTTCTTCCAAGAATCATTTTTCTTTCTTTTTCCTTCCCCATCGAACGCCGCTAGCAAGCCGATTTTATCATGCTAATATTGCTATCGTGAGACCTCGTGTTTTTCTCGAGGTATCGATCTCAACGCTGACAGCGATGCTTATTTTTATCGTTGCGAATTAGCTCGGTCAAAATACGTCCTATATCCTTTACAATTATTTAACAGACCCTATCCTATCATTTTTTCGTTACTAATTAATCGCTATTAACACTGAAATTACCAAATCATAAAATCGTTTTGCGAAATTCTTTTTTCCTGTTACAAAGTTTGTTAAGCTTTCTTGAAATCTGTGTTGATTTTCATCAAAATGAAGAATTAATGTAAATATTAATTTTTGTTTTGTCATTTGTTTATTTATTCTTCAACTTCATTTTTAATTTCAAGGTAAATGTTATAGGTTGCCGGTAGGTTTAGTTTTAACCCTTAACGGCTATATGAAACAACTCCAGCTAATTTAGCTCCAATTTTAGCCACCTTATACCTTGAAAATCTGAATAGTTACCTTTTTTGAGTCCCCGGTATTTTTACTATTTTTTGCCGCAAACTATTATATCATACGAATGTTCAACTTAAATTTTAGCTCTTTATATTAAAATCGTAAAAAGTTTTGAATTTTTCTGTGAAAATAATGTTTCCATTTTTTAACGTTTCTGAATTTTTGTTCATATTCAACGTTCAAATTAATTGAAATCAGCTGTTAGATATATTAAAACAATTTTCAAAGATTATTCATAATTTTCAAGTTAGAATAATGAGTTTCTCTGTAAGAAATTAATGGCTAGAATCCCAGTGTGCCAGATATTCTGATGAATTATGCTCATTAAGGTTTAATCAATATTATTTGATAATAGTTGTACAAATATTCTGTGAAATTCAAAACGTAGAAAAATTCCGAAAATTTGGTAATTTGCCAATTTACAAATTAAGAGATATGAATATTTAGAATTTACGATTTGCCATCTACAAGTACAATTTCAAATTGATCGTCGCGTTGTAACCATTACTGCACTCATCGATCTCTGCAAGTTCACTGATTAATTACAAACCTGTTCGCTTCTCTACCGGTTGAACAACGTTGTTTCGTTCCAAATCTACCATCAAGCGCATTATGTACATAGAAACAAGAAAGATCGCGTTTTCAGCGCGGCTCTCGAACTTAATTATACCTTCAAGAACTTTGGCCCTCTGACAGGATCACTTTATATAAATACAGGTTTCGTAGCGGCATTTTATCAACAAGAGATATTCACCTCGAGTGGCATAAGTCGAGAACCCATGTAAGTACTTTTGCTCGGCAAATTCATGTGCGTAAATTTTATCTTTTTATTGTATACAATCACATTAACATTAATTACATTTAGACGTTCTGGTATTTGTTGTTTAAAGAGATGATATGTACTTATTTTACAAAAACAAGAAATACGATATTTTGTTTAAAATGATTTTCAATATTTTTTATAAAATTTTTAATAATATAGCAAAATGAAGTTTTACTTTTAATCTAAATTTCTCTTACAGTCAAATAAATAACATAATCTCTGAAATAACTCCTTTTATACAAAACAACTAGGGCTACTACTGCATCTGAATATCAATGTAACTGTACACTATTTTATAATTAATAGCTATGTACTATTTCAGTATATATACTTATAGGTATAATTTTAATAAAAAATATTACATATACTAATATTTAAAATAGAATTTCAACCCCCTGAAGAAGTGATCAGACACCCTATTCAAAATTCTCCCGGCATTCACCATCGCAGATTTTACAGAATTTCATCACACAGTTATTTTTATTTTTGTTAAAAATTTGTATTAAAAACATAAGTGATTGCTAACATTCTACAGTTTGTTTATACTTGTCCCCTATAATTTAAACGCGATCGCGTTCGAAAAAGGCTAAGACCTTAACCTGTCGGTAAACGAAAAGACGAATGAAACCGATCATTTAAGCAGACGATCGAGCAATTGCGTTTAATGCAATCTCGACCTCGATGTCAAATAACGTGTCTTTAAATTGATAGTCATCGAAAGTCGTGATCTCTGAAACCGAGAAAATGATTTCGCTATATTGAAAGATATTACGTAAGAAACCTATGAAAGATCAAACACGATGAGCCAGAAGACTATCTATCGATGGCCCGAGGAATCTGCGTGTAGCCGAGCTGGTATCGATCTCCGGAGAACCAGTTTAGGATCAGCCACGAAAAGAAACGAAAAAAGACGAAACTGGGAGAGCACGAACAGTCAAAACCAGCGTGCAGAACTGAGCATTGTAAGAGCGATCGTAAAAATAGTGATGGAGCGCGATCTGTTCGAACCCTTTGAGTCCGAGAGGCGTACGAAATGGCGTTTCAAGTGCAATTAAATTCAAAATTAAATAATTCGATTTATTCTATATTCATTATAGACTTATGAAATTCAAGATATATACATATTCATTATTATTAAGTTTAATATAATTTGATAATATGAAACTACTGTTAGTGCTGCTACTGACACTACTTGTTTGTTTCATAATAGTTTGAAATTTCGAGTCTGACGAAGATTAATTTAGAAATATGTAAATCTAATTTGACAAAAAAATTTGGCAAGGTATAACTCACATAGAAGTTTAAAGTTTAATGAAGAATCTTGACTATTTATTTAACCATTTTAGTACTGAAATTACAAGCTTAAAAGACTATAATCTTCATTAGATCAATTATGTAATACACATAAATTATTCTGACAAAATGCTTATCAATAATAGCAAACGAATTTATTTGCTGAAAGTTTAGTGAATGAACATTTGCAACAATCTAATATTACATACTAGAAACCACGATCACGTTCGACCTCAGTTTCTCCTCAAACGTGCGAACTGTAATACCACATATTTTCTCAGAAATTATCAGAACTACCTCTGTATTTACTACATATTACCAAATATCTTATATGTTATCGATTTATCACGCGTAACACAGTCTTACGACAGTATACACGTTTTTACATTTTACTACAGAGCTACTATAAATCCCATCGAGTCAATTTTCTCGTAAAACGCAGCTGCTATGAAACGAGTATGTAAATAAATTGCGTACGACGTTATTAAATAACGTTGATAGAAAAATGTGCATGAGCGTGTTACAGGAAAATTTGCATGGAATGTATTGTTTATCGATTAAAGAAATATTAGAGACAACGAGTTTGAATCGCTACAAATAATGTTAGAACTTGGATTGAAAGAAGCGGAGAAAAAATAATAAGTTTCTCTTGTAACTATTACACGCCGATAAAATGCAAATTAAACTACAGACTTATAATTTTCGCGATACAAGCGAGATAAGAACGATCGACTTCCATCGAACGGATCGGTGTCTGTCGACCACGGAAATGGCGATACCCTGAAACCTATAGCCATATGGTTCGTCGCAATCAATAAGATCGACTTACAACACGTCCGTTCGAGCTATAAGATGATCATTTGAGGCTTGGTGTCGGTCAAGTACGATTGAGAAACACCGAAAATGGAAAACTGTTAAATATATACGTGTTTGATATTCATTTTTATTTCGTTTAACCCCAAAGATAGGCAGAGACTTTTGATATGTGGGTGGGATATTGAAATTTTTTAATTTTGGGATTTTAGAACTTTGAGACATTCAGATTTTGGAATTTTGGAGTATTGGAACTTTTGGAGTTTGCAATTTTGGAATCTTGGAATTTTAGGATATAGAATTTTAGAAGTTTGAGAGTTCAGAAGATTGAGATTTAGGTATACTGAAATTTTGCAGTTTAGAATTTTGGATTTTTAAGATCTTGCAGTTCTAGAATTTTAGAGTTTGAAAATTTTAAGTCCTAAGAACATTAAAATTTTAGAACTTTGGGGCTCTGAGATTTTAGGATTTTGAGATTTGCAAATATTGAAATTTTTGTTCTTCAGGATTTTGAAATTTTTAAATATAGAATTTTAGAATTTTAGAAGTTTGGGATCTCAGAAGATTAAGACTTAGGTACATTAAAATTGTTGTAGTTATGAATTTTAGGTCTTTGAAATCTTACATTTCCACAGTTTTCAGTTTAAAAATTTTACGACCTAAGAGCATTGAAAGTTTAAAATTTTAGGATTTCAAGACTTTGAGACAGTGAGATTTAAAAATTTCTGAACTCCAAAACTTAGGAATATGGAACCACAAAATTATTTTAAATTATCAAACTTTGAGAATGTATAACCTTTATCAATTTTGAAACTTTAAATCTTCCCAATTTTTACTTTGAATTTAGTATTGAATTTAGTTCTTTTATAAGACAGAGTTTTAATATTTGAGACTACTATTTGAGATACAAGGAAATAATTAACCCTTCACCTACAATTTTTTAGTTTGTTGCGCCATTTATAGCTAGCTAATTATTGCCACAAGTTAACTAAAGAAAATTAAAATGTTAAGTACATTTTGCCTCGAACAATCCTTCATTATAGAGATTAAAACTAAAACTGAACAAAAAGTCAATTGCAGTGAAAATACGAGTCAACTATAGGTGCGTCACGAATGTGTCACGATATTGTAGTGCAAGGGGTGCAACAGAATTTTCTAATGAAAGAAAAAAAAACTTTTATCTTAAGATTGCACTGTTAGATTATATAGTTAGATTATATTTTAAGATTATATACTTGGATTATATATTTAGGCTATAATGTAAGACTGTATAATTAAATTATATTAATAGATTATATTAATAGATAATATTGTTAGATTATGTTGCAAGAATATATAGTTCATTTATATTATTAAGTTAGATTATAAGTTCATATAGTTAAACTATATTCATAAATTATATTGTTAGATTATACTTTTAAATTGTAGATAACATTGCCTGTTGCTACTTAATATTGCTTGTAGGTGTACTGCTCGTTAAATGAATAAATAAGAAATGATTTCCATTTTCTCCCGGAAATTTCAGCGCACAAAACGTAATTATTCAGAATTACATCGCTGGCAACCGCAGAAAGAAGAAAACGTTTGTAAGTCAAGGGGTTAAAATGCGCTTCTTACGTTTGGATTCTGCTTTGAGCTAGGTCGCGAGATGTCACGCGCGTTAAAGGACGATCTTCGTGTCTCGAATACTAAATGTTCGCGAGTAATAAACATGAGTTATCGCTCAAACGATTGCGTGGTTGCATTCCATGTGTTCACGTACGAACCAAGCATGGAATGTGCCCACGAATACATAAACGCATGCACGATTAAAATGTGAAGCGAAGACACTCACCTTCGGGTCTCAGTCTGTCGGCAATAAGGCAGTACGGGGGTGGTGGCGACTCTAGAACATAGAAAAACAGGAAAATATATAAATTAAATAATACTTTTTCTCAAAAATGTTCTTTGAAACTTTCAAACTAATTTGACTTTGAAATTTTAACCCTTTGCGCTCGGGAGGTGATTCTCAATCACCATTTAATACAATAAAGCATTTTTGAACAGATTCTATAATATGACACGTGTGATGTATAAACAAGGTAAAACAAACAATAGTCAAATTATAAATAGAGAAATAATAACCTGAAAAAAATTCATTTAACTTTTATACTCCAAGTGCAAAGGGTTAAAACTAATATTACTTTAAAAAATATTCTTTGACATCCTTTAATTAATTCTTTCAACACTAAAAATTGAATGTAGTTAAATAATTATGAAGGAAAGAAATTGAAGAATTCTGTGAATGATATAAATATTATATTAAAGTGAGTTTTATAATTAATTTAAACTTTCATATGAACCATCAACTAATAAATAATAGAGAACTAGTAAAATAGTAGGATTATATTAGAGAAATGTAGTTGAGTAGTTACAGTGACGGCTCGTAGCTAAAATTAAAGGGTGTGTTGCTACAAAGAATTTTTTGGCGTTGTTTTAAAATTGTGTAAAAGGAAACAAACATGTATACAAAGAAAATTTATTTGGAAACTTGATGAAATTCTAAAAAAAAAAGGCAAACTTTTTTACTTACTATGTTAGTGATAATATTGAGTCTGTAATAGGGGTTGATGCAGTTCCACAGTGTATATGAGCCGCCACTATTAGTAGTATAACGGTATAGTAATACAGTGAAACAATAGAATAGTATACTAGTATAGTAATAGTGATAATAATAGTATGGTAATGTAGTTGAATAGTGAAATAGCATAGTATGAGTACAACAGTATAGTAATACAGCTGAGTAATGAAATAATATTATGGTAGTGTAATAGTACAATAATACAGTGGAATAGTGAAATAATAGAATAACAGTATACTAGTATAGTAATAGTAATAATAATAGTCTGGTAATGTAGTTGAATAGTGAAATAATATTATGATAGTGTAATAGCATAGCAATATAGTAGAATAGTGGAGCAATATAATAATAGTATACTAGTATAATAATAGTGATAATAGTAGTATAGTAATATAGTTAAATAGTAAAATAACATAGTAGTATAATACTATACTAATATAGTTGAATAATGAAATACTAGAACAGTAGTAAAATAGTACAATAATACAATTGAGTAGTGAAGTAATAGAATAATAGTATAATAGGATAATAATACAGTTGAGTAGTGAAATAATATTATAGTAGTGTAATAGTACAGTGATGCAGTTGAATAGTAACATAACATAGTAGTAATATAATACTATAGTAATTCAGTTCAATAGTGAAATACTAAAACAGTAGTAAAATAGAAATACAGTTCAGTAGTGAAAGAATATTATAGTAGTGTAATTGTATAGTAATACAATATGTAGAGTAATGAAATAATAGAAGAGTAGTATAATAGTATAGTAATACAATACAGCAGTATTGTAAAATAGTAAAATAATAGTATAATAGAAACATTGTATTGAATAGTAGTACAGTACAATACTGCACAACAGTATGTTATATTATATTACAGTATAGTAGTGTAGTGCAAAAGTGTAATAGTAAAATAATAGAATAATATATAGAATACTAAAACAGCAAAATAATAAATTAAAAATAAAATAGTAACAAAAATAATGTAGTGATATAAATGAAATAACATAGAATAATATAATATAATAATATAGTACATAATAGTATCCTAGAAGAACAAAAATATAAAATAGCAAAATAGAAAAATAATATAAAATAGTAATAGTTCAGTATAATAAAACACTAGATACCGGCAGAAAATTCGACTCTCAAATCTCCATCACCAAAATACCAAAGTCAAATAATAAAATACATAACCTTGGTTCAAAAATGAGCCAATATTAGCTGGACGATTAATAGATCATTAAATCACGTCTACGACAGTAAGAAAAAACGGACGCTCAAGTAGCCAAGCCGTATCGACAGGAAACGCGACATTAAATCGAAACGAAGACATTTATTAACGGCGCCAACTCGATAAATCTATTTTCGTGGGAATCTCGTTACACCGGCGTCCCGATTCCGTTTTAATCCGAAACGGATACTCGTCGACCGAGAAACCGACCAGAGAATCCGACTCAAGGCTCCTGTTTTTCGATTAAACGAAGTTTAATCGGGATCGGATTGCAGCGAACGCTGACACAAACGGTGCCCGTTAGAAGCAACAACACCAAAACCGGCGGATTCTATTATTGGCTTGGACCAGTGGAAACCGGTACGAACGTTTTTCGTCCTTTTACGTATCGCCCAGAAAGCATAGAGGACAAATCGTGGCGGGAATAATCGCCACGATCGTCAAGGTAACCAGATGCGACGGCGCCTGAGAGGACGAGACGCCATCGTCGCATCCGATGATCCTCGAGGAACGATCGAATCTGCAATACGATTAGGCAGCAAGGTCGATTTCGCGATACGAAAACCGGGTTAGTTTGGCAATACTTTTTTTTCTCTAACGACGAATTTGCATTCACGTTTTTTTATTTAATCCTTGGGAATTAAATGGGGTACAATGGAGATGAAGCTCTGGAAAATTTATATTTTTATTTTATTAATCGCTATTGAGGTAATAGATGTCTGTAAGTACGATTCGTTTGTTATTGAGGGAAATGGAAGGATTGGTATTACGGAAATGGCGCATTTAACATTTTTATATTTCTAGATCGTTTAATTTTGAAAAGTTATGTATTTATAAGTGTGTTCCGAAAATTTTTGAATTTGTAAATTTATAAATTTGGAAATTTGTCATTTGGTATGTTATAATTTATATTTTCCTTAAAGTTTTAAGCCTTTGAATTCGAAAATGGCTGAATTAATATATTTGAGAATTTATCATTTTTTTGTGAATTTGGAAACACTCAAACTTTTAAAATTGAAATTTTGAAAATTTATAAACTTATATATTAAAAACACTTAAATTTAAAAAATTGCAAATTTGAAAATTTATGAACTTGAAAATGCCTAAATTAAAAAAATTAGAAATTTGAACATTTTTACACTTGGAAACACACAAATTGAAAAAGTGAAAATTTGAGAATTTCAAAACGCTTAAATTGTCAAAATTGAAAATTTTTAACCTTCTGCATTTTGGAATTAGTAATTTCAGAGATTTCTAGATTAAAAAGTATTTAAGTTTCTAAATTTTAAAATATTATAACTTCGAAAATTTATAAATTTTTTAAAGTGGTAAACATTTAAAGATTTAAATTCGTAAGTTTGAAGCTATATAAAATTAAAAATTTAGAAATTATAAATTATAAATTTAGGAATTTGAAGAACTGAAAAGAACAAATTTAAAATTCTCTGAAAATATAACAATTTGGGAATGTTCCAAGTTTCTTGAGAACATTAAAAATGATTAACTCCGTAAATTTCATTTGAAATTGCAATAATAGAAAACACTAAATTTCTAATTTCTAATTTAAAAATTTGTTGATTTCTAAACATAAGAACTAGCAAAAGGATATTTCTGTAGACCGACAATTATCACAAGTGCATCATATCATCTTCATTTAAAACCTACATATTTTATAAATGCAAAACTTCTGTAAAAAAATAATTTACGTTGTATAACCTCTTGACCGTAGTACCTTGTTTATAATTCTTGTCTGCAGCAGTAACTGTTGCGACGCGTTAAAAAATCGAAAGGAATACAAGATTTCATGTTCATGAACCCAATATATATAACGGCAAACGCATCGCGTACCATAGTCAATTACATAAGAACGAGAGCGTTCTTTGAAACGATGCTTTTAATACTTTATTTATACCCGCGAGAAAGTCCGCGCTCGCGTTTTCCGAGGCTCGCCTCTCGCCTCGTGACATCGCGTAATATTCAGGACAAAGAGACTTCTTCTCTGACTCTTGTACAGCGACGAATCAATTAAAATTAAATTTCTGACTCACTGACCATTTGAAATTCTGCACCGTACGTTGTTACAGTTTGCCAAAAACGCTATGACCTTGCTAGACATCGTCCCGCTTTGCACGTTCGCTAAAGGTATGAATGGTACATCAATTATAGTGAAAGGCGGCAAAATTTTAAACTGCCACCTGTCATATTGCCATCGTATGTCTATGTATATCACTATAAAGTAGGGTTATGTACTAGATTGCAACACGCTCAATTATTTGACTGTCAATCGCTAAATGTTTAATTATCAAGCGTTCAATTACCTGGCATTGAATTATCAGTATTCCATTATTAATCATATAATTATCTAGTATAGATTTATTAGTCAGTAATATGATTATGTTTGATTGCAACACGCTCAATTATTTGACTGTCAATCGCTAAATGTTTAATTATCAAGCGTTCAATTACCTGGCATTGAATTATCGGTGTTCCATTATTAATCATTTATTTAGTATAGATTTATTAGTCATATAATTATTAAGGGCTGAGTTACTTCGATTGAATTATCAAGCATTGAATTATTATGCATCAATTCAGACATTGAATTATCATGATTTATTATTAGGCGCTTAACTATCTAGCATTAAATTATCGAGCATTGAACCATTTGGCGTAGAATTATCAGACATTGAACCACCTGACCAAGAATTATCACACGAATTATTATAAAGCGTTCAATTATACAGCGTTCAATTATATTGCGTTCAATTACATAGCGTTCAATTACATAGTGTTCAATTATGAGTTGTCGAATTATCTACTACTGAATTATTAGCCAAAGGACTATTTACCAATAAATTACCAAGCGTTTAACTTTCATGCACCGAATTATCAAGTGTTCAGTTATCTGACGTTGAATGATCAACCATCGGGATATCTAACGTTGAAATATTAGCGATCGAATTACCTAGTGTTGAATTTTCATGTATCCATTTTCAAAGGTTTAACAACGTAACGATTAATCAACAATCATCGAGTTATCTAACGTCGAATTATCAGCCATCGAATTATCTAGCGTCAAATTATCTGTCATTGAATCACTTAGCATTAAATTATAACCCATCGAATTATCTTGTGTTGAATCATCAAGTGGTAAATTACCACGCATCGAATTATCAGGCGTTGAACTACCCAGCGTTAAATTACCATGTTTTAAATTATCAGCCATTAAATTATCTAACGTTGAATTACCAGCTGTTGAATTATCTAACGTTGAATTATCCATTATG
This sequence comes from Megachile rotundata, assembly GCF_050947335.1. Classification (NCBI taxonomy): domain Eukaryota; kingdom Metazoa; phylum Arthropoda; class Insecta; order Hymenoptera; family Megachilidae; genus Megachile; species Megachile rotundata. The sequence goes on from NC_134989.1 coordinate 5,985,285, forward strand.
TAACGTTGAACTACCAGCCAATGAATTATCTTGTGTGGTATTATATGTTGAATTATCTGACGTTGAACTCTTGAGCGCTGAATTATCTATTATTCAATTTGCATGCTTTGAATTATCATATGTTGAATTAACTAGTGTTGAACTCTTGAATGTAGAATTACCTAATATTGAATTACCACAGTTTAAGTTATCTAACGTTGAATTATCTAGCGCTTTATTATCATATATTGAATTATGTAGCGTTCTATTATCATATGCTGAATTACCTAGCGTTTAATTTTCTAACGTTAGATTATTTAATGTTGAATTACCACGCTTGGAATCATCTAACGTTGAATTATTAGGTACTGAATTATCCAGCGTTGAATTCTCAAACGCTGAGTTATCTAGCATTGAATTGCCACGTCCTGAATTATCTAACGTTGAATTATCAGGCACTGAACTATTCAGTGTTCAATTCTCAAACGCTGAATTATCTAATATTGAATTACCACGTCTTGAATTATCTAACATTGAATTATCTAGCATTCTATTATCATATGATGAATTACTTAACGTTTAATTCTTTAACGTTACACTATTTAATGTTAAATTATCACGCTCTGAATTACCAAACGTTAAATTATCAGACACTGAATTAGCCAACATTGAATTCTCAGACGCTGAATTATCTAGTATTGAATTACCACGTCCTGAATTATCACAGATTGAATGACTACGCGTTAAATCGGTATACATTAAATTACTACGCGTTCGAACCACGAGTTAAATTATTACGTGTTGAAGTACTATAGCTAAATCACCATAACATCACAAATATCTTAAATTACAAATTCTTGTTTTACAAATTTCTCCTTGGAAACTAAAGTGTTTACAAAACTCAAGAAACATAATTATGTAGTTTTAAAAATTCTGCAATATACAAGGTGTTAAATATAATGTCTACGATGATCTTTTACTGCCGATAATCGAAAAATATAAGCAAAAATTTATTGACGACCGATTGTCAATAAATCGCAAGAATAAAAGTGCAAAATAAGATACGAGTACATCATCCTTGAAACACAATCACAAGATTGAAACGATCTGGTCACCGGTGTATGATATTAAAATAATATGGCCATCAATTAATCATGAGATTATAATGTTTTAAAATAGGCAGCGAAATATTCTTTCGAGGCTCTATATCTGATTAGGTTTGACTCTCATGCGTGCAATTCCTATTAAATCTACTGTTGATCTGATTTTGTCAATACGCTATTGATTTTTGAATATTCATGTTGATTAAAAAATTTCACATTGTACTGATTTTTAAATGATCAATATATTTACAGAATATTATTATTAAATTTCTTTGTAGCAAATACTCGAAGTATTTAAATTAATTTCTTTTTCGGTTCTATGAGAATAATATTAACATATATACAACCGTTATATTCGTGCACTGCTATTTATAATTTCATTATAAAATCTTTTACTACTATTTTTGCTTCAAAGTAAACTGTTAATAATTAAAAATATTAATTCTCGATAAATTATTCATATTACGTGTTTGGATTAACATATTTTTTTCGACTGCATTAAACGGCTAGACATAAATATTGGTTGTCTTTTTGCAATCATTTATTTTCTTTTTTTCGAAATCACTACGAACACGATCACTCTGTTCGCGCATCAGCAAAAATAATATAATATTGCTTCCATACTAATATCCTTTCTTTTCAAAACTAATACAATTATATATCGAACATTTACACAAAATTTACGCGAAACTTCTCTATTTAGTCCACGAAAAAGATAGGTATCTTTGATGTCACCAAACGTGGAACCTGTAATCTGAAAACGATGTTTGTAACAGTATTATTGTTCTCCGAGAAGAACGATTGTGTGTTCGAGTTTGAAAACAAATCGAGCAAACGAATATACATAGATTATGTTCGAGGAATGATAATAAGGTATGCAAACGTGATGCAAATTAAAAAAAAAGGAGAAAATTATTTTTAACGCGAAGCAGATCGACACCGATAAAAAGAAACGGTGATACAAGTGCGCCAATTTGCGTAACAACACCTCGTCCGTTTGATGATAATCGATTTGTCGAAGGTGAATTATTAACAGCGCCGTAATATTTGAATACTACTGAACGCAAAAACAGATAAAGACAGCGCACGTCTGTGTCGTATTGCGAAAACAAGGCGCCACCGCGAAATGCGATTCACCTTCGATAAATGTCGACGAACGTTATACCTAAGCATGTTTCAACGACATTGGCGTAACTAGAATTTTTGTCTGAGGGACGTCAACTTTAGTTCGTCACGCTTATAGCTGCACGTTATATCGCCATGCTTTGCCCATTTCTGTGGTGTATATCACATGGTATGACTATGGTATACAGCCTCGCGTTATATAGCCACGCTGTTATAGCGACACTTCGACCGATTCATTTTGTATAGATATGTATTATATCGCCACAATTTGTACAACACATGTTAAATATTACAACGTTGAACTATTACGCAAGGAATTTCCACGCGTGGAATTATCAAGCATATAATTATTGCGTGCTGAACTACCACGCGTTGAATTATCATGTGCTCCATTACCACGCATGCAATAATTGTGTGTTGGACTACCAGGCGCTGAATTATCATGCGCCGAAATTACCACGAGTTGAATTATCAAGCGATGAATTACCATGCGTTGAATTACCACGCGTCGAATTACCATGCGTTGAATTTCTACGCGTGGAATCACCAAGCGTTGAATTTCTACGCGTGGAGTCACCACGCGTTGAATTACTACGCGTGAAATTACCACGCGTCGAATCATCACGCATTGTATTACTACGCGTGGAATTACCACGCATCGAATTACCACGCGTCGAATTACCACGTGTCGAATTACCACGCATCGAATTCTCACGCGTGGAATTACTACGCGTAGAATTATCACGCGTCAAGTTACCACGCATCGAATTACTACGCGTGGAATTACAACGCGTGGAGCGACCACGCATCGAATTACCACGAGTCGAATTACCACGCGTCAAGTTACTACGCGTTGAATTACCACGCGCCGAATTACCACGTGTTGAATTACCACGCGTTGAATTAGTACGCGTAGAATTATCACGCGTCGAGTTACCACGCATCGAATTACTACGCGTGGAATTACAACGCGTGGAGCTACCACGCATCGAATTACTACGCGTGGAATTACAACGCGTAGAGCTACCACGCATCGAATTATCACGAGTCGAATTACCACGCGTCAAGTTACTACGCGTTGAATTACCACGCGTTAATTACCAAGCGTTCAATTACCACGCGTTAAATTACCACACATACAATTATTTCGTGTCGAATTGTAACACATTGAACTACCACGTGTTAAATCATCATGAGTAGAATTACTACGTATTCAAACACCACGTGTTCAATTACCACGCATGCAACTATTGCATGTAAAATTACCGCGCATGCAACTATTACGTGTAATTTTACCACGCGTTATATCACCATAAGTTGAATCACCACGGGTTGAATTACCATGCATATAATTATTGCGTGTTGAATTACCATGAGTACAACTGTTACAAGTTGAATTACTACGCCTTGAAACACTACGCGATAATGTACGACACGTTGAATTATCACGCGTTCAATTATCGCGCGATCAATTATCACGCGCTCAATTATTATGAATTGTGTTATCACACGTGGTCTTGCTAAGCGTTGAATAATCACGAGTGAAACTATTACGCGATCAATGATTGCAAGACTTATCTGGCGTGGAATTATGACGAGGTGAATTACAAAATGTCGAGAAATGTAAAGTTTTTTAAGTTTCTTTAAATCTCCTAAGATTTGTCAGTCATTTTGTGCACATTAAATGTATAAAATTAAAAATTTGTCGGGTATACGTGCACTCTTTAATTTTTATTTAGAGCGATCAGAGGTTAATTTCTGATGTTTTAAATTATCATTGCGTTGTATAGTTATGTGATGTTTTTCCATGCGGTATATAATCTTATGAAACTTCTCCATGCGTTGTATAGTCAGGTGATATTTCCCCAGACATATTTCTCCATGAGTTGTAGAGTTATGTGATTATTTCCCTACGCGTCATATCATCATGTGATATCTCTCCAAGCTTTGTACAGTTATGTGATGTTTCTCCATACATTGTACAGTTATATATTTCTCCATACGTTATACAGTCAAGTGACATTGTCCTATATGTAGTACAATCATGTGATTCTCCATGCGTTATATAGACATATGATACTCCTTCATGCGTAGTATAATCATGTGATATTTCTCTGTGCATTGTACAGTCAAGTGACATTTCATGATGCGTTGTATAGTTATTTGATATATCTTCTCTCGTTATGTCCTTACATATATGCATGTATACGTTTGCCATACACGTGGCCAGACCGACCTATCTTGGCGCCTACCTAGTTACGCCAATGTTCGAAGATCATAAATTGTTTGACGATAATGTTTACGATAGAAAATCGTATTCACGGCTAGGAGACATGGCTAGAGCGCAAAAACACGTGAAATCTAAACAACGAACCACGTGACATTAATAAATAATTGAACTCCCTTGGCAAACCAATCTCTGCGTATTTAAAGCGCCTTCGCCTTTTCAAAATTGCTAGTTAATGTGAAATATGTGCCATGTTATGTATTTATGAATGTTTACATCTTATTTTGTATTCAAACTACAGTTACAAAGAAAATTCAATAAAATCAAATATCCACTCTTCAAATACAGAATTGTCACTGAAATTGTTGCAAGTACAATAATATTGTGTGTAATAAATTACAAATGCATTATTAATTCGTTATATACGATAAATTATAAATATATATAAGTTATTTTAGGAGTTTAATGACTGAATAGTAAACCCTGAGAAAGACTAAATAGTTAAAATTTTAACAATTTTGTTTTATAAAATGAATTAATTCATATTATGTATTATTATATTTAACTTGAAAAAAATGATTTATGCTTATTTAGAAATGTATATTTTTGTCAATAATTCAAAAGAAAGACTTCGTAAGTGGCATCTACCCTAACTGTTGAAAGCATCAATAAAATCCATGAGCACCAATTTATAAAAATCGATTTTTTATCAATGGTTGTTGAACCGCCCTAATGTACATTGATAACATTTCAAATGACCCCAAAATGTGATAAATCAAGTAAGCATGTACACATACAGAACTTTACCCTCATAATATTACCACATTCCTCGAATATCTCTAACCAGCACAACAACCCAAACCCAACCGCATTCTCAAATTTCTGTTTTCTCCGAGCGAAAAGGATCAAGAAACTCGTTATCTTGATTTCAGAATGTAGCCTGGCCTAGAATCGAGCGATTCCTGATCCCCGAATCCCTGTGTTCCCGAAAACTACCTGTGAACGTGACTAGTTCAGCCGGTATCGCCATTTCCAAGAAACATCCTCCGATCTCGACCTCCAAACTTTTCTGTTTCTTTTTTTTAAATTTCTTTTTTGGCTACCACTTACATATTTCTATAATGGCTTATTATCGTAAAGAGGCGATGCCTGGTGGGAAAGTCCTTGATCATAACCTGCTCGTTTATTTTCTACCAGTTCTCACAAAGGACCCTAACTCTCATGCTTACTCCTGAAAATGAATACTTTGTGATCCTTTCTAATTTCCTGGTAACATGGTCGTTCAAATATTTAGAAACTCAGAAATTTATTTGAGATCCAATTTGGAAATTTGTGTATAAATTTTTAAATTGGAATTTAGAGATTTGACCGGTTCACAGGTTTCTTAGTATAAACTACACAATCTAAATTGATTTTCTTAAAGTCCACATTAATTTTCATCGAAATGAATTAATCTATATATTACCACATCCGTGCTGGAACGAATAAATTTATTTTTAACATACAATTTTTCAATAGTCATAAAATCATAATTAGCAAAAAAAACTACAATAATTTAACTCTACAATAAATTTTTCAAAAATTCTTTGTCTTCCAATGAGAGTTCAAACCACCCTGAAAGTTCAATGCGGGTCGTATACGCTCCACATAGCACGGAACGCGTTAATCGATTTTTCAATTTCATTAATAATTTGAAATGAAGCATAAATTGTAGGTTTAGCGTAAAATACAGCCGTGTGGAAACAGATTCGGCGCGCGTGATCATGAACGCGGCACTGGCCGGCGAAGTAAGAAACGGAGAGAGCCGACGCGATGCGTTCGGGTTCGGCTGTGTTCGGTCAGCTCGTCGGCTAATGCCGACTGGCCTCGACAATTAGCTGGCGCCAGCAATGACACGCAGCGGCGCCGGGCTGCCCTCCCCTCTCCCCGTTCACTTGCCGCTCACTGCCCCCCACCCACGGCCATCTTCCCCCCCTAGCGATGTTCGGCTATCTCCGCCGTTACTCGCATTCCCCCTCTACCCCCACCACGACCGATTCCCCTTCGCGCCGCCGTTCTGACAAACCGCACATGTTCCACGGCGCCCCGTCCTCGAGTTTCTTCCCTTCTACGCTCTTCCTCCATCTTTTCAACGATCTTTCTCTTTCGTTCATTTTCCTGCTCACTCCTTCTTTCTTGGCAGGCCGCGACTCGCCCAATATACGCTTTATTTTTAGATTCATTTCCTTCTGGCCATAACTTTGATTGTGCGGCTATTGGTAAATGCCGGTCGGCGGCGTTTTCATCTCCCTCTGACACCTCCGTCGCTGTTCCGTTATGGAACTAGTTTTTGATCACTTCAAAATATCTTTTAGCATTAATCTCCGTGGTTTATAATGCGCGAAAATAAAAATGATAAAATCGTTGCAGTGTGGAGAGTTATACGAGGATATAATATAATACATCCTGTAGATTATAGTATTTATGAATACATTTTGATAGTTAAAGGTTGAAATTTTAAAATACACTTATCTTTTAGTATTAAAAGTGATAATGGTAAAGCAATCCTGTTTGTTTATTAAAAACGAGAATAAAAACGTGATGTGACGGTATTTTTAAACGTGTTTGGGATTATTTTAGGACCGGAATTTTTAGAGTATTTGAGGACCGTGGGATTTAGGGATGTGATCATAGGAATCCAGCGATTTGGGGATTAATTTATGGGCTTAGACATCTATGGATTTATGGATTTAGGAATTTAAGAATATTGAAATTTGGGGATATAAGGGCCCGAGAATCTAAATTCGGAAATTAAAGGTCTAGCAATTTGGGGACATGGGAATTTTAGATTTAGGCATTTGAGGTCCTGTAAATTTGTGAACTTCAGATGTAGAGATATAGGTATTAGTGGACGTTAAGATTTAGAGACTTAAGATTGGAAAATTTCGATTTGCAGAATTTAGGAATTTGGGGAAATTCAATTTTCGAAATTGGAAAATTTAGGGAATTTCGATTTTCGCTATTTGAGAATTTGGGAAATTTCGATTTTAAAAATTGGAAAATTTAGTAACTGCAAAATTAATCAGTTTCAAAATGAACATTTTGAAATTGACAAAATTGATATTAGACATTTTGAAAATTTGGTAAATTCAGACTTTAAGAAATTCCAATGTTCAAAATTACAAAATTGAAAATTTAAAAATTTCGAAATAGAAAATTGGAAAGTTTAAGAATGTCTGAATTTGGGAATTTAAGAACGTGCAAGTTTACACGTGCGTTATTGAAAGGAAGCCTACGTTACAGGCAAGCGTAGTTGATTGTCTTTGAACTCTCTTTTCTTTCGCTATTCGGTCGTTCCACGGACATTCTTCTCGCGTTATTTCTCCATTCTCCTTTCCTCAAATGCGTCGTCGGCCTCCTCTCTCGCGTACATATACGCGAGCGAGCAAGCGTGCTGGCGCGACCGGCCCGCCGCTATTATTAGACGTGGAAACCTCAGCGTGGAATCCGAAGGATTTCGTTATTTTCCTATATGGAGAAGGGTTTTCGTTTCGTCGAATATCCGTCACGATTTCGGTACAACGCTTTCGTTTTCATTGCTGGTTATTAACCCTTGAGACAGCGATTGTCAAACTACCTTTGTCTCATTTTGCTATACATTATACGTACAACATTCATGTACCATTATATATTTTTCTACTGTAATTACAAGAATGTCTCCTCTTACGTTCTACATATTTTATGTGGAAAATGTATATAAATTTTCATCAAGTCTTTAGTGTTAAGTACCTTAAACTGCCATCTTATTCTTTTATACATGATAGCCACCTTAAATTATGTTTTTAAAATAATTTAACTTTATTCCAATTTATACCAAAAAAAGATTCTGTGCAACTCGCGTTTTTATTCTCTATAAAATCGCCTCAAAGAGTTAATAGTGAATGAAGCTGCTAGAAAAACGCGTCAAATCACATTCATGAATTCCACGATCGCACTCACGGCAGATCTGCAAAATTAATAGCGGCGATAAGAGGCAATAAAATGATTCCGTACCAATTCCGGTGTTAACCGGCGTTACGAATAACGTGCAGAATTTATCAATTTCATTCGGTTTTAATAGCACCGTGCGCCTATCTGTCGGCGACACGAAATTCACTAGCAAAAACTGTCTCGCCCTATTGACGGAAAGACTCGAGACTGGCGCGGCGGCAAAAAAGAGAGAGTGAACCCGGGAGGCGCCAGTAAAACGCGTCTTTACGTAACTTTGACGATCATTTAAGTCGTTTGCTGCCCAACTTATATGGAGCATATGTCTCGCGAGGTAAAACAAACTTAGCATAAAGTCAATGCTATTGAATTGCCAAGTTCCTAATGAATGTTAGAAAATGTACACGTAACGAGCGTATGATTTGTGACTTTGGGTCGGGGATGGATATTGCACGAATGATGTTCGGATATAATTTTGAAGTAATACGACGATATTCGAAAATAGATAATTCTGTTTCTACAGGAAAGTTTTTGGATAGAAACTGGGAATATAGCTACTCCAAAAATTACTACACATTTTTAATATGAACTTCATATTCTTATTTTTTATTCATACCAGGGTTTAAAGGAATGGGGGAATGAAAACATATAGTAATGTAGAAGCATATAGCTACAGGAATATAAACATATAGGTATATACAGATCTGTGCATACAAAGACGTAAGTATCTAAAGATTTAGAGATCTGGGGATATAGGAATTTGCAACCATGGAAATCTAAAAGATTCTAATGAAATCTAGGGATCTAAGACGATTTAGAGATCTAGAAATATTGGGATCCAGGAATATTGGGTCTTAGGGAATATTGAAGTCTTCGAATACTAGGATACTGGAATTTAGAAATTTTGCAATTTAATATAGTAATATTGCGATGGAGGCATATTGGAATCTAGTGATATTTGGGTCTAGACATTTCGGAGATCCCTGATATTGGAATCTAGGGACATTACAATTTTTGAATTTAGGGATATTTGAAATTAGTGGTATTTGGATCTAGGGATATTCTGGTCTAGGGATATTTGGATCTAGGAATATTGGAATGTAGTGACATTTGGGTCTAGACATTTCGGAGATCCCTGATATTGGAATCTAGGGATATTACAATTTTTTAATTTAGGGATATTTGAAATTAGTGGTATTTGGATCTAGGGATATTTGAATCTAGGAATATTTGAATCTAGGGATATTTTGACCAAGTGGCATTTCCGTTTAGGGATATTTGGGTTCAAGGATGTTTTCGTCTAGGGATATTTAGGTCCAGCTATGTTTTCGTCTAGGGATATTAGGGTTGAAGGATATTTTCGTCTAGATATATTTGAAACTGCTGGTACCGGAAACTAGAGATATCCCAATTTGGCGAGATTTTAATCTAGGGATATTTGTACCCAGGGATATTGGAAACCCCTGATATCAGAATCTAGGGATATTGCGGTTTAGCGATATTGGAATATAGTGATGTTGGGATCCAGTGATATTTTAGTTTAGAGATATCTCGGACTAGTGATATTGATATCTAGGGATATAACGATTTATAGGTATTGGAATCTAGGGATATTAGGATCTACGAATAATGGATTCTAGAAACATTAGGATCTAGGTATATGAGGACGGATAGTGATTTATGGATATGGCGAAATAGAATTCTAGAGATATAGCAAGATAGAAATCTAGGTACAAAGGGATACAGACGAATAGGAATATACAGGGTGTCCGCGCCAAAGTGTAACAGCGCGATATTTCATGAACTATTGATGTCACGAAAAAGTGTTTATATGGAAATTGCAGGGTAAGAGAAGCCCTATGTTTTGGCGGGAGCAAAATTTTGTTATTGTTATTAATTTAAAAGATATGATGGTGAAGTTTCGTTTTTTAAATGGAACTATATATCTTTTTTTCGATCAGGCGATAGTGCTTTTCAAGACGAATTCATCAAGGTTTTATGTACTTACTCGATTTTTATTAGTTTTCGAGATATAACGGTTCAAAATTTAGTGATTTTCAGCAGTGACGTCTCGGCTTGAGTAGTAAGTCATAAAATCGGTCTTATTGTTGCGGTAAGTGCCGCGGGTTTTACTCTGCCTGCCGAAACTGATAGCCGAAGCTCTACGGTCCCAACGGTAAGTCCGAAGAGAGCGAAACGGAAAGAATTGTCCATTACGCTCTAAGTTTTCCGCATTGAGGATGATGGACAATTATTTCCGTTTTGTATTCTTCGGACTTACCGTTGGGACCGTAGAGCTTCGGCTATCAGTTTCGGCAGGCAGAGTAAAACCCGCGGCACTTACCGCAACAGTAAGACCGATTTTATGACTTACTACTCAAGCCGAGACGTCACTGCTGAAAATCACTAAATTTCTAACCGTTATATCTCGAAAACTAATAAAAATTGGGTAATTACATAAAACCTTGATGAATTCGTCTTGAAAAGCACTATCGCCTGATCGAAACAAAAATACATGTATATAGTTCCATTTAAAAAACGAAACTTCACCATCATATCTTTTACATTAATAACAATACAAAAATTTTGCTTCCGCCAAAACATAGGGCTTCTCTTACCCTGCAATTTCCATATAAACACTTTTTCGTGACATCAATAGTTCATGAAATATTGCGCTGTCACACTTTGGCGCGGACACCCTGTAGAGATCTAAGGATATATGAATTTTGAATCTAGTAATTTAAAAATATACTTCCTAATAAAAAACACGTATGTTTCCCTCCTACAGTATGTGTACAGAAGTATTAAAAAATACGTATATTTAAAAAACAAATTTTCTTCATAAATTATTTAAGTAATAATTACAAAAAGTTTGAAATTTTAAATCGTGCAAAATACATTCTTACACGTTATTCCCCCTAGAAAAATACCTCTAACTACGCTCCTGCTTGATGTAACGAATTCGAAACGTCATTTCGATACACGATTATCAGTACAGAGATATAAAAGTCCGCAACCGCGTTAATCACGCGCTTTATTAATTAAGAAATCCATTTGTCGTTTATCCTGACAAGATCGACGTAAGCGTCAGCGAGCACGAAGAGAAAAAAAAAACGAAACATTTTTCTAAAAGATTGTCGTCGTGACATTTAGGCGTGAAGCAATAGAAAAGATACGAAGGCAACGGCGATAAATCGTGTCCACGATATTGGACAAATGATCATGGGAGCATTACTCTAATCGTTTTTATGGGCCCGCCTTCTACTGGTGGAATGCTTGCGAGAAAACTCGTCAGAGGATATCTCGAACTGTACATTAAGCAATATTAACATACGGACTTTACGCGGTAACATAATCTAACATTCGATTTCGTGTCACAGTTCAATGTTTGTCATCGAACGGCAATCGATCGATAATCTGAACACCTGGACTATCTAACACAACGTTCATTTAATTCTTAAATAGAGAATAAACTTGCCATAGAGAGTTAATATTTTTCTGTTATTTGTCTCGTGCATTATTTTTGAAACTTATTTTTATTTCGTAGTTAAAACCCCGAGTAATTAATACGAGAACTTTTGGAAATTTGAAATTGTAGAAAGAAATGTGAATTTGAGAAATTTAATTAAACTATTTCAACATATGAGAATTTTAGCATAGAAATATTTGAGAATCTGATATTTTAAGCACTTGATAATTTATGAATTTACAAGTGTGGAAAATTTAATAATTTGTACTTTTAGAAATTTAGATATTTGAAATTTGACGAAAAATAATTTTTAACTTGAATAATTATTTTTGTTGAGAAATTATATTCTAGGTATTATAATTCTAACATACGTTCTAACATAATTGTTACAATCCTAATATAATTATATTCTACTCCTTCCAAGCCTAACAAATTAATAACAAATTTCCAAAAGTGCCACCCATAATAATTCTAAAAAAAATATTTCCAAAGTGAGTATCCAGAAAAACGTGAGCACCCCTGTTAGCAGTCCCGAAACGTCCCACAATTACACGGTCGTTAAAATCAAATCGGTGTTCCTACCAATTCTAATCAGCTGGAACAGAATCGTAGAGGCACGCTTCATTGTTAATTCCCCTGGCAGTCTAAAACGTCCTGTTTCATCAAAATTTATTACTTTAACGCTGGTAGTTGGACACCCACCGAAAGTAATCAGAAACGTTAACACGTATCGAACACTGTTCGCTATTCCGTTCCTGTTCCTTTTTCTTGCGCTGGTTGGGTTCGTTTAGAAAGAATGCACCCGATCGAAAACGCAATTCAATCGATTTTATTCAGTTCACGGACGCGTGTACTGGCCATTTACCTAGGGAAAGCAATCAGGTGGACATCGCTAAGGCTAATCCTCGGCAATAAATTATGGTTTTACATTGACCCGAGCCTTTAGGCTCGTTAGCGAGTTGCGTCCAAGTGACGATTAGCATTTTGCCTTACGGCTCGTTGCCGTTACAATACCGGCCTTTCACGTCGCTAAATTATTCTCTCTCGTCTGGTGAAACAACGTTCGACAAAGTCGAAAAGTAAACGACCGCTGATTTAACCGAATACGCTCGGGTACAGGTGTTTCTAGCATTGTACGCGAACTTTGACACCGGAGCTAACTGAGCCCGCTAAACAGACTTTATTATACTGGTGATGTAGCACTGCTGATACCATGCTGGAATTTTGTGTGTGTAGATTTTACTCTTGTGATCATTTTTTAAATTGTTGAAAGTTGGTTTAAATGATATTTTAGTTATTTTGTTTTATTACAGTTTGGATGTGAAACTTGTGGTTGCTACAGATAGAAATTTGGAAATTTTAAGTTTTGAAAATTAAAAAATTTGGAGATATTTGATGATACTAAAATTGAGGAATTTGGGGTTTGATGATTTTTAAATTTGAGTTTTTGGAAATTCAGAGATTTAGGAATTGAAAATTTAGAAATTTGAAAGATTAAAAATCTCGAGTTTTGTAAATTAAGAAAGGGAATTTGGTGGTTCTGAAATTTACACTTCTGAAAATTGGGAGATTTGAATTTGAGGATTTGATAATTTAGTTGTCAAATTATATTTAATTTTCCGTTAATTTAGGAATTCAAGAAATTGAATTCTGTTAATTAGAAATTCAACATATCTATATTTTTAGAGATTCGAAATTTGCAAACTTACAAATGTGAGAGTTTGATAATTTCGAACTTTGTAATTTCAAAATTCAATATTTTCTTTGTGCATATAATATTCTAAAAAATAGTTTTACTCAAATGAAAAGCATGGTATTTAAAAAATAAAAAATTTGAAGTAAACTATAAAGTGTTTTTATGTTCTTCTAAGAAATACGTATTTCAAGAGATAATTGCTAGGATAAATTAAAACTGGACACCCTATATTTACGATATCCTCGAACAACACTATACGGATGACTATATAAATCGATTATCCATGGAATTTACGATGCCGACACCTGATGACTCCTTGAGTCATCTAAACAGATTACTTAACGTTTGCGGATGGAGAGAAAATGTACTATCATTCTATAATTCACAAATATAAATAACTCAACGAGGAAAATAATATTCTGCGTTTCTGCAATGTACGAAAATGTTTTTCATTGTCAATAAATTTATTTTTCTTCAATTATTAGCATTTCCTAATACAGGGGTTCTCAAAATTATTTTGTCCGAAGGACCCTATTGAACATTTTTTTTGGATCCATCGCATAATTACATTTTTACTCTATTTTGTTAATAACTAGTTGAGTATCAATTGATAGAAAAAGTCTTGATCATGTAGGTTTCTTATCAAATCAATTATTTGGTTAAAAGCAACAAGTTAGGGAATGAAAAATTAATTTCCAAATTCTTTCATGGAGTACAGTTCAAGAACCTATGCTCTAATATTCAAGTTAGGAAAGTTTGCAATTATATTATAGGAAAATATTGCTAAAAATTGTACAACTCTCATTGCATTTGCATTCATTTTCCAATACATTGCAATCCAACATTATTTATGACATACTTAAAACATGTAACAGCTCTAGCCTTAGCCATATAACGAGACTCTCGAATTTAATTAGCTATATAACCACCTACAATTCTAGTTTTAATCATCACTTTCCTTTATTTCAACTCACATTAAATATGAATGATTCATAATATAAAAAGCAGCAAACATTGTTAATACTGAAACTTCTATTATGTTCACTAACAGCTTTAGCCTCAGCCATATAACGAGACTCTCAAATTTAATTAGCTTTATTTAATCAGCTACAATTCTAGCTTTAATTATCCTTTTCTTTTACTTCACCTCATATTAAATATGAATGATTCAGAAGATAAAAATCAGCAAATATTGTTAATATTGAAACTCCTATTACGTTCATTAAAGTCTAACAAGCAATTTGATATTTTTAAAAAACTTTTCTATTCTTCCGTGAATTAATAATTAATTTCTCATAATGTTTTATGGAACAGAATCTAAAATTAAAAAATAAAACTGCAACTTTGTTATATATCCTGATTTTTCCAGGAAATTACAAATTTTATATTAATTGAGAGGCCAGTTGATTATATAAGTCATTATGATGTAAGAAACAATAAAAAAGGCAAGAAATGTAATTTGTACACATGTACTTTTAAACTGAATATTAAACCTTTTCCTTGTAGAAGAAACGATAAATTGATATGCATTAAATTATGTGTTTGCAGTTTCCGTCATAACCGTAACAGAATAATATTTTTGTACCAAATAAAAATTCAACTGGTAACGATTTCTGTATCAATGCAAAAATTGATGTAAATATTTTTACGTTTCTATGCACAAACAATTCCATCGATATACGTGATTTTCAATTTTGCGTTTCAGCATTATATTTATCATTTTATCAGTACTCCAAATCAAACGATTGTCAGACGTAATATCTAGAGGAAAATCACATTCTACCTGTGTTAAATATTCTCCAATGCATCAAATGTATAATACTGTTAAATCGCAGAAAATGTTATTACGCATTTAGCTTACGTCTTTTTTATTATACACTTTTTTTCTCTCGTAACGCTGCCCGATGGTGTCTTATCACCGCTCAGCGTATGAATTATTAATCGGTATATTCTTTGAATTAAACGGAGAGAAAGAAGATATTACAAAAATGAAACGCATAAGAAACAAACTGCATACTGAATCACCGAAATTATTGAAAAAATAATAGCATGAGCAAGATTGTTTGTAATCCGCTGCACGAGAATCAAAACAAATGAAATCTATTAACCAGTGCATTATTTCATCTCTATAATTAAATTATCGACTTTCAAAGCACAGCAATTGCCCGAAACTTATCTGAACTATAAAGGTCATCTCTATTTTTATTTGCAGCGTGTTGAATACGCTCAACGATACAGCTCTGTTAACGTTCTTTGATAGTACTCCATTTAATATCAGATTTAAACGTCACTTTTTTAATATTCAATTTTTATATTTTCGTTATGCGCGGGAATGAACAAATGCATTGAAAGATAATAATAAATACATTAAAATAATGTACTCATTATACCATAATATTGTAAGTTAAATGTCGGAAGAATCTAAATTATAGAAAATTATATTCTATTTAAATAAAAATTATAATTTTTAAAAATAATTAATTTGAAAAAATATTTAACACTAAAATAGGAGTTTAACCTAATTTTGTTTTTACAGAAATTAATACCTTCTCAGTGAATCGACTTTAATTGTACATGAAATTAATAAATTATAAATCAATTATAATTGATTAATAAATTATACTAATCCCTGATAAATAAATTACAAGTCAATTATAATTTATATCCTGAAATGCCTGTATCTCAAAACCCCTATACACCAAAATCCCTAGATATCGAATTCTCTATGTACCAAAAAGCCCTATATTAAAAAGTCCCCAGATGTCGAATTTTCTATGTGGCAAAATCCCTATATTAAAAAGTTCCTAGATATCGAATATTCTATGTGCTAAAATCCTTATATTAAAAAATCTCTTTAAGGATTTCTATATCCCTAAATGTTGAGGTTTTTGTACCCCTAGATCTTTATACTCATTTAAACAAATTTTTTATTCATATAACCTGTAACGGAATAAAAAATAAAAAAGAAGTGAAACTTACCGGGTTTGCAGAGCCGGCTCCAATGGTAAGGGTTACAGCATATGTATACAGGGTCTTTAGCGGAATGACAGACAGGAAGTCTCTTAAGCTCAGACGAGTGAGCTAGATCCGGCCACCGCCAGATCTGGCAGCAGAGCAGGTGAGGATCAATCGGCGCGTTGTCGTGCGAGCCTCGTACAGGCACCCTGCACCGTTCCGGTCTGATCGATAACGTGCATGTGTCCTCCGATCCGGAGTTCCGATCGTCATCGTTCTCCAACGACGAAGAACGATGAAGTCTACGATGATGTCGATGATGATAATGATGATGGTGCGGGTGATGATAGTGGTGGTGATGGTAATGGTAACGATGTGGCCGATAACACTGTTGCTGTTGCTCGGGATCGTAGCCGTCCTCGGGATGTTGATGGGGCACGAGGATGCACGAACCGAGATCGGCACCGGAACTCTCCACGGCGGTGAGTAACATCTCTAGCTGATTCTCCTTGAGCGATTTGAGGAGCTCCTTGCACCTCAACAAACGAACGGGATCCTCGTCATCGTCCTGGCTCTGATCACCGCCACAGCAACCTTGTTGCAGTCTACTCGACGAGATACGGTTACCACCTCCACCTCCTCCTCCTCCTCCTCCTCCTCCGCCGCCGCCGACTGCACCTCCTGACGACGCTCCACGCGCTCCTCTGGTTGTTTGGCCCGTCGCTGCCGTCACGTTACTCGTGTCGTTGTCGGTGCCGTTCGTGTTGTTTGCGCGATGAATACGTGACGAATCCTCTTGAGCTTCACACTCGGTTTCATGCTCTCCACGGACCTTGGCCTTTAGGAGACGTCTAGTGAGCGCCGTCCGTTTGCTCCAGAACATGAACATGAAACAGGATTTGCGGTTCGCGCATTTGGGGGCCAGTACTTTTCAACGTAGCCGCGCGGAAAATAAGAAATATCTGGAATCAGTGTCCCGACGCGACACCGTGTCACCACCGCGCGTTCGACGGCCACACTTCCCTCCTCCTCCTCCGCCTCCACCGCCGCCTCCGCCCCCTCACGATTCCGCTCCTCTTCCTCCACCGCTCACGATTCCGTCCCGTTCCTCTTCCTTTCTTCGTTAACGTCGGCTTCTCTTTCGCCAACGCGACGAACACGCCGGGAAACAGAAAAAAACGGGACACGAGAAGTATGTACACACACCGTCGGGAAAAATAACAAACACCGTTCCACCGACGACACACATACGAACGGAATCACAGACGAGATGACGGTCCCCGAGCGACTTCTGACGGGGCCAGCCACACGCGCGTATATTTATTTATGCTCTCCGCGTACCTCGTGCACTTTGGATCACGGTCCCGAAATAGTGTGACAGTCCCCCCGTAGTTTCTTCGTTTGTACGCTCTCGTAGCCGTTTAAACGCGCCACTGTCTTCGCACTTCTGAATATTTTTCAACTCGATACGCGAGGAGAATAAACCGGCTACCTTTATCCCCGTTGGTGTTCGTCGATAACTTTTCTCGAACGAGGTTACCGTCCGTTGACCTTGAACTCTCGTTTTACCTATACGCCACCGTGTGTGTACGCTGACTGGCCGGCTGATCGGTGACGCGCGCACGTACGATAGCAACCGATTTCGATCAGCTGGAACACCTTCCCGTTTTCGAGCGGAACGGTCCTGTGACACTGGTAGAAGTCGGGATCGAGAATATGATCGATGAGGGGGAAACGTAGTGCATAATAATATCGACGAAAAGGCACGAGGGCTCTCTGTCTTGGACGGTCAACTTGGTACACGGTGCAACGGTCGCCGGCGGGGTTACGGACGCGCACTATTAGTATCACGTACACTTGTTATCCGTTGGATGTAGCAGCACGAATCTAC
Organism: Megachile rotundata; assembly: GCF_050947335.1. Lineage (NCBI taxonomy): Eukaryota > Metazoa > Arthropoda > Insecta > Hymenoptera > Megachilidae > Megachile > Megachile rotundata. The sequence continues at coordinate 6,003,696 of NC_134989.1, forward strand.
GTGCACACACGACACCGGGTTCTTGACTTTCCTCGACGCTGTGTATATCGACACAGCGATGTTGGTGCCTTAACCTCCCGACCCGGCACACACAACCACGATCACATCGTCGTACTCGCGCGCGTATTGAAATAACGTGTACGTGTACGTGTATCGGCGCGATCGGTAAAAAAAAATTGTTTTCTGCTTAGGGAACGATGCAACGATCAGCGTGTCTCGAATCTTGGCCACCCTGCAGGATACGATAGTGCCGTTTTCGTTCTTGATACTCCTTTGCCCGTGCCGTCGCCAATGCCGGCGCACCGGCACCGCATAACAACAACGACGACCACGGCGACGACACTTTAACCTCAAATCCGAGATTGTCGCGTCGATCACTCCCCGTCATCCGTATACGCGTATCACCGACTGACATTTTCCGCTCGCATCGTCCGTCCTTCTCTTCGCTGTTCACCAGTGACACGCTCGTCGCTCGTCACCCATCGCCGTCGCCGGCCTGCGGGCTTGTTCGCGCGAGGCGACCGCGAGGATGCGCACTGTCACATTCTTGAAATCGCTGCCCAAAGAGCTAGCGAGAAAACGTTGGCGGAGGGGGACAATGCGAGAGCAGGACCGATAAACGGCAAAGGAGAGAGCGAAATACGGAGCGAGAAAAAGAAGGTAGGGAGGACCGGTGCACGTTCTTGATCGGATATATAACTCGCGGAGGGCGAGAGAGGTCGAACGAGAGTAGCGCTTCGGTTTGCACTTTTAAAACTTCGACGCGTACGGAACGTGCGACGACGGAGAAGAAAGTTTCGTCGCGTTCAGAATTATGTTCAGTCTGCTTGCGATTCGGTTTCTATCACTTGATTCTCCTGGGTTTGGAGTTTGTGTTTGATGCAGTGATGGTGCTTGTCTTCTTCGCGCACGAATACTGACGTCGTCACGGGACAAACTGTTGCGAGGAACAACCGCGATTACGGCCGTAACACGACTCGACTCGGCTCCGCTCGACGACGCGACTGGTACGCACGAGGTCCCCGTCATGAGCGCACACACCGATTTCCACCGCCTCTTCCTCCACCTCCTCGTCGCCAGCGTCGCTCGTCTCGTCCCGTGCGTCTCGTCCCGGCGCGCCGATACACCGACCGCAGCATACTAAATACACAAGGGAGATTGTTAAACATGGCCGTCGCTACCGCGCCATTATTTGCGGCATTAGCCGCGAGAGGCGCCACTCGCGCCGCCGCTCATATCTGTCGCGATGCGCCGCTGCATCGCGAGTATTCTTTCCAAAATTCTACAAACTACTTTATTCACTTTTGCTCTAATTTATTACCGTTAATTGTCACCAACATATTACTTTAACACTGAAACTATCAAACCGGTCAAATGACCATTTTATAAGTTGATTTCAAGTTATAAAATTTAAGATAGTTTTCTTGAAATCTATATTGAATTTTGTTAAGTAAAAAAATTAATATGTACAATAATTATTGTTTCTTCATTTGTCAACTTTGTTTTTAATTAAAAATTTGCTTAAAAGTGTGCATTATATACTAGTAGGTTTAGTGTTAAAGTGTGTAATCGTGTGTTCTGATTCCTTGTGCAAATATCGTTTATTTAGTTTAGTAGGGTAAACTTTGAGTAATTTTGTTGATTATAGATCGAATGAGATAGAGATTGCTCAGATATCATTTTACGATTTACTGATGTATTGCTTTAGCATTTTACGGTTTCATCCTGCTGTTTCACTATTCTATAATTATATCATACTTTCTATGCTCTTTTGCCGTTCTACCATTGTGCTGTTTTGCTATTTCAGTATAGTACCATTTCGCTATCCACATGTCTTATTTTTTGGCAGACTAGTGGAATTATTTCCAGTTGAAATATGGAGTCCTTGAAAGGCTGCTGGAAGATAAGATTATATGATCATAGATCCCGTATTCGCGCTTCTTGCAGCCTTGTAGAGCAGGATAAGCGGTAGAAGGAGAAGGTAGCAATGACAGGGAATGAGGGAATAAAGCTAACAAGGGCGGGGGCAGGTTCTTCTAGGTAAGAAGAGGGGCAAAGCGCAAGGTGGACTGATCCGAAGACGGGGGCGTCAGCCGGTTCGGTCGTACAGTCAATAGCAAATCTGGCTTTCTTGTGGGAAATGTGCCGACTAAGGGAGGTTTGTTCCATTTGAATTTGGGGCAAATTTATAAATTTTAAAATTCGGGGGCTTGAAAATTTATGAATTGAGAATTCGAAAATATAGAAATGGGGAAGTTTGGAGTTTGAAAACTTTAAAACATAGAAGTAAAGCGATTTCGTAATTTGGGAATTTGAGAATATTGGATGTGTAAAAATTTAGAAATTGAAATCGTAGAAATTTAGCAGGTGAAAAATTTGGAAGTTTGGGATTTGAATGTTGAGAAATTTAGAAATGTGGAATTTGGAAATTTAGAAGTTGAAAATATAAAAATTTAGAATTTTGGGATTTGAAAGCTTGAAAATTGAAAATATAGAAATTTTAAATTTTGCGGTTTGGAAATTTATAAATTGAGAACATAGAAATTTGGAAGTATAGAATTTAAAAATTTAGAAGTTGAAAATATAAAAATTTAGAATTTTGAGATTTGAAAACTTGAAGATTGAAAATATAGAAATTTAGAATTTTGGAATTTGAGAAATTAGAAATTCAGAATTCTAAGATTTAGAAATTTAAGAAATGTGATAATTTGCAAATTTATGAGTTCAAAAATGTAAAAACCTAAAAATATGAAAATGTGAAAATTTCAAAATTTGGAAATTTGGAAATTCTTCAATGTCGTACTTATCCTAATCTAAAGAAGGACTATGTTGCATCCGAGTGTACATAGTTGTTCAAACGGTCGAGCAGACTGACGCCAGCGCCTCTACGTAGCGCCAGCGCCAGTCACCGGCATGTATTCCACCCCGAGGGTCAACATTCCACGACGAATTTCTGTCATGATATCTCTCGTAAAGGAAACGTTCGTTTGCTGTGTCATTATTGCTAAATGACGAAAGAATGTTAACGTAAATGTGCCGTCTGCTTGAAAAGAAATTGTCTCCCTCTGTATATCTACTGTAATTAGTCTTCAACTCCGAGTGCAAAAAATATTCTGCACTCTGCACTCTACAAACTAATTTCTCAACAATGAAAATAAATAATAATTATAAAATTATAATAGACATTAACTTCCTAATGGAATGTGATAAGTTAACTTGTCATTTAGCTAATCAGTTTCATAATTTCATAATTTTTTATTTTTATGCGCGCCAATATATTTTTATTTAAAAAAATGCTGTATTTCCATTTCTTGTGAATAATATTTTTTATACTATTTTTACTATTTGTTATTTCAGATTCAAAAATGTTTCTCGTCAACAAATCACTTGATTTAGAAGTTAATATATTTAAATATATGACTTCTTTCCATTTTCAGTTTTCTTCTTGCACTTGTACCAGTTTGTGGCTCTGATTGAGGTTTTGAATAATTTTTTACTTTTCGTTCTTGTACATACCTGAGTTAATCAGCAGGAATAAATATTTTCAGGATCATTGGAAATCTGTAACAAAATTTCATGAGTTATGAAATATGCAAAATTATATAGGGTCTGTCATTAAATTAAATGCTTGTATTTACTAATCTATTAACACTTTGAATACCATCTGAAAATAATGGGAAATAAATTCAGTTAAAAATTTTATTTCCAATAAATCTACTAAATAATTGATATAATTTTTAGTAAGCTTACCTTCCTATTAATGAATTATTTATAATTTATAATGTAAAATGGTTTTCAGCATAATAATAAAAAACAAGGGTAAATAAATCATAAATTTATGATGTTCACTTAAATTTTGTATAATTTCATCGTTAAAAGCAAAAGAATTAAAGAGCAACACAAAGTAGCAAATAGAAAGCTTGAATTGAAAACTGAAATTAAGATCGTATCTTGTATAATTGCAATTAAGGCGTGCCTTACTACATACATCCGTTTTCACTGTGCCAGTCAACGTGTTAATAAGCTTCCGGTCGATAAGAAGTTAAGACGACATTAAAAGATTTCAACACCAGAGTTAATTGCATTAATAAAAGGATAAATTATGTAATTCCATTGTATTTAATAGCAAGAAAATTGCTTGAAGCTATATTTTAATTAAAAGGTGCGTACATACTATCCACGCATAATAAGACGAAAATCAGTATGTAGTATGAATGCAATATACTGGGTGTTCCATCTAACTTAGATACTTGAAGTATGTTATATATTTTTAATAATAAAAATATTACAAGAAAAAAAATATAATTATGTATCAACTAATAATTTTTCTCAATGTTATATTTTTTAATATTTCAAGGTCATCAATTTTACTCAAGTTCGCTGCATTTGTTTATTATCATGATGTAATGACTAATTGTAAGATCAGAGTTAACAATCCGTAATGATAATGTTTCACGTCATTAAATTAAAGCATGAAAATCAAAACATGAAATTACAACAAAGGGATTTTATTTTAATATTTAAAATAATGTGCAACTTGAATATTATTAAATAAATGATTATTTGGCTCTCCTTTCATAAATGTACGATTATTTGAACCTTGACTAATATCAATAAACATATTTCTTCCAGCTTCAGTATCAATCGATTCTAAGAATCCATCATTCTAGCTAAGTTGCGAGTACCGATAAGTTTTTGATTGCATTTACTGTAATCAATTCGCTTTAATAAATCATTATGACTGTAAATAATTGCGTCAATCTTATGAGTCGGTGCTATTTTTAAATCAAATTAAAAATTTCAAGGTCACGACGTTAAAGCGACGTGATTTTGTTGCTATGACAATGATTTTTTAATATTTTTACAAATATATTTTTTGGATAAACTTTTCGTTTACTGTGTCTGCTCTTCAGCATTAAATCATTTGTTCTACATTCGTTTTATTATTAATATCAAATAATTTAAACCTTGAATATCATCTCAAGGTCAGACTTGACCCCCTCAAATTTATATGTTCTTTACTGAAAACTAGATAATGTCTCAATATTATTAAAAATAACTGTTTACTATTTTTGAATAATTCTGAATTTTTATTTTTGAATAAAACATCGTTTTAACAAGTACATAAAAATACAAGTGTATTATGTATTAATTTTCGATAAAAATACACGCTATATGTAACTATATAATTCTACGGCATGGTAGTTAAATATTCTAGTTAAATTGTACATCCTGTATAGAACTTCATAAAAACTTAATTTTAATTCTCACATTAACATTTAATGATCTCAGTGCTCCACAAAGATTGTACTTTGTTTATAACAAACCAGTTCGATGAAAAATAATACATAAAAACGTGTTTACGAATAATAGAAAGATAAGAAAATTTGAATGGGTGTCACCCGTTGAAAGCTAACGGAGTCCCATTAATTTATATCACAGCGACCATATTGAAAATGACTTCAGAGGATAAATCAGCGTCTTGACGCATTAAAGCTCGCTCTTTTTTTGTCGACCGCTGTGTTCGTTTTCTTCTGAGATGTCTAGACGCGTTATTTCACCGTTGGAACCCGCTCCGAAATGATATAGAATTTAGGAAGTTATTTAGTTATGTATGTCTGGCGTCCTGAGCTGGCTAGTAATCAGGCGCCTGGCCTCCGCAAACTGTCCCTCGTTCTTTCTCTCTCTTCTCCTCTCCGCTCTTCAAGATTTCTCTATCTCTCTCTCTCTTTACCTCTCGTGCTCTGATTTCCTCTCGTTCCATCGTTCGTTCATTCTGTAAAGCCCGGTAAATTCTCCAGGGCCGGCCACGTTCGAGAGATGCTTTGGTTCAATTAACCGACGATCAAGGTGCCCTTCCATGTCACTTATGAATGCACACTCCAGTGCAGCAGACGCACCCTTAAGAGATGTGCACAAACTTTTTCATTTACAAATTTTTATATTTGCAGATTTTTACACTTTTGTTGTTTCCAAATTTTAAACTTTTTCACATTTCGAAAATGGTGAGTTCTTTGACTTTTATTGTATTAACTTTGTTTTATATATATTTCTACATATCTTTCAAATTTCACTATTCCTGAATTTACTCTTGAATTTATAAGTGAACAAAATCTTAGATTTTCAATTTGCTAGATACAACATTCGCTGGATCTTAAAATTTTTATGTTTCAAATCTTTATATTGAGATCCTAAAATCTCTTAATCTCTAAATCTGTTAATGACCCAAATTCTTAATATACCCAAATACTTGTACCCCTAAATTCTACTATGTCCAAATCTCTACATATCTGTTGAAATTGCAATATCCCCGAATTATATCTCTAAATCCTTAGATCCCCAAATCTAGAGATTTAGATCTAGTGCTCCAAAGCCCTATATCCTCAAGTCCTAATATGTCCAGATTTCTATATTCTAAAATTGCAATACCCCGAAATCTTGAGATCCCTAAATCTCTAGTCCTGCAAATCCCTATTTCCCCAAATCTTAATATGTCTAAATCTCTATATTCTAAAATTGCAATATCCTCAATATTCTATATCCCCAAATCTCTATATCCCTAAATCTCTACATTCTAAAATTGCAACTCCCTCAAGTTCCTCCCCAAATCACTGATTCCCCAAATCCCTATATCTCAAAATCTCAATGTACCTAATCGTACCTCCAAATCCCAATGTCCTCATATCCTTACATCCTCAAACTATATCTCCAAGTCCCTACATCCTAAAATCCATATATCCCAAAATCCTTACACCATCATATTCCTATATCCCCAAATCCTTATTTTTCCAAATTTCTAAGTCCCTAAATTTCTAAATTCCCACATCTACAACTTGTCATTACATCTTCAAAAGTTTCTAAAGATTGTTGGTAAACCTTTGTCTCCTTGATTAGGATATTTTTCATAGAGAAGACAGATTTGTTCTTGACTGTACGTATTTCTAGTCGGTACCCGAGCGATAAAAAAGCCTTTTATCCATTCGGAGAACGATGACATTGAAAAATTCTATTTTCGCGACCCCTCGTAATGATGGTTTATTTTTGTGTCGTTTTGGGCTCATCTTCGTTTTGTTCGAAATTATGTTCGTCTTTTCTTTTTGTTGTTTTGCGTTCATATAAAATAGTTGCTTCTTCGAATTATGACTTTTGTAGTTTATTTAAGAACTTACGTTTGCGCATTTTGTTACGTGAGTATTATTTATTTTTATAATTTCCAAACAAAATTTTAGGGATAATTGTATTAATTTTACAATAAATTTTTATAATATTATTGTAGTATTTTTCTTATCGTAAGGAAATTTGACTTTTGTATTAAATGTAATAATATCATTGCAGGAACTGAAATTTTTTTTGGAAGAAACTGGTCCCATGTCGTCGCGCGATATATCGCCATACATTACAGCGCCATGCATTATATGGACACCCGTTGTGTCACCACGTGTTTCATTGCCACGGGTTGAATTATGATGATTGAATTATGTATCACGTGTTGAATTACCAAGTGTTGAATTATTACGCGTTAAATCTCTACGTATTTTCACGCGTTAAATTATTAGGTATTAAATTATTAGACGATGAATTACCACGCGTTGAATTATCACATAATGCATTACCACGCGTTAAATTATTCTGTGTTAAGTTATCCGTGTTGAGTTATCACGCGTGAAATTAATACACGTGAAATTACAGCGCGTTGAGTTATGACACGTTGTATTATCACTTAGTGAATTTCCACGCGTTAAGTATTTTTTGTTGAATTACCACGCGTTGAATTATTCTGTACTGAATTATCACTCGTTAAATTATTACGTGTTGAATTATCAGGAGTTGAATTATCGCGCGTTGACTTATCAGGCGTTGAATTATGATGCGTTGACTTATCAGGCGTTAAATTATCATACGTTGAATTACTACACATTAGATGATCACGTGTTAAATTAACATGAGCTCTACGATTATATATTAGAATGTATCACATTATATTCGAAATTATTGCATCATTACATGTTATATAGCTGCATGTTATATTGCCATGTATTGCATAGCTACGCAACGTGTTTTAGATGATTCAGTTTTTAATGTAATTACAATACCTCTAAATTGTTAAAAATTTAGATAATTACATTAATTATGTCACTTAAACAATTAATTACCTATATGTTATATAATTGAGAAAGAAACATTTTTAAACTTTTATAAGTTATCCTAGTAAGAAAATAATAATATACAAATTCCAGAACTATTTATTTAAATAAATGTGATATAATAAGACACACATGATATAATAATTGAAAAGGCACAAGGAAAGATTGTAATTGCAAGAAATATACCTAATAATTTTTTCAATTAAGAAGTTTGTTTTCCAACAATTTTTTTAATTAAGAAATTTGTTTCCCCACAACGTCTTTAATTAAGAAGCTCGTTATTAACGTTGGACAAAATGTAAGTTACATACAATTCATATCGCATATCCGTAACGCAACGAAGGGTTAATAAGCTGTTTTACGAAATAAAATAAGCGAATAAATGAATTTCTAATTCCATTTACCGAAGAGGTACGCAAACTTGATAATTAGTTATATCCCGAACAACTTCATTCCTAATATCTCGAAGAGAATCTCTCGTATATCCTCGCTCTATCATTTACGTATTAAATAGCGTCTGCTTACTTATTACAGCAGCATTATTATGCGTTTGCCGAGTATACAATGAAGAATGAAATTGACAAGGCAATCTCGATAAATTTGCCCGCAAATTCATCATTATACGCCGTATCGAGCGGTTAACACGTATTATACGGCCACATAAAGACGTTCGAAGAGAAGGAAATAAAAAGGAACAGCCGAATCGCGATCTCTCCCAAGAATCCCGAGCTGGCATATACGTGTGCTTAACGTGTTTCACGATATTATTAACATTCCTAAACAAACAAAAATGTAGCGGCATGGATCTGAAAGGGAGCCACCCTTCGGCCGGCCAGATTATACGTTCGTCCCAGCGGAGTTAAGGCACAAAATTATAAGCCGTGCCGGATAGCCATTTCGTAACGGACTGCATCAGCGTAGGACCATAGAACAGCACGAGCTTTTGCTTGCTTCTATTTCCAAACTCGAAAATTATTCGCGTTCCGTGTACACTCGGAACTGTTAGGTTGCTTCAGATCGAGAGATCCGCGGTATCTTTGAAATGTTTGGTACTTTGGATATTGAGACTTTGGCGTTTTGGAATTTTTGACAGCTTTGTATTTGGATTTTTTGGAGACACTTTAGAATTTTGAAATGTTTAGAACTTGGAATCTTTTGGAACCTTCTGGTGGAGTCATAGGTTCTTTATAAATTCTGAATAACTTCTTCTAAACTCTCCCTAAATACTTTTTACCTTATCTACAAAATCTCTACCTCTCTGAAACTTCAAAACTCTAAATTGCTTCTCAATTTTTCCTAAATTAAATCATGTACTGTAAAACAATTCTCTCTAAACATCTAGAACCCTAGACTTTTCCTAAAATTTCCCCAAATCAAAAATGAGTATTGTGCTACCTATTTTTCCTCTAAAACTCCAGAACCTAGACTTCTAAAATTTTTTCAAAATTATTTAAAATTATTTAAAATCAAAAACAACAGACCATTGAATCTCCCTCTGTGACCTGAAAAAATTTGACTAACTTTTTCCTAAAATTGTCTATAATCAACAAGGTGTTTGAAGCGACACTTTTAACCGAAGCCTAAATTGCATCCGAGTGTACACTAATCGTCCAAAGACAGCTTAGGGATAACCTAATCTGTAGAGACCGTTGTATCCTTCGTACATTCTTGCTGTTAACTAAGAGAAGCCTAAATTGCACACGACTGTACATACTACAGCTTTGAGCATGGCGCCATTCTTGACATATCGCGCCGATAGTATATACCGGCAGTCGTCTGAACGGACCGTAGAAACGATGTCGAGAACCGACAAGCAGACAGTCCAGCATAAACACTGGCGCCTTGTGAAACAATGCAGGAAGGAACGTCGGTATGAGAAAGTAAAATGCATCGGGTAACTTCAGCTGAGAGATCAAGATGTCCGTCAGATTTTCCCTGACACACTTGTTGAGTACTTTAGCCAATGATAAAAATGCTAATTGATCTGTCGGAAGACGGTGCAGAGTGGTTTCTATCTGACAACATGTAAAATAGGAGACTATTTTTGTAGGAGTATGGAGGTTTTAGGGCAAGGAGTGAGGAAAGCTAGGGCAAGATAGGGAAGAGTTCATGAAATTCATCTTTTCTTTTGAATCTTATTCATTAATTCCATCTAATATTAACAATTGTGCAGATACAAATTATCTATTGTCTACCAACATATTTAAACATATACCAACACCAAGTACCAACCAAGTATTTACCAACAAATAGAATATAAAGAGTCGATAATTGTTGCACGTCTGATAATCAATCATAAGGCTTTTTTTATCGAATCTTTCAGTGGATTAATCTTCGTAGGAGAAATAAATGAACAGAAGTAAGAATACAGAAGAAATATTTCTCGTTGGAGCATGTACAAAGTAAGAACGCGATACTTTTCTTCTTTTGGACGAGGAGGCTGCAACCCCCGGCGGCGCCGCTGTCAACGCTCCAAATTCCAAGCACGACGAGCAGAGCGATCGCCGTCGTTCTTCGAAGCGGCTACTCACGATTCCGCTATAATTCATCTTCCGCGAACCGCGGAGACGTTTCGGGCTATTCTTGGTCCGGTAGAGGCTGTCTTTCGACCTGGACCCCCGATCAACCGGGACGACGCTTTGAAACGCGTGTCAAAATGACCAATCGTCAAAATTTCTCTCTCTTTGCTATAAAGTAATACGAATCTTCTTCATCAACGTTCGTGTCTGACAAATGCTCAACATCCTGTCGTACAACTTTGCACCGCAATTTCTTCCTAATTGAATACTCAAATGAAATCATCTTGCAGGATTTAATGATGTTTATTTTCTTGGATTATTTCATTTTATGAGAACGGATTATAAGACTGAGTGGAGAGAATGTAGTGTTGAAAAAGTTGGGAATTTTGAATGTATGATGTGAAGATATTTTCGAAGTCGGAAATTGTTATATTTAGAAATATGGAGATTTTGAAAAATCAAAACTGCAAATTTGGATGTGTAGGAATTTAGAAAATCATAAATTGTCAAATTTAGTGTCTGGAATATTTAGAAATTAGAGAATGTGGAAATTCAAGAGCAAAATTGCAGAATTATAAATTTGAAAATATAGAAATTTCCATAATCTAAATTTGTCAAATTTGAAGTTTAAAAAATGTAAAAACAATTATTCTACAATATAGAAATATTAAAAATCCAAATTCCCCAGCTGAGAAACATAGAACTTTTTAAGTCTACTTTTCAAAATCCAAAGTTCTCAAATATAGAAATTCAAAACCTTGCAAATATATAAATCCTCCAAAAAGTCCCAAAGTTAAAAAATTCCTAAATTCAACATTTTTCAAATTTACAAATTTCCAAAACTCGAAGCTAACTTTGAACAATATTAAGCAAGATATTTCACCACCTTTGCTGCATCGATGGTTTTAGAGTTATGTTAATATATTTTTGCGAAAGTGACATTTAACATGGAAGTCATTATTTCACCGAACAATTAATCATTTTCTGCTATCATTGTTTATACGAAAATATCAAAGGAAACTTTTTAGCATATTTTGTGATCCAGACGAACAATCAACGCGACAACTTTCCTCTTCCTGGAGGAGATCAAGCCACCTGTCGCTTAACCACGTTTCCATGCGTTTATGGAAATTCGAAAGCATTAACGACATCCGTTCGCGAATGGAAAAACCTGGTTGCCCCTGTGGCAGACACGTATCATGCTCACCGGACCGTGTTTAATCGTCTACATCACTGGCGCCTAACCCTACTTAATTCTTCCTCGTAAAACAACCTGGGATATTCGTTTTTCCGGTTGCTGCTGCTTTTAGAAACATTTATTTCCTCTTGTCTTTAAACTTCTACATTGGTTCTCTGAAGTATGACACATTATGTTTATATAAATCGGATAGAGTGCGTGTCGTTTGTAAGAGGATAAGATTTTAGAGATAAATCGCGATGAATGGAACAAAGTAACAAGTGTCATGTAGCTATTTACTTATTACTGATATTCAGGTATGTGCCATGAATATTTAGTGAAATGTATGATATTTTGAAGAAGGAAATATCCAAGCTTATTTTTGATGGAACAAAATTTTATGAGATTCTAAAGTTTGAATGTTTTGAAAGACTAGCTTCAATTCAAAAAATCAGCCGTTCAATGAGATAAAATTTAAGAATTCAAAAATTCAACAATTCGATGAGACAAAATTTAAGAATTCAAAAATTCAACAATTCAATGATACAACATTTTAGAATTCAAAAATTCAGCCATTCAATGAGACAAAATTTAAGAATTCAACAATTCAATGACAACATTTAAGAATTCAAAAATTCAGCCATTCAATGAGACAAACTTTAAGAATTCAAAAATTCAACAATTCAATGAGACAAAATTTAAGAATTCAAAAATTCAACAATTCAATGAGACAAAATTTAAGAATTCAAAAATTCAGCCATTCAATGAGACAAAATTTAAGAATTCAAAAATTCAACAATTCAATGAGACAAAATTTAAGAATTCAAAAATTCAGCCATTCAATGAGACAAAATTTAAGAATTCAAAAATTCAACAATTCAATGACAACATTTTAGAATTCAAAAATTCAGCCATTCAATGAGACAACATTTAAGAATTCACGAATTCGAAAATTCAAGAATTCAAAAACTCAAAAGTTCGAAAATTTGAGAATTCAAAAATCAAAAGGTTAAAAAATTCAACAACAAATAAATTCACAAATTCCAAAATTTGAAAGATCACAAATTCACAAATACAAGCATTTAAAAATTCAGAAGTTCAAAAACTCAAAAATTTACAAATTCTAAAATACAAAAGCTGAAAATCTTGAAAGTTGACAAATAAAAAGATTCAAAAATTCGAAGGTTAAAAATTTCAAGAATTCACAAATTCACAAATAAGCAAAATCCAAAACTCAAAAGTTAAAAAACTTAAAAGCTCAAAAGTTCACATATTTACAAACACAAAAATTCCAAAATCCAACGTCAAAAGTTTGAAAAATCCGTAATTCTAAAAACCTACAAATGCTGCAAAATAATAAATAATAATGTTCCAAAATAATAATATCAAAAATTCTAACATGCCAAATCCCATAGTCCCAGAATTGTCTAATTCACTTCCCAGAAATGTTTATCATATAACCTATCATACATCATTTCAATATCCGCGTTCGTAACAGCTGTTGCCCGCAGTCGTGATACTGTTCGGTAACTGATTTTGCAGCAGGCTATACATTCGCAGTATGCGCGCAATATTTTGGAACAGCAATAATTCGCACCTGAAACACGAATCCTGTCCAAGAGCGAAAATCCCGCAAGAGTAATAAAAGCATTTATTTCCCGTCTATTTCGGTGATCGCTCGACCGAGCACAGTTCACGTCATACTTCCCGTCGTTCCTGGCCCATTATTTCGACCGGCGCGGCGTCGCGTTTCTTCCCCTATTGGGGAATCACGAATCCGACTCTGTCGACCTTATATCCGCCACTTTTTGTACAAGCCGGACGCAAGACCACGTCAGCCGGAAGATTCTACTTTGGGACGAACGCGAAAGCTGCTTACTGCGGGTTACTACGATGTCGAGCACCTGCGATCGCACGGTACTGCACGTGAAGAAAAAAAACCATACTTTCAAAGTTGTAAACTTCGATAATTTTAGTTTTCCAATATCATGTATTTTAACCCCTTCCCGTGCCATTTATTTAACAGATGCGTCAGTCAAGACTAATTATTCAGGGCTATAACATGAAAACAAACAAAGAAAATTAAAATTTTGTGAGTATTTTATATTCAAGGATCCTTGATAATGTAACTTATAGTTGGACATAAATTTCAAGTTGAGGAATGTTCAAAGTTTGAGCAAGGTTTATCATATTTGAGCTGTAAGTGCATCACGAGTGAGACTCGTCAAAGCACGGGAAGAGGTTAATTTTTGAAATTGCGAAGTTAAAACTTGATTACTGCGGGTTGCAGCGATGTCGAGCACCTGCGATCGCACAGTACTGCACATAAAGATAAAAACCCCACTGTCATAGTTATAAACTTCCACAATTTTAAATTTTTAATATTACATTTTTTAATTTTATAATTGCAAAGTTAAAATTTCTGTATCGCAAAATTCTAAATATGTTGGTAGTTAAATTTTAAATATGAGATATTCAAAAATTAGAAATTCGACAATTACAAGTCTTAGAATTAAAAAATTCTGACGTTACTAATTATTAATGTGTCAAAGTTTAAAAGGTACAAAATTTCAAGTTACTAATATTCTGAGTTCCAAAGTTATAAAACTCAAGAAGTTTCAAAATATACAAATTTGAAAATCTAAAATTCTGAAGTTCTAAAATTCAAAAATTCCCAAGTTTCCATAAATGTATAAGTCTCTAAGTGGAAGAACTAAGCAATCTGAAAATTTCAATGCAAAATAGCTGAAAAGTCTCGAAGTCCCAAAGTACAAAAATTTCTATGTTACTCGCAAATGTATCTCTTCAATTCGGAACTTCTAAAATTAGAATAAAATTTGGGAGAACCAAAGTTGCAAAAGCTGATTGTTCTACAGTTCCAAAGTCGCAAACCCTTCAAAACACAAAATGTTAATATTCTCAAGTCTGAAAATTATAATGCTTCAAATCCCAAAATCGTAATGTCTTAAGTCCCAAAATTTTAGTAATCTTAAATCATAAAATCTTAGCATTCTCCAATCCCAAGATTCTAATATTCTCAAGTTCCAACAAACATATTATTATCAAGTTCTAACAATCCTAATATTCTTCAGTCCCAAAGTTATAATATTTTCAAATTCCAAAACCGTAATATTGCTCAGTCCCAAAATCATAATATCCTAGAGTCCCAAAGTCGTAATATCTTCAAATCCCAAAACCTTAATATTCTTCAGTCCCAAAATCATAATATCCTAAAGTCCCAAAATCATAATATTTTCAAATCCCAAAGTCTTAGCATTAACTAGTTCCAAAATTCTAATATTCTCAAGTCCCAACAATCATAATATTCTCAAGTGCCAAAAATCGTAATATTCTACATTTCCAAAATCCTAATATCCGAAAGTCCCAAAATCGTAATATTCTTCAGTCCCAAAATCCTAATATCTGAAAGTACCAAAAAAGTAATATTTTCAAATTCCAAAGTCCTAGCATTCTCCACTTATAAAATCCTAATATTCTCAAGTCCCAAAATCCTAATATTCCCAAGTCCCAACAATCATAATATTCTTCAGTCCCAAAATCCTAATATCCCAAAGTCCCCAAATCGTAATATTTTCAAATCCCAAAATAATAATTCTCTCAAGACCCAAACTCCCAATATCCTAAAATCCCCAAATCTACTATTCTCCAATCCCAAAATTCTAATATTCCCAAGTCCCAAACTCGTAACATCAAGTCCCAAAATCGCAATATCCTCATGTCCCAAAACCGTGACATCCGCAAGTCCCAAAATGGAGAAATTGGTAAATGCGATGTGGCGGCGTGTCGCGTCGCAGAAGAGCACGTTGCGACGGCACTGTGTAAAAGCAGCGACGAGGACGACATGTCCCGATGGGTGGGAGAGGTATGATGGGACAGGTGCGGCTCGTAACTTCCTGGATAATATCGGCCGGTCCGGACGCGCGACCGGCGCTAACGCTGACGCTTACGTTAGCGGTGGCGCCACTCGGATCCACGCTGTAGGCGCCTGTCCGTCCCGTTCCTCTCCCCTTCCCCTATATAGCTCCAGCACCCTCCTTACCCTCTCTCTTTCTTGCTCTCCTCACTCTCTCGCTCTCTCTCTCCCTCTTCTTCGCCCATCATTTCTCTTTGGTCATAACGCGTACCACTGCCTACCGCTAGCGATGGGTACGAACGGTACTCGAGGAAAACAAAACTAGAAACTGAAAACGGGCAAAAGACATGGAAGAGTTACACAAACGTCCTCTTTTTTATAAAAAGAAACCAATAAAGTAAAGTAGAAGGAACTGAACAGTTTTGAAATTTACAAGACACAAGAAAGAGTGTTGAAAGATACAGGAAACGCTTTTGATTTATATAGAGAGGTGAAAGATATAAGAAAGACTTTTTTTATGCAGAGTATAGAGTCACGTCAACGGAGGTTATAGCAACTACTCGTTGTGAATGATTAAGCAAAGGGGAGAAAAGACTAAGGGTTTTAATAACAGAGTTATTATGGTTTACTGAGAATTTTGATGGTGCTGCAGAATGTAATTGGTTCTGGTAAGATGTTGAAGTAATTGTTTCGGTGAGGTTGTTAAGGAAGAAATTTCGACATGTGGAATTTTTGAACGTTTGGGAATTATGGAAAAAAATTGTGGAATGGTAAGAAAGTTTGGAATTCGAATGTTTGGAACTTAGGGAATGTGAAAATTTTGGGAATTTGTGGAATAGGGAATTTGGTAATTTGAAATTAGTAAATTTAGAAAATCGCAAATTTGGAAATTTGAAAATTTCACAATTTACTAATTTAGGAAGTTGCGAATTTGGAAATTTAAGAATCTGGAGAATCGGAAGTTTGAATATTTGAAGTTGTAGAGGGAGATTTAGGACCGTACAAATTTGGGGAATTTATAGAATAGGAAATTTGGTAACTTAATAGCTTGAAATTTAGGATTTTGAGAATTTTACAATTTAGCAATTCAAGAAGTTGGGAATTTTCAAATTTGGAAATCTAGGGATTTAAAAGTTTGGACAATTTAAAATTGTAGCAGTTGTTGGATTCTTGAAAATTTGTGAATTTGGAGAATAGAGACTTGGTAATTTGGTAATTTGAAATTTAGATATACTTTGTAAAGTTGTGAATTTGAAAATTTGGAAATGCAAGCATTTAAATGTTTGAAAATTTAGAATTTAAAAAATTGGGGATTTGGCGTTTGTAGGACTTTGAGCAATTTGAGGAATTGCATATTTATCAATTCGATAATTTGAAATTTGTAAATTTGAGAATTGGGAAGTTGAAAATTGTGAAGTTCAGAAATCTAGAAATTTAGCATTTCAAAAATTCAAAAATGCACCAGAATGCATAAACATTCAGAATTACAGAAATTATAAACTCTCAAGTTCTTAAATTTTGTACTACGTACTTCAAAATTTGCTTAAATTTAAGAATAAGAAATTAATTATTTAAAAATTAGGTAACTCGTAAACTTCAAATCTAAGAAATTTCACAACTTCAAAATTAAGTCCAATAATTATAAACCTGAAAATTATATGAAACTTTTACCTAACCAACTACAACAAAACACATACATATATCAGCTATTTTCACCCATATAAATTAACAAATTTTGATCACAATCGAAGATGAGTACACGCGTATATTTTATTATCAGAATTGTTTGAACGTTCCGCGTTTCACTCCCATCGCTATATTCCACTCTTCTTACGTGTAGCCGTCGCTTCTCAGACAAGTGTATGATGTTGCTAGCAAAACCTGCACCATCTTTATTCATGCATACTGGGTAGTTGACGGGAGGCGAGATGCCGTGGAGAGCACGTATGACCGAGGTGCATGCATACGAAATCATGCACATCGACACGGGGAATTTAATATTTGAAAGGCCCCGTCGGCTGCATTTGAAGTTCCGATGCCGTTGGAATTATTTAAGGCTCTGATTTTAACAGTGATCCTTTGCAAACGATGACACTCTCTTTATATGCATAGGTACTTTCTTATGCATCACGTGAAGTTTCCATATCGCTGAAATTATCTTTGGCGTCAATTTTAATAGTGACAATCCCACGGAGCGATTTCTTTCTATAATATAATTGTAATAGTCTCATTCTCTTGACATATTTGATATTTTATTAATATTTAATCAGAATATTCGATAATATCTGACTAGTATTATTTAAATATTAAAGTATTATTTAATTGAAATCATTAAGTACTTTTAATTACTAGCAACTTTTCAGCGTAGTTAAATTGTATTTAACTGAACTAATTTATAGCTGTGTTAAATTTCATTATAGTAGAACTAAATAACAATTGCGTTACATAGTTCGAAATAGTACTATCAAATAATATTTGTTATAATTAATAATTCTAAACAAAAAATGAGGGAGGTGCAAATACAGTGGCAAATTTAACAAATTAACTTACAACTAATTTCTGTATAAAAAAAATACTAATTTCTATCATAAACCTTTGTTGTATTTTATTAACAAATTTTTATTTTATTGTGAAGGGAGGTTTATGTTATTATGAACATATGCTATGTGATTAACGCAGAATTCAGTGTATAAATTTTCATCTTAAATTTGTTAAATTTATTTAATTAAATAATTGATTAAATTTAATCAATTAAATTAACTCATTTAGCATTCTTAAATAAATAAATAAATTTATCTAACTTTATTAATTAAAGAAATTAGCTTTTTTAATAAAATAAACAACCTCGTCTAGCTTTCTCAATTAAATAAATTATTTCATCAAACTTTCTCAATAAAATATTAATACCCACGAATTTCAATCGAATATTCATTAAAATCATCGCATACGCATATAAACAGTTACCCCGCGGCGCCAAACTCTTTGATGTCCTTAAAAAACCGTCAACGAATGAATCGCGTGCGTTGAATGTGACAAAAATTTTGCGTGCATTCATATGCATCGTGCACGTCCACGCTTACATAAAGGCACATTTGTTAGCACACACAAAATTTTCCCAAGAATGCACAACGTAAACGTTTCTCAACATAAACGCGCCTTGACGATTCTTAACACGTTATACGCCGCAGTAAAAATAGTCGTGTATAATGACACACGCTATAATCGTAACGCGGTTGATTTATATTGCAGTACGTCCTATTTACAGGCGATCCCGTTTATAGTACCGCAAATTCTGTTACATTTTCATGAATGGAACTGTGGTACAAGATTACTGGAACCGGTAAGATATTTAAATGGTCAAGAAATTCTTTTCGAAGAAAGGCATTAGTGTAATATTCATTTTACTTGGAATTGGATTTGATTTTGTTGTGATATTTCGGTTATTTTGAATTGTGAATGTAAGGAGGTAGGATGCAGGGATGTAGGAATGTAGGAATATCGAGTTATGAGGATATAGAAATATGGAGATAAAATTGCATAGCATCGGGAGATAGGAATATTGGGGTGTAAGGATATTGGAATATAGGTATATCGGGATATAGTGATATTAAAATGTAAGGATATCGGAACATAGGAGTATCGGGACATAGAAATATCACAATATAAGTATGTCGCAATATAGCTATATTAAAATGTAGGGATATCGGAACATAGGAGTGTAGGGACATAGGATTATCACAGTATAGGTATGTCAGAATATAGCAATATTAAAATGTAGGGATACCAGGATATATAGGTACATGGGAATATTAGTATGTAAAAATATCGAGATCGAGAAATTTAGAGATCTGGGAATACAGTAACTTAGAAATATATTATACAGGTTTAGAAACCCAGAGGTTTAGAGTAGAAATCTAAAGAGCTGAATACTCGATCCAATACCATCGACATTACATTAACTGAGTTACAAGATAAGCATGAAATTCAAAAGGTATAAACCTAATCACCTAACCTAACTTTCTTTTAAAACAGCGGGCGCCATTTTGAAACTTGGACGCCATTTTGAATGAATCTTTCTAGAATGATGAAACATTTCTGAAACAGTTCTAATGAAACAATACTGTGTTATACTCAAAACGTTTCTTTATAGAATATTATTTTTATTTATAGAATATATCAACGAATTTTATTGGTTTAATTTTGAAACACCTAGTAGATTACATAACTGTGTTTGATACCTATCATCGGTTCGATGGCTCATGAAAACGTATGGCATGTTCTCTATTCTTTATGGCGATCGGATCACATACAGTGCATCGCTTTCCTTCAACGTCATTTATCAGAATGCGCCTTGTATGCACAAGATGAACGTAGCGCAATGTCAATGTTACTGTCATGATAATGTCGAAGGTTCCGATGCGTATCAACGTACGTTCACGCAGAGATCACAGATATAAATAATGCAAAGCGTAAATAGCGTAATTTTTGTTGGGAGGAGACGAATACTAACTTTATTTCATCCAGCAATATTATTTCCGATCATCGTTATTCTTTACTGATCGGAGTTTTATCGTTTCGTGATAAAACATCGTTAATTTCGTTGATTTCTTAGAATCATAACGAAATTCTGCTCAGAAAGGAAATGTGATAGCTGAGAAGAAATAATCGTAAAATTGATACAATTTTACTTAGAATAAGTTTTTCGAAGAAATTATGAGAATAATTTGATGAGAATTAAATTTGTGTAGATAATTGTAAATTATCAACTTGCAAATTCTTTCTTTAACAATTTAATATTTTGCATTTGAGATCAATTTCAATGTATAAAATGAGACATGCGAATGAATATTAATTATTAAGTGCTACGATTCGCATTAAATGGCCCCATTTCTTGTATTAATCTAAATTACTGTATTAATCTTGTATTAAAATAAATAAATGTATTTTTAAAATACGACACGCAGTGTGCTCTTTTCGGACCACGTGGTCCTACACGCGCAATATCACTGAACTCGCATCATTTCTTACCTGTTGCAACGCCGGGCTTCCGCTATTGGTCAACCACCGCGCATGCGCCGTGTCACGGTTCAAAGTAGAATTTATAGTTGCGACTTCCGTAATCTAAAGTTCATTGCACCAATTGTGAAATACGATGCGGTTCGATATCAAATCGCAAATGTTCGCATCAATTCTCCAATGATCAGAGAAACTTTATATGCCACATTTTCGAGCTTAGTCCGTTACTTTCGAGTGTATGCATACTCCATCGTTTACACAATTAATCAAGCTTCACTTAATTCACGAACAGTTATATTCTGCGAAATATTATTTAACACATTACGGACGGATGACGAGATATCTCACGTCTCGTATCGTGTCAGTTGAAACAGTTGACGAGATATTTCGCACTTCCTATTGATCAAACAAGGGTTGTAACGAACTAATATGTGATAACTGTTATTCAGCAGTTCTTTGACAGTGTGAAATTATTTAAATATGAACAGGAACTAAATATATATTATACTATATACTATATACTATAAATTATATACTAAAAATACCCCAAAATTAGTTTAGTACACAGAAATTTATAATTGTTATATATCTTAAAAATGTATATAATTTAATTCCTGTTGAAAATATATATTAAACCTAACAATAATTTTAGTTATCAACAAGCTAGAGATATTATAATGTTATTAACAAGTTAGAAATATTACAAATAGTCGATTATGTGATAATCTGGTCCATAATGTGTTAAACTCAATCTGAACCCCAATATAAATAACATACAACCAAAAATAAAACCAAATCTATCCTCAGAACTTGAGCGTTTATTTATCTTCCAAAACCTAATCAAAGCTATTTTAAAACCCAGTGATTTGCCAATAAGCGTGCGATTTACGATGGCCACTTTCAAACAACTCCGATTTAAAAAGTACCTAAGTGACAATAATCGTCCAGATTTTGGAAGCCGTCCATAAATTCCATAGAAGATCATCCGTTAAGTATCTTAATCGTTCCACAAACAGTCGCGATCATATTAGTAAAATTTATTCGAAAGGATGTGTAATACACGCACCGGTATTTCGAACGGCACCGCGTTTTTGCGTAGCGCGGGAAATTCAAACGGAAGAAACAAAACGTGGCGTAATCGCAACTTCGATAGACCGTTTCTCGGATTCACCTCGTGAAAGTTTGTCTACGATCGGTCACCATAGGAAGACGAATTGGAATAAACAATGAAAGACCGACTGCGTCGATCGTCGAACGTCGACTGGCCACGAGCCCGACGACCGCGCAATATGTAGCATAGTGTAGAGAGGACGACTGGAGCCTGTCTGCTCACCCCTGTGGATGTCTGTTGCCTAAGGGCGGCCTCGTCCGGCGCGAATTCACGGCGACAGAGCAACGGCGCGCCAGTAACGTGGCGACGCGGATCTTGACGCCATTTCGCGAACACGTATGTGTACATGTACGTGTGCTACCCTCTTGGCTCGTTTGTGTGCCCACCGAGTCTCGTACTCCACAGGGTAACTGGTGACAGAGAGAATGGGAGGGTTGCGATATATGTGCATCTCAGGTGTGGCTCTAGCTATTTCACCGCCATGTGCAATATGTTGATATGTGCACCACACTCTTAGGACGACTTCTAGTATTCTGCGATGGCATTGCAAGAGTCATCAATGTTATTTATATTACATAACTGATGCACTTTGTTTTACGTTAGTTTGTATTGTAAATTTTACAAAGTTCTCAAAGTTTCACACTGTCAAATATTTGAATTTTTTAGTTCACCAATTTCGAAGGTTTTTAAATTTTTGTGAATTCAAACATGTAATAGTGAAATTCTGGGATTTTCTAATAGCAAGATCTTGAAGACCCTAAATTATTGTATTTTTAAATTCTGTGTAAATTTTTGCAGTTGCTAGATTTTCAAGTTACTAAATATTCAAGTTCTCAATGTATTTCAAATTCAAAAATTTACAAATTTACAAATACCCGAAATTCCAAATTTTGTAATTTTTAAATTGCAAAAATACCCAAAATTCTAATTTTTAAACTTCCAAATTTTCAAATGATAAATTCTTAAATTTTAAACTTCCAAATTTTCAAATGATAAATTCTTAAAAGTGAAAATTTCCAATTTTCCAACAACTTAAATTCTCAAATTCCATATTTCTAAAAATTCTAAAAGTTCCTAAATGCACTTACTTTCCACATTCTCAAAATTCCTAAATGCCGTTTAATTTGACGGAAAACGTCAAATGCTGAAATGAAAAATGCTGAAAATTGATGGTGGTCCTAACTGGATGGCTAGGTAATATTATCAATAGAACCGGCCCTGCGTGCACGCATGACCAGCGAGAAGAGCACGCTGGCAATCGTACACACGAAGGTGCTTGACCGAGTGAAGTCGAACGACTAACCGTATACGGAGACTTTTCTTGCTCAAAACTGGAGATAAACAATGTCATTTGTGCTAGAATCCCACCCCCATACTTGCCAGTCTGCTTCCCTGTGGAGAATCTGGGTTCTTCCCTCGTTTGTACCCTGAAATACGACAAAATCGACAGCCATCATTCCGGTAAACACCGCGAACTTCTACGTTTAAACTGTTCGTGGTACTTGAATGATGAATATTCGTCGACTGCAACGGAAATCTGGAGTCGCGCAGCGAATCTAGTGACATTGTGTTACGTAAACAAGTTCGGTACGAAATTTCCGATTGAAATCTAAAGTTGGTCTTACTCGCGCATAAATCAAGAATTCTGCAAACAGAAGATGTTAGCGGTTTGAGCGGCCATGTTGAATCCATCAGAAGTCTTAAAGTACACCTAATAACATTGTTTTCAAACCTACTCGTATATACGCAATTAAATTTGTCATACGTTTGTTTGTACAAATTATGTTCTTTTCATTAAATAGATGGTTTACCTAAGTGTAAATGCATGGGTTATTCCAATATGGATGACATAGCGACCAAAGTGTAAATCATACTGGAGCTATGTTGTAAATCAAATGTGCTAGAGGTATAGCAATAAACAGATAGGGTATTCTAGAATATAGAGAATTACAGATATAGATATTAAGATGGAGACAGAGAGATACATTGACATTTAGTAATTTAGGAATTTAGGGGTTTAGGGATATTGGAGGTTAAACTCCAATATAGGGATATAGGGAGATTGGAATATTGAGATTTAGGGATCTGGGAAGATTAGAATATTGAGATCTAGGGATCTAGGGAGATTGGAATATTGAGATCCAGGGATCTGGGAAGATTAGAATATTGAGATCTAGGGATCTAGGGAGATTGGAATATTGAGATCCAGGAATCTGGGAACATTAGAATATTGAGATCTAGGGATCTAGGGAGATTGGAATATTGAGATCTAGGGATCTAGCGAGATTTGAATATTGAGATCCAGGGATCTAGGGAAATTTGAATATTGAGGTCCAGGGATCTAGGGAGATTTGAATATTGAGATCCAGGGATCTAGGGAGATTTGAATATTGAAATCTAGGGTCTAGGGAAATTGGAATATTGAGATCTAAGGGTATAGGAAGATTGGAATATTGAAATCTAGGGTCTAGGGAAATTGGAATATTGAGATCCAGGGATCTAGGGAGATTTGAATATTGAGATCCAGGGATTTGGGGAGATTTGAATATTGAAATCTAGGGTCTAGGGAAATTGGAATATTGAGATCTAAGGGTATAGGGAGATTGGAATATTGTGGCCTAGAAGTCTAGGGAAATTGGAATATGGAAATCTATGGACTAGAGAGATTCGAATATTAATATCTAGAGATCTAGGAACATAAAAATATAAGGATCTGACAATCTAGCAATCCAGGGATAAATAGCTATAGAAATATATTTATATTAGGACACTAAGACATAGGAATTTTTGAATACCTAAAACTTGTTTCAATAAAAATGAAAGTTCAAAAAAATGTTAAATTTTGTCGCTTTAAAATAATGATTACTTGAATTTATTTTAAATATAACTGTTACTCATTTTTCACGATTATTCGTTTAGCACCTAATTAATCAACTAATGAGTTTAATGGATACAGTTATACATTGCGTATATCTAAGTAATTTGTTGTGTTAGTTATTTATTGAGTATTTATCTCTCCGTACGCGTTAACTATGTAGCTAAATAGTAAGAGTATGTTTGCATGTTATGTTAAAAGTCAAACCCTATTTCTGTCGTGCAGATGCATTTAAATGTCGTTTTTTTGGGCCGGCTCGCAAGAACGGAACGCGGATAATGATAGCGATGGGGTGAAATGGTATGGGAAGGATCATTAATGCGTCTAATTCCGTAGCATTGGAATGTAACATCATAAATTGCATGAAATTCGAATGATTCTCAACGTGGTTTACTCGGAAATGTATGTTTCTCAACATTAATTACTGTCAATGGGGAGGAAATGTATTCGTGCCGAAACTGCTCTATAAATAAACAAACTACATACTCGGAAATATTCCGTGTTCCATGAAATTTTAATTATGAAATGGACTGGTTCACTTGCTGACTCAATATTCAAACTAATAACCTATCTACAATTTATAATAGTTGCTAAATTCAGAATTCTTTCAAAACGTTTGTCCAAGCATTCGAATCTCCTCATCTTTTCTAATTTATCATTTTTTGAATTTCGAAATTTTCAAACTCTATTTCTAGGTTTCGAGATGTAAATTTTAGGGATATAGGGATATAGGGATTTGGGGATATAGGAATTTGGGGATATAGGAATTTGGGGATATAGGGATTTGGGGATATAGGGATTTGGGGATATAGGGATTTGGGGATATAGGGATTTGGGGATATAGGGATTTGGGGATATAGGGATTTGGGGATATAGGGATTTCGGGAAATAGGGATTTCGGGATATAGGGATTTCGGGATATAGGGATTTCGGGATATAGGGACTTCGGGATATAGGGATTTCGGGATATAGGGATTTCGGGATATAGGAATTTCGGGATATAGGGATTTCGGGATATAGGGATTTGGGGATATAGGGATTTCGGGAAATAGGGATTCCGGGATATAGGGATTTCGGGATATAGGGATTTCGGGATATAGGGACTTCGGGATATAGGGATTTCGGGATATAGGGATTTCGGGATATAGGGATTTGGGGATATAGAGAATTGGGAATGTAGAGAATTTGAAATAGAATCATTTAGGGGCATAAGGATTTGCAATTATAGAGATTTGAAGATGTATGAACTTTTGGGATGCAGAGATATCAGGACATCCTCAAATTTTTACATTCCTAAATTTCTATATTCTTAAATCTCTATAGTTGCAAATCTTTACATTCCCAAATCCTTGCACTCCCAAATTCCTATATCCCAATATCCCTATATCTCCAAATTCCTAGATGCCAACATCCATATAATTTCAAAACCCCTACATCACCAAATGCTATATCACTCGAAATCCCTAATCTTTCTTATACCTTCATATTTCTCGATCCTATACTTGTCATAATTTCCTTAGATAAACTAAGTTTACACTTGACTTCTCCCTATCATCCATTTTTTCCATCCACAAAAAACATATAATATATACTTGCCTCTCCCTAATTTTTCTTACATCGTCATTGAAAAAAATTCCACTCGAAACACTCGACACTGATTTCTCGGATCATTACGCTGGCAGGAATTACCCCCGATTTCAATTTGTTGCTAAGCAATCAAGAAACGTTAGCGATTTCGATTTACGAGTTTTTCTCCGGCACAGGGACAAACGAAGAAGAAACGTTATAACATCGTGATATCAATTCTGTTGTAATGACACAATCGTAGCCAGTCAGTCGGATGTTGGTTTGAAGTGTGGGTGGAAGGTGATGGTGACGCTCTAGGTCCGGCTTCGTTCTCCAACTCGTTGTTTATCAAGCTCCCCTTCGCATAACAAGCATCAAAACACTTGGCGCCCCACGCTGGAGCCGTCGTAGTCATCTTCCGCCCCAATGGTCGCTCCTATTTTTCGTGGATACGCGGGGATAGGCGCTGGCATGGGTTAAAACATGGGGACCGGGAGTCGGGAGCATCTCTATACACACAGGCGCCGTCTCTAGCCACCGAAAAAATGAATTATAGACCTGGAACCACTGGAAACTCGATCGTTCGAATCACCGTTTGGCCGGAGTCGAACTACTTGAAATTTCAGGGGAGCATGTTCATTAATACTTGGAACACGTTTAAGTAATTTACATAATTTTACTTTTGCCGTAACTACGGTTCTTGAACGGGGTAGGCCAACTTGCTTATTCATTACTAATTGTATCGGTGCATCGGGTATAAACGCATGGCTCTTGGGAATTTAGGAATTTTAAGGGTTAACAGTTTTGATGGATGTTTGGAATTTTTAGGATTTGAGAGTTTTTATATTTTGAAGTTTGATTTAATATTTGGGAGTGTGGATATTTGGAAATATATGTAGAAATGTAGGAATTCAGGAATTAGGAATACTTGGAAGATTTAGAATATTTAGGATACTTGGAATATTTGGAGGATTTGGAGTGTTTAGGATACTTGGAATATTTGGAGAATTTGGAGTATTTAGGATACTTGGAATATTTGGAGTATTTGAAATATTTAAAGTGTATAATATTTGGAGTATTTGGGGTAATTGGAGTATTTAGAGTATTTGGAGTATTTAGGGTATTTGGAGTATTTTGAATATTTGAAGTACTTGGAGTATTTGGAGTATTTGGAGTATTTAGAGTATTCGGAGTATTTGGAGTATTCGTAATACTTGGAATACTTGGAATATTTAGAGTATTTGAAATATTTAAAGATTTGAGAATTTCGATATTTACGAATTAGGGAATTAAGGAATTTAGATATTGGTAAATTTCAAAATTTTATAATTCAGAAAATTGAAAAATATGAAAAGTCTTATTAAAAATATGTATAACAAAATCTTTAATAATTTAAAAATTATAATTTAAAAATAAGCTTCCAGAAATATAAGAATCTACGAATTTGACAATTTGGTAATTTGCAAATTTATAAGTTTGAAAATTTTTTAATTTAAACCACATCAAAAGAAATGATGTATTACTTCAAATATATCTTACTGTGCCTCCTTTTCTGAATTTTTATAATTGTTTTCCTGCAAAATAAATGTAATAAATATTTGCTATGATAAATCAAGATCAAATAAGTGAAATTTTATATAAGTTCTCTCATATGCTGACTACTTTAAAATTGGCAGACTTCATTTATATAACTGTCATCCATACAAAGAGTATGGAACAAGAGTATGTTCCTTGTGGAACAAATACATACATGAACATACATAAACCTTGCACAAATCTAAGGATTAAAATATTTAGTCGTTATTTAGAGAATCGTGATTTAGATACCATACACGAACGATACCAAAACCAGCAAACCCTGTTTCATAAAAAGAAACGATTTTTCACCTGTCGAGACATCTACCCGATACCTCGAAGCAACGATCTATTTACGATTATCTTGCGATGTAGGGTCCTTCGGGAAAAACTTTCCGGGGTAAACATCTTTCGAAAACATTTCTTACAGCTTGATCGATATTACATGAATTCTGTAAGAACGATAAAACTGAATGTCATTCCCCGGAACAAACGTTTTACGATCATCCGTTAGCTAACCTGGGGAAGAATCAACTATAAAGACATACCGGCATCTCGGGAAATAAATCCAGATTCGTAATTATTCCTAAACAGGAAAACATCGCGATATCAAAATATCATAGCCTTGGTAAAAGTATCATAGCCTTGCAAAGAAGTAACACAAATGCGAAATTGTTGTGATCTTTGCAAATTTAATATGTTGGGAAAATATCGATACGAAATTTTGTTTAAAATTAATTACACTTATTTTTAAATTTTGTTATACTTTTCTCCTATTTCTTGAAATATACTTATAGCAGTATCTAGTTTTTACTTTACAAGACTTATTGCATTTATAATTTTGAAAGGCAGGTTTGAAGATTTGTTGCTATATACAATCTTCATTGCCTCCATTTTCATTAATGATATCTTAGCAATACTTATAAAAATATCGATAATATTTCGATATTGTCAGCATACACATTATATCGGTGTCACTATCTATATTACATATTCGTACATATTACAAGCTCATACAAATATGTCGGTAACATATGTGTGTTACATATTCATGCATATTACAAAATCATAAAACTATATGTGTAACATATGTATATCACATATTCATACATATTACAATATCATACAACTGTATCAGTAACATGTGTGTGTTACATATTCATGCATATTAAAAGTTCATGCAGGTATATTCGTAACATATGCATGTCACATATTCATGCATATTATAAAATCATATAACCATATGAGTAACATATGTATATCGCATATTCATATTACAAAATCATATAACTATATCAGTAACATGTGTGTGTTACATATTCATGTACATTAGAAGTTCATATAAGTACATTCGTAACATATGTACGTCACATATTCATGCATATTACAAAATCATACAACTAAATTAGTAACATATGTTACATATTCACATATGTATTACATGTTCACGTATTACAAAATCATATAGCATCGACTGCAACAACTCAGAACCTGAAATAAATCCACTAATGACCTTTCATTAGGATAAGTAAGAACCAAAAGAGAAACACGAACGTATCTCGGTCCCCTCTAGAGATCATGGATGGAGAAATTCAGTTGACAATATCGAAGCAAACACGAGTCGATGTACAAGGGGTATGAGTAGAGGATAAGGCGTCCCCTGTTTGGCGAGCGATGAGCAACGTCCCACCCCCGTCGTGACGATGCCACGATGCCAACAGAAGTATTCTTGCATTGGTCGACGTCGTGGTCGTCGTCGACGTCGTCGTCGTCGTCTTCGTCGTGTCGTGGGTCGGCCAGTGGCGGCGACGGTGTCGGCGACGCTCCACGGTTGGCGTCGAGGTTAGCGCCGGCCGGTCGCTGGAATCGGCGCCCGGCTGTCTCTTTTCTCCCTTTCCTCGTCTCACTCCACGTTTCGGCCGTCTGCACGAAAGAGCGGCCCCGTCGTTTCGTCGTCGTCCGTTCGACGGCGACGACGTGGCTCTGCCGGCTGTCGCCAACGCCATCCGCCGCTTCTGCACCACCCTTCTGCCGCCTCCCCCTCGTTTTTTCCCTACCGCCCTATCGATATATCCATGTATTCCACGACACGATGTGTTTAGATAATGAAACTGTGCGCTTCCAAAAAATTTCCACCACCATCCCTTGTTTGCCAATCGGGAAAATAACGGGATCTTCCACTGTGCCACCGTGTCTGTTTCTTTGCGCGTTAAACACGCATTCAACTCACTGTCAAGAGACACGCGCCACGAGATGGCCTCTGGCAAGAAACGATCTTCGTTAAAAATTTTGGGTGATTTGGAAATTCAAGTCATGGGATCTTGAAGATCTGAGAAGTTGGAAATTTGGGGTTTAAGTGTGCAGGAATTTCAAATTTTCAATTTCGAATGGTGAATTTTGGAAATTTAGGGAATTCAATTATGCAGATATTTGGAAATTTGTAATTTTATAAATATAAATATTTTTAAATTAGATTTGAAAATTTCTAACTTTAAAGGTTTGTGAATTTGATAACTTGTAATTACGGAAATCTATGAACTTTTAAATTTAGAAATTACTGTTTTTGTAAATTTGGAGACTTGAAGATTTTCAATTTATAAAATAAACTTTTAAATTTAAACTTCCCAAAGAAAGTACATGATCTAAACGGTCTATGTTCTATTAGCAATGAAAGTTAAATGTTCTTTGATTATAAAAATGTTTCAAATCTGATGATTCTCGCACACTTCATTATGACTTGTACAAAGTGTAAACGTGAATCTCGCAATTAACCTATGACTTATCTACTCGTTCTACTTTCAAAAATTCTTGCAATCTACAAGATTAACCTCTTTCCGCAGACCAAAAAGAAACAGCAACGTCCGGAATTCCGTGTCAAGCGAACCCGTAAGGCACGCCAAAGTTTGAACGAACTTTATACGACTCTACTGAATATAAACTTGGACGTTACAACACAGCTCTCCTTACACAGTCCCTTGATCAATGACCTAATATCGTGCAACGGAAGGAGAAAATATCCCGTCTCATAAGGGGGTTAATTTGTAGCTCGATAAAAATAAATCCCCTTCGAATGTCGCGAGATTGAATTGGAATCAGACAGCATAATACTTTCACATTTTACAATAGCCGAGTTACAGCGTAAGCGGAACGTTCTCCAATGGGCTTTCTCGATAATTACATTTCAGGTTCGTGTCGCAGGATCAGAAATCATCGTGTGTCCCCGTGGATAGAAAGATCGAAAGAAAAGCTTTGCCAAACGAGGAGCGAGCCGAGCCAGCGAAAGTTTCGCTCGATTGGTTGTGTGTCGACCAGTCGAAGAAGGCATCGGGCGTCCGAAACTGCCCTGTCTCGACGCCATTGCTGGCGGCTCCTATGCGTCCTCTCCTCGAATCTCCTTCCTCGAGTTCCCCTCGACGCCGCAAACCGTCTCGGTCCATCCTGGCGTCCCTTAACCCAAACCATTATCTGTGTATCACGATTATAGGGCAACGGGACCGACAAACAGGCTTGGGCCAGACCCCCTGGCACCCTCGTCTCATCCCTCTTATTTCTTGCTCTCTTCGTACGTCGTTACGTGTTTGCACACTCGCTAGCGTGGTAGAATTTAATAGGGAGAATGATGGCTAGTAAATTCGCAACTTTTTATGACGATACATTTTTATATTTAGATATTTACAAAACTTGAATCCGGAAATTTTTGAATTTAAAGATTTGGATGTTCAGAAATATAGACATTAGGAATTGGCTGAATTAAAAATTTACGAATTTCGGAATTTAGGAATTTAAAAGTTTAGGGGATTTGAAAACGTGGAAATTTGTAAATCTGGGATTTGAAATTAAAAGCTTAGGTATTTAAAATTTTTAAAATATAAGAATTTGAAAATGTTGGAGTTTGAGAAAAAATATGAAAAGTTGCAAATTGAGAAATATAGGAATTTGTTTGTTTCTATATTTTTGTCTGTTTATATGTTTCGCTATTTCAGAATCTGCTAATATAGTAATTGACAAATTCTTTAATTTAACAATTTGGAATCTTGTTACTGTACCAATCACCTCTGTCCGTATCCTTATTGATATATTAACGATAACAGCTCGGTATCATCGACGTTTATCGATAAATAATCAATGCTAAGATTAAGCTCACTGAAATTCCATCTAGAAAGGATTAAAACCTATCCGTCATGCGAACATGAATCATAGCTCAGTTATGTTCGTTGGTTGGTTTCAAGAATTCAACGAGGAGCTATGGAGACCGAGGGTAGCGTAAAAATAAAATGCTCCTCGGAACCCAGGCCATTATACGGTCCGGGCATAAACTGTATCCGAAAAACAATTATCAAGAACTACCTCAAAACCATAATAATTTGCGGCAAGTATCGTTCCTGTAATGCATGGCGTTGTTTTTTCCTAAAGATGAAAACGAGCAGCCGTGGGCGAGCGTGTAACGATGTCCGATACTGGGTGGTAGTCTGCTGCATCACGGTGCAATCAGTAGTAGCAACAACTATGTGATGGTAGTGTGTCGAGAAGGAGGAATGGAAGTGTGAGAAAGAGGAAAAACGGTAAACGCAGGGAGGAGAAAGATTTTTAAGTTAGTAGATGCTGAGATTTATTTGTGTAATCGTTAACTATTGTGGTTTGCATTCGGGGACGATGTAGGCAGCTATAAACAGTTTCTTAATTGCTTTGGATTTTGGGTTTTTCGGTTTTGGGGAATCTAATTTGAAAGTTTTCAAATTCACAAATTTACAAATTGCGATATTAGAAAATCATGTAATATGCTTTCATATTTTCAAATTGTGAAATATTTGAATTTTGAGATACCCAGTTTTCAAATTCATCAATTATCATATTTTATATATTCTGTGCATTCTGTCTATTTTGTCCATTTTGTCCATTTTGTCCATTATGTTCATTATGTCCATTTTGTTCATTTTGTCTTTTTGTCTATTTTTCTATTTTGTTCATTTTGTCTATTTTGTCCATTTCGTCCATTTCATCCATTTCGTCCTTTTTGTCCATTTCATCCATTTCGTCCTTTTCGTCCATTTCATCCATTTCGTCCATTTCGTCCATTTCGTCCATTTTGTCCATTTTGTCCATTTTGTCCATTTTATCTATTTTGTCCATTTTGTCCATTTCGTCCATTTCGTCCATTTCGTCCATTTTGTCCATTTTGTCCATTTTGTCCATTTTATCTATTTTGTCCATTTTGTCCATTTCGTCCATTTCGTCCATTTCGTCCATTTTGTCCATTTTGTCCATTTTATCTATTTTGTCCATTTTGTCCATTTCGTCCATTTTGTCCATTTTGTCCATTTTGTCCATTTTGTCCATTTTGTCCATTTCGTCCATTTCGTCCATTTCGTCCATTTTGTCCATTTTGTCCATTTTGTCCATTTCGTCCATTTTGTCCATTTTGTCCATTTTGTCCATTTCGTCCATTTCGTCCATTTTGTCCATTTTGTCCATTTTGTCCATTTGGTCCAATTCGTCCATTTTATCCATTTTGTCCATTTTGTCCATTTTGTCCATTTGGTCCATTTCGTCCATTTGGTCCATTTTGTCCATTTTGTCCATTTTGTCCATTTCATCCATTTCGTCCATTTCGTCCATTTCGTCCATTTCGTCCATTTCGTCCATTTTGTGCATTTTATCTATTTTGTCCATTTCGTCCATTTCGTCCATTTTGTCCATTTTGTCCATTTTGTCCATTTTATCTATTTTGTCCATTTTGTCCATTTCGTCCATTTCGTCCATTTCGTCCATTTTGTCCATTTTGTCCATTTTGTCCATTTGGTCCATTTCGTCCATTTCGTCCATTTTGTCCATTTTGTCCATTTTGTCCATTTTGTCCATTTGGTCCATTTCGTCCATTTGGTCCATTTTGTCCATTTTGTCCATTTTGTCCATTTCATCCATTTCGTCCATTTCGTCCATTTCGTCCATTTTGTCCATTTTGTCCATTTTGTCCATTTTATCTATTTTGTCCATTTTGTCCATTTCGTCCATTTCGTCCATTTTGTCCATTTTGTCCATTTTGTCCATTTTATCTATTTTGTCCATTTTATCTATTTTGTCCATTTTGTCCATTTCGTCCATTTCGTCCATTTTGTCCATTTTGTCCATTTTGTCCATTTGGTCCATTTCGTCCATTTCGTCCATTTTGTCCATTTTGTCCATTTTGTCCATTTGGTCCATTTCGTCCATTTGGTCCATTTTGTCCATTTCGTCCATTTTATCCATTTTGTCCATTTTGTCCATTTTGTCCATTTCGTCCATTTCGTCCATTTCGTCCATTTTGTCCATTTTGTCCATTTCGTCCATTTCGTCCATTTTGTCCATTTTGTCCATTTGGTCCATTTCGTCCATTTTGTCCATTTTGTCCATTTTGTCCATTTTGTCCATTTTGTCCATTTGGTCCATTTTGTCCATTTTGTCCATTTTGTCCATTTTGTCCATTTTGTTCATTTCGTCCATTTTGTCCATTTTGTCCATTTTGTCCATTTTGTTCATTTCGTCCATTTTGTCCATTTTGTCCATTTTGTCCATTTTGTTATCTTCATTCATTTTGTATTATGTAATTACCTGTAGATTTAAAAAATTATATTAATTATTTTCCTTCTTATATTTCATAAGTAAATAATTAAATTAGTTCCATTGATATGCAAGAACCAATTAAAGATTTATAATTATCTTCTCAATTAATTTCCATTAAAATACTAGCATATACATATAATACCTTAACGCAATCTTTTAATTAAAATTCCATAATATTAAGTACATATAGTTCCATCACGTTTCGGTGATTTCTTTTTCGCGTCAGTAGAATGTCGTAGACGCGTATATGCAGTTTGTGTAGTCATGAACTAAACCGGTTTAAAAACCAGTATGGCGAATTCTACATATTAATGTAAAGAAATTTACTTCTATTTTAGACTGTTCAAAAACACGTATCGAAATAGATACAGTTGTTTTGAATAATTTTCAACTGCAAAACATGTTGCATAATGTAGCTGATTCATAGTGTGCACTGCAATTTATAACATGCATCGAATAGTAAATATTGTAAATGCAAAAATAAATCTAAAATATGAAAAATATTTGTAAAAATCTGTCGAAGATATTTATGAAAATCTTTTACTTCGCGTTATATCGCCGCGTGGTATATAGCTGCGTATTCTATCGCTATATGACTGCGTGGTATACCGCCACAAATTTTACAGCTACGCATTACATCACCATGCGTTGTATGACTATGCGTTATATCGTCACACAATACATGATTACGTATTATATTGCCACATTCAGAAAAGTTTTAATAACGAAAATTAAAACAACGAAAAGAAATTAGTTATTTTTTCGTATACATCTGTACCATATTCGTCATTTTATTATCTTGTAGATTTCCTTTATTTCATAATTCTAGCTACGTTAGCTTGATTATGTGTTACAGGAAAAAGCATGCATTGTATTGTACATTACCACTCAAAATTTTATAGTACTATATATAATATAAACATAGTGCATTTAAATATCAAAATAAAATTATCAAATTATAAATACGCTTTAAAACAAGAATTAAAATTAATTATAATTAATTTATATTAATTGAATATTTAAATATTTGATAAGTTAAAAATATGAAATTTTTGAGCTTTTAGATTTCCAAGTTTGAAAATCTGGAAAGCTGAAAATTAAATATTAAATAAAATTAAATTAAAAATTTCTGCTCACAAATGCAAATTATAATCATTGGTTTGACCAGTTAAAATCAATAAAATGTAGTTTTATTATAATAAAAATATATGGTACAAACTTTTGTGCAAGCGTGTACTAACCGAAATAAATGCTGCGTAAAAAAGATTCATAAGTGCATTAATTAGAGCGTCTTTTATATTCAGTCTAACAATCGTTATAAGTCATTCAATTATCTTGTGAGAAATTCACAGGTATATGAAGATAATACGATTATCATGAACCACCTACACCATAGATCCGCCGGTAAAGAAATTCTACACGCTCCAGTATCGACGGAAACTTAACCTCACTATCGTGGAACGTCAACTGTACATTCAGTCACACGAAATGTCATGGGAATGTCTTAAAGGACAAGTAACGTTAAGAATACCGACATTCGTCGAGCGTTAATCTGTCTTACGCAACGAAACAGACTTATATTATTAATAATAACGATAAGATTACTCCCGTTTAGTCGCGTTGCGTCGCGTAATGAACGCGAAACAGCGCGTAACGATGCCTCCTCGACTTGTGCTGAGAACGAGCGTAGACCACGTACGGACTAGAACGTTCATACATTAGTTTCTTGTGAATCAAAGTGGCGTACGGTCACACGGTGAAACGAACGCGTTATTCGAACCTGCTTGTTCCACTGCTGTCTCCGCAAGCTGTATTCGTTCCACGATTTCGTCGCGTTTCGTGACAGTTTACGATTACCGAAATATGGGCACTGATTCGAACGGGACATACTTAGGGCTAGATCTCAGCACGCAGCAGGTAAATTCTTAAAAATTAATTCGTAATCTTCTACTTGTTATGATTCATATGTTTCTGTCTAATGAGTAATCTCTGTCGAACGTCACATATCCTCATCGTACAAAAAAACCTATGGTCGACACGAGTCATGGGTGACAGCTTGACAAGGTCCATTTCTCTCGCTCTTACTTTCCTCCAAGACGTTTATCTTTATTTGTGATCTTTCTTGTACCGGTTTTAATGCTTCACGTATCACGTAGAAATAATTGATGTAATTGTACAGTAGCAAGTCACAGAAAGTTGACATTTGTTGCTTTCAAGAGTTATTTTGTATCTTTATGATGCTACCTTACTGGCCCCTGCCGTATATCGTTCAGTGCGCATGCGCGCATTTAAAGCGCGTTTATTTTGAACTTACCAAAGAAAAATTGTTATTTAGAACGAATATTTTATTTAGATGCAGCTTTTTTTTATACAAATTCCATTTGTTTTTAAAGATTACGCAAATTTGTATTAGATCATGTATTTCAAGCTTAATGTGTATCTAAATCTTCATTCTTTTATCTTAAATATACATATATTTTCTAACAAGAACAGCTACTCTTGTTTTAAATATAAAATACTTTTTAAGATGTGATATTTAGAGCATATGTTTTAATTATTCTCTCCTATTATGCAATAAAATTTAAATTACTTTTAAATGTTTTCTTAACATTTTATCTTATCTCTACAAGCATATGTAACAGAAATAATTAAAAAAATGTTAATGTATACTCTGTGGAGGAATCTGTTTTGAAACGAATACGTAAGAGAATATAATTTATTTATAATTCATAGAACTTATAGTAATAAATTTGCTGTAATTTACCTTCGTATTTGGAAAGACATGTAAATACGGTACAGCTTATTAAAGTGATACATAAGCTCATCTTTGCTGATAGATAATAGTTTCGCAGTGTGTGACGCGCGTGGACTGGGTCACAATTATCTACCGCGACGATAACATTACGATAAAAGTGTGTATTTCTCCGTAGAGAAAAACGCGGAACACTAAAGCATTAGTTCAAAGAATAATTAAAATTGCCTAATACTTACGAACATTTTTCCACGCTCTGAAATCATTAAAGTTCCACTTTCATAATTCTCCAAATTTTCAAATTTTGTAGATTCTTTATTTCTGATATTTTCAAATTTAAAGCTTCCACTCTTTTTTGCAATTCTCAAATTAAAATATTGCCTAATTCCCAAATTTTCCAAACTTTCAAATTTGGTGAATCCTAAGATTCCATTTTTTTTAAATTCCTAAATGACCAAATTCTCAAATTTTTGAATTTTTAAATTCTTGAATTATTGAATTATTGAATTATTGAATTATTGAATTATTGAATTATTGAATTGTTGAATTGTTGAATTGTTGAATTGTTGAATTATTGAATTATTGAATTATTGAATTATTGAATTTCCAAATTCCCAAACCCCTAAATTTCGAAATCTCCAAATTTTGCACTTTTCAAATCTCCAAATCCCCAAATGGCTAAATTCCCAAATTTCTAAAACCACAAACTTAAATTCCCCAAATTTCCAAAGTCTCAAAGTAAAAAATTTCCAAGTTGCAATTTTTTTGATGAGGCCAAACTCAAATTTCCTAAACTCCCAAACTGCAAAATCTCCAAATTTCTCAAAATCTAAAATTTCCAAATTCCCCAAAGTACACTTTAGAAAGAAATAATTCGTCTCATCCTACAATTTGAAAATCTCTGATCTTTCTATTAATAATTTTAATATTCCAAAAATTTTTCTCGAAAACTCCGCAAAGGTTAAGAACCACTGCCCTATTAAGTAACAGATGTAGAACTGCATATTTGTGATCGTGAAATAGTTGTTTACACGTTCGCACGATAAACTCACCAGAAGACATCGCATTGAATTTCAGATTTCGCATTAAATTTATAATCGCGTTTTGTAGGGTAGCGTAACTAATTAACTATATCTCCAGTAGAAACATTCTTGTTTTCTCGCGTAGATATACAAGATTAGTGGGTTAATAAATTAAAGACAGTTTTGGATATCAGGCAAAAAAGTGATTAACAAATATTTTTGGCCGTTGTAGTTGAAAGCGGTAGTCGTTGATAATAATCTCGCCGTTCTCCACGAAACCAGTGTACAATTCGACAATGATCTGCCAGAATTTAGGTATGTTTTATAGTTATGTCCCGATGCGCTTATGCATGTAATATTAATTTTTTTTTCTCGTTTATTTCAGTCCACTAAATTTTGCATCTTTTCTCAAACTTTCCTCGCCAGATTTGATCTTTTGAAATTGCATTAACACGATTAGTTTGTAATATCCGACGGAACACGACTTTTTCGTTTAATTACGTCAAGATTCGTATAAACAGATTTTAATATAATATTTAAGCAGAAACCGATTTAGAAGTAAACGAATTGCTTATTCTTGAAGAGAGAATCGATTTGCTGCTCGGGAAGCGTGGAAATTGCATTTATATTTTTAGTGATTTACAATGATAATTTATATGTAAATAATGAATTGCATATATAAGGTCTCTTACTACATTCTTACTCTTAATTTTAATCTTACTCTGAATCTTAATCAGTTTAATATATAAATTATGTTGTTGACTACAATGTTACTAATTAAGTTTAAATTGTGTTCTTAATAAAGTTATTTTTTAAGTCTTTTTAAAGCAACATCAATGATATAAAAATATGTAGTGAGGGTAACGTTAAATATTTAAAACATTGGATAAACGAATAAATGTAGCAAGCATGATTCTCTGTTTTTATCTTGGTTGGTAAAAAGCACAAGTTTCAACAAATTATCATTAAAAATATTGAAACCAGATATAGTTCATTTTGCTTCAGATTGGGGATGATTCTTTTGGCTTAATGGTGTCTATTTTAATAAATTTTCTCGTAATGGATCATTTCTTGATCAATTAAATATCACATGATTTTAGAACATACGGAGGAGTCGTTCAGAAAAAGGAGGAGCAACATGTGGTGGTGGCACCCACTTTGATGTGGGTTAAGGCCTTAGATATGATTCTCGATAAATTGCGAGTATGTGGTGTCGATTTTAGCAAAGTGGTCGCCATTTCAGGATGTGCACAGGTAAAAAAACATAACTCTTTAAACAATCAAGTTACTACAAACGTGTAGAAAATTTGATAATCCTTTTTACTCTTATGTGCGTAACTGACAATCTGGGTGCTCTTTTCGTTATTATTTTTAAACGTTTTTTATGTTCTTAGACAAATATCGCGAATCAGTAAATTAGTAAATTGGCAAATTGGAAAATTGGTAAATTGGTAAATTGGTAAATTGAGAAATTGGTAAATGGGAAAATTGATACATTGGTAAATTGATAAATTGAGAAATTGGTAAATGGGAAAATTTATACGTTGCTGAATTGGCAGATTAGTAAATTGGTAAACTTGTAGATTAGTGGATTGATAGATTGATACATTGATACATTAATACATTAATGCATGGATACATTGATACCTTGATATATTGATATCTTTGTACATATACATTGATACATTGATACATTGATACATTGATAGGTTGGTAAACTCATAAAATGATTATTTTCAAATTTGGAAATCGATATTTGATATTTGTACAATATATTACGGAATTTTCAGCTTTTTGAATTTTCCAATTTCCAAGTTACTAAATTACTAAATCATTAAATTTGAAAATTTATGATTTCTCTGCGTCTTAAACGCTTTATCACTGTTCGCAATATGAACACCTGTGTCCGGCTCCTGTTTAACAGGCACTTATTTACCCAGCACTGTTCGAACTAAGCAATCACCTGTAAAAGCTTTCCCGAGTGTAATGACAAAGTAAAGATAAAATAAAATTATCACAGAAAAATCTTGTTTCAGTATGTATACATATATGTATGTATAACAAAAATAGAATTCGTACAATAGAACACGTACAGTTTTTAGCGTTTGAAAAGAATCGAAAAGTGTATGTATTAAATGATAACGTTATCTTTAATAATTATAATTGTAGCAACATGGCACAGTTTACTGGGGCAAGGGCAGTCGAAATCATTTGCAGCGATTGGATCCTGCAAAATTTTTACACGAACAGCTCCTCACATCTTTTTCGGTGACACAGTCACCCGTGTGGATGGATTCCAGCACGACTAAGGAATGCAACGTTTTGGAAGAAATCGTGGGCGGCCCTCATGTATGTTTTTTTATTTTATAGAAATTCAAGTCTTTGTTTCTCTCTTATTGAGTACTATGGAATGCTGCAACTGTTTCCCTTTTTTTGTTATATTTCTGATTGCATGCAAAATTATTCTATCAAACTAGGATAGATTTTAATCATAATCTCTATTACAATAATATATGTAATTTTAATAATAATCTCAATTTTGGTAACATTTAATTTTAATAATAGTCTCAATTTTGGTAATTTTTAATTTTAATAATAGTCTCAATTTTAATAACGTTTAATTTTAATTATAAAATTAGTCTAGATTTTAATCCTAGTCTCCATTATAATAATATATGTAATTTTAGTAATAGTCTCAATTTTGGTAACTTTTAATTTTAATAATAGTCTCCATTTTAATTATAAAATTAGTCTAGATTTTAATCATAGTCTTCATAATAACAATATATGTAATTTTAGTAATAGTTCCAATTTTGGAAATTTTTAATTTTAATAATATTCCTAATTTCAGAAACATTTAATTGTGATAATAATCTCAATTTTTGTAACATTTAGTTTAAATAATAGTCTCAGTTGTACTAGCATTTAGTTTTAATGGTAGTCTCAATTTCAATGACACATTTAATTGTTCAAACATTAGTCATACAAGGTTTTATACATATAATCAATTTAATTATCGAAGTACCACCATTTTCTTTCGTGTCTCATTTTTATTTTCACATGTAAACTTGCATTACTAACATACTCCTATCTTATAAAATAAATAAATGAAATTAAAAAATCTATTTAAATTATAAACGTATACATTTCTTTCACAATTTTTAAACATAAATGCATTCAGTTTGACAGTCTATAAAATAATTTATTCGGACAATACAAACAGTAGTCTTTCTTACTTTTAAGAAAATAATTTTATTCCTTTTTCATTACAAAAATATGACAAGAAAGATTTTTGCCTCCACTGACTTTTTATAAATTTTCTTCTAGTTTGAATTAATTTTCCTTGTATCATAGAAAATATCTCGAAACGCGTTACCATTCAAGAATTTGTTAATAATAAACGCATGGCATTTCTCAGATATCTTCAAACGTAATTTCCATGAATATTCATGCATGAAGGAGAATTAATTTGCAATTTACATTCGTTGCAAGACCCACCAGTATAGCTTTTATCATAGTTTCTGATCTTATTGACACGGAACATTTTTTTTAAATTCTCGTTAACTAAAAAATGATGGAAAAAAAGAAATCTTTAGAAGGGTATCGTCTCCACTTTTTTTTTATTTTTTCAATCATTTGAATTCTGTGTCGCGCAGATTCGATCTTTTTGTACAATCGATCAAGCATTTTATTGACTTTGTTTCTGACCATTAACAATGGAATTGCTGTTAATTAATGTCCAAAAACGTCGCGCGACTTCATGGATCGACGCCATGTTTTATAGACTAAGATAAAATCAGCCAAAAAGAAAGATAATTTTTCGTTAC
Organism: Megachile rotundata; assembly: GCF_050947335.1. Classification (NCBI taxonomy): domain Eukaryota; kingdom Metazoa; phylum Arthropoda; class Insecta; order Hymenoptera; family Megachilidae; genus Megachile; species Megachile rotundata. The sequence goes on from NC_134989.1 coordinate 6,045,754, forward strand.
AAGATTTTACTGTTATATTTTATTTAATAAAATTCATGATTTTAAACACATGGACGTATTCAATAAGACAAACACAAATTTTAATTAAAAGAAATTTTCGAGTAATTTTTGCGTTAAAGAAACCTTGGTATCCTTTTTAAAAATTGTAATCTTCTTTGTAAATTCTCGTTTTAAATATAAAACAAAACTTACAATATGTAAGCATAAAGATAGTGGTCACAACTGTCGATACAAATAGTTTTAAACAATTATTAATCTAATAAAATTCGGTTTCTTTTATACGAGGAGTTATCATTTTCTTAAATATTGTATACAATAATGTATTGTCGTATATAAGAGTTCGATTTTGAAAAATTGTTCTACAGTCCCTGGCCATTGAATTACCACTATAAATTTTCAGCATTTTCCACGTTTTCCGTAAAATTAAAAGACCCGTTCAAATTGTAATTACATAATTTATTAGCTAATATCATGATACACTATTACAGTACTGAACATTATTAACATGTTAATATCTTGTATTTCCACCCTTTGCTTTTACCCTTTCTTTTTATATCTTTTTTATATTTTCACTACTTTCCCAAATATCTGTTATTCTTTTTAACTCAGATAATGAAGTTGGAGGGTTGTAAACTAGTCTTTTGAGTAGGCAAATTTGACCTCACACGCTTTCGACACTCGAGTCTAAATGCACAGCACTTAATCACTCGTCACACAATTTATTATCACGATAGTAACAAATTGCTATGCATGTATCGTTATCAACGAATTCAGTAATAATTTGCGAAATAATGTTATAGCCATAAAAGTAAAATTTTCGTACGTGGTTCTAATTCGATGGCCAGTGTACAACTTCCATGATCGTACTACAAATTCGATCACAAGAATCGTGTCACTAATACAGTATCGTAATCGTAGTACAGTTTCAAAGCATACACTTCAAATGATCTTATAGAATCATTGAACTACCTCACAATTAACTCATTCACTAATTACCACAATAATCAATTGTCTTCGATGCGAAATTGTTGCTGTTGATTGCAGAAATTGGCGGAGATAACGGGATCTCGAGCGTACGAAAGATTCTCAGGACCTCAAATAGCAAAAATAGCTCGCAGGAGACCGGAAGCCTACAACAATACTGAGGTATTTTAACTAATTTAAATGTTCATGGTATTTTAACTAACTTAAATGTTAGAAAAATTTTAACTTAAATGTTCATGGATTTATTCGACAAAAAAAAAACTAAAAACAATTGAACGAAGTATATAATACATGTAGCCCTATTTCTTCACTTCTGGTTAAATAGTCGTCTAATTCAGTTATTGGTACTTCTACATTAAAAATCTAATTTACTAGAATATAGTAAATAAGCGAATGAATAATATTTTGGTTTGTAATTAATACACTGCGGATGTTTATGCATTTATGATGTAAATGTCTGCAAAATATAAATAAACTGTGTAATCTACTCATAAGTTAGATCCACAATCTGTAAATTACATAATTTATGTTTATCTTGTAGACTTCGATATATCAAAAACGGACAAACATTCGCGGTCTAATAATATGTCTATTTAGGAAAAGTTCTATTAATTTGTGAGTACAGTGAAGAATAAATATACTTTCCCTAAAAAGAAAACTGTAAACAGCGGTTTAAGGAGCATTCCATAAGACTGATTTCTTGTGAGATTTTTGAGGATTTGAAAAATTTTAAATGTGTTAAGAGTTAGAAGACATGGAAATGTATAGAGATTTAAAAATTTATGAATATGGAAATTTAGAAATTTAGGACCTCAAAATTTTGGTACTTAGGAATTTAGGGACTTATAAATTTCAGGAGGTTGAGATTTTGGTTTATAGGAATTTGACAGTCTACAAATTTCAGGTCAAAGAGATTTTCAGATCTAGGAATTTGGGAATCTTTAAATTTGAAGATCTAGAAATCTGGGGTCGCAGAAACTTGAAGAACCAGGAATTTAGAGACTTATAAATTTTGGAATTCCGGACTTGGGAATCTAGATACAATATATGAGAATTTAGAGATTTAAGAGTTATAAATTTGGAAATCTAAAAATTTGGGGAACTTGGAATTTCTAAATTTCCAAATTTCAAATCTTAAAAATTAAAAGATTCAAATATTCAAAAACTTGAACATTTAGAAATATAAAAATATACAATGAATTTATAAACTTCCAAAGTAATATATTACGTGTTCTTATCCTAAGAAAACCACCATTGTGGACATACTATAAAATATTAGATATGAAATCTCAAACTTCCTTATTGTGCCTTATATACTATTTTACCCCCAAAATTATAAATATGCACTTGAAAACAGTGCATTGTATTATGAATTTGCTTACCGCAAGATTCACGGAATCCAAAATGGCGGATCTCAAATTTCCTATTCTAAATTACGAAAATTATTAAGAAGTTTTTATCCAAATGTAATTGTAGCCTTTGTCGAGATAAAAATTCATCGTACAATTTGCATATTATTTATACTTAGTTCATTTTCAATTTTAATACAAGTGATCATTAATCGTCCATAAATCCAGACTTAAAGTGCCAATAATTAAATAGTGTACCCTACTTTGAATTCTGCGCGAGGAGGCTCATTAGTTTCACAGAAATCGAATAGCGAACTAACGTGGCTGATAAGAACGATTACTGTTGCCTGTTTGAACTGTTCTCTTCAATAGATACCGTGTTGCTCGATGTCACTCTATTTAGGTCGTTCTTATTGCGATTGCAGAAAAACTGCTGCCATTAAAGATTAAACGGATAATACGGTGCGAGCGTTGGAAATGTTGCTGTTAAAGATATTTTGTTAAATTAACGATTGCATTTTTGAGATATACATATGATCGTGGTTGGTAAGACTGTTTCTACAAAATTTCGTATTTTTATGACTGCGTTCTACCTATCGCTTACTGATAACGCAATTAAATGCTAATGTTAGAGATATGCAAAGGCTGCAGTTCTGTTGAAAGTTTTCGCTTTATTTTGATTTTACGTGTGAAGTATGAATCAAATTAAATTAAATATGCAGATTGGACGAACTTGATAAGGATCGCAGATATAGAGATTAAATTTATTTAGTTAATTTTACATTATGATATAATTATATAATTACAATTATTATTTTATTTATATAATTATACACTTGCAATTATTATTTTATTTATATAGTTATATAATTGCAATTATTGTATTATTAACATAATTATACAATTCAAGTTAAATTTAATTAAGTCTTACACACATCGTATCTGCGTCATATAACAGACGAATTTTTATGGATTAAAGGTTTGTTACTTTTCGTTTAATCAATCAAGAGTTTCAGTCTATCACAAGATCTATAATGCAATTATTATAATTGTAGTATATTACATTATTTGTATGTGCTACAAATTGTAAATACAATTGTTTGTATGTATCACAGTTTGTACAATTTATATCATACATTAACATTGATTTATACATATATACATTGTCAGTGAAATTATGCATTATTTGTTATCTTGTTCAATTCTTATATTGCAATAAGAACTGTATTATTAAGAATAATTTTAGTTTTATTTTTTACTACTTTATTAGTGTGTGGAGTTTGATTATTGACAATATAATCCCTACAAGAATGAGGGATTAATTCCTAAATTAATACTACATAATACTGTTTGAAATTAACAAATATAAAATTAAGATTCTTATATATTACCCACAACAACTAAGAAAGAAATATTATTTAGACAAATTTTATTTTCCACATAAAAATATACCTATTTCTGATTTCTTCCAGCGAATCTCTTTAATTAGCAGCTTTGTGGCGTCTTTATTTTTGGGCGACTTCGCGCCCATCGATTGGTCCGATGGATCTGGAATGAACTTGTTAAATATTCATACGAAAGACTGGGATGAAGTGTTGCTAGAGGTAATATATCACCGATCATTATAATAATCGATTGATAAATAATTAATCATATCCAATTTCAATTTCATGAGATAACACTATGTAAAACCGTTTTACAATAATTAATATTAATTCAAGATGCATGTAGATTATTTAAATTTGCTTTCATTCTTGTGTGTATAAATCTTTTCAATTTGCATTTTTGCAAATCTTGTTCTGCACGTCAAGACAAATAAACAAAAAACATATTAATATCTATGGTATAGATACATCTTTTTTGTGCAAGAGAATTGTTCGATTATACTGAATCAAGTGTGTAGTTAAACAAAAACTCTTTTTTAATTTTAAATATAACTACGGATGTAGAGACGTAGAGGTACAGGAATGTAGCAGTATCAAAAGATAGGAACATGGGGACATATTGCTATCAAGATATAGGTATATCAAAACATATCGATGTACTAGTGTTTCACAACTAGTGTAGAACCTGAAATGGGGAGTAGCTGACGTGATTATGAATAAGATTTCCCTTCGCAAAAATGGGGTTTGAAGCTTTGTTTTTGAATTATTAAGGAAAAACATGGACCAATCAGAGCGTGAGTTTAGCGGCGCGTAGTAATTCGACGCGTAGTAATTCAACGCGTGATAATTCGACGCGTGGTAATTCAACACGTGGTAATTCGATGCGTGGTAATTCCACGCGTAGTAATTCGACACGTGGTAATTCAATGCGTGGTAATTCCACGCGTAGTAATTCAACGCGTGGTAATTCGACGCGTGGTAATTCAACACGTGGTAATTCGATACGTAGTAATTCGACGCGTGGTAATTCAACGCGTGGTAACTCGGCGCGTGGTAATTCGACACGTCGTAATTCGATGCGTGGTAATTCCACGCGTAGTAATTCAACGCGTGGTAATTCGACGCGTGGTAATTCAACACGTGGTAATTCGATGCGTAGTAATTCGACGCGTGGTAATTCAACGCGTGGTAACTCGGCGCGTGGTAATTCGACACGTCGTAATTCGATGCGTGGTAATTCCACGCGTAGTAATTCAACGCGTGGTAATTCGACGCGTGGTAATTCAACACGTGGTAATTCGATGCGTAGTAATTCGACGCGTGGTAATTCAACGCGTGGTAACTCGGCGCGTGGTAATTCGACACGTCGTAATTCGATGCGTGGTAATTCACCGCGTGGTAATTCCACGCGTAGTAATTCAACGCGTGATAATTCGACGCGTGGTAATTCAACACGTGGTAATTCGATGCGTGGTAATTCCACGCGTAGTAATTCTACGCGTAGTAATTCAACGCGTGGTATTTCGACGCATGATAATTCGGCACGTGGTATTTCGACGCATGATAATTCGGCACATGATAATTCTTCCTAGGTAATTCATGTGGGTATCTGGCAAATTAGAAATATATGTCTGAATATAATACACAATAACTCATTTCAACGTTTGAATACATACAATCACTTATTATAAATAAAATAAATTATTTTCTTGAAAATTTTTATAAATCATTATAAATTATTTTTATAAATCTTGTGAAATAAAAGGAACCATAATTAAAAGAATGTAATTATATTAAAATTGAAAAAGAGTTACACTACAGTTTTCTTTCATAATTTATACTAACACTTGTTAATCAAACCTGCTTAATTTACGATCACAATTTAACGATTAATTTATGTAACAAAAATTTAAAATAATTCTAAATTATCTTTTTAATTATCTTCGCATATCTCAGCACATGATATTTCAAGAAAAATTAAACTATTTAATTATTATCATTTTTTAAAGTTGTCAGAGAAAAATATTATAGCAACAAGGTTAAATGCTAAACCTATGTAAAACGTATATTTCAGAACGGGTTGCGTTAGGATAATTAAAAACATTTCGCTTATCTAAATTATATATTGCATGTACTTTTTTCAATATCCACAATCGAATTGCTGTTTGCTCAGGCTTGCGCTTCAGGTTTGAGAGAAAAGCTAGGTAAACCTGTTTTCTCGTGCAGCGATATCGGCCCAATTTCATCCTATTTCGTAGAAAGATTCGGCTTCGACGAGGCATGCAGGATAATTGCGTTCACGGGTGACAATTCAGGTTCTCTGATAGGTAAGCGATACTGGTACAGTCGGCAGCAAAGCTGGTTTCTCCGAGGGAAATTTAAAAACCTCCGAGAAAATGCCACTCACTTTTTTAAATTTAATTGATACATTTCCAGATTTCCAAGTTTGGAAAATTTAGAAAGATTTTCAAAGTTTAGAAATTTAGGAATTTGAGAATTTGAAAATTTAGGAAGTATTCTAAAATTTGACGAATTGGATATTTAGAAATTTAAGAACTTGGAAATGTGGAAATTTAAACTTAAATATTTAAATAAATTTAAATATGGAAATCTAAAAAATATGAAAATTTCAGAATTATGAAATTTGATCATTTGGAAATTTAAAACCTTGAAAACGTACAAATATAGAAATACAAAAATTTAGAAATGATTTAAAGATTTTCAAATTTACTACTAATTTCGAAATTAAAAAATTGTTGTGTTCTCATATTTATACTTATCCAAAGGTAGTCTATGATGCATTCAAGTGTACTCCGGGTTTCATGTTAATCCCACGGTTTCAGACACCGACATATTTCGCTTTGAGGCGACAGTATCAATTTATACGCACTATTTCGCCTCCTGACGACAAGTTTTGATCCCGAACGTTTGATCTCTCATGAATATTCACGCAAATAAGGTTTCCAATTTGCCGCGCAGACTTTCGACTCCCATGGTAAATGATTTATGAGGTTTTTCATTCAAACAGTAACTTGCGATCTATCGTGTTAAGGGAACCGTTAAATAATTTTCGTGTGGTTTGGTATTCTGATTTTATCATTAATGTACAGAAGTATTCGATAATTTCAACGAAATTTTGGTAGAAATTCTATTTTAGCAAATCTATTTTATTTTACTTAATTTTCCTTCATTTTATATTGTTTTATTTTTTATTATATTTACATTTAAGACTATGATTCCTTACTAAGTTTCTTTGCTTATAATTACTTAATATAATAATTATTATTAATAGAAATAACTTTATTTACAGTTGTTTCAAGTGTTAATCAAATACAATCAAATTTTTGTAATACAGTGCACCTGTAACGCTACTCACTCCTGCAGCCACCTTACGAAACAAAATTTAGAACAATATTTGCAGGGTATGAAGTGTACAATAAATATTAGTAAAGCAAATTTTGAAAACAGTTTGTTCTCTTGGCAAAGTCAAGGTCACCTTGGGTTTTTTAAATAGGAACATACATTTTTTTTTATTCACAGCTTTAGAGGACATCGAGACGAATTCAAAACACATATTACATGATATTTTTATTAACATATTACTCGATTTACAGAAGAGGAAATGTAAAGTACTTAGCTTTTGACTTTAATAGTGTAACTATTATTTGATTCCGAAGAGATTACTGAATGTAAACACGCGACTAGAATGCAAGAAAAATGCATTTTATTTAATTACATGTTCAAAATACATGCCGCCTTCCATCACGTAATATTCCGGTCTTTTACTTCACATTTCCACTTCTATAAATCGAGTAATATGTTAATAAAAATATCATGTAATATATGTTTTGAATTCGTCGCGATGTCGTCTAAAGCTATGAATATAAAAAATGTATGTTTCTATTTAAAAAACCCAAGGTTACCTTGACTTTGCCAAGAGAACAAACTGTTTTAAAAATTTGCTTTACTAATATCTATTTGCACTTCATATCCTTCAAATATTGCCCTAAACTTTTTTTCATAAAGTGGCAAGTGGGAGAAAAATCGCGAGTAGCATTACAGGTAACACCCTGTATATTTATAAAATATTAGCTTAACTTATAAATCTACAAATACACTCTATTTTACAAGTATCAATAACTTCATATAGCAACATCGCTAAAAATAATACAATCGGTAATTAATCCTCCAAAACGAAACTTTTGCGAATCTTCCACGTTAGACCATAAAAATGCTAATTCCCACGAACCGGTTTCTTTCACGCTAATGTCGAATACCGGTATTTTAGCAAATTGCAACAAACTTAATAGCGTATAAAATATGTCGTAATTCTATTTAAACAAGATTACATTTCAAAACATATCAAAATTTCATACGGAATTTGTCACAAGTTAAAATTAAATTTATTGCGATAATGAAATAATGTCAAAAATCAGATAATATTTATTATAATTCGTTTATTGATGTGTAGGAATGAGACTGAAGGAAGGAGATATCGCTTGCAGTTTGGGAACGAGTGATACTTTGTTTTTGTCATTGAACAAACCGAAGACTGTCTTGGAAGGACATGTATTCTGCAATCCAATTAACGAAAATGCTTACATGGCATTACTTTGGTAAATATACTTTACTTTGAATTTTATTTCCAACTTTCTTACTGAAATTTAACTTCAATCGATAAGAACACTTTAACCCTCTTTTGAACATTTTTTTGTTGCTTTACGACCATTGCTTAAAACGTGTTATTTTAGTAAAGGTTCTGCTGTTAACTGGCGGTTAAATTTTAGTTAAATCTGTTCTTGTAATAAAAAAACATGGTTAGGTTTTATTCTTGTAATAAAAAAACTTGGTCAATTTTTTGTTGCTTTACAAACATCACTTAAAACGTGTTATTTTAATAAAAGTCCTACTGTTAATTGGCTATTAAATATTTAGTTAAATTACAAAAAAATAAAATAATTTTTACTAAGAGATAAGAATAATTTCTACTAAAATTTGTGACGATATAACAAGAATACATATTGTAACGATATAATGCATTAGCAATATTTCAATGATGAATTTACAGTTTTAAAAATGGATCTCTAACTCGAGAAAGAATACGGGACACCGCAGCTCAGGGTTCTTGGCAAATTTTTAATGAGTTATTGGAAAGCACGCCACGTGGTAATTTCGGAAATTTGGCGTTATACTTCGATGCACAAGAAATATTACCGTTCGTCATCGGTGATCATAGATTCAACAAAGCTAACGATGAAATTTCGCGGTATAGCTCGAAAGAGGTTGAAGTGAGAGCTTTAATCGAAGGTCAATTCGTCGCGAAAAGAGCTCATGCTGAAGACTTTGGTTTTGTTATTGGTAAGATTATTTTGTAATTTTTCAGAAATAACTTATGAATCGATTATTCGTTGAAATTTGAGAAACAATAATAATTATGTAAAAGACTATATTTTTGTAAATTGTCAAACATTTGTTTTTATCTTTATATTTTTTATAGGGCCTAATACACGCGTCATTGCAACAGGAGGTGCGTCTACAAACAAAGCCATACTACAAGTGCTTTCCGATGTTTTTAATTCCCCGGTGTATATATCGGTAATAATTGATATTTATTTATTAAATAATATAACAAAATGTGTTAGTTTTAAAATTCTGAAATTCTGAAGTTTTGATATCCAAAAATTCTAAAATCTCAAGATTCAAGACTCCTAAAGTATAAATGTCCCAAGATTCTAAACTTTCAAAGTTTCTATGTCTTAAAAATTTAAACTCCCAAAGTTTCAATGTTCCAAATTTCCAAACTCCTAAAGATTAAATATCCCAAAATTCAAAAATTCCAAAATTTCTATGTCTTAAAAATCTAAACTTGCAAAGTTTCAATGTCCCAGGATTCCAAACTCCCAAAGTTTAAATGTCCTAAAATTCAAAAATTCTAAAATTCCAAACTTGCAATTTCCAAAGTTCCAATACTCTAAAATTTAAAACTTCATTCTCTAAAAGTTTCTTCTTCTAATAAATTAAAAGATAGACCTATATTTTTATCTACTATGTCAAATTACAGTATACATTACTGAAGTTAGCATGAAGCCCTTCAAATATGTTCCTCATTAATCCTCGTTGCCAAAATTCTACACAGTGTATGTTTGCTTAATACTTTGTATTCACTTCTAACAGGAGATAGCTAATTCGGCGATGATGGGAGCAGCCTATCAAGCGAAACACGGTTTGTTGCGAAACGAATGTAACTTTGATGAAATAACACGATGCTTGCCAGAACCGAAGCTAGTATGTCATCCCTACGATGACGCAGAATCAGTAAGTTAAAACCTGAGCACATTAGAACCTCTTCGCTTTTTTTCAATTCTTGAAAATAAATTTTCTTTGCATTTTCAGATATACAAATCGATGGTCACACGTTATCGGAAAATAATAGAGCAAATTAAAAAGAAAACAAATTCGAAGTAGAATATGTAGGTGATATTACATATTCAGATACAAGCATTTAAAACGAAGAGGCCTTCACAATGCATAATGTTAGCTTAAGAAAAGAAAAAAGATAGGAAAACATTCTCGCATTTAATGCATTTCTTGTTGATATTTTTAGATTTTTATACAACATTTTATGAGCATTTTTTAGAAGCTTTTAAGCTTTAAATATTAAAATTTTAATTGATTTGAATTTTAGTAAGTCTTCTTTACTTCCTTTTTAACCTTTAGAGTATGGAGCCTAGCTTGGAATAGTAAATGACAAAAATCGCTTAAATCCTACAGTAAAAATTTATTAGAATAGCCCTTAAAATTCATTTTCTGATATTTTATTATTATATTAAAATTTAACGTCTGTTTCTATAAAAATAGTACATTTTAGTAGTCTCGAAGCCCTCCATTCCGTACTCTAAAGGCTACAAAAAAAGTTTTTAACACGTTGACTGTCGTGGACGTCATCAGTGAGATTCAAATTTTGTACAGTCAAGTCATTAGTAGAAACAGGAGTTCAAAACTAAAGTAATGTTTCGAAATCTCAATATTCTAATCTTCCAAAATCGTAAAATTCAAATATTACAAAGTTCCAAAGTCTAAAATTAATTGTATGAATAATAATTATAATTAATATCTTAATGCCTTATAACGCATATTCACTTTGACTTCGTCAATCAACGTGTTAGAAAATAGTGCAACAAAAGCAGATTTTATTGCTGAAAAACATACTAAACATTAAACGTTTATATATTTTGCAACTGCTCTTCGAATATTTTATTAAATAACTAGTTAAATATCAATCGCTAATGCCTTACTGATAAAAGTACAAGGTAACCTAAGTGCAATTTTTAAAATAATAACTGAGCTTATAACTCGGAAACTAATTTTGTATTTGTATATTTATAAATTTTATTATATTATACAAGATTAATTTATTAAATGCTAACTTATTACAATTATGAAGTAAAACAGATAACTGTAATGAAGAATTAAATTTGATTCCATTTAAAATGTGTTTTATTTACCTTACAAAATTATAACACTGATTGCTAATATATTTTTTCAATTTTTCAGGAAAGAGAAAATTGATTTTTACATACAGACAGTGTAAAATTTTTGACATATATTTAAATATGTATTTATCTACTTTATTTTTTCCTACCACCTCTTTCCTTTGGAAATAGATTGATTACGTTACCAGATGTTAAATTGTAGTATGCGAGAGTGTTATTATCTTTGAAGAACATTCCCTAAAAAAACACAGCAAAAATATATTATTATTGAACACAAGATCGTTATTGAAAGCTTGTAAAAAATAAATAATTTATATTATACCTCGTACTGCAACTTCTGTTTGCCAGGTGGCATACCAGTTTGTTCATGAATTAGGGCTTTCATTGTGGATACAGTATCGCTTACTTGTAAAGTAATATTCAATGTCTGGCCATTCAATTTCCATTCTGCTTTCTCTGTCATCATTGGCACAGCTATACTCAACTGAACAGGACCCTAAAAAATAAATAATCATTTTTTAATAACTGAGAATCCTAAAGTTATAAACATGTATACCATACCTTGTTCCTAGCCAAGAATTGTTGTTCGGGTATTAATGAATCTTCCGTTCTCAATTTCTTAGTCTGAGGTTCTTCTTCCATTGGTTCATTAGGATGCTTCAATCCCATCTAAAAATATAATCAGATGAATATTAAAAACTATTTTTTACTCAAATATCAAATACTCAAAGTTAGGAACACTTACAGCGGACGTCATTGGTGGTTGCATGGGAGGTGGTGTTGGCATAAATGGCGACATTGCTGGTGCTGATAGCAAATAAATAAAAATATTAGTATAAATGAAACTATAATATACTTACTAAAAATTTATAAACTTACTCATAAGAGGCGGTGGCCGAATTGGAGGCATAGGTGCCATCATCATCATCGGTGCTTGTGGCATCATCGGTTGTGGAATACCCATAGTAGGCATACTCATGGTTGGAGGTGGTGGTGGTTGCGTTGGGACCGGTACAGGCTTTGGAGCTGGTGGTTTAGGTGGTGCTTTCAACGTAGCTTGAGGTTTCGAAGCTGCTGCAGCCATATGCGACAGTTCAGCTGCACGATTAGCGGGTTTTGGTCCGATCTTTTCTTTCTCTTCATCCGGAAGAAGTCCCTTGACTTTATGTATTTGATGAATTTGTTCTTCCAGAGTAATATTTGCTCTTGCAGCCCTGGTTGCTGCTTCCACACTCGACGTGTGACCGTCCCACGTGACTTTATCATCCTTCTTTTTGTCTTCTTCCCCGATCTTTTTACCGATGGCAGTTTCCTCATCACCGACACCGAAAATATCCGTACGCCTTTCGGCAAGTTGCTTCAAACTGGCTTCAATAGCTGTACCAGGTGCAAATACTGTTTCTTGAGCCAATTTGTCGAGATGTTTGTCTCTCTGTTCAACCCATCGTGGATCCAATAATCCAATTCGCATATGCTCTTGAACTTTACTTGCCGGTATACGTTCTCCCGTAATTGGAGATATCAAATACTCATCAGGCGCAGCAGGACGTGCAACTTTGCTCCCTGTAAAGATAAATATAATTTAATATGACTTACAAACATGATGTTTCTAATAACTGCGACAAACTATATTTTTGAAATGAAATCTGATCGTTTACTTTTGGGATACCCTGTATGTTGTTTACTTACCATGTTGTTTAGGATCATATCCTTTCTTTACAACAACATTTCCTGGTGTAGGAGGTAACGGTGGTGGCTGCATATTATTGCTATCGCGTGGTTTCGATTCTTTGACCTTATGAGTATCACCTGGCGGTGATACATCATCTTCATCGCTCGAGTCTTCCTCCATATCTTGCACCTTAAAATATAAACATTATATAGGTATTATATAAGTACATAGATATCTCAAATCTTGCACTTTTTTGAGTTAAGTTTTTGAACACGTACTTTTGAAATAAGTACGTAATATATGACAGAAAATACTTACTTGATTATTATCCTTTGCACGATCTTTTTCACCTTCTGTTCGATTTTGCATTTCATCTTCTCCTTCACTATCAATTTGCATTTCAACATCTTCGCCTTCTTCTATTCTTTCCTACAAATATAATTCATTGAGAACAGAAGATTTATAACTGTACAATAAAACAATGGAATATAAACCACATTTTATTACCTGCATTAGTACTCGAGCACCAACTTCATCTGGTGTTGTTGGTGCTGGGAAATTACCAACTTCAAATTGCTGATAATCAACAGTTTCAACTACAACAAAATCATGCCAATCAATTTGTGCATAAGCAACTCTTTCACGTTCCAGCTCTTCTTCTTCTTTCCGCCTTTGAGCTTCTTGGTATTTTAACCACTCTGCACGGTACTTAACTTGTTCTAAAATTTTGTCCATATTAAATGCTTCATCACGAAGACGTGGTAATAAATCTTTGGGAGGAATTAATACCTGTAAATTCATACCAGTTTAAATAAATAATTAAACAACAAGGTTTAAAGTGCAAAAAAAACCATACCTTAGTATATTGCTCTAAAAGTTTTGTGAAGTACTGAAACAATGAATGTTGAGGTCGTAAGAAATCAAATTGAAAATTTCTCTGTTCCCTATTCATCAAATTAGTTAAAAACTGACGACCATTACGAGCTACAAACTGAGCTGTTAACTTAACAATATCCCTAGAAAAAATGAACATTTAATTTATGATGCATCTTAATAAATAATTATGTATGATCCATAAAAATGAATCAAAACACATACAAATCCAAAGCTGAAATAGAAGGGGGATCAGCAATGAACTCAAATTCTGCAGGTGGATCTTTAGGAACAAATGGTTGCTCCACTTGTTTTAAAATTTCTTGCTGTTTCTGATGAGCTGCAAGATTCACTGCCTTTCCAGGTCCAGATCCTATTGATGGTTCTTGACCTTTCCCTTCCTTAAATTCTTTTACTTTATGTTGGTAATATGCATGGTATGGATCACCAAAATTCAAGAAATTAAATTTTGGATTTCCCAGTTCATTTTGTCTAATCCTTGATTCAAATTCTGGTCCATTTCTAGCCACAAAACTGGCCGTCTTGTCAACGATATCTAAATTTTTACATAAGGAAAGTTATGCTTGGATTAACTCTTACATAAATAAAGTATTCATATAGATGTAACATTGCGCTTTACAAAAATAAGCAACAATAGTTGTTCATAACCAACAACTATGAAAACAATTTGTTATGATTTAATAACTACATATTTATATTTGATAGTACAAGTATACTTAATTATTTACAAACAGATCTACAATAGCAGAGTATATTCTATCGATTCAATAAGAAAGCATTGTCAAAGGATACTTCTAACCTCCGGTGGAGGATAAATAATGCCCACAATCGGCTGAGAAGAAGGTGCATTATTTTCTTCTGTTTCAGTTGCTGGCGGTTGTAAAACCGCAACTTCTTGTGCAGGCATATTGCTCAATATGACCTAAGTCACTTAACTTAATATCTGTGTTAATATTTCTCGTAATTCATTGTACTCAAAATACTGTTTCGTAAACGTAACATAAACGCCACCATTTCACATCGCGTGGATCTGTGTAGATTAAAGTTGCATTTTCAATAATATTATAAGGAAATGCATCTAATACACATATATGAAAATAAACTATATTTCATCACTAGAGAGTGCATATCCACTCTGCTTACATATATGTGCATTGGATGCATTTTCTTATAATATTATTGAAAATGCAACTTTAATCTACACACATCCGCGCGATGTGAAATGGTGGTGTTTATGTTACATTTACAAAACAGTATTTTGAATGCCATGTATTGAAATGTTATTACTTCACGAAAAAGGGATTGTTTCTTTTCTACAAAAAGATAAATATAACATTTAAATAAAAAAATAATTTAATAAAATAAGTTGAAAGTTGTTTAATGTGGTGGACAAATTTGAGATACTTTTTTTTTTGTGCACATCCTTGAACTTTTTTTTATCATTTCAAAGGATAAATTTTGATTTATTATTTACTTTTGGCAAATTGTGAAATAAGAATTATATAAATTAAGGTGTAGTTATTTAGGAAAATGAAGAAATAAAATTTGAATTATACAGTAAATCATGTGATTTTAATAAAGTTTATATGAATTTTATATTTATTGTCTGTGCATATATTTTTATATTTAATATACGATAAGTTATGAAGAATTTTAAATAATTGTAAATTACTGTGATAAAATAGAAAAAAATTCGACATGGTATTTCCAACAAAAATAGCGCATAAAGCAAATAGAATTTCCAATCATTATTATAATGTTTTTGTAATATATTTATTAATGTTTACATTATTTATTATTTTGATTGCAACATATATCTTTACATTTGAAAGTACACAGAAGCATTCAGTATATAATGCTATTGTTTTTAACGATTTGAATTCTTTACCTGTACATACAATAGATGCAGATTCTCCAACGGCAGATGCCACAAATTCATCTTGTACATATTTTAGTTGTTTTAATGTTTATCGCTGTGGTAGTCAAGGAAATAAGCTTTTAGTGTACATTTATCCGCCAAAAATCTATGTAGATGCTTTAGAAAGACCTGTTACAAGTCAAATGTCAAAAGAATTTTATCAGATTTTATTTACTATAATTTCAAGTAAATTTTATACACCAAATCCATATGAAGCATGTATTTTTATACCATCACTTGATACATTGAATCAAAATAGATTAAAATTACAAGAAGTTTCACAAGCTTTGAAATCATTACCATTGTAAGTGTTTTATTATTTTAATGTTTATTATACCTTAAAGCAACATATAATATTGTAATTTTGTTGTATGTGCTTTAGCTGGAATAATGGAGAAAACCATGTTGTATTTAATATGGTATCTGGAAGTGTGCCTGATTATAACACAGTCATTGATGTATCAGTTGGAAAAGCAATGATTGCAGGAGCTGGAATGTCATCGTTAACATATAGATCAGGTTTTGATATCAGTTTACCAGTATACAGCCCTTTAACAAATAATTTTAAACCAAATATTAGTGATACAAGGTAACACAAAATTGCATACTTTTAAATGCCTACATATAATATAAATAACTTACTTATTTTAGATTGTGGTTAGCTATTTCATCTCAAATTAATATTAACTCTGCTTTTGAGCAAGATTTATTAGAAATTAAATCCCTATCACCAAAGGATATATTAATATTAGGACCATGTTTACAGTATAGTTCTATGAATAGTACAATTCGATGTGCAGGAATAGATGTTTATAAATATCCTGATGTACTTCAAGTATGTAAAGTAATAACAAATTTTCTTATTAGAAAGAAATTCTTATGTTACACTTAAACTTTGTTTTTGTCAGACAGCAACATTTTGTTTAGTAATTCGGGGTGCAAGACTTGGGCAAAGTACACTTTTAGAATGTATGGCTACAGGTTCTATACCTGTAATTATAGCTGATTCTCTTGCAATGCCCTTTCATGATGTAATTGATTGGACTAGGTAAAAATTTATGACTATTTTATTAATAATTTTTATATATCAATAAACTTGTGACAAATACATATGTTTATTAAACATTTTTATTTAGAGCTGCTATATTTATACGGGAAGTAGATATTTTATCTGTAATATCTGTATTAAAGAAGGTATCACCAAAACGAATTACAGAACTTCAAAAACAGGGTGCATGGCTTTATGAAAAATATTTTAAATCTATGGAAAAAATTACAGAAACAACATTAGAAATACTTGCAGATCGTGTATTTCCACATTTAGCTAGAGATTACACTTTCTGGAATGTGTCACCTCGTAAGGTAGGTATGAGATATTATAATTAAACAATTATAAGTTTAAAATAATAATTTGTTATATTGAATGTACAGGATATTACATCTCCTCTTTTCTTACCTATTACCGCACCAAAAACTCGAGGATTTACTGCGGTAATTTTAACATATGATAGATTAGAATTATTATTTCTTTTAATTAATAAGCTTGTTAAAGTACCAAGCTTAAGTAAAGTTCTAGTAATTTGGAATAATCAACATAAAGATCCACCACATTGTAAGTTCTTTTAATACCAGTTTAATGTAATTATACTATTCAATATTACATTTTAATTTTTTTCAATGCATATTGTAGCATCTAGGTGGCCAAAATTAAATAAACCATTAAAAGTTATACAAACAAAAGAAAATAAATTATCTAACAGATTTTATCCATATGATGAAATTGAGACTGAAGCAGTTTTGTCAATAGATGATGACATTATTATGTTAACTGCAGACGAAGTAGAATTTGCCTATGAGGTTTGTTTGCTAAAAGTATTTGAACAGTTCAGGACATATACAAAAAAATTAAAAATAAAGATTAAAAATAATGATTAGGTTTGGAGAGAATTTCCCGATCGAATAGTTGGTTTTCCATCTCGAATTCACATCTGGGATAATGGTACAAGTTGTTGGAAGTATGAAAGTGAATGGACTAATAGTATTTCGATGGTCCTAACTGGAGCTGCATTTCATCATAAAGTAACAAAACTATATAATTTAATTATTCATTTATAGTGTAATGTATTAAATCATATTAAAATATGATTATTTCAGTATTGGAATTATATGTATACTACCGCCATGCCAGGTGATATCAAAGAATGGGTTGATGATCACATGAATTGTGAAGACATTGCCATGAATTTTTTAGTAGCAAACATTACGAAAAAAGCACCGATAAAAGTAAGCGTATACAAATTTGCTAAATTTTGAAATATGTTAGACATATACCGACTATAATTGTATCATCGCAGGTAACACCAAAGAAGAAATTTCGATGTCCAGAGTGTACAAATACTGAAATGCTTTCAGCGGATCTAGCACATATGGTGGAACGTACACAATGCATAAATAAATTTTCTTCAATTTATGGGTCAATGCCATTACAGTCAGTTGAATTTCGAGCAGATCCTGTTTTATTCAAAGATATATTTCCTGAAAAACTCAAAAGATTTAATGATATTGGAAGCTTATAAATGTGTTATTCATTTTAATAATACAAGAGAATATACTAAAATGAACGTAACTAGGTCTATATATACGTTCGTTATAACATTTGTTTGTTCTAACATGCATTAAGGTGTATGTATATTTAGGGGTAATTTGTTCCAAACCCACAAATGTGAGTAATCACAATTTTCTGTTTTCATTTTTTAGCAATGAGAACAGAATGAAAACATTCGTGTATATTCATGTATTTAAATTTATTAAATATAATTTGTTGATTCATACAATGCTTCCTTTTTTATGTTACATGATAATATCATTATTAAAAATGCTCAGTAATTCAGTAATACCTTAGTAGATGATGCATTAGAAGATAATGCAATGCCTGTGTAAGGAGTGTTGGAACAATTCTAATTCATGAAAATAACAACATAACATTTTGTATCATGTAATCACGATTCGTAATAATGTTATCTGATTTTGAAACAAATTCCTTCAACAATTGCTTTTTTACCAACTTCATCAGCTGACAGAACAGCCATGTGACTCTAAGAAAAATGTATTAGTATTTATAGTATTTACATTTATATAGTGTTATTTTTAGACATAAACAAAACATACCGTTGCTGCCTGTTCACATGAATTCATGTAACCTATTATCATAGAATTAGTTGAATAACTCCAGAGAAAATCTCCTAATCCTTCTTCAGCTGCATATCGGATAGCAATAACACCGCCAAGTTTTTGATCAAGTCCGCGTAAAAACTTTGAATCTAAAAAAAATACTTATTTATCAATAATAGAATAAATTATTTACGCCTATTTTCTACAACAGAGATATTTTATATTGGAAAGTAATAACAAAGTAGTTACGGGTTTTCACCGATAAAATCAACGTTCATAGCACGATGTAAGCCAAGAGTTGGACATGAACTATCGGATATAGCTTCAGCAGCTGTCCGTGCAAGTGAAGTGCGAACAAGGTGTTCTCCACAACCTGATGTACTTGTTCCTACGGCATATTTATCTTTACATGCCCATATACCACCTCCCCACATCCCAGCCTTAAAATTAAAATGTTATATTTTCTTTATAACTGACATCAATAAAAAGAACTAAAAATAAACATCAATTTTAAATAAAATTGTATAACTTTAAGGAAAAGAAACAGCATACCTGGCCTACTCTCCCAGGATATTTTAAAATTATGCCACCGCTAGAACAAGCTGCAGCAATATTTCCTTCTTTATCAACACATACAGCACCAACTGTATCCATTCTTCTTTTAGTGTACTTTAAAGACAAATATTGGTATATTAAAAATTTAAATATTCTAAAGATAATCTACAAAAATGTAAATAAAAGATTTACCTTATAAGTTTCTGTGTCAGAATTCTCTATTTTTCTTTTGTAATGTTTATACATTTTCTGTGCTTTCGCTAAAAATTATGGTAGAAGATTAGAAAAATATAATTAACACATTAATAAAACACAGTATGTTACATACTAGATATTAATTGTTCTGGAGGTACAGTTTGTATTCCCATTTCCTGTGCCCAAATATGTGCTCCACTTCCAACTAAGAAACTTGTATCGTAACATAATTGTAAAAATTCATCTCATTAATTTGAATTGCATTTTATTCAATATTTTATACTTAAATATTTACCTTGGTGGAATTCTACCATATGCAATTTTAACTGCTTGATGTTCACAGAGTCGTTTTGCCAATAAAATAGGATTTTTTATTCCACTAACTGCACCAACTGCTCCAAATTGCAATGTAGTACCATCCATAACACTGGCATCACATTCCACTGTTCCTTCCAATGTTAGATTGGAACCAAATCCAGCATTAGTTAAAGGAGAATTTTCTAATATAATTACTGTTTCCACTGCAGCATCCAATGAACTACCACCATTTTTTAGATTATGAATACCCTATGAAAGTATGTATATTTTATTATTGTTCATTAATTTAAAATAATGTAAATAAAGAATGAAAACAACTTACTGCTTTACATGCTTGACGGCATAATTTCTGATATTGTTCTTTTAGGGTTTCTGAATGTCGCCCTGCTCCTAATAAAATATGCACCAATGATACAATTTTTATTGTTATGTTTTTCTAATTTAATTAGCTTGTTTAACTTTTATTAAAGTATATACAGAAAATAAAATGTAAAACATACCAACATGAACAGCGATGAACCCCTGATTAGTATTAGCCATCAAATCTGATTACTTCTTACTTTTACTGTATAAATGTTTGCAATTTTTATTATTATGATTTATACAACATGTTATTTTCAAATGTATATACTGTTAATTGTATACACATAACTATCAGTATACTCAATTACATTTATCAATCTTTTAAATTTCATATTCTAGTAATACATAAATTATTTAAATCCTTTTTATGAAATGTATTTTTCAATCAATAAGAAAACAAATACATGAACTTAAAAGAATAGTAATGACATTATAAGTGATTATAAATACTGAGTATGAAGTAACGTTCAAAAATTGTACAATATAGAAATATACAGGACAGTTCACACTGATTCCAACGATTAACACCGTGTTAAAACCAAGTTCACTTGAAAGCGCAACAGTATAAACAAATAGTTCGTAGAATTGACACGAAAGGGCGTAAATTTTCCCGTAAAATACGCGGGAGTTGACAATCCTTCTACATTAAAATTAATGCAATTGAACGATACAATCATACAGTTTATTATTTGCTACGTTTAAATTTATGTGTGAAATATATACATGACATATGAGCTTCCTTAATTTTTTGATTAGATACTAAAATGTACCGATTACTTACGTAAAATTACAGTTTCTACAAATTTAAGTGAAGTTAATGCTTTTTGTAAGTATATTTATAATCCTATTTAAAATTTGTAATTTACTATTAATGTATACTTGTATTTATTTACATTTATTGTTTGATATAAACTACGTAAGATACTTATGAAAGTTGTTGTAGGTTACTTGAATTAAGAATTTCGGTTCAATAAATATTCAAATCAGAGATTATTAGATACATATATTATAAGTATTATACCAGAACAGAAGTTTAAAAATGTGGGAGATTTATTTATATACTAAATTTTATCTTTAAGATTTTTTGTGATTAATAGAAGATCGATTTCATTTTCAGGATTACATGAAAAATAATACAACATATTATACCTATAATATATTGAATGGACATACTAATAGAAAACGTTCGGACTTTCTGTTGCAAGCAACTATTTATTTGTAATAATCATGTTGATATTTGATTTTTTAAAAAAATTTTTTGGATGGGTAGACGAAACACCTAGGAAACGTAGAGCTGTTTCGTTTAGCTTAGAGAAAGAATTTGTAACTTCAAAAAAGCAGTGTTGCAATCACGAAGTTATTGACCTGGAAGATGAACCTGCTGAAATTAAAAATGACAGTGATGACGATGATGACGTTCAAATTATAATCAAACATAAACCTATTCCAGCTAATCCATTCAGTAGGGCGAATGGTAAATGCAATAGAGAAAAGTCATTTAGCTGTTGTAAGTCATCATTTGTTTCATCAGCAAAACGCGAGCCGTGTTACGATAAATTAAATATGGGTTACTTTGATAATACAAGTGAAAGGGTACAAAACATTAACAAGCACCACCAATGTTTAACATTGAATAAAACCCATCGTCTGAGAGAAAAAAATCAGTATGAAGAACTATTACAAAATTTTCTACCACATAGAATACACGTTATGTGCGATAAACGTGAAGAAAATGGACAGACACAAGAACCTCCAGAAGTAATAGATTTAGAGAAATTTAGTTTTTCAACTCCTTCTTCTAAAACACAACCAATTTCTAGGAAATATGACAGTTCCGGATCATGTTGGAATGTTTCAAGTAAAGAGAGAAAGCAAAGGAACAAAGAAATAGTTATTACTTTAGACAATGATAAACCGGACGAAGTAGCATTTGTCCATTCCAATCATGATAAAAAACCCTCTTCTAGTAAAAGTAGTTGCACTGAAAAGTCCCCACACAATAAAAGTATGGAATGTGTAGCAAAAAATACATTAAGAGATCATTTATCAGCCAAAGCTGTAATGAGGGAGGATTTTGTTCCTCAAATAACAAAACGATACAATGAGCGTATAGAGCAACGCTATAAGGAAGCAGAAGAATTAAAAAAAATGACATGTATGTTATCTAAACATAATCGTTTAGCAAGAGAAGCTGCTTTAGAAGAGCATTTAGCTAGATCCATGAGATTATGTGAAGCTGTTTTGGATGAAAGCGAAAAGCTAGAAGAAGCAGAATTACCTACTTTAACAGAGAAAATGCTACAAGAAGTAAGAAATGCTCTTATTCCTCGACCACCTGATGAAATTCTTGTAGAAAACTTTGGTTTAAGAATTACGAGAAAAGATATTCACACATTAGCTGATTTGAACTGGTTAAACGATGAAGTCATTAATTTTTATATGAATTTATTAATAGCTAGAAGTGCAAATGACAAATACCCAAAGGTACATGCTATGAATACTTTCTTTTATCCAAAACTAATCAATGGTGGATATGCATCCTTAAAACGTTGGACAAAAAAAGTTGATATTTTTGCACAGGATCTTGTAGTTGTTCCTATACATTTAGGTATTCATTGGTGTATGTCGATAATTGACTTTAGAGATAAAACTATTAATTATTACGATAGTATGGGTGGTAGCAATCCAAAATGTTTATCCGCCTTACGACAATATTTGGAAAATGAAAGCTTGGATAAAAAGAAAAAAACATATGATACCAGTAATTGGAAATTGGAATCTGTTAAAAATATTCCATTACAAATGAATGGAAGTGATTGTGGAGTATTTTCTTGTATGTTTGCCGAATATATTTGTGCAAATAAAAAGATCACATTTACACAACAAGATATGCCATATTTTCGGAATAAAATGGTTTATGAAATATTAAAATCCAAGCTTTTATAAAAAGAAACATTTATGTAACCATCTATGAAAGATAAATTAAGTAGTTCGCAGTAACTTCCATAAATCTGAAATATAATTTAGCACAAAAGAGTTTATTATGGTGGAAAGTATTTTAAAAAGTGTAAACTAATAACGACATTGAAAAGTAATATTTCTTTTATTACTACCATAATTCCAAAAGTAATTACAAAGTATGATTTCTTTTGTGTTATTAGAAATATATTTTTATTTAAAGATTAAATACTGATTGTTTTCTAATATAGAAAACATTAGTACTCTGTAAAACTAAGTTGAAAAATGGTATAATAAATAACTTTTTTCTTAATAAACAAAATATTTTTATTATTTAAATAATTAATATTTAATTATAAGCAATATAACAGTTGTATATGTGTCCTTCATTAAAAATAAATAATGTACTATGTTCTGTTTCAAATAAACGTACTGTTAAAAAAGTAGTTAGGACATAAATATCTACATATTTAATTTATGCCAGTACTTATATATTTTATTTTTTGAAGTATTTGTGTATGATTTGATTTGTTAAATAACCATTCAATAAATGAACGTTAAATCAGAAGTACGTTGGTCCAAAAACTGACTCTACTGACAAAATTTAATTGTTCCAATGTAAACAATCAGATAATTGTATAAAGATTAAACTTTTGCCGTCAGATGGTGTTTTGTATGTTTTGACAACTCCGTTTTGTGAGTGAATTGACAGTGTATTTAAATACGTTATTATTTTCATTTGCAATTTAATATTTGATACGCATATAACATGCAAATCATATAAATGTTATTATATTTATTATTGACAATTGTAACTGTTATTCTTTAATAAACGAATTTCATATTTAATATATTATGTATTGTCTGATTTGAGCGTCATAACCTAAATAACCTATAACTAAAGTACACCGTTTAAAAAGTGTGGAACTCTTAACAAGATTCTTTTTCGATTGAAGTAAAGATGACTACTTATACCGTAATAACGCCGGAGTTTATCAATTTATGTATTACCAGTTCTAGTCGAAATTCATGTTGCGTAGAACGCAGATTTCAAAAAGGAATAACAATCGATGAATTTAAGGTAAAAACATTTATTAAAAATTACATGGTATTTCTCTTCTTACATATTAATTATTGTTTATCACAATATGTTACATTATTATTTTCCATTATTAAAGGGAAAATTGGAATTGTTAACTGGTGGTAATCCTGCAACAATGAAGATTGAAGTGTATGATAAAAATGACAAACTAATTTGTAAATTAGATGATGGTCAACGTCTTTTAGGATCATACCCTATCGATGATGGAATGAAAATATTTGTAAATGAACATTTTCTAAAATGATATTACTGTAATAATTATAATATAAATATATTGAACATTTTAGGTAATAGACAATTTTTCTCGTACTGAGGAAAATTTAAATAATATTGAAAAATTTGAAATATCTGAAGAAGAATATGCTAAACGAACAGGTAATATCATAAAACAGTTATAAATTAAATATAAGAAGTTGGATTTTTTTATATTTTTCTATATAATTATTATATCAAACATTCTTAATTTTTTGTTTTAGATACAGTAAAAGCATTTTTGGAAAAAAATAAATTAGGAAAATACAATGAAGAAGAAATGAAAAGAAAAGCAGAAGAAAAGAAACAAGAAGAAGAGGCAGAAGCAGCAGCTGCCCAGGCATGCAAAATTGGTGATCGATGTGAAGTTACTGTTCCAAATCAACCAAAACGTAGAGCTACCATTATGTATGTTGGTAAGTATATAACAAATTCACTTTTTCATAATATTAATTTCAATCATTACATATTATTTCGTTTGTAGGTAAAACTGATTTTAAAGAAGGTTGGTGGATAGGGGTAAAATATGATGAACCACTTGGCAAAAATGATGGAACGTAAGATTGATATTATTTGCTCTTTTTTTATTTTTACACAGCATCATGATTTTGTATATTTTTTTATTTCAGAGTTAATGGGAAAAAATATTTTGAGTGTTTACCAAAATATGGTGGATTTGTGAAACCAATGCATGTGAAAGTAGGAAACTTTCCAGAAGAAGAATTTGATTTGGACGAGGAACTATAAAGTTAAGACTGTGTCATTAATTTTTTCATTTTAAAAATTAGATTTTATAACAAATCTGTAGTTAATATTTATTACATATAAAAATGCTTAATATTTCCTTCGTTTTATTATATCTGGTCTCCAATTTACAGGATGCGTTTCCTCCGTCTGAAAATATATGAATAAGACGATTGTACTAAGTTTATCTATAAAATAAATTAATTATACTAGACTATTTCGCAAATAAATTATTCTTACAGCAGTATCATCTTCTTTATACACTTTGATTGTTTTATCTGCTTCTGTTGTAATCATTCGTGTGCCAGACATGTCAAATGTAATACTAAATACTCCAGCTTCACTATCCATTGAACCAGGTTGAACTGGTGCTTGTAATCGTTGAAAATTATATCTTAAAATTGACATAATGTTTATGAGTAATACTATAAACTACACATGAAATAAAATGATATAACTGCTACATCATTTACCCTGTCCTCCAATCCCACAGATGCATTGTACCATTATCTGCTCCAGAAACTAAAACACCATCAGCATTAACAGCCAAGCAATTAACTATGGCATTATGACCTGATAAGTTTTGAATAAATTTGCCTTCTGGACATTTCCACTGTTTAATATTATCTGGAGATGCTGATGCAAACATGTACCTAATAAAAGGTGTAAGTTAATTATGGGCGTAATCATAGTATACAGTTTATACATAAATACATACAAAGATGGATGGAAAGTCACAGCTCTCACACTCTTTTTGTGATTTGTTAAAGTTGCTTTAGATTTTCCTGTAGCTAGATCCCATAACCTTATTGTGCAATCATGACTTCCAGTGACAATCTGATATAAAGAATAAAAATGTTATAAAATGTTAAATACTTTTTGACGAACAATGTAATGAAATACCTGTGGCTCAGCTGTTTGACAAATTACACTAGCAATTGTATTAGTATGACCAACAAGGGTGTGTACATTTGCCTTGGTACGCATATCCCATACTCTTGCAGTAGAATCTCTACCTGCAGTTACTAATACATCTATACTAGGATGGAGTGCCATTGAATATACAGCTGATAAATGACCATGATAGTGTCTTATAACCTTTAAAAATGTAGATGAAAGTAATTATAAATGTATTGTATATTATAATACTACATATCATTTAAATTATGTTTAATAACCTTGTTGTATTCAAGATCCCAACACTTTACTTGTCGATCCTCTCCACAGGAAAATAGGTACGGATGACGCTGAGAAAATGCAAGTCCACGGACACTACTTATGTGACCAGTCAAAGAAACTTTCAATTTACCACTTGCAAGATCCCATATCTACAATTTTTTAAATTAATCACAAACATGTAATATTATATACAAAATTTCATACAATTTAATAAAATATATCTTACTTTAATTACTCTATCTGCTGAACCAGTAGCAAACCATTCATTTCCTGGTTCAACGGCACAACACCTAACCCAACCAAGGTGGCCACTAATAACTCTGTATAATTTCCATGGCGGATGCCATTTTGGTTTTGCCATAGAAGTTGTCTTTTTTTGTGTTATAAGAGTATTTATTACATTTCCTCCAGAACTTGCTTGTGTTGTTGCTATTATATTACTATTTTGTGTGCTATTATAAGGTACAGTAGCAGTAATACTATTTCCTCCAAAAGATTCATCTGTAAATTTAGTTTTTATCAAAACAATAACAAACTTTTATTTTGTCTATGCATATATAAATATGTAAACATACCGCCTGGTGGAGGAGGATCTGCATTTTCATTTTCTTTCTGTGCTTTCATCACATTGTTATTCTTGACACGTTCCAATACAGGACCATAAGAGTCCTTTGCTTTTATGGTTTTTTTCATCTTTTGTCTATAAAGTATTATCATAGTATTTGATTAAGTATACTTCCATTAATGGTAAATAATATACTTACAAATTAAGATCCACAGGTGGTAAAGTACCTTGATTTAATAAGAACATATCGTGCGTTCTTTTTAAAGATCGGAATACTAGAGTATGCACAGAATGCTTTTGTACGTCCTGCAGAAAATTTTACAATTTTTATTTAAGAATTATGTTATTATTATTATATATTTTACTTTTCTATACAACACTCGTTAGTAATGTTAGAACTATAGCCGGATCTGTATTCAGATTAATTAAAACGACTTAAATACTTTATTATAAACATTTTCTTACCATTTTTGTAAAAATTCAGGTTATGTTTACTTTATTACACTACTGACTGAAGTTAGCTTTGATATTGTAATATCATTGCTGTGAAGTTAACTTCTACGTACAGCGATTCATTTATTGTTTATAATCGTATTTATCTCTCAAAAAATGAAACCGCTAAATTCGATTGTTTAGTGATTGAGCAAAAAAGGTTTTTTTAATATAACCGTGTAAATTGAACTTTTATTTGTATGATTACGTTTCGTGTCTATGAAAATAAAGCAGGGATTCCCGTGGGATTTTCGCAAACTAATATCTTATTCTGTGTAATAAAACAAGCTGTTTTTAAATCACGCAGTTTTCATTCCAGCTGATTAGAGTTTAAATAAGTTTAGTAATAGGTTTTGAATATATAATCACAAAACGTATATACGGAAGAAAAATACGGTTAAAGCATATTGTATTACAATTTGTAAAAGTTAGTGGACCAAAAATGGAGATGTTACTTTTCACAGGTACTTCAGAAGAAAAGTGGAACTACATAAATACTCTTTGATGAAAATTATTTTTATTTATTGTTTACAAAAAATTATAGCAAGATCCTGACATCAGCCTAATTATTAATAAACAGGATATTGGTATTCAAACATTTTCAGAAGATTTGGCACCATCCAGAGAAATAATAAAATTGCGTAATAGAATAAGAGTACTTCAGAAGCGGTTACAGTGACGAGATATTAGAATAAGAAACACAAGAGACTCGATTCAACATTTGAATAAAAATAATAAATCTACAAAAACAGCAGGAGATACATTAAAAAGCCATTTTAGTGGCTTTTCTGTTGATATATTAAATAATGAATTACAAAATTCTTCTACTACTAGCTGTAATGCACAGTACAGTGAAGAAATTAAAAACTTTGCCTCAACTTTATACTATTATTTGTCAAAGGCGTATAACTTTTTACGAACAAGATTAAGTTTGCCTCACAGTTCCCTATTACAAAAATGTTTAAATGTTGATGATCCTTAATCAATACGGTTTAAAATTTGATGAATTATGATCCATTTGTGCCCATTTATTAGTCCATTGAATGACTGTGATTGATATAATCAAATGTGAATTTAGAAATGATAATGTGAACAGTATTATTATACATTCATACCAAAAGTGCATATATAAAAAAAATTTATTGATAAAGATGCAGCTTGTTTTCATTCATAAAATGATGAACTTAAAAATTTCATCTGTTATGTTATTGTGTAATGAGAATTTATATTTTATGGATAGGATATTAAGGTATATAGGAATTTACAATAAAATAATACTGATCTTTCAATTTCTTCTAACTTTTTCATTTATCATAGTATAAATTTTACATGTATATATCGTAATGTATATAAACATGCATAATCCTAATCACATGACTATATTCGTAATTTCTAGATGAAAAAAAGTTGGATGGATTTAACTAAATTATTTCATTTCACTTATGTCATTTAGAATAATCGAGTATGTAGATAATGCATATAAAATGTACTGTTACGTTGCTTACGATAGAAATCCTTAAGTGCGATGAAATACGATAATAAGATTTATATGGTAGGAATGTACGTAGACGATGTAATACTATTTCTTAGAAGCGTATCCGAAGCTTGTGGCCCAGCAGAATTTTTGCGAAACGAATGTTTATGAGGATAAAGATTAAGCGGTGGCAAATTTGGGTGTTCAATTCTTGTTGGTGAGCTGACGCGCGGACGTGATGTACCTTTTTGCATACCTGCAATTGAAGTAACGTCGAATTATACAGATGAATTAAATTTATTAATTGAAATTATACGTAATAAAATATTGCCTAGATCATTTGATTCCCAAGTATCATTAAGTTGATAGTAATCAGATTTTGTTAAAGGTTCTTCATAATCTACGAATGCGGTATTATCGAATGCTTCATCGTCCTTCAGCTGACTCTGAATCGGCAGAGTGACCGGCGGATCTGCGTAAGTCTGAAAAATGGACAACCTATTTTCAAATATTTAAAATTTGTTCATGTTTTAAGCGCGAAATTGTAAAAAATATGTACCTAACTACAGTACCGCCGTTAGGGCAAAGTGGTCACTTCACCTGGGCTCTGCGTTTAAACTTTCAAATTTTTAAATTTAAAAATTTAATTTCCAAATTAAAAAACTTTCGACTTTTGCCCTGGGCCCCGTAAACTCTAGCGGCGGGTCTGTATAATTACACAGCTATAGAATTAATTCTTTGCAGTTGACAGACTAATATTTTATATTTGTGTTTTTTAAGATTTTTATTTTACATTTATTTATTTATTTTCTTAACGTCATCAATAAAAAGTAAATAGTAAATTTTTGTTATATTGCCATCTCTATTGTAGCACACGTGGCAATATAACTATTATAAGTAACTGTGAAAATGAAGGAACTGACTCCTTCATCTTTTATTGTTATTGGTTTTTAGAATAGTGTGGAAATTTTCTAGAGTATTAATAAGTATCATTATACGTATAGACGTAATATTATTAAATTGCCTTAAGTTTTACATGTTCAGTTGGTGTAGTTGAACAGGTACGTTTATGAAATTGTCCAGCGCCGATCGTTTCATAAGTATGTTCTTCTAAATAGTGTCTGGTAGTACCACGGGGTGTAAGTGTAGCCCACATAACGCGACTGTCTTGCATAGCGTCAGTCGTGCAAGGATAAAGCACAGCTTCGTTTTGAATTCTTCCCATTTTTGTTTGTATGCCAGATGTTACGTTTGGTATGGAAATCACGCTGCTTTTACCACTTCTATTACTGCAAAATTATCAGTTAACGTATTTAATTCTCTAAAATGTAAAATTAGGTTTTAAATAATTCATCCGTGTTGTAATTTGTACTCGGTGATTTTAATTGTTTTCCCGTAAGCAGTAATCTATAACAATGATGGACAGATCATTAATAATTTACAAATTAAAAAATATTGGGTTTTGCAGTTTTCATATTTAGAAATTTGCAAGTTTGTAAATTTAAAAATTCCAAATCGAAAAATTGACTATCTATCCATCAATGCCCGCGCTTGCAGTCCATAACTACTTTATAACATAATCAAAAAACAGTACTTACAATTTGCACTTTAAGAATAACGTTGCTAATATTATGCCTATAAAAATTACACCGACGCAAGATGATATTAAAACCAATAACCACGTGTCATCAAACACTGTACCTAAAATTTGAGTACTTTATTTTATTATCCTTTAAAAAATTCGAATAACACATATCGCTTTCAATTCGTACAAAATACAAACAATTAAAAATTAAACTAAATAATAAATTAATAAAATAAAATTAAATAATAATTGATTTATAAAATTAAATTAAACTTAAACATAAATTCTGACGATTTAATTTAGAAGATTAATGTGATTAATCGGATAGGAAACCTTGTTGAGGCATTTCTATATATTGCACCCCTTCGGATCGCCGATCGCAGAAATGTTTGCATGGGCTGTTGTTCAGATGCGGTAAAAACGATAACAAATCCGCATGTAAATAGAAATCGGAGCCTTGTTGCAGAACAGTTGGAAACGGAGGTGGTGGTATATGGAGAATGTCGGGTGGCGGTTCGAGGGTGCACGACGCACAATCCGAATTATTCATTATTAAATCTAAATCTTTCATCTATAATTCAAGTAAAGTAAACGAAGGATGATCCTTTAATATTCTCTTGCTTATGTCTCGTTTAATTTTTTACATTTTTCTGTAAATTTTTAAAAAAGTTTAAAAAAGTATAATTTATTTAAAATAAGTCAATGACACAAAATTGCTTATAGCATTAACACCGTTGCGTTTTAATACAAATTTAATACCTAAGCAGTTATTAAGCTTCATCTAGCTTCCATTCATTTCTTTAAGATTAAACACCGTGAGATTTAATATTTTCTTTACATTCCTTTATTTAACGATAAATTAATATTAACAGATTGTGGGAATGATGATTTGTATTATATTACGTTTTTATAAGCACATATCACTCGATAATGACAGTAAAAAGTAGACTCTCACCGTCAAGCAACACACCCCTGTACAAGTACTATTAGGGTAGCTATCGACTTTTGCCGAAGAAAAGCGCACGCGTTGTTCTATTGAGCGACGGAGAAAATTTCGCGAACTGTATTTACTCCCGTTTATTTTTTATTTTATAGTTTTGCGTTTGTTTACTTATATTTTTGGTTTATGCATATTACAATTGCAGTAATATTAATATATATTTTCATCGTTACTTTAAATAAAGTTTTGTTATTTTGTTATGCACAAAACTAATAAAATAAATACATTCAAGTATATCAGCAACACAAATGTTATGAAGACTGAATTTATCGTGTATACTGTACTTCTTATATTAAATAGTTAAGAAAATTGATTAATTACAATTTTGTAACTTTATTTATATCTACCATCAAGTATAACAGATAAATGAGAATTGTTAAGTCTTATAATACATTTTTTCATTAAAAATAATATAAATTAAATATCTGTAGCGTTCTTAACAGATACGTGGAAAAAAGTACGTTAACCGTAAAAATAAGTAACTTTCTTTTTTACACATAAATAAATAAAATGGATTTGGCAATAAATAAAATAAAATTATATTAGTTGTTATTAGATTAAAATATAATTTACTGATACATTAAGCGTTAAAAGCTTTATTATTCAATAATAATATATATTTCTTGTAATTTCAATTATCCCCAAAAGTAATATTTTTTCATTACAAAAAGGCGAAATTATGATTACTTACTAATGAATGAATACGCATTTTAAAATTAAATACCCAGTGTGTTGCGCATACCACGTGGTTGCGATATTGTATTGTACACTGTGCCTGATACGATACGTCAAAAAATTTTTGTTTGGAAAAGATGGGAAAAACGTGTCCACATTTAGTGTTTGAAATATTTACAAATTTCATCTAATGTACTTATTAATTTATTAGTGATAAATAAATTAAAATTAAAGTCTATTGGGTTTTCATTCATTATATAGAGAATAGAGTTCTATGTAACCTCTGTGGCAATTATGGAAATAAATCCTTTGAGTATAATTCTTGTAAAAAGTGATAGCAAAGGTGATAGACTGTTGTTTCGATATCCACATACGACAAAGCATACACGAGATTCTAATCAATATACTAAAAAGAGAAATCCGTATTCTCTCACTATTACAGAAGACCTATTACAGGTTAGTCTTGTATGATAGTGTAATATTATCAATACAAGCTATGATTTTTACGTATAATATAAAAATGATTAAAAAAGATAATTTAATACCTAACGTATTTTATTAACAGTCTTTACCTTTTCCAACTTCTAATATAAGTAATGGAAACTTAACTGGAGTGAATGATGAAGTATTATCAACATTATTTGCTGTTAAACCTGAATTATGCGAACAAAAGTTTGAGCTAAAAGTAAATGATGTTCGTTTCGTTGGACATCCGACTTTAGTTCCATCTCATGGATTAAAAGAAGTCAATTCTTCTATGCTATTTAATATAGTCTTTGCTCTTCAAGCACAAGCGAGTCATTCTATAGTAAAATGTTATTACGATTTGAGTAGAAGGTTTGTTATATGTTATATTATGTATAAGTTATTAATATCTTTTTTTTTCATTATTAGTTATAAGCAATGGATATAAAGGCATACAATAAAAACTGGTACTTAATACAATAAAAGTGTAAATATATGAATCTCATCTATAATATGGATAAATACAATAGCATCTTATATTACTTCTAATTAGCATGGAAATTGATATGTAGATGAAACTAATTTGTTTTTTACAACATAAAACTAAAAAAGATATACTTGCAAAATTTTTAGAAACAAATAAATTTCTGTAGTATGTAATAACATTAAAATTAAATTCGATAGAAATGTAATTTTTGAAAGTGATTTATTTTAGACTTGGAATAGCTTTAAGACATGAAGAAAGGAGATGTGGATTTTTAACAGAAGAAATTAAAATTATGGTCTCTACTCATGATGAAATTGCTACTAGGTATAAGCATTTACTATTTATATTATTTGATGAAAAAGAAATAGATAATTCAGATAATTTACTTATTTTTAGATCTGAAGGTGAAAGTGATTGTGATGAATCACCATATGAATTAATTTTACAAAGAAGTTCACTTGCACGTGATTTGAAATCTGTATTTAGTAGTCTTAGTACTTCTGGTATAATTAATATTATGATTAATAAATGGATTCAAGTGCGTTTTTGTCTTCCACAAAAAGTTCATCAATCTCATGAGAAGGGATTTGTTATTAATCCAGAAATAATAGACAGGCTAGTATTGTGGCAAATGATTAACATGTTGAATCATATATGAAATATTAAATATTACATTTTATTACAGATGTTTAAATAGTTTAAGACCTTATCATGGCTTATTGTTGCTCATTGAACGTTTAGATTTATTGGATTCACTTCCAATAGACTCTTCTCCAGCTCTTAAACGTTTAATTCAAATGTATAGTCCTTTGAAAAATTTACAAACTTTGGCTGCTGATTCTGATTTGACACTTACTCAAGTTTTCCAATTAACTGGTCATTTAGTGTATTGGGCTAAAGCCACCATAATTTATCCACTTTGTGAAAGTAATGTTTATGTTGTTTCTCCAGACGCTATTATTACAAATCAATTATTAGAAGTATTTTCTGAAGAATTTCCTGGATTCTGCCTTTTGCAAGTATATATTCAAAATTTATTTATCATTTAATGTATTTTGCATTACATATAAAATACAATAACAGTTGTTGTTGGTTTAGGTTCTTAGTGATTTTTCATTACCAACATCCATAAGTCAAAAATTAAATCCATTGAATCAATTGCAACAACAAACACAATTAGTGAAAATAATAATATGGTTGTTAAAGAACCATTTACTTCTACAATTACATACTTATGTGCAATACATGCCAATGGTGCATGGTAGAGTATTGGTAAGTATAAAATAAATGTTTGTATTATACATACATAAATTATATATTTATTGTACTATATATATATATATTGTTCTAAGGATGTGAAGGATGAAATGAATCATAATTTGAATGAGATTATAGATAGTAACAACACATGGAATTTAAGTGAAATTTCGAAAGGATCCTCGGTAGATATGGCAGAGGAATTATCAATATCTTTTCGCAAAGAAACTGAAATATATAATTATCAGTCAGAAGATTATGATATTCCTTCTGATGATAGAAAATTGTTAGATAGACTATGTCGTCTTGGTTATTTTAATGGAGATCATCATTTGGAAGAGATTATGTATTTAGAAAATATTCGTAGATCGCAATTGCTCCAAATCCTGGATAAATTTCGAGATGTATTGATCACGTGTGAATGCGAAGATCCTGCTATTGCTCTGTTTTATAGTCAGTTTAGTTCTTAATAGTATCGTATAATTATTATTGATTACAAAAATTATAATATGTGTAAACATACAATAACTGTCGTAAAAAATGTAAACGTTTAAATGAAAATTCGATTTAAAATCGAATTGAAGACATTTGTAATTATGATGTGTAACATTTTGTTTTATTTATTAATCTTCTAAATGTAACAATGAACAAAAATGACAAGGATCATTGATTCTAATTCTAAAGTGTCAACTAAAATGCCACTAAAAACGGTTTTTATAATAAAAATATGTATTACAAAAATTTATCATATTTATAACTTATAAAAAATATACAGGTACCGTTATAATAACGATATAAAAACATAATATGATTAGTTATATTAATTAAGTTATTTATACAAATGTAAAAGATAAATAAATATGTATAAAAAACATTTTATTTAAAAAGAAACAACAAATTAGATATTGCACACGAAGTGATCACACTTTCTTTAAGTTTTTTGAGTTATAAATGAAAATTTAATCAGTGCAAAAAAATAGTTTATGGAAAAGTTCAAAAACTTTATATGTGCGCGGGCCTTAATGGCGTAAATTCATCCTCTGTCAGACGGTAGTAATGCGCAAGTACTCTTATGAGGAGCATGTAAACAAATTTTAAGGTTATCTTTTAAGATATTTGTTGATGAAAAACAACTGTTAATATTAATTTTTATACTGCATAAGACATTGAAAATTTATGTATATGATTTTTGTACGGTATAAAATATGAATCCTTTAACGTGAGTACCTGTATGATTACTAAATTAATATTCTTGTTATGACACATTACATATTTGTGTTAAAAAATTTTAATTATATACATAATATTTTTAGAAACGTAAAAAATATAAAAAAGCTCGGAGAACAAGAATTATTAACTGATAGAAAAGTATCTTGGCATGATCAGTATAAGGACAGTGCTTGGATTTTTATTGGTGGTTTACCATATGATTTAACAGAAGGTGACGTCGTAACAATATTTTCACAGTAAGGATAAAGTGCTCGAAATATTTTCATTCATTTAGCGGATGTTTCCAAAAGAAAAAGGAGATTAATTATGAATTATTGTAGATATGGGGAAGTAGTAAATATAAACTTAATTCGAGATAAAGATACAGGAAAACAAAAAGGGTATGGTTTCTTATGTTATGAAGATCAAAGAAGTACCATACTAGCTGTTGACAATTTTAATGGTACCAAGGTATATAAATATTTTTGTGATTTATTCATTATATTATAATTATTTTAACAATTTTATAAGGAAAATAAAAATTTAGATTTTAGGTAGAACAATAAGAGTTGATCATGTAGCAAATTATAAAGCACCAAAAGATTCAAAAAATATTGATGAAGAGACAAAACGATTAAGAAAAGAAGGCTGTGCTCCAAAAAACGTATAGGTGACAAAACAAAAGTTTTAATTAATTATCACTCATTATTTTCTTAAATATAATTTTCATATTGTATATAAATTTACATAAGTATATACTTTGAGTCTATAAAATTATTTAAACTTACTTGTTAGGAGAGGTAAGAGTTTCATTATTTCAAATAAAATATTTTTCAATTTTGTCACAGAATATTTATTTTTTAAAAACTAAACTAAAATCATAAATACGAATTAAATTTTCAAACTACATATATCTGTCTTAAATGATAAAATAATGCAAAAGTTTTAAAAATATCAAGTATTTTCATGATTAATGTTTTGTAATTAACCTGATATTATAATACTTTTATGTTTACAATATTTTCTATGCACTATACTGTACAAGGTCAATGATTTTTGTATAACTATATAAAATTTTAAAATACTTTTAATTTACTTTGAAAGTTTAAAAATAAAAAATAAGTAATAAAATAGTCAAAAATATTATCTTAAAAAATTGTGAATTACAATAGTGATAAATATATTTTAAGAAATAACAGTTTATATTTTGCATTAACAAATAGAAAATCTAAAAGACTTTGTTTTAAATAAATGACTTATTGTATACTTATATTTTCTGAATGGAATGATATCAAGACGAACCAAATTCACTCATCCATTTTTCATATTTTTCTAAATCCTCTTGGGAAACGCTCTTATTACACCTTTCAACAGCTTCATCAAAATCTGCTGCAGATACAGGTAAGTCTAATTCTTCTTTTGGCAACTGTCTAATTTGATCAGGCTTTAAGCCTGCAATTTTCTTCCGCATAGACATCATAGATGCATCTCTATACATGTGTTTACAAATATTTTAGAATTTTGTATATTAAAAATATTTAATAATTTTAATAAAATAGGTAATAATTTTATTTACCTGCAAACATTTGTAATATCTGCGCCAGAATAACCCTCTAACTTTCTGGCAATATCCGATAAATTTACCGATGAATCTACTTTTACTTCTCGTAGATTAATTTTTAATAATGCTTCTCTACCCTCATCTGTATAATACGTTGATAGATTGATAAAATTAAATCATACAAAATAATTTTACTAAATTATGGAAAAACTTACGATTAGGTAATGGAATGTAAATACGTTTTTCCAATCGCCTTCGTAGAGCTTCATCGATATCCCACGGAAAATTTGTTGCTGCCAGTACCATTACAACTTTACTTGGATCTTCGCTAAAGTGTGTCATGTTATATTTTATAATCGATCAGCTTAAATATTATTTTTTCAATATGTATAATTGAATTACCTGTTTGAACTTATACCATCCATTTGAACAAGAAGTTCAGATTTCACTCGTCGTGAAGCTTCATGTTCAGACTCAGATCCTCTTCTGGAGCATAGAGAGTCGATTTCATCAATAAAAATCGTACTAGGTGCATAAAATCTTGCCTACATAAATATATACGATATATTTTGTAAAATTAAAAATATAATTTTTGGTTGAATAAATTTATTTCGTAAAGGAACAATATCTGGTTTTACTGACAACTATAATTACCATTTCAAACAGAAGACGAACAAGTTTTTCTGATTCTCCTCTGTATTTTGAAGTTAGTGTAGAAGATGATACATTAAAAAATGTTGTCCCGCATTCAGTTGCCACAGCTTTAGCAAGCATTGTTTTTCCAGTACCTGGTGGTCCAACCATAAGTACTCCTTTCCAAGGTCGACGAATTCCCTGAATATACAACACATATTTTATAGAATGAAGTATAAATGATATAGAATACTTGTATATGTATATACTTTAAAAAAGTCTGGCATCCACATTGGAAGTACAACAGCTTCTTCTAATAATCGCTTTGCTTCATATAAATCAGCTATATCGTCCCAATGAATGTTCGGATTTTTTTGAACAATATCTCTTTCTGTAATATTGATATGAATATATAACAACTTTTTTTTAAAATTACTGATGTATAAGTATATAGTTTACCTAATAAATCTACTAAATCTCTGTCACTACCAGATGGTTCAAATTTGCGTTCTTCTACTTCTATATCTACTTTGTCAGACTCACATTTTTCCTGTAAAAAATATTTAAGCATTATTATAATAAATACAAAATTAAAACAAAAGTTATAAGTCATTATAAACATTAGAACTAACTTTATTCGTGTCATCTTTTCTTGATGCTTTTTTATCATCCTTTCTAACAACTGGTTTAATGTCTACTTTTTTTCCTGTAACGACAGGTTTTCGAGTACTAGTCCGATTTTGTTGTTTTGTTTGACTTTTCAGTGGTCTAATACTTCTATAAATATAATGTATTTTTAGTAACGGAACATAGTTAATGGCTTTATAAATATTTAAGTTAATATTTAATTCTTTGTAACTAATATTATTAAAAATTTATACTTTTGTTCTGCAGGTGTCAATGGTGGCCACACATCTGGATCTTTTGATACTGTTGGATTCCATGAATGATCTGAGTTATTATAAGTCCATAAAGTCGGATCCCTTGTAGGTTCTTCAAATGATAAACATGAATTACCTGTATATTTAGTAAATTTTATTATATTATTGTCATCGACTTTAATGATGAATATTTTTTATGAATAATATACTAATACCTAATAATCGTTCTCCATGTGTATCAACTTTAAAAAGCTGTAAAGTATTTGACGTTGCTTTTACTTTCTCAAATTCTTGAACAATTTGATGTTGAATAAGCTGCCATTTAGCTTTCCGTGTTGCATCTGCAATGCTTGTAAGTAATCGATGAATTTGTTGAACAACGCCTTGGTAATATACTCCAGATGTATCGTAATTTCCAGTCAATGCCATTTCACGTGCCAATTTAGTATTTTCACAAATTTCATTGATTGAAACTGCCATTATTCTGTTAAAAAATACATATATATTCTTTACTTATGTTGTATATATTATATGTATATATTTTATTATAAAAAAACATATATTAATATAGTATTCTCAGCATAAAAGAATCTTTATGTATCATATATATAATATAAAAATTGTCTGTTTTAATGATTAAGAAATTAGAAATTATAAGATTATAAATACAATTGTGTTATTGTAGGTTATATAGTAAAGTTGCAATTGCATCCAAATAAGGAATAAAACGTTATACTGCATTCAAAAAAGGAATGAAAAGTATAGTAGTTTTACAAAATTAATTTATGCAATTTTTGGTGGTTTATTTATAGGAGTATGTAACTATAGAAAAACATTTTTAAATTGGTTTTTTAACATTTCAATGCTATCGATGTTACAAATATTTATTATTTAAAATAAATAATAATATATTAAGTTAACATAAAAAATTTGTAATTAATACATTAAACATTACTATGAAAGTTGTTTAGAGAAGTACTCGTTCAAAAATTAGATGCATAATTTTGTGATTATCAAATTAAGCAAATAATGACAGCGGAGGTTATAAGAAGCAATTAATACGTGTGTAATGTGTTAGTCTAATAAACAAGTCTGCAAGTTGTTATTTATTTACATGTATTAGACTGTATAATGAAGGTTTTGTTTTTTATATTATTAGTACATTAGAATTTGATTTTATATACATACATATGTATATTATTATTGCGTGATGCCGTTTATAAGAAGGAGCAACAACACCTGCGTGATTATTTGCTGAAACATCCCCTAACGCCGCTGTCCTATGACGTGAATTCATATGACAGTTACAGTTTACTCGTTGAGCACACATAATGGTTGTTGCATTTGCTGGAACTTAATTATTGTTTAAAATCAAATAGGTTTCTGCCATCATAACACGTAAGATACTTTTCCAAATATTATTTTGTTAATTTTAAAATTATTTATTTCATTAGTAACTTAAAAAGTATTTGTGTAGTATTTATTTTTTAAAAATTTTATTGTACTTTTAAATATCGTTCAAAACATATTAATTTTGGATAACATTTTTCGTAGTAAGCGCTAAATATCGAAGATCGATAATCCTATGATCGATTGCTTAGATTTTTTGAGACAATTCAAAATTGAATCTAATGGTATGACATCGTTTTACGATAACTATGATTATTACAAAAAAATGCTGCAGTTGCAGGAGAGATTACGAAAAAGGTAAGTGAAGTATACATTTTACAAGAATTGCATGTAAACGATAATAAAAATATTTTATATTACTTATTACACAACCGATACAGCGAAGAAGAAAGGATACGGTTGGAAGAGAGATTTAAAACACTGATGCAAGAATCTCGTAATAGGTATGTTTCTAATTGTAATTTATGTATAATTTATGTAAACGCCTTGATGTATGAATAGGAAGCAATTCACGCAGAGGAAAGATGCAAAAAAATTCTTTTTTACAAAACAAGCATTAACAAACATTTTCAGCTTTATTTCTATTTTGCGTAATAATACGTAAGAATTTTAGAGATTGTGTATTGATCTGAAACTGACCTAGTTTTGACGGATGTTCTAATCAATATGTGTAAACATAACCTTTACCTTGAAGCTATAATTAGTTTCAGACATAAATGCCATGTTTGTATTTTTCTTTGTAAAAAAACATTATGAAAGAATATCATACATCTTCTTAATATATGGTAGCATACGTTTAAACTTAAAATATACCACTTTTTTTATTTGGCTTGAATTGCAACTAAAGGTGACATTACCCAAAAATAGAAATTTTGGAAAATTAAAAATTGTTCTCACGATAAATTTCAAATATTTACCAAATGAAGTACTATATTTTAGTATAAATTAATGTTACGGATAAAAAGTAAAATAATTATTTATTTCACATATATGTAATAGGGAAAGGAGAAGAAAAGGACACAATTGACCGCAGTAGAAGTTACGAAAATTTTATGAATGTACATTTGAAAACAATTTAAGATTACTTAGTTTTGAAAAAGTGTTGGAATAGAAATGTCTAATCACGTTTTATTTGCCCATGTTAGGACAAAGAGACGGTTCTAGGTTAGGCTTTTCTAGTTCTCTCAAGGTCAAAGGCAAGTGGTGGGGGACTCTGCTTTGCAGTGCCTTTCCCCATTACCAAAAGAAGTCTACATTACACATAGGTGTATACTTACATATAATGTAAACATCTTTTGTGCAAAGGCAGTTCGCCACTACTTACTTTCAATTTCAGGGAATTAAATATGTAAATTTGAAATTTTCAATTTTCCAAATATTAAAAATTTTTAAAACAAATTCCCAATTTTTCAAGCCCAAAAATTAAAAAATTTTTGAATTTCAAAATTTCATCATTTATATAGTTCGTTACACCCGACTGTACATATAATGTTAGCATTCTAAAAAATATGTTAACATTCTAGAACCGTTATTTGAATAATAGAACATTCGAGTTGAAAAAAATTGTTATTCGAAAGAAATGATAAAATTATTAAAATTTCAGGCATTATACGTGTATAAGTCGATTGCGTTTAAGATATATAGAATTTCTTGAGGAACAACGTACGAAGAATGACAGAAATCACAAACTTCTTGAAACAGTGAATAGCGTAGACAATAGTCTTATGTTGATGACTGCAAAAATAAATAGACTTAACGTTCTTAAAGTGAGTTTATTTATTTTCGATAATGTAGTTGATAAAAACACGGTTTTGAAATATAATTTTTCTCACAATTTAAATACGTTTTATTTTCATGCGTCCGAGATTTTGTGTATTCCTAAAAGCACTTGCGGGTCAGTTTATAACAATGCACAGCATGTGACTATATGAAAATTGGAAATTTCGAAGATGTAACGAAAAACTTGTATTGCAATATGGAATATTTTCTTATTTTTTAGGCACAATATGAAGATTACCATCGTCAAATGTATGCAATTCATAGTCTACCAGAAAATACTATCGATGGCATCGATAGGATGAAAAGCGAGAACAGGAATTTAAAAAGAAATATCACTGTGAAACGTTTATCTCCTGAAGTAAAAGATAGACCATCGTCGCAAATGGTTTGGTTGGATCATAAAACGGATCAAAATTTAATTGATGGGATAAAGAATAAGAATTATAATGATGAGAAGCATGGGACGCAATTAAAACCCCTAAATCAACAAATCAGTGATAATCAAAATTCGTTACAAACACGTCAAATAACTCAAGAAAATGGCATTCGGAGTCCATCGTTTCAGAATTCGCCGGTACAACATCTTCAATATAAACTCCCGTATTGTCAAATAGATTCTGATTTGTACGTTTCACGACCATTATCCAATCTTCCTCTGAATTCGTTAAGCGGACAGAATTTATCGTATTTGGCTAAATCTCCGATAAAGCGAATGGAAACGATTCAAGTGGCGCCGTCGCGATGCAAGTTGTTGGATGTATTCCAAAATCAATCCAGATCAGAAATTTCACGAGATTATGTTAAGCCAACAGTAACCATGCACTCTCTTCGACTAGAAAACAATAAAATATTGAATGATACTCGTTTGCGGCTAAACAACGTTGACGAAGTAAATTATAGATCTACGCCAGTAATTATCGAACAAAATGCGCCAAGTATATCGTTCACGAATCCAATATTTAATTTACCTACGCGTTCCTTCAAAAGTTACTTGAGTTCTTCTTTGAAAAATATTGCTCGTCCGCGAAAATCTGTTAGCAATAGTTCTATGCGCTCAGTGATGACTTCAAAAGATTTAGATACAGACGTTTTATCAGAAAATGAAGAAGTACAAGAAAACGAAAGCAGAACAACAACAATATTGGAGAATGAACTAGACAAGTACATTGCTAAGCTTGACAAATTACATCGTGATCATGATATTCAAAGTTCGAAAGAAGTTGATGAAGAACAAAGTACAAATATTAGCGCCTTAAATGAAACATTGTTAAATAATGATCGACAGTTGTATACTGAAAATCAATCAAATGAAAGTTTTCCTAAAGATATTGAGAAGGTTTTTGCGTTGGCGGATGATCTTGCATCTAGAACAATAGATCTGAATGATGTCAATGATTTTGAAGAAGAATGTGGGAATAAAATTGAAAATCTTAGGTCGACTCAAATTACGAGTAATAATATTCCAGTTTCAGAAAGAAACGTCCTATATTCGAACACGGATGAAGGACACGAAACATCGGTAGCGAAAGATAAAATTAACATTGATACTGCGTTGCATGAGCCAAAATTAGGTTCACATGAAGATATTGAAAAGTCTGAGAAACGGAATTTTAATAGTATAAATAACATGCATGCGCCGATGCAACAGGAACAACCACTTAAATTGCAAGAAGACGAAAATGTTGATTCGATCGACTTACCAAATGATCAGTTCATGAAACAGAATGATAATAATTTACATGATGAGGAGAATTACAAAGAACATGATACTTATGTTTCAAAGAAACCGCAAAACGATCAATATTTCTCTGATATCGCTGAAGAATTAAAACCACAAAATTTAGATTCTGCTCACAAACAGGAAGATGAAATAGAGTTAACTGAAAAAGCTGAAGATAAATTTGGCGAAAGTAACATAATTATCAATGATTCTGAATTTAATCAAGAAAATGTTACTGATGTTGAAACAATAAATGAAATAAAGCTTGGGGAAAGTCAACTAGAAAAGCAGGATTCTAAACAGGAAACAAATTTGGGTAACACAAATGATCAATTATATCTAGCAAATAATGATTATTCTGAATTAGAAAAAGACACTGTAGACAATTGTGAAAATGAATTAAATGAGGTTTCTATTTTGCCTGATAAGAAATTGGAATATGAAGATTATTATAAGAACAATGAGAATATCACAGAAAATCAAGAATTAGGTAACTATGAATATGCTGAACAGAAAGAATTTGATAATGTACAAGAAGAAGAATGCTATGATACAAATCAAATATCTGATATAAATCAAAATAATACAGAAGAAATGATAATGCAAGATAAAGATTATAATGAAGATTCTAATCAAGACCAAAATTATATGCATGATTTTGAAACACAACAATTTAATTCAAATGAAGAATACAATTATGATCAAAATCCTTCATATGAAAATAATCAAGATCTAAATTATGATCAAAATGTGTCTCCTGATGGCAATCAGCAGCAGGAGTATACAGAATACATACAAGAGTCAAATGAACAGTCTGAACCTGAAAATCAATATGAACAAGTTTCTAATGTGCAAAATGAAGAAAATTTAAATCAACAGTATCCATCTTATGAACAATCTAATGCAGACCAAGCTGCTGA
This sequence comes from Megachile rotundata, assembly GCF_050947335.1. Classification (NCBI taxonomy): domain Eukaryota; kingdom Metazoa; phylum Arthropoda; class Insecta; order Hymenoptera; family Megachilidae; genus Megachile; species Megachile rotundata. The sequence continues at coordinate 6,090,399 of NC_134989.1, forward strand.
CAAAGGAGCAATTGAAACTGATGATCAGTCTGTTGAATATATGGGTAATGATAATTTTAATCAATCAGAAATTATGCAAGAAGATGAAGATAAAGAGGTTTGTAAATATGAACAATCACAACAAGAAGAAAGCAATCAGAAAGTAGAAGTTTCAGAAACATTTAACATGCCCCAAAATAAAAATGTAAAACCAGTAGCTGAAAATGAATCAAACCAAAAGAAAGATGTAATCAAATCTTTATTAGATTCTGACACAGACAGTACAATTGAAAGGAATGTTTCAAATGCAGAAAGTGATTTTGATTTTAATTGAAATGCAAAAAATTTGAAAGCAATTTTGATTGAAATTTGTTTATAGCTTCATATAATTGTTACATTTTCCTTTTTATTCTTTTAATGCCAAATTAGATGTGCTCATAAGCAAAACAAGGCAATTTTGTAATAGTATTGAACACATCTTTATTTCTTCCAAATAATATTGCAGTTTTAATATATAGGGTACCCTATAATATGTTAAACCCACTTTAAGAATTCAGTCAGTGATTGAAAAGAGCAAAGAAAGTTCATATATTCCAACAGACCTTATTTACAAACTAAAGCAGTACATTTTATGTTGTATCATTTGATATTTGATTCCTTTTACAAAAGATGATTTCAAGGTACATAAAACATGCTTGTATGATAATATGAAGAACATCAAAAGTCTTTAGAAAAAGTGGTATTAGTATCCTTTATTAGAGTGCTTATAATTCAAAATTCACCATAAACAAATAAGACATATTTTATATGAAATTTTTTTATTGTTTTCAATTTCTAAAGTGAGTCCTACATATTATGAAACATCCAATATACAACATATATAAATGAAAATCTGAAAGGCAATTTATATTTTTTTTATAATTTCGTAAGAAACTACTATTTTTCAGTTTATTTAAAAACCAGTCCGTCCATGATTAAATGGTAGAGATTTTCATAAAATCGAACAATACCAGCATGCGTCAATTCTACAGCGCACATTTCTTGCACGTAGTTAAATTATAATGTTAGAACATTTTTAAGGCCGAAGATGAAACATTTAATTCAGATGCTTCTAAAATATTTTTATGTTTATTGTACACTAAATAATTTTACTATATTGTACATTTTTCAAACAGATTTATATTTTATAACAATGAGAGGAAAATACAAATATCTAATAGCAATATGCAAACATTTTTAGATCTACAACTAAAGATTGTAAAATAACAATGTATGATTTAATGTAAAAATTATTAATTAACTCTGCATACTGTAAACAATAAATAAGACAAGGTTTATGTTTATGATTACGTGTGAGGTTATATTTTGTCCATTGCACTATAACCTGTTCAACAAAAGATTGTGCATTGTTCAGACACGATTTGCGCAACGCGGCTAACTTCAATTGTTTTCCTACCATGTCGATACTAACAATTCTAAAATTTTTAAATCTCCAAGCTTTCAAATATCCAGCTTGACAAATTCCTAAATTGTTAAATTGCTAAATTTTTAAGTTAACCTTTTTGAAATTCTTTAAAAAACTTAAATCTAAAGATTCCGTTTTGCAAGTTCCAGACTTTATACGAAATAAAAGACCACTGGATATATGCATTTGGCGCCATGCAAATTGTAAATGCGCATGCGCTTTGATGTTGATTGTGAAATGTGGTCGACCAATTAGAGATAACCTGCGCAGAACGAATGAAAACTCGTACGATAAGTATAATGGTTTCTCGTCGAACAGAGTATGCATATAGTCTACCTGGAGCGTGAACCGAGGGTGTGAAGTTGGGTCTCTTTGTTGGAAAGAAATAGATAATAAGTGGGATTGTCATTTCATTCTTACTACGCATGTGTGAAATATAGTCCACACAATTGTCTACATCCATGCACCATAAGCAGTAGGCGCACTAAACCTTGAAGATATCAAGAAGTTTCACGTGGTACACAAATCAACTAATATGATTACTAAAATAAATTCGAAAAATCAAATGCATTAATATTGCTCATGGTTACCGTTTCAAAATTGGTACTGCAAGTTGTATTGTTATGAATGGTGACATAGCGTGCACAACCGAGAATAAACGTCGCTTGTGCTTCGTACTTTAATTGATACGATTCATTGTAATTGAAAATCTATTGAAATTAATTTTCAGTATATGTACAAATTTATAATAGGATTATCAGTTAGAAAAGAGATAGACTATCAAACATCTATTCTCTTTCTCTTGACATCATCTCTACTACTTCCAACCGGAATTCACGCTCTCCAGGTAGGCTATATCTCAATGATTTTGTCTACTGAAAATATAATAAAGACGTAATGATATATATTAATTCAAGGGTACATTACGTTGAAAATGATTGAAGTTAGTAATACTTTACTATAAATTTAAACCAATTCATATGTGCAAATTATTGTTTCGATCGATTTATTCAAGTTTGTACGAAGGTCTGTGAGAAAGTAGGTACGATCCTATTCGACGCATCGTGGCTGAAATGTGTAGTGACAGTCGGTGGCTAACAGCACGTTCCAGCATTTTAAAGATTTTGTATACGGTGTTCTTTATTTAAAAGTGCTTTGTGAACATTTACTCGAATACATTTTTGTTTCTACTTCTTTAATAAAATACATAATTTTATGACAATCGTGTACATAATTTATCATCAAATTATGACGTAGTGATTTTATTGACTCTATACGAAAAGTGATTAAAAGACATATTGAATGCTCCTGGGAATACATACGTTCATTGGAACATTGAATATTGATAAACAGTGGTCCCTGATTGTTTCACTCACAATCAGTGTTTACCATTCATAGTTAGCAATCACGTTTTATCTACTTGTCAAATGTTGTTTCTAATTGATTGAAAGTGAGAATTTATTTTCCAATTCGTGATACTGTAAGGAAATTAAACAACGTTTATTTTATCATTATGCGTTAACAATATTATGCACTCTCTTTAATTAGCCAATTAATTTTGAATCAATTTAAAATCGTTTTATCTCGCAAGATAAACATTGACATCAATTAGGTTTAATAGGAATATTGCACGTACTATTTTATAATATGTAAAACGTATTTAAACTGATTTGCAACAGTTGATAATTTTCTTCTTTTACTACATGTGGCGTATAATATATCCGGAATATGGTAAAATTAAAAATTTGCATGTTTTTTCATTAAAAATTAAAAAATTTACTATTTCTTCAACATTACAAAATTCTAATATTTTTCCGATCATTTTTATTTTATATCGTAATAGTTAATTTTGAACAAGCTAAATCCATTTTTGGACATAAGATGAAATATAAAGTAAACTTAATTTTTGTCGGAAAACATTAATATTTACTTATTTACGTACATATAAGACGACGAAAAAGTAGGTGGCGAACTTTGGTACCGTATTCCAAACTGTAATACGTAAAACATGAAAAAAGGTCATGTAAATATAGATCCGGAAATATATCATTTACGATGTATAAATACTCTGTGATTGGAGTGCTTAAAACTCGGAGAAGTTGCTTAAAATAATTTCCTCATCCAATTAAGTATAATCTTTTCAATGTCAAAATACTTCACTCTACTATATTATTAACTCCTAATAGAAAAACATTGGTGACGCTTCTACGCAATTCATATAATTCGAATTTCGATGTAAATAAAAAGTTGTACGTCGACAAGGAACTGTTTCTAGCTCTTTCCTTTCGCCCTTATGAGTAAAATATGTTACCAAAGTTTAGTTATCAATTTTCCGTATGTACATATGTTTTGAGTGGTTTCGAAATTTTTTTATACGTTTCTGACGTCATCACTTTTGTACCAGAACAGCATTGTTAGAAGTGGCAATATATGTACATACATTTCCAGTTCAAATAATTTTCCCTTTTTTACAGCCTTACAGCAATACAATAAAATTCGAATAACGAGATCAAACTGTTGATCGTTTGAATTCGAAACCATACAGGTTCATAGTCTATCAAAAACCCATTAAAATGTGAGGGAAACATTTAGAAAATTGCCTTGTTGATTACACTGTTTTGGACAGAACAAACTTTTAATATTCCTTTTATTTATACGCTTTTATTTTACCTTGAAAATTAGTATGTTCAAGGACGTGTTCTTGTGGCAGAGATTTTATCGTTCACCAGTGGATGTAGAAAAAGAGGGAAAGGAAATATAAAATGCATAGGCTGGCGTTTTCCTCTATGTCACTATTTTTACTTTGTTGTCCTAAGGCCTACCCTGTGGCACACTGATGCCCTGAATCATCAAGGCCTGCACAAGAGGGTCATTGACACATAAAATATTTGTCTTGAAATTCTCCTTGACTCAAATGTTAAATACTGTCAATTATTTATAAAAGCAAAAAGCTGAATACGTTTCACAAAATCATCTGAATGTTCAGATCACTTTTTCAGGCTTTCGAATATTATCGAATGAGATCACGGCGATATTCGAGCTTTATTCGGATTTATCAGAATGTATGATCTTAATGATATTGTATGTAATTGTTTCCTGTAGCTGTTGAATACAATGACGATTTTACGTTGACATAATTTGAGGTTGAAGTTTACCGTCGCGAAAAATTAAATCGTGCATATTTACAGAAGCATGGAGGATCTAGTATACGTAAATGGTGTGAACGATATAAATGGTGGAACCGATAGAATTTGCTACGAAATTAGCGGAGAAGGTGATGCTGACAGCTCAACAACAACGCACGATGTTGACCACCATCGCGATCGTAAGTTACATTTTAATATTTTGTCTGATATTTTAAATAAATATTTGATGCGTGACATCATTTATACCTTATAATTTATTTTTTTTATTACTTTTTATATATTTTATGTTGCTCCTTATTTTTCACCTATTCGTTTTACCATTTTTATCTTTAGCAATTTCTTATTTATTCGCCCATTTTATTCCATTCGTTTCATCATTTTTATCTTTAGCCTACGTTTAGCATTACATATTTTAATTTTTTTCCATATGTAGACTGAGTTGTACAAGGTATTCTAGAAAACATTTTAGAAAATGTGGATAATTCTGCTTTACAAATCAACCCCCATTTAAGGGCAGTTATTCAAAAGTTTTTGAATTATTTACTCTTGAAGTTACCTGCACAGATTAACCCTAGAATGAACGTCACATAGACTGATGCGATAATTAAGTATTTGAGTTATTAATAAATCAGTGATGTTTATCGCCACTTTAGCTGATCATTCTGACGTAAGAAATGACATTTGTCATCGAATAGCTGATCAAACTAAACGTTTCAGTTTTATAAACGTTTTTAACGTTTTTAGTCTGTGAGACTGATGTGATCAGCACTATTACATCTCTTTTAAGCATGCATTGTTAGAAAATTTATAATCAGGTGATCCGTAATTACCTATTACAGCGGTTCTCAACACTACGTCCACACGTAAATGCGTTTATAATGCTATTTGCATGATAAAAAATATACATTTTCACGCTGTAAAAATTATATTTATGCATAATATTTTTATAGTGTTCTTGCTTTTTCTTTTTGCCTATATTATTTATTTTATTGATCGATCATGTAAACATGTATCAGAACACGATGTCAAAAAAATCAGTTTGAGAAATATCTAACTTTTCAGTTCAAAATATTTCACAAACTGTTAATTTTTTTTATATTATCCTTTTTTAATTTTTTATGCAGAATGTTTCGAAAAATCAGTCCATGTTAAAAAAATATACCATCTCCTTTAAAGATGTAAACATGGCTTTCACAAAGCCTGACAAGGCTATCACAAGGTTAAATAGATGAAAACATGGTATGTGCTCCTTTATACAATTTTCGTCTAAAAAATTTTCACGTACCATTTATATTTTTTAAGATATTTAAAACTTGTTGAGCTTTTGGAACATTTGAGGTTTGAAAAATGGATAAAAATTTCAAGGAATATAAATAATCCTACACTTTTGGCTCTGTCCTTGTAGCTTTTTTAAAATTGTAAGAACATTACTTACATGTCGGCAACATCATGTTTCTTTTAGTATGATGACTACAATTTATGACCAAATTGCAAATTTTTTTCAAGATACTGTTTTCTGTTTGTTTATTAATAAAAGATCTTTTTTTAAATATTTTTATTTATGATGATAAAGCTGCGTCAGAGAGTTCTCCAAAAAGTAGAATGAATCTTACAAACTGACAAATAAATTTTTTTCAAAGCTCTAATATAAATCACCTTGTAGAAGATGGGTGTTAAAAGTCGGTTTGACTATTACGTGATTCAGGTAATTTTTTAATTAGTGCATAATCACTTCAAGGAAAAAAAACAAACTTCTCTTAAAAGGAACTAAATCGTTCGGGTTTGATGTCTATGAAGTGGAGACAAAGGTGCACACAGAAATTCCACAAAAAGGAAAGATTCTATTATCAAAGAAAAAAGTGAATGACAGTCTAAAAATTGTCAAATTACTGTTCCAAATTTAAGTCAATATACTGAAATTAATTTAATGTACCGTGGGAGAAACATTAATGGTTATGACATTCATATGATGATCTATTTCGCGGTGAACACCACGCTGCGTTGTGGCGCTGTTCGCAGACAAGGATGGTTTTTGACAAGCATCGTATCGAACAGAAATAGACCTAAAAAAGAATGGACATTCAAAAGTGCGAGCAGGAGGTTCTTGTACTGCTTTTGCGGTGTATTTACGCAGATTTCCTTGAGCCTATAATGGCGCAGAGGGAGCCACATTGTATTTCAGCGTCGGAAGTTTCTAGACACGTATTGGTTATTCGACAACTGAGATTTGTATTGAGTCTACTCGTTACTAGATGAACCAACCCGCTTTTGCGAGTAAACATTTATTAAAAGTATTTCGTCTAAGGCATAATGCATGATCAAGAGTTACGCAGCAGGCTGAGATGCTTCTACGCCGCCATTTCCCCTAAGGAAGTCTAGTGTTTTTACCAGCTACGTCATAACATGTGAAATCGTCACAGGTGGAACACCTTTCTTGTCTCTTCTATTGTCACCATTTATCTTATCTATTAACATAGTGGTTCTCAAACTGCGGGTCCAATATTTCCAATATTTATTTATATAATATTCAATCTATGTAATTTTAGAATCATTGATGATCGAAGGATTACAACTATAAGCCTATGTTTTGATTTTGGACACCGCACAAAATTATAATACATCGCCAGCGTCGTGAATCGAAAAAGTTTGATAACCACTGCGTTGGCGAAAAAATTGGAGCGTTTTCGTAGAAGCTGTTATCTATTTTGAAACTACGCAAAAGTTTCAATAATTTATACGTTTTAACTACTTTCTCCGCTTGTTAATACATAGAAACCTTGTAGATCTAACTATAAAATCATAACATTTTGACACACGGCCTCGTACAGTTGATTGAGATATAAGTTACGTAACAAATTATGGCATATGAATATATTTAAAAATATTATTAGATAATCGAGTCGGTGTATTTAATTTCCTTTATATGTCCTAATGATTAGAAGAAGCGCCATACAATTGTTCTTAAATTTAAGAACAATTATATGCGTATGAAGATATTGCATGACTTCGAGTTTTCAAAATTTGGCATAGAGCCTAACATCTTTCTGTTTTCAACGTTGTACTTGCTCGTTCGGTCTCCAATAGTATTTTTGCCACCGTACGAAGGTTCTCTGTTCGTTTAGGCACATTGCTAGTGTTCAAGTGTTAGTACGCAAGCAAAAACAAGGCTACTCGTTCTTTTGGCGACAGTGTATCCTGTTCAATGATTCAAACAGTAATCGCCATCTTCCGCGATTTTACTTTGTCGCGCACCGTCAAATACGCAGATTCGATGTTCATGTTGGGTTGTTTTATATAAGTGTGTTTGCGTTTTCAGCACAGTTATTACTATTCATTTTCGACGTGTTATATCGTATACATTCGCTGTAAAATCGCGGTGTGCACGTAACAACGCGCTTTTAAGTTTAGCGTATCGGTATATTTTTCAGTGATTTTTTATTTATTCTGCAGACGTTACGAACTAGTATTTGTTTAGACAAATGTGTTACGAATTAATTTAGTGGAACATAGAATTTAATTGTCAGATTATTATGAAACGTTTTTCGGCAATCAAATACTATCAAGTGTTTTAAATTATTTCTGACTTGCTGTGAGTGATTCGTGATTTGAAAAATGTCAAGCAGAGGCGTTACTTCGAGGGAAAATGACTATTTCTATTGTCTGAGATTGCCTAACTTTCTTATAGATCCTGAAGATGATGGTAATCATTAAACATTTTTAATTGAAATTAACATGAAACTTGATCAAGTAACGTAAATTTATATATAAATAGTATGATGTTTATTTCTATTTTTAAATAATGTTTAACTACACTATTACTTTGCAAGAAACGTATTTTAACAGAATTTAGGAAATTTATATCACATTTCATTTGCAAGAAATTCCTTTCGATATTTTTGTGCAAATTAATAATTTCAAGATAAGTAATGAAGTAAAATTATTTAGAGTATTAGCACAAGAAAATTATTATTCAAATAATTAATTTGGAAAGGCTTTTTCCTCGTGTTTTCTGACAAAATATTTTTTGAAAATTCTTTCTAGAAATTAAAAACATGTATCATCATCTATTTTTATAGTATATACGCAAAAAACCTTGTCTCACATTTTACCTACTGCTTTTAAACAAAAGGTAATTAATTGGATAAGTTTATTATTAATAATAATAAAGTTTATTATAAGTTTATTAGTATTTCTATTTTAAAAAAGGAACTTATATACGTTAAATACAAACGAAATTAGTAAAATTTTTATTTTGCGCATAAATAGTATTATACGTAGTTAACATTTTCAATTTAAAACAGAGGAAAAACTTTGTTTTTCTAGTTACTTATCAGTAAGGAGTTTATGACTCAAAATTCAATTAGTCCTGCGCAGAAGATTTCAAAATATCGCGATAGTGCGCAGGTTACCGACAGCGCACTCTTGCGTCGAATGTTGGAATCTTCTTTTCATCTTATGTTTCAATAACAAATCTATATATGTAGATACATACATTTTTTAAATGCATTTTGCACAAAGTTTTGAAATGCTGCACGAAAATTGCATTATTTTCAACGAGTAGCGATGTTAAATTTTTTATTACAAAAAATGGGTCATGTAGCAGTAGTAGTAGACGATGCTGATTGACTTTGAATCTCTTTCGATTTTTTAATCTACGATAATCGTTCTCTATAGATTTTATGAGTTAAATACAAATCCATAAGCGTTTCATATCGTTTATTGTTTTTTAAAAAAATAAATTTTTAAATAATTACTGATTTTGATCTTTAAAAATATTTGAGGCTTTTACAACAGCAGTGTGAATGCAGTTTGATGCATTTCAGTTTCTTATGAACTGAAACAATTTTACAGAATCTTACGAATGAAATAATGTAAATAATTTACTACATTATGAACATTTAATTACACACGTTCCAATAATAATTAAAGTGAAAGAGACATTCAAAACGCATTCATTTTTTCAAACGTTATTTACTTTATTTCGAAAACTAAGTTTTGAAGAAAATTTAACTGTACCATACGATAGATGCATTTTTTAACAGAAAACTTTAAAATAAATTTCTGAAATTAGTTTAGCAAAACACAGCCAGTGTACTCAACCTCAGCAGTTCTGTCGGTGCGTTTTGCTTGTTCTTTTCACTTCGGTCGTTATTTTAATATATTCTTAGTAATAAATTAATGAGTATCATTTCATAAGGAAGAATTCATAGAAGTGCAGTGTTGCGTCGAAGCAAAATTTGACGCAAAGTGCAGCCAAATAACTTACGCTGTTATCCACAAAATATCTTTAGAACCAAAAATCCACATTACTTTCTTTACCTCAAAAAGCGACTGATAGACAAAAGGTTCTCAAATTTGTATTTAGCGTAGAATACTGTTTCGCTTATGTTGTTATTTTATGAAGGACAAAGGCAACATCTTGAGCCAAGAGCAGTGGCCGGATTGACAGTTGCTAATCATTTCTTGTAGACCAGCAGCAAGTGTAGTGGTATGTAAGCAAAGTAAAACGACAAGGTAAAACGCACGGAAAAACTGCGTAGTCGATGATGGAAAAAAACTGTAACCGTTTGTCAAACTATAATTATATTCTCGGTTAAAAAGATAGCACACTTATTGCTTCTCCAGAACAATCTAGAATTTTTTAATTATTGTAAATATGTAAATGTCACGACTTAGAAAATAAAAATTTATAAGGTTTTCATCGATCATCAGAATAAGAAAAATATCGGAAATGAAATGATAGCAATTTTGCAGGCTATAAACAAAGAATATGAAATGGAACGTCAGAAATATAAAATTATGAAAATACACAAACTTCATGCATATTTATATTTAGTATCAATATCTGCTTATTTCGGGAAAATCAAGGTTCTTGGTATTTCAAATTAATCTTTGGATAAGTGCCAAAATTTGATTTAGACGGTCTCTAATCATGGTGAAAATAAGGAAGAATCGGTAGCGATTTCTCTATAATTTCTTTTCGAGACACATACAAATCTTGCAAGCCTATTTTTTTTATATATTGTTGTTCTGTAACACAATATTGCAATGAAAAACTTTTGAATATCAGAATTCGTGTTTTCCAGATTTCTTCAGGTACAGTGACTGCTCGATAAATGACCACTCTATAAGTAACTGTGATAAATAAGTGAACAAATAGCACATCTAGTCACATTTTAGATTGAGTAATTCAAAGTGTCTGAATTTTGCAACTGATTAAACTAACAGTACAAAATATTTAAATAAGAACAATGTAGTTTTAGTACATGTTTTTATTTCTTCATTTCCAAATGAATTTACTTGTTTATTGCATTAAATCTTTATATTACAATGTACTTTTTAATAAAAAATCCTACAGAATTTAATTTTGTTAAATAATATTCAAACTCAAACGTAAGTACAGAAAGCAGCACAATTTTATGACAATTAAAAATTGTCGTGCAAAAACAAGTCAATCTTTTTGTCACAGACTGTATCTCTGAAACCACGATAGAAAATTATCAGCTTGTAACATAAGTAAGTTTTGTTGTAAGTCCAAACATTAGAGGCATATGAGAACCCGAAAATACCAGGAACCAGATGGTTGGAAGGAGTTGGGAGATTGGGTCAGGTCGGATGGAGATACTTTCGAGAATGACTTTTCGGGGTTAACTTGAATTTAAAATTTCTAATTGTAATTCCGGTTTAAAACGTTTTCGGATCTCACAGTATAATGTAAGAGAATTTTTGGTAATATGTAGTTTGTTTACAGCTATAAAAATGTTGGTAGTATAAGTTGGTAGTAGACTTAACCTCACAAAAAGCAGTGCAAAATTTTGAAAATTATTTAGAGGAAATATGTAAACACAAATTCCTTCGATTATACAGTGATTTGAGTAATAGATACTTTGCACTAACTTTGTAAAACAAGAAAGTAAAAAACGAATTGTATGTGTTAGGTATACCAACCTTACATTTTTAAGAGAACCCAAAAGCAGTACACCATTTTTTTAGTCGTTCGATATAAGCTATATCGCAAACAAGATTTAAAACTCTCGTCAAAAACAGCATATGTACATATCGACACAAAGAATGTTAAGATTCAGATGAATCGTGTATCTGAACATGATTCAGATTCTCGAAATTGTCGAGAATCCTAGCATTCTTGAAACACTTTCGGGAACTCAACTCGATCCAGAAAAAATTCCCGCCTCTGCACACTTCTCATATTACCTCTAATAAACATCTCCCAATTCTAAGAATTTTGTTATGACTCATTGCAAATGCGCATAAGTATGATTCACAAGAAATTACTTGCAGTCAGTTTAAACCCAGCAGTGCTACTCGTAACACCTGTAACGTTGAATGAAAAGAAAAAAACAATATCGAAATAGATTTCGTTCGTGTACGGCTCGAGAATTTATCTCGCGTAATTTTGTACGAGATGGTGGCATACTTTTGATTGGTAGTGTACGACTGTACGAGCGTGCGCACGGATCTTAAGTCTACAAGTGCCAACTCAACGTTACAGTTAGTGTATGTGATACTTGTGACCAGTTAACAGCAGTGGTCAGTGCCCTCTCAATTACGGACTAAACGTGTCTTGTTTATCTCGTTCGAAATATTTTGTACCCACTTTTGCGCAGAAAGTATTCGAGTCAAGGGTAAACGTGTTTGTACATATCGTAATTTTCGAAATCGTCGTGTTAACAAAAGTGTTAGTATACGTTGTGATATTCTCAAGAATTTTCGAAATATCGATCGTCTTGTGCTCGTCGATATGTTTCGCTCGATCGTGCAACGTTGCGTATATGCACTTTTCAAGCACCGAAATTTATACCGGTTTTAAAGTGACACATGTGTATTGTTAGAAACACATTCTCAATAAATGTGATACTATCTTATGCATCTGTCAACATTTAATTTGTGACTAGTTTCGTCTTGTTTTTGATTTTCCACTACCAGTTATATAAAATATGCAAAATTCTATCGTACGATTTTAAGTGTTAGAGTTAGAAGTTTAATTCTAACTTCTAAGTACTAAGAGTTAGAATTAAATTACTTCTTTTTTAAGTTAATGCTTTTTGGGTTGATGGATATAAAAAATTGATAAATTTAGAGGCAAAAGCAACAGATATCTCGCTAATCGGGATAAATGAAAGAATACTACGTAAAAATTAAATATTTGTCGGTCGTCACACTTTTATCGCAGAGCGCCAACACTTTGTTTATACATAAGCGCGTACTATATTACACATACTTGCAACACATGCAAGAAAGTCTGCGAGAATTACTGCACAACAGAAACAAATATTTGATAATTTTTTATTCAAATTGATCAAACGTATAAAGACGAGCTGTCTAAAGATTTCTGGCCAGACAGATTGACTAATACATTGTTTTTGTTTTTTATCGAATTGTATATATTTTAACAGTGAGTCTTACTATTGTTCATCGAGTTTTATGCTCTTATCATCTTTGAGTTACGATAAGCTTATTGATTTATCAGCTCTGCCAAGAAAATGTCGAGGGATCGTTGACGTTGAGGATCACTGCCAGCACCTCGAGCAGTTTTATTTTCGTGAACGAAAACAAAATCTGTTTTATATCCTTCTTATATAGTTTTCGAAAGAAATCGTTTAGTCACTTAGATTTTTAAATCAATGCACTTTTTAGGCCTTTATTTTTTTTAGACCTTATTATTTTCAGACCTTAATATTTGAACAAATTAGTTTGATTGTTTAATATTTAAATGTTTATAACGTTGTGTAAACATATACTATTGTATTTAATATAATTACTGTAAGAAGTATTTTCATACAGTTAAAGCGCATTAAATTTTTGAATGCGTGAGGATTCGCGCGTTTCAAAATGGCGACTGACTTAATCAAATTCAGAAAAACTTTGTATTTCTAACTTAATAAAATATTTAAAATTTTTTACGAATAAAAATATTTTAACAAAATTTTATGGAATTGTGGAGTGTATTTTTTCGGTGTTTACTCTTCCAGTTTGATAGGTTTGAAACTCATGAAGATATGCTTATACTTATTGTTTGAAATTTAAAAAATCTATTCACAAGGGTAATCACAATGCATTACAGTTATAGTATGATTATAGACGATTGATAAATTCGATTAAAGCTATACATAGATGTGGTGTACAATTTGATACTGGAATTCTAAAAACTTTTTTAGACACATTATATACTTTACAAGATGGTGTTGGGTAATGAAAACGACTATTTAAATGGATATAAACATAATTCCGTCACCGAATGGTTGCAGAAAACAGGACAAGCCAAAAACGATGGTAATTTTCCGGATTAAATTTCTTCTATTTATCTTAGGAATACCGTTGTTATACCGAGAACTATTTATAATTCTTACTCAAAATCTGATGATAATAAATAATTTATGACTACTGGAATTTCAAATCTATTTTAGAAACATAATCGATTAACCGGGAAAGATGAGCTAACTTATTACTTCACCTTCCATTATTCATTTAGCATCTCCTTTTTCATAAATATTAATCGAATCATGTCGTTATACATTATTGGCTTGTTAGCTGATTAAAATTCTGTTTCAATATTTGTCCACCGTCAAAATAAACTGGACATTTCCATTGTTAGTAATGAAACCCGGGTTCCTACTAATTAATTAAGTTTTTAGTTGAATTGGACACTGACCAATGTTTAATTTATAATACAATTTGTTTTAATTGAGAATAATTTATTTATTAATTTATTTTAATTTGTCATCGTCAACTGAATGATTTTCAAATTGAAAATTTAATTCAAATTTAATCATTTTTATTTAATTTTTCATTAATTAAATCTCGTCAAACATGATCACAATTAAAATTAACTTCCTAATCTCTGATTTTAATATACTAATTAATAACCAATATTTAATTCATAATTCAGCTTCCTTTAACTCATAATTAATTTGAATAATTTTCAAATCAAAAATTAAAGTTTAACCAATAATTAAATTTAGTCAAACTTAACCAAAATTACACTAATTTGCAAATTAAGCTTTAATTTGTTTATTATATTACCTCTCTTAAAACTGGTCAGTTTCTCAAATTAGGAATAATTAGCAAGGCAATACTGTATTTGTACAAAGTAATATTTGCTGTAGCAATAGTTGATTCAAAGGTCGTGACAATTATACCATATGGTAACAACAATAAAATCTTCGTCATGATATAGCAAAGCTGCAAATTAATCCTTTGTCAAATAACGCGTGAACTCGACTTTTCCAGAATCATATTTTACCTTCAATTTTAAGACTTAGCTTCAGTATTGTACTGATAATTCTTTCGTTGTACTTTAAACGTTTTTTTTTACACAAACCCAAATGAAATTGTAGAATATTATTTTTCTTAAAGAATCATTTCGACACTTTTTATATATTTTTCGACCGTGCTATATTATGGCAGAGACTGTACACGTGATCTGTCTACTGGGTAGATGTGCGTGTATATGTGTGAAAAGAAAACGAATGTAACATGATTGGCAGCCCTACCCTTGAGTCAACTCTCTGGAAATGCAGTCTGCATTAGAAGAGAAATGATCATTTTACCACTAGAACTATCAAAGGGGTCAAACTGACTCGTTTTAGGTTTCCTATTTTAAATTAAATCTATTTTTATCAAAATTAACTTTCATAAAAGTAAAACATTCTACTTTATGTTTCACATTTTATATACTTTATTTTCAATTTAAAATTAAATTCAGGAAAAAGTCAGACATCATAGTGATAAAAAATGATCAAAAATAATTAGCTATGTTCACCTATAAAATTGTTTTATTTTTTGATTACAGGGAGTGAAAGCCCAGTTTTTGGATTGGAAGGAGGTGGAACAGGTACAGGTGGAACTTCCTTAAGACTTACATCACACGAATTACCTAATGAGATTTCAGCTCCCTACGAGGTTCCACAATTTCCAATCGAACAAATTGAAAAGAAGCTCTTAATCCAAAGACAGTTGACCGTCAAGTAAGTAATATTATTTGTACTGTTATTTCCGATAGAAAATCCCGAAGGTTTTAAATATTTAAATGTATTCAATATATTGTGTTCCATGTGGACCACATATGAGCTACTCTTTTCATTCAAGTTGTTTCAACAATTTTATATAAAAAAAACTTGTTCATCACTCATATCAGATTGTGGAAAATCATTTCACTTGGTAATTTTGTTTTGAATAAATTTAACAGATAATTAATTATATTCTGTTAAACTATTAAAAGCAAAAATACGTAGGGTTGATGTCATAGGATACATAAATAATTCTACTTTTATAATAATACAATTTCTGTTTCGAACAAATAGAAGAAAGATACTGATTAATCAAAATTTTCATTGTAACTTACGTAACGCGAATATACTTTTATAAAAAGATCAAAGAGAAAATAGCAGATAGTATTTTACATAATATTTCAAAACTTCTGATAACTATTATCATTTAGAACTTCTACTCCAGTAGAATATACAGAATAGTAATATAATTTTCTTTAATCTTTATTTTGCTGCACAAACAGTAAATTTTGTTCGTGTTACGATAGCCGTGACGCAAAATGAGAAACCTTCAGGAGTACAAAATTTAAAAGACAAATATTTTAAGTTACGAGGAGAATATTTTATAAATGACTGTATGTAATCGTTAATCATATAGCCGATATTCAAAATAAACTAATTTCAATATTGTATAAGACGGCATAAAGTTTGAGGGGGCCGGCGGGAAAATTCAAATTGCTATAATTCCACGTGTCACCGGGCTACCATATTACACGGGCCATCGATACATTCGAAAAAACAATTATACAGAGATCTGGGGAATTGCCTAACATTAAAATGTAGTGGAAGATTACGTCGATAGGGGAATAGAATGTACAAGTGTGCTTATGCGTTCTAATCTGACAATGTACATACATATGTACAATATAGAGTAAGGAGAAGGGGTTGTTTGCGACTAGCCTTCGCGACAGTGGTTCGTTTAGTAGTTGGGTGACCATCGAGGTGATCAGAACAGCTTGGTATGCATTGTACGAGACGTAAATTATTTTCGATCCACGAATGCAAAACATGTTCGCGCACGATTACATTATGATCGTCAATAAGCTTTGCAATAGCCTACCGTGACATTGCAAGGGGTATCTCTGAGGTCAAGTTATGTGAGTTGATCGTATCAACTGACAAAAATTTTATTCACACGAATTGTGTCGATCGTGCAGCAACTTTTGCGTGAAAAATTCATTTAATTAATTTAAAAAATAGCGGACACTTTTCATGCGATTAATTATTCAATTTTACTCGTTGGCAGCAAATAGATTGTTATAGTCGACTAAATTTGATTAATACGTAGAAATGTTAATTAACATTTTTTAAATCAGTTTCAAAATTTAGCGTAAAATATCGAATGTAGAAAATTGATGGAATAACTTAGATATTCTTTAGAATTTATTTGTACTATTTTCCAAATTTGTTAACAGTTTTTTTAAATGTAATTTCTTTTTAGTTTCATTATGAATTTGTAACCGTTCATGTATAAACGATATTAATATCTATGATTTTTCTGATATGTGAAAATCACATTCGTTAAATTAGTTCAATCGTTAATGTCATTATCATGTCTCGCATGCGTTTTATATAATTATACGTTGATACTTTGTTACGAGGAATATAATTAAACCCGAAAGTTAGGAAAATATTAATGGTAGTAGGTGTACTGATCAGTATCTAACCTGCTATTTATTAAGTATGGTTATTATGTAGAATAGGGTGCACATCATCTGTTTCAATGATCTTGATACATGTTATAAAGGTCAATGAGTAATTTCATATAGGATATTAACAATAATGTGAACATTAGAGAAAAAAGTGGTATCATGGGTTCTCCATTTTTATTTTATAAAATCTGAATTTTTATATTTATGATTAATAACATTACCAATAATAGAATAAAACTAAAATGTTATATAAATGTTGTATAAATAATAACTATTTATTGTTACTACTTTGTAACTATTAATTATAGTATATTTTGATTAACAAATGTTATTAGTAAAAGTAACATTTATTAAAATGTTAGGAGAAGAAAAGTAACATTTTAATAAATGTTAACATTTTATAATTAATAGTTACAAACTAATAACAATAAATAGTTAGTAACTAAGTAATAAGAATAATGACAATGCTTTGTAATAATAAGTGACCACCATTGACCACTATTTTTTACAATTTATTTCTTAAATTAAATAAAATAAAAAATGCGTAAAATGGTGGAGTATTTTATCCTGCTCTATTCTACATAATCACCTTAAATACTTACAAAATGCTAAAAGTAAAGGTTCTTTCGTGATCAGCATTTTGCACAATGAAATAAATAATATTTGTAAAAATAAAGTTAATACAATCAGTCTAAACGATACAGTAAAGAACACGAAGTTGAATGTATAAAAAAGAGACCGATAAGATATGAATAACAACACTGATTTTAATTTGCTACTTTTTTTAATGTTTATAATTAGTCGTTTTTAAAAAGACAAATAACAGAGAGGCAATATGAAATATTGAATTTCTTTACGTTATCAGCGTACATGTAAGAGACGTAAAAGTACGAGGATCGTGTATAACATGTTCGCTGGTGCGAACGAATCAAAACGGTGGCTCAGGGATAATAGAATACTCTTAAGGTAAATTAAAATGCTCTAACGCTTGCTTACATCCCCTTAAAGGAAATTCTTATCATTACTATTTAGAGTTTAAATATCTATACGTGCTAGTATACTCGATACATTATATATAAATTCATTTCATTTTGTCGAAGAATGTATTTGTATCGTTTGAAGTGATATTACGGAAATACTGTTAATGGAAAGTAGCATTCACATCGATAAAAGGGAAGCTTCCCTGGAGAAAATGGCGATGTACGAACGAGGGTAAATAATACAGGAGTAATGAGGAAATGATAATTCGTGGAATTTTACTTTGAAGAATATTAATAGTACAATTTGGATTAGGTTTGGTTAATCAGTTAAAATGATTTGTACATTGTTAAAATTATTTTTTAAATAGTACTTAAATAGATATTACTCAGAATTATACAGAAATTAATATTATGAGTAAATGAAATTTGTCAAAGGACAAACGACAAACGGAAATTTGATTGTCAAAGCTACCTTTATAAACTAATTATTTTCTAGGAAATATTAATGTGTTGAACTCTGGTATAATGTAGACTTCTTTGTACAAGAATTATTGCAGGGGAAAGAGCTTCTCACTACTTGTTTTTGATTTCAGAAAATCAGTTAATTAAACTTGAAAACCTGAAGTAATTAAATTTTGAAATTTCAAGATTTCCAAATCTATAGAATCCCATAATCCAAAATTTCTGAATGCCTAAATTTCCATATTTTCAAGTTTCCAAATTCCAAAATTTCTAAATTTCTAAATTTCCAAATTTCCAAGTTTCCAAGTTTCCAAATTCCAAAATTTCTAAATTTCCAAATTTCCAAGTTTCCAAATTCCAAAATTTCTAAATTTCCAAGTTTCCAAATTCCAAAATTTCTAAATTTCCAAGTTTCCAAGTTTCCAAATTCCAAAATTTCTAAATTTCTAAATTTCCAAATTTCCAAGTTTCTAAATTTCTAAATTTCCAACTTTCCAAATTTTCAAATTTCTAAATTTCTAAATTTCTAAATTTCTAAATCCCTAAATCCTTAATTTTTCAAATACTCAAAATGCAAAATTTCTAAATTTAAAAATTGTTCACATTCCCAAAGTTCTAAGTTTAAAAGTTTGTTATTTTTCAATTTGTGCGACGAGTGGTTTATCCTCTTTCTCTCATACCGCCATTTCCCTTAGGAAAGATTTGCCAGTATACCTAGGCGAAATGTGGAGATTTTGAAAATCAATTTTAATCCTTAATTGTTAAAAACAATATATAATTTTCGTCATAAAAGCGTAAATTGTACGTACGCCAATCATATAGGACCCTGAAATTAATTTTGCAAAGCAATGAAGCGTTATTCTTAAAACTGAGTTATTCTTGCAAATCATTGTAAAATATGGTAGAAATAATTTTAAGGTGTAATACTCGTGTGTGTTCAACATCGTACAATAATAACTGTTAATTTAGCATAGTTTATTGCAAGCAGTAATCATTACTTCCTTCAGAACGAAGTTAAAATAAGATATTTAGTGTAAAAATTATTTGCGATTAAAAATTAAGATACTTTGAGAAATGCGGATGACATTTTTCAGAATTTTATACCAAATCTTTTTCTATTAGAATATTATCAATTTACAGAAGCTGGATTTATGTATAGTAGTGCTAGAGACTTTTATTTTTATATAATCCTTTGCTTGTGTATTGCCCTTTTAATGTCCCACATAATATTTAATAGCGTATCGTATCAAACATTCTGCTTCTATTTGTACAAATTTATATACATACAATATTTTTTGTTACTAATAAATCACAAATGAATTAGGAATTTATTACATTACAGTACAAAGCTGATTATGCTATTTTTATGCCATTATTATGCTGAAAGCTGATTATGAAAATTACAAAACAGATTATTAAATTTTTAATTTAAGTTTAATTATTAAATTTAATAGTAGGATTGTTTTATATTTGCAATCGTCTGTTAATAACTAAAAGAGTAAAATGGAATTTTTTAAATATTCTTTGTTGATAAAATAAATATGTCAATATACTCGTTTTATCAACGAAAAATATTTAGAAAAATACCATTTTACTAATAACAATCAGCTCACAAGAAAAAGTTTCGAAACCGGAAAATCAAGAAAGTAAAGTTTGTGAATATGTCGATGTATTTCTGAATAAAACAATTTTAAAATGGTTATAACACCGATTAAAATGATTTTACGAAACCTATTTAGTTTACGAAAAACCTATTTTTATTCAAACTTCTATACACTCATTTATGATATTAAATTCTTAAAAGTAAAATTGTAATTTCAGTCTTTTTTATTGCATATTCTTTTATTTATTTTGCCATGTTAAACTATATTACCGACTCATACATAAATGACGTACTATAGAAGATCGGTCTGTGTTATCAACAGAAATAAAAAACACTGCCTCTTACCCTTATTTGAAGTTACGTTCAAAAATTTATTAGTCTTTTCAACAACTCTTTCTTATGAAATTAAAAAATAATGTATCATATATACATTAAAACGTACAGCTTTTAATTATCTAATTATCTACTATTTTCAATAGTTGCGAAGAAAAAGAAAAGAAAGTTTGAAAACAGGTGGACCTTTGCATATTCACAAAATTTAATTTCTTTTTAATTTCTGGTTTTGGGATCTTTTTCTACTGGTAAACTTTTAGTTAGTATAGTAAACTTATGTCTTTTATTTTGTACTTTTAATTTATTTTATCGAATGTTTATTGGAACCTCCCAAAGTATTATTTATTTACTGAACGTAATTTGTTCATTCACGTAACAAATGCCTACTGGGTACTCGAACAAATACCTCCAAAACAAAGGTAATAAAATGTGATTAGAATTGAAATAATATAAGGAAAACACACTTTTAACAAGTAATCAGAAATCTTAATGAAACATCATTTGCTATAAACAATTTTGATAAGCTAAATAAGGAACAGTGTTATAAATAATATCGCAGTTCACTGTGATTTGAACTTCAGTTAATTATAGATGGATTATATCGTTTTTGCCTTATCAATACGTGTTTCTGAAACATATAATCCTGATGAAACATTTAATAGACAAATACTTGAGATAAAATATAAAGGATTTGGGGTTTGATGACCGCTTGTAAAGTGGAGGAAAAATTTCTAATACACGGAGTCGTAAAAGAAAAATTATCGGTGAGACAAAAAGTTCTTTTTGCTTAATGTTCTCAAATTTTTGTGTTTTTTAGATACTCAAATTTTAAGTATAGAAAATTGTTTGATTTATAAATTATAAAATTACTAAACTTAACTTACAAAATTACCAAATTCTTAAAGTTGTAAATTATAAAATTATCAAATTGCAAAATTCCCAAATTCTCAAATTTCCAAATCCCCAAATTCCCAAATTATCAAATTCCCAAATTCTCAAATTTCCAAATCCCCAAATTCCCAAATTCCCAAATCCCCAAATTCCTAAATTTCTAAATCACCAATCTCATAACTTCCAGATTTCCAAACTAAAAAAACTCCTAATAACAAAATTCCAAACTCCCTAAATCAAAATTTGCTAGAAACCACTAGTGAGTCGTTTACACTAAAAAACCTAATTGACGTAGTTTAATCCACACAAAAATTCTAGTTACTCTCGATTTTCCTCATTACACATTACTCACACGTTTATTTTTCTTCGCTCACTCTGTGATTCATTGTAAATTTGAAGTATCTTGTTAGAATTTTCATATTCCATACATTAGATTTTCAAAACAAAAATTACTGTGTAAAGTTATATACTATGATCATTTTTTCGACTCGCGTTTATTTAAATTTTTTCTCCTAACAATCCAGTGTTATCTACCCTAAAGACCTTTATTCTAAATTCGTTTACGAGCAAGTTTATTTAACGTTTGCTGTTTTACGTATAAAGTTTTCCGTTGTTGTGAGTAAACAATTATATTTAGAATATTCTTTCAGAGCTGCCAAAGATTTAGAGGAACGTCGTAGCCATTATGAACCTTCACTTGGACCTGGTGTACCGGATGAAATTGACCATCTTCTTAATTTCGAGGATAATGATTTGGTACCGCATTTCCAAAGAGTGTCCATATCGGGAGAAGATACTTCTGGGGTACGTTAAAACATAATACAACGGTGTTAATTTAATAAATTAATAAATATTGGTAATCGAATTATTTGAACCATCTACATACATCGACGATTTTGCGTTAAAACAATTACTTTTTGAGTAAGTTCTAAATACCTCAAATTCTTATTATATTATAATGAAGTATTGAGTTACCGATTGTAAATATATTTGGAGAAATTGTATGCAACATCATCCGTTACTAAAAATATATTTTTGTGGTTCTAATAATTTGATCACCCTCTGCATAAGATTCATAAGAATTATAAAATTTTAAATATGTTCAAGTTATAGAGATTTCTTTTAATAATTATTCCTTGTTTTACTTTATTAAGTAAACTTGACATGTTCAGTAAAATTAGTATGAATTTTTCATTGGATTGTCGAGAATGATTAACAGATTACGCGCATATACTTTATGCATTATTACGTCATGATAAATACAGTATACATTGATTGTATAAAACCTGTTTTGTGTAAGAGTATACATATATCCTATTTTAAATTTCTACCAGAAGAAGCCTTAAGAGTGCCGTCTTATGCAAGAAACCTTTGTTAACTATCATCATCCCCACCCGTCATCTATCCTGAGTTTCGTCATTCCGTAAGCTTCCTCGATCTTTTTACAAAATTTCGTCTTTACAGTTCACAATTATTCATAACTTACGCTTTAACAAGAAATCTTATTGTGTCACCGCTTTAAAGAAGTAAATCCACAGACTATACTATTAATAGATGCACATACACGTAACAGTAACATTTCCTTTATTTCTAACGTCTAATGTACTTTTTAGAGCTGTAAACCCGCTATTATAATTTTTAAACAAATTACATTCTTCATAAATTTACCTTGCCTTCGATAACAAATTTTACTTTTATCGTTTATAATTTAAAATCCACGTAGGACCTCGATATTTTCCTGCTGCATAAATTCCCGGTTATCACATATTATCACACATGCATTCACGAAGTAGAAAAAAAGATAAGCTTTGGATAAAGTATGCATGACATTATTTCCTGCTCTGCTCTTAGAGCCCCAGACGCAGGAAAATATCGAATACTACGGTAATAAATTGAAAAATGTATGTAAATACACACGTGTCCTGTACTGACAGAAGTCCATAAGAAATGCTGTAATTAACTTGTTAATTAGTATTGCCTTAAAATTTTATTTCCCAAAGCCTCTATTAAAGTAGAATATAATGAACGTATTATAGAGTTTATAATATTAAATGTTTTTAGGTTCCCCTGGAAGATCTTCAACAAGCATCCCAGTTGTTGGTACAAGCACTGGCAATACGCGAGAAATACATGAACAATTCTAAACAAAGCTTTCCATCTATAACTTCACGATTCTTGCGTAGTGTTGACAAAAAACCAGTGAACTCTGATGATGAAGTTCAACATGACGACCGTAAAGCTATTGCAGGTATTTATTTAAATGATATAAACTTATACTTCATTGTACTTAATTATTCTTTTTTGTCAGGATGTTTTGTAACTGATAGTAGAAGCGGAAAATGGTAACTGTAGATGAGAAATACGTAGTGAACATAGAATAACAGTTTTTCATATACCCTTTCCGAGAATGTCTATTTTGAAAACTCAATATGTTTGGGTTGTTAAATATAGGTTGATTCCACAGTGAATCGGTTACTTTTCGACCTCGATGTCAGGAATTTTCTTTCAGACAGAATATAAAACTGAGAAGAGCTGAGAAAAACTGAGACAAATCATCATTTTATTGATCTTGAATTTGTTTGAAAAATGAATTTTGTATAAATAGATTAAGGTTGTACAATTTAAAGAGTCGTATGTTTTAAAGAAATGAAATCAGTAAAACACAATCTCAGACCATGTTAAGTTTCTTTTGGAATAAAGTTTCTGACATCGATCTCAAATTAACTAGACACGGAATGATAAAGATAGAAAATATTTAGTATAAATAATAGTTAGCTTCGTTAAAATAACAATAATATTTGTCCCGTGTTATAATGTTATTACTAGATCATCCCGTACACGCACCCGCATCTAGAGGAGATCCGTGGGAATGCGAATTTCCACCGTCAAAGAATTACAAAATTTCCCCTGTTAATGGTGTTTTCAATGTGTACGCCAGCGAAGAAGATTTAGCTAATGAAAAGCCTATTCCTTACTCGTACCCTGATTTAGCGACTTTTGTCAGAGACATGAACCTTCTCTGTACAATGATCGCTGATGGCCCATTAAAATCGTTTTGCTACAGAAGGCTGAGTTACCTTTCATCGAAATTCCAGTTACATGTATTGTTAAATGAGCTTAGAGAACTTGCGAGTCAAAAGGCAGTTCCACATAGAGACTTCTATAATATCAGGAAGGTCCGTATACAAAAATAATTACATTAAAGAGTTACTGTATTTCAATTCCTAAGCTACTATATTAATTAAAAAGTTTGTATTTTACAAAGATCCAATTTGGAGCTTTATACCATACAAAAATATTTTGCAACATAATTATTTAAATATCACCTGTTCTAAAGAATTGTTAGAGTTAAATTCTTATAAAAAAAAAAAACTAATATTTTATGCTTGTTATAAAATTAGAAAATAGTGTAGATTTAAGCAAAATTGTTGAAACATTTTTATTAATTTCAGGTTGATACACATATTCACGCAGCATCTTGCATGAATCAAAAACATTTGCTAAGGTTTATCAAGAAGACTTTGAAGAATCACGCAGACGAGGTTGTCACGTGTTCTAAAAGTGGAGAAACGATGACCTTACAAGAAGTATTTCAGTCTATGAATTTGACGACTTATGACCTCAGTGTGGACATGTTAGACGTGCACGCGGTAAATGCGCATTACATTTTTAGGAAGGTAAACTTGAAGTATAAAATCTATATATAATCTGTATTTTAGGATAGGAATACGTTCCATAGATTTGATAAATTCAATGCCAAGTATAATCCGATCGGCGAGAGTAGACTTCGTGAGGTATTTTTGAAAACGGATAATTATTTGAACGGCAAATTCTTTGCGAGAATAATTAAGGAGGTGGCCAGTGACCTTGAGGAATCGAAATATCAGAATGCAGAATTACGTCTCTCGATTTACGGCAAAAGTCCAGAGGAATGGGACAAATTAGCAAAATGGGCTATTCAGAGTAATGTTTATTCGGATAATGTTCGTTGGCTCATTCAGATACCTCGACTTTAGTAAGTACCTGCATTAAACGTTATATATTAGAATTTATAATTAATATTTCTTAACTATAAATCATTGTTTGGTTACAGTGATATTTTCAAATTAAACAAGTTGATGACAAACTTCCAAGAGATTTTGAATAACATCTTCCTACCACTCTTTGAAGTGACAAATGATCCCAATTCTCATCCAGAATTACACAAATTTCTTCAATATGTAAGTAATTTTGATAAATTACTTAGTAATTTTATAAACTAGTATAATTTATTTAATTACAGGTAATAGGATTTGATTCAGTTGATGATGAAAGCAAGCCTGAAAATCCATTGTTCGACAAAGATGTTTGTCCACCTGCAGAATGGGTTGACATTGAAAATCCTCCCTATGGTTATTATCAATACTATACATACGCTAATATGACTGTTTTGAACCATTTCCGAGCGTAAGTTTAATTTTTCAAAGATATCTCTTCAATTGCCAATTAATGTAAAATAACTTTGTTACGTTTAACATTGAGGCTTCTAGGTGTAAACGATGATCAGAAGAAAGAAATTTCTAACTAAAAATGCACTGATATTAATGTGCATTATGATCTACAGCTCTCGCATAATACCTATGTTTTAGAAGCCTTTTGTTAATCACAACAATTTACAGTGTGAACCATAATTTAATTGTGACAATCCAAATCATATCTTCGTAATTCTAATATGAAATATGTTTTGCAGGGAGCAGGGTTTAAATACCTTTGTTCTTAGACCTCATTGCGGTGAAGCCGGTCCCATTCAACATTTGGTGTGTGGTTACATGATGGCAGAAAATATTTCGCATGGTCTTTTGCTTCGGAAAGTTCCAGTACTACAATATTTATATTATCTGGCACAAATTGGGATTGCTATGTCACCTCTCAGTAACAATTCTTTGTTTTTAAATTATCATCGTAATCCACTTCCAGAATATTTAGCAAGAGGATTATGCATAAGTCTATCTACGGATGATCCTCTTCAGTTTCATTTTACTAAGGTTAGTACAATACATAAGGTTAGTATATTCTATTTAATATTTGTGCTATTTATTTGTGCTTATTTTCATAATTTTCTGTGTATTTATATGAAAATGTTATTTAGGAACCTTTAATGGAAGAATATAGTATTGCTGCACAAGTGTGGAAACTCAGTTCATGTGATATGTGTGAATTAGCACGTAATTCAGTGCTAATGAGCGGTTTTCCACATAAGGTATGAAATATATATCAAAACATGTGTTTTTGATAAATAAAAAAATATTATATAAATAATTTACTTTATTTTATAGAGTAAGCAGTATTGGCTAGGGCCAAATTACACTAAGGAAGGAGTAGCTGGTAATGATATTACTCGAACAAATGTACCAGATATTCGAGTAGCTTATCGATATGAAACTTTAGTTGACGAATTATCAAATATTTTTAAAGTTGTTGAAAAACCTGAACCTGTTCCATTTTAATTGTTAGTGATAGTACAAAACATCTTAAAATATAATAGTCATTCTATAACTGCTAATAATATTCATAAACTTTTATGAAGTTTCGACGAAAATTATTTATCGTTCAAATTCTATAACGTGAAAAATTACACGATTGATCTTCAAAATCATCGTCAACTTCCAATATATTTTTTTTAACGGTTGTTTTTTAATTAACTTTATTCTGTTAAAATTATTTTTTAATATTAAGTTTAAATCATTTTATTTTAACGTTAGATTATAGTTATATTACAACTTTGCATGCTACATCTATACATAACACTTTAAAACTCTCATGTTCTCCAAGTAAAAATACGAGTTTATTATTATATTATGCTAATGTAAATTAAGTTACAAACAGGCGGTTTTTTACTCAATTTTGACGTTTTAAAGGACAGATAATTAGTTGAATAGATACCATATAAGATTGTAATTTTAAGCATTGTTACTTTTAGTATTTGTATTAGATTAAGTATTATTTTCTATAATAAAATATAAAACATTGCAAGGTAATATTTTATACAATTATATTGAAGGTGTCACTTTTATTTCTTTAATTTAATATTAATTTATTTTATTCTATTTCTTTTTTTCGTTTATAAAATGTACCCAAAAAAATAATGTACATTGAGAAAATTTTTAATTCTCGGTAACAAAAGAAATATAAATATTCGATATCATTCTTCAGTCTGGGATTTCATTCCTAGAATATCAATAATTAGGAATTAATTTATAATTTTTCAACTTTCAGAAAATCTAGCAAACTTTTATATAAACTAAATGAATAATATAGTCATAAATTATACAAAGAGTATTTATATATCTATTGAGCGACCCACTTACAGAAAGATAAAACACTTTTCTGTTTCTTTTGTCATTGATTAATTACTTTTTCGCAATGTACAATCTTTTAAGACACTGTGTGATTATATCGTTGACGTAGTTACTGCATAAATGTTGTAAGTATATACTATTTTAGGCGAAATTAGTATATGTATATAATACATAAGAAGTTCCTACCGTACGTACCAATTTAATATGCGCACAGTTAGTATATTGAAATTTAATACAGTAGAACTGTAGAATTGTTGACTTTTTTGACATTGTACCCTAATACTTTTTTACGCAGAATATTCTGCAGAATTAATCTATGTAAAAAAAGCTATTACATATAAAAATTTTAATATGACCTTCATTGGTCAATTCAAGGTTATCAAAAGGTGAAATAAACAACGGTGTAGTATATACCCATCGATATCATACAATCTTTGTTTTGTTGCGTATGATTCATATTTGTAGATATTCAAAATCGTTAGATAAACCAATCATTTATTGAAATAATAGAAAAGTATTTAAGAACTTTAAACTATATTTTCTCGAAAACAGTAGTTTTGTACTTACAACATATGTGCGTGTTATCAATACATGGTACTAATTTTTGAAAAGTAGAGTGTTAATATTACACTATACATACTTAATGAAATCAACATATACCTCATTGTAATTCTGCATAATTTATATTACATTTTTATATCAATACAAACATCAAATTTAATTTGATATTCAATTCAATAATTTTGATAAATTATTCAATAGCAAAATTGTAATTTAATATTATGAATCTGTTTTTTAGTTTTTGAGACAATCTACCGAGTAACTTTGTATTGGTAAACGTGAGATATATATGAATATTTACGACCATATCTATTATATTATTATAATATTAAACAATAATTGTTGCTAGCTGAAAAAATGTAAGTATTGCATAAAATAAAAATATACATACTTGTACTGTCGATATAATATCACGTTATTAATCTTTAACTACTGAAACATTTTATGTGTCATAAAAATATTTTTGACAATGCTGTGGACCTAAAGCTCATAAAACTAGAAATATTTACATAATTAAAAGTAAATAATAATATAATAATAAAAAAAAAAAAATTTATATATGATACAAAAACACATGCAGTGACTTTATATTATTCAACTTATCTTTATTGTTTAAAATTTTAATAAAAGAAATTTATTTTAGTGATTCATTGTATATATTGCAGTAAAAAAATTAAAATGGATGATTTTATAATTAGCAACACATTATATATATACCTCTTAATACTCTCTTACTTTCATTCCACAAACTTGTTATAGTTTTTCAAAAAATATTTTATGTAAATATTTTCTTATCAGATCACGATAAATTAATATATATGCCGCGTATTAATTTTATAATCTTACACAAATTCATTGTATAAGTGTATAACTTATTTACTATGATATAGAAGAGCGTAAATATTTAAACACACGTTTATAATGTCTGCTGTTACTTTATTTGTTCTTTAACATCTTTCTATAAATGTTAAAAGTTAAAAAGTTATAGGTTTTATATGTAATAGAATATCGTGAAAAATATTCATTATATATAAAATTCATATCTTTTTACTTTTTTCGTTAAAACAAAATTAGTTTATAGTATAATGTATTTCCTGAGAAAAACGTCTATTTATTAAAATATTGTACAATGTACAAACAAAAAAATATATATAGAAAAGACCATGTAGTTCTTATAATTCTGATGAGTAAAAGAATACTTACATTTTCTATTTATTTATACTGGATTAATAGTACATAACATTTTGTTTGTTTATTCAATGATGTTTATTATTGTACTTTCTTAGTTTTCTGTGTTGATTTCAAACTATCTACAATCTTTGGTACTAGTTCCGTGAATATCACAGTCCCTGCAAACACCAAAATGGTACCAATCCAATGATAGATTGTGAAAGGATTTTTGAAATATATTATTGAGAAGATCAAGGACAAAAACTTCCTTAATGTTATTACTAAAGTTACAGTAAGGGATGTGCATTCTGTTATTAATACAAAAACAGAACTAATGCACATGTATCTAAAAATATTGTTAAGGATAATAAATAAATTAATATGCTAAATTTTTAATGTATGTTCTTTTGATATTAAAAGAAGGATACTGTGTAAGAATATTTCCTACAAGATATACAATTAATTTTGGTACACCTAAGTTAATAACTGGCACATGCATTGTATCTGATGCAAGGGCATATGTCAAGTGTTCCCAAATATTAGGAGCCAAAGTTAAGAAGAATGGCAAAGGTAAAAGATGCTGGAAAAGAGTATTTATCATTACATACATGTTATTTTAACTCTATTAGTAAAATAGTAATATGATACAAATGAAAGCATACCGTATAATACAATGCTTCCCTTGCATTTTTTCCATATTTTTCATGTAATACTTCTTGATAAATACCCATTCTGGCAGATACAAATAATGCTATAGTCAGTAACGATATACCCAATATCCACCAGAAGAAATCATCCCATGGAGTGGTAGGTACTTGTTCAACATTTTTAGCTTGTAATGATTTAATTTCTTTACTGCTAACAATCGTACAGATGACAATTCCAAAAGTTATCATAAATACTGATAAATACTTGCTAAATGCATATTTCTTGTTTAAGATAATAATACCCATAATCATATTGGCTATCAGAGAACCCTAGATAAGATACATACCATATAATAATTATGTACATATATAAATTATATTGGTGTACTTACAGCTCTGAATATCATATGTAATGGCATAGGTATATTAAAGTTAAATGCATAATTATTGCAAACATTAGTAACAAAAAACATTGTTACAAGTAAAAAATAATCTTTTATTCCTATCTTAGGTTTTACGGTCCCACATTTTGAAGTAAATAAAAATCCTTCTACCGATATAAATAGGAACTGTAAAAATGTAATAAGATTTCCACTACCTGGGTCTTCTCTGAAAAAAACTCCATTATTACTTTTTCATAATTGAATTTAAAATATGATACTTATAGCTTTTCAAAAATCAAGAATTACTGTATGTATACACTTGAAGATAATTTATTACACAATCTTATACAATAATTAATAAAATAAATATAATATTTACTTAACAAGAAGCTCTAAAAAAACGACGTTGCTGCAACAGCCGAGGAATACACAAAATACTGCAATAATTGCACGCATATTAGAATACATTACTAATTGTTACAAAATTTAACCTAAAATTGTTTGCAAGTAATAAAATTGTTCGTTTCACTATGGTACTTGCAACTCATGTAGGATATGTTATACTGAACAAATTTTTAAGAAGTTCGACTACGCAATAGCATGACATATCATTTAGACATCATTTAACGTCTTCCTTATATATGTACGCAGACATATAGGAAAATAGAGATACCGCTGAGTACACGTGAAGCAATTTATGCGGATACTGTAGGCTACTGTTATACTACA
This sequence comes from Megachile rotundata, assembly GCF_050947335.1. NCBI lineage: Eukaryota > Metazoa > Arthropoda > Insecta > Hymenoptera > Megachilidae > Megachile > Megachile rotundata. The sequence continues at coordinate 6,121,804 of NC_134989.1, forward strand.
CATATATATGTATATATATATCTCTATATATACAATATATGTAATAGTTTATCAAGTACATAAGCTTACATAATGTACATGCAGTAACCACGATAGCCGTCGGATATATCAGAAAAGAATATTCGTTACTTTTTGATTTGTAAATTTTCAGATTTACAAGCTTTCAAAGAACCATATCATAATAGAATTTTTCAAAGAATGATATCATAATCTAATACGGATTTTGGCCCATTCGTAAACAAGTTCGAAATACATATTTATGCTTAAAGTACAATGAGTCATTTAATAATATCACACCCTCCAGTACCTTGTTACGTTATATGCGTGAAGAGATACAAGGGGTCAAATATATTGCAGGGTACAGACTATTTTAATCAACCTGTCTCGCAAATTAATGGTGAATAAAAACAAAAAAGTAAAAAGTATTACTACATATTGGTTAAAAATAAATGGTGAAGGAAAGAGCTGGATAAAAATGTATTGTTGTATCTATATAAATGCAAGTACTATATTTATGTTATAAAAGTAATATGATACCTAAATCATGCAGGATATCAAAGCATACATTCATTGAACGAAGAGCATTTTTATTATGTTTGACAACCCCATTGTTGAGGCAATTTTCAACTTTTCACCTCGCACATCTAATGCGTCTTTAACGCTAATCTTTATATGTATTTCCTTAACATGTCTCAATGAATATTACACGTTGATATACATATAATTCATTAGTGTTCGTTGTATGACTCAAGCAGAACACTAGATAATCGTATCTGCTATGTAAGTCCTATTATTGCAGATATCGTAATTCGCTTTTATTGACTTCTTTCCTTCGCCATTTCACTCAGCCAATATATGAACGCAATATTTTATTTGCAAGATAGTAGCCTAAATTAAAATAATACACACCTTATAATACATTTGACCCCGTATATCTCTTCACGTATATAACATAGGTACTGGACAGTGATATTATTAAATATCTCATTATACTCTAAACATAGATATGTATTTCAAATCGAATGTCCCAGAATCTACATAAATTCGAACACGATTCGTTATTTTGGGAATTTTTTAAACTTCTGTGTGGTATGTTCATTTATCAAATTTTTTCTGAATGCTACACTGTAGGTATTACTATTAAAATATGAGAATTAAAAATCTTCAAAATTCGGAAATCAAAATCTTGTCATATAGTTTATATTCCTAATTAAATATATGTAAACACATAGGTACTAAAATCTTGTAAATGTTTGGGGCCTTTGGAGGTTTTAATTCGGCCCTGCAACTATAACTATATGTCCACATGCCTTCAAATTTATTTACGTTAAGTTAGGTTAAATTTTCAAACGACGTTGAGAATCAAGAAATTTAATAAAATTTCTTTTTATAGTTAATTACCTCTTATATATTATAGAAACTGAATTTGGCATTAAAATTTACTTTTTTTCTATCATAATGACTATTTCCCTTATACTGTTTTTTTTTTTACATAAAAAATAGTTAATAATTAGTAACTAACAGTATTGATTAAAATTCGAATAATATTATGAATTATGAAACATGATAGGAAAAGATTTATCGCGATATCTCTTATTAAAATGTAGCTAAGAAATAAGTAAATGTGAAATTCATATTTTAATTTATTTCGCGCCGAATTTGTTATACTGCAACGCAAGGAGCAGGACAAGGATGGCGCTAGACACCACATACTACAGTGATCCTCAAGAGAATTACTACATACTACATATGTGATACTCGCCTTGTGTCGACTATGTTTGCGTGAGTTTATGAGGCGTATACTCGCGACACGTCTGTCACATAATAAATATAAGATTGACCACGGCAAAACTTTTAATAGTAGTAACCTATAATAATTCCGTGAATTTTATTACGGCTATAAATTGTCCCTGTTCTATAGATTTGTCCGCTTGTACTGACAACTGAGTTAGCCTCCAGATTTACAAGTTTAACGAAGAATTTAAACAAAGAAGAAAATACAGGTGTAATTGGATACATGGAAAAAAGAGACGAAGGGTGAAGACGACGGTTTTATCCGTTTTTATATACATATCAGTATTTGTAAAAAAAAATGGCCCAACTTTCTGATTGTAATCCACTTTCGTATCTAATCGCAAGACAAATTAATGACAAAGTCGATTACTGTAAACGCCTCGTTAACGCTAGGTTCAAAAATTCTGAAAATCTGTTCAGAAAGGATCTACTGTCCCATTATGGATGCGTTAATGCTATCGAATTTTCGAATCAGGGAGATCTTCTTGTTTCCGGTAACCAATAACGTATTTCACTTATTTTATTTTATACGGTGATATGCCCGTCGATTTTGAACATTTAAATTTGACGGAAAATTAAGACCGTATAATGTCACGAATAATTTTATATCCTTATAAAAATATCACTTTTATAATTATATTTTATAAATATTCATGACATTTTGTTCAAAACTAAAGTTTCTTGCTTACAAGATATATTTTGGAATGATTGCTCAAAGAGAGACATAATACAAATCATGAAATTGTTATATTAATCATTTGACAGGTGGTGATGATAGACGGGTTTTATTATGGAAAGTAGAGCAAACGATACAAAATGTGGGTAAACCTGTTGTAATGAAAGCGCAGCACATTAGTAACATTTTTTGTCTTGGTTATGACAGTAGTAAAACAAAAATATTTTCTGCTGGAAATGATGATCAAGTTATTGTTCATGATTTACGAACGTATGGATACTGTTAATTTAAGCAATTTACAAATAATTACGTACAATTTGAACTGTTGTTTTTCTTCCATTATAGGGGTGATGTTGTAAATTTCTTTTTGCATGAAAAACCAGTCTACGGACTGTCAGTTCATCCACATAATGATAATGTATTTGCAAGTGCTTGTGATGATGGAAGAGTTCTAATTTTTGATATACGGGGATCTAGTGCTATGGAAACCTTTTGTTTAGCACAGTATAAAACTGCTTTTCATTCTGTAATGTTTAATCCCATTGAACCTAGAATGCTTGCTACTGCCAATGCCAAAGAAGGTGTTAGCTTATGGGATATACGAAAACCTTTGGAGTAAGAAATACCATTATTTCATGAAAATTTTAAAATGGAACAAGTTAATTGTCTTTTTTTTATGTTTAGACCAGTACTACGTTATGGAAATGAAAGCTCAGCCCAGAGTTGTATGAATGTTACATTTAATGCAGCTGGGAATAGATTATTAGCTTTGAGAAGAAGATTGCCTCCCATACTTTATGCTGTTGATTCTTCAACTCATTTGTGTCAATTTGATCATCCTGGATATTATAACAGCTGTACAATGAAATCATGTTGTTTTGCAGGAGATAATGATGAATATGTTCTTTCTGGTATACTATAATGATTATAATTTTTTTTCAATATAATAACAGAATTTGTATATGTGATAACTAAGTAATTAACTGTATTTAGGTTCTGATGACTTTAATTTATATATGTGGAAAATTCCCTCCGAAGATGTAAAATGGGTAAATTCTGCACATATGGTACTACGTGGACATAGATCTATCGTTAATCAAGTACGATACAATCAAGCTAGTTGTATTATTGCTTCATCTGGAGTTGAAAAGCTGATCAAGATTTGGAGTCCATTTCCTCTTGGAAGTAACTGTTTGGGTGGATTAAAGGTAGTATACATTATTACAACTTAATTGTATTCTATTTTTCTAATTATATATATTGTTCTTTATATGTTTATGTTTTTAGAGGGAAGATGGTAAACAGGAGAGACAACGTAGAGTATTTACACATAATGAATACATTGGATTAGTGTTGAGTAGTGGTCAGTTCATGACACACGATTATAGCCACCAATCAACTAGAGAAGATTCAAGAATGATGGCATTCTTTGATTCTTTGGTACAACGTGAAGTGGAAGGCTGGAGTTCAGAAGACATGTCAACAGTACCAAGAACACCCAGTGATTCTGAAAGCAATCTTTCAGCAGAACGTGTTTTTATCGTTAGTGATTCTGATGGTATGTTCTTTTTATACTATACTTTACTATATTAAACTAAAAATCATATTTATATATTTATATAATATATACATTTTTCTTATAGAATCTATTTCGTCTGATGGTGAATTGGATAGACAATGGTTACGTATTTTGGCAATAACACCACCTGGATCTTCTGGAGGAGTAGCTCCTGAAAGACCTTTGCAGCCTCCAAATCGTATAACACGACTTATAGCATACCGGCGAGAGAAACTTATGAGACTTGCAGCTGCGGATTGCGAAACACCAGCAAATAATGCTTCTGCTGCCATATCCGAACCGTCAGTGTCAGGTTCAGCTAGTGACGGGGACAATGCACAAGTTAAGTGTAAATCTAAATTAAAATCAAAATTAAAAGGTGTAAAAAGAAAACACGGTAAAGTTTCTGATAGAAGAAGTAGAGCTAGAAGAAAATGTGCAGTGTTACAAATTAATAGTGATTCAGATAGTGATGAACAACTAGTTGATACGACTCAGCCTAGTACCAGTTCTGGTGTAGTTTCTAGACGATCCCAATATGTTGTGAATGCTATTGAAAGTGATGCAAAACATTCAAATTATAGCAGTAGCAGTTCAGAAGATAATGATAGTTCTGGTAAGCGAAAATATGCAAAAATTGATTCTGATACTTCCACAAAGATACACAGAAGAAAACACAAAAAATGTAAAAATAACGCAAAAAATGATACTACCAAAAATAAAAGCAAACGCCAGAAATTTGATTATGATACAAAGAAAAAGAAACCAGACTGGAAAAGTTATTTGAACGGCGTTAGTACGACGAAAGTTCAAGAAGATGGCCCATCGACACCTGTGAATAAATCGTGCAAAGTTCCTTCGACTCCTGACAGTGGTATTACATCAGGAGTTTCTACAACCGAGAAACATGAACAAACACAGAAAGATCAAAACGATGCTGAAAGCTCAGATCACGAGCAAAAATTAAAAAATTTAGAATACTTTAGAAAAAAGGTGGATGTAGCAAGAAGGAGCTATTGTAATCGATCTAAGCCTTTATCGCAAACCATTTCAACTACAACTGATTCTTCCGATTAAACTCGTGTTACCTTCAGCTCTTTAATCTTTTTCCTTTTGTACATAATGAATCTGTGATTCCTTGAAATATATTTTTATAATAACTAAGTTTGTTCACATATTAAATATGGTTAATCTTTTTCTATCTTCTTTTAAATTTTATCATTTTTATGTTATCTTTATAAGAGTCCCATACAATATTAGAATCTCTTACAGTACAAGACTGTTGCAGTAAAATAAATCTTCTTTTCCACCGTATTTAAAATTGTCTTTACAACATATTTTACAATTGGTACAAAAAGTCTCAAATTCAGCATACTCAAATATGTAAAATTATTAACAACTCATACCGTAATTATTTAGGATTCAATTTCTTATTACAAATATAAACATGTTCGAAAATGGTCATTAAATCGTATATAATCGAAATTATAATACCGTCGAGAATTATAGATAAATTAATAATGCATTAGCTTTAATAATCGACTTAGCTAATGTATATCGTTGACGTGGTTTGTAAGTGTGATGAAAAATAAAACAATAAATTAATATACATTTTTTTCTTATATGTTTAACTTTGAAAACAAATTAAGGATATTGCATTATTTAATCCTGCATTTATACGTCTTTATTAATTTATAACAAATAAAAGAAAAAGTATATCAATTTTTGCATTATTTTATTATCCGATAACAATAATTAGTCTACGCGTATTTCAATTTTGATAAGTGTTTTATTATACAAATTTAATTACACAAGTAGTTTTTCATAGCGTTTGTTCAAAAATATATAAAATAAGATATTAATTTTGCTTTTTTTTTACAAACTATTATTTCATCTTTGCAAACATTCACCGATATAGAGACCAATATGAAAAATGCCTACACCGTGTAATATACATATGTATATTATATGTATATATTTATAAATATTTTCAAAACATTATTATGATACAATAAGATGCCTACAATCGGTCATACAAATATTTGGACACTATATAAATGAAACTTATATATGAACACAAACTAATAATTGTTAATTAAAAATTAACATTTTATGGGATATCTCTTTTATTGCATAACATGTATTGATATGTTATCAACGATTGTTTTTATAAATTAATTAACCGTAATACGTGGACATTCTTCTGTAAGACTTTTTTTAATTTTGTTTCTGAATTTATAATGGTTTTGCAAATCTTTAGTCAAACGTAGATAGCAAGTAATTCGAGTCGGAGCGATTTCAGGTGCTTCGAAGTGTGGCGGGAAGCTCAAATATATATTGTTACCTCTCATTTTTTCAAGATTACAATAGAATTTTTAGAAATTTAGAAATTTCGTAGTTTAGTGCTGGCAGATTTGAGAATACATTTCAAAATATTTAAAATTTTCAAATTTGTAAATTATAAAATTTGTAAATATTTAAATTCATACATTTCCAAGTCCTAAAATTTTCAAATTTCCAAATTTAACAAATTCTAAATGTGGAAATCTCCAAATTTCAAAAATTCAAACTTCGTAAACTTGAAAATTTTTCACCTAAAAATTAACGAATGGTGGGGTTTCTTTTTCCTGCGTCGCCATTTTGTTTATAGAATCCCATCATGCTCAGTGTATATAGCTGCAGCTGCATCATTTATTCATTTTTTAGATGTATTACGCCGCCGGTATATTTCTGGAAATCGATTCCAAAAACTGGAAATAACGATAATGTATTATCGTAGGCACTACCTTGGTCAATTAACGAGACTTTACTATAAAGACTCGTTTAAGCTGCATAAGCAACTAGCCCCGCCATTATGATATATTTACAAATCGTTCGAAGCGAAATGAAATTTATGGCAGTAATATAATTAAGTATATAATCTTTTTAAAATTGTTTTGTATAACATATGTACTTTCCTTTGTGTATGGAAGTTTTTATTAAAATTTTAATTTTGGCGGTGCATATTTATAAAAAGGTTGAGGATCACTGATGTAGGAACTCGACGATGGAAATTTCCATCTCTTTTATCCCTGAATTTGTTTACCGTATTCAGTTCATTTTTTTATCATATATATTTTTAAATTCAATGTAATGTATAATTCTTACCTGTAGATCTTTTTTAACGGTCACAAACATGTTTGTTCCAATAAAAGTCACCAAATGTTATTGTGTTGTAAGAAGTATTATAATTAATATAAGAAGTATAAAATAAATATTACACGTCTAATTAATATTTAACATTTTATATTTATTAATATTTTAATGTATAACAATAACGACGATGATGAACGCCCGATGACAATAATGATGACAGAAGTATAAATCACGTTTGTTTCCTCTTTTTATTATAGTAATTAATTATTGCTTCCGCAGATTCCTTCATTTTTGGTTCGATTCTCTTCAATTTTTCTAATGATTGTAGTAACTGATCAAGTTCTTCATTTTTTACTGGAGAAAGAGGTGATACATCATATTCTTTATTCTCACTCGATATTTCCTCTTCTTGACACACGGACATCCATTCCATCACTTCCTTGCCGGATATCCTGCCCAAACGTCCCGCGATTTGTTCGTCGTTCGAGCAATTTTCTGTTTTAACGTTGAACGGAAGATCTGTGATTTGTTCCGTGGTGTGTTTACTATTAATACAAGTGTTCATTTTAACAATGTTATTGGACAGAAGTTGTCCTGTGATTTCTTCATTGTTAATATAAGTCTCTGTTTTAACAACATTACTGGACGAGATTTGTCCCGAGTTTTGTTCATCGTTAATACAAGTCTCTATCTTAACGTTAGTGGATGAAATATGTTCGCTGAAAATGTGATTCTCTGACTTAACATTATTGGATGAAATTTGTCCAGTGGTTTGTTCATCATTAACGCAATTCTCTGCCTTAACAATTTTATCAGATAAAAGTTGATCCGTTTGTCCATCGTCCACACAGTTTTTTGTCTCAACAATGTTGGATGAATGTTGTTCCGTGATTCGGTCGCTGCGCGCGCAGCTCTCTGCGTTCACATTGCTGCACGCACGTTGCCTTACAATTTGTTCCTTATGACACTCAATAGAGTTATCACAAAACTGTGCGATCGGTTCATCGTGAACGAATATCTCTGTCTTAACAATGTTACTGGGTATAAGTTGCTCTGTCGTTGTCTGATCATCGTATGTATGATCTCCAGCCATTACAGTGTCATTTGAAAGCGTTCGATCGAGCACTTTCATCCAAGAATCAAAAATACTTTTTGAAGAGATCTCATTCCATGCTTCACTGATCAGATCAATGCAATCTTTAATGTCATAATTTGCGTAAAAGTTTGTGATGCCGCCATTACATTCGAGTGCCTGTGGGAAACGCACATTTATGAGAACCAAAATAAATAGAAAACACTTCGAACTATTAACCAGGATCGAATCGCTTTGGGTGTTTCAACACTTGAAAAATTTTGATATCAAGACGTAAACCTTACAATAAAATTCTATTTTTCAAAGTGGCACTTCGGAACTCTCAACCTCAACTTGATTCTTTTAAGTGGAACCATGTATGTGTTATTATAACAGCTAGTTTAGAGAATATTTTAATTGTAACGTTACATGGATTGTGAATTGACCCGTATACCAATAATTGGGTCGCCATCAAATGATCTCTAATACGAATTTAACATTTTTTCAAAAACCTAACTTCTCCGAATTATTTAAGTAATCCATATTTTTCTATACAGCTTACATATTGTTTTTACTTTTTATTCTGTGGAGTTTATCATTTTGGTAAATGATTGATTTATGTACTCGAGCACAGTATGGTAAATTCCCTAGGGAAAATGGCGATGTAGAAAGTCTTATCATTATTTAATTCGAGAAATTTGAAATCAGGAAATTTGAGAACAATTTTTAAATGAATTTTGAAAATTTCATGTAATGTTATTTTTCGTTACATCACCACCCTTAGAGTAGACTACAATTGTGCCCCTTCCCATTACGTCACCATTTACCACAGTGGAATCCTAAAATGCCCTCGCTGTCATATACAGTGTATTCAAATATTTCCACCCTTTACGTCACATTCGGTATGTGACAGATCGTTAAACGTACCCGGTTAAGTAACTTATGTCGAAACAAGGTTTTACATTCGGCAATGACTCCCTGCTCCATCGGTTGTATTAACGTAGACGTATGGGGAGGTAAACAAATTAATTTAAAATAGCCATCATCAAGCTCATCTTTTCTGAGCTTGTGACCCTTAACATTGTCGACGATCAGTATTACTTTGCCCGTGCGACGTTGTAGCGACTGTCTCTGCCACACAGCTTTCTTAAAATCGTTGCTGTACCATTCTCGAAATATGTCCTCGTTTATCCCAGCATTGGGCAGATTTTTGTACGTCACGGGCAACGTATGACTATACTGCTTCAATGCCCGGGGCATTGCGAATTTATGTACAAACAGTATCGGCAGCTTATGCGTGCCAGTGGCGTTCGCGCAAAATCCTACGGTTACTCTGTCCTTTTTCGTATTCTGTGTCTTTTCATCAGTTTTGGTTAAAACTCTTCGTGGGAGAAATTTCCACAACAGACTGGATTCGTCCATGTTATATAAATTCTCGTGAATGACGCTTTCTTCTATTAACAATCGTGAAATTTTATGGACAAAACTGTCCGCAGCCGGTTCGTCGGAGTCGGTCTCTCCCTCGATGTCAGCGAGACGCAAGTTGTATTTCTTCTTCGAATTCCAAAGCCAGCTTCGGCTGCCTTTGAAATTGGAGGCGCTCTCGCACTCCGCGGCTATCTCTTTCGCTTTTTTTAGTATAAGAGTGTCCGTCAAACGATCGCCTGATAATTTCCTTTGGACAAACCAATTGTACAACTTGGTCTCCAATTCGGTGTATACGGGTAACCGCTTTCTTTTCATACCGAGGTGTCGCGGATCCGCTCCGAATTCACGAATGGAGCTCGAATTTTGCCAGTATCTTCTTATTGTCCTAACACTGAGTCCATACTTGTTGGCGACATCGTTGCTGCTTACACCTCTGTCTAGTAAATCTAGAATATCCAGACGGTCTGCCATGCTTACATTTTTTACGTCAGGGGATGACATTGCAAACTGTGAAAATATTCGTGACCGCTTGTAAGTTATGAAGTATTTTATTGCAAGAAGTATGTCAAGCTCGTACGGCTTTCCGTAACTGACTGACTGGACTGGGGTGGTCGCGTAACCACGTTCGTAACAAACGCAGTCTGATTCGTTGGTTTCCGACGAATCAGAGGTAAGTTGGTACGAGCAGATACCGATACATACGGAACTGGTACAGCAACGAGCATTGCAGGGTTCCCTAGGGAAAATAATTAACTCTTTGCTCTCCCCAATTTCTTTCACCTACCGATTCCTTAATTTACGAAATAGAAAGGGTTCCCAATAAAATGTGTTGCACCAGGGCGGAGTATGTAACAACTATAATTTTTTTATTACAAGTAGTAAATAAATGATAATATACATGTTCAACCAATCTATTTATCTGAATTATTCATGAGATCCAAGAGAAATGTGATGTTGAGACACATTCGACATAAGAGTGCAAAGGGTTAATGTGAGGTATAGAGAAACCTCTACTTGGTAAGTTGGTGAATGTTCAGATTTATAAGTGTCAATATTTGGAAGTTCAGAAATGTTGAATTATTGGAATTTCAGCATTAGAGAAGTTTGGAAATTTGGAATACTGAAAATTTGGAAGTTTGTGAATTTAGCAACTTGGATATATTGGGAATTTTAATAGTTGAAGATATGAAAAAGTTGAATTTCGGTGGTTGAGGATTTGAAAACTTAAATGATTAGAGATATGAGAATTTGGTGAATTGAGGATTTAGAAATTTGGAAATTAAAGAGTTTAGAAGTGTAGGAATTTGAAGGTTTTGAAATATGTAAATTTAGGAATTTGGAATTTTGAATGTTGGAGAATTTGGAAATTTGAAGATCTGGGAATTTTGGAATTTGTAAAATTGAGCATTTGAGACTCTGGGATTTGGGGATTTATAAAATTAGATATTTGGAATTTTGGGAATTTAGGAATTTGAGAATTTGGAGGTTTGGAAAATTTGTAAAATGGGAAATTTAAGGATTGAGGAATTTGGTAATTTGTGAATTTGTGAAATCATAATTTGAGAATCTGGGGGCTAGAGAATTTGTAAAATTGGAAATTTAGAAATTTGAGAATTTGGGGTTTGGGAATTTGTGAAATTAGAAATTTGGAATTTTTTAAATTTAGGAATTCAGGAGTTGGGAAATTTAGAAATTTAGGAATTTGTGAAATTGTAATTTGAGAATCTGGAGGCTAGGGAATTTGTAAAATTGGAAATTTGGAATTTTGGGAATTTAGGAATTTAGGAATTTGGGAATTTGAGAATTTGAAAATTTGGGAATTTGTGAAATTATAATTTGAGATTCTGGCGGCTAGGGAATTTGTAAAATTTGAAATTTGGAATTTTGGGAATTTGGAAATTAGAGAATTTAGAAATTTCAGAGTTTGAGAATTTGGAAATTTAGGAACTTGAAAATTTAGAGATTTTTAACTTGCATAATTTGAAAATTGGAAACCTAAGGATTTAAAGATTTGGATTTAAAGATTTGGATATTTGGAAATTACAGAAATCTATAGTTTGTGAACACAGAAAATTAAGAAATTTGAAACTTTAGTTTACATAATAAATTTTTCAAAATTGAAAACAAAAAGTGGGTTGTTTCGCTCCCTACAATTGTCCTCATTCAAAAGAAGCCTACAATGAACAGGGTTGTACATATACCGCTACTTGCTACGTTGTTTTGTCTTCATTTAATGTCGCTGCTTGAAAACTCTTATTTGTACACAGTAAAAAGAAAACATACATATATCGTGAATTTTCCTAGAACTGTACTACCTGCTGTGCTAATCAACCGGTTTGTGTTCTTCACTTGGGTCAGCGTACGAGATTCATTGAACTCTACGTACAAGTTCAAATGGAAACTGCAGTGGCTAGAAATAGTAAAATTTGACGGAGCTATCTATTGGTTGCAATCTTGATCCTTTTTTAAAATTATACTATTCTACTGTAGGATCCACAAAAGGTATAGCAGGTAGACTTATACTATTTTGGGTGTATTAAATTTTGTATAAAGCCCAATTACTTAAAACATTTTTGGATCTTCAAAAATATCTCATTCAAAAAACGAACTGTAACATAAAATTTTGTTTTTCGAAATGACATTTTGGAATTTTTGAATTTTAAGACTTTTACATTAAAATTTTGGGATTTTAGATCTTGTAATATTGAAACTTGGTAGTTGAAAAATTTTTGAATAATTAAAAACTGTATATCTGTTCGAAATAATCAATATCTATTTTGTATTCGATAACCGTCATCACCATATGAAGGTGAAGGATAGATTCTTTTTGGTGAAACTTGATGGTCCGTCAAATACGTAATGTCTGTCGAAACAATACGAATTGAATGATAAAACTGTTCTATTTTTTATTCTATCCTAATTAAACTTTTACCTATCCTAATTAAACCGTTTGTTAGATTTTTCTAATTAAAATAAGGCCAAACACGATATATTTTAGATCAAATTTATATACATTTATTTAACAGGTAGTTTTCACAAATATATACGGTTTCAAAATAAGTTTTATTTAGTAATAAAAAATGGTTGTATACATATATCTTTGATTACACTGTTCAACACATATTTGGATCCTTAGGCGTTTTTTGTACATGTATCTGCTTGCACTCGTAACTGCAAACTGTATTCTTCTCTTAGCTCTGTATAGTGATCGAGTAGTTTTTCCTAGGAAAAGTATCAAAGAAAACGGTTCAATTCTGTTTTCAATTTAGAAATGGGTGAAATGTACGAAATAGCAGTGGTACTCATATTCTGAACACCGACAGCTTCTACCGCTCTATTATAACTGGCAGCACTGTCGCTGCAATAATTCTGCAATTACTATAGCGGGTAAAAATTAAAGTGACACAGTACTTCCCCTGCTTATTATGTAAAAATGTAAAGGAATACCTCTACACCTGAAAGTTAGACTAATCCAAGTCCATTTTTGATAACAAAATTATCTACACATTTCTTACATAAAATTTTATTACATAATAAAAAGAATACAATTGGACTTTGGTAAGTTTAATTTTCAGATACAGAGTTAACGCTATGTGACACAGTATAATTGTTTAAAATATTGTAAGATTATTATTCTATAAAGTAAGTTAGAGTAATAACAATAGTAATAGTGCTAGTAGAATTAATCCCTCAAATAAGCACCCCAAATCAGTTGCCCAATGAGTATTTTTGTGCCCATACGTCTCAAGTTTAAAGTTATTCATGCGGTGATGTTAACGTTACTGTTTTACCAGTTTGTTTACCAAGGATTAATAAATAAATTTTGTACTCTTTCTGTGTGTATGCATATATATTTCTTGTATAATACAAAAACACAAGAAACAGTAAAATATACTCTATTTTGGTGCATTTATCCATTTGTTAATACACATATGTCTCAATGAAATTGTAGAAGCCAACTGCAGATTTGTTGTATGTAATAAAAAAATTAAAAATTTTTGCTGCTGTCTGGTCTGTGAAAATACAAGGGAGCGCAAGAGAGGCTAGTGTTAAATATTCAGACATTTGTATCTTGAAAATTAAATTACAAATTACAATATAGTAACAGACTGGACAATTGCAGTTTCTATACAATCTTCTTGAGACACCCTATATTTAAAGCTGCCAACATCTTCAGGTACAAAGCTTACAATTATATATTAGAGCCGTTACATTACAAATTTTATTTGTAATGTTTACTAAACATGTCATTCAATAAAAGCAACATTACATACATATATTACTGATACTGTGTAAAATGTGGTAATAATATTTGCGTTAATAAAATTTTATTAGTTATACTATGTACTTGCAACCCTTTATTCTACCACTAAATTAGCAGTAAACTACTAAATAGTAGTTTTAAACCATTATAATTTACACTTTATCAGTAATATATATACGTACAATATGTTCGGTTTAAATGTATACGCACTATTATTTCTTTAGTTATTAAAATATAAACAAACTCTTTAGTTATTAACAAACTATATAAAATATTAACACACTCTCTTTATTTGAGAGAAATATAATAAAAGATCTCAACTTCTTTTTTAATTATTGTTTACAAATATATTAATATCAATGTAATTTTTTAAGTGGAATTATATATTTCCTTTAGTGCCATTTTGCTACGCATTTCAACGATATGTATAGTGAGTATATTTGAACAACGATTTATGCTGTTATTTGTATAAATCTTAGGAAGGAATGCCAAGTTCGATGTGTCATTCATTCATATTTATTGGCTCGGTTACAGCCCAAATTCCTAGAAGCATATGAATATAACTTCTTGTAACAATTTACTAATACTTTCTTGTTTTTATCGGAAATAGCTGACGTGTTAAACACTATAGAGTATTCAGAGATAATATCATTTGTTATGAAAGAGAACCATCAAGTGAACTAGCTTTTATATGAAACATTTTTTCTCATTTTCAAAAATTATACCACAGTAGTATATATAGTGTATACCCTTAAACCGAACATATTGAATACATTAATTGTTTAGTATGCAATTGGAACTGTTTTTGTTAAGCTTTCCGACTCTGTTTAACAAAATATTTTTTAATAAAAATACAATTAACTGCCTTTTATGTCTTTAACAGCATCAAAAATATGTATATATTTGTATTAGATCAGTTAAATTTATAGCATAAATTAATTAGAGAGCATAAGGCTATTGTATATATTTTAACATGTATTTATATCCTAATTTACGTTAATCATCCAGGCCCAGGCCTTTTGAGATTTCATCTGCAGATAACTTTTGTCCTGGAGTGGAAGAGCTATCATGTGGAGGAGTCGGTACAGATGGCGAAGGAGCTGGTACATAGGTCTGCGGAGGCGTCGCACGATTATCCTTCTGCAAAAATATAAATAATTATGATTTCGATTTATGAAATTTGCATATTTATAAATTTTAAAGTACTTTACGCTTACCTCTTTGCCATGCTTGCCAAAACTGTCGAAAGCAGAACTAAGCAGGGAAGAACCAATCGCTGAGCCTATTCCTGATAAAAGATCTGAACTGGAATTCGATTGAGGGTTAGTGTAACCACCAGAAGGTTGATAATTTCCATAATTTCCTGAAGGTTGATAGGATGGCTGTTGATTTCCACCACCTCCCAAAACACCACCAAGAATGGATCCTATGGCTCCCTTTAAGGGATCAGTTGGTTGACTCGGTGGTTGCGCTGGTGCTCTACTATCTCCACCACCACCTTATTCAATTTAGTTACAAAAGAGTTCATGTTATATCTAAATAATAAATATAGATCAGAAAAGAGTAAATTGCAATATTTTTTTATTAACATTAATGAAATGAATTTCTCAGTATAATATTATATTATTTTATCATATATATTAATATTTTGTCTATTGAAGAAAAACTTATTCCCTATTTTAATCAAATTTATTTGATAAATAATATAAATATATTTCATACCTAATGCTCCAAGAATAGAACCTAAGACGCCACCAGACGATTCTTGGGGGGGATATCCTTGTTGTGCGTGTGTATTACTTTGTAATGCATTAGTCATTAAACTACTTGCTAAAGCTGCCCCAAGAGATCCAAGATTTCCTAAACCACTTCCTTCATTTTCTGCATTTAATTTAGAAGCATCTGATTTTTCATGATCCTTTTCACCTTCATCTTTCTTTTTCTAAAAATTATAATGAATTTAATGTATTTAATATAATACTAATAGATTTTTAAAAGTAAGAATGTAATATAATATATGCTTAATTATTGAAATTAAGTACATTCATAGCATGTGCAGCAGCTGCTATGCCTCCTGCTGCAACTAATCCTCCTATTGCTAGACCGACTTTATCCAAACAACCACTAAATGCATCCGCTTCTTCAGGCTTTTCATATCCAGGCTGATAGCCATAACTTTGAGGAGGGTTATAACCAGGACCTCCAAATGTAGTAGGGGGAGGTCCATAACCAGCTGGAGGTGGTGGACCATATCCACCTGGTGGCATTTGTGGACCTAATGTTGGATACAATCCACCTGCTCCTGCAATTATTTCACATTTATTATAAATTATTTGATACTTATAATGAAACTATTCATTAATATTGCTTGCAATACCAATTATAGTGAATTATGTCATATAATTACGTTATTTTTAAAAATAAAATGAAATATTAAGTATTTGATTACCTGGAGGCCCAACATTAACAGGAGGCACATCTGGCGGAACCATTGCATTAGGAGAAGGCGGAGGACCAAGAGTAACATTCTCATATGCAATAGAATTTACTTCTACATCACCATCAATAACCAAATGTGTAACTTTTTGGTATGGTAATCGATGATTAAATTCTGTAAAGTGTCTGCCATTTATAGCAATTTTATAACATGTATGATCACATAAAATAAATATTTCAAATTCTTGTCCAGGTTGAATCCACATTGGGCCTTCATTTTCCTCTGGTCCCCAAGCCATTGAACTAATATGATTTCTAGTTATAAATCCCTCTGGGAAACGTGGTGAAATATGGATAGCTATATCGTCTCTTGGATTTAACGTAGGTCCTAACTGATAGTTAACGGCAAACCTTACAGCATCCGCAGGAACTTTTCCTTGGACTTTTACCATTTTACCAGGTACTAGACCACCCTCCACCGCACCCACATAAGGAATTTGCTATTAAAATACAAAGGTTTAATTATATAGTATAACTGTACCGTAATTGTTTTTAAATGCTAGTTGAAATATAATTACAGCATGAATTTCATAACTGTCAAATACATTTGATTTTTTTAATTTGTTACTATTACAAAAATTAATTAAAAACATCGAAAGTATTACATTCAATAAACTAAATTTTGTAGTATACAATTAAAATTGCACCGCAAATACTGGATTTATTTTGGGTTAATGATAAATTTAAATAAAATTTAAAAAGAAGAGTAGTACTTACGGGATTTAAAACAGGGTCAGACATTTTTCACGTTTTATTATAAATATAAACAATAATCTTCAGTAAGTAAGAAATGCGTGTAGACTTTAAACACCCAGTGCCTTTCCTACTTCTCTTAAAACACTTCTATTTAAAGTGCTGACGTTTCTAGCTTAAACTGTGCAATGCGGCACAAACTATACGTAACGGGTTTGAACAAGTGACGATTTCTTTTGCGCATGCATTTTCAAATTCCTCAGCTACTGCTGCAATGCTGTAGAATGTAGAATTTCAAGGTATGTGGCACTGGCGCGCATTTAAACTTAATTCTATTTCAGTAATGAAATTAAAGCGAAAATATTGAATAACTAAATAATTATTCGTACACTTATTCGAATATATATTCGTAAAATGGCCTGATTGAAATTATCGTTTAAAGGTTGCACAATTAATCAAGAGAACAGTTATGAATCAGTTATGATCCATAACAGCATGTAAGTACGTTTATCGCCTACATTCATTTTGATTCATGCATTGTTTAACACTATAGGAAATTAAATAAATTGCTTGCATGTAATGGAGATTGCAGAGGATGTGTATAAATATTTCAGTATTTTTGATAAATAAAACCTTCGATATTGGTTATGGGTCAAGTGATCAATACATCATGATTTATATTCGAATTTGGTTTGTAATGGTCGGACATTATTAATAATTACTTCAGCACACATTATCTTATTAAATTCATATGCACATTTGTCAACAATTCCTATATTATTATTTAATTGTTATTTTACAAGTTTTAAGTTTGTCGAAATAAATAAAGAGGTAATTTAACATATAAAGAAGTTAATTTTTATAATTTTAAGTTTTCTTTTATTACGAACAGATAACAGTCAGTTTTATTACCAATTGCAAGCAGATACACTGTAACTACAAATGGTACGTTTTACGCGATTATTTTAAGATCCACATACAGGATGTGTCATTATAGAAAGTACATAGAGCATGTAAGGGCTAGGCACTGTCACACCCATAATAAATAAAATACAAACGAAAAGACAGAACCAGATTACATTTATACGTTTATATCTTTACTACGTTTAATTTTTAGTTAAATAATTTATCTATCCAAAACTTTACATGGTTAATTTATATAAAATTCCATAGTTATGTGCACTTAATCAATATAGTACAGAAAAGATGATACATATGTACAATATGTTACTCGATAGAAATAACGACTTTGATCGATATTTTCAATTTATTCTCAGTGGTATTTTGCACGACATGTTTATTAGTACATATATTTGCAGTAGATAATGGACATGTAAAACAGAACAGGTGTTTACAAGTATAGTACACAAAAGATATGCGGGTAATTAGTGTTTGGTAAATGTACAAATATCAGAGCGATTACACATACTTATGTATTTACGTATAAAATGTAATAGTATAGTGTATACTCTTTGTTACGATATAGTGAGGTCCCAAAATTCTTCAGAAGTAAAAATATGTGAAATCTGAAATAGAGGAGAGAAGGTTTTGAAATTTTAGCCAAATGAGTAAACAGTAGTATAGTAGTATAATGAAATAATAAAATAGTAATTTAGTTGTAAAAATTAAAGAGAAAGAGTGAAACATTATAGTGGAAGAATAAAATAGTAGAGTAGTGAAGAAGTGAAGTAATGAAATAGGATAGCAAAATAGTTGTATAAAAGAATTGAATAGTATAATAAAGAACAAATATTGTAAAATAGTAAAACAGTAAAATAAAAAAACAAAATTAAATTAAAAACAAGGAGGCAAAATAATAACAAGATTTTTTTAATAAAAGAAAAGCTGTTACTTTTATTATTACTAACGAATTTAATGTATAAATAAATGAAGCTAGTTACGAAATGTTAGTGTTTAAAATAAAGTAACAATGAACTAACTGCTGCTTCAAATTGAAGCAACCACAGATAAAAAATCTGAAATCAGCTTTCCAAGAAAGTTTAGACAGATATAGTACCGAAATAATAGAATGATTCGCCGACGAGATCAATAAGTAACGCAAACCAACCCTTCGCTTCGCAAGGCATTCAATGCCTCCTTATACACGGCCGTTCACAACGGCTTTATATGTTCATACACACGTACGCTTGTCTTGTTCTTATAAATCTAGGCCGTAATAGTGATTGTATATACAATTTAACCCTTTATCTTACTATATCGACTTACAATCGTGACGTAATTTACGTTTTGCGCTAAACATGAATATTTGCACTTCACACAAACTAATTTGTAATACAGATGTAAACATTGTTAAATATTACTAAATATATTATTAAATATCACATTAAATATCGCTAAAGACATTATTAAATATCTCTTTTGCAATCGTATGTAGTAAACTTTTATTAAATTGCCGATTCCCTTTTTACGTTTCAATTAATTTTTGTCTTGTAACTATAAAAGCATAACTGCTAATTTTTTTTTATTTCTCAAACATTTTCACTGATATAAAAATTGATGAATAAGTTATTAACTTAACCATCAGTTAAGCATTGCAATAAAAGTATACGGAGTTGTTAAATAAAATTTAAAAGAATAATACAGTGTTTTAATAAAATCTATGCACGCATATCTTATCGTCATATAATTTAATAAATAGAATAAACAAAGGTCATATTATGTTGCATAAACGTTTAAAGTGATTATATTGATTATCTTAAAATTACAGAAAAAGTCGCACCTCACAATACAGACAATAATGTCTTGGAATTATAATAAATTGGTACAGGTATTAATATCTAATTTCGAATTATAGTTTTATACAAGTTGCATGTTCCTACATGATTATACTAGTGTATGGTGACACAGTAATAAACTATTAGATATTTAATTATTAATTATTACATTTAATCATTTAACTGTTTATTTCGTATTTAGAAGCACAAGCAATATAGCAATAAACGCAAATAGTTGTACTATACTTTAAATGTACTTTCAATATAATATAAATAACAAATTTGCTTCAATAATTTTATCGTTTAATTTACTTATCTAATACGATTGTTTTGCAGGTGTTGATTAATTGTAATCTACACCTGTAAAATATCTACTAGAATTTTTCGACAGAAACTAAACAATCTAAAATGCCTAAAAGCATTTTTCCAAATCAGAAAAATCTAAAGAAATGAAAATAGTATCAAGAAATTGAATTACAAGCGTCCCAGCATCTATTCAGGGTTAAAGAACAAAGACTTCAAGATTTTCAAAGATCCCGAAAACTTTCTCACAGGTTTCAGATTTGCAAAGACGATGGAACAAAGATGATAATTTTAATCGATTTGTTTGTACGTTTCCAGCAACGAAAAGAAGGTAACAATAGATAGAATACAACGGTTTATAGTAGTGACGAGTGTAGTAAGAGTAGTATGGTGGTGGTGGTGCCTAATATGTACTCTTTTCAGCCCCCGGCCGACAGTTCAACGCGACCCGTAGTCTTCAACGGTTGCTCGTACAATTCGAATCCGACGTACCTTTATAACGCCGTATTTTTATACTTTTCACTTTCCATCCATCGCGTTCAGTCGATCACTGAATTTAATATTTAATCGACGATCTTCTGTGTATCCAACGAGATGATTATTTAATAAGTTTGATGTTGATTGCTTTGTGCTAGCATCTCACTATGACGTTTTGGGGATTATGAGAGCTTGCCATCAAAACAAATGGATATTTCGTCCAGGATTATCTGAGGAAAATATAATGGTAAGAATCTAGCAAAAATCATAGAAGTAAAAATTTATATTTTATAATTATGAAACTGAAATAAATCTAGTCTTATAAATTTACTATCTAGTCTTATAAATATAACTTAACTATAAAATGAGAAACTTATAAAAGTCCATCACACTTTTAAATGTTTGGTAAACACGAAATATAAATAATATTAGATACGAAATCTGACTAACGTTACTAAAGAAGCGTGTAAAAATTACACAACTAAAGCTTCGTAAACACGCTTTGGAGGGACCGATACGATAATTTTTTTTTTCTACTGAAAAGAAGGAAATGATAATTTAACGAGATCAGAGGTTAATGTAGATAAAGATATTTTACTGTGTATTCCTCAGAATATTTTTGTTCATTCTTGTTTTTTAAATTCGATCGGTAGAGAATGGTCTCGATTGGTGGAAAATGGAGCGCGAAACGCGTGTTTTCGCTGGATAGGAAGTACAATGAGAATTTGAGTTTATATTCCACATTTTGCTCAAACATTGTTCTATTCGAACGTTCATTGTTCTATTAGAAAATTGTAAGCATTAAGCACAAAGGAAATTTATTTATAGACACCGTTTCTCTACTTCATTGTTAAGTATCGTAGCGAAGAGTTAGCGTCTAAAGTTGCAATTTTATGTTGCATCTAAATTTCATTTCTTGTAACAAAAGTTCGACAAGATTATACGGATGCTGCTTTTATATCCAACCTTGGTTTACTCCAATTTTTATGTATTTCTTACTCCATATCTTCCTTTTTTCTGAACTTCCCAGAAAACGTCTACTGTCGTGACGTAATTCCTCAAGTAGATAAACCGTGTCCGCTTTCTGTCATATTGTATCTAATAACTTAATTAACTTCGTGCTCGCTATCAATCTTGAACACTTTATGGTCATTTTTAATTTGCCTTCGCTGTTCCTTGAATACTGCGCAAGAAAAGTCAAACATCGCCGACTAAACGAAGGTGTAACACAAGAAGAAGAAAAACTCGACACAGCTCTCTTTTTGCGTGCCGAGCCCTTAATTGAACGTAATTAGCGATCGTTTGTCTTTATCATTAGGTCATGTCTTACAATGGATGTAACTTCTCCAGCTTATTCCGTATTTCTGCGTTATTTCACCATTTCGCTTTTATCGGAACACTTCACGCATCGAACTGTAATTTTGCAGAATATGTCGGATTTTTATTCATTTATTTTAATATTAATCATTGGGAAAGCTATTTGAAATGCTATTTTTAATATTTAAAGTATTTGAATGCGGTTATAGGAAATTTTTATTTATAAAAAAACGAAAGAGTTATAGGACAAATTTTTATTTATAAAACATTGTAAATATAAAATGAAGTTAAAATGAAGTTATGTAGATATACATATTATGTACATATAAAATGAAGTTATGAATAAAATACTGTGTGAAATACATTATTTTAATAGTTATTTTTAATGTTAGTTTTGATAGTTGAAGAAGTACTGTACATAATTTTAATTTTAAAAGTTATGAAGAACTATATGTATGCAATTAAATAGTAACTTCTTTAACAAATAAATTTTATAAATTTTTATGAAGTTGATATACAGGATCGTTTAGGAAAAATTATACATTTTGGTATGACTGCATACATTTTGGTATGAAATTAAGAAATATGAGATTTAAGTATGATTGTTTAGTAGTAAAAAATCTTTTAGAAGTTGATTATTTTTATTTTTGTGCTATCAAAGCTTAAACAGTTGCTAAAATATGTGAGTTAGGCGTTCCACCATAATAATCAGGACAAAATGGGGGGAGGCCCCACATGTCAAGGGGCCCCATTCTAAACCTTATAATATATGGTCCGCAATACAGAGGGTATTCCAAAAATCGTGATATAAACGACCAGCTGGCGATTCCACGTGCGAAAGTAAGTCGGAAAAGAAAGAAGTCTTTTCATATTCGATTTCTTGTCTGAAAAAGTTTACTTCGAATACTCTTCACTATGTTTGCAAGAAATTTTATTTCGAGAAGAAAAATTATTTTTGCATATCTTTAATTATCATTAATTTGATAATTATTGAATACTAGAAAGTAATGAATGCATATAGTAAAATAAGTAATTGATATTATAATAGTAAATGTTGAAATATATTATAAATTATTATTTTTCATATTGTCAATTAATCTGTGATACGATGAATTTTGTTATTAAAATAAACAATGACTAATAACAATAATTTACAATAATAATAATTGTTCTTAATAACCATTTGTTGAATTAACCTTCTTCATTACCAGAAACAAACTTTTTCATAAATATTTTCAAAAATGAGTAAATTCTTCTTCTTCTTCTTCTTCACAAGTGTTTTACATTATTTGATCAATCTTGCAAATTCCAAAAATGTATTTCTGAAACTAAAAAGATTTTAAATAGAGAAAAATCTACTATTCTCATGAACATTTTCAAAACATTAAAATATTCCATAAATAATTTATACGCCCCATAATAAAAATAAGTAATATTTGCGAAAAGAAAAAAGGACAGTAAACGTTTTTAAAATGTTAAAAAAATTTTTATGAACAGTTTATAGGTCGCGCAATAAAAGTGAACACAGAAAGAAATTTTTCTGCAGTGAACAAAAAAAGCCGGGGTTAAACTGGGAAATCTGCAAAAAATGAAATCGATGAGTGCTACTCAGAATCTCGAATAGCAATACAAAACACATAAATTTAGACGGGTAAATTATTCTCAAGGTACAACGAATTACGTGAACGATATCAAAAGCTTTGCTAATAAAGGCAACCATATGTTTTATGTGCAGCCACGCGATATTAGAAGCATCGATCTAACTTGAATAACAGATGCAAAGATAAGGCACAATGGCGTGATTTACCTTGAACTTCAGTTGTACCTTTGTTTTATCACACGTAAAGTGCACTTCAAACACGTGTAAACAAATATACATTCTAACTAATAATTATTAAAGAGGGTATAATAGCTTCTATATTATAATTTTGATATAATTATTTTGTTCTAGCTGCACTATTTTTTAAAAATTAGTTGAGGAAATATTTCTGTAATAATAGTTTCATTATAATAGTTCTATTATATTTTAATTAATTATTAAATTATTTTTAATAATTAATTAAAATATAATAGTTAAGTAAAATAGTTAAGTAGTATATTTTAATAGTTAATTAAAATATAATAGTTTAATAATATTTTAATAGTTAACTAAAATATAATACAGTAATCTGAATAATTCAGTTCTTGTAAATTTTACAAAAAATGATCGAACAATAAATAAATAAAAAATTCAAAATCATAATTTGATTAAAGGTATCGCGAATAAACTGCGATCAAATAGTTCAAATAAGCGGAAAAAATGAATCAGCGACCAGGTGTTCATGAAAACGGCTCAAAATGACACCTTCGTAACAGTTCTATCGAGCATAAAGGGTTCTTTTCAGAGCTCACCTTGGATGACGATGGAACGACGTTTGTTATCGTTCGTAATAGTATCTGCTGTTCCCTCAGTATTCTTATCGTGTAATTTTGCGCATACTTCCGGTTGCGACAATCATGCATACACATGAAATACCTGGATCATAGGAAAAGGTATAAAAATTCTCAACGATGATGTGCGATTACACCTTCAAACGCACTGACAAGTTAAAACTGACAATTAATTCTAGCTGCTATTTGATTTTTATTTGTTTTATTTGTTATGTTATATTATTGTATACATTTCATTATAGTATTACATACGTGACAAACATGACTTTTCATGTGTGATATTATTACAAACATGATTTTTGTTCATGTGTGATATTATTACAGACAGGACTTTTGTTCATGTGTGATATTATTACAAACATGACTTTTGTTCATGTATGATATTAATAAAAACATGACTTTGGTTCATGTGTGATATTATTACAAACATGATTTTTGTTCATATATGATATTATTACAAACATAACTTTTGTTTTTGTTATATAATAATTAATATAAATATTAACTATCACTAGAATGTTTTATTGTAACTTCAATGCTCTTATAATTACAAATTCTAGTTTATATTTGATTTTTGATATAATTTAGTTTAATTATAAATTGTAATATTACTGTAATGTTCATGTTACTAGGAACATTAGTTTGTTCATGTGTTATATCACTTAAAAAATTAAAATTTAAACAAGGTATTATAAATATATAAAAAATATATTAATATGTTTAAACAAAATTATTATTATTTATTTTTGAACACTCCAAGCTTCAGGTCTTCAAAAATATTATAATTCTTTATTTATGCTCATCTGCAAGTATTACTTAAATTATAGGTAGATTATCAAGGTGTAATTATGAAATTATTTTTAACCTACATTATTGTTATTTTTAACCCAAATTGTAGGTAATTATATTTATCAAACAAGTTTAACATAATTTGCTTAATTTAAAAAAATTGTTGGAAAATTTGTACAGATTGTACCTTCTCTCGAAATATTATGAACAATGTTGTATGCCGTTTTATACATAAATAAAAATTGTATAAATATATATCAAATACCTATTATATTTACTGAAATTAATTTTCCTTAGTCTAAGATGATTTTTGAACAATATAATAAATATACTTGGCCAGAAATTTTTGACAATTTATGTACTTTATTACTGTATCCAACGTCTTTACCGACTTACGTCCGCCATTTTGAAACTAATAAGTACACAAGTCCGAAATGTAACTTTACTTTATTTTAAAGATCTGTTTAATTTATTGTTCTAACTAGAATGTACCTGAAGGTAACACGGTATCAATCACGTCCAAAGATGTCGGAGAAGAGGCCCTAGCATGAAAAATATCGGTATAATTAGAATTTTGATACTTATTTTGACCCTCGGTGATCTCCAGTCGGTCACAGTAGTAAATCATCATCCGGACGAAGAGTATTATGTGGAACATGAGGTCCTCTACGAAGAAGCAATCGCCGAAGCGAAGAAGATGGAAATTTATCCAGGTACCTATGTTTATTTGGATATTTCGCGCTTGTTACTAGAAGCGCTATATCGAGCCTCTTGTGCAACTTCATTCCGTGTCTATAAAACATTTTTACGTAGCGCGGAAATCTATTTAACTTTCCTCCAAAAATAACCGCGCCTTTGATCCGTTTAAACGGATACATACTTCGGTAACATCCTGGCTCCAGTGAATTAGCTTCATGAACTTACGTTATCGGTTCTTCACAGTGGATATTTACACAAAACGAACGTAAATAATTACATAACTGTAGTTCAAATTTCTGAATCTGTTCTTTGCTATTTTAAAACTTGATGGTGAAAAGGGTTATAAATTGTATCTTGTTCAAACAATGGTGATTGTTTCTTCAAATAATGTTGTTCAAATATTGGTGATTGTTTGAAGTGACACACACATGATTTGAAATTATAAGGGAGAAAATGTGTAGCATATTAATATACATAATTATATTTTTTAATAAAAAATTTGTTAAATTTGAAGCTTAATAATGTACAAAAATTACCTAAAAATTGTATGCTATTAATAACTCAAAAATTAGTTAAATAATAAATCTTGTTAATATATAAAAAAGAACTAAAAATTTAATGCTATTAATTGATAACAAATTAGTTAAAAATTAAACTTTATTAATATGCAAAAATAACCTAAAAATTGAAGACTATTAATTTATAAAAAACTAGTTAAAAATTAAACCTCATTAACATATAAAAATTAATCAAAAATCGAAAACTTCGGTTCGAACATTTCCTACTAAAAAATGAGTTAAAAATAAAAAATTAGCTAAAAATCGAAAGCTATTCATTAATAAAAAATTAATTAAAATTGAAAGCTTTCATTAATAACAAATTAGTCAAAAATCGAAAGCCATCGATTAATAAAAATTAGTCAAAAATCGAAAGCCATCGATCAATAAAAATGAGTTAAAAACCGGAAGTAAGTAATTAATCAAAAAAGTAATTGAAAATCAAAAACGATTTGAAGTAAATTGAAGAACAATGCTGGTATCGTGCACATTCGTGACACGATTTTAAAACACTTGCGTAAAACCTCAGAATATTAATTAACATGAATCATACGTGTACTCCGTTTCGACTTAATGCGGTACATTCTAATAACACTGTAAGTCGAAGGTAATGGAAACACACCCATTAGTTTAAATAAGCACCTTTAAATAAATAGTAGGTACCTACTTACAGAATAGTTCAGTAATAAGGTCGCTAGTTCGATGCTTTTTAATTCGCTGGAATTATAGATTCTGAGTCATCTTATTTGTCATTATTTATTGCGCAATATGGAATTAATCATTAAGTGAAATCAATTTATGCTAAGGACATTGATTTATAATAAATCACACTTTCTTAAATCTTAAAATTTCAAAAGGTATTTAAGTTCATAAATTCTGAATTCTTAAAGTTTTGATGTTAAATAATTTCAAATTTCCAAGTACTACAATTAAATCTATAGCCTCAAATCTAAAATTTCTAAGCTCTCAAACTTGCAAATTCTTGAACTTTCAAAATTCAAATGTTGTGGAGTTCCAAAAGTCTCAGAGTCTCACATTGCAGAATTCTTATATTTCTAAATATTTGAAATTAAAAAATTCCTATTTAGTAAAGTCAGAAAACTCCCAAATTTTTAAATTCTTAAATTCTCAAACTTGCACGTTCTTAAAATTCAAAAATTTCAATGTATTAAAGTCTAAAAACTCTCAAATTCTCAAATCTCCAAATTTGAAAATTTTTTACATTTAGAAATTCCAATGTATCAAAGTCTCAAAAGTCCCAAATTCTTCAAGTCCCATAATTCCAAAGTCTTAAACTCTCAAACTCTTAAGTTCCTATATTTCAAAATTCTTAACATTCAGAAATTCCAATGTGTCAAAGTCACAAAAGTTCCAAATTCTCAAATTTTCAATTTCTTCAAGTTCCTAAATTCCAAAGTTCCAAATTCTCAAACTCTTAAATTTCAAATTTTGCAAATTTTCCAAGTTCCAAAATTCCGATGTTCTGAAATTTCAAATTTCCAAACCTCAAATACCCAAAATTCGAAAATCTTGAAATACCAAAGTAGCAAAACACCAAAATTCCAAGATCTCAAATCTTCAAAGTTCAAAACTTCGGCATTTCAGAAATGCCGTTCAAGCTTCAATATTCCAAAATCTCCTTTTAAAAAATAAAATTGTACTAAAAATTTCCTGTTTTCAATTTTGATAATTCATAAAGCACCAAAGTTTCTTAAATCTTACATAGATCATTCAACCCTGCACTCCATTCTTTGGCTATAACTAAATTATTTCAAACTAACCACTTTCATCCACTTAATTGTTATTACTCAAAGAAATAACTAACATACAGTTAAATATATTTACATACATGAATAAATATAATGTATAATAACATACGGTTAACATACATAATAACAAAATTATAATATTCTCTTAAATTCTGCAGGTCCAATTCCAGGATGCAAACCTTGTACGGATTCAGAGATGACCTACTGTAAAGATGGGAGCGTCATAAGTGATCATTGTTGCTGCGACGGCAGTTCTAATAGTAAGTGTCACAATCAGCATAAAAAACGTATCGCATTTCCAAGTCTAAAGTTTTTAAATTCTTTTTTAACGAATGTTCTTCTGTTTAGAAAAAAGAAATTGGTATATACACATTTATAGAAAAAAAGGCACGCTTCATTGATTTCTTTAACCTTCATACACACTACCAAGGTTAACGTTCAGGATAATTTCACTTAATAATCACTGCTCGCTTTTATGTGGTTTTCAATATACAGATTGTCTTATTTAATCTTTCTCTGAATATTGTTTTTCAAGTATGAAAATACAAAAACACTTTCATATGTAATTTTACTGATGTTAAATATTGGAATATCGGATTAATGAATTAATGTTAATATTAAATATCGACATATTTAATAAATTAATATTGATAGTAAATATTGTAAATAGCAAATATAATTACTTACTTAATTATGTTGATATTTACTATTAATTAAATATTAAATTGATTGATATTATTGATATTAAATATCTGATGAATGTTGAGTACTTAATACTAGGAAAATTAAGTATGAAAAGTTCTTTACGTTTTTATAGTTAAAAAGGCTAATTGAGAAACGTAGAAAAATAGAATATCTTGGGTGTTTATTTTATATCGCAAAATATTATAACAAAACAAATATTACCTTGCAAAATATTATAATAAAACAAAAAATCACCTTGTAAAATATTATAACAAAACAAAAATTACCTTGCAAAATATTATAATAAAACAAAAATTACCTTGCAAAATATTATAACAAAACAAAAATTACCTTGCAAAATATTATAATAAAACAAAAATTACCTTGCAAAATATTATAACAAAACAAAATATTACCTTGAAAAATATTATAATAAAACAAAATATTATCTCGCAATATTTAACGAATGTAACTAATAAAAAATAAGGCTATTTAACGAATTAAACTTGCGAACAAAACATTTCAATCTAGAGTGGTTTGGTATAAGAGAAACCACCATATGATGCAAACTTACTTTGAAGGTCGAGTGGTAGGGGGATTCAATTTAATTTTTGTAAATGCAACCACATGTTCTTTTTTATGCAAGTTCGTTCTCTGGAACATACGAGAAAGTAACTTATGCCATATGTAATATAACGTATCAAAAGATTTCATACTTATTTTTTTCTCTGTTACTTAACTGTTAATTGATAGAATCTTTAGAGTTCTCGAAATTAAATTTACTCGATAATAAATTATTATAATAAATAATAAATACTTTATTCAGAAAATTGTTTGCTGAAAATTGTTCATTTTTTAATACAAGCACTTTGATTAAAATAAAATAAAATTTTATATAATATGAAAATCAAATTGATAATATAATTTGTTACTTATTCAAAGCTAAAAAATATGTGAAACATAAAGAGTTAACATAACTCAAATTTATAAATGATATCAATATCTCAGAAAATAAACTTAATAAAAAATTTGACCTTGACGTATATGAAGATTAAAAAAATCGATGAAGCAGATCTTTTTCGTATAAATATCGAAATATTTTTAACAAATTTAATAGATTCAGATTGAAATAGGCATGTTTGCTTTCTTACTAATCTCCCCGAATTCCGCTCCGTGTTCCACTTGTATCTGGCATATGTAACTTTTGCTCTTGGTTTATTTACGTTAGAAATCGTCTGAAAACAGCGATCGCGTGTAAGTAGACAATTCGTGCGTGAAAAATACACGAACATTGGCGAAATGCAATTGTGTAACGTTTCATGGAAACTTCGTGCCACGATAATGATAACAGTAGAATAGTGTCATGGAGATTACAAAAGTGTACGATGGAATAATAATTTGTATGCACAATGTGAAATGAAATCGAATTTGTTTAGAGCTATTGTGTTGTGTGTATAATAATGTGTATGTATAAATTGAGGATGTGAAGGTATAGGAAGGTTATTATTAAACAAGAATTTTTTGATTGGTTATTAAGTTAGCAATTGAGAAAATTAGTAGGTTTCAAATTTGCTAAATAAGTTTGTGAGATTGTAGGCTTATATGTTTAGAAGTTCACAAATTTACAAATTTACAATCTTACACATTTAAAGTATTACAAATTTATAGTCTTACAAATTTACAATCTTACAAATTTACAGTCTTACAAATGTACAATCTTACAAATTTACAATATTATAAATTTACAATCTTACGAATTTACAATCTTACAAATTTACAATCTCACAAATTTACAAACTTATAAATTTACAAGTTTACAAGTTTGCAAGTTTGCAAGTTTGCAAGTTTGCAAGTTTGCAAGTTTACAAGTTTTCAAGTTTGCAAGTTTGAAAGTTTACAAGTTTACAAGTTTACAATCTTACAAGTTTGCAAGTTTGCAAGTTTGCAAGTTTGCAAATTTACAAGTTTGAAAGTTTGAAAGTTTGAAAGTTTGAAAGTTTGAAAGTTTACAAGTTTACAAGTTTACAAGTTTGCAAGTTTGCAAGTTTACAAGCTTGCAAGTTTGCAAGTTTGCAAGTTTACAAGTTTTCAAGTTTGCAAGTTTGCAAGTTTGCAAGTTTGCAAGTTTGCAAGTTTGCAAGTTTGCAAGTTTACAAGTTCATGGATGTTACATTTACTTATTCATGGGTTTATAAAATGTACACATTTACCAACTTTTTCAACTCCAAAGATTTGGGTAGTTTAAAATTTTTAAATTAGCAACTGATTCATTTTCAAATTTATAAATTTACAATTTTAGAAATTTTTAGTTATACACATTTGTATTCTTATAAATTTACATTCTTACAAATGCATTCTTACAAATTTACATTCTTACTTTGCATTTTTCCAAATTTGCATTCTTACAAATTGACTATCTTAAAATTACAGCCTTACAAAAATTTACAATCTCACAACTTTACAATTTTTCCAAATTTCCATGTTATAAATTTACAATCTTAAGAAAATTTACTGCCTAACAAATTTACAATTTTACAAATTTTCAGTCTCAAAAAAATGATAACCTTATAATCTCAAAAATTTTGTGACTTCACTTTTACAAGTTAACTTCAAATTTTCACATATCATTATTTAATACATCTTATGACTAATTTATAACTATTCACAGTTATTCATAATCAATAAAGAGCAATTCTATTTCATAAAAACACACAATGAGATCTTAACAATTTAATTTAACAATTTATTTAACAATTTATTTACAATGAAAATATTATATACTAAGAATTCATCATTTTTAACATCATTGGATTATTAGTTTAATATAACTTTATTCTTTTTAAATTTTCATTAACCTATTGCTACAGAATTTTCATTACAATTGTAATCATTATGACTATGATTATACGATCATTCTGTTTGTAAAATAATATAACAAAACCTTGTATTTAATCAACACTCATTTTAACGTAACAATTCTAAAAATAACTCCAACTTTATTTCTATTACAAGACGAAATAAAAATCGACCAGGTAAATACACCTGAGCAGAAGTGTAACCACATGTGGGAAAAATTATCCTGTGCTAGCGATCCATTCTTGTTATTCATCTACATGTTAATGTCCAGATGGGGTAGATATATTAGCTGAGTCACACAAAAAGATCAATACATTCGTTAACGGAGACTCTCCGTGTATCATGTGTGTTCTTTATCAGTGTACAACTTATCAATCACAAAACTCTAGCACCAAAAATAATTTCATCTAATCGAATGTCTAATTATAATAATTCCTCGAATCTTTCAGTTGAATAAACTTTCTGTAGGTCTCAGTTTCTTGCTTTATAGATTACATTTTATCATATTATATTACTTTTTATTGCTTTATAAGTTATATTTTATGTTGCATGAAATTGATACTTTGTACAGAATGTAATTTTTATTCGTATCATTTACGATTTGGTTGACGTTTAAATATGTTATCAAGGTCAATGTTCGGAATAATATTATTCTGAGGTTTCATTAACAGAGATTATAAATTTTATACATATCCTTCAAAGTTAAATATATGTTGATTAAAATTTATGAAGCTTAAATAATAAAAATATGTTGTATAAAGACTTTAGAGGTTTAAATAAAGATTTAAGAAAAAATTGAATAAAGGAATTTCGAGATAAATTTGAAGAAAAATTAAATAAAGAAATTGAAAGAAAGATGTAAAGAAAATTGAAATAAAGGAATTTAAAGAAAAATTTAAGGAAAATTTGAACAGAAGAATTTAAAGAAAAATTTAAGGAAATTTTAAATAAACGAATTTAAAGAAAAATTTAAGGAAAATTGAAATAAAAGAATTTAAATAAAAATTAAAGGAAAATTTAAATAAAAGAATTTGAAGAAAGATTTAAAGATTTAAAAGCAAAATTTCAGTTTAAAAAATTAAATAAAAGTGATATCAAAATAGATATAAAATATAAGACATAATTTTAGTGTTACAAATGTTTCATTGAGTTTATAATATAAATAATTTTGAGAAGTAATATTTGTATAAGAAGAAAGAAATTCACGTGGTTTTAGCCATAATAGTAGTTACTGCGAGGATAGAGTATGCGAATAACGACGATCATGGAAATAGAATTGCATTGTTGCACGCTCCACCCGCATGTGTCGAATACGTAAGTTCGTTTCGATCAGTTTCGTAAATTACATGTCTCTGCACTTTTCTATTCTTCCAAAATCAATAAAAACTCTTGGAACTAAAAAGCGTATACAGTTTATGTTTTTAATTCAACTTCAAAATAGATCTGTAAACCAAAATGAAATATTCGAATTTTCTGAACTAATTCGAAACTATTCATAATTTTGTTAAAAATTCCTTTATTATAATAATATTTAGTAATATTGTGTTACCAATTATTTTTTGTGAAATGGTAAAATGAAAGAAGTGAAACTTGTATAAGTAATTATGTTACTGTTCGATGACGATTTATGTATCAGCCAGAATATCTTATAAGTTCTCTTATTATTCTTATTATTGTGTAGTAACTAGAACATTTTACGAATTATTTTATTATTTTTAATATTATGTGCCAACTAGAATGTTTTACAAGTTATTTTATTATTTTTATTATTATGCACCAATTAGAATAAAATAAAAAAAATTATTTTATTATTTTTATTATGGTACACCAACTAGATTATTTTACAAGTCATTTTATTATTTTTATTATTACGTGCCAACTAAAAAATTCTACAAATCATTTTATTATTTTTATTATGATGTACCAACTGGAATATTTTCCAAGTTATTTTATTATTTTTATCATTACGTATCTGCCAGAATATTTTGCAAACCTTTTTATTATTCTTTTATTTCATATATTTTATAGATTATCGAATTCGATATATGTATATCAGTTTGTTTAAAGTCTCTTTGATACATTTTATTTTATTATTATTTTACTATTGTACATTTTATCTATCACTGAATTTGATATACATATATGTATTCCAATCTATTCTTGTTTAAAGTCTTTCAAACCTAATTTATCACGAATATTCGTTGATTTTGTTATTAAACTTCTATCCTACATTAATCAATCTATTGTTTTAGAGGTATTCCTCTTCGTTAAGCACACTTGTCGCGTCGGACCAGAAGAATGTGAAGTACAGGCCAAAGACTGTGCCGAGTACACGAGGTTACGGGAATGTTGCTGTCATTCCTACCTAGCTTCTACTTGTAAGTATAATTTTTCTATTCATTTACTAATTTCTCTTTTAAATACATAAGCACAGATTTGATAATTAAAAAATTCAATAATTACAGATGTAACAAATATTTTGTTCCTCTTTTTTTTTTTAAATGAACCATTGAAAAATACGTTTTTTAAAATTAGTTATACACATAAAACAAAGAAATGTAACATGACCTATTATTACACTGAAATTATGTTAATAGATAGTTTCAATTTTAATAAATTATTTACAAAGATACATTTTGATTTCTCTTTTTCACTAATTGATGCTCCATTTTGTATGATTTAATAAAGTAATGAAAATGTAATATAGTTGTTTTGGATAAAATAATCAAAACGTAATGTAGATTTCTTTCTTTGGATAAAATAATGAAAATATTATGTAAATTTTTGTTAAATACAGACAAAATAATGAGAATGTAACATAGGCTTTCTTTGATAAAATAATGAAAATGTAATATAGGCTCTTCTTTGATAAAATAATGAAAATGTAATATAAAATTTTTTTTGAATAAAATAATGTAAATATAAACAAGAAATTAATTACATTAGTCTACATTTATTTACAGTTATAGAAACAATTTATTACATGATAGTACAGATATTTATAAGTAAACACAAATTCGATATCAGCCGCTGACTTCATTATAAGAACTTCATCATTTTGTCGTCTCCATTCCTTCCATTTTCTCAAGACAGATAGCGCTCCAGTTAGTTTAGATCTCAATGTCAACAATACGGATTTCCATACTTCATTCAATGAAAGTTGATGCTCAATTTTTGCTATGTAGCAAACTTCAGTTGGCTCCCTACCAGTTAGTGCTGCTCCATTACCGTAAACTTCACACTCCATTAGCTATATACGCGGTGGACAAAAATATGTGATTCAGGAAAAGAGCCAATTGAAGGCAACAAGTTTACAAACTTCCAAATCTTCACATCTTTTCACTTTCAAACTTCCAAATCCCCAAACTTTTACACTTTTAAACTTCTGAATCGACGAGTTTCTAAATTTTCAAACTTTTAAATTTACAAATTTTTAATTTTTAAACTTTGAAATCTATAAATTTCTACATTTTTTAAGTTCTGAATCGAAGAGTTTCTAAATGTTCATACTTCGAAATTTACAAATTTCTAAATTTTCAAACTTTGAGATTTATGAATTTCTAAATTTTCAAACTTGCAAATATACAAATGCATAAATATTCACTCTTCTAGATCTTCTAATTTATAAATTGACAGATTTATAAATCATCGAACATTAAAATTCTTAAATTTCTGAATTTAAAAAATTTTTTAATTTATAATTATTCAAACTACTTGACTTCAATTTTGGAAATTAGAGAATGTGAAAATGTAAAAATTGGAAGAATTGGGAAGTTGGAAAACTAGGCATTTGGAAAATTAAAAATTTGTGAAATTACAAATTAGGGAATTTTGGAAATTGGAAATTTGGGAGTTTGAGAATTTGAGAAATTGGGAATTTGGGGAATTGGGAATTTGGGGAATTGGGAATTTGTGGAATTGGGAATTTGGGGGATTGGGAGTTTGGCGAAATGGGAATTTGGGGAATTGGGAATTTGGGCAATTAGGAATTTGGGCAATTAGGAATTTGGGAAATTAGGAATTTGGGGAATTGGGAATTTGAGGAATTGGGAATTTGGAGAATTGGGAATTTGGGAAATTGGGAATTTGGGGAATTTGGGGAATTGGGAATTTGGGGAATTGGGAATTTAGGGAATTGGGAATTTGGGGAATTGGGAATTTGGGGAATTGGGAATTTGGGGAATTGGGAATTTGGGGAATTGGGAATTTGGGGAATTGGGAATTTGGGAAATTGGGAATTTGGGGAATTGGGAATTTGGGGAATTGGGAATTTGGGGAATTGGGAATTTGGGGAATTGGGAATTTGGGGAATTGGGAATTTGAGGAATTGAGAATTTGGGGATTTGGGAATTTGGGGAATTGGGAATTTGGTGATTTGGAAATTGGGAATTTGGGGAATTAGGAATTTGGCAATTTGGGAAATTGGGAATTTGGGGAATTGGGAATTTGAGGAATTGGGAATTTGGGGAATTGGGAATTTGGGGAATTGGGAATTTGGGGGTTTGGGAACTTGGGTAATTGGGAATTTGGGGAATTGGAAATTTAGAGAATTTGAGAATTTAAGATTTTGAAAATTTGAGAAATTGAGAATTTGGAGATTCATACATTTAAAAATTTGAAAATTTGATAAATCATGTATTTGGAAGTCTAATAACTTGAAAGTCTGAAAATTTCTTGAACCTTTAAAAATTGAAAATCGCTCATAATCATTCATCATTTCTCTTATCACTAGAACTATGAATTGCAATAAAAGTATCACTGATCTAATCTTTCTGTATATAATTTCATTACTAACAACAAAATTTTGTTTCTTTCAGGGAAATCTTTAGCGAATAGTGCCGAAAGATACACAGACACAAATATTACGAAGTTCCTGGTGATATTGACAGTACTCAGGTTGTTCCTATAGCCCATTTCACCGGTAACGTTTGATACCAGGTGTTTTACACGAAATATAAATTATTTTATTAAATTATTTTTCCACCGACTTGCGAAAAGTATACAAAACCAATGAACGTTTATACACATGTGACAACGAAACCAAATTGTGTATCAACTTACAAAGTAGCTATATTGTATTAGCATAACAAGATAATTTTTGCGATTTTATGTACATAACTTACTATTACATAGAAAAGTAAGATATATTGTTTAAAACCCGTATTTTGTACTATATAACAAATAGAACGCATCAAAATGAATACATATGAATTATGTAGAACATTCTTTTTATTTCACCGTCTGCCTTCATTTAACGCTATTTCTAAAAGTGACAAGAGACACCCTTCCCGTGCCATTTATTTAACAGATGCGTCAGTCACGACTAACTATTCAGGGCTATAACATTAAAACGAACAAAGAAAATTAATATATTTTAACTATTTTATATTCAGGGATCCTTGATAATGTAACTTATAGCTAGACCAAAATTTCAAGTTGAAAAGTATTCAAAATTTGAGTAAGGTTTGTCACATTTGAGCTGTAAGTGAGTCACGAGTGAGACTCGTCAAAGTACGGGAAGGGAATAACTTGAAATTACTCTCTAAGTTGAATCATTTCTCCACAAGTAATTTTTTGACTTTTCATAGTAGTTAAATATATTCAGCGATATCATTTTTTCAAGCTCATCTTAGAATTTAAAATTTGTGTATGGTATGCTTATTTTTACCATGAAGTGTCTTTTGGTGATTTAAGGATTTCATTATTGAGCCTAATTTTAAACCATTTTACATATAAATATATACCCCATTTTGCAGTATCATATCTATTATTATCAGATTAGAGAATCCCGATTTCAGTTGTAACGAAAAATACAGGAGTTGCGACATAACTTTGATATTCGCTTATTTTCTGCCATCTTGGATTTTAGTGTACACCGCTGTATTTATGTATTGTAGATTGAGAATTTGAGAAATTGGGAATTTGGGGAATTGGGAATTTGGGGAATTAGGAATTTGGGGAATTGGGAATTTGGGGAATTGGGAATTTGGGGAATTGGGAATTTGGGGAATTGGGAATTTGGGGAATTGGGAGTTGGGAATTTGGAGAATTTGGGAAATTGGGAATTTGGGGAATGGGGAATTTGAGGAATTGGGAATTTGGGGAATTGGGGAATTGGGAAATTGGGAATTTGGGGAATTGGGAAATTGGGAATTTGGGGAATTAGGAATTTGAGGAATTGGGAATTTGGGGAATTGGGAATTTAGGGAATTGGGAATTTGGAGAATTGGGAATTTGGGAAATTGGGAATTTGGGAATTTGGGAATTTGGGAATTTAGGAAATTGGAAATTTAGGGAAATGGAAATTTCGGGAATTGGGTTAGAATCTACAACGTGATTAAATAATCTCTAATAAAAACACATGAATGTATCAATAAATATATTCCTCAAATTATTTACATTTAACTGATAATTTGAAATCCCGACAGTTTTGGCAATTATTTGCATTCCAACAAAAAGGCGTCAAAAGACACTTTTTGGTTAAAAGAGCTATACACAAAATCGTAGTAGAAATAGTGTAAATCTTGCATAATATAAACGAGCATATAGGATATTATTTATATACTCATTTAAGCTTTTTAAGCTTTAACACGCTATTATTTTTAGATTTAAAACGTGAATTTACGTAGGAAAGTGAAGATTTGGAATAATTTCGTGATATTTCTGA
Organism: Megachile rotundata; assembly: GCF_050947335.1. Lineage (NCBI taxonomy): Eukaryota > Metazoa > Arthropoda > Insecta > Hymenoptera > Megachilidae > Megachile > Megachile rotundata. The sequence continues at coordinate 6,160,203 of NC_134989.1, forward strand.
TATTTTTAAATTTAATAGAAATATCACATTAATAGTTATAATTTTCGGTTTGTAAACTTATAATGTTTGAAACATTGTATTGGATAGTTTTATTATGCAAAAATGTTATCTTTTAGTTTTAATATTAGAAATTTTTATTGCAGTAAACTTTCATAATTACTGTTTTTATTCAGTGAAGCTTCAGAGAACTTAATTATTTTTTTACTTTGACAAGCTTTAATATTTGAAATTTAATATTTAGTATTTAATATTTATGTTAGGAACCTTTATTTTGGGTAGGCTTAAAATTCAAAATTCTTATGTTATGAAGCTCAAGTATAAAAAATTTTGATTTTGAAGAGCTTTAATATATAAAATTCTTACCTTGAGAAGTTTCAATACTTAAAATATTTATTTTGAGAAGTTTCAGTGTTTAAATTTTTTATTTTGAGAGGTTTCAGCATTTAAAATTTTTAGTTTGAGAGATTTCAGAATTTACAATTCTTAGTTTGAGAGGTTTCAGTATTTAAAATTTTTATTTTGAGAGATTTCAGTATTTAGAATTCTTAGTTTGAGAGGTTTCAGTACTTAAAATATTTATTTTGAGAAGTTTCAGTATTTAAATTTCTGAATGTTTGAGAGGCTTCAGTATTTAAAATGTTTATTTTGTATAATCCTAAAAGTGTCCAAAAAAATGACTATAATAAATATTTAGTAAAGCTATTAACATAAATTATCAAGTTTTTATTTTGTATAAATTTTAATTTTGTATAAGAATTGTACAAACGTAAGTGTCTACTGACTATACTAAATATTATATACCAAATATCTACACTATACTAAATAAATCAATCTATTAAATATTTAGTATAGCTTTTAACATAAATCGTCAAGTTTCTATTTTATATAAATTTGTATAGATTTTAATTTTGTCTAAGTCTTGTACAAAGTGTCTACTGAACGTAAGTGTATACTGAATGTACTAAATATTATACACCAAATATTTACACTATACTAAATATGTCAGTCTACTAAATACTTAGTATAATCCATAACACAAATCAATAACCAAGCTATTGTTATATAGCTACAATTAAAAACAATAAACAATTTACTAAATAAGCAATTTACCTAAAGCACACATTTCGCAATAACAAAAAATGGCCGTGCTCCACATTCAAAATAAGGCACGTCTCTCAGATTTTATGTTAGTATTTCACTCGAGTTTTATATTGTTTCAAGCATGAACATTATCACGATTCCGCTATATCTCGGAAGCCACCTATGCGTTAACTTATTTTGCTTTTCGAATCTTTACTAAGAGAAGAAGGTTTGGTCCAGTTATAACGGGCACCTCGGCTACTTGAAATTCTCTCGCAAGAAACCGTAGTCGCGTGTGTGTAAATGTCGCTTGAGTTTCGAAAGAAATTTCAGTAAAAGCCATATAGAATTTAGCTTCCTCGAAAGTCTGTTGTCTAACATTGACGACAAAAGTGTGTTTCAATTTTAACGGCAAGATGTATATTTTTGTAACAATACTTGGCGTGATCGGAGCAGTCAGTTTTCACGGTGCTGCTGAATTAAGTGAGTATAATTGACCTTGTGATATTTTCACGATTAAATATGATTCGTTGAGAACCGGTTTATCTTTTACAACTAATTTTAATTTAAATGTGTGAGGGTTTTGTGTGTTAAATAAGAGAAAATGGTGAGATAAAAGAAAGGCATCACTCCATTTTTTGGGTATTAATTTTCAAATTTAGGAATATGCAAATGGTCTGAAAATTTAGGAGTTTGGAAATGGTTTGAAAATTCAGGAGTTTGCGGAATTTTTGACATTTGAGAGCTTTGGTCTAAAAGTGTGGAATTAGAAATTATTTATACTTTTAGGGAAAACTTATTAAAAGAAATAATTTTTGTGTCAAGTAATTTGAATTCAAGTCAATTTGTCATTTTATTGTTTCAGCGGAAAATTTGTATAGTGAATTGTATAGTAAACGTCTTTGTTTCCGTTTTATTTTAGTAGAAAACAAAATATTTTTGTTTGACGAGTGGTGGCAGTGTAATATACTCAGTGTAGAGTCAGGAATAAATTACTATTCTAAAAAGGTGAATTAGTATTGCATACCATGGACTCACACCTCTTTCGAAACTACAGTCAGTCACAAAAATATTTAAATGTCAGAATACTATGTGTAGTGCAAAAAAGTGTCATATCATAATTTATATAAATACTGAAATTAATTATGTCATTACTCGGTTAATTATTTGTGCAACCCACATACGACACATTTTATATATTTAATTAAAAATTAATCATAATTAATTACGTAATTAACTTTATTATCCAATAAACAATACCATAAAAATTATTAGTTATAATTTACATTAAAAGCTTCAAAAATATAAAAACAGATCAGTATAATAACAATATTGTGGTCGAAACGTACGACTTTTGTGATCGTAAATTTGTCATTAACAGAAAATATGAATTTTTTTAAGTTAACGTCGACTAACTCTAAACCCTCGAATTGCGAAACCAGTAGTAGATCACTATGTTCTTTGTTTTATTCTATTACTGTAGTTACTTGTTTATACAATAAATAATTTGTTAAAATGTATATTGTACTTCTTGATGCATAAGGTGGAGAAAATGTAAGCAGTAGTCAAACGAGTGAAATCAAGGAGGAATTACTTCTGAATACAAAAGAAACATATCAGGACAACGTTGAAAATTTGCCAATCAACGATACTTACAGATCGCCATTAAATAGGTAAGCAGTCACTTATTTATGATATTAAAGATATGTTATATTTGATATTCTTCTACTTTTTAAGCAAGTATCGTAGGATTCCTTAGGGAGAAATAGTGATGTAAGAAAAAGGGATACCATTGCTCCATTTTTTAGTGACTAATTTTCAAAATGATAAATGTGGTGGTTTATGATTTGATAAATTACGAATTTGAGGAATTCAGAGATTTAGTGATTTAAGAAACTAGCAATTTGGGGAATTGGGAATTTGGGGAATCTGAAGAATTTGGAGAATTTGGGAAATCTGGGGAATGTGGGGAATTTAGAGAATTTGGAGAATCTCGGAAATTTGGGAAATCTGGGAAATTTGCGAAATTTGGGAAACCTGTGGAATTTGAGGAATTTTGGGGATTCGGAATTTAGGGAATTGGGAATTTAGGGAATTGGAATTTAGGGAATTGGAATTTAGGGAATTAGGAATTTAGGGAATTGGGAATTTAGGGAATTGGGAATTTAGGGAATTGGGAATTTAGGGAATTGGGAATTTAGGGAATTGGGAATTTAGGGAATTGGGAATTTAGGGAATTGGGAATTTAGGGAATTGGGAATTTAGGGAATTGGGAATTTAGGGAATTGGGAATTTAGGGAATTGGGAATTTAGGGAATTGGGAATTTAGGGAATTGGGAATTTAGGGAATTGGGAATTTAGGGAATTGGGAATTTAGGGAATTGGGAATTTAGGGAATTGGGAATTTAGGGAATTGGGAATTTAGGGAATTGGGAATTTAGGGAATTGAGAATTTAGGGAATTTGGAGAATTGGGGAAATGGAAATTTGGGAATTTGGGAAAGTGGGAATTTGAGGAATTGGGAATTTGGGGAATTGAGAATTTGGGGAATTAGGAATTTGAGGAATTGGGAATTTGAGGAATTGGGAATTTGAGGAATTGGGAATTTGAGGAATTGGGAATTTGAGGAATTGGGAATTCGAGGAATTGGGAATTTGAGGAATTGGGAATTTGAGGAATTGGGAATTTGGGGAATTAGGAAATGGAGAATTGGGGAATTGGGAGTTTGGGAATTTGGGAAAGTGGGAATTTACGAATTTTCGGAATTTGAAAGTTCGGGAATATGGAAATTTAGAAAATTCAAGAATTTAGAGATTTAGAAATTTGAAAATTCGGAAAATAAGTAATTTAAAGATTCAAATAAATCCTCTATTTGATCCCCAAAATGAAGAATGCAAAGTACCCTTTCTTGTACATTTGCCTTTAACCAAAGGTATCCTACGTTGTACTTAATTCCATACATTTTTTCAATAAAAATCTTATTCAATATCTGTAATAAGACTTCATACATCATATTCTTCATTAAAGAAATTTTTGCTTTCAGAAGATGTCCTCTGTGCGACAGTTCGGTTTATCCTTACTGCGGAGAAAAATTATTGCACGATGCATGTTGCTGCACGGATTTCTATGTCCAGGATTTACCCCGTCAATGTAAACTGGCGGATTGTCGATTTCTTCACGCAAATACTTGCAGAGAACATCGATTAATCGCTATCTGTTGCTGCAATGATGATTATCGATCTCTTTTAAAAAGTTTATCTTTCAAAAATAACAATTCAAATTGAAACTGCATGATGAACCATCTCCATTTTCTAATTCTTTTCGAGCATATATTGTATATTTTTGTATAAACTTCTGAGTTTTTAGAGAAATTAAAAATATCACCACTTTTATTACATATAAATATATCCTTTTATATTCCTGTTTAAAAATATTCAAATTTTAGATGCATTTTCTCAAATTGCTAGATTTCAGATTTTTAAGACTCAAATGTGCAAATTTTCAAAAGTAAAAATTTTTTAATTTTCAAATTTTCAGTTATTTAAATTTTTAAATTTAGTTTCAATTAAGTTTCAATAGAAGCAATCTCAAGTTTTAAATATCCACATTTCTAATTGTTTAATTTTTTAAACTTCCAGCAATCTAAATTTTTTTATATTCCAAATTTCCACATTTCTAATTGTTCAAATTTACTAATTTCCAATAATCTAACTTTTAAGATTTCTAAACTCCCAAATTTTTAAACTGTTAAATTTCTAACTGTATAAACTTCTTAATTTCTCAAATTTTTTAAATTCCTAAAATTTCTCAAGTTCCTCAAGTTTTTCAAATTTCTTAAATTCTTCAAATTCTTCAAATTTCTCAAATTCCTAAAATCGGTCAGGATTTTCTCAAATTCCACAAATTCCTTAAATTTCTCCAATCCCTCAAGTTCCTCCAATTCTTCAAGTCTCTTAAATTCCTCAAATTTATCATGTCCCCCAAATTCCTCAAATTTTTCAAGTTTATCAAGTCCCTTAAATTCCTCGAATTCCTCCAGTTCTCCAAGTACCTTAAATTCCTCAAATTTATCAAGCCCCTCAATTTCCTCGAGTTTCTTCAGTTCTTCAAGTCCCTCAAATGCTTCAAATTCCTCAAAATCAAAGTTATCAAGCCCCTCAAATTCTTCGAGTTCCTCCAGTTCTTCAAGTCTCTCAAATTCCTCAAAATTATCATGCCTCTCAAATTCCTCAACTCTTCACATTCTTCAAATATTCAAACTTTCTCAAACGTCTCAAATTCCTCAAACATCTAAAATTTTTAACTAGTTCTAAAAGCTAAAAATCTGATAGTTACTTCAAAAATTCGAAAAGTTAACGGTAAACAAAAACTGAACGGCGGACAAGACCTCCCTCCTCCAAATCGCCATTTTCACTAGAAAAGTCTATGACTATAGATATCTTAGTGGTACCGAAAAGTAATCAAAATTTCTTCGATGATTTCAAAGTTTTTCTATGAAAAATCGAAGGACTTTTTTAGGAAGGGAATAATTGCCTTTACGCTGGCAAAAAGCGTTAGAAAGTGATGGAAATTATTTTGTTGATTTAAAATTTCTTTAATAAATAAATATTTTTCGCTAGATAACAAAATTTTGATTACTTTTCGGTGCCCCTAATATTTCAAAACACAGTTATTTCTGCGCGATTAACTTTTTCGAAATTTTGCCAACATTTAGATGCCATTACTGTATTATGCGTATCAGTTGAATTCTGAAGCAATTTCATAATTATTTAGAGTGTTCTTGACACGACCACCTTAATATCAAGAATTCTGCTGCACGTGGAGATGAAACAAATAACGTTAATAATTGCAAACACGTTAACGTCAATCAAATACAGGACAAGGTTTAAGATTAAATAACGAATTAATGATAATCTTTAATTACACCATTCTCTGTTGCAAAGTAGGTCATTAACTTTGTAACAAATATGACGTTCAGTTATCTATACAATATGTACCATTAATCTTGACACTGGTTGATAATACAGAATTTTCCAAACTAAATGTGTTATGATATTGTCTTCTTTAACAGAGCGTTACTCTTTCACTTTCATTTTGTTTTTAACATTTCGAGATTTTCAATTGTGGTTTTAAAAAGTTTTAGTTTGAAAAATTTAGAAAGGAATTTAGAAGTTGAAAATTTTGCAATTGATTTCGAAATTTAGAAAGAAGGAAATGTAGGAATTCGAAATTTGATAATATAGAGATCTGGGAATTTAAAAATTAAGAACTTGACAATATATTCATTTGGAAATTTGGAAATTTAAAATAAGGTAATATAATGATTTGGAAATATTTAAGGTAGGACGTTTGAAAATTAAGAAATATGGAAATACTGCAATTGCAATTCACTAGAAATTTTCCAAAATTTCAAACTTGAAAATTTGGAAATTTAAATTTTGCATATTTGGAAATTTCAACCCTGAAAACTTCAAAAAGCGAAATTTTGCAGATTTTAAAATTTAAAAAATGTCAATTTGAAAATTAAAAAATTATAAATTTGAAAATTTAAAAATTTCCAATTTCACAACGTAAAAATTACAAATTTGAAAATTGAAAAATTGCTAATTTGAAAATGTAAAAATTGCAAATTTGGAAATTGAAAAATTGCCAATTTGAAAATGCAAATAATGCGAATTTGGAAATTGAAAAATTGTTAATTTGAAAATTAGAAAATTGCAATTTTGGAAAATTACAAATTTCCAATTTCACAGTGTAAAAATTACAAATTACAAATTTGAAAATTGAAAAATTTGCTAATTTGAAAATGTAAAAATTGCAAATTTGAAAATTTGGAAATTAAGAAATTACCAATTTAAAAATTGAAAAATTGCAAATTTGAAAATTAAGAAATTACCAATTTGAAAATTGAAAAAATGCCAATTTGAAAATTATAAAATTGCCAATTTGCAAATTTGAAAATGAAAGAATTGCACATATCTACTCCTAACTCTGTCTCCGTTTGCCTCCATAATACATCAACACTATCGCCCCATCGCTACCGCAAAAATTGCAACATTATCAACGTTTATGGCTAATTTGATGAATGGTCGTAGTTTGTGAAACTGCGTTCCAGAGAGTGACACTTATTGCGCAATTTAATGGAAGGCGCCGGTAACAAGAAAAAATGTAAATGCGGTCTGCGACTATTTCCGACGATATTAGTATACCATAAGGAATTCTTTTCCAGCTACGAACAATCAGTTTTCCTGATTCGAGCAGATCACATTACACGTGGAAACGCAAGGTATTATGTAACGGAAGGTTACTTGTTTGTTAACTCGTGGAAGATCAGAAGCTGAGGTCAGGCACGTGGAACATGCTCGGTTCGTAAAACCAGGCATATTGCATACACGTGTGCATACTGTGCATGCGCATTCAATAATTTGCGCATTCTGCTATCAACGAAATACCTGTTTACCTGCGTGATTGTCCTGAACTGGGTGTATTTTAAATAAAAGTTATAAGAATCATTCGTTTTCCCCAAATATGACGTTATTTAATATATTTGCATAAATTTTACTTTGTGACGAATGCGTTCAACTGTGTTGACAATATTTATTTGTAATTGCTAATATTTTTATGGTGGTTACTCTTATTTGTTAGTAGCATTTGTAATTGGAAATATTAGTAGCTGTACATATTCCTAGGTGGAAATATTTATCGATACAAAATTTATTTATGTAATGCTATATTGGCAAAGTTTGGTTGTCATTGTCAATTTTTAAATTTTCAAATTGACAATTTTGTGATTTTGAAATTTACAATTTTTAACTTTTCAAATTAACAATTTTTAAATTTTCAAATTTACAATTTTATATTTTCAAATTAGCAATTTTTAAATTTCCAAATTCGCAATTTTTTGCATTGAGAAATTGGAAATTTTTAAATTTCCAAAATTGCAGTTTTTAATTTTCAAATTGACATTATTTATTGTACTAACAACACTAATTTGTAATTGATAATCTTCATTTGTAACTGACACTATTTATTTATAATTGAGAACATTTATTTGTTATTAATAATACTTATTTGTAATCGATAAGCCTCATTTGTAATTGGCATTATTTATAAATAACGTGTCTGAAATCCTTTAATTAACGCAACTGAATTAATAATTAATAATACAATAATTGAATTCTGCTTTCCAGCTAAAAATGAAGATCAAGTCCAATCTCTATTTTTTCTTAATAAAATAAAAAAATTGCTATATTAAAATCGATTTAAAAAAACGGATCTGATTTAAACACAAAATTTATGAAGGCAGTTAAAATGGCTGACAACGCCATTTTTTTAAAAAACCACTCTCTCACTAGAAATAATCATCAATAAATAATGTTTTGATAAACAATGTTGTTATACTAATTTTGACATTTAAAATTTTATTTACATTCATTTTCATAGTTTTGTTTCGGCATCCTTATTTATCTCGACTCTTCATGTTTAAATAATAACTTTTTCACGAGATTTATAAAATTAATACTTGAAATAAAATTTTATGCTTTTAGACTTGCATTGATTACTTTTTTGTGAAGGATATAGTATTTGTTTACCTGCTGTCTGCGGGAAAGAACTTCATTTTTATAGAGAAATTAATAATACATTAGGTATGATTTCACGAAGATAGTATTCATATATTTTATTATACGTACATAGAATTTTAAATGTACGTAGAAATGTGTATATTTAATAGTTGAAATTAGTATGCAATTGCATTGCATAAATTAATATAAATTGAGTAATTAAGTTGACATAAAATTGTTTCTTATAAATGAATGTAAATAGTCATAAAATTAAATAGTATTAATTATTCATGTTAATATTAATATTAATTTATATGAAGCAGTATAAAATTTAATTGTATCCATTAATGCAAATTAATATAAATGAAATTATATAAATTCTTATAAAATTTAATTGTATTAATTAATCCAACTTAATATAAATGAAATAAATTTATTAATTATTATGTTAATATACAAAGTAATTGTATACATTAATATAAATCAACTATTTAAACTGATACAAAATAAATTAATATACAAATACATTACTATTAAAAAATCGCCAATTCAGTCAAGTTAATAATTTCCAAAATCATTATTTTTTATTTCGAATAATAATTTTGTAAGATTTTATTTTTATTAAGTATTCGATTCGTAATTTATTGATTGGAATTTACATATTCTTTTTTATATTTTGACCAAACTACAAATAAAAATGCAAAATTTTATCCCGAGTCAAGTTATGAACTATAATTCGATAAAACAACATCGTAAAACGTTTAACAAATATAACGATCGATCATGGTAACAACAAAGATCGTGTCTAAGAGTAATGACTGTCGTTAAACTATTTTTATAATTGCATAATTACACATCTTCAATGGAGTTCCTTATCTTTTTTCGCAGTACGTACACTAAAACAAATTATGTTTACAGATGCATATCTTACGATTTTTTCAACACGTGTATTTTTTATCAAATACGATAATTTTGTTATCGTATCAATTTCAATGATTCAATAAACACGCTTTGTAGGTTCTCTCACAATAATAAACATATATCAAAACATACCTTTTGTGAAAAAGAACGGGATATGAAATAATTTTTGTTTCATTTTAATTTTCGGCTTTTGATAGTGTTTCGATTTTTCGAATTTTTTATGACCGTAATTTTTAAACAAAGAAAATGCTTACATCTGATTTTACCTACATTTGTGTATGGCTAATTTTGACAATATTTGTACATTTTGAAAATTTTACTATTTTCTTGAATAGATTTTTTCCTTCATTTCAGACTTTTCAAAGATGCTGTATTCGCACATTTCTAGATTTTAAAATATCTAGGTTTGTAAATTTGAACAATTGTAGATTTGTAAATTTAACTTGGTAGATTAGTAAATTGTTTTGTACATTTTAAGTTTTTTAATTTTAGTTTTGTAATTTTGTAACTTCGTAATTTTTAAAATATTTAAATTTCTACAATTCTACATTTCTAAATTTCTAAATTTTTGTTATTTCAAATAGAGTTTAAAACAGTATCAACATCATAGGTATCTCCAAATTTCCAAATATCCAAATTTCAGTATTTCAAAATTTTTAAATTTACAAATTTACAAATCTCTGAATGTTTAATTCTAATATTCCCCTATTTTTAAATTTCTAAATCTCCAGCTTCATAACTCTCAAGCCTCAAATTATTAAATTTGTAAATTTGAAAATTCACCTATCACAGTCATAAAGGATGTTTCAGTAAAAAATATAATTAATATTGTCCCCCATAATACCAAGCGAACATATCACACAAAATTGTCATTCATTTTCATAATAATTAAATGCTTCCAAAAGTGCAATAATTAAATGCTTTCAAAAGTGCAATAACTGAATCCTTTCAAAAGTGCAATAATTAAATCCTTTTACAAAGTGTATATAGACTTTCATGATCGACTGTAACCGATTCTATCAATTGCATACGATTTTGTAAAAAAGAGAAAACACAACTGGTGTTCCATACTAAAACGACGTGCATTGACTAGTATGTACAAGGACATGGTTCATTCATATGCTAAAATAAGTCTCGCCAGTCGGATGGATGCACTCCCATGATCCGCAGTCACTTAACCTCAACTTAGTAAACAATGTTGCATGTTTATTTTCTGTTTCTCATCACTATGCAATTTCATTAAAAAGAATGGAAATGTAAATGCACTTTTTTAGTACACCTTTGTTTGTGGTCTCCAGAAGAAATGTAAATAATTGCAAAATATTATGACGATAAACCAGAAATTTTCTGTGCAATTTACCTTAAAATAATTCATAATATAATTACATGTTGTAGATTTATTATTGTTAATTATTGTTACTTATTATATTTAAAGGTTATACATTATTGTATTTTATTATTTTATTGTATTTAATCAATATAATAAATTATATTTAATACTAAAAATATAATCTACTAAATAATGTAATATTACTAATAATGTAACGTAACATAATGTAAAATAATTTATTAAATACTATAATCTATAAAATAATATACAGATTTTTAAAAATGACAAATTTTCAAAGTAGTGCAATTGAAACAAACTCTTTCTATATTGCCAATTTTAGCCCCGGGCCCCGCAAACTCTAGGGGCTACTCTGATTATGTGTATATACCCATATATGTAAAGCTGACTTCGATGAAAGTCAAACGAAATCAAGGTTACAAATTTAAGGGCGTTCGAAACACGTTTTTAAAGAGAATATATTTCATTGATCTGAATATTAATGTGATATTATCTGGTCTGCATGCAAATCTAGCAATATTTTTATCTGCACTTCGATCTTTTAAAATTCCTTTTACAATTTTAGACAATATCAATTGAAATATATCAAATTGCCCTTCGTTGCATTTTTTTATAAATAAAGAATTGTATTTTCTCAGGCATAAATAAATAAGTTTTTTGTTTAATAAATTATTAAAAACATTGTCTTTTACTGCAAAATGTTGTAAACTTGTGTATCTTTTGTTTTCAAATATGTCTCTTAATTCAAAGATAAATACTTTGTTTAATATATATGATTTTATTATTATGTTCTACATTTCTCAAGAAGAATTATCATTATTTTCTTGTTAGTCTTTAATGTTATCAAATAAAATTCTTTTGAAATAAATTTCTCAATCCTAAAAGTTACTTTAATATAACACTATCATACTTTTCATAATTTTTAAAATAAAAGTTGTTCAAATTATTAACTTCCCATTACTATTACGAGAGTCACGTTTTTAAAAGAGCACACATTTTTAAAAATGATAAAGTCAAGGATTATCCATCTTTCAAGGACTATCCATATTCATCAACCTCTCCAGTTGCCTAAAAATACAAGTTACCAAACAACAGCTCCCATTTACAAAAACGACTTGCCATTCGAACTTACCGCAAAAACAAGGCAGCATTAATATTTGCAGAATATGAAAGTTTAGTCGTTGATAATTAATGGACCATTTTCTACTGTGCCTTCGTCGATAAAAATATATCTTGACGGATCCACACACAGTGTTTTGACGTCGGTCCCGATACCGTTCTTTTGTACGAACAACACTGCTTTCTTTTTTCGTCCAAAACTGTTTGACACAACACCTTTTTTTTGCGAGATAAGAAACACGTTCCCCGAGTAGATAACGAGAAAAAGATCCAACTTACGGAATTCGTCGGAATTATTCGCCGATAACACAATGCAGAGACAGAACTAAATCACCGAAGCTTTTTATGCAGGTATAAAATGTTTGTGAATCATAATCTTGTATCGCAGCATCGGATCCATGGAATATACGGCATATCGATGCAAACGTATTCACGTATCCCACGTGTTTGATTCTATTGGTGAAGGAGTTAGCCACTGCCATGCTGTTGTAGTACACCGAACATTCAGTAGTATATAAGGGCGACTGTTTCGTACGGATTCGCATAACCGGGGGAGTCATTCCATAACACGCGTTCAACACAACGGCGCATCCTCGTTTTCTGATCGTTAACTTTGTCAAAATGGACCGTTAGAACCCTCCTTACAAATCTTTAAATTTCGCCCACGTTCCTCCTGTTCGAACTCCAGCCAGTTCGCGGATCACAGAAATTGTGAGTCCGATAAAAATATCGAGGGATTAAATTTTATCGCAAGATTTTTGCACAAATAAATAGTAATTTTATTTGGAGGATGTAACGATGTATAAAGTAACGAATTAAGAGTTCTTCTTGCGATGTTCATCATGGAAGGATCCTGGGTCACGTTAGTTCTGTCGTCGTTTTTAATGACGATCGTTTTGCTGTTACTAGTGCGACGAGGAAAATTTCTGTATGCTTTGAGGAAGGTGCCTTATCCTCCTGCTTTACCTATCATTGGGAATGCGTATCAATTATGTTGCAGTCCAGAAGGTAAGCAATATAATCAAATATCAAATTCAGACGAAATAGCTTTTGACAAAGAAATACTGTAAGATTAAAAATTCTATTCTGTAAACACACGCGTGTTTGCATGGGGCGACATTTCTCTCAGATTGTAAGTATTTAAGAAAAATGAAAGTCGAAAGAGTTTTACTGTTTTTAGAAACAATGTGGTGGTTAGAGTACACAGATTTCTTGTGTTTGTAATATTTTTTTTTAGAAACAAAGGGGACAAAATGTTCATTTTAGCATAGTTGTATATTTGTCTTTGTACCAAGAATATTTTTTTTAATATAATTTTATATTTTTCTTTATACCAGGAATATTTTTCTTAATATAATTATATATTTTTCTTTATAACAAGAAATTCTTTTTCATATAATTGCATATTTTTCTTTGTATCAAAATATTTTTCTTAATATAATTGCATTTTTTTTTCTTCAGTAAATTCTTCAGAATATTGTCCGTAAAAAAGTATGAGAGTGTAGTGTTAAAGGACATTGTCCTTTGTATATTTCAAACGCAAAAGTGAAACATTTTATACATATAAGAGTTTTAAATACCTTTTGAACTATCATCTGATTATGTGATCTTAGTATATTTTTTTTGTGTTAATTTACAAATTCGATTCGTGTAAACAAAAATATTCTGTATTAAAAAAAAGGTAGACATATGTACAACTTTTTTTTGAATTACATTTTTGAATGAATTTGAGACTCTCTGTTTTTAAAAAGTATAAAAATATAATGTTAAAAAATAATTCATTAAATATTTCTATTTTTTGTATGAAATATCTAGGTTTTAAATTTAAAATGTTTCATGCATCATTCTTAATAATTTCTTAACATTACATTCATCTTTCAGAACTGTATTTTAATTTATGTAACATTGTACTTCTTTTCATACCTTTTTTAGTATTTTTCTAGTTGTTCTGGTATTTTCCTTTTAGTTTTTTACTTCAATTTTTAATATTGTAGTCTATGAATGCAACATACTCCAATATTTTTATTAGACTATTAATTTACACTATTTTTATACATTATTTGTTATACACTAATTTTTAAGCCTTAATATTTACAAACACTATAATATTTTGTAAGCTTAATGTTCTTTGATTCTTGTACAGAAAAATATGCAATCTCATTTAAAAAATGAAAAGTTACCTATAATTCTCGAAAAATATTGCAAACATTGAAAATTTCATCTTGTCATGTTGATAAAAAAGAGTAGTAAAATTTCTTTCTACAACAGTTTTATCAAATATTTACCTTTCGCGAAAGAAATGCTAATTCGTAATATCGTAAACACACAGTACATTAAAATATTTTCAGAATGATTCAGCCCAATTTTGTTTGTTAACTCCTTGCCGAGTAAAGTGATATCAAATCGTAATACACATGTATAGCAGAGATAAACAAATGTATTACTTTGAATCAATTATTCAGATAATTATTCTAACAGATTAATTCATTTGATGATTATTTTGATAACAGAAATTGTTCTGATAAACGAATTTTAGTTGAATGATTATTCTAATAAATTAATTTGGTAATTAATCAACTAATTTGAATAAAAATTAGGCATAAAACGAAATCGTTATTTGCGAACAATGAATTATAATTTTCTGAAAATAATTTGTTCAGTCTAAACAAGAGATAACAAATACATAATACGTTTATTTACGCAATTTATATAATTATTATTCAAAGCTTGTTGGAATAGTGTCTATTTATGGTGCACTCTAAAAGATCGCAACACAAGAATATATTGTACATAATATTTGAGCATGTTCAATTTAACTTTATGTACACAATATTATAATATTTCTACATACACAAGAGACTAGAAATAATATTTTTACGTACGCAAGAATATTCACCATAAGTTACAAAAAATATGGTAGAAGCAGTAAAAATTATAATCCAGTTTATAAATTTTTGACAAAAGGAAACTTTATTGCACTATAAAATTTACAGCAAATAAACATGCAATCTTTATAATTAAATACTACTTAATCATTGTAATTTTTCAATAACTATTTATATTAAATATGAAATATATTTGTATTAGATTTACAGTTTTTATCTAACTCTATCATTTAATTTCGTGTTTCTCATATTTGAACTTTTGAAGGAAATTGAACAAAAGTTAATTTGCAGTTCTATTATCTTGGAAACACGTGTTGTCGACATACAATATTTATCTATTATTAACAGTATTTCTTACATATAAAACTATGTAACATATTGGAAGTCATTTGATTTTGATTATAAATTATTTAGAATCCAACAAAACAATCTAATAATTTAATTAATATATTTGTAACGTTTCTATTACATATTGTAGAACTACATAACACATGACAAAATTTTTAATACACATACTTATAAATTATTTAAAATTTACCAAAAAAATCTCTTAATCAACATATTTGTAACATTACTCAGATTTTAGCAAGAAAAATTAACTATGTACATTTCGTAATGATTTTTCAACATTACATTAAAAGTTGTGTTATTACAGTTGTTTATTTTGAAATATGCTGATATTCTATTTTAATATTACGTTTATTTTAAATTGCTCAACGTTACGAAAACTTGTCCAAAAATATAAGTAGACGAGATATTGCTATAAGACATTCGTCAGATCGAATGTATGTAATTCTTGTATATTTATTTTCCACGCTCGGACAAAATAGCGATAACCTCGGATGTACTTAAATTTGTACAAGTAATCGTACAAAAATGTGCACCGATATTGAGAGCAGACGTTCGTAGTTGAGATCGAATAAAAAAAGTAGACAATACAAGTTGTAGTTTGTGTAAGAACTTCGTTTCAGGGTGTCAATGTTATTTAACTATTATGTATTTCACATTGAAATTGATTTATGGATGTAGCAGGATAAAATGATACTTTACATTAAAATTGATACTATTTCTATATATCAATTTCTCGTTAAAATTGATTTATAAAAATAGTGATTTAATAATTAGTAATTTTAACGTGAAATTGATTTGTAGAAATAGTGGCATAAAATGTTTATTATTTTAAACAACACTCTGGTTAAAAACGATGTAACGCGTCTTTTAATAGAAACGATGGAGAATTGATTGATTGCAGTCAATTTTATGAAACCTTCGCTGTTATTTTGTAGAAATTCTAACTTTTGACGTCAGCCATTTAATTATGAATAATTACAGTGCAGTTCTGTATCGAATGTAATTCAAATTTATTATGAAATTATTGTGGAATTATTATTAAATTATTGGGAAATTATTGAGAAATTATTGGAAAATTACTGAGAAATTATTCAGAAATTATTGAGAAATTATCAAGAAATTATCGAGAAATTATTATGAAATTATTGCAAAATTATTTCAAAATTATTGTGAAATTATTTTAAAATTGTTATGGACTTATTGTGGAATTATGATGAAGTTAGTCTGAAATTATTATGAAATTTATTAAAAGAAATCTCCTTGTATACTCATTTTAAATGTTACACAATATGGCCGCTAAAATCAGCCATTAAACTATTCGAATTATTGTTTATGCAACAACAATTGCACTTATCGATTAAAAGACCCCATTACGACCACGAAACATTAGATCGAAAAAAAATAAATACTACTGTCCAAAAAAAGTGTTAGTAACAATCCTATTTTATCAATTTCTCACAGTTCATAAAAATCAATTGAACGAATCCTAGATAAAAATTTCTTGTATCCGTAGATATTGACATAGAAACTAAACTCAAATAATCATGTACTACATCGAAAAATTGTCGACTCCTATCTAAAAATGCTCCAAAATGACCCAGACCTTTGCACAAAAATTATCTTCAGCGATGAAGCTCATTTTTGGTCAAACATCTACGTCAACGAATAGAATTATCGAATTTAGGGCGAAAGAGAAACTAATTCAGCATTAATTCAACACTAAGTCAGTGAGTAGCTCAGAAATGATTCAGCAACACTTTAGTGCATTCTAAAAAATAATTGTTTGATTTAATTCAGGTCTAAAAGTATGATTAGATTCTATTTTTTTGAAAACGTGGAAGAAGTCATATTTATCGTCGATATGGAACAATGATAAAGATATCGAATAAAGATAAAGTAATCGCTATGGCACAAATTGAATAATATAGATTTGAACAAGGTGTGACATGCCATATATCGCGTATACATTGACGTCATTGAAATAAAAGTTTGATGGTTTTGTTCTTTTGAAAAACGATAGTATTAATTTGATTTACGATCAATTCTCTTTATAGAATTTTTTATGGAATGTTAATGTGCGAGTTTAAACTAAACAAATTAAACTCACAAATTAAACTAAAAAATTATATTATTTGCATTGCTAAAAATGTCAAATTATCATCTGTACGGTCATCGGTCTATAAATAAGTCACATCTATGAGAAAGTTGTGAAAAATTGAATATCTTCAGTATTTATGAAATGAAATTGTGGACGTCATTTAAACAACGTAACTTAAACAACGTAAATAGTATCATACATTCCTTAAATTAAAATAAATAGTTTTATGATAATACAACTTGTTTTATTTTGTATGTCAAGTTTTATTGTTTTTATTAAAGGACTCTATACTTCTAAACTTTTATAAGTAACAATAATAAAAACGCAACAATGAATTTTCTATTTAAGATATTTATTAAAATAAAAACTATATGACATTTGCAAGTTTGGAATATTCTGAAAAGGTGAAATAAGAAGTTGTAATTAAAAAAAAAACGAAAAATTTTGTAATAATTTCATTCAGTATGAATATTTGCAATTTATGTTTTGTACAAAATACAAAAATTTCATATTATTTTATGCAACATATTTGCAACATGATATAACGTATTAAATATGTTGAAAAACATGTTTAAGAAATTTACTACAAGTATATATTATAAAAACAACAAAAAATGATAAGGAAAACTAATTGTAATTAGTGAAATTAAAGATCAGTTTAATTTGAAATAGTGATTAAGAATTGCGTATACCAATAATTGACAGACAACTATTTTCTCTACTATTTTTTAATACAATTTGAATTCTAATTTGCAATCTTTTGTTATTCATAGCATAATAGCAATCTTAATAATATATTCCTTTGTTATATAAAACCTTCAATAGATGTCAAAAGACATTCATTGCATTTTTATTCAATTCATCAATTAAAGAAAACATATTCATATGTTGAAATTCATAAGCATGTAATGCTGAACATGTAATGTTAAAACATACATGTATATTTAAAAAAAAATATATTTAACGTGTAATTTTAATGAATCCTTACTTATGCGTGCGTTAGTGACCAGTGCAGTACCAAAATCACGACAGCTTAACCCAAATAGATAAACGCATTAACTATGGCAATGAAAGTTAATTCCGTGATAAGAGCAAGTTCGAAATTATGTCATACACTGTTGCCATTATTTACAAAAATGAGCTTTTGTTAATTGCTGTGTTTATTTTAGACAAAATCAAATATTAGGAATATCGGAATTTTTGAAATTTTGCAACTCTGGAATTTTGGGATTTTGAAACATTGAAACTTTGAAATTTTGGAATTTTGGAATTTTAGAACATTGAAACTTTGAAATTTTGGAATTTTGGAATTTTGAAACTTTGGAACTTTGAAACATTGAAACTTTGAAATTTTGGAATTTTGGAATTTTGGAACTTTGGAACATTGAAACTTTGAAATTTTGGAATTTTTAAACTTTGGGACTTTGGAACTTTGGAACATTGAAACTTTGAAATTTTGGAATTTTTAAACTTTGGGACTTTGGAACTTTAAAACATTGAAACTTTGAAATTTTGGAATTTTGAAACTTTGGAACTTTGAAACATTGAAACTTTGGAACTTTGAAACATTGAAACTTTGAAATTTTGGAATTTTGGAATTTTGGAATTTTAGAATTTTGGAATTTTGGAACTTCGGAACATTGAAACTTTGAAATTTTGGAATTTTGGAATTTTGGAACTTTGGAACATTGAAACTTTGAAATTTTTGAATTTTAGAATTTTGGAATTTTGTAATTTTGGAACTTTGGAATTTCGAAACATTGAAACTTTGAAATTTTTGAATTTTAGAATTTTTGAATTTTGGAATTTTGGAATTTTGGAATTTTGGAACTTTTGAATTTTTGAATTTTGAAATTTTGGAACTTTAAAGTTTTGGTATTTTATGTCACGAGACTTAGAAATTTTGCAATTTAAAAATTTTAAAGATTTTCTTAAATTTGGAATTTTGGAGTATTTATACCTTGGAATTTTGGCAGCTTGAAACTTTAAACATGCAAAATTTAGAAATTTAAAATTCCAGAATTCTAAAATACTAGGATTTCTTCATTTTTGCGATTTTGAGCTTTTTGAGGAATTTTTCAATTTTTGAACAATGAGACTGAGATTTATAATTAAAAAATCCACAATAAACCCATCAATAAAAAATATTCATTGAATCCCTCTTTATATATTTATTTGACTAAATGATTAATCCAGTTCTAACTACCATTTAAAAATAAATTTTTCATAACAATAAATCAAATACCAAAATGTCAACAACAAATTCCAATTTTTGAAATATTACACCTCGAAAACTTGATAGAACGCCATTACAACTCCACTTAGGACACTACAATTAAATAATCAAAAACCATTTATAAAAATACATTTTCATAATCATTTTGAACCATTTTTAATGATCAAAAATAAATTGGTAGTGGAAGAATAAAAATTTTTACAAACATACGTATTTATGTAGAATCTGTATATTGTTTACAGAAAAATGATTTACTAATTTTACAAAGTTTCAAATTTTCAAGTTTTTAAATTCCATTATCTTTTCTATTCTAAATTTTATAAATATTCAGGTTTCCATATTTTGCAAATTTGACAAATTTTTAGATTTCCATATTTAAACATTTTGAATTATAATTACAATAATAATAATTCGACGTTAGTTCAATTATAAATAATAACGTTCCTAACACATGTGCTGGCAGAGTTTGCTACTCCCTACAGATAAAACTTGATATTCTGGAAGAAGTTCACCTTGATTGTTGGGTACATTAAAGGCAAATGAAACTGCACGAATGTATGTACAAAAGAATGGGGGTAAACAAAAAGAAGAAAGAGATTTATCCATCTCAGCCCTATCAAATGTTGAAGATAATTATTATTATCTCACGCGTAACGAAACGGAAAAAGAAAAGGAGGTCGAGGTCGTTCGTGGCCTGAATAACGTTCTGGCAACTTGTAACTGCATGCAATCACGTGCGAATTTCTTTTTTTAAATAAACTACCAATCAAATTCGAAGGTTTTAAGAAACTTTTCGAGGAATAACAGTTTCGATTAAAACACCAACTATTTGCACAGTTCATTATAAAAGTTCATTATTATGTGTATGACACGTTTTATATAGATATTTAATAAATTTATTTAATGCTATAATTAAAACTGTTAGTTACAATTTATATTAATACAACTCAAACTAAATTTTTTAGTTTCAAATTCTTGAGTTTCAGGTTTTTAAATTTTCAAATTTCCAAGGATGTAAATTTGCGAACCTTCAAATTGTTATGTTTGTAAATTTTCACATTTTTATTTTTCCAAATTTTCGGATTTTCGAGTTTTCACGTTTTAGAAACTTTTAGGTTTTCATATAACACATATTTTACAAATTTTCAGGTTTTCATATTTTATAACTGTTACAAACTTTGAAGTCTCATAATTTACAAATTGTCACATTCTCACATTTTTATAGTTTACTAATTATACAAAGTTTCAAATTTGATAAATTTTTAAAATTTCATATTTTGCAAATTTTCTAAATTTTCAGGTTTTCATATTTTGCAAATTTGATAAATTTTTAGATTTCCATATTTATACATTTCACAAATTTTCAAATCTCCAGTTATACAAATTTCTAATCTTTCAACTTTGCAAATTTTCAGATTTCCAAATTTTCAAACCCCAATTTACCCAAATTCACTATTTTTCTGAAGTAGTAACACTGAAGGTGTTAAGTTTGAATAAAAAGTTATCGGTTTGTTATTCTTTGTATGTATTTTAGAAGCATTCAAGAAAATGATAAAATGGGGGAGAGAACTGGGAGATATACATCTAATTTGGGTTGGAATGCGTCCATTCATTTTTCTTTACAACGCAGAAGCAATACAACCATTGTTAAGCAGCAGCATTCACATAGACAAAAGTTTAGAATATAAGTATTTGCGACCCTGGCTTGGTACAGGGTTAGTGACTAGCAGTGGTAAGTACCTCAAATATTTTCTAATGTATATTATACATAATATTACATACTTTATGAATAATATAAATAATGTTAGATATTTAAATATAATGAAAATTTTGAAAAAATCATCTTACTTTACATTGTTTTTTTATTACATGAAATTCTAAAATCTTAATACTTAAAATTCTTGTGTCACATGAAATTAAAGATTACAAATTCCAAAAATTTTTATATTTCTAATCGTCTAAATTCTCAAGTTTCCAAACTTCTGAATATCCTCATTTTCAAGTTTTCAAATTCCTCAAATTTTTTAGTTTTTCAAATTTCAAATTTCATAAATTCTCTACATTCCCAAACTCTTAAATTCTCAAGTTTCCTTCCTGAGGTTTAAACCTTTCAAGTATTCAAATTTTGTAGACTCTAAATTTCTAAACTTCCAAATTTTCAAATTTACAAAGCCAAAAATTTGTGGAATTTTTAAATATCTAAAATTTCGAGTTTTCAAATTCCAAATTGTTCTCCTACATTTTTAAAGTTTCAAATTTTCAAATTTCGAAATCTCTGAATTCACCAAATTTCCAAATCTCTAAGTTCACCAAATTTTCATAGTTTCAAGTTCTTTAGTTTCTAAATTTTTTAATTTTTAAATTTCTATATGACCAAATTCTCAAATCCCCGAAACCCAATCTTCAAATTTTTAAGATTCTAAATCACCAAATCCTTAAATCCTGAAATTCCACAATTTCTAGTTTTCTAAATTTTCAAATATACAAATCCAAAAACTCAATAAATTTCCAAATTGTGAAGCTCCCAAACTTCCAACTACCCAAATTTCTAAACATCTAAAATTCTAAATTCCTAAATATATACATATCCAAATATTAGATTTCCAATTCCCTAAATCCACAAAACGACCAAATTTCTAAACTTCTGTCTTAACAATTATAAATCAAAAAATTCCTTCATCACAAATAAGTAATGGTGTATTCTTTTCCCTGTACCGCCATTTTCCTATCAGAAGCTCACCATCTTCTCCAACACAGAAATACAATCACATATGTCAATAAAATGAACTAGATATTTTTTTATAGGCAATAAATGGCACTTTCGACGAAAATTGCTTACGCCAACCTTTCATAGCGGTCTTCTAGAAGTATATTTAAAAACAACAATCAGAGAAGCCGAAATATTAATATCCTGTTTGAAGAAAGAAATTGATAAACCTGCGTTTGACATTGTTCCATACATTAAACGAGCAACATTGGATATAATATGTGGTAAAATTTGTCCTTGTTTTACATAATATTTATATCATTATTCTATTTTTTGTATAATATTATCCATATTGTTAAATATAGACGCAACGAAAATTTATGCAAATTTTGAGTTAGTTCAAAAGTGTTAGTTCAAAATTTTGACTGCATTTAAATTATTATCTCCTAATTGGTATGAATTTACATGAATTGCGCAGTAAAATTCATTTTTATTATGAAACAGAAAACTAAACTGCGATATAATGAAAATTCAGCTAACATTCGAAATGCTATAAAAAAATATTTCTAAATTTGTGTAAAAAAAGTGCGTTATGAATTATTGGTGTTAGTTAGTACTAACAACTTATATAATAAATACTTTTATTATAAAGGAAATTCAAATTTCGTTGATAAAATCTACCAGTCGAACATAATTTTTGAAACGCTCTGTAGCGACTAAAATGATAATTATACATAAGTATGTATGCACAAAAAACTAATACATACACAAAAAAGCTGTATCTTAATTTATGTATAAATTCGATTCGCCATTCATGCAAAAAACTATTTTCAATAATTTTATCTGATATTACAGACAGTTCCATGGGATGTAATGTCAACGCACAAACAAATTTTAAAAACGAATATGTGCAGGCTGTGAATACGTAAATATATAATTATTTTTTAGAAATAATATTTCAATTTTTATTACTGTAACATACGTAATATTTCTTCTAGACTAGCTTCTATCTCGCAAAGGAGATTTTTGAACGTTTGGATGTCTCTTGATCCCATCTTTAAATTAACTTCATGGGGTCAAAAGCACGATCATGTACTTCGTGTCACTCATGAATTCGTTAATAAAGTAAGTACGATGTCGAACATTCTATGATGAAATTATTCAGAAATATTACTTTCAATGACTTAATCTTCATATAAGTCAACAACAGTCTTTTGAGTAATTTCTAGAAGAATTTGTAACTTATTTCTTATTTATTTACGAAGCACTACTGTAGATTCACTTATTTCTTTTTTAAATAATATCTTTGATACTATTGTATTTTTCTACGTCTTTTTAAATAATTTTTTAACAAACAACAAGCGATAATTGAAATCTTCCGAAGATTATTCAAATGGACGACCTTGATGTCATTGGATATCAATCCTTTAAAATGCATATTTATTCAATTTGATTTAAGTAGAATATTAATTTAGACGGAAATTTAAAGAGTGGTAAATAACTTAATGTCTGCTTGACAATTAGCGCTAAGTTATTTATTGTTATTGTAATAGATAATTGCAGAAAGAAAAGAAGAGTGGAAAGCTAAAAAATATGAAAACTGTAACGTACAATTTAACAAACATCGAGCTCTGCTAGATCTGTTATTAGAATTATCGCAAGATGGTAAAGTGCTCACCGATGATGATATTCGCGATGAAGTTAACACGTTTATGTTCGCGGGTCATGACACTACGGCGAATAGTGTATCCTGGATTTTATATGTACTTGGTCGGCACCCTCAATATCAGGTAATACAATTTTTTATCATACATCAAAGTATCATCATAAGTATCTAATATATGCAGTCATTCAACACAGATTTTTAAATTTAGTTTTAATAATAGTACATATAAAGTATCCACAAAAAGAAAATTAAAAAACTTATCACATTGAAAATGAAAAAGATCTAATATAAAATTATAGTTACAATACTATTTATCTCATTTTGTTATTTCAGGAAAAGATTCTTAATGAGTATTATGAAGTAACAAAAGAAAAAAAGTTAACTTTAGATCTGTTAAGTAAGCTAACATGGTTAGAAGCATGTATAAAAGAATGCTGGAGGATTTATCCAGTAGTTCCACTCATTGCAAGACAAATCTATCATCCTATTACCATTTGTAAGTATAATACACATAGTATGAATTTGTTTGTATAACTACTAAAAAAGAAAGAGAATTTTTTATTACTTTTATGACACAATATTAAATTTATTTTAGTGGGTCACAATATTCCAATAGGATCTACAGTTGTTGTCAATTCGTTTTTACTTCATCGTGATCCTCGGTATTTTCCTGATCCAGATGCATATAAACCAGAGAGATTTTTGCCTAATGGTCTAAAATATCCTTCTTATGCTTTTCTTCCCTTCAGTGCAGGTTCTCGTAACTGCATAGGCTCAAAATATGCCATAATGATGGTAAAAGTTCTTAGCCTCTTTGTATTAAAAAATTTCCATGTGATATCTTTAGATGCTGAAGATCAACTTCGTTTTATCAGCGAATTAGTATTACATAATGCTAATGGACTTCGGTTAAAAATTACACCACGAAAACAAGAAACCGATGTAATCATTTTGCAATGTATGCATTCAAATAAAAAATGTTAAAATAACAAGCCATTGATTTCTTTTGCCTACCAATTTGAGTTAACCAGATGATTAATCAAATTGAATATAAGTGTAATTAAGAGGGAAACAGGAAAAAGTACTTACTCCTATCCCATTCTCTCTATCACAGAAAAGGAAGTGACGTTTGACCCTTGATCAGAGTCTATTTACAATGAAAATAATACTAAACAAAAATATTTTATGGTATTTTATATATTTTTAGTATTCTTTATTTTCGTCAATCATAAATACATGTGTTAAAAAAATAAGTGAGGAAGAATTAAATAACACATATCCTCTTAATATTAAAAGACTACTATAATATGCTATCAATGCTCAAATATATTTTCTGTTTATATATTATAAACATAGATACATATGTTCAATAAATAAACAAAGATATATTTCTTTTATAAAAGCAACTGCTAAACGGATTTCGAATGTAATAAACAGGTACATAAGGAAATAAAAAATTATGTAATTACAAGTTAATGTAACTTTGGTATCTAGATATACAAACCACGTATACTTCCTTACCTGTACATATAATTACAATAAAAAGAATGATTTAAAAATATTTCATTCATCTTTTATTTCATAATTATAAAATTGGTTTTCATGTGACACATCTTCTTACTTTGTATGTACACTATATTATGTTAATAAATAAAGTGTATTTATATGACTTATCAAATTTACATTTTATTTCAAAACCTTTATATTCTAGTTTTTTTATTATTATGCATTAGTTCTATAATTACCAGCCATAAAATATTTTTGACACATATAATCAAATAATATAAAACATAAATTTACAAAACTTTATTTAATTTTGTCACATTTGCTTTTAAAATTTATAAAAATTTCATATGAATCTTTGTATCGTATTATGATCCTGTATTTTTTCTAAAGTATATAAATTATCCCACCAAAGTGGCAATTTATGATTAAGAATTAATTCAAACCAAGGACTTAATGGAGAATTAATACTTTTTACAAACTGATTAATGTCGGATTGTGATACCCAATGAAGTTCACTAATTTCATCTGGATTCGGATTTAATGTGATGTTATCTTTTTGCATAAACAGCACATAATCTATTTCGTGCTCACCCCAACATCCACTCACTGCATGATAATGAATTCTTGTTAGATACAGAAAATCTGATAAATGAATTTGTGACAAAGGGATTCCTAATTCATAATTAAGCCTTCTTCGTGCTGCCCTACGTATTCCAATTGCATCCTGTTCTTCTGTTTCTTCAGGAATTTCAGATAAGGGATGACTACAACACGTATTTGTATAATGGTTTGGAAATGTTATCTATAAAGAACATTATTTAGTATTAATCTAATATACTTTATTTAACAAATATGATGCTTTTTATATATCAATGATGCTTACCTTACTAGCAGATCGCTTTTGAAGTAGTAATTCTCCTTTACCATTAAACAAAAACACACTGAATGCCCTATGAAGAGGAACTTGTCCATCTGCATTAACCGTATGACAATCTCGCTTGGTAGCTTCACCAAGAGGTTTATCTAACGCATCCACCAAAATGCAACGTTCCTCTAAAGCAGCTTGCTGCAGAGGAGCTGCTTGCATGCTCCCAAAATTTTTTATCGAAGATTTTATATGACATGCAGCAGAACATACACTTTTTATTATTTTAGCCATCACAATAATATACTGTCTTGAAATATTTTTCAAAATTTAAAAATACCATACATATACAATATTTTTTTAATGTATATGATGCAATATACACATACAATAAATTAACGAAAAGAACGATTTCACAGCGATGTCAAGTTCAATCAAAAGTCTGCAAAGAACTTTCTTCTTAGAAAGCGCAACCAGATACTTTAAACGTACGCACAACACTAACCTTTAAAACTTGACGTCACGAGATGTTCTTATGAATATACAATTTGAACGTACAATATTTTGACCTGCAATAAATCTTATCTATATATGCATCAACATTTTTTATTCCTTTTCTTACATACATTTTAAAATTGAACTACTGAAATAGAATCTGTATTGAATAATTATATGTAACCAATGATCGGCGAAGAATGGGAATAATATATAAAAAAAATTGCGTATATGGTCGCTACACGTGTTAGAACTGAAAATTGAAAACTGAAAAACTTGAAAATTGAAATTTGGAAATTTGAGGTTTTAGTAATTTAAGAAATTTGGAAATTATAGAATCAGAGAACTGTTAAATTTAGGTATTTTCAAATTTAGTAATGTGGGAATTTGCAAATCTGTTATTTCAAAACTTGGGAATTTATGGGTTTAGAAATTTAGAATCGATCTTTATGAATAATGTTATAGCAGTTTGAAAGCATTTTGGAAGTCTCATTTTTATATGTATTTCAAAATTAATATTTCCGCGCGCAATAAAAAAAGGTATATTTGGTGCCATTTAGCAGTAGAGTGCGAAACTATCGGGACAAAAAGTAACTTTTTGTCGCGAAACAGGACATTTTTACGTTGCACAACATTAGAAAAATGGTCAAATTGTGATATCAGAAATTTATATTTGAAAATTGAAAATGCATCATTTTATTGATTTTTGGAGACTCGGAAAAAAATTGTACTATTTTTATATAGTTCCCCATCTTACCGACGGCATTTATTCATGTGTGTAGAGTGTAGAGGTTTGGGATCGTTTTTGGTAAGGGCGACAATATCGTATACTGTAACTAGGTCTGTTTGATTGAGGCGCTCCGCGCCTAATCTAACAATGTTGAGCGAGCGAGAAAATTTCACACTAAAGCAAAAATAGTCAACCGTGTCATCCGGTTGAATTGGTTGAGTGGTGCAAGAGAAAAGCGTGGACAAAAAAGTTGAAAAGTCAAATATATAAGCTGGAGCAAATTCAATTTTGCATTAAAATCTACGAGGATATGATTTTTCGGTAATTATTCCTCCGTGGCATGCGCGGGCGGCGCGTAAGAGGAATATACACGACAATGAGTATGCAAAATTGTTAATTACTCACTTTCTGAGCACAGTTTATGAACTTTTATGATTAAAGAATGATCAGCAATGCATTATTTACATGGTTCGATCATAAAAGTTCATAAATAATGTTCGGGTAATGAGTAATTAATTATTTTGTGTCAGCATTGCGATACGAACATGAGCCGCCTATGTCAATTCTACTGCACATGCAAAGCGCAATATTTCGGCACTTTGACAAAGTAGTATGGTTCCTGAGGCATTTAGAAACAAATTTCTATTAGGGTTTGATGTGTTTTGATGCCTAATAAAGCCAGAAAATCAATTTTTGTAGAATTCGGTCCAAAAAGATACAGGTGGCGTCATCTAGCGGCGAGCGACGGAACTACGAAAAACTAAAATTTCAATTTTCTTGAAAACTAGCGAATTTTAAGTACTTCTGAGGGTCACAAATCAATCTCTGACCTCTCTGGAACCTATATGATGCCACAAGAATCTCCTAAAAGCGCTAGAAAAGAAAATTGAAAAATAGTCCGAAACATGGACTAAAAAATTGGCGTCCATCTAGCGGTGAAAGTGGGAACTACGAAAACATAAAAATGCGATTTTCTCGAAAATTAGCGTACTTTGAGTCCTTCCGAGGCTCAAAAAGTGTTATGTGATCGCATTAGAAGCAAAATAATGCAACAAAAGCTTCCTAAAGGCTTTAACAAAGAAAATAAAAAAAATGTCATTTTATGGAGAAAATTTGTGGCGCCATCTGACGGCGAAACCGCGAACTAAACTGAAAAACGTCCGAACACGCGTTAAGGAAAAATATAAAAAGTAATATTTCGCAACTTTGACGACGTAGTATGCTTCTTTAGACATTTTAAAGCAATTTTTGTTGAATAAGCTATTCATTTTTTTGCCTATTGAGCCCAGAAAATCAATTTTTATTTAACCCCTTAACGCGTGTTCGGATATACGTTTTTCAGTTTAGTTCGCGGTTTCGCCGCCAGATGGCGGCACCTGTATCTTTTTGGACCGAATTCGACAAAAATTGATTTTCTGGCTTTTTTTAGGCATCAAAACGCATCAAACCCTAATAGAAATTTGTTTCTAAATGCCTCAGGAACCATACTACGTCGACAAAGTGCGGAAAATTTCGGTTAAAATTTTTTTTTTCTATATCCATCTGTATGTACTTACATACGCATGTGCATGCAAAATTTGACGAGAATTGGTTGAGTGGTGCAAAAGAAAAACGCGGACAAAGAAGTTGCAAAGTCAAGTATAAGTGTTTCGCTCGCCTTCGGCTCGCTCGCTCAAATATACATATTGTCAACAAGAAAATATTATTTGGAATATGTATACCGCGAATCTGAAAGTGTAAATTATATGTTTAAACCAGTTTCTTCATTATACTGTGCATTATCGGTAATGTAGGATATGACATAAGAATTGTAAACAGTTTTTTTACGAATCACCAAAAACCGTTTTCTCAAATACAAAAAGGAGTTATTTGCAAAATTTTATTGGAACTGAAGCATGACGATTTTCCACAGTTTCTTGTTCAGCTTACTGTTTCATTTCTCTGACATCACGAATCTTATAGAACAATTTTCAATCATTAA
Organism: Megachile rotundata; assembly: GCF_050947335.1. Classification (NCBI taxonomy): domain Eukaryota; kingdom Metazoa; phylum Arthropoda; class Insecta; order Hymenoptera; family Megachilidae; genus Megachile; species Megachile rotundata. Next base: position 6,189,753 of record NC_134989.1, read on the forward strand.
CAAAACTTAAAAATGCCTTGTATCACAACAGAAAGGAATTTTTTGCGTTGATAATTTTACGCTTTTCCGTTAGCTGGCGCATGTGATACTATTTTCTGATTGCGCGTTCGAAAATAGAAATGTTCAAATGCACGTAAGGATGAGGTCTCCAGAACGTTCTCAACGTTTTAATTAATTACATCACAATGAACTATTGTTTTGTATGTCATTTCTATATATTAAACCGCTATGGTACTTTCGTTATAAATGTAAATTTCAGTTAGAAAAATCGTAAAGTTATCTTCTGATGTTGTTGTTAGAATCATCTGTCTAAACTGTAAAATGCGTAATAAAACAGCTGGCTTTTAAAACTAAGCATGTACTCACAAATATTTTATTATTTATCGATTGCGAAAATGACTGTTGTAAATTAGGTATAATGCGTTTGAGTGCGCGGATGTTATTGCGGGTGGTCGAAATCTGTTTTCTTTGGCTCCCTTTTTCCCCAGGGAAGCTAGATTTGCACTTAGGTGCACTATTTATTGCATGTTTCGCCATTTCTAAATATTGCCTCTAATATATATACATATATCGATATTGTTAGATACAAATGTATCAAAGCCATTTCAATATTACAATATTAAAGCCAAGTTCACGCGATATCGTAAAATAGTCATTTCTTGAATCGTAATGATCGATAGTTCTCGTTGGTTCTCGACTTCGATCGATCGAATCGTATCATGGAGTAGTTTAATAGGTTTCATGGTATTCAGTGCGGTGTAGTAAAAACCATTATATAAAAAAAAGTTATTGTTACCTTAATGTGTTATTTATTACCTACGTTTCAATATATTTTAAATCAATTTATGTGAACTCGTTAATTTGCTAGTACAAGACACGAAATGAGTGAAAACGCAGAGATCACAGGAGTATATATCACAGAAATATCGTCAGAAGATGCGGCAAAAGCGGAAAAATTTAAAGAAGAAGCGAATGAATGCTTCAAAAGTGTGTTTACAAAATTTTTTCATTAATTTTCTTCTGCAATTTACTTTCACACAGAATCTAAAGATTTATAGAAATTTATAATCGTCATTAGATTAGTGTCATTTAGTCACGTGTGTATTCAAAACTAACCCAACTTCTACAACGTAAATGATCATTAAATTAACAAATGAAGCATCGCTTTTTGGAGCAATTAATTAACAATTTTAAACAATTATATTATTTATTCTATGATCTGTATAGATGTACCGTAGACAATCATTTTCATTTCTGATAGCTATTTTTATGAATATGATATTTCTTTATATGTAATATATTTTGTATATCGGATTTTTATTTTATTGTATATTTTATCGAATATTAAATAAATATAATTATTGGCTGAATACCAGTTTGTCTTCTAAATTTTTGTTTTAAATATTATCATTATATATACGTTCATTTTTATATATAACCAATATATTTTATTGTTTTAGATCAAGATTATACCAAAGCTATAGAATTATACACTAAAGCTATAGAGTGTAACCCTACAGTGGCAGTATATTATGGGAATAGAAGTTTTGCGTATTTAAAAACTGAATGCTTTGGATATGCACTTACAGATGCATCTAAAGCTATCGAATTAGATAAAAATTATGTAAAGGGATATTATCGTAGAGCCGCAGCGCATATGTCACTTGGCAAATTCAAATTAGCTCTTAAGGATTATAAAACTGTTACTAAGGCAAGACCAAACGATAAAGATGCAATGCTTAAATATACAGAATGTTCTAAAATATTAAAAATGTTAGCTTTTGAAAAAGCAATTTCTGTGGAAGCAAACAAAAAGAATATAGCTGATATGATTAATTTAGAAGAAATGGGTAGATCATTATATTTAATACTTGATTATTAATTATATGATGCATTCGAGTCATTTTTAAGAAAAAATTAAACTTATTTTCATGGATTTTACAGCTATCGAAGATGAATATACAGGACCTAAACTTGAAGATGGAAAAGTCACTTTACAATTTATGCAAGATTTATTGAGTTGGTACAAAAAACAATTTAAATTACATCGTAAATATGCTTATAAAATTCTTTTAGATGTAAAAGCATTGTTTATGGCACAACCAAGCTTAATCGATATCACAATTCCGGATGAAAGTAAATTTACTGTCTGTGGAGACATACATGGCCAATTCTATGATTTACTTAACATTTTTCAATTTAATGGGTTGCCTTCAGAAACTAACCCTTATGTATCCTTTGTAATATGACTATATTGTATTATATATTTATCATTGCATTTTTAATGTTTTAATACAAAATATATTACTAATACATGCACTTTGGTTAATATAATATATACATCTTAACAGTATTATAGTTATTCAATGGGGATTTTGTAGATAGAGGCTCATTTTCTGTAGAATGTATATTCACCTTATTTGGATTTAAATTGTTGTATCCAAATCATTTTTTTATGTCTAGAGGTGTGTACCTGTTGATTTATTTGTATCATTAAAATGAGATACATATTCATACTAAGATGTATCATTTAGGTAATCATGAATCTGCTACAATGAATCAAATGTATGGATTCGACGGTGAAGTCAAAGCAAAATATTCTGCTCAAATGGCAGAATTATTTACAGAAGTTTATAATTGGCTTCCTCTTGCTCATTGTCTTAATAACAGAGTACTCGTAAGTATATTTAAATAAAACTCTTATTGAATTTAAATACATTAATTATAATACTCCTTATTATATTTATTTTGTAGGTAATGCATGGTGGTCTATTTTCAAGAGACGATGTCACGCTAAAAGAAATTCGGGAAATTGATAGGAATAGGCAACCACCAGAAGAAGGGTTAATGTGTGAATTATTATGGTCAGATCCACAACCTCAACCAGGAAGAGCACCCAGTAAAAGAGGAGTCGGTGTTCAATTTGGGCCTGATGTCACACAAAATTTCCTTGCCCTGAATAATCTAGATTATATCATAAGAAGTCATGAAGTGAAAAATGAGGGATATGAAATGGGTCATGATGGGAAATGCATTACCGTGTTTTCTGCTCCAAATTATTGGTACTTAAATAAAATACTTCATGAATTTAGTGAGTTTTAATGTATTATGTTTATTTTGTTTGTTTTTAGTGATACTATGGGTAATCGGGGTGCCTTTATCACGCTTAACGGTAAAGACATGAAACCGAAGTTCACAATATATGAAGGAGTGGTATGTTATACAGCTAATTTATAATTATTTGCATTTTTATAGTTGTTTTATAAAAATATTTATGTTTCAGCCTCATCCAAATCTAAGGCCAATGGCATATGCTAATTCTTTATTAAAATTCATGTGCTAGTGGAATACCTTAGGTACTGTTGATAAGTAAATAAATAATAATAATTGAATACGAGTAGCCCAATCAAAGTGTGCGTAATATATTTGATACTGAAATGGAGGAGATGAAAAACCTTTAGACTTCTCCAAAACAATAAATGCTGTATTCTTTTTAGAAACAAAAAAACCTGTATCATAATAAATCAAATGAAGGTATAATATTCATGGGTACAAAAATGAAAAAGTTTGCTTGTTTTGACAACTGGTGAACAAATGTATCAAATTTTCTTGTCTATGATAAGAACAATGCCTCATTAGCAATTTGTGTTTCATTATAATGAAATGCTGCAAAGAGAATATTTCTATTTTGTACCCTCGATTAAACCACCTTGTTCATTAAAGATGTTAATGTTCACATAAACTAATTGAATGATCTCAAATTGATTAACTTATATTTGTGTAAAAATATTAAGAATATTGGTGCAAAGCGCAGTATATGCAATTAATACATTTGTTAATCTTTCATTTTATTCTTTAATGAATAACGGTGGTTCCTTTAAAACAATGATTACTATGAAAATATCTAATGCATATGCGATTTAGCATCACTATGTAGTACAATTTTCCAGCCAGTCACTATTTGTCACGTTATTTGTGATGAATACTTTTATACAAATATAATGTGATTGGAAGGATTTCTTTCGTCTGACATTTTATTTTTTTTTTTGGTAATAAATGATGTTTATAATGTATTCAAAATGTATATTGTTTTTCTTGAGGTAATGAAAAATCGTACCATATAAAATGAGATAGTACATTTTTCTAATAAATTATTTCCATTTTTACGACTTCCACTTATAATTACACCTTATGTACTTTAAACATTGCGATTATAGAACGATTTCCAAATTGCATATTTAAATATTTTCCAAAGCAATTTTGTTTTGCGAATTTTATTTATAATTAATATCATGACGAAAATTTTGCTTGCTTAGTACTTTTGTATTAATTACATATAGATATTACTGTTGTTTCGAAATCAATAATCAACATACTAGTTTTTCATTTTATGTTCGGAATATCATAATTCACTACTACTTCTGTTTACTGATACTAATAAAAGTTCAAATAAGTAAATATGTTGTACAATATAATTACTATTACAACTTATGTTAGTATGGTTTATTTGGAATGTTTACAGGTATAACAGTTAATTCAATCTTGCAACCACTTTGATTTCAATCTTCATCTCTACATCATTGAAATACAAGAAAAAATACCATTTTTCAAAAAGCTCTAATGAAATCTTGAAGTTTGGCCATTTTTGTTTCCTAATTCTCTTTGAGTTGCAGTTTTCATTTATTGAAGTAGAGTTCAATGGTTTTGATATCAGAACAGGTTATATTTATTATATTGAAAAAATTATGTAACAGAGATCAACAAATGTAATTTTAAATTAAATTAAAAAATAAAATCAAGTTACAATCTTGCCCAAAACTCGGTATATACTAAATTTGAGTTGTATGCACATTTTCATGGTAATACACTATACCTGTTATACCTGAATTTACAATAGGGTATAATATAACTGTAAAGAGGACAAAGATTCTGCGGTGCTGCATTATGTCATGTCTATCTATTGCAGTGCTTATTTCAGCAGGTAGTTCACAATTGAGTGACTGGTTCTCATTGTTACTTCGCGTGAGCGGTTTCGGTATACAATTTATGTGCATATCCAAGCTACCCAATAAAGTAACTGAACTTCCCCCAGTAAGGAGAGGCAGGTTGTTTCATATTTATTATTGTCTTCGAACTATAAAGATATAAAGTTAGGTATACATTAAACCGTTTAATTTAACAATCTTATTCAAAATTATTATTGCAAAGTGATTGGGAAATAAATGAAAATTTAGATGGAGGTATCAGGTTCAAAACACATTGCAGTATAAGGTAAATTTATCGATGTCCATTGTCCTCATAGATTTCGACGAAACTTTTTCTAATTACTTCTTTGAGACGTACATGTAAAAAGAAAAATAATATAAATAATATGGGTTTGATAATTTTAAAGAAAAATAAAATAAAATATATTTAAAGACGAACAAATGTTTCTGTATACATGTCGACAACATTGGTGTTCACTAGTTCTTTTATTTCGAATAAATAAATAATATTTTTATTTGAAAACATTAAATTGGACGGAGGGACCTTGTAAGAAGGTATATTTTTGGAATTAAATTTGTGCGTTCTAACAAGTGAACTATACGATGCGGTTGCTAAGAAGACTTGAAGAAGAAATTTTTCTATTAAAAAATTTCTGAGAGAATACGTACTTATACATCCGGAAGGAAAAGGAAGAAAAGTTTTGTAGTTGTTCATGGACTCGATTACTGATCGGTAAAACGGTACTTGAGGATGCACCCCCACTGGAAAAGCGTACTTGAACGTTCAGAAATACATATTCCCAAAGACTGATGTTTTTAAATTTCTAAATTTTCAAATTATAAAATTCCAGAATTTCCCTTTTCAAGTATTCAAATTTCCAATTTTTCAAACTTCTAAAGACTGATATTCTTAAATCATCAAATTCCCCCATTCTTAAAATCCTAGATGTTCAAATTTTCAAATTTGGGATTTCAAATCTTAGAATTCTTGAATTTTTAAATACCCAAATTTTCAAATTATTAACATTCTAAATTTTTCAAATATATAATTAAGTATTATGAATAAACTTTGGGAATCCTGAAATATTTTCCCTCTGAGATTTCCATTACGTACAAAACAAAAAATAGTACATTTTTTTTGTTCTATACATATTTGTAATCAATTTTCAATAAAGCATTTTTGATCCTGTGAGAACATTGTGCCTTATTTTTAACGTTAAATGTGTTTGTATTTCCATTCTTAAGAAAATAGTGGAAAAAAAATATTATTTTCCTAATTTTCATTCTTAAGAAAATAATGGTTCAAAGAAAAGTAAGAAAATAACAACACGAATACAAAGTACATGTTTTCCGGGAATTTTCAATGGATCACACAGACCAACGATGGGTTTTACAGTTCAACAATGGGTCCAAGGTCCTCTTGGAAAAGGGGATGCAAGGTCATGGAAGGGACTTGTACCAGGGTGGGAGAATGCGAACATACAAAAGGGAGTGTTTTGCCTAAAAGGACACAGTTCAGCACAGGTAAACACGACCCAAGATAGTGAAACGTAGTAAAACAGTTTTAACTGGGAACTGGAATAGACGCTTGAAAAGAAGTGAAGAAAATAAACGTAAGTTTAAATTTTTCGTTAGAGCCATTTTTATTTGCATTTTGTTACACGAGGTTGTACAGGTTAATTCCAAGGTCAAAGAAGAGTTTGAAATTAATAGTTTTTTATATTTGTTATTTTCTTAAATTTAGTTTAGTCTGCAGTTGCTATAATAGCTGCCTTTAGTTACTATGGAAGGTCACGTAGGAGTTTTATAAAGTCTTATTTTGTTCATAACTGGTAATGCACCAGAAAAATTATTATTAGAAAAGGAATACAGTGAAATGCAATTCTTATAATTATAAGAAACAGACGGAAAAATTAAGGGAAAGTTATTCGAAACGTTTACTTGAACTGATTTAGTTGTATAGATGGCGCGATGCTTGCGAAAGAGGTTGATAAAATAGCTTATTTATATTCATTCATTCTTTCTCAAGTTTTAATTTGAATTTATTTACAATTAGTTTTAGTTATTATGGAAGGTTATATAATGTACAATTTTATGAATTATAAAATTTTATTTTTAATATACTTATTTCAAATTCATTTAAATTCCGAAATTATTTCGGTATGATATTTTATTATACATTTTGACATGTTATGTTAATACGTAAAATTCTTTTTAGTTGTTAGATTTTAATTTAATTTTAGACAAATGAAAATGGCGGTCACTCGCAATACAATTAAAATATTTCTATACAGTTTTTTTTTATGTAGTTAAAATATTCATGAACTATACTTTTTCATTTGTAAAATACTGCAATTTTAAGAATAAAGTTGTTACACATTTTGGACCTCTTCTTATCTTCCACGCCATTTTGTAGTTGATTCAATGATTCACGATTTAGTTCATAATATTTTGAGTACCGCCTTAAATTCACAGAAAAACTCTTTCAATTTGTAATTTTATTATCTGTAAATTTAGTAAACAATTTTAATGATATTTAGCCTTGAAAATATTACACTTCCTATGTATTTAACATTACTTTTATCAGACAAATTTGAACAAAATTATTTATATCTACATATTATAAAATGGTTTACATAAGTATACAAAATATACTGTACATATTTCAAAATAAATAAAGAGTGATATATATTCACGTTTCATATGTATCTATGTAAAAATTCATATGCCACTCACAAGTAAACCTACCCAAGTGTCACTCTCCGATTTTCATGAAATTTGGATATGTTGTAGTACATGGAAAATTAGGGGACACGTATTTTTTTTTAGCTGCGGTAAAACATATTTAGGGTATGAAACAACCCCCCAAAGTGTGAGGATAAAATGGAAAAATTGCGATACTTTCGAGATCAGTGAAGCAATTTTGATGATTTTTGGTATGAAAGTATCTTTCGATAGAAGATAAAAATTGGCCTAGGTATGTTGGAAGGGGAGTGAAAATTAGGGGGTGAAATACCCCAAAGCGACCAATTTCTTGCTGTAAAAAAATAGATTTTGATCTGATCGAAATAAAATCTATTAAAACTTCAAGAGGAACGTTAATTAGGGAACACGTATTTTTTTTTTTTTTTTACATAAATATTTGGGACGTAAGTAACTCCTAAATTACCGCTCTCGTTCGGCACTACGCATGAAACACCTTGCAAAACTGTATCTCTTAACTGTTCGATCGTTTTAATATATCGGTTTTTTAGGTTACAGAATGGAAATCTGAAATCAAAATTCAATATAAAGGATCCTTTATGGCGGACAAAAACTCGAAAACCTACTTAAATAGACTGTATCTGTGACATGCGATTTTCTAAATATAATACAATTTCTGACATTCATTGTTAGGTATGTAAGGTGAATCAAGCGTGTTAAGAACATATTGTATATTGTTTATAACAAAATTATTTGAACAAAGGAATTAATAAAATATGTGATCGATGTTTCCATAGACATTTTTTGCATACAATGAATGCTGTCATCAGATTTTAAAAAATTTCATTTTTAAGCTATATTGTTCAAACCATTTTGTTATAAACAATATACAATATGTTCTTAACACGCTTGATTCACCTTACACACCTAACAATGAATGTCAGAAATTATATTATATTTTGAAAATCGCATGTTACAGATACAGTCTATTTAAGTAGGTTTTCGAGTTTTCGTCCGCCATAAAGGATCCTTTATATTGAATTTTGATTTCAGATTTCCATTCAGTAACCTAAAAAACCGATATATTAAAACGATCGAACAGTTAAGAGATACAGTTTTGCAAGGTGTTTCATGCGTAGTGCCGAACGAGCGCGGTAATTTAGGAGTTACTTACGTCCCAAATATTTATGTAAAAAAAAAAAAAAAAATACGTGTTCTCTAATTAACTTTCCTCTTGAAGTTTTAATAGATTTTATTTCGATCAGATCAAAACCGATTTTTTTATAGCAAGAAATTGGTCGCTTTGGGGTATTTCACCCCCTAATTTTCACTCCCCTTCCAACATACCTAGGCCAATTTTTGTCTTCTATCGAAAGATACTTTCATACCAAAAATCATCAAAATTGCTTCACTGATCTCGAAAATATCGCAATTTTTCCATTTTACTCTCACACTTTAGGGGGTTGTTTCATACCCTAAGTATGTTTTACCGCAGCTAAAAAAAAATACGTGTCCCCTAATTTTCCATGTACTACAACATATCCAAATTTCATGGAAATCGGAGAGTGACACTTGGGTAGGTTTACTTGTCAGTTACGAGTGATTGCAATTTTCTGTTATAAAATATTCCTAAATTAGAATTTCAAGATTTCAATTTTTATCATACACTGATAACAAAAGTTAAATATAGCAATCAACTAAAAAAGTGAATGTAGTAAGTGGAGATAGTATAGTAATTTTGAAGCAGCAAATAGCAATAAATCGACTGAAAAGACCAGAGAACAAAAAACTAATTAAATTGGAGACTGTATTATGAATTTAACGAGTAAGCATATGTACACTATATGTATACAAGTTTAATTATTTCAATATATTTAAAAAATATTTATACCTATTTTGTCCTTTCAATAATGTTGATACTAAAAATTAATAAACATTAATAAATAAAAATTAATTTGTTACAGGTTACTGACATTCGACGTTTAAATACTTCAAACACAGAAGAAACAGCAAATCTCAAAATGGTTCCAATATCAGCAGACGAATCGGCTAAACAAGATTTCAGCGGCAATCGAAAACGGCCATATAACGAAGATTCCGAAGAAGAGGAGCCATGCGTGGCGGAGTACGCAGTGGATCGACCACGTTGCAGATTTATGCTCGCTGCAGAACGCCTTGGGGGCGTGCTACGAGAACTGGACAAGGAAACACGAACTAAACTTATGACCGAAATAGTCAGAATCCTGAATCATCGAGCAATGATGGCGCATACAGAAGCAATCCAAATTACAAAACATCCACGACTTTCCGAATAGTTGTTAAAGTTAACTTCTAACATGACTTTCTGATCAGTTGTTCTTTTCTGATTGTTGCATATTTCATAAACTTGTTTATCTGTGTTACGTAAAATACACTCTATTGCATAAATGTTATCCATATTGAATAAATATGTTAATGCATGAAATATTTTATGTACGGTTGCAGTAAATAAAGAGGATATACATAATATATATTTTAGGTGAGATATATTTATGACTTTTTGATATGTTTCTTTACTTTATGTATTATAAATGTTATTGGATGAGAAATGGTAAAAGTTTAATCCTCTGCACTCGAAAGTCGACTCTCAGACACTCGATTTAATACAATAATTACAAATAAGTATTTTCTAATTAATTCTATAACATTGCACTTGTGATATACATACATATAAACGTAGTGAAACAGACATTAGTGGAAATTATTAGTAGAGAAATAATAACTTCAAAAGCCATCATTAACCTCAATAACCATTTTTAGCTAGTAAGTTTCAAAGTTCGCAAAAAAATACCTTCGAGTGCAGAGGGTTAAATATCCCGAAACAAAGAATCTACTATTCTTCATTATTCTCTACTATATCTACTACTATTTCACGAATATTTCATCCATTTAGAAATATTTGTCATTAAGGAAAGCACATATCATTTGTTTACGAGCAATGGTTTGTGGAGGGACCCTCACGATCAGGTCGAAGGTAATAAAGTTTCGTCCCACGAAATCCCGAATACGTCTCCACAACTCGTTAGAATGGCAAATATAATTTTTATGATTTGAATGTGGGGTGGAACTAATTGATTAATTTGGTAGGAAAAAGGTTATGAGCAATTGGGACCTTTACGATGGCCGATCAGGTCGACGAAGATTGTAAGGCTTCGCTCCACAAATCCAATATGTACTACGTACACTATGTATGTATACAATATATTTCTGACTCGAAGGCGAAGGTCAAATGATAGAAGATAGAAGTTATGAAGTCGAGTGATAGTAAGACGAAGAAGTTGGACTCATACAGAAGGAGGTTTTGTATGAAATTATTAAGTTTACGAGAAATCTGTATCAAGAATAATCCAAAAAGATGAGACTCAGCATAGAATGGGCGATGGAGGTTTCTACCAAAGAGTAGTTCGGGGTCCATAATACAATCAGAGTCCGTAATTTGGCAAAACAGGGTCGCAAAACCTTTTTCCCTCACTCTAAGTGTTGATGATATGTAGGTGACCTAAGCATTAGAGTGATTTGGATCCTTTCATGGGTCTCGGTCTTCAGGCATACTGCACGAGCGTGGTTGCTAAGTGCTTGAGTACGAGTGCGTTTGTCAGCCGGATGAACGTGGGTTTTGTAGGCTCGTACACCACAGGAGGTTTAGAATCTAGGGAACCTCTTTGTGGAAGAATATATTGGTCTTCGATGAATGGTTTTCAGCAAGACTGCCGGCCATATTCCACTGTGATTTATCAGGTGTGTCAGAACTAATCACAGCTGCAATTAAAATAGAAAGAAAGTTCAAATGTTATGTCGATTTGGTATTGTGCAATCGTTAACTATTCTGATTATAATTGGACTTGAACTCCATATGCGTATTAAAATTCTGAGTAAAACTGGTCACAGCCGAAGTGCCTCACGAGTCAGAGTCGTCAAAGTTGAACTTGAAATATTCTTAAAAGATCATTTAAATATTATAAGCGAATTGTTCATCATCAGTTCATTTAATGTCGCGTTAATGTGTACATACTTTTTGTGACTGCCGCCCAGGTTCTTCAGCGCAGTTGTTTTTCTAAAGCGTTTTACCTTGTAAAGAAGTTTTTCTTCAGTGACATTTCTGCCCCATTGCAAATAACCATATCATATAGCTCGAGAAAATTTGTTTGACTTAAAGTGGCATAGTAATCTCTTGTTCATAGACATGATTTAAAACCCAATCGAGCGCTCATAAATCGAGTTAATATTGTATCAAGTTACAAGAACAGTGCAATACTATTAAAAATGTAATCTATTTGACAGAAGCCCTTAACTTCGATAATGATTTTGATCAGAAAATAATGCTTAAAAATATAAGAAAAGCAGTCTATAGAATTACGTAACTAGACAGAATAATGGGTAACATGAGAAGCAACCGAGTTGAAACATGTACCTTCTTTATTGCCGTAATTATTGATGTATGCTCCTTACCCTTTCCTTCCCTTCTCTACCCAACGGTCCATTCATGATATGTTCTTTCGTGGGTGGACTATGTAAGCGTATTTATTTCTGTTCCTCATTCTTCTGCATCCCGCAGGAGTTCTCTCATAAGCATCAAGCATAATGGCGTAATAGCTGTCATTTCTGAATTGTGCCTGAAAGTGTGAAATAGGAAGTGTTCTATGGTGTTCCAGTTTTCTTTTATCGCGTCAAAATTTCCTTTGTGTTGTTCGGATTTTTGCAAAAAAATGTGTCGATTTTCGAGTACGTTGCTGTTGTTGTTGATGTTATGCGTTGGACGAGCGATTGGTTTGTACGAAACGGCACCCCATATTATCGTAATCATGGCAGATGATCTGGTAAGATTATAGCAAACTATTGGGTTGTTCGGAAAATAATTTCGTTTTTTTTTCGAGGAAACGAAAGACGATTTTCTTATAGTGAATAAATATTTTATTCTATTACATATTGTCAATTCTGGTCTAATACACTTTACCATCTTTCTGATAGTAACATAATTCCACGTTCATAAAATTTTTGTTGCTTGCTGACAAAAAATTGATGCAAGTGAATTTTCACCTCCTCGTTTGAAGCGAAGGTTTTACCGTTTAAAAAATTCTGTAGTGATCAGAATAAATAATAATAACCAGTTTTGGCTCTGTCGTTCTGTTGATACTTCTCTATACACATCTGACAATTTCTTGCTTGAACAGCATTTTTACCTTTACGATAGTAAACAAGTAAAATATACCGAAAATGCTGCTTTTCTCTTTCCATATTTGATGAGGCACCAATCAAAAACCACTGTGTAGAATCAATGGAAATTTTTCACAAAAAAGTCTTGCTATTTCAGTTATTAAAATGTATAATAATTTACGGCTTAAGTGTGAAGGTAGCTGTAAAAAAATATAATTAAATCCTCTGTTGAGAAAAAAACGAAATTATATAATTTAATATAACTTTTATAGATAAGAAAATTTTTAAATAAATCAGTAGATTGCGAACGTGCATTTATGATACAATTTACTTGGTCTACTTTGTAATTTACACAGTTAAATTATACATATACGTAATTTATGGGATCGAATGTAGATCACTAGAGTTATGTTTACTTCGTAGAGTGTGATATATGATAAATTGTGGAACATCGCAGTGCAATAATTAGGGTGGAAGGATGATTCAGAGGGTAGCTCCTCAGTATCTGCTAAGGCGATTTTCTCGTCGCATTTTCTGACAGAATTATGTTGCAAAATTATGATTCTAAAGCATTATGCATGAATTGTAATAATTGAGAAAATTGCGAGACGTTTTTGCGAAGTAATGCATAGGTATCTAATTATAATTGATGCGTCCGTTGCTCGAGAGGTTGTTTGATTGTACGTTAATGAGCGCCGCAGGATTCTTCGCTAGCAATAGTATTAAAAAACGTCGATCGTTCGTTGTTTTTAAATTTTCTAGATTTTCGAATATTTAGAATTCTGAAAAATACGAATTTACAGGTTTTTGTACACTTTTTAATTGGGATTTTTGGAAACTTGAGGAATTGAATGCCTTGAAATTTGGAGATTTATAAATTTGGAAATGTAGAAATTATGGAAATTCATAATTTGGGGTGTTATGGATTTGGAGATGTAGATATATGAGAATTCAAGAATTTGAGAATGTAGAGATTTATAAATTTGTTTATTTGGAAATTGTGCAATTTGAGCATTTGGGAATTTGGAGATTTTGTGATTTAGAGACGTCAAAATTTGAGGATTTGGAGTTTTGGGGACTTGAAAATTGAAGAATTTGAAGATTTATGAATTTTGTGAATTGCAAAAATTAGAGATTTGGAAACTGTCAAATTTGGGGATGTAAGGACTTCAAAATTTGTGGACTCGAGATTTTATGTACTCGAAAATTTAAGAGTTTGAGGATTAGAGAATTTGAAGATTTGGAGAGTTGTAAATCTAGAAATATGGAACCTCGTGAATCAGGAAAATTAAAGATTAGAAAATTTGAAATTTAATAATTCAGAAATCGGGAGATTTAGAATTTGAGGATTAAGAAATTTAGGTTTATAGAAATTCAAGAATTTGAGGGCTCAGAAATCTAAGAATTTAAGAATTTAAAATTTTAGGCTTTTAGACATATAGAAAATGTAGGATTTGGAAAAACTTCCAACCCTACAAATTTGAAGTGGAATTTGAAAATTTAGAAAAAGGAGGAATTTGGAATTGACTAATATAGAAATACTGTGGCTTAGACATCTAAAAGCTTGAAAATGAGATAAATTTGCAAATTTACGATTTTAGAAATTTATTTTCTTAGAAATTAAATTTGACAATTTGCGGATTTGAAAATTTAGGGATTCCAAAATTCGAGAATTTAGAAATTAGAAAACTTGGGAATCTAGAAATTTTCAGCTTTACGTATTTAGTTGGTCAAAATCAAAGACAAACGATGGCTCCTCTCATTAAATCGATTAAGAAACTAAATTACTCTGTTAACCTTATTCAGATTTTTCATATTTTATGTCAATAACATTATCACCTGTTTTATGCTTTTAAAAGTCTATATTATACTTTGCTATAAAAGACATAGATTTATTTCGAGTAAATATCCGGTTGATTTGGAAAAAAAGGAGAATAACAAAATGACGTCTATAAAATGAAACTACGTATTTTTGTAACACTTATGCCAGTCTAGGTCGTTTAATTTGTAATAATCGTACTGCACATGAAAGTGTTTTAAATTAAAATTGGCCTTAGTTAAGATAATTATCGTAGTTTGAAAATCATCTACAATTCCTCATTGAATAAGTACGCTGGCGCTTCTGACTCATCATAACTGTCAAATCATGTTTGTCTTCCTTTCCGCTGTGCTTATGCTATATTCCGTCGTACTTTTTGTTGCATTAATTATGGAAGATACGAATATAGGACATTTGTCTTATTTTTTAGGGGTTTCAGACTTTGAAGATTTTAGAACTTAGAAATTTGGGATTTGGACTTTTTAGAATTTAAGAATTTTGGAATTTTAAATTTTAGAATTTGGAATTTTGGGGATTTAGAGATTTGGGGATTTGGAGATTTAGGGATTTGGGAATTTGGGGATTTGGGCTTTTTAGAATTTAAGAACTTTGGGATTTTTAAATTTTAGAATTTGGAAATTTGGGGATTTGAGGATTTGGGAATTTGGGAATTTAGGGATTTAGGGATTTGGGGATTTGGGCTCTTTAGAATTTGAGAATTTTCGGATTTTAAAATTTTAGAATTTGGAAATTTGGGGATTTGGGGATTTAGGGATTTGGGAGTTTGGGGATTTGGGGTTTCGGATTTTCAGAAGTTGAGAATTTTGGGATTTTAAGATTTGTGGGTTTAGAGTCCATGATTTTGAAAATTTTGAGATTTAGAGTTTCTAATATTTGAGAGTTTTGAGATTTGAGGATTTTGAAATTTTAGAATTTGAGAATTGTAGATTTCGAAAATTTGAGAATCGTAAGATTTGTAGATTTTCCATTTATAAGCTCAGAGATTTTAGAATTTGAGAGTATTGAGATTTGGGGATTTTATATTTTCAGAATTTTGGGATTTGAAAATTGAAGGAGTTGCGAATTTTGTGTTGTATTTACGCCATGATTTGACATACATAAAATTAAACCTAGATTTATATACATGTACGTATAAGATAAATTTGTTGCAACGAGAAAATAAGATTGATGAATGATATCCTCTAGGGATGGAATGACGTCGGTTTTCACGGATCAAATCAGATACCAACACCTAATATTGATGCTCTTGGGTATAATGGTATTATACTGAATCGACACTATGTTCTACCGTCTAGTACACCTTCTAGGTCAGCTTTCTTAACCGGACTTTATCCAATACGAATTGGTACGTATATTAGTAAATGACTGTTCCTACCTTCAACCGTTTTATTACGGTCCCCTTTGTTGGAGTTTTTGGTAGAAAGTTGAAGACATGAATATCCATATAGAAATTTAAAAACTTAGAAATCTGGAAATTTGGATATTTAGAAATGTGGAAATTTGGAAAAATGCAGAATTTAGGAATTTGAGGAAGTTGGAAATTTGATAATTTAGAAATTTAAAAATTTAGACATTTGGGAATTTAAGAATTTGAAAATTTGATAATTTAGAAATTTGGAAATTTGAGACTTTAGAAATTTCACTGTTTGAATGCTAAATATTTGGAGCACTTATTGAATTCATTAAAAAAATGGATAACATTTCCATTACGTTATTTGATACTTTATATGAAGTATATTTATAGCTAAATAATTTATATTTTAGAAAGATAAAAATTCAAAATGTAAATGATTTATTTAGGAATGCAAGGCGATGGTATACGTGGTGGCGAACCACGTGGTCTTCCATTGGATATAAAAATATTACCAGAA
Source organism: Megachile rotundata (assembly GCF_050947335.1). NCBI lineage: Eukaryota > Metazoa > Arthropoda > Insecta > Hymenoptera > Megachilidae > Megachile > Megachile rotundata. Next base: position 6,206,345 of record NC_134989.1, read on the forward strand.
CATTTGCGAGATTTAGGTTATACGACGAAATTAATTGGAAAATGGCATATGGGATATCACACACCTCAGTATACGCCATTACACAGAGGATTCGATTTTTTTCTAGGATTTTACAACAGCCATATTTCATATTACGATTACCACTATTCGAATCAGGTGAGATTTAACTTTAATTCGGTTTTAGGAAGTGATGTAGACTGATAATTTAAATAATTAAATACTAGGAAGACTAAAAACTAGGATCTATAATAAAACATAGAAGAAATTTTTTAACATAGCTTTCTTTCTAATTTTACAAAAAATTAAGTATAATAATGCTTGTATTAGTAAATTCTATTAAAGGTACAGCATTAAGCGCAGTAACAACAAAATGGCGCTGCTTTTTGTCGTAAAATGGCAGCCATGCCATTGGTTATTGACAATTTGTGAGTTAAATGGCATTAAAATTATTAAATGTACTTGTAGTAATAATATTTAATATGTGTTTGTAATAATTTTTCATACACAGAATTGTGGTACGAAACAAGACCAATTAAACATCTTTTTCAATGTTAGTATTACAATAGGTGTTCTATATGTTATTTAAGTAGTACATACTATAAAACAACTGATATGTTGCAAAAGTAATTTGTTTTTTAAGATAATTTTTTCAAAATTTCTATGATGTTTACTTGCATACAAAAGCATTTTATTGCAACGTATTATATTTAATAAATACAAATTAATAATGTAGTTTATATACATAGATATTATGTACAGTATGTTCTGTATAATATTACATGTATAAACAGTTTAAATATTATGTAAACATTCCATACAGATATTATGTAAACAGTACATATGTATAGATATTATACAAATAATTTATGTAAACACATTACATTCTACCTGTCAGTTTTACATAAATTGCAAAATGTGAAGAATAATATAAATTGCAAAGTAAAATGAACAATATAAATTTCAAAATCAATATCGTCCCGTAATACAAAGTTGAAAATGTCTTGAATGAGCCATCGATTAATGGTGATTACAATTAAGACTCCTCTATGTGTATTTTATATTTATGTTCGTAGAATATGAGTGGATACGACTTACATCGTGGTGACGATCCAGCTCACGGGATTAACCGCGAATATGCGACAGATTTATTCACCAAAGAGGCAGTGAGAATGATCGAAACTCACGAACTCCCTAGACCACTGTATCTTCAAATATCGCATCTAGCAGTTCATGCTCCTTTGGAACAACCTAGAGATGAGTATAATGATGGAAGGTTTTCATACATTCGTGAACCGAATCGTCGCAAATATGCCAGTACGTAAATAAAGAAACTATTTAATCTCTTCAAGGATATTTATTCATGCAGTGGGTCAAAAAGTATTTGTACACATACTTACTGTACTTTTATTTGCAATAACTTTTTATAAAGAAATTATACATGCATAAAGCTTGGTTTTGTTATTAGTCTTTTATAAACAGAGATAATATGTACATTATCTTGTTTCGTAAAGGACATTTCGTTTTGTAATAGTAATAGTTGCCGCCATTGTTTTCTATCCGCCATTACTCTTCTTTACGATTAATAAGTTATTATAGTTATCAACATAGTTATCGTTATATTCTTGTTAACATTATTGTTAACTTCTAACTTTATTTTTAATGTAACACAGGCAGAAAAGGAATCAAACTATTGGTTATTTTAACTGCATAACTATTTATTTAGTACAAAAGAAGAAAACTTTAAATTTATTTGACATTGAATACTTTTCTTTCTATGCAACATGTTTTTACTTCTGAACAAGAGGAGAGACAAAGTAATAACGGAAATGTTAATCATTTGTTTTTCCCTATTACACAACCTTATTTTCTTTTCCCTATTTTCTCATCGAACGCCCTTTCTCCCAACGAAGCCTTTTCTTTTTTGTTTTCCCGCAATATTTCAATATTAGAATTGCTATTCTAACAATTATTATTGTTATAATTATCAGAATAATTATTGTTGTTAGCATAAGTATTGTTGTCATTATTAGTATAATTGTTAGTACAAAAAACTGTTTTCATAATATTAAAAATAAAATGAATTTTGTTTCTTTTTGTATCAGGAATGGTGTCAAGATTAGACGATTCGGTCGGACGTATCGTTCACGCATTGGGCGAAAAAGGAATGTTGAGGGATTCCTTGATTTTATTTCTGACTGATAATGGAGCTGCATCTGTCGGTAGATACAGAAATTGGGGCTCAAACTATCCCCTAAGAGGGGTAAGCTTACATCATATTTCATATTTAATTACATTACGTTCTAAAATCGATACTCTTACATAATTAGAAGTAAACTCATTATATGAAACATTTATTCGTGCATTTAATTTTATATCTATAAATTATTATATTTTAAATAAATGAAACTTATTAATATACAATGTTGTACTATGATTTTTAACATTCAGAAATTATATAATCTTCTAACATTTATTATAGTAGTTGTAACTCGTTTATTTATTTGTTCGTTTGTTTATATATCTATCTATGTATTGCTTTATTCACTCATAAACATTTGGCTGTGCAATTATATATTTTTTCTCTAAAATGAAATCTTGTAATATGTATACATGGTTTCATAACTTTTTTAATTGTTAGGGTTCCATAATTTTTAACAATTAGAAAATTAAACGCTCAATTATGATTATTTATTTATTTATATCTTTGTTTAGTCACTTACTTATTTCTCCATTTATTTGTTTGTATAATTTCATATCTGTCTTAAACAAATGAAATGTATATTGTTATACATCCAAGGTATTTCAAAATCATAAACAATTAAATATTCAATAATCTGCAGCTTGTAATTTTCTTCATTTTAAATATTTGTTAATTTTGTCCATTTATTGACTTGTGTTTTATTTATATATATATAAAAATTAATATGAAAAATATAATTAACATTTAGCATAAAACTGATAACACAGACATAACCCAACTGATATAATTAATACAAAATCAACAAAAAAGAAAGAAAATTAACGTCGTACTAATGTCACCAATACAATTAATAAAAGATTAATACGAAATTCCTATAATTAATATAAAAGATCAAAATAAAACTTTTACCAAGAAAATGAACGATAATTATGGGTGACTACGTAATACATTGAAACCTTGCGTAAATTTGAAGTAATTTACTCGTCTCGTTTCACACGTACACATGTTACATAAGGTATACTGTTTTTCGTTGCAGACAAAATACACCTTATACGAAGGAGGTGTAAGAAGTGTCGCAGCACTATGGTCACCAAGGTTACAAAAAGTAGCTCGCGTTTCTAATCAATTAATACATATAACTGATTGGTTGCCGACACTTTACTCGGCAGCTGGAGGAGATTTAAAGGATTTAGGACAGATCGATGGTATTGATTTGTGGCGGGTACTTAGCGAAGGATACGGACGTGGCAGAGATAAACTTTTGTTGAATATCGACGAAATTCAGAAAACTGAAGGAGCAATATACAGCAGATTCAAGTTATTACGAGGTAGTTGAGATTTTTTGAAATTTTGCGATTTCGAGATTTTGGATTTTGGGAGTTTGGGGATTTGAAATTGGGGAATTCGGAAATTTGGAGTTTGGGGAATTTAAGGATTTCAAGGTTTGGGGAATTGGGGATTTGGGGAATTGGGGATTTAGAGAATTCGGGATTTGGGGATTTCGGAATTTGGGAGTTGGGGAATGTAGGGAATTGGGGATTCGGGGATTTGGGACTTGGGAATTCGAGAATATGGGAATATTGGAAATTTGGGGATTTGGTGATTTGGTGATTTGGAGATTTGGGAATTATGGGAGTTTAAGAGTTTGCGCACTTGAGAATTTGGAAATTTGAGAGTTTGGGAACTTGGGAATTTAGAAATTTGGAAGTTTGGGAACTTGGGAATTTGGAAATTTGGGAGTTTGGGAACTTGAGAGTTTGGAAACTTGAGAGTTTAGAAATTTGGAAATTTGGGTATTTGGAAATATTGGAAATTTGGGTCTTTGGGAATTTGGAGATTTGGGAATCAGGGGATTTGGGAATTTGGGAATTTTGGAATTTGGGAATTTAGGAATTTAGGAATTTGGGAATTTGGGAATTTGGGAATTTGGGAATTTGGGAATTTGGGAATTTGGGAATTTGGGAATTTGGGAATTTGGGGAATTGGGAATTTGAGTAAAGTTAAGACTCGTCAAAGCACGGGAAGAAGTTAAAAACAATGGTATTAGAAATTAATCGTTCAAATGTATTTTTCAAGGATCAGTCGAGAATGGTTACTACGACGGCTTTTACGGAGATTCCGGAAGGACATTAGAGATACCACCGTATACAGATGTCGTACTAAGAAGTTCTGTTTCTCAAAGTATCACCTATCATTTGGGTGGTCCAGTGACACAACCAAGTACAATGATACAGCTACGACGAGATGCAACGGTTCAGTGTCAGAATATGACATATCACTACAGACATGCGTTCACCACGTGCAATGTCACGGAATGTTTGTTCGATATCGTAAACGACCCATGTGAAACAAAAAACGTCGCTGATGCATATCCCAGAGTAAGTAATACGAAAATATTAAAATTCCTGGTCATTCAATTAGGATCACTATAAATTTTCAACATTTTTCACGTTTTAAAATTGAAAACGGCAAAATTAGTGCAATTATGTGATATTCAAATGTCATGATTCATAAAGCGGAAGATATAATGTTCAGGTTTAATATCAATGGAATAAAAAAGGTACATAACCATATTTAAGCTTTATAATATAAGGAGATAATACAAAATATAATTAACACAGACTAATATAATAATATGAAAGAAAAACTATCTAAACTACTAACGCACATCTTCGGTCTCTAACGGTCGCAGCGGAAGTGGAAGTAACGATAAAGCCAAAAATCGACTAACAATTTTTATATTAATTCTGTTGCCAATCTAACGCCTAAATGGGACGAACAACTCTCTTCATATAATATACATTTAATGTTATTTATTTCTTTCCTGTTGAAATCAGATGTTAGGATATTATTGATCAAGTCTTTTGGAACTTGGAGATTTTACAATATTGGGAATTTGGAAATAAAGTGCTTTTAGGAATTTTGAGAGTTTGAAAATTAAGTGCTTTTAGGGATTTTGAGTATTTGGCAATTAAGTGCATTTAGGGATTTTTAGAATTTTTAGAAGTATGGAATTTGGAAGTTCAAGTATTTGAAAATTTGGAAGTTTAAAATTTGAGAATTTAAGTATTTGGAAGTCTAAAATTTGAGAATTTAAGTATTTGGAAATCTAGCATTTGAGAATTTAGGTATTTGGAAATCTAACATTTGAGAATTTGGGTATATGGAAATCTAACATTTGAGAATTTAGGAATTTGGAAATCTAACATTTGAGAATTTAGGTATTTGGAAATCTAATATTTGAGAATTTAGGTATTTGGAAATCTAAAATTTGAGAATTTAAGTATTTGGAAATCTAAAGTTTGAGAACTTAAGTATTTGGAAATCTAAAATTTGAGAAATTATGTATTTGGAAATCTAAAGTTTGAGAACTTAAGTATTTGGAAATCTAAAATTTGAGAACTTAAGTATTTGGAAATCTAAAATTTGAGAAATTATGTATTTGGAAATCTAAAGTTTGAGAACTTAAGTATTTGGAAATCTAAAATTTGAGAATTGAAGTATTTGGAAATCTAAAATTTGAGAATTTAAATATTTAAAAGTTTCAAAGTTCAAAAGTTGAAAATTTACAAATTTAAAAATTGCAGAATTTAGAAGTTTGTAAATTTGTAAATTTAGGAATCATGTTGGTTCCTTTGTCTAATTTATAGATTTGAAAATAGTAATAGGTAGCATCACATAAATTCTCTGTACATTGAAGGTCCTCTGTCATTTACCAAGTTTATCATACATGTTAAATAATTTTGTTTTTCGTTTGACAAAAAATAAATGTCTATAATTTATGAATTGTTTACAGATTGCGAGGGACCTAGACCTCTATCTGGAACACTATGGTCACATTCTGATGCGACAGATTAAACATCCTGTTGATTGGTTAGCTGATCCAAGGAGAAGAAACAATACATGGGAACCATGGATGAATTCCGGAGCTGCGATATTTGTTCCTAACACCGCAGCAATAGTTGGCAATTTAATGTGCTGTGTTCACATTGCGATAGTTCTTGTTTCAACCATAATGAATATTTTTACCTGAACACTCGACGCTTGTAGCTATTAAAAATATTCTTGCAAATTGGTTAATTTGTTTAAGTAAACCTGTTCGTGTAACAAATATTTTAAAATATTTGCAATTTTTAAATAGTATTTATAGATATAGCGTTACCAAACATTTTAGCGGTATTTTAAATTTAATTTTCATTGCATTTCGGAGATATTTTGCACTGTTGTTTTTATGTTATTTAATTACCTTTTATATTTTCACAATTGATGTAATACCTAATTGATGTATTTGGCAGAGTTTTGGATTTGTAATGTGTATTTTAGCGAGTGTTTAAAACAGCGTTGGCTCGAATTGTGTGAAATATATGAAGTGTTTCATACTTGAAATGTTGATATATGGGAATTTTCGAAATTTTAAGCCTATAAATTATTGATCTCTAAATCCCTAAATTATTAATTTTTCAAATTTTCAAATTCTCAAATTCTCAAGGTTCCACATTGCCAAATTTCCAAATTCTCAAATTCTCAAATTCTCAAAGTTCCAAATTCTCAAATTCTCAAATTTTCAATGTTCCAAATTGCCAAATTGCCAAATTTCCAAATTTCCAAATTTCCAAATTTCCAAATTTCCGAATTCTCAAAATCTCAAATTTCCAAATTCCCCAATTCCCTAAATTCCCAAATTTCCAAATTCCCCTATTCCCCAATTCTCAAATTTCCAAATTCTCCAATTCTCCGAATTCCCAAATTTCCAAATTTCCAAATTCCCCAATTCCCAATTCCCAATTCCCAATTCCCAAATTTCCAAATTCCCCAATTCCCAAATTTTCAAATTCCCCAATTCCCAAATTTTCAAATTCCAAAATTCCCAATTCCCAAATTCCACAAATTCGTCAAATTCCTCAAATTCCCCAAATTTCTCAAATTCCATAGATTTCCAAAATTCTCCAGATTCCCCAAAATCTTAAATTCCCAATTCCCTAAATTCCCCAAATTTTCCAACTACCCCAAATTCCTCAGACTTCCCAATTTTCCTAAATTCCCCAATTCCCCAAATTCCTAAATTCCCAAGTTCTAAAATTCCTAAATCTCCAACTTACCAAATCTGAAATTCACAAATCTTCAAGTTCCCAAATCATCGAATCTCTAAATTCGCTAATTTGCAAATCTTCAAATCCCAAATCAGTAAATTAGCAAATTTAAAACTTACCAAATTCCCAAATCTAAAATTTCTTAATTCCAAATTCCCCAACTTTCTAAATCTCCAGATAAAAATTTACTGTCCGCCAGTTTAGAACTAGTCTTTCTGAATAATACAAATATTAATCTCAAATTTATTTCTCACAATGAAAGTAAAAATATTACTGGTCAGACTCCCGCTTATCTAATAAATTATAGCGATAAATATAATTAACGAGCCGATAATTAAAATGAGTTCATATTTACATGATAATTACCAATTTGTTTCACAACAGAAAGTACAAATTGACCCAAATCATAAATGTAACATAAAAAAGACAATATCGCTGATTAATATAATGAAGAAAAATTCAATCATAAATATTCACTGTAATTTACATTCAATTTTAATTATCATCGTTAAAAAAGGAACTGTAGTTTGTTATAAGTTGTGGCGCGAAAATATACAATTTTGAACCGAAGAATTAAGCGTTGATGAAAGTACAAGAAAAACTTTCTCACAGCGGATGAACCTCTTCTTTTTACCGTTATTATATTGAGATTATGCAGATGAAACGTTCTCATAATGGATATCAGTTTAATTTGAAATTAATTTTGTGCGGTATCGGAATAATCAATCTGCGATCTTATGCATGCGCGATAGGGTGGTCCTTATTCTTCGATTTTCGATTTTCCTGCCAACATTACGACACTTACTGCGAAAATAATCTTTATAAAACTTCACGGTGATAAAGAGAACCTCTGTCTTGGGGTTTGATTTATAATTTTCACAAATTTTTGAATCTTTGAATTTTTGAATTTTTGAAAATTTTATGATAAAACAAGGTTTTCATGTATTTAAAATTCTTCACACATTTCCAATTCTTTTCATACATTTTTTTTTTATGATTTTACAATATTTGCCAACAGGGTTTTGTTTCTCTTCACAAATTTTTACTGTATAATTTTTAGAGAGTTTATTAAAAATATTAAAATATGAAGTGAGCATACCTAACCTAACTATTTAATTCGTACACCTAATTTTATATAAAAATGACGTTCTCAGTAGAAAATATCTTGAAATTTTATATTTAATATCAATATTGTATTTAATATAAATATTTTTAACGAAAATAATATTTAAATAAAAAATTTTAATATTCAAAATATTTAAATAAATTGTAATGTGGTATTTTCACTATTAAAAGTGTAATATCACATTTTCAATAAATAATAACAAAATTTATTACAAATATAATATTGTTTATATATTTATATATTAGATATATTTTTACTTATTTTAATGTATTTATGTAATTATAAATTAATAAACAGCTTCATTAGTAATATATAGATGTATTATCCATCATTTCTATTTGTATTTTTAAATTTTTAGATGATGTATAATTCTGTAGAACAATAAAAATAATTTTAATAGATCAATTTCTTAAGTTGTACATTTTACATAATGTACCTAGAAAACTCCAAACAATTTAATTTAATTTTACAAAAACATTAAGCATTCAGTAATAATTGTTTCAAATAATAAGCTATACTCTTCAATATTATTTCTTGAATAAATTATTGTAAATGTGTGAAAATAATATAAAATATGTAGAATGATACAACTCAGATAACTCTTCCTTAGGTACTCACAGACAAAATCAAATTTTTCCAGCTTAAAACTTTCTTGACTCGTTTAAATGCAAATTGTTGTTTGTTTACGTGCAGTGATAAGCACAAACTGACATAATGACATCCTAGAATGGATACTAAAAGTGCGTTGAACAATAGCAACATTTATCACTGAAAAACAGGAGTAACCGGTTTCACCCGCCTACCTAGATTTACCCTGCTTTTTCCCTAATGTAGGTAATACTTTATGCGAGAAATTACATCTAAATATATTTAATATAGTATCTGATATTCCCATTGAATTAATAGGTAACATTTGTAATTAATAATGGATAATACTTATTCACTGCAAAGGTAAAGCTCGCGTGTTAAAGATCCTTATCTAAATAAAAATTTCAGTTTGTTTTTAATATCGGTTAATACAGATTTATTGTCATTTTTACATTTAATATCATTTAATACAAATTTATAATCACTTACAGATATAATATCATTTTATATAGATTTATTGTCATTTGTGGACTTAATATCACTTATTTTGACTGGCATATAACACAGATGAGAAATTATAACATAAATTACTAATTCTGAAATAAATTATAGCCTTCATATTTACAAATTCAGAACATCAAAACTTCTTTACATGTACAAATAAAAATTAATAAAAAATATTACTTACATCACTTCTAATATTCTTTAGAAATTTTCAAACTTACAGTTTAGTTAATCAGAAATTTAAGAATTTAGTCATTTAGAAAATTCAAAATGTAGCAATCTAGAAATATAAAAATGTAGAAACTTAGAATTGTGGGAACATAGAACTGGAAAAACGTCGAAATGTAGAAATGTGCAGAAGCAGAAAAGTAGAAATGTAGAAACGTAGAATTGTAGAAACGTGGAATTGTAGAAACGTGGAACTGTAGAAACTTGCAATTGCAGAAACGTGGACTTGTAGAAACGTGGAATTGTAGAAACGTGGATTTGTAGAAACGTGGAATTGTAAAAACGTGGAATTGGAGAAACGTGGAATAGTAGAAACGTGGAATTGTAGAAACGTGGAATTGTAGAAACGTGGAATTGCAGAAACGTAGAATAGTAGAAACGTGGAATTGTAGAAACGTGGAATTGTAAAAACGTGGAATTGTAGAAACGTGGATTTGTAGAAGCGTGGAATTGTAAAAACGTGGAATTGGAGAAACGTAGAATAGTAGAAACGTGGAATTGTAGAAACGTGGAATTGTAGAAACGTTGATTTGTAGAAACGTGGAATTGTACAAACGTGGATTTCTAGAAATGTGGAATTGTAAAAACATGGAACTGTAGAAACGTGGAATTGTACAAACGTGGATTTCTAGAAACGTGGAACTGTAGAAACGTGGAATTGTACAAAATTGGAATGGTAGAGCCGTGGAATTGTACAAACGTGGAATTGTAGAAACGTGGAATTGTGGAGACGTTGAATTCTAGAAACGTGGAATTGTAGAAACGTAGAACTGTAGAAACGTAGAATTGCAGGAACGTAGAACTATAGAAACGTCGAAATTTTAAAAAGTCGAAACTTTGAAACAGAGAAATTTAAAAATATTGAAACTTTGAAGCGCACAAATTCACAAATGTAAAAATTTAAAAATACCGAAAGATAGAAGTCCAGAAATAAAAAAACTTAGAAATTTCGAAACTCAAAATGTTCACATATTAAAAACAAGAAACAGAAAATGTCGTAAAAATAAAAAATAAGATATACAATATATGATGCACCAGCAGATTATTTATTATTAACAATATTACTAATAATTGAATGGATATTTTCATGCTTCACGATCATAGCGCGTAAATTGACGCAGTGGTATACAAAATGGAGAAAGGACGGGTTAAAAGCCGTTTATTCGAGAAGGATTGCAAAGGACGGCGGCTTCTTTCGTTCCAGATTATTTCTTGCCATTATTCGTCGAAGACATCTACCATAAAAAGAGGACAAACAGATACGGCGACAGCTGCTTGGCTATTAAAAGCGACTTAAACCTCAAACCCTCTGCGCGATCGCAAAAGTTACCCCTCATTTCACAGGCTTCTTCTACGTCTACCCCCTTCGTGATTACGTACAAAGTCAACGTGTGCACACAGCTGACTTTTTCCTAATATTTATTACATACAAACTGCTAAATGAACTGTGATGCCAATCCCCCTATTAGACTAGAAGAAAAGAAGGATTAGACTTTAAAAAATGCTTTAGATCTTTTTCTTGCAGTTTTACGATATTTTGAGGTTATGTTCAATAATTTATACGAAGAAAATATTCATTTGGAATTTAAGTTGTTTGGAATTGTAATAAATACTTTAATGATAGTCAAAGTATCAAAGTAGTCAAAGATAGTCAAAGACGAAGAAATATATTATGTTATTTATCTGTATTTGTTTGTGATTTTGACAATAATGGAAATGGAGTGTTACGAAGACGTTTTTCTGTGGTAGCAGCTTTCAAATATTTTAATTAACGAACTCTAAGATTTTCTAACTTTTAAAAATATGAGGATTTAGGTTTTTAAATTTTTTATATTCTACATTTCTAAATTTCTTAGTCTGGAAATTAAAAAATATATAAATACCTAAGTTTTATGATTACTAACTTCCCTAATATTTGTGCTTTCCAATTGCCTACTTCTACAAATTTGAAAATTTTCAAATTTTATGATTTCCAGATCCTCAATTTCCAAGTTCCTAAGTTCTCAAATTCTATGATATTCAAACTTAGAAGTCTCCAAAGGAGCAAATCCCTAAATTCCAAAATTGCAAAATATTTTATTCCTCAATTTGCAAATTTATAAATTTCCAAATGACCAAATGTACAAATTCCCAAGTTCCCAAATTCTCAAATTCTCAAGTACCGAAATTCATAAATACCCAAATTTGTAAATTTTATAATTTCTAAATCCCTAAATTTCCCAATTTTCCAATCTCCCAGTCTCCCAATCTCCTAATCCTCAATCTCCCAATTTTCAAATCCTCAAATCCCCGAATACTCAAATCTTCAAATCCTGAAATCCTGAAATCCTTAAATCACTAAATCTCCAAATCTTCAAATCACCAAACTCTCACATCCCTAAGTCTCCAAATCTCCAAATTCCCGAATTCCCTAATTTCCAAAATCTACAACATCAAACTCCCAAACCTCCAAATCCCCAAATTCCACAAATTCCCCAAATTCCACATTCCCCAAATTCCAAATTCCCAAATTCCACATTCCCCAAATTCCAAGTGCTCCAAATTCCAAATTCTCCAAATTCCCAAATCCCCAAATTCCCAAATTCCCAAATCCCCAAATCCCCAAATCCCCAAATCCCCAAATCCCCAAATCCCCAAATCCCCAAATCCCCGAATCCCCAAATCCCCAAATCCCCAAATCCCCAAATCCTCAAATTCGAACTTCCCCAAATCCCAAATTCCAAATTTCCCACATTACCCACATTCCAAATTCTCCAAATTCCAAATTCCCCAAATTCCAAATTCCCCAAATCCCCAAATCCCCAAATCCCCAAATCCCCAAATCCCCAAATCCCCAAATCCCCAAATCCCCAAATCCCCAAATCCCCAAATCCCCAAATCCCCAAATCTCCAAATCCCCGAATTCTCAAATCCCCAAATCCCCAAATCTCTAAATCCCCGCATCCCCGCATCCCCAAATCCCCAAATCCTCCACTCAAAAACTCAATCCACATTTCTAAGACAATGTTCACTATAATAAATTATCACCTTCATAAATTTTCCTCAATAAGTCATTACTTAGTACACCTTTAAATTCAGATCTCATTACAACGATTACATAACACTAATAATTTACGTAATATGTGAAAATAAAAGCAAACAAGTTTTCACATTCTACGCTCTGCACTCGCAAGACTGTTTCCGTCGAATTAGTGACAATTACAAATGGCAGATGAAAGTGATACCGAACACCATCACGTTTAAATGACTTTAAGTTAGAAGAATTAGAAATGGCGTTTCATTCTATCACATTTACTTTCAATGTCTTATTCTCTTCTACAACGTAGTCAGAGACGAGCAAACTGGTGAAACATGAGCCAAGCACTTCCTTGAACATCTACTTGCTCAGATAATAGTCGTGATTAGGTTCCGGTCAGCGGTCACCAAGTAATCACTATTGTGTAGTCTATTTATTAGTCAAAGTTTTACATTCTTTTACATATTATCTTGAAAATAAATTATTACTAATTTCTAGATTGCATCTTAAGTGAACACGAGCAAAATAGTATTTGAAATGAACAAAAATACAGATATTAAACTTTTTAATGTCCGTATTTTTGTTTAGTAATATTTTACTATAACTCTTTTATTAAACTATTTTTTAATATTTGTCATAGCGTTTTAATTCATTTTTGCATGTAAAAAAAGACTTTAACAAACTAAATTTATACGTAAAATTACTTTTTATTATTTATGACAACATTTTTACTATTTTGGGCCTTTTCATGAATACAACAAGCGAAAATTCTTTCACAAACTAAATTTGTGTACAAAATTACTTTTTTAAATTTAGAATAACGTTTCGATCTCTTTTTGGATCCTTTTTATTTTAATGTATTTTTACACTGCATACAAAAAATTAGAACATCAATAAATGTTTTGCTATAAGTTTTCTAATAGATACTAAAGAAAAGTTATAAACTTGTATGTAAAGTTCAGAAATAAAATCAATTTTCACATGTTCAGAATTTTTCTTGTGTATAAATTTAAAAATATGCATTCTTGTAATTATATATTCTTGCTGTTAACGCTCGTGATTGAAATAAATTCGTTCGAGCTTTGTTGAATATTGCACGTGGTGTGCCGACTAAATTCGTGTTTATTTTAAAGTAAATAACTATTTCCTTACTCGAAGGACCACTCCAAAACTTGGAGACTATACAAACTAATACAAGATGTTGCTATGTCGAATATTGAGAAGCGAATGACATTTTTCTTATGAACATGAAGGTACGTTACACGCTTACAGTTTTTACATGGTGAGGGTGAGGGAAAAATACTTAATTTCTATTGGCTGTACAAATGGGGTGGAAATGGAGGCTTGTGACGTATGAAGAACATGGGTTTTTCCCAAAAAATGACCATAGCAAGTAATAAAACCAAGCAGTACCTCGACATGAATAGAAACTGAAAATAACGGACTCTACTGTTAAGCTTAAGGTTCTGGAAATCAGATGTAAGGCAATAAACTAAAATACTCGATACAATGTAACGACTCCTTGGGTGTTATTGCTGCTATAGGTAAAGAAATTAACCGAAGATCTGACCCTTCGCTATGGAACTAAATTCTAAAAATTTAATAACGGGCCTAAACACTTGCATTTCTTTCAATTTTAATTATATTTTACATCTCCAGTATACTAATCCACTATAAGACTTGAAATATGTATATTTGTTTAGCATCAGAAAATTATAATTACATATTTCTTTGCATGAAATAAGTATTCATTTCAATATGCATACAATAAAATATTCAAGTATTATTTCTGTGCACAACTCATTGTGCAAACTGAATATTTTTCAATCTAAAAAAGCTTTTAAAAGTGTAGACAAATAAATCTTGAGACTTGGCAGTTCCTCGCTCTTCAAAATTTTAATGAATCTTGCAAAATCCAAAAACGTTAAGAGTCTCCATCAAAGTTTTAGGAGTTTCAAGACATTTTAAGTCTCCAAATAAAATTTGAAGTGTCTTGAAGTTTAAGTATGAATTATTCGAAAACTTGCACGATAAAATTTTGAATATCCATCATTACGTGGTATGTTATCGTAAAAGCGAGGGTGTAATAAATAAATAAGACTTCGTAAACAGAGGGTGTATCCAATCTAAATTTAACGACGTAATGAAGGTCCGACAGAGGTTTATTTATCGCAGATAGGAGATTACCAAGATGCGAAATTAGAAGATGAAGAGAAAGATGTTCCTTCGTTATTTTGGCATCGACTTGTTTCAATTTTCAACGTGAACGATCACGCGAGGAACAGATTACCTTCATTATTAATATTTTCTGGATTCTCTTAGCAAGTTTCTGGAAATACTCTTTGTTAACAATAGTTTTAAGATTATTTTTATCATCAACATTTTATAAATCACTCATATTGTCAGTACAATTTTTTACTTTCTTCAAATTTCACCAATACTTTCTTTGTTAGCAACTTTTTTGAGGTTAGGTACGTGTAACTTATAGAGTACGTACGTTTTCTCTAGATTACTATTTGGGCACCGAAATAATTATTTTGAGTTTCAAACGCATAATTTGAACTTTTACCTACGCTTAGATTGAAAATATACTTACAATAAATTTAGTATGTACGATATTTTACTCTAATACTAAAGTAACTGGTTCATATATTATAACTCATGTTCAGTGAAATATGAGATCACACTCAGTCATATTGTTTATAAAAGTTCATTATTAATATTTGTTTAAAACGTTGTAAATTAAAGTTTCTTCTCTTTACATATTTTACACCAATACTATTTAGCGATTTTAATTTAGAAATAATATTAATTTTGAATATCTATCTTCTATTAATATTAAATTTGAAGACATTGGTGTCTCCAGTGAAGGCGCCAGTTCAGTGCATCAGTTATTTATTAAGACATTAAATTAAAAAATATGTAAGCAATCTTTGAAGTAAGACACGAAGTAAATGATCCATAGAGAACGAATCAACTTCTTAGACCTTTCGAGATACTTTCGGTGATATTCGTAATGGTGACTCCGGGTTCTGGAATAATATACTACTCCGCTTTCTCTTCCAAACTAATTGCCAATCATACCTGCAATTTGTTCAGCACATGGTAGCTTTTTGCTACATTTCTTATTGTTACCTATTGATATTTCTGCAGTTCAACTGGATCAGTAATAAGCATGTAATGGCAGAAACAGCTTATATTTAATTAACCGTTGGCCAAGCTAAAGAAACATCGAACTCGATCAGTAGAATTAGTCTGGTATCTTATTTACGAATATTTTACAAAATATCACTTTATCAAGAACTAGATTAGCGATAGTTGAAATGTTTGAGCAAATCTTATGAAATAACAACCATATAATTTGTGGTATAAACAGAATATATGGAAGGATTTGACTGTTTGAGACTCATTTGATTTGACACTTGAAGATTTGTTCAAATTGCAAAATTTTCAAAGGTTTTACTTTTATTTTGGAATCTTCATGTTCGATGTTAATATTCTTTCGTTTATGAGTATTGCACTGCTAATTCAGTAAGTAATATATCTTTTTATGGACAAAAATAAGTTTATTATAAGTATAATAATCACATTGTAAAATTACAAACATTTCTTGACTACCTTTTCATACATTCATACATTCACTTTTTCATACATTATTTAGGATAATTCTAAATGTTATATTACAAAATTTCTATTATAATAAAAAATTTAAAAATTGAAGCAATCAATAGTTAAAGCTGCAGGAAGTAAATTAACGCTTAGAGAAATTGCAACCAAAATTGCCTTTGTAAAATCTTTTGTAAAATCAGCTTTCGACAGATCAAAGTCCCATAAACCTACTGAAAATCACTTATCGTTTGTATTTTATATTTTCATGTATAATCTTCTATCACAGACTGATATATGCAAACTGTGCACGTGACGCATGTAAACTGTATATAAACTAATATATGTGATAAGTTATGGAAAGCTTCTTCAGTAAAATTAGTTCTGATAAAATTATGAGGATTCCCAGTTGTAAACTGTCCTTTATCCATCAGTATGATCCTGGATCCTTGGCGTTTGTATTCCAATGGGCATCCCCGGTGGTCGGTTCCTCATCCAACGAAAAACGACTAGATGAAGTAGGAGGAAATAGAGTAGTAGTAGGAGGATTCCACCTCCACGTCGACCGGTAGATCCTGCGGGACGACTCGACGGACACCTGTAACCACGCAGACTCCCTGCAGCACGGGACGGCGCGAAGGAACTTCCCCGATAGCGGATCGGTCGCAGATCATTGAGGATAGTGCGAGTTTCAGGTGTTCCGGTAATTGATCTATCGACCAAATAGTGTACATTCGTAATCGGCTATCATCGTACGCGAAACGAAATATCACTGAGTGTGCACGAGACGTTTTCACCCGGACCGTTTGGAAATCGAGTGTAATTACGATGCTAGAGATCCAGCCAGCAGATATTATAAATCAGGGGTTTGCGTGTGATTTGTGAGTGGCCGCTTCGTCTTTCTGTCGACGGATATAATTAAAGAAACGGAGGCGTGTCTTTAAATAGACAATTTATTCCATCGCGATTCTCTTGTCAACTTGAGACGTTAGTTAATCTTCGGTTTATATTATTTGAACAACGAAGAAAATCGGTACGACGTCGCTTGGAAACGGGCATGTGAACATTCTTGTACGGATTTGATTACGATGGAGCTAGCAATGGTGACAACCCTTCAGACAGTGTTTAGGAAATAATTTTGATTGTGTGTTCGATGAACGATATGCGGAGAGATTTCTGTTAAGTGCGGAAGAAGAATGCTGATCTTTTAGAATGTAAAGTGAACAAAGATGTTTGGAATGAACAGAAGCGGCGCTAAAGCTTGGTTGCTGCTTTTCCTCTTGCTGGTTCAAGGTGGCAAGTGCATCAAGTGGCTGTAAGTAATATACTTTCTTTTTGTTTTATTGTGGAATATTCTGGATTGGTATGTTAGGGTCTGTTATGAGATAAGATGTCTCAGATTTTTATGCCAACAAGGGGGGTTATTTTATGAAATCTTTATTCTAATAAAAATAACTGGATGTAATGTATACAAATTACTTTGAAATGGCTAAATCTTGCATTTGATTTAATTTAGATAAAATTTAGTTTAGGTTTTGAACGATGAGAAGTTTAAGGCAATGAAGGATGTAGAAGATCCCTGTAAGGAAATGAGAGATTTTAATAGGAATATTAATTATGTAAATTGTATGGGTATAATTATATCTTATTATTATATTAACAATATAATATAATATTATATTATATCGGCAAAATAAATATTTAGCTACAAATTCGAGAGGTAGGTTAGTTCGTTTATTTTTTCACATTAGAGATAAACGTTTTTGCCTCTAATTGATATCATTTTTTAAAAAGTTGTGCGACATTTTATTTCGAAAGTTGTAAGTAAGAAATTAATGTACAACGTTGAAACCGCTTTATGTTATTCGTGTATCGATAACTGTGTCGATAAGTATCATTTTTCCTATGGGATACTGATTATGCAAAATAATTGCTAATTGTAATTACTTTGGTATTGCAAAATAATTTCACAGACAGGTTCTTTAATTTTTTAACATAATCTTAAATTATGTATTAATTATGTATTTAATTTTATTTTAATATAATGTTAAATTCTGAACTTGAAACTTATTTAATTTCTGTTAGCATAACCTTAAATTAAGTATTTTAAACTTCTTTAATTTCTTTTAGCATAACCTCAAATTATATAATTAAAACTATTTCTCTGGATTTTTGCAGACTTTTTTTATATATTCACAATGAGAAATATCACAGTTTTATATATTTACAATGTCAAAATCAGAGCAAATTTGAAATAACCCAATGTGACACATGATAAACAAATATGAAAACATATTGAGTCCAAGATTAACTCCGTTGTAACTCTGAAATTGCTTCCATTTTAAATTTTAATTCCTGATTTTAGTATCCTTAGGGGTGAATTAATCAGAAAACAAACTAAGCACGTGGTTGGAGTATGAAGAGTAACAGGGATGCTACAGAAATCCTTAAAAGAAAGTTCAAGAATTTCAAAGTTTCAGTCTTAATTTTTTTTTCTAAAGGTTTAGTCTCACTTTTAAAATTTCAAGGTTTCAAAGTTTCAATGATCTAAAGTTTCAAATTTCTGAAATTTCAAAGCACTATTACTCCGAATCGGAATATTATATTGAACATTATATTATATTAAATATTACTTCAACGGAATATATTATAAGTTCTTAAATCCCAATATTATAAATTACAAGACTTTGAAACTTCAAAGTCCCGAACCTCTAAAGTTTTACAATCCCAAAATTATAAATTCAAAAGTTTAAAAATCTCAAACTTCTAAAGTTCAAAAATTTCAAAGCATCAAAATCCTAGAGTTATAAAGATATAATGTTGCAAAGTCTTCAAATTAAAAAACTCTTGATGTCCCGAAGTTTTGAAATTCCATAATTCCCTCGTCACAAAATCTTACAATCATAAAATCTTAAATGTCCACAGTTCTTAAGTCTCACATTCTATGATCCCCAATTTACAAAATTCCCAAATTTCAGATATCAACTCTCAATGTCAAAAAATTCCAAACTTCTGAATATCTAAAGCTAGAAGATCTCAAACTTCTGAAGTTTCAGCGTACCACAATCTAAGAATTTCAAGGTCCTAACATCCCAAAACTCCTAAATCATAAAATCTTCAAACCTCCAAAGTCCACAAATCCCAAAGTTCTGAAACCCCAATGTTGCCAAACCCCAAATTCCACAAACCTCAAAATCTCCAAACCCTAAAATTCCCAAACCCCAAATTTCCCAAGTCCCAAGATCACCAAACTTCAAAGTCCTCAAACTCCATAGTCCCCAAACTCCATAGTTCCCAAACTCAAAGTCCTCAATCTCCAAAGTCCCCAAGCTCCATAGTCCCCAAACTCAAAGTCCTCAATCTCCAAAGTCCTCAAATCTCAAAATTTCCAAACGTCAAAGTCCCTAAACCCCAAAGTCCTCAAACCCCAAATTCCTTAAGTCCTAAAGTCCCCAAATCCAAAGTTCCAAAACCCCAAAGTCCCAAACCCCAAAATCCCAAACCCTAAAGTCCCTAAACACCAAATTCCCCAAACCCCAAATTCCCCAAACTCCAAATTCCCCAAACCCCAAAATCCCAAAACCCCAAAGTCCCCAAACCTCAAATTCCCCAAGTCCCAATGTCACCAAACTTCAAAGTCCCCAAACCCCAAAGTCCCAAACTCCTAAAGCCTCCTAATCCGAAAGTCCCCAAATTCCAAACTCCAAGTTCCAAAGATCCAAAATCCCAAACTTCCGCTTCTAAAACTGAAATACTATTTTACAGACAATACTTTAAATTAAATGCATACGAAGATACCAAAATCATATTAATATTTGTATCTCCCAAAAGTGTCAATGCGCCCCTAAGTATATATTTTATCGAACAAAAAAAGGACGAAAGAATGCAAACTCATCTATACCTGGTCACCTATAATGGCTCCGATTTACCTGAGGCTCATGAATCTTTCGGTAACAAGCAAAGGATGTTCGATGAAAAAAGTTTGAAAGAAGACCGGTGATCAATGCCGGTCCGTTAGCAAAAAACAAATGAGTTACTATTCAAGTAAGATTGTACCGTACGTGCACGTATACGTAATGCAGAACGAAAGCGGAACAAGAATCATTTATTCTATTATGAGGCTTTCTTTCCTACTTGGTTTCTTTTTCGAACGAGCCTTGAAGAACAACAAGCCTCAACGAGGATTTATTACATATTTAAACACTTCTTATGCTGGTTGCACAGTGTTCCTATGTTTTTTATTGTAATTAGTGAGTCGATTTGTTATAAAAATCTAACGCCAGAAAACACGGTTAAGAAATGAGGATAACGCTGAGGATAACGATACCTGATTAATGTCCCTTATACAGTAGACTCTCGTTATATCGCCACCTTTGCGGGAATTTACTTTCTGGTGAACACAATGTATTGCTTATCACAAACGTAATGCATACTGCATAATCACAATTTTTTACTATTACCAATATTTTTTACTAATTTTTTACTATTTCGTTTATACGGCAATATAACGAGACTCAATTTTAGAATAATCTGACAAATCTCAAATTTTTAATCTTGAATCATTTACAATTGCAAACATTATAATTTTAAATTCGTTTAATAATTTTTGCAATTTCTAATGTTTGTAAATTATTAAGTCAAACGTGTTAACAAATTTATGTTAAATATTCGATTTTCGAATAACAAAATGTCTGACATCTGATGACATGAAAGTATCGCAGCATAGTATATGTGGAGCATTGATTTGAAGCTCGAAGTACACTGAAAATAATTGCATAAATATTTTATGAATGTCTTTAATATCAGCCGTTCCTATAAAATAGTTATTTAGCGATTAATAATTAATTGTGTATTAAGGACGTTGATGAGCAGGTTACACCGCCATTTTTAGCAAACTTTAAGCTTTCTATTCATTCGAGCCAGGTATTTTTTTACGGTGGAGTAATATTACTATATTGATGTTTTTAAATCAATCATTGTTTCCTGCAACTGTCAAGCAGCCATTTTGTAGCAATCCTAGAATAATAGCATGAAAGTGTACCACTTTTTATAACTACTGTTGAAGTGGCGGGAAAATGATCGTAACTATCATTAGTGTACGAAGATGATAAATCGAAAATATCATATAAGGAGAGATAGTGATAATATTTAATTGTGAGTTGGGGAAAGTGGACTTTTAACATATTTTCTAAACTAAAGTTTGTTATTAGTACATTTCTAAATTTTCAAGTGACAGGATTCTTTAATTTCCAAATCGCAAAGCTTCCAAATTTCTAAGTCCTTACATTCGTAAATTACTATATTCCGAGATTTTAAAGTACTTCAATTTTTATATTTTCAAATTTTCAAACGTTTAAACACCCAAAATTTCAAATTTTCCAAAATTTAAACATGAAAATTTGAAGATTTAAAAATTGTAAAGTTCCTAAGCTACCAAATTCATTCCCTAAATTACCAAACTTTGACATTTCTAAATTTCCAAATCCCGAAATCTCCAAATATCCACATCCCCTAATTTCCAAATCCCCAAATCTCCAATCCCTAAATCTCCAAATTTCCAAATCCCCAAATCTCCAAATGTCTAAATTTCCAAATTTCTAAATCCTCAAATCCCCAAATCTCCAAATGTCCAAATTTCCAAATCTTCAAATCTCTAAATCCTCAAATCTCTAAATCCCCAAATCTCTAAATCCTCAAATCTCCAAATTTCCAAATCTCCAAATCTCCAAATGTCTAAATTTCCAAATTTCTAAATCCTCAAATCCCCAAATCTCCAAATGTCCAAATTTCCAAATCACCAAATCTCTAAATCCCCAAATCTCCAAATCTCCAAATCTCCAAATCTCCAAATCTCCAAATCTCCAAATCTCCAAATCTCCAAATCTCCAAATCCCCAAATCTCCAAATCTCCAAATCTCCAAGTCTCCAAATCTCCAATTCTCCGAATCTCCAAATCTCCAAATTTCCAAATCACCAAATCTCTAAATCCCCAAATCTCCAAATCTCCAAATCTCCAAATCTCCAAATCTCCAAATCTCCAAATCTCCAAATCCCCAAATCTCCAAATCTCCAAGTCTCCAAATCTCCAATTCTCCAAATCTCCAAATCCCCAAATTCCTAAACCCCAAGTCTCCAAATCCCCAAATCTCCAGATTTCTATATTTCCAAATTTCTTAATTTTCAATTTTGCAAAAATCCAAACCTTCTAGTTTGCAAATTCGTAACTACCCTTATTCTAACCTCCCCATATCAAGCGTAAATTTTTCCCTTATTTGAAAGAGTTGCGCACTATAGTTTCGCAACATTCCTTCCTACATATTCTATAATTAGACAAATTTCAAATAAAGTCATTGTTTCAAAGGATGAAATGCTTCCTCATAAGGACACTCGTGCCGCAATTCTCGATAGATTTCAACCGTAAATTTCTCCCTTATTCCAGCAAGTTACGCGCTACAGTTATATAACGTGACTACTTTCCATGTGCTCTACAAGCATAAAAAGTTTGAGCGACATCGGTGATCCAAAGGACGTAATGTTCGCCCGCGAGAAGGACACTCGGGGTGATTTTCTTGTCAGAATAAAAGAAGGAGTATGAATCATGCTCGCAATTTCCGAAGTCGCCCGTCAATTATTCCCCGTTGTCGCTCGGTATCGATGATTATAAGCAAAAGAAAAGAGCAACGTAGGGCGAGAAGGGGCCCGAGGAAAGGCTTCTTGGAAATGGCATTTATAAATCACGATTCGCGGGCAACCCCTAATCTCCCACCTTGTTCCAACACCCGCCATTGCTGTCTTCGTTTCGCGCTCACTTCCCCATCAGCTCGCATTTTGGTTTTGCACGCAAAACCACCATCACTCCTTCATTCATCATCCGACGCCGAGCAGCCTCCTTTCTTTCTGTTTCCGCTTTTCCAGACCCTCAGCGACCCTTCTCTATGCCCTGTGTTCCATGCCGCGATCAAATTCAACCTGAAACACTTTGGTAATTAACGTCGGTGAGCAGCTACGCGAGGAACCGAGATTTGTCCGACGATCATCTCCGATATAAATGATAATGGAATATTTTCGTGCCTCGCGGGAGAAAGAAGCAACGATTTGTAAGAACTCTGTGGGGATACGGGAAACACGGGATGAGAAAAGGCGTGAATTTATTAGGTCCTATATTATTAGATCTGTGGAGGAGCTTTGTTCACGCATATTAAATGCGGAGATTCGGTAGGCAAGTTTTTTATGGAGGTTGCGGGAGGTGCAGGTTTTCTGGAATTTGGAGATTTAGAAATTTTAGGGTTTAGATGGATCGAGGTAGTTCGGTAATATGGAAATTTGTTGTTTTGGTAAATTCTGGGTTTGGTAATATGTGAAGTTGTTAATTTAGGGATTTGGAGATATAGGATTTGTAAGGTTGAACATTTGAAGATTTGGAGATTTGGGGATTTAGAGAGTTGGAGATTTGGAAATTTGGGAATGTGGGGATTTGGAGAGTTGGAGATTTGGAGATTTGGAGATTTGGAGATTTGGAGATTTGGAGATTTGGAGAGTTGGAGAGTTGGAGAGTTGGAGAGTTGAAGAGTTGAAGAATTGGGAATGTGGGAATTTGGAGATTTGGAGAGTTGGAGAGTTGGAGAGTTGAAGAGTTGAAGAGTTGAAGAATTGGGAATGTGGGAATTTGGAGATTTGGAGAGTTGGAGAATTGGAGAGTTGAAGAGTTGAAGAGTTGAAGAATTGGGAATGTGGGGATTTAGAAAGTTGGAGAGTTGGAAATTTGGGAATGTGGGGATTTGGAGAGTTGGAGATTTGGAGATTTGGAGATTTGGAGATTTGGAGATTTAGACATTTAGAGATTTAGACATTTAGACATTTAGAGATTTAGAGATTTGGAGATTTGAATATTTGGAGAGTTGGAGAGTTGGAGAGTTGGATAGTTGGAGAGTTGAAGAGTTGAAGAGTTGAAGAATTGGACGGTTGGAGAGTTGGATAGTTGGAGAGTTGAAGAGTTGAAGAGTTGAAGAATTGGACGGTTGGAGAGTTGGAGAGTTGGAAAGTTGAAGAATTGGAGAGTTGGAGAGTTGGAGAGTTGGAGAGTTGGATAGTTGGAGATTTGGAAATTTGAAGATTTAGCGTTTTGGGGATTTGGAGGTTTGGAGATTTAAAGATTTGGGAATGAATTTGGAGATTTGGAGATTTTCGAGTTGAGGAGTATGGAGTTCTGACAATTTGCTAAAATTGTTAATTTGGTAGTTGTTAATTTTAGAATTGAATAATGTAGTGATTTTGAAATTTAAAAATTTGAAAATTTATTGATTTGATAACTTGAAAATCTAAAGATTTCAGAATGGAAAAATTTAGAAATTTTAGAGATTGGAATTTTAGTAACTTAGAAACAAAAATTTTGTGATTTGTAAATTTGAGAATTCGAAAATTGCAAGTGAAAGTATATTACACACCATATGTCTAGCATAATGTAACAAAGGATTAATTCTCTAGGATCAATTCTCAATATGCCATCTAAAAAAAAACTATTTAAAATTAAAGAAGTAAATATATATAAATGTAATTAATACATAAATTACTACAATAAGTAAATTACCTTATTACCAATATAATGCAACAGTATAAATAACAATATAATAATATAACAATAATAATACCAATAATTAAATAATAAAGTATTCACTCAGCAAATGCGAAATCCCCAAATCACATTTTTTCCTGTAAACATTTTGTAGTCGAAAATAATGAAGTATCTTAACAAGCAATAATTGGAAAGACGCCATTAATCATTCGGTTAGAAATGAGCTAATTATATTATGCTTCTCCGCTTTAGACCCGTCTGCTTCGTCCTGTCAGTACAACCTGTGGCTTACATTAAGAAATATGAACAGGAAATCAGAGACTCGAGATTAATGATCGATTGATAATAACTTTCATTATAATAGTTCGCTAATGGAGGTTAACCTGGTACAAGATTACGTTCCTATTCGTAAAATCCACGTGTAATGCTGTATGCTCTTACTTGCTGCATATGATGCGTACATATACCATCACATATGTATAACTGTTGTGTGAATCATTCCTCGTAAATCACCTGTTGAATGATTTTTAAATTGTTAATTTAATTATCCAGTTATGTTTACGTAGCAAACATTGAATGAGAACAAAATGAAATTTGCGGATTAATTTGTCTTTTGAATTATAAACGACTTTTGAAAATTGTAACATCAATTCAAGGATTAAGGATCTTGTAGTTTGAATGGTTAGTTGAAATATGTTATTGTTACTGTTATTTAAAATTTAATATGTGTTTAATACGTTTAGTCGAATGATAAATACATAAATACATAAATACTAATAATAATTTTACGGATATTAAAAATTACATGTACTAATTTATAACATACATTTATTATTACTCGAGGTTTTAATATAGGTACAAATGAAGATATAACATGATTACTTTAGTTGAAAGTATGATAAATACATAAGCAACATCATTGAGGACTAACAATAATTTTATGAATATTAATAACAAAATATAGTAATTTATAATATTTATAAATTTATTATTATTCAAAATTTTAATATAGGTACAAATGAAGATATAACATGATGACTTGAGTTGAAAGTATGATAAATACATAAGCAACATCATTCAGGACTAACAATAATTTTATGAATATTAATAACAAAATATAGTAATTTATAATATTTATAAATTTATTATTCAATATAATTCAATATAATTCAAGATTTTAATATAGGTACAAATGAAGAATTAACATGATGACTTTAGTTGAAAGTATGATAAATACATAAGCAACATCATTGAGGACTAACAATAATTTTATGAATACTAATAATTATATATACTAATCTAACTTAATTTACAACATAATTTATAATTCATAACTAAATTTATAATATACAATCTGTAATTTGCAACTCAATTTATAATATACAATTTATAAGTTATAACTATACCAATTTATAATTCATAACATCTGCTAATCAACCATAAAAATTGCTGAAATTATCACTCTTACCATAAGCAAATTTTTTTACAAATATTTCGACAAATTTTCACCATAAAATAAAGTCTAAACCGAATAAATTTTACAGTAAATTTTGGACCTATATTATTATTATACAAATTCATCCCCTCATACGATTTACGAACATCCTATATAATTAAAAGCCATGTTAATATTTTTGTCGGTGACTGTATGTACCTGTGACCACACGAAAGAACCATAACCAAGAATCGTAGGCGCCGACCTATTATCGGCCCCATAAAAACGCCATTTTATGATATCACGAGTCAAAACGAATTTCGAAATTGCAGCCGACAGCGGGGGTACTTGTCCGTTCGGCCATTTCGGAACGCACGTCACAGAATTTTATTAAGCACCGCTTATTTTCATAAGAATGTCCGAGCGAGAACGATCGTGAATTTCCCTGAGGATAAGCTGCTCCTTACGTACGTTCACATCAAGGAATGCGTAAAAGAGTGCGTCTTCAATTTATAGTCGGGGTTCCTTCAGGATAATTTTCAAAATGGCTATCGTAAAAAGAACACGGATTCTAATGGCACGAAAAGACTAACAAATGCATCATCTTACGTAGAATTCGCGGGAATTTGATTTTTTTGTGGTTGTTGGAAGGTTATTAATGGATGCAGGATGTTTATGTATTTATGACACATCAAGATAAAGATGAATAAAAAATTCTGGAATTTATGAGATACATTGGTTATAGATTGTGTGATGAATGGATACTTTGTAGAATTTGATTGTGTCGTACATGTAGTGGCATATGCAGTTTATGTAGTTGTTAAATGCAGTTTTTTATGAATCATTTAATTGTAAGGAATTATTTTAAAAAATTGTTAAATTCTAAAAATGTAGGGTTCTAATGACTGAACTTCTATTATAATATGTCCTAACCCAACCTAACACGTAAAGATTCCAAAAATGAAAAATTACAAAGTTTATAAAGTTTCATGTTTAAAAACATAAAAAAATTCTAATGTTACAAAACAAAAAATTAAAAAATTATGAAATTGAAGAATTCAAGAATTTAAAAATTCTGTTCAATGTAAGTAATATGTTCTAACCTAACTTAACGCGTGACGATTCAAAAAAGTGAAAAATTACAAAGGTTATAAAGTTTCAAGATTCAAAAATTAAAAAAATCTAAAGTTACAAAACAAAAAATAAAAAAATTATGAAATTCAAGAATTCAAGAATTTAAGAATTCAAAAACTCAAAAATTCCAAAATTTCCGATATTCAAGTTCTACAAAGCTCCAAAAATTCCAAATTCTTAAAGTCCTTGAATTCCAAATTTCGAAATTTCAAAGCTGTGCAATTTTACAATTTCAATGTTACAAAGTTCCTAAGTTTTAAAATTCCAAAGTTCTAAGATACAAAATTCAAAAAGTCACAAGTTCACAAACTATAAATTTTCCAAATCCTAAAATTCTCAAATTCTAAAAACCCCAAATCCCAACATTCTTAAATTCTAAAAATCCCAAATCCCATAATTCTCAAATTCTAAAAACCCCAAATCCCAACATTCTTAAATTCTAAAAATCCCAAATCCTAAAATTACCATATTCCAAAATATCCGAATTTCAAAATTCTCAAATTCTAAAAACCCTAAATCCCAACATTCTTAAATTCTAAAAACCTCAAATTCTAAAAACCCCTAATCCTAAAATTCCCAAATTCTAAAAACTCCAAATCCCAAAATTCTTAAATTCTAAAGTCCCCAAATCCCAAAATTCTCAAATTCTAAAAATCCCAAATCCCAAAATTCTCAATTCCTAAAATTCCCAAATTCAAAAATTTTCAAATTGTAAAACAACTTCTAAAATTCAAAGTTTAAAAATTCCAAAATTTCAAAATCCATAAATTCCAAATTTCCAAAATTCCCAAGCTCACAAAATAAAGAAAACCCCAAAGTCCCAAAATGAATACCCGCTATAAACACCGCATTAAACAGCCATATTCCAGAATTTCCTTCTTCCTCGCACCGTGCTTACTAACATGCAATTTTTGATTTCCATTTAATCTACGAGCTGCTGTATTTATCTTTGAAACATATTGTAAGTATCCCGTTTGATGTGATTTACATATGTAGCTGATAGAACTGGAAAGCGATATACATATTTTATTAGACGTAGTTCTCGTAAAGAAACTGGATTCATTAATTTAATCTACAATGATTGTGTATCAGCGAAACACGCAGCGAATGATATTCTTCGGATGAAATTTTTTCAACAAGTCGCCAGACTTGTTACGTGCTAGGTGGTCTCGCGAGACAAGATCTTTCTACGATCGTTAAGAGTGCTTCGAAAATATGTTCATTGGCTAATTAAAACAGCTATTGACATGACGTATACTGTACACGTATAAACTGACTTGTAAAACGCTTAGGCACACACCTTTTCTGTCAGGACACTCGTTATGGTAGGATTTATGAATATACGTTCTCGTACGAATGTTATTATTTTTATAACGCCATATGTTTTAAATGTAATAAGTTTTTGAATGCGAGAGGAAACTATTAAATCTAGATTTAAAATTATTTGGTTAACTCTTTGGACTCTTATACATTCTCGTACGAATGTTTCATCTTCTTAACGCTCTCATGTTTTTC
Organism: Megachile rotundata; assembly: GCF_050947335.1. Taxonomy (NCBI): domain Eukaryota; kingdom Metazoa; phylum Arthropoda; class Insecta; order Hymenoptera; family Megachilidae; genus Megachile; species Megachile rotundata. The sequence goes on from NC_134989.1 coordinate 6,235,359, forward strand.
AAATGTAATAAGTAAATTTCAAAATTAAATGTGGGAAGAAACTTTAAATTTTGAAGTAAAACTAAATTTTGGTTTTAAAATTATCTAGTTAAGTCTTTTGACGACAAATTTTGTAAGGTTTGCAGGCGCGACTTTTTAAGGTTAGGAATTCATTTTTTCAGGGGTGATTTTTTTGAGGTTAAGAATGACTTTTTATGTAACTGTGTTTTACTTATTAAAAGTATTAGGTTTAATAATTATTGTATTAAAAGTAAATTGTAGTTTACTTATGAAAAATTGTACTTAATAACTATTGCATTAGACGTAAATTATGTTTTACTTATATAAAAGCATTAACAATATATGAGAGAGATGATATGTGAATAACATCCACATACATATGTAGAATTATTGTATTAAAAGTAAATTGTAGTTTACTTATGAAAAATTGTATTTAATAATTGTTACATTAAAAGTAAATTGTGTTTTACTTATATAGGAGTATTAACAATACATGAAAGAAGTGATATATGAATAATATTCACATACGTAGAATTGTTGTATTAAAAGTAAATTGTAGTTTACTTATGAAAAATTGTATTTAATAACTATTGCATTAAAAGTAAATTGTGTTTCACTTATATAAAAGCACATATGTAGAATTATTAAATCTAAAGAAAAACTAAATATGTATATATAAGTGTATTTAAAGAAATGAATTTAAATATCTTCAAAATCAATTTCAGTCAAAATTAATTTTGAAAGAATTAGATAAATATTAACAACAAGAGAATTTGTAAAATAAAAACAAGTTTATTTAAAAGAAATATTGAAAAAATCTTGCTTATTAATAGATTGAAACATTAAACGAATACGTATGAATTTATAAAAGAAATAAAAGCTCTATTAGATTAACACGTTTTAAAGGTTGGAGAAAGCTTTTGTTGTAGCAATAAGTTACAAAAATTACAGGTTTATATTGAAATAACTACCGTCCGTCAGCCAACGTGTTTCAGACAAGCAATTTGCATAATTATATGCTCAATCTGTCAAGTGTCATTCGTGAAACATTCAATCTGTGTTCTTTTAAAATTGTTTTCACGGTTTCCTAATCATTTTCTCGTGAATATTTTTCCTTTTCTTCCTGGTGTCAAGCGAAATAATTGCTACAGTTTCGTACGTAACGAGTTGTTTCTTAATGAAGGCTGCTGATCGGTTTTCAAATATTTTGCAAAAATAAAAGAGTGAAGTTTGAATGATGTCGGAAAAACATCTCCCTGTAAACTCCCATATTTCTTTCGTAATTAAGAGAAAGTCGTGTAGTTAGTTAATTTTCAAAACTGGAATATGAATTTATAGTTAATTTACGATTTTAAATATTTTGGGTAAAAATAGCATATCTTCTATTCATACAAATTTTCAAATTCTTAAATTTCTACATTTGTATATTACCACACACCCAAATTCTCCAAATTCCCTAGATTCCCTAGATTCCCAAGATTCCCAAGATTCCCCAAATTCCCAAATCCCTTAATTTCCAATTCCCCAAATTCCCAATTCTACAAATTCCCAACTCCCTAAATTCCCCATTCCCCAAACTCCCAATTTCCCAAATTCCCAAATCCCCAAATCCTCAAATTCCCAAATCCCCAAATCCCCAAATCCCCAAATCCCTAAATTCCCAATTCCCCAAATTCACAATTCCCTAAATTCCCCATTCCCCAAATTCCCAAATCCTCAAATCCTCAAATCCCCAAATCCCCAAATCCCCAAATTCCTCATTCCCCAATTTTCCAACTCCCCAAATTCCTCATTCCCCAATTCCCCAAATCCCCAAATCCCCAAATCCCCAAAACCCCAAATCCCCAAATCCCCAAATCCCCAAATCCCCAAATCCCCAAATCCCCAAATCCCCAAATCCCCAAATTCCCAATTCTCCAAATTCCCAACTCCCCAAATTCCTCATTCCCCAATTCCCCAAATCTCCGAATCCTCAAATCCCCAAATCCTCAAAACCCCAAATCCCCAAATTTCCAAATTTCCAAATTACCAAATTACCAAACTTCTCAAATCTTTCTGTCAATTGCCAAAATTCTCAAAATGCAACCTTCTAAATTCCCAATTGTCTACATTCGCAATTTCCCAAATCACCAACTCCGAGTCCTCAAATCCCGAAATCAGTCTCCACGTCGAATACAAGAATCGTGGATGTACACAGTACACACGTTACACCCTCCACGATCCGTAGCGAGTTCAAGGTTGCATGCCGTTGTCGGACGTTCCCATTTGAATCAAGCTGCTTGTATTCGTTATATCTTTCTTTTGTTTCGGAACAACTTAACTCACACTCGGTGAAGTTTAAATGGTAATTAACGTATCAAATGTACACGATGGCCGAGGAGAAAGAAGCGTGCGTGGCAAGACAAGAATCGTCGGAGCGCTGCACGCTAGCGAAAACAGAAAACGCGAACGTTTATGGTCGCTCGGTTTCTCAACGTAACAAATAACAAGTTCCGGGAGTGCCACGAACGAAGAAGACGAGCACATAAGGCGAACGGCATCTTGGAAACGACATTCTCCATAGCAGTCAGCGACGGAATAATGAATTAGAGCTACGGGCTTTTGATAGGGTAATTTCGAGGGTAGGTTCCTGACACAGGGTTGGTGAGCCGGCCATTCCCAGGGCTGTTACGTCTAGACGTATCCGTGCTCGAGCCATTTCGACTTTCAGGTGTCTGTAATTATTCTTCGCACGGTTTGCACCGTGGCAATACACGTATCCATCCACGCCGCTTAAAGGCACCTTTCAGCTTCACGCCCTATAATTTTCGAAATTCACCCCTGATTTACGGTTCTCGCTCAACTGTGCCTACATACATGAAAAACTTATCGTCCCTTTACTACGAGAAATTAACTTCATTCCCGGAGCACGGGAAAATTTCGAATAACTCGAAATACGCGATAGGAACTGTGATATTTTTATGGGGGAATACTGTTTGATGAAGGGCATTTTGCGGAGATGGTGCAATTAGGGAGATTTTAATATTTAATAAATTTGTGTATTTTTAGATTGAACGATTCGATGATGTTGTGACTTGAGGATTTGGTGATTCTGGAATTTAGGGAATCTGGGGAATGTGGGGAATTTGCGGAATTTAGCGAATTGGGAATCTGGGGAATTTGCAGAATTTAACGAATTTAGGGAATTTGGGGAATTGGGGAAATTTGAGGAATTTAAGGAATTGGGAATCTGGGGAATTTGCAGAATTTAACGAATTTGGGGAATTTGGGAAATTTGAGGAATTGGGAATCTGGGGAATTTGGGGAATTTAGGGAATTGGGAATTTCGGAATTTGAAATCTGGGAAATTTGGAATTTGGGGAATTTGGAATTTGGAGAATTTGGAGAATTTGGAATTTGGAGAATTTGAAATTTGGAATTTGAGGAATTTCGAATTTGGGGATTTGGAATATAGAGAATTGGAATTTGGGGAATTTGGAATATAGAAAATTTTGAACTTGAGGAATTGGGAATTTGAGGTATTTGGAATTTGGGGAATTTGGGGAATTTGGGGAATTTGGGGAATGTAGGGAATGTAGAGAATTTGGGGAATTTGAAAAATTGAAAAATTGAAAAGTTGAAAAATTGGAAAAATGAAAAAATGAAAAATTGAAGAATTGAAAAATTGAAAAACTGAAAATTTGAAAACTTGTAAATTTGGAAATTTACTAAATTGTAAAATACCGAGTTTTAACAAACGCCTTTTATACATAAACTATTGAGGAGTTACATTTTGTAGATCTTCAACGAGAACTGCATACACAGAAATAAAAGTGGTAGGCCATATTTAGAGCACTTCCTCTAATTTAGTGCTTCTGTTCGCAACAACGTGAAGATATTCTAGAATATCGTAAATGTGTAATATCCAATATTTACACTTGTACATTTACATTTAAATATCGTTACGTTTTATATTGCAGAGCTCTCGGTCGAACAGGAGACGATTTTATATGGACACGGGAGACATGTACCAGTGCGAAAAGCTCCGGTCTTTTAGAAAGAAAACAAGCAAGAGCATGTAGAGCAGCGCCAGACGTGATGCCCAGCTTAGTGCAAGCAGCGAAGGATACTTCGACTGTGTGTCAGCAAGCATTTCGATATCGTAGGTGGAATTGCAGCAGCATTGAACGTGCACCGAATTATACTCCCGAATTACTTACGGGTATGTTATAATTTAAAATGTAGAAGGAAGTTGCCTAATATGACTAGATACGTGGTGCGTTTCTATGTATACACGAATATTGTGATCAGTATCGATGTCGACTCATGAGTTAGCGCGTAAGGTCGATTCATAGTAAAAGGTCTATCCACACAAGTGTGAAGACTTCCAATGTTACATTTTGGTAAATAAGAATAATAATGACAATAACAACTGCTGAATGCAAGTAATTGTACTCGCTTGAGAGACGTTTGCGGACTGTTATTGTTTTTGGTTTAATTGGTGATTTTTCGAGCCAATACTACTGTCGAAAAGACGTGTGAGGCGTTCATTTTTCTATTCTGGCCAATTGGAGGCGTAGCTATTTGGGACGTAGATAGTTGGGGACGTAATTAGTCGGAGATGTAGCTATTTGAGGACGTAGCTAGTTGAGGACGTAGCTAGTTGGGGACGTAACTAGTTGGAGAGGTAGCTATTTGGGGACGTAGATAGTTGGGGACGCAGCTAGTTGGGGACGTAGCTAGTTGAGGACGTAGCTAGTTGAGAACGTAGCTAGTTGAGGACGTAAGTAGTTGGAGACGTAGCTAGTTCGGTACGTAGCTAGTTCGGGACGTATGTAGGTAGTTGGGGACGTAGCTATTTGGGGACGTAGCTAGTTGGGGACATAGCTAGTTGGGGACATAGCTAATTGGGGACGTAACTAGTTGGGGACGTAACTAGTTGGGGACGTAACTAGTTCGGGACATAGCTAGTTGGGGACGTAGCTAATTGGGTACATAGCAATTTGAAGATGTAGAAATTTGAGGATATAGAGATTTGAGAATGGAGGGATTCGGGAATGTAAGGATATCGGAATGTAGCGATTTGGAGACATAACGATTTGGGGATATACCAATTTGGGGTATAGGAATTTGGGGACCTAGCGATTTTGGGATATACCGATTTAGGGATGTAGAAATTTGTGGATATAGCGATTTAGGAACGTAGCAATTTGGAAATCTACCAATGGTAATGTAGAAATTTGGGGACGTAGTGATTTGGGGAATTACCGATTCGCGGATGTAAAAATTTGTGGATATACCGATTTAGGTGTGTAAAAATTTAAGAATGGAGAGATTCGGAAATGTAGAAATTTGGGAATGAAGGAATTTGAGGATGTAGCGATTTGGAATTGTACCAATTTAGCAATGCACCAATTTGAGGACTTAGGAATTTGAGTATACAGCGATTTACAACTGCAAAAATTTGGATATGTAAGAATTTAGGAATATAGGGATTTGGGAATGTAAAGATTTTTCTATTCTGACCAATTGAAGACACAACGCATGTAAACACCTGCGCCTGCCTCTTCGCGTGCCAACTATTGGGTTGACATCGGTACACATTGGTCATTTGTTCTTAGACAAAAATATTATTTGGTTACTATACAAGTTGAATTTTTTAAAAGTCATTTAAAAAACATTGTTCTCTGTGTTTTCCTTTAAAAATAGTATTTTATGAATCATATTTTTAACATCAAAATTACTAAGCCAGCCAAATAAGTGGCTTACAAGTTTCTTATTATAAGTTACACAATTTAAGTAATTTTCTTGAAATGTTGATTTTCATGGAAATAAGGAAGTATAGAAGAACGAGTATAGTAATTCATGTTTTATTGTTTGTTTATTTATTTTTCAATTTCATTATTAATTTCAAACGAAGTGTAAATACGCTGGTAGGTTTAATGTTAACATTTCATAAATTTATATTGCGATTTTTTTTCATCTATTTAGTGACGTGTTATACAAGAATAGCAAAATTTTTGAAATGAAATCTGAATATGTCTTCAAATTTCATTTTTAGTTTTCAAATTTATTTAGAAATATAGAAATTTTAGATTATTAAATATATTTACCAATTTTCAAAGAACTAATTTTTATCAAATTTACGTACAAGTAAATGAAGATATTAAAATGTTCCATACATTCAAGATTATGGTTGTAAATAGAAATAATGATTCGACACGGGTAGAGAATGACATATCAACTCCTACGTAATATACTTGTACCGCTAATATGCGAACTGATTTATCAGAGAAAGCATACTAACACAAACATGTACATTTTCGCCATTAAATTTGTTAACGTATGATACTCCGCGTCAAAAATGGCTTCCTTATAGCCTGGGAGTCTATAACTACATGTAAATTGCAACATCCATTTAACGGAACAAGTCGAATTTATCTTTTCAGAAGTTTTATCTTTACTCTTGTATGGTTTTATTGCAGAAGAGATATTAATTCGCTAATAAATTTTGAGAAGTTAATTGAACTTTGGATATGAAGATGTGATTCTGAAGTGGATAAGTCATATAAAACAAAATAAGTGTTCATAAGTAATAAATTAATAGTTTTAATCATTCACGTCAGGGAAGAATATTTTCTGTCATAACTTTTAAAATTTAATTATCTCAGTAAATTTTTTTTAAATAATATTCCTAAATAGGAATTTCGTTTTTTATGTGGAAAACTGTCATGTATTGTTAGTATTCATTTTTATGTAATGTTATTGCATGTGTGTAATTTATAATAAAGTATAATTGCCAAGTCTTGAAATCCTTACGTTTAAAAATTCCTAGTTTCCTGAATTATGATGTCATAAAATTTCTAAAATAATAATTTATTTCCCCAATTTTCAAATTTTAGAATCCAAATTTGCAGATATTGTGATTTATACATTTTCGAATTTTCAAATCTCCAAATTTATAGATTTCCGAATTCCCAAGTTTTCTAATTTATAAATTTTCGATTTTCAAGTTTCCAATTTTTGAATTTTTGAATTTTTGAATTTTTCAAATTTCCAAAACTCCACATCTCCACATCTCCAAATTCCCCGAATTCCTCAAATCTCCAAATCTCCAAATCCCAAATTCCTCAAATTCCAAATTCCCCAAATCCCAAATTCCCCAAATTCCAAATTCCCCAAATTCCAAATTCCCCAAATCCCAAATTACCCAAGTCCCAAATTCCCCAAATCCCAAATTCCCCAAATCCCAAATTCCCCAAATCCCAAATTCCCCAAATCCCAAATTCCCCAAATCCCAAATTCCCCAAATCCCAAATTCCCCAAATCCCAAATTCCCCAAATCCCAAATTCCCCAAATCCCAAATTCCCCAAATCCCAAATTCCCCAAATCCCAAATTCCCCAAATCCCAAATTCCCCAAATCCCAAATTCCCCAAATCCCAAATTCCCCAAATCCCAAATTCCCCAAATCCCAAATTCCCCAAATCCCAAATTCCCCAAATCCCAAATTCCCCAAATCCCAAATTCCCCAAATCCCAAATTCCCCAAATTCCAAATTTCCCAAATTCCAAATTCCCAAAATTCCAAATTCCCAAAATTCCAAATTCCCAAAATTCCAAATTCCCCAAATTCCAAATTCTCCAAATTCCAAATTCCCCAAATTCCAAATTCCCCAAATTCCAAATTCCCCAAATCCCAAATTCCCCAAATCCCAAATTCCCCAAATCCCAAATTCCCCAAATCCCAAATTCCCCAAATTCCAAATTTCCCAAATTCAAACTTCCCCAAATCTCCAAATCCCCAAATTCTGAATCTCCGATTCCCAAAATTTCCAAAACTTCAAATCCCTAAAAATCCCAAATTCCCAAAGGCCACTAAATCATCCCTGGTGTGAAACATTAACAGTATTAAAGAGCCACCCCAAAAATTCTAGTTAACAGCTAAATTATCATTAAATACTAATTCTTTTACACCAAAATTCTCCTATTTCTTCAAGCTTAATTTTCTAAAAATCGTTAAATAATATTCCAAGCAAATTGTCTACAACCCCTATACAATATCAAAATTACCTAAATGTTAAATGTTATTGCATAATATAAAAAATCGCGAAACATTTCATAACTTGGTACAATTAATTACAACCACCCACGAACAAATTCCATTTATTCATACTCTATACAGTACAAAGATTATGGTGGCAATTGGCAAAAAAATGAAGAAAACGAAAAGTTGGTACGATGAATAGAAAGACTTCAAAGAGACAGCCAATTAGTGGTCATTATCAAATCAATAATTCCGTCCTTTCTGCCTACATCCACTCCCTACCTCTGTTCGCATTTAACGATAATTACATTATAAATGAAAGTGTTCTCAAGCAAAATCTTTCGTTAATGAGAAAACTGAGAAGCCCGCGTTGGGTTTCGCTGCTAATGAAAAACATAGTTGCTTAATATATATTCAAGGACTCAAAAGGCCCCCCTATTCGATCCGTGATATATCGGTATGCTAATCAGCTTTCCTTCAATTATTTCGAGCCGGCCACGAACAGAGAAGAGACCGTGAATGTAGTATCTCTAAAAGGTACCGCGAACTGGTTATTACCAATTTCATTTGAAAACGCTGCACAGATACGCCCTTCTACCTCATTAATTGCCGACATCCGAGAAGAGGACGGTAGAAAATGGCCAAATTTATGGTCCTTCCAACACCTAAAATTTTAATAGGGCGTAATTCCGTGTATCCCGAAATATCGTAAATGAGTAATTATTTATTTTGGATGTGACGGGAACGTCATTACGAAAGATATACTACGTACCGGCTTAACAAACCGTAAATTGTTGAATTTAAATAAACAGAACTTTTTAACGAATTTATGAAAGTTCAAATATTCGAATGTTATTAATTTTCTATTAACGAATTCTCTGTTCAACTATTGAACAAATAAAAAAATAAACATGTTTTCAAATATTCCCGCCAAATATCACGTTATGAAATATATATTCTTTTCGTGTTTAAAAATGCTGTGCATTATTTTCGTTTACAAGAACATTGTTAGAGTCATTTTTAGTAGCAAGTATAAATGTCATTACCCTTTATTTATCTTTATTTAATCTTTAAAATTATTATGAAAAATTATTCAAGGTTACTTTAAGTAACACATGCGCAGTAAGCAGCGAAGAATACTAAATGTGCGCAGTGAAGATTATACGATGAATATGTTAAGATAAAGGGTAATAACTTTACTGCGAAAATTTCAAATTTGGGGAATTTGGAATATGAAGAATTTGGAACTTGGGGAATTTGGAATTTGGGGCATTTGGAATTTAGGGAATTTGGGGAATTTGGAATTTTGGAAATTTGAAATTTGGAGAATTTGGAATTTGGGGAATTTGAAATATGGAGAATTTGGAATTTGCGGCATTTGGAACTTGGGGAATTTGGAATTTGGAGCATTTGAAATTTAGGGAATTTGGGGAATTTGGAATTTGGGGAATTTGGAATTTGGGGAATTTGGAATTTGGGGAATTTGGAATATGGAGAATTTGGAATTTGCGGCATTTGGAACTTGGGGAATTTGGAATTTGGAACATTTGAAATTTAGGGAATTTGGGGAATTTGGAATTTTGGAAATTTGGGGAATTTGGAATTTGGGGAATTTGGAATTTGGGGAATTTGGAATTTGGGGAATTTGGAATTTGGGGAATTTGGAATTTGGGGAATTTGGAATTTGGGGAATTTGGAATTTGGGGAATTTGGAATTATGGGAATTTGGAATTTGAGGAATTTGGAATTTGGGGAATTTGGAATTTGGGGAATTTGGAACTTGGGGAATTTGGAATTTGGGGAATTTGGAACTTGGGGAATTTGGAATTTGGAATTTGAAACATTTGGAATTTAGGGAATTTGGGGAATTTGGAATTTTGGAAATTTGAAATTTGAGGAATTTGGAATTTCAGGAATTTGAAATTTGGGAAATTTGGAATTTAAAGAATTTGGAATTTGAGGAATTTGGAATTTGAGGAATTTGGAATTTGGAATTTGAGGAATTTGGAATTTGAGGAATTTGGAATTTGAGGAATTTGGAATTTGAGGAATTTGGAATTTGAGGAATTTGGAATTTGAGGAATTTGGAATTTGAGGAATTTGGAATTTGAAGAATTTGGAATTTGAGGAATTTGGAATTTGAGGAATTTGAAATTTGAGGAATTTGAGGAATTTGAGGAATTTGAGGAATTGGAGAAATTTGGAATTTGGTATTTGGGAGTTTGTGAATTTGGAAATTTGGGAATTTGGGAAATTGCAAATTTACAAGTATGAAAATTTTTGTCTTGGGCATATTGAAAGTTAGGAATTTAGGAATATGGTAATTTGAAAATTTGATGAATTAAGATAAACAGCGAAAAATGCTAAATATGCACAGTAAAGTTTATACGATGAATATGTTAAGATAAAGAGTAAGAACTTTACTGCGTATGATTAATATGCACCGTTAACAACTGCGCATATCATATTTAATCCCTTTGAAAAGTAACTAAATAAAAGTAATATTACCACTAAGGAATACCATTTTACGTATAGAGCTATAATTTATGTTATTTCAATTTGCTGAAATTATAAATTTATAAAATGTAAGATGTTTTTGTAAATGACTGACTAAACGATAATATAAATATTAATGGTAATAGAAATATTACCATTAAGGGATACCATTTTACGTATAGTGCTATAACTTACGTTATCTCAATTTGCTGAAATTATAAATTAACTAATTAAGTGTGTTAATTAACTAATCCGTCATGCGAAAATTTTCTTACAATTTGATATTTAAATTGTAATTTTGTCAAAAACTAAATTATATTCGTAAATTGTAATATGTTTAAAATGTTTAAAGGTCAACACGAAATGAAATAAACAAATAAAAAGTGTAAATGATTTGAGATGGATTCATAAATTCTTGAGAACTAACTCGTCATCACTTGATTACCACGACGCACACTGGTGCGCGCTTTACAAAAAGATCGCCACAGTTAACTGGTTAATAAAATCTGAGATGTTTCTGTAAAATAGGTACCAGAGAACAGGCGTTCGTTTACGCAATGTCGGCTGCAGCAGCAGTTTGGAGGCTCGCAAGAGGATGTGCTTTGGGTAATCTCGCAGCTTGTTCGTGTGCAACTCCACCACGAAGAGAACCACCTTCGCCGTCTGCACTGATTTCACCTTCCTCTTTTACCGCCACGTCGGTTTCTTTTGGACCTCCATCGGCTAGGAACTCCTTTAAATGGGGAGGTTGCGGAGACGACGTTAGATCCGCGTCCCGGATAGCCAAGAGATTTCTTCAGGGTGCTACTCCTCCTGGTACAGGCGTCACTGCGAAATTTATGCACGCCGTTAATATGCACAACAACCGTGCTGGTCGGAGGGTAATTACAATGTTTTGTTAGTATACAATAATTAAAATAGTATTATTTTGTTAATAGTTATGATTTCTTTTTGTGGGCTTCTTTTACTTTGGGTCAACCTCAAACGCTAACTCGTGGGTTGACATCTGTATTTAACTTTAATGGATGCTGTTACTATAAGGCAGTAGAACAGTCCTTAACGTTGGAATGCAAATGCCACGGAGTTTCTGGATCGTGTAGCGTGCGAACCTGTTGGAGAGGACTCGGTTCTTCGGGACCTGTTGCCGCCGGAAGTCGTCTACTCCGAAGATACGCGACAGCGGCAGAAGTTAGACCAAGATCAGGTGGAAGGTTACCACCACTATATCACCACGATAATCTATTATATACCACTAAAAGCCCCGATTACTGTCTTCCCGATAAAAAGAGAGGAAGTCTCGGAACTGTTGGCAGGTAAATCGATTTTATTTAGCGCTTTAACTTATGTTCAATTTGTAAGAAATTCTAAAAGGAAATAGTTTTATTTCTTTAAATACTCAATTATATGTATTGAATAATTAAAGAAACAATTATATTGACTTCATCTATTTTCAAGTACTTAACAAAGATTTCAAATTAATTGTTATAGAAAATAACAGAAATAAATTTTGCAAAATCATAATGGACATCTTGGTAAAATGAAAAAATTCACTTTGACAATTTTTCAATTTTACTCATGAAATAAAAAGAAAAAAAATGTACATAGTATACATACATACTATGTATACAACATGTATATGTAGAAATATGTACATTTATAAATTTGAAAATTTATGAATATCTAAATTTAAGAAATTGTGAATAAATTTGAAAATTGTTGAGTCTCTAAATTTGAAACTTTAAAAACTTGTAAATGTAAAAATGAAAAACTGTTGACTAAAAATTTGGTAGTTAAAATATTTGTAGATTTGTAAATTAATAAAAGAAGCTTGAAAATCACTTAATAAATCAGAAAGTTTACAAAACTAATAACACATTAATATTTTTTAAATTTGAGTAATTAAAAGTTTGTAAATGTGAAAATTAAAAAATTAAAAATGTGAGAATTCATAAAAATCCTTCAAACATGTAAACGTGTTTTCATTTTTTGTAACAAAATTCATCGTCGTCATGTAATATCTGCAATTTATTTCATATTATATTATTATTATTTTTAGAAACAATCCACCATTTCAAAAAATAAAATTCTACCTTATCAAGAAACCCGATTTTTCATTTAACTTGTAAATTTTTAAATTTCAATCTAACACATCAAGAACCTAACACATTACGATATTAAAAAAAATTATTTGTGTTTTTTGCAGACAATGTAATGGCAGCAGTACGGGTTACGAAGGTTGCGAATATCTCTGCTGTGGTCGAGGTCACACAACTAAAACAGAAGAGGTTCTAGAAAGATGTGACTGCAAGTATATTAGCTGTTGCTATGTAAAATGCAAGACATGCAGAAAAGTCATAAAAACGTACGAGTGCAAGTGAAATTGGAAGATTTTAAATACCACGAGAAAAAATCTCATCGAATATACACTACCGTTCAAAAGTATCCGAACACAAGCGAAATATATATTCGCGTTGCATAAAAGTTATTTACGTATCTGCAACAGTAACTAACATCGATTTTTTTTCTGCAAGGGTCAGAATACTGGAACGTTTTTCGATTGATAATTCGACGAACTAAACCAAAACTGTCGAGTGTATAGCGTTACCTCCATTATTATTTCCATCGAGGGAACCTAAACGTCTATCAACAGTTTACAAATACTTGAAACATATCGAAGAACTCTCTGAATACGTTCTGCATCCTAGAAATGAAACAAAGTAGAAATTAGAATTTTTGTTGGAATCGAAAGCGTGTCATTAGATTCACAAATTTGGACTTTGTACTTCTGGATATGAATTTTACTTTCACACTTTCATTGCATAATTTGTACTTAAAAGTTAATTCTATTACGTTATGATACCTCAAAAAACATAATAATAATTATTACAAATGATATAATAGCCCTAAATACCTTTCGTACAAACTTCAATTATGTTTTGCGTAACGAAAGCAAGTGTCCGGATATTTTTGAACGGTAATGTATCTAAAATAAGAAATTCATTAAGTCATTCATTATGTATAAACGATCGGTAAATCATTTTATTTGAAAAATGTACGTCTAGTTTTAATTGTTCTTAGAGATCGTCGTAATTATATAAAAAATTATGAATAATGCGTTAAAAGTTACACTGCCCAAATAATTTAAACTTTCTTTTGACTTTTCGATCGTTATTATTTTTATGGAGAACGTTATATTTATTTAATGGTTATTCCAAAAAGCAGAAATTTTCTAGACAAATTTACTTGATTATTCTGACGATTTTGAATTATTTTTATTGTAATATGAAGTATTAGATGAAATTGTTTAATATGTAGCGGAAAAAGTTGGATATTTGCAAATTTGTTTTGCTATTTGGGATATTTGGAAATGTTGGGATTTCGCGATTTTGGAATTTGAAAATATGGGAATTCGGAAATTGGGAAATTGAGAAGATAGGAATTTAAGGAATTCAGAATTTGAAACTTTGAGAATTTGGAGAATTGGTAAATTAGGAAATTTGGAATTTGGGAAGTTTGGAATGTGAGAAATTTGGAATTCGGGATATTTGGAATGTGAGAAATTTAGAATTCGGGAAATTTGGAATTTGTGACATTTAGAATTTGGGAAAATTGGAATTTAGGAAATTTAGAATTTGGGAAATTTGAAATTGGAGAAATGTAAAAATTAGAAAATTTGGAATTTAAAAAATTGAGAATCTGGAAATTTTAGAATTCAAGTATTTGTTTAATTCGAAAATTTTCAAATTTAGTAACATATAAATTTACAAATTTAATAATTTAAAAAGTTTAAAAATTAAAATATGTAGAAATCCGAAAACGTACAAACTGAAAAGTTTAGAAATTCAAAAGTCCATTACATTTAGAAATCTAAAAATTTTTAAATGCGATATATTTAAAATTTTTCAATTTGCTCAAAGTTGAAGACTTAAATTGAGAACATGAGAAATTCTAACGATCGAAAAGTCAAGCGATAGTTGAAGTGTTCCTCAATTCCTCAAAAAGAAGCGTGAATGTTGACCTCATGAATTAGAATAAAATATTCGTAGAATTCTTATTTATCTGCTCTACTATTTATTGAATTTCGTGTCCTTGATATGTTGTGAATATAGCACAGTGTTGTCGATTAACATTTTCCGAAATATTAAAACATTATAGAGACAACACTGTCTTAGCCGTATATTGGACCTAGACATAAACAGTGAAATGTAAATAATTCGCTAAACTTGCGTAGTTTATATTAAAAATTATATTCTATAATAAACAGGACATAGCATACAGAAGCATAAATTTATTACCCCAATAATCCAAGTTTCAGGATTATAGAAATTACATGCAATTTTTAATAAATATCATTTTTATCAAATTATTATTCATTCTGCATCGGCTGTTTATGTGTTTGATATATTCTCGTGATTTAAAATAAAAATTGTTTTGGCAATTTATTTTATAAATTTCTTACACGCAGTGTCAGATATCTCCGTATCGGGAGATTTTATAATTTCTTCTTTTTCTTCGTCTTTGATGTTTAATTCTTTCAGGAAGGCACAACAATTTATGGCAACTAGGGCATCCGGTTCTTTTTCCGACACCCACCAAAATTCCGCCTAAAACAAATTTGATTTTGTATTAAAAAATATTGTTATAAAGGATTACCTGTAACGCTACTCACGATTTTTCTTCCACTCGCAGCCACCTTACGAAAAAAGATTTAGAACAATGTTTGCAGGGTATGAAGTGCACAATAGATATTAGTAAAGCAAATTTTGAAAACAGTTTGTTCTCTTGGCAAAGTCAAGGTTACCTTGGGTTTTTTAAATAGGAATATACATTTTTTTTATTCATAGCTTTAGAGGACATCGAGACGAATTTAAAACACATATTACATGATATTTTTATTAACATATTACTTGAATTACAGAAGAGGAAATGTAAAGTACTTAGCTTTTGACTTTGGTAGAGTAACCATTATTTGATTCCGAAGAGATTACTGAATGTAAACACGCGACTAGAATGTAAGAAAAATACACTTTATTTAATTACATGTTCAAAATACATGCCGTCTTCCATCACGTAATATTCCGGTCTTTTACTTCACATTTCCACTTCTATAAATCAAGTAATATGTTAATAAAAATATCATGTAATATGTGGTTTGAATTCGTTTCGATGTGCTTTAAAGCTATGAATAAAAAAAATGTATGTTCCAATTTAAAAAACCCAAGGTGATCTTGACTTTGCCAAGAGAACAAACTGTTTTCAAAATTTGCTTTACTAATATCTATTTGCACTTCATATCCTTCAAATATTGCCCTAAACTTTTTTTCATAAAGTGGCAAGTGGGAGAAAAATTGCGAGTAGCGTTACAGGTAACATCCTGTATAATCTTCTACAAGATGATAATGAAGTCTTGATTCTTCTATGATAATAAACAATGGTATAAAAATTAAAACATTTCTTTTTAAAATTATTACGCTTCTAAGTTCAAGAAATTAAGTATAGCGTAAAAGGTAATTATTATAGCAATGAAAATACGTACCTTGATATTTGTTGGTACTACCGGAGGAGCAGGATTGATTTTTGTGTTCATAAGTGTCAGTAAGTCAATGTAATCAACTTCTCCGTCCTCTTTTTTGTGAACACTGCATTATTATTAATTATTAATCTTATTCTTTATTCATATATAACAAAATATAATCTTAATAAGAAATTTAGTAACATTCGAAACGTCGACAGTTGAACACTAATTAATTATTCTTAAAACACTATTACTGAACCACGATCATAATATTAGAACATTATTTAGTTTTATTCATTTACAGAAAGAAAAATAGCGAGGGCGATAACGATTGAGAGTATCTTTGTTTAATTATTGGTTTCATTCAGTTAACAAATATCAAAGATTATTCGTTAATCAATTAATCTCATAATGTAAAGTAAATGGTAACTTGTAATAATTGCTTGAATTCAAATTTTAATTTTATTAGTTCTGTTGATAATTTAATTTAATTTAATTTAGTATACCACTGAATACAGTTGCTAAAATTACTTGTGTCTCTTTTAAGGTGAGAAGAGGTAAGAATTAATATTTTTATTTTAACTTGTGAAAAATCACACTTCCGTCAACTTTATTTGTATAATTTAAAATATTTATAACAAGTATTAAACTTGTTATTAATCTACTCATTAAACTAATTATTAAACTAACTATTAAATTAGTATTTACATACCAATCGAGCACGGCATTTATAAGTTCAACATCCAGTGGGACTCTAGCTCCACGAAGTGCAGTAAAAACCGTATTGCGAGGTAAAAATCCCGACCTTTTTCTATCCCAATGATGCAAATCTTCTTCCAGACGATCAAAATCGATCCACAAATGTCGTAAAATTTCTGTATGTATTATTCTCCTGCAAAAAACACAGCATTATGTATTTATAATTTATTAAATTATGAAACTTATTTAAAAAATCATGCTACTTAAAATAATGATGTTTATTAAAATTACCTTATGTATTCTCGATTAAAGAATTCTTTTTTATCGTAAGAAGTAAAGTGTCGTGCAATCGTAATTATTTCATGTTCTGTTATTTTTCCATCTGCATATTGATGTATAGCTTTTCTAAAATTCAAATAGACAATTTATCAAAACTTTTTCGATATATTGTTATTATTAACAATAAATTACCAAAACCAAATTCGTTGAAGTACCTCAAATTTTCGTAAGGTAGTACTTGATAATCTCCTTCGCCTTTTTCCGTAGGTACGTATTGTTGTACAAACTCTTTATAAACTGGTCTTAAGATTTCTCGTAATTTTTCCATAATTAATTTAGCATTAGCTTTTGGAAACTGAACAATAGAAGATAAAATTAATTTATATTTTTCAGATGTAAGAAATTGCATTTTAATAAGAAGTTAAGCGATGTATAACACCTTATCGCAATTCAATTCCATGTAGCGAAGAGCATAAATATCGGCGGTGGTCATTTCGAAAATAAAACCATTCAAGTTTACACGTGCGCCGATGTAGAAATCTTCTGGTTTGTAATATTTCGGTTCTTCGCTTGCAAATATCTCTTGATTCGGTAACATTACACGCATTTTCTTCTGGAACAGACACCGTTTAAAACCTGCAAATAATATCAGAACATTAATTGTTGAAAAATTCATCAATAAAATTTTGTTAATTCTCGTCATTTTTTAATACAGTTTTTAATATACATAAACATTTCTATACGATGAACCAACGTTTTCATATTTTATTATTTGTGCACCTTGAACCAACGTGCACAATTTTTTATTACAATAAAAATAAAAGGATTTCAATCCCAATTACAATAAAAAAATATATAAGGCGAAGTGGAGTAAATTCGTAAACGGGGCAAGTGCGTATACAGGCTATTTTTATTACAGTATGAACGAAATTTCTCCATTTAGTATGTTTGTTTCCTTGTTTTGTTTCGCTATATCCCCTTTTATATTTCAACTAAGAGTACTCGTTTGCAGTATATAGTACTTGCATAATGCAGTAAAAAGCATTTTATAGCAGATTTGTTAATAATTCTGCTCTTGCCCCATTGCACATGAAATAAAGTTTCAAAGTATTTAACTTCAAGTTACGCTCTTACCCCATTTTCGGGGAAAGTGCAGAGTAGTTGACATTTTAAACAATTTCCTATCAAAATCAAAATGTACAAGGAAAATTAAGGTCCTAGTTAATATTAATTAAATAGTAGTAATTGCGCAAAGCGTACTATATCGACGCGTTGATATAGTAGAAGCGTACTATATCTGCTATTTACATAGCAGACTGAAAATACTTACGTTTAAATACCAACTGTACAAAAACCAGTCTGCACTTATCCCACTTCACCCTACTCAAAATTTCACATTTAATTACGAAGATATTAAAAGAAGAAGATTTCACATTTAATTAAGAAGATATTAAAAATGTTAATAAGAGTATCTGACTACAAAGAGTCAAAAATACAAAAATACTTTTTTTCAAACTTTTTTCAAAAGAAATATTTTTGAGAGCGTAAAAAAGTGGAAAGAATTGTCACCTGAATTTCTTCTCGCCAGTTCAAAAATAGAAATAGCGTCGTCCATTAAAAAAACTCTGATAATGAACAATCGATCTTCATTTTCCGGTATGTTCGATATTAATTTCGCTCTGAATCTCAAAACGTAGCTATCGAAACCTTGCCTAAAAATAAACCGATCGAATGATCACAATATTCTAATCGGAAAAAATAATTGCATTTCATAGTAAGCATACTTGTCGTAATATAAAAATTTAATCATATCTGTTTTAGGCGGTTTCGGTAATACACTGAAACAATTTCCGAGAGAATCTTCATATGATCCATAGCCATTGTACGGTGGAATATACTTTTTTACTTCCATACCAACTTCGCCATTCGTTGGAGGTCTCTCCAAAGGCGTAAAATCGTTCAAACCATACTTTTTCCTTTGATATTAAAGAAAATGAGTGTGAAACATTAAAATAATGATTAACATGTTCAATTAAAGTTGTGTACAGGGTGTCTCACAACTCGTGTAAATCCAGGAAAGGGATGGTAGAGGACACAATTTTGAATAAGATTTCCCTTTGCAAAGATAGGGTTTGAAGTTTCGTTTTTGAATTATTAAGCAAAAACACGGACCAATCACGAGTTGTGAGACACTCTGTATAATGAAATTAATATATAAGTTTCTGAATAGAATAAAATGAAATAAATTTTGGAAATGATAATTCATGTTTTTATGAAAAACCTGGGTTTAGGAAGTGAATCTGAGATTTTGGATATCTTGAAATGTGAAAGTTTGAAGGATTTCAAATGTTAAATCAGAAATTTGGGTATTTGGGGATTTAGAAGTTTGATAATTTGGAAGTATACGAATTTGGAAATGTACACATGTGGGAACTTGGAAATTCAAGATTTTGAGAATTTTTTATTATTAATTTTTTAAAGGGAATATATGTATTTTAGAATTTTTAAATTTAGGTATTTAAGAATTTAAGTATTCGGGAATTTCGGAATTCGGGAAATTAAAAATTCGTGAATTTAGGAATTCGGGAATTTAGAAATTCAGGAACTTAGAAATTTGGGAATTTAGTAATTCAGGAAATTAAGAATTCGGGAATTCTAGATTTCGGGAAATTAGACATTCGGTAATTTAGGAATTCGGGAAATTAGGAATTCGGGGAATTAGGAATTCGGGAAATTAGGAATTCGGGAAATTAGGAATTCGAGAAATTAGGAATTCGGTAATTTAGGAATTCGGAAAATTAGGAATTCGGGAAATTAGGAATTCTGTAATTTAGGAATTAGGTAATTTAGGAATTCGGTAATTTAGGAATTCGGTAATTTAGGAATTAGGTAATTTAGGAATTCGGGAAATTAGGAATTCGGTAATTTAGGAATTCGGGAAATTAGGAATTCGAGAAATTAAGAATTTGGGAAATTAGGAATTCGGGAATTTAGAAATTCGGTAATTTAGGAATTCAGGAAATTAGGAATTCGGTAATTTAGGAATTCGGGAATATTAGGAATTCGGTAATTTAGGAAACCGGAAATCATGGAATTCGGGAATTTAGGAATTCGATAATCTAGAATCTAGAAATTTAAGAATTCAAAAATCTGAGAATTCGAAAAATTAGAATTTCGCTACTCTAAGAATTCGAAAAATAAGAAATTCACTAATCCAGTAATTCAGAAATTAAAAAATTTAAAAACATTAGAAATCTAGAAACTTAAAAACTCAGAATATTGCGAATACCCAAATTGAATTTTACCTGTAATATTCCTTCGTAAAAGCGTCCATATCCGTTATAACAATCTTCCTTCCAAAAACGTTTATTTCAGCACCGATGCTGAGTTCATTATCTTTATAAAATTCCTTGCCTTTTTTCTTCGGATACAAAGGATCTACTGTGTAAAAAGCATTCTGTGCATCTTCTCCCATAACATTTAGAACAGTAAAAGGATCTTGTTCTCCAATTGGTGCGAGTTCAACGTAAAACTATATTCAGAAGTCTATTTATTAATTACATAAGTTAGAAAACATTGTTAGGAAGTATATAGGAAGGTTGTCGAATTTATATTAACCAGTTAAGTGTGTTTGACGACTATATCCGTCATGCAGATGTGGCAGAATTTTGTGTCATGACGACTATATCCGTCATGCGTAAAATTTTGTTACAATTTGATATTTAAATTGTAATTTTGGCGAAAACTAAATTATATTCGTAAATTGTAATATGTTTAAAATGTTTAGAGGTCAACATGAAATGAAATAAACAAATAAAAAGTGTAAATGATTTGAGATGAATTCATAAATTCTTGAAAGCTAACTCGTTACCGCTTGATTATCGCGACACACACTGGTGCGCGCTTTGCAAAAAGATCGCCACAGTTAACTGGTTAACTAAACAATTTTAATAAACAATACGATAATTTAATTACGCCAACCCTCCTTCACATATCATTTAAAAAAGTAGTTTCGAAATATAAACTGAACATGTGCTTTATATTGACGAATCAAATCGATATTTCGAAAAAAGAAATTAATATCTTACTTTGGGAACCTTCATTCGTCGCAGAAACATGAAACCTGAATCTCGTCCAGAATTTGGTGGCACATTCTCTTTAATTTGCATTGTGTCATCAGCGAGATAATAATAAATCTCGAGATCGTGAACGAGACCATAAAGATTTATCGTATCATCCCAGTAACCGTAAAATCGAAGTACTTGTCTATCATATTTTAAAAAATCGCCGCGAGTGTCAATTCTTCGATTAGGTTTCTTCGGATATGTTTCCTATTTTGCCAATTTTGAAAATCATTGAAAAAATTGGTCTATTTAAAAATTATTTTAAGTAAGTGAATAAATATAATTTGAGATAAATGAAAACTATTTAGCTTTCACGTATGAAAGATACAGTGATGATCTTTGTTTAATATTTTAGTAACAATTATTATTATACGCTTACACGTTTTAGCAATTCCGAATATGGATCTTTTGGTATATTGATGGGATCTGGTACTGGTATTCCCATACGTTGTAGAAACCTCCTGGTAAATTGATCACAGTCTACAACTTTGTAAACTCTCCCAAATATTTCCAGTTCTTTGCCAATATTTAAATCAATGATATCATAAAATCTGAATCTCGCTGGATCAGGCATTGGGATTCTTTGTCGTTTTACAAGAACACCTATTTAAGTTCGAAGTTTCAATATTTAATTTAGATAAAAAATATATTTAAATAAAATCATCTACTTCTATTAAAAAAAAAATCTCAAATACAGAGACTACCGCTATAATAATAACAATTATAAAATGATTTCTACATTGAAAAATGCATTAAAATTCGTTTGCAACTTTGTTATTTACAAATAACATAATTATCGCCTTTTTCTATATTTAAACCTCATATTGTATGCATAGAAACTAATTATATAATAATTATGATCCTCTATCTTTTTGTTAAATACAAAATTGTCTTATACTTAAAAGCATAAATGAAGAAAGACAAAATAAAAAATTTGAATACAATAAGAGGCTTAAACAATAATTATAATTCTGTACTTCTTTGCTACATAAAAAATTGTTTTTTATACTTAAAAGCATAAATGAAAACAGACAAAATAAAAAATTTGAATACAATAAGAGGCTCAATCAATGTACAACTTGTTAACAACGAAAATTCAATGAAATATAATATATAAAAGATATAATAAGCACAATTATGTTTTATAAAAATGTATAATAACAAAAAATATGATAAATACTGAAGGAAAGGGTACGTCGTTGAACCTTGTTCAAGGCCGCTATTGCTAGTAGGAGGTTCAGAGATTTTCATTGTTGCATCTTCCAAGAAGAAGCTAATATTTACTACCCGAATCTGGTAAGCTGCCTTCCATCTTTCCTGAACAGTTTCTTGAAAGTATGCTTTAAACATCAATCTCTAAAAAAGTATATTTTTAAAAATAAAAATGAGATACTCAGAGTGACAGAATGATATATTTTTTATTATATTTATTAATATTTTAAACACATGTATATTTTATACTCATTGTTGGTATTATTAGATCAATATTAAGTCCGTACAAACTTTTCTTGGTTCTTAAAGTAGTTACTTAATTTTTCGAGTCATACTTGGCCATCATAAGTAATCCAAGACGGCAATTCTAGAACTTCTCCGCGAGCATAAATAGACGGATAGCGAACATTATCTCCTACATCTGATTTTTCGGACAAATAATAAACTCCATCGTGTATCTTCGCGAAATACTGATTTCTATGGAACTTTGTTCGCCCAAGCTAGAAGCGCAGAATATCCTGAATTTATTATACAATTTAAGCTTGTATTTATATATCATATATACATTATAAGACGGCATAAACATTAGCTCTTCATGTGTGACTTGAAAATATTTATTGGTTAATATATCGTGAAATGTCAGTGAATTGTGGGAAAACAAAATGACTTACATTTGTATCAAAATTAAATCCTGGTAAAAAGGGAAGTGAAGGATTACGTTGCATTTTGTAAAAGCTGTATTACACTAAGTGAACACAAATAAATTAATAATAACTTTAGAACGAAATACTTTACAACTTTGCACGTTAGATATTGACGTAAGAATATGAGTTACATCTATATTGTTTTGTTACCTTGGAGATGATTCCATGGACTTGATTAGAGAAATAATTCAGAAAAGTCGCAGTTTGAAATTGCATATATTTATTACTATCAACAGTTTATAGTATTATACTGGTAGTATTTTACCAGTAGGCACAAAACACAAGTATTATGTAATACTATTAGCAAAAATTTGTTCAAATATAATGTATGTGTATATATTACTTTGATTTTTTTTATGTAATAACTTACATATATATATTATCGGTAAAGTGATCAACACTGTGTAACATTAAATATAGATAAATGCATTTTATGTATAAATATTAATATGGCAACAAATATAAAAAAAAAACATTTTAGTAATAAAAATAAAATAAATTTTAGTTCACAATTTTAAACATTTTAAAAACGTTAATAAATTTTTACACAGTATATTAAGCTTCAAATGTTATCAAAAGCGATTTTGATATTGTGCAGATCATAAATGTAACACGTACTAAATACTAATAGTGAAGTAGACATTTGGTATCACTGAAAATATTTCAGAAGTATACATAGTATAAAATAAAAATAAAGTTATACATAAATCAAATTTTACTACTAAAAGCACTTTCTTTTAGTAGTGGACGGTCCAAGTGCAAAAAGATACATGTCATTGTCCTTCTTTTGTCAACTTGTATTGACTAAAGTATCAAATAGTTCGGAACATTTTTAAGTATCTTCAGCTTCAAGCATCTGTCATGTATTATCCCATCAGATCGTAATGTTCAATCAACGCTTTGAAACGCACGGTGGAAATTCAACAGACTGTTTTCGAAAACACGTAAAGAATTGCTCGAATTTCCACTTGCCTTTCCTTATTTTCTAGTCCTTAGTCTCTGGTTGCAAATCGTACCAACTTGTAAACGACTTTGTGACATCAATTTCGCTTAAATTTAAATGTACTTGGCCCATAACGTTGCTTCCAGTCGATAACCAGCCCTTTTGGGTACATACAGTCACTTCTAATGTGCGGGAATTCAGATCAGCTTGAGAAACGACGTACTCAAATTGTTCATCAAACACTGGGTTACAATTATCTTTCATTACTGCTGTTTTACGTTTAGTTTCCTTACAGCGATCAGGAAGAAGGTATAACTTCACATACGGATCCGGTATATTATGTACATCATTTTGTGGTAGAGGTAAATTTCTGTAACGATAAAGCATTTGATTAATAGGTTATAAAGTTTTCCTAATTTTACATCAATAGATTACGTACGCTATTTTATGCACTACAACGATGAGCTTTTGCCTTTGTACACTGTAACGTAATGATAACTGTATTCGGCCTAGCTTGGATTCACCAGCAGATAATGTAATAGCTGAATTTCTATGAGTTAACTTTGGACTTTCATTAAGGGGTGCATTAACGTCAGCGACAATTAATTCCTCCTCTCCTAGAACCTGATCTTCCAGTCCAGCTGCTGTATCTGATCCAGTACTATGCATTGCGCTATTGACGGATTCTTTTGAAGGTTGTTTTTTCAGTGGACTAGGTGGAACTAAACAAAATATTAAGTATACTGTAACATAAACATACACATAAGTAATAATGTACTTACCAGTTCTAGATGATATATTACTAATATTTGATTCCTGGCGTTCAATCCTTTTATTCAATTGATTAATGTCATGATCATCATCATCTTCCTCTGGAGTAGATTCAGGTTCCTCATATTTTAAAATCTGGTAATAAAATAATTTTGGTTATTAATTTTTATTTTTCACTAAATGTAAATAATTTTAAAAAATCATATGTACATTTAATGACATAGAAAGTATTAATTTGCTGTCCGCTTCAGCCATTTGCAAATCGAAAGGCTGCAGTGAAAGTTCTAGATTGTTCTCTTTCAGAAGCAACGAGATATTGTAACTCATTTCTCCTATTATAAGACCAGTTTTTTCATCTGTAATCTAAAATTTGATATGTATTAGACATATAATTTTTATACTGAAAAAAAATAAAATATTAGAAGATATGTTTAACCTTTATGTGCAAAATTCCAGTTTCTGGATTACTAACTAAAAAGGTAAAACCTTGTTCCCATATTGGATCACAAGAACGTAGCATGGTAGCTGTTCTTTTTGTGCTTCCACCAACACTTGCTTCAAGATAAACATCTGGTTGTTTACTTCCTCGAATACACTGAAATGGCACAGTTTATTTAATTTGATTTATTCATTATGATTTTCGAACTCCCATCATATTAATGTTTTAACTGCACAGGAGAGATCAAATGAAACTCTTACAATTAGTGATTAATTATGAAATAATAGTAACTTTTTGATTATTATTTGTCCGACACAGAGGAAACAACTTTTGGGAAGACTAATGCTAACTTACTGTTACAAATTAATGAAGTTTATACTTACTGGTAAATTCTTAGCTGAATCAATATAAAGAATGAGAAGAGCTGTACTCATTGATGTTACACGAAGTTCTTGTGTTTCAATTAGAGCCTGTGTGAATTAAAGAGATGAAATAATCAAAAATGTTTTATACTCATAAAGTATTATACTGAAGATACATACAGTTTTTAGATCAGCAACATTTTTTGAAAGTTGAAACCATGTTAATCTTAAATGAACCATTCCATGTTTAGCTTGTTCTAATGACACCCACTACAAAGATAATATTATTAGTACAATTTATTATTACATATAAAATTATATCTCATAACTTGTACTTACTGTATCAATATTTCCTTTCTTCTTTACTCTACTGACTTCAATTGTAGCCCTATATTAATAAAACAAAATATAATGGTATGTTTAATATTGTAACTTATTTAACATACAATATAAAATTAATGCAAGGTGGTCCATAATTCACTCACAAGTTTAAAGTTGTTATAACTTACATTTGTTCATTTTTATTCCAGCTATTTAAAGTTTAAAAAAAAATTAAAAGATTAAATATGGAATATTTAACCATTTGGCAGAAAATAAAAGTTATAGAATTTTATTTGGGAAAACGACGTCGACTTTTTAGACATTTAGAGACAGCACCGACATTTGAATTTCTGATACAATTAAAAAAATGAAGACATTACAGTCATAATCTTAATAGCTATGGAACATGTTATGAATTATGGATCAACTTAAATTAGCATACATAATAGTGATGGTATAGTGAAGAGTACGCGAATATCTAACATGAGTGGATGAGTGAGTATGCTCAAGAGATGCAGATGCAGTAGAGTCTGGTTAATCATTTGTCATTATTCTCACAAATGCTCGAAATTGGATTGACAAACCACAATATGTTTATTTGATCACACAAGTTCAACCCATACATTCTTTCAAATTTTGTAAGTAAGTATTAATGGACCATTAGCGAGCGAACCAATAGCGAGCAAGCCGATAGCAAGCGGGCCCATAGCGAGCGGATCAAACCGCATTCTTTTGCCAAGTATTAACATTTCACTCATGCTCGTTCTTTCATTTTCGTTCATTCGAATTATTAAAACATCTATCATCCTAAGCGTTTTGATATGGTCCAAACTGTGAACGTTTAACCAATCTCTACTGTATTTAGGATTATGTCAATGATTGTAAGTGTCACAAAACTTGAAATACAAACGTAGGAAAAGTGTTTGATACCGAATGATGAGGATCAAAGAAGTAAGAATCACAAGGGTGTAAGGATACAGTACGAGGCTTAACAGAAAAAAGAAACAAGTTTTTTAACCCTGAATTATGTCCTGAATTAAGTCCTGAATTATGATAATATTATTTTTTTATTTTTCCATAAAAATTGAGATTTCAAAGAAATAGTATTTACAAATCTTATCCCAGTCAAGGCCCATTTAGTTTATAGCAATATTTTAGTGTTAGTAGATGCTACAAAGACCGACAGGTAATAGAAAATTGAAATGTGAGTTTAAGTTTGATGAAATGCAGAATTAATAATTATTCAAAGTCAAAGAGAACATAACATTTTATTATTATAATTTAAGCTAGCGCAAAATTCTTGAGTACAAGATGCTCCAATATGATTATTTTGTTTATTTCAGATTTCTATCAGTTACTATTCTATCTGAAACACCCTGTGTAAATAACCTCTGAAAACGAAAACAAGGCAAATAATCTAATGTACATTATGTATATTCATAGCCATTTAAGTAGCATTCTTCTTATGATACAAATAAAACTTCCTCAAATATATAATAATATGATGACATAAGGTGAGTCATCCAGGCTTTAAATTTTAAATATCTTCATTGTTTTTTATAATAAGAAAAGATATATCAAATAAAAATATTTGTTTTAGAGAAACAAGTACAACAACAAAGACAAACCCCCAAATGCACCAACCTCTTCTAGATGCTATATACAACAAAATATCCTAATCTTCAATATATACTCTACATATTTTCATATTTTTGCAAAATCGTCTTTACATGCACTATAGTAGCATTATAATTTTTATTTTTGAAAATACTGCATAGCATACTCGGATACAACGTGGGCCTCTTTGCTGGCTTTATTTAATTAGAAGAAAGCGTAAGAGAAAAAGTGGCTAGGTTAGACTTTCTTTAGGTTACTAAGTCCTAAGTTCTCCTTAATTCATCCCAGCATCCTAAGTTCTGAGATTCCTGGGTTTCCAGATTCCTAGGTTTACAAATCCCTAGATTTACAAACCTCTAGATTTGTAAATCAGATCCTCAGATCCCTATATTGTCAGATCTCACTTTGTAGATCCCTGTGTTTCTAAATTCCTAGATCCTCAAATTCTTAGATCTCCAAATTCTTAGGTCTCCTTAGGTCTCCAGATTCTTAGGTTCCCAGATTTCTTGGTCTTCAGATCCCCAGGTTTCTAGATTTTTAAGTCCTTGGATCTCTATGTTTTCAAATGTTTAGGTTCCCAGATGCGTAAGTCCTAAGTTTTCTTTAGGCTGAGTGCCTATCACTTAGAGACATAGGGAAAGCCTAAGAGTACCTGGGTTCTATGATCTAGAACTTGGAAGGAAACTATGATATAGTACCTCAGAAAAACCTAGGTAGGACTTAGAGTCCTAGGAAAAACTTAAGAAGAACTTTGGCAAAGCCTAGATAATTCCCTCCCGAATGTTCCCAAAATCAAAGGCAAATAATAAGGAGCTTTTCCTCTTACGCTTATTCTTAATCAAAAGAAGCCTATGCTACACCTGAGCATACATAACTTATAGCACAGAATAAGGAGTAACATTCTTCTAAACTAGAAATGTTTCTACATTCTATACGAGCTTCTAAATGCATTCTATGCCTGAATAATTATACTTGTTAGAAGCAGCAGTACCTGCCAAGTGGATCATCTTGACCAGCGTTATCTTTGTCAAACAGGTGGATAAGCACCATGTTGTAGCAAGCTCCCAAGCTCTTTTCCATTAAAAACTGTTATCATATAATTTAGTTTAGTTTCTTTTATCACATTAGTCATTCATGTGAAACAAACAAATTGGTTTTTAAAAAGAGCCGCGAATGTATGATTCCCGCGTATCCACATACCGGAGTTGATCATTATCTAGATAAAAGATTATCTGAATGTAGATTCTAATAGAACATACACACACATTTTGTGTTTAGATAATGTCCAGCTCCAGTACTTGGATACCTGAGTATAATAAATTTATGGCTCTATTTTTAAAAAACAATTTATAGGGTTATTACATTGCTATATGTTATAAAATTAACTGAAACTTGAGTAAATATATATTATAATCATGTAAATGTTGGTAGATTTATTACCAAAAACTATATTTTTGCTAAATTAATTATTAATTATTGAACTGATTAAAAATTTAAATAACAAAATTTATAGTTAAAATAAAATAAAATTATTACATTTGTTATAGTTCTGATAAATAAATTCTGATTGCAATAAAAATAATTAAAGTAAATTCAACTGAAAGCCAAAATATATATATATATACACAATTACAAAACATATAGCACATTATTAGCAATTTAAATTATTTTTACACATTACTAATAATCACATTAATACAACATCCATAGTATACTAAGTTAACGTGTAATACAATAATACTAATTAGAATTTATCATTTCTGTTTAGTAATCAATTATAATGCAACAAAACTACCTCAAAATTAAGTTACAACTATAAAACGTTCCGCGTTCAAAAGTTATACCATGTTATCAAGAAACGTAAACGTATTGTGTGTAAAATAAAATCTAAAATTTACACAGTAATCTTATTCTCGTCCTAAGGAGTAATGAATTACAGTCGGTGTGGAAAGTATTCGTACAGCGACCAATTTTAAATAAAATGTTGTGCGTAAACGTCAATTACAAATTTTAAGGGGAAAAAATGATGAATAAATATTCTTGGGTGTTTGTAGAAAAGATGTCGTGAAAACTAAATTTTATTTTCTTCAGGATTAACAAAAATATACAATAAGAACAATTGAATGTAAGAAATCGTCGCACAGAAAGTATTCGTACAGTTATGAATAATGAAAAATAAACTAATAATGTAAAACATAACACGATCTTCGGATTGTGGCGAATAAAAACAAAAATTATTAGTTTGTACAGAGCACTAATAGAAATAAGTTGGTTTATAATATACTGCAATATGGGTCGTAAAAGTCGCGAAACGACGGAAGAAGAGCGAAAAATTATTATTCGATTACACAATCAATGTAAATCACTTAGTGAAATTTCTTCCATAGTGAATAGAGCAAGATCTACCATTCAAAGCATAATTGATAGATTCGGAGAACGAAAAACTGTATCAAATAAAAGGAGAAATGGGCGTCCGCGTAAGATAAACGAGTATGATCGACGACTAATTATTCGTAAAGTGAAACAAAACCCACGTATAACTGCTGTACAAATTGCAACGGAACTTAAAAACAACACTGGCATAGATGTGTCAGCTAGTACTGTGCGTGACTATTTGAGAAGTAGTGAATATCATGGTCGAATAGCACGAAAAAAGTATTTTGTAAATAATTCTTACTAACCGTAAGAAAAGATTAGAATTCGCGAAACAACATATTAATACTCCAATCGAATATTGGAATAAAGTAATTTTTACTGACGAAAGCAAATTCGAAATATTTAACTCTAAAAAAAGATTTACAGTGTGGAGGAAGAAAAATACACAGTTCAAAAAAGAAAATTTGCAACCGACGATAAAACATGGAGGAGGATCTGTATTAGTCTGGGGTTGTATGAGTGCAAATGGAGTGGGATCTCTACATTTTATTGACGGTATTATGAACCACACAGTTTATACTGATATTTTAAAAGAACATCTCCATGCTAGTGCAAATAAAATGGGTCTTAAAAACAATTTTATATTCACACACGACAATGATCCAAAGCATTCTGCATATAATACAAGGCAATAGGTATTATACAACACGCCAAAATATTTACAAACGCCACCTCAATCGCCAGATATCAATCCCATAGAACATCTATGGGATTACCTCGAAAAAAAAATACGTAATCATAATATTTCGTCAAAAGAAAGTTTAAAAATCGCTTTGTTAGAGGAGTGGAACAAAATAGAACCGGCTGTAACATCCAATTTAATAAATTCCATGCCAAGAAGACTCAATGCTATTATAAAATCCAAAGGCAATCCTACAAATTATTAAAATATAAAAAATATATTGTTCTTTTATAGTTTATTTTTCATTATTCATAACTGTACGAATACTTTCTGTGCGACGATTTCTTACATTCAATTGTTCTTATTGTATATTTTTGTTAATCCTGAAGAAAATAAAATTTAGTTTTCACGACATCTTTTCTACAAACACCCAAGAATATTTATTCATCATTTTTTCCCCTTAAAATTTGTAATTGACGTTTACGCACAACATTTTATTTAAAATTGGTCGCTGTACGAATACTTTCCACACCGACTGTAAATTCGTATCTTATAAAATAAAAAATTTAGCCGATCCTCGTGGAGACTATTTATGTTGAGAAGGCATTTGCATTCAATATGCTTTTTGAAACAGTATCGTCCTGGCGACCAATGATCAAATATGTATAGTGAAGAATGAATAAATTTATTATGAGTTTATTTGCTTCCATTTATATGTAATCGATTAATCGAAAAATGATACTACCATATTTGACGTGTATGATTATATAACCAAATTTTATATACAAAAGAATATTACAAGAAACGTTGGTGTAATAAGATGATTAAACCAAGGTCTGCTATGTATTTGTTAGATGCTCTACAACCTTTAAGTACTTAGCCATTAAGAGTTGAAACAAGTTAGTTATGATTTTACTCCAGTGCTAAAACATCTAGTATTATGTATGATAAATTTAATGTCATATATATATTATAAAGCACTAAATGATTGATGATACAATGAATATGCATTCAAACACCACTCACATATCTAATATTAAGAGCAACTCAGAAGCTATAAATTAATTAATCATTATGAATAAGTTCATTGAATTTTGAACAACATGATGTTGTTAGAAAGTAAAATTTCTTGAAAGAAGTAATTTTTAACCGTTTAACTTCTGAACTGTTCAAATACCATAAATTAACACAACACAAACATGCCTCTGTTTTACATAAATAATAGCAATATTTTTAATGTGCATTATAAATAAAAATATATTATAAAAATAAGTGGGGTGTAATTAAATAGCAAATATATTAATATAAATCAGGTTCCAATCATTTAAATATTTACTAGAATAAAACAGTGACATAGTAAATAAAAGAAGATAATAAATTTGTGTAATGCATTTTATCTTTAATACAAAGCTTTTGTAAAATAAACGTAAAACACTATATTTTCATACCTTCCAAGACTTTCATCACCCTTAGTATCATCATAGTCCCACAGCAGCACAGTAATTTGTTGAGCAATGGCCGACATCACAGCACACTGGTTCCACATAACACATCACACGTAACATACATACATACGTACTTACTATGAAACTGAATTAGATTAATATAAATTAAGATGTTTCCAGTCTATAGAATTAAAGCTCTAGCTATTGTAATATAATAATATTATGCATTTCTAGAATAAAGAACAATTCACTCATTTATTGAAGTATATTAAATCGTTACAATATTAGACTGACAACATCCTATAAGTGGTGTATAAACATAGAAAAACAATAAGACTAATATGATGATAAAATTATGAAGCTAAATTGCGAAATCAAAAAAAACAATGTAATGTCTTAAGATATTGTATATGTTCTTAGGTAATAAATACTTACTAAATTGTGTTTCCATACATTTAAAAAACTATTTCTTACCATGTAAAAAATGTTATACTTGAAAATTTGTATGACTTTGAATGAAAAATTTTAGTCAAAATCGTGCAGTAAATATTTAACTTCATGTAAATGTAGGCTGTACATACCTCACACCAGAAATCCCATTTTGGATTTACAGTATTATCGATCGTTTTTGTTCTAAATTCTTGTGCTCCAACATTTATAACAGCATACGGATCGGATTTACCTTTACCCAACACTCCAATATCTTTCTTCATGAGATGCTTTGCTTCTACTACATGAATTCTTAAAACGCCCTGTACAAAGAATAGTTTATTATTTTATGTTTGCTTATGTTTAAAATTATGAATGTTTATAAATATATTATTTACTTCAGGCTCTGGTATTTTTAATGATTCAACTGGTACTGAGTCGCTTAATGGGATAACAATTTTATTTGGTAATACTACAAAAGCTCCTATTTGTTCAACTATTGTTTTCCTTAAAATCTCACTGTAAAAAGTTATTAATAATAATTATTAATAAATTGGAAAAATCATATATTAATTTTTTAGTACATTGTTATTCTTACTTAAATCCGGGTAAATCAAGAACATCTGCTATTCCCACCAAGTTAAAGTTAATAGCTGGGGGGTTTAGGAAAAATGCTTGAACACCTCCAACTATTGGCATTGCAGATAATAATGGTTTCAAAACTATTCTCATCATTCCACGTATCTAGAAATTAATAATAAATGTAAGTAATAAAATAACAGATGATAATAGTACTTGTATTCATCAGTAGTTACCTGAAAATCTTTAATGCCACCTTTTATATTTCCAACAGAAAACGTAATATCACAATCCCCTGCATACCTATAAAATTATTTAGGAGAATATTAAAAGGTAATATCAAAGAAATATTAGGAGTAATAAATGTAATAAAACAGAAAATATTAATATAAATAAATAACACATACATAAGGTCAGCATCTATAATAACTTCATTTCTTGAGGTGTTTTTATCATATGCTTTAATTCCATAAATTTTTAAGGGCTATAAATACAAATACAAATTAATTATTGTATGTATAATTATGATAATAATATAGATACCAATTGACAATTAAATACCAACATCAACTTACAATGCGTCCCAAAACTAATCTTTCAAATTGAAACCCTTTTACTTTATACTCTGCCAGTTTCTCAACAATAGCAGGCTCTATAGTTTGCTTACAAAGTTCACGAGAAAATTGATTAATGCTTGGCCAGACTTTATATAAAACCTTAAAAAGTAAATTAAATTAAATTCAAGAATAAACCAGCAAGAATAAAGGAAAACTTTAATAATAAAATTGTCATACTTTATTCAACCATTCAGCCCTATCAAAATCAGGAAAGTAAACCCAGGAAGGTAGTTCATTTAATCGATCAATTATTAATTCTTTTTCTTTGGCCATTACAGTGGCTTGTGCAGTAATTACTCTTAACTCATTATCTTTTCTACGTTCTTGTTTCCATGCTGCCAAAGCAATTGGTGCAATTAACCAAGCCATATTTAAATTTAGATATCCCCATCCCCAAATAATACCAGCAGTTGCCAACTTGGTTAAAAATGATATGGTCAATGAACTTATGGTCATATATGGCCAGTTTATTTTAGGGCGCTTACTATCTTCGCATTTGTCTTCCATTTTATTAAATAATTAATAAGTTATAATTTATCAATATTTTATTTCTTATTGTGTTTTCTAATAATTTACATAACTTTTGTTATGTATAAAAATAAATTCTTTGTTTTTCAGTTAATTTATCCTTTTAACATGCCTGTGAAAGAAATAATACATTTATCCATGAAAAATTTCCTTAACAATATAAATCTTTTAATGCAATACAATATCATGTAAAAATGAGATAGCAAAAAGAAAATTAAAACAATCATTTTACCAGTTACTTTATAAATGATTTATTATTATATTTAATATATAATAAATTTTGTAGATAAAAAACAAAGAAGCGAAACAAAGAGCGATAAAAGTAACAATTATTTATTAAGTTTATTTGTAATTATCTAGATATTTGTTATTATTCATAAGTGATACAAATTACGCTTAAGAATGACATTAATCATGATAATCATGAAGTATAATTTGACATCATAATTATAGCTTTTCAAGTTGATCTGATAATCATGAACTGTTATCATATCAAATATGTTATGCTGATAAAATAAAAATTACCTCTAAATATTTATATATAAGTGAATACAAATGTTCAGTAAGATGTAATTCAAAATAAAATTAAGTATAAAATAACTTTAACGAAACTATAAAAATTCTTTAAAATTATATTTAAATAAGTTGTTATTAATTAGTTTAAGCAACATTTAACATCTTAATGTAACATTTGTACAATTAAAGTTATTAGCAAAGTTTTTCGTTTATAAGCACCTATTAGCATTTATAAGCAAGTAATTAGAAGCATGTATTAAAAGTCAAAAATACGCACAAAAATTTTATATATATACGCAGTAACTATCACATTATAGGCAGTAGATTATGCAATATTTAAAATTAGTTTATTTCTTAAAATAGATTATAAATGCGTACACGTGTTATTTATAGCTTAAAATTAGTTTTATGTGTAAATTTCAAGTTATATGCAAGTGTTATAACGAACTTCGTTCCGCTAATAATTTGCGCTTACACCTCCAACAATGTTGAAGTATCAACGTGCTTTGGATGACCTCATACATATATCGAGTTATTAGTCACATTTCAACCAACTTGAATTGCAATGGTTCCAATTTCTTTTACAGAGGTCAAACGTGTTTAAAAACCAATCAGTTATTACATTGCATGCAAGGAAATTTAAGAAATCCAAAAATATTGAAACACGTAATCATCTATGAAATACCTCAGCAATTGCATGTTTTTATGGAATTAGATGAATTTTATAAAAGTAACTTAATATCGCGATTACTGATTTATTTTTATACAAAAATTATAATTTATAATAGATGAAAATCAAAGCTTTAATTAACACTTGTAACAAGTATTTCATCAATTTTTTTCTTTAAACCCCAAACGATTTTATTTCGTTTTAAATAAATACTTTAAAGTTATTTTTAAAACTATCAATTACATGAGTTTTTAAATTCAGCTCAATTGTTAAATTTTTTTATGTAAAATATTACAACAAACGTTCGTAGTTGTATATTGATTATAAATTGTGTTTACATCGTCAAGTTCGATTATTCGTTCTATGGAAAGTCATACTTTTTTGCATTCCGCGCAAATCGATTAAATTCAAAGGTCTTTGAAACATATATATTTATACATTTTTTATACAATTATAAAAGTCAGATCGCAAAATTGGACTCTATAGCATCATGTATAATCATGTAAAGAATATTTTAAGAAAGAAAGTATGAAAAGATGTTGCTTTTTCGCCTCAAAATTCTTAGTCAATGAAATTGCTGCTGTCTTTGTCTTTTCTTTACAGAGCGACGAAGAGAGACGAGGGTTTCCCAGTTTCCTCATATGCGGTCCTAAATCTACTTTATTTGGTTCATTATGCTTTGTTCATATGCCTCCGAACTCATGTAAACTCTGATAAAAGACAAATCTACATTAATATTTTGTCTATGATAAAAGTATATGCGCATATGTCAGCTGATACCAAGAAGTGGTTTACCTGGCTTACTTATCTGTCAGGACGCCATTGTTATTGTATTGTTTGTTCTTTTGTAATATATGGTGCAATTAATGATAGTGTAAATTGTACGTCTTATTATATTATTCAATAAACTGATCAAAGAAGAATACCACAATGGGTCTCATTTGTTCCACGGCCCAGGTAAAGGAGTAAATAAATAATGTTGAATTTGTTGCAGTCGAAAAACATTTCACATACAAATTTCGACTTGAATTTTTGTTATAAATCTAATTTGTTAGGTTTAAAAGCTATATTTCGACATTATACTTTTTCTTTAATAAATCAGTATTAAACCAAAGTTTGGTTGTAGTGCAAAAATCTCATTATGTCTTTAATTGTATTATTACCTTGTGCTATATTTCTAAGCACTATAGAGAAACACATCAATATTCTTTTAACATGCAAATGTTTGTACTTAAACAATTTTATTGAAATATTCAAAGGCTGAATAAATTTTCCTTATACAAATTTATATTTTTTAAATATTGTAACATATTTTCAAAGTTTATTATACATATAAAAGACATTAATAATAAAAAAAATAAAATGACGAGAATGACTATCCAAACTATAAATATGAAGATATTATGATAAGAAAGATTATTGGATAATAGTTATTAAAAGATTCAAAGAATGAATAACAAGTGTTGGTCTGAGATTCTGAATATCATTAATGCTTATTTATTCAGTATACAGGATGAGCCATTACATAATTTATATCAATTTGTATGTTTTGTTATACAGCTTGCCTGCCTTTGTGGGAGCACAGCCTGCAGTTTCTGTTGTTCCCAATGTCCAACTTGCCGTAATAGTACAAGTACTCGCATTATGTATGCACTACTATTAATGTTGGGTACTATTGCTGCTTGTATTACATTGGCTCCTGGTTTACAGGATGCCCTGAAAAAGGTACTTTGAAACACAGGATCAAATTATTTCTGAGAAATGTACATATTCTTTATTTGCATTATAATTGCAGGTACCTTTTTGTTCCAATAGTACAAATTATATTCCTTCAACATTTGCCGTTGATTGTAAATCTGCTGTTGGTTACTTAGCCGTGTATAGAATATGTTTTATCATAGCTCTTTATTTCTTCTTGATGTCAATAATAATGATCAGAGTAAGAAGCTCTAAAGATCCTCGGGCTCCTATACAAAATGGGTATGATAGATTGTACTATTATGTGTTGTATGTTCTTGAAGAATAGTTTTATTGTGTGATTTTCTATTCCAGGTTCTGGGCTATTAAATATCTTTTAATAATTGGTGGAATTATTGGTGCCTTTTTTATTCCTGAAACATCATTTGGAGTAACATGGATGTATTTTGGAATGATAGGAGGTTTTCTCTTTATTATTATTCAGTTAATTCTTATAGTTGATTTCGCCCATTCATGGGCAGATGCTTGGGTAGGAAATTATGAAGAGACTGAATCAAAAGGATGGTATGTATAGTCCTGTATAGCATCATTTTTTGTTTAATTTATTATAAAATGTCTATAATTTAATGGATTACACAGGTATGCTGCACTTTTGGGAGCAACACTGTTTAACTATGCTGTTTCTATCACAGGAATTGTATTGCTTTATGTATACTTTACACATGTAAGATTCTGTCATCTTTTAACGTAATTTAGTTGTTACGTTAGCATTATTAAAATCTGTTGTCTTTTTCAATTGTAGGCAGATAGTTGTGAATTGAACAAATTTTTCATATCATTTAATCTGATCTTGTGCGTAATTACTAGTGCCATATCAATTCTTCCAATAGTGCAAGAACATTATCCACGTTCTGGCCTGCTGCAATCATCTATTGTTTCATTATATGTTGTTTATCTAACTTGGAGTGGAATTTCAAACAATCCAGGTATATGATTCACTTTAATTAATGTATCTACATTAATGATATTTATATGCATTTCTAGATATTAAATATTTTGTTATTTACAGAGCGTACATGTAATCCTGGATTCCTACAGTTGATTTCTGGCAATGATCCTGATGCTCAAAATCGTGTTGCTTTTGATAAAGAAAGTATCATTGGTTTAATCATATGGTTCAGCTGTGTATTGTATAGTTCTTTACGTACTGCATCCAAATCATCCAAGATTACAATGTCCGAGAACGTTCTGGTTAAGGATAATGGAGCTGGTATGTAAAAATATAATCTATATGCAATTTATAGTTACTGGATGCTGTCTGTACTTTAAATTAAACAGTCTTAAAGTAAATTAAATTAACTCTAACTATTTATATTTTTTAGAAATATTATGTGTTTATACTTTTAAACGTATATTAATAATTTATTAAAATCTTTTTAATTAATTACTTTTTCTTTGTACAGTTAGGAATACAGAAGACCAGAATCTTATAGACAATGGAGGTAGGCACACACTATTACGTTAAAATATATTTTAAATTTGATATTTTTATCTTTTCTATTTTATTTTATCATTGAAAAATTTATCACCATGCTACATGTATGAAACTTTATATTTTTACATGTTCATGTAAATTTATTAGTTAATTTTTAATTTTTAATAGATATAGTATATGTAGTAGTTGTTGCGCGCCAAATAATAGGTTTTGCGAAAAATATAAGATATATTTCCAAAGTTTATAGTTTTTGGCAAATATAATATGTTTACTTTGTAATTAGCGTGTGTCTGCTTTCCCTGTTTTATATATTTTCGCTTTTCATTTTCTGATACTTTCTTTTGATTTATCGAATATTAGTAGTTAGTGTTTTACGATGAACATTAGAAATTTTTATTTTAGTATAATTATGATGTTATAAAATATTGGTTATTAAACATTTTGTAAATATTTGTGATAGTACCTGGTGATGTTACTATGCTAATAATCCTAACAGGCACATTTGAGAAATTGATAAAACACTGTAGTTAGATGTTTTCTTTGAGTTATTTCTCGTTTTCCTAAATGTAACCAGATTATACTCCGGTAGAAGGTCGTAACCCGGATTCTGAGGCTGGAAACGAAGCAAAAGTTTGGGACAATGAAGAGGAGTCGGTAGCTTACAACTGGAGTTTCTTCCATCTTATGTTTGCTCTTGCTACTTTATATGTCATGATGACACTTACAAACTGGTATAAGTAAGTATTTTATTATTTATTTTAGAACAAAATTGTGTAATCTTTTGTTCTAAACATCTAAATAATAATTATTTTACAGACCAAATTCCAATCTGGATACTTTGAATTCCAATGTTGCTTCCATGTGGGTGAAAATTATATCTTCCTGGATGTGCTTAGGATTATATGTTTGGTCATTAATTGCTCCTGCGGTATTAACAAATCGAGATTTTTCTTAAGTATCTGAAGAATTTAAGTTCAGAAAATTGGAAGCAGTAATAGACAGGTATATAAATTCATATATTATATAAAATAACCACTGTTGAAATGCTTTCATGTATATTACCAATTACACATATTATTATTTACTAGTTTTTGAAAAAATATTGAATTTAAAAAACACATATGAACAGAAAATCCTATTATAGAGTTATTTCCGACGTAGTTGTACCTTTTACAATTATTTTATTTGATTATAATACGTAACTGAAAGTATATTAGTAATATATTTCTAATTACCAGTCATAATATATAATTAATAGTTAAGTACTATAAAGCTTCATTAATGCAATAAATGATTACATGTATCTATTACACGATTCTGCTTTTAATCATTAATATATACGAATAATGTTTCTAGAAATAAGAATACAATGAATAATAGAAATTTCTACTTTTAATACTTTAAAAAACGAAACATTATTATTACATATTATATTGATCTCAATTTAAATGCTCGTTGCGTCTCGTATGAATTACTTTAACCTTTTTATTTTATTTTGACTTTCGTTTATGTTGTTTTTTCGTAATTCCGGTTTTTGCCATGTTTATGTATTTAAGAGTTTATAATAAAATCATCATTTCTAAATGATTATACTGTAAATATTATTAAACACATTGTTGTTTTTTATATTTGTAAGTTAAGGTTTCTTAAAATACAACCATAGTATTGTAGTTACATTTTTATATACATATGCATTAAAACCCCTGTATCTACAGACATAGGTTGCAAGATTTTTTGCAGACATTTGAAATTGAAAATAGCAATGAATGCTACTAAGATTCGGGGGTTTCATTGTATGAAGTAATTAATATTCTCTTAGTGAAGGTTGTATAATCTTTTGCAAATAGTAATATGTTTTAATTAAAATAAGTTGCACTATAATAGCAAAATATATTTAAGTAATATATACGCATGCATATTTAAAAATTTTATATTTTACCTATTCTGTGTTCAACCTGTTAAATGTTATAACAATTGTAAACAGATATATGTCATTTTTCACTATATTCTGAATTGGGATAATAAAGGATATAAATTCAGTAATTTAAATGATATATTAATATTTTAATAATAATCAATAACTATGACAAAGAATAAGATAACAAAATTTTCCAATAGAAAATTAAAAAAGAACGAAACATCGGATTTGTTAAATGATATATTTTAAAATAGATTTTCAAACATAATATAGTAATAAAAAAGGTATTTGGAAATAAATAACATTGGATTAAATTAATTAGGTACAAATTGTACATAAAATTTATAATATTTTGTAAATATATAAAATTAAAATTACAAAAATAGATATTTACAAGTATTTATATAAATCGTGAAAATATTTATATAAATTACAAATATTCTTAATTATTATATCTTAATTATTGTCATAAATGAGGGCAAGTCTAGAGATTTTAATTGCAAAAGGTGAAAATTTTAAACATTATTTACAATAGTTTTGATTGTACAAATAAATATTTGGTAAAACACAGTTATTGTATTTTCAGTAGTTTTGTCGTAGGTTCTGGCACTGGAGATTTTTTCATCAGATAATTTTTAATATTTTGCACTGGTGTATCAACTAGTAAAGTAAGAGTTATTGATAAGACAATAATCCATACCAATTCGTTCAAGTTGAACTGCAAAGAAATACATTCTAACATTATATCTGTACTTGTATATGATATATTGAAGTTTATATAAAAAAAAAATGTGAATAACTTACTTGCATACTAAAGAATTCATAATGTTCAGCACTTCTGGTTTTTCCTACATTGTAAAAATATATGGGAAATTGGGTCAGATATATCGCATAACTGATCCTCGTAGTGATCAAAAATCCTTTCCATGATAAAAACCTACTAAGCCAACCTGAAATTATATGTATATTTTAGTTTACTCTGAACGTATACATTTTTTCAAACAACCATGTTCAAGAACATACTGGTTCTTTCTAATACAATTACCATTTGTATTTCCTGTATAGTGCATTATAATGACCCAAGCAAAAATGGCACACCAACCAATAGGTGCAAATGCATTGTACATCGCTGCATCTACTGCATTATATTTGTAACTTATTGATCCCATGTGTGCAGGACCAAAAAATGCTAAACAGAACATTATCGTGCACACAATCCAACCTATTTGTACAGATGTCTAAACAGATATAAAAATCTATTAAATTGAATGATTTCATATTTTGAAAATGTAGGTATCTTTGCTTACTTTATTCATCTTATAATCCCTAGGCAAATATCTTAATAAATAACCCACAGAAATTCCTAGTATATAAACAGTCAGCCTATGGGATGGTAGAGTGTACGAGTAATTCGCAGTTTCAAATAATTGCTTAATTCTGTGAACACGTATGCAGCATTAAAATTATACATGGATGTCCAATGTAGTATGTACAATTAAGGTTTCTGATTTATATTGGTAAACATAGTTGAAGTAAATAATTATTTATTAATATTATTACTTACGATGTGCCAAAGAAA
Source organism: Megachile rotundata (assembly GCF_050947335.1). NCBI lineage: Eukaryota > Metazoa > Arthropoda > Insecta > Hymenoptera > Megachilidae > Megachile > Megachile rotundata. The sequence goes on from NC_134989.1 coordinate 6,277,397, forward strand.
ATGTAGTTACTCAATTGTTTATAATATGTTACAAAATATCGGAGTGCAGTCGAAAATAGTGCACAAATAGTAAGTATAATAGCTCCAATCTTTGGACTTTTGTGAAGAAGAAGCACCATTACAGGAGACAACATAAAAAGTTGAGTATCTATACCTAAATGATGAGTATGCGTGAGACACTAAAATGAAAGAAGATGCTCATAAAGTACTTCTCAATACATCTGTTCTTTCAATTTCATAAAATGTAATTTCGTACCATTGATTCGAATCCAAAATAATTATGTATAAACAAGAAATTTTTCCACCATGTTCTTTTACAAATATTTGCATGTTCATTTACTACCAAGTTCCACTGCGGTCCGGAACCAATGTGTGGCATTATATAAGTGCAAAATAACATTAATGCCGCTAACGATGGAACTAGTCTGGAAAAGAAAGAATGTTTATTAAGAATCAATTATTAAGAAAAACAATATACATAGATTAAGGGTAATTTGTTAGTTACTGATATTAAAGTATAAATTATCTTTATTACCTAATCAGACGAGATAAATATTCATTTTTTATGTCTAAATTTCCAGTCTTCTTTAATTTACCAATAAAAGAGTACGACGTTAGAAGTCCTGAGAGCATTATAAATGGATCCGTGTAAAGACTAGCCGCTCTTCCTATCACTGTCCATGGTTTACCAAGGTACTAAAAGTACATTTTACATTTGTCAAATCGGTTCATGATCATTTTGCGTCGAATCGATTACTTTTTAATTTGCATTGTTTTTTTTTAAATAATGTACAGTAGATGGTGGTGGCAATATAACGAAAGTCTACTGTATGATGTAATATTTATGAATTTTGAAGAATTGAGATATATAGGAATGTGGGGTGTTGGGATTAAAACAAGTTTGGTGATTTGAAAATTTGGGAATTTGGAAGTTTTGGAACTTGAGAGTTTGGAAATTTGGGAACTTGAGAATTAGGAAGTTTGGGAATTTAGTACTCTAGAAATTTTCAAACTTGCTAATTTAGAAATTTTTGAAATTTTTAAATCTAACAATTTAGGAATTTGGATTAAACATTTGAGATTTCAACTATTTTAGAATTACAAAGTGTAGAAATTTGATCATTTGCGAATTTATTAATTTACAGATTTGGAATCATTACAATATTGATTCCTCAAGTCAAATTATTTCACCCATCTCAATTTTACTCCAAAAATGTTGTCCCATCGCAATATGCTAATACAATTTAAAAAGAAACCGATTTGACGCGGAACAATACCAATATTTTCAAATAATGCAATCATACCTCACTCATATTTGTTCTATTTACATATGGGTTAAAAAAAAGAGCCATGCTTTTGTGAGCTAAAAGCAACATTGCAGCGTTTATTGCTCGCACACCATGGAGCGTAGGTATGTCATTCTGACTTCGTTCTAACGATACAAGCTTCTTATAATTACGTTTTAAGGAGAAACATAGCAGTAGCTCATTAGTAGGTATTTCGTAATGATCATAGTATGCTGCTATGATTGTTAAAACAAACATGGCCATAAACAATAAACTGAAAAAAAATATTGCTTTATTGAAGCCTTGTATAAACATTGTTTTAACATATTGACTGTTATTTCATTCGCTAACGCCGCCATTTTGGATAGCGTCACCCTCTATTTTGATCACATTTTGAATTCTTGCAACAATAAAATATCATAGGTAGCTTTGATGGTTCATTATATACTCCAATAATATAACATTTAATCGTAAAATAAATTTTTGAGAATTTTCACATTAATTTAATTTAATTTATATTTGTTATATTGTTCGAAGAAAAAGAAGTATATCCAACAGTCAACGTGTTAAAAAGTTAGTTTTAATAAATATTTTATTTTTATAAAAAAAATGGTGACATTTACCTAACATACATGGTATCCTTTGGAATAGATTCTTTCTTTACTTGACACATTTCTTCATTCACCTTCACTGTAACCTTGAGACCTGTTTGAGAGGTGTATCTTGTGACAATGTCACGAACAGACGTTTCGACATCTTTGGAACTACATGATGCTGGTGTACATACTCCCCAGTTCACTATATTGAATCGGGGCACTCTGTGTCCAGGCTAGAAAATAAAAAGTATTTAAACTGGAGAGTTTCGTTAGAAAATAATTTTTTTTTTCATAAGGTGAAGTGGAGTAAGTTCGTAAACAGGGCAAGTGCGTATACAGGCTATTTTGATTACAATATGAGCGAAATTTCTCCATTTAGTATGTTTTGTTTCACTATATCCCCTTTTATATTTCAGCTAAGAGTACTTGTTTGCAGTATATAGTACTTGCATAATGCAGTAAAAAGCATTTTATAGTAAATTTGTTAATAATTCTGCTCTTGCCTCATTGCACATGAAATAAAGTTTCAAAGTATTTAACTTCAAGTTACGCTCTTACCCCATTTTCGGGGAAAGTGCAGAGTAGTTGACATTTTAAACAATTTTCTATCAAAATCAAAATGTACAAGGAAAATTAAGGTCCTAGTTAATATTAATTAAATAGTAGTAATTGTGCAAAGCGTTCGATATCGACAGCGTTAAGTATTTACATAGCAGACTGAAAATACTTACGTTTAAATACCAACTTTAAAAAAACCAGTCTGCACTTACTTCACTTCACCTTCATGCTTTAAATGGTATTTGAACATTTCTTAAAAGAAATAAATATATATTATAGTCATGTGACTAACAAGGTAAAAAATGATCAAGTTTACTCAAGGGCCACTTTCAATTCTTTAAATGAGGTCTTTCATTTCCACATAATGAACGAAAGAATATAAATTCGAAACGCTACTTGCAATAAAGTAAAACCTTGAATCACTGCAAGGTCGTGTCATTTAAATACAAGGCCCAAAAATTAAAATTGTATATCTGTTTCAAAATGAAAAGTGTAAAATCATTATTTCAAATATTAATGTAGAAAAATTTGTAACTGTAGATATCTGCTTGTAATTCAAGAATTTATTGATTCAGTGATTGTGCAAAAACGAAATAACTATCTTGTAAACTATGTTTTGGTATTGTTGTCACATCTCAGACTACAGGGTGTAATTTCAATGCGAAACGTGTTACAACTCTAACTAGGAATCGCGTTCTACAATTACGTTGTCTAAAACTATTACATTGATATGACGCTTGTATGACTTAACGGTCATAATAGAAAGCGAGCAAGAATAGTAAGAGAATTTCAAAACTATTTTTTCAAATTTTTTTCAGAATATATTTAGTGTATATGACAACCATTTTTAAAATGTTTTTAACAATATGCAATAAAAGGTTATAAGCAAAAATTATTTTTCAATTCGCTATGTATTTGAATGTTAACAATTTTTTAAATAATTCTTTTTAATGAAATATTAATGTTACTTGACTTTTTTTAAATAATACATGTATTTGTGGTTATATAGAATTATGAATTTGGAGTGATATTGATTTGACTAAAATATTGAAAATTATTTTGTTTAAATTAAATTATACGTTTATATATGTTGTATGTTATTAAGATTACTATCTTAAGTAGTATTGTGAAGATTTGAATTGACAAGGTAGGATAATGGTAGGTTTGGGTTGGTATAATGGATCATCCTAAATAATATTATTCAGTAGTAAGGATTTGATGAGGATTAGATTAGATATAGTGGACCATCTTGAATAGTATTATTGAGTAGTAAAGATTTAGCAAAAATTAGGTTAGGTATAGTGGAACATCTTGAATAGTATTATTGAGTAATAAGGTTTTGGTAAGGATTAGGTTAGTTATCGTAAATCATCATGAATAGTATTATTGAGTAGCAAGGATTTAATAAGAATTAGGTGAATTAGTTTATATTTGATTAGATTCGACTTCATATATGACTTCCTATTTTAAGTCATACTTTAAAGCTTTCAATAATGGTTAAGTTAGTTATGTTTGCTTAATTTAAGGTTGAGTTAGGTCCAATTAACCTACTTACTTTTCGTTAAAACCCTTCTCATCTACACAATATTAACTACTACAATGAATCTAAAAAATGTGACTTTCAGAAAACGGTAAATAAAACAAACAATTACCAAAAATGCTTTGCAAAACAGGTTTTTTTGAATGTTTTAATACTAAATTAATATCTAAAATTAGAGTCATCGTTTAATCATACGGTGACGTAACTTTATCATTTTTTTGGTTAAGAACACAAAAGAGCCTATTCATAGTTTAGAATCAAAATTAACTTATAACTGCGTCATCATGCTATTTAGAATGATCTGCATGCTTTAAGGTGTCAGATGTCTTACTTAAAATTCATATTACGTCCTCGTTTTCGACACAACTGCGATTCGACTACATGTTCTTTATTCTCTGAGAAATTTCTTCTGAGGCACTTTGATTTACATAGCTCTTGCATGTCAATTGATTGATTTTGTATTCATTCACTATATAGTTTTGCGTCAATGTTCTGTGTATTAATATAGACTTCAGAATAATTTTAAATCTGGAGTCACTTTCATTGAAATTTTTTTTCAATGCAGTCTCTTTAATTTTCAGTTTTTAATCTCTTTTATTTTATTTTATGTTTTTGAATCAGTTCTTTTGCAAATAATTTGGTATATGTTTATTGGATCAGAAAGACGTATTTGTTTTGAAAAAATTTTATAAATATTAAAAGAATGTTCTCAACACATTTTTCTTAACACTTTAAGAAATTTGGGGATTTGGGAATTTGAGAATTTTAGAATTTTAGAATTTTAGAATTTTAGAGTTTGAGAATTTTAGAATTTTAGAATTTTAGAATTTTAGAGTTTGAGAATTTTAGAATTTTAGAATTTTAGAATTTTAGAGTTTGAGAATTTGAGAATTTTAGAGTTTGAAATTATTGGAGGATTGGGGATTTATGGATTTTGCAAACTTTATTATCAGGTGCACCTATTATAGATTATTATTTTCAGTGTATTTATCGACAAATCAGTGTCTAATATTAATCATAAAAGAATGTACCCAACACATCTTCCTTAACCCTTGTTCATTGAATCTAACTCGTGATGCACTCACATTTGAAATAATACAAATCCTAATGAAACTTTCAACACCCAAATCCAATTACATAGTCAAGAATTTGTCCAGTTAAGAATCGCAGAATATAAAATAGACATAACACTTCTATTTTACTCGTCTCATTATTATATCAGCGAATGGCCAGTTCCGACTGACGCACCTGACAAATCGTACGACAGGGGTTATGAGCATGTTGCAATCCTAGAAGCAATAAACACTTCTTCGAATGTTTATTGTCTTCCAAATGTCATTGACATTGCGAAATTTTGCATTGGTATGTCAATGAAAATAGAAACATATTTACGTACTTACATCAGTAATGTTGCTTCTGAAAGCATAGTGAGAATGCAGAAGGCGATCGAGGTTCTTGAGATCTGAACGTGTTTCGTCGATACTCAATTGCAGATACGTCAAGCAATATTGACCTTGAATTCCTTCGCTTCCCTGGATTCCGATGCATTCATCGAAGTCACCAAATTGATTTAGGTTTCCGCTCAGGAGACCGGATGGCATTTTTGCCGTTGCGTCGTACACTGGAAACAAAAATAAAAGCGTCAGGTTAGAAAATTGCGGTGAATGCAAATAAAAGTGAATGAGTTCTTTTGAATTAAATTATTGGGGTGCTTGGTGTGGGTTGTAGATCAGACCTACCCCTGGGGCTAATGGAGTACTTTTACCCTAGAATTTGCACTTTAGCTTCAAGTTTCCAAATTTTTAAGTGAATTGTAAATTAAGCCTTAACGCTTCAACCTTTAAATGTGAATATGGGTCGACAACTGCAATTTATTCTCATCATCAAATGCAAGTTTTTATGTGCCAGATTTTAAATACGACAATAACGTGCAAATAATAATATTAACCCTTTGAGTACTGAATTATTTGAAGATTTTTATGCCCATGGGTCGGATTTAATTTATCGCTATATGGATTAATATATAAAAGTCTTCTTAAATTCGAATGACGAGTCAGACTCGTCCACCGTAACTTCGCCCAAGTAAACAGATGACGAGTCTCACTCGTCAAATGTACCCAAAGGGTTAAAGTGGAACACTCTTTATTCACCTCAAAAGTAATATAATTTTGATTATAATATTTTTATTAATTATAATTGAGTAATGTAACGCCGCTCATCGGCGGTGCTTGAGGGGCACACTTGGAGCGTTAAAGATTAACTTTCAAGTGTGCAAATTTAGAAATTTTGCTGTTCAGAAATTCATAAATTTAGGGAACTGTAAGTATTTTACATTTTCACATTTAGAAATTTAGATAGTTTTAAGTTTTTTAATTCTCTAATTTTCAAGTTTGGAAACTTAGCTATTGAGAAGCTTATATGGCTAGAAGCTAAACTGAGTGTTCAAACTCAGAAATTTTCTTATTTAGAAATTTAGGTAATTTAAAATTTTTGAATTTTCGAATTTAGAAATTTGGGTGTTCAGAAATTCATAAAGTTAGAAACCTACAAGTACAAATTGAGAAATTTTCTTGTCTAGAAATATATATCCTTAAATCTTCAAATCCTCAAAGCTTGCAATTTTCAAATCTTCACATCGCAAATGCAGAAAATACAAAATCTTTTAAGTTTCAAATTTGTCAAGTTTTCAAATCTTCAAATCTCAAGTCCCGAAAATACAAAATTTTTAACGCTTCAAATTTGAAAATGACCAATTCCTCAAATTTTAAATCCAAAATCATCCAGGTTTCAAATTTTCAAATCTTCAAACCTCAAATGCAAAAAATACAAAATTTCCAAATCCAGAAGATAAAAAATTTTCAAAATTTAAAATCTTCATATCTCAAATTTAAAAAATACAACATTACTTTAATAACAGAAATTACAAAGTTATAAATTCTCAGATTTATCACTTTTGCATTTTAAAACTGAGTAGCTTCTGGCAGGTTTATGACCTCACGTACACAATCAGTCCCACACGACTATACACATTATATGTCCACATTATATGTAACCTAACCTAATCGTGATAACAACATTCTCCTGTAGCTACAATTTAAAATGTGCTACACTAAACTTTTCTATATTACTAATTCCCTACATATAATTAAAATAACCCAAAAATTTGAATAGTGGTGCATCATCGACAATTTTTAATCTTTAATGTGAAAAAAAATTTTTACAATAAAATTTGTACGATTGTTTAATATTGCTGACGAGTGTACGTATTATGCCGGATGTGGTTTGAATTTGAATGAAACATGGAGAATGTCATTCACTTTTTTTTTTTTTGAAGAATGAATATGTGAGACGTAGCCAGGTAGACACAGCATAGTGACGATGTTGTTTTGTATAAATACATTTTTATTTGCGGGACTAGAACTCTTGCTGAATTTTTATTTTCTGATTTGAAAATGAGATTATAGGTATCTTCTGCCTTTCTGCGAAGTTCTCACGAAAATAACGTGTGCTTTATTGTGTGATGTGATCACAGTTTACAGTAATACTAAATTTTTACAGTAATACTGAAGCAATATTTTTGATACTGAATTGTATATTATTTTGAATACTGATGATTGTTTAAATGTGTTTCATTGTTCATAAAATGTGAAAACTGTGAAAAAACTTATGGATGTGAATGTAATAAAAATTTCTATGATTATATTTTAGTAATTGCATAATTATTATAACAGTAACATAGAATTTGTGTTGAGGTTCATGTGTAAGGTATAATTTGAAAATTTTTTAATTCAATGATTTGAAAATTTTGCAATTTGGAATTTGATAATTTGGTAATTTTGAAATTTAAGAGTTTGGAGACTTGAGGTGTTAAAGATGTGCATAGTTTGGAGTCTTGAGATGTTAAAGATGTGCATAGTTTGGAGACTTGAGATGTTAAAGATGTGCATAGTTTGGAGACTTGAGGTGTTAAAGATGTGCAAATTTGCTATTTTCGAATTGTGGAAGTTTGCAATTTTAGAGATTTTTAGAGGTTAGGAATGTGCAAAGTTAGGTATTTAAGGAGTTAGAAATTTGCAAATTTGAAATGCTGAAAAGTTTTGATTATGGTAATTTGACAATTTGGAAATTTAGGGGTTTGAGAATTTTGGAAGTTGCAAGTGTATGGATTTGAAGATTTGGAAATTCACAAAGTTTGGGGTTATAGAGGATGCAGATGTGGAAAGTTAGGGGTTGCAGAAGATGAAAATTTAGAAAGTTAAGGGTTGCAAAAGATGGAAATTTAGAAAGTTAGGGGTTGCAGAAGGTAGAAAGTTAGGGGTTGTAGTAGATGGAGATTTAGAAAGTGAGGGGTTGCAGAAGATAGAAATGTAGAAAGTTAGGGATTGCAGAAGATGGAAATTTACAAAGCTAGGGGTTGCAGTAGATGGAAATTTACAAAATTAGGGGTTGCAGAAGATGGAAATGAAAAAATGTAGGGTTTGGAAAAGATGGAAATGTAGAAAGTTAAGGGTTGCAGAAGACGAAAATTTAGTCAGTTAGAGGTTGCAGAAGATGAAAATTTATAAATTCAGAGGTTGCAGATGTAATTTACAAATGTCTATCCTAAAAATTTGTGCACATAATAATTTTCTAATTCAAACATTTACAGGTCTGTAAATTAAAAAATTTACAAATTGAACGTTCAATAAATCATTCACAAATCTGAGGTCATACTAAAACGGTAGAAACTTAAAAATTTAAAAACTTGTAGATATAATTGGTGAATTACAAATCTACATATCGAAAATCTTCAAAATTTTTCTAAAAACTAAAAATTCGGAAACATTCAAGGAAAAAATAGTAGTAAAATATCTACCAAACTTTTGAACATATATTTCTACACACCAGTCTCCATTACTACACAATGTCTCAGCTATGTAATACATGTTTCGAAAAGGTACAAAACTATCAATAAATTGGAACATTTTAAAATTCTTTCCAGATACGTGTACTTACTTTTAAGGGCCCATAAAGTAAATTTCGCAAGTTCTCGATAAAAAATACCAGCGTCCCTTTTGCATTCTTGGCTCACTCGACCAACACCTGGGTAATACGCCGGTAGAATTTGTAACAATCTTCTTGCTTCACGATCAATTTCTTCTGAAAATTCATCTGTAAAAAAATAGTTTATTAGAATCCGTTTGACGTAACGAGCAAAAAGGTTCTGCGTATTCGCGAAATTTTACAACGCACGTATTTTTATTGGTTACTTATATTAACGGGATTTCTGGAAACTAGTTTCAGTGGCTTCTATTTTTAAATTTATTCGTAGATACGTATTACATAAGAATTTGGTGCTCATTAATATTCAGTGGAGTGAGTAATCAAAATGTGAAATAAAATTTGTAGATTTATTTCCTTGTAGCACGTAATGTTTGAATTTAATTTTTTGTGGATGACTAGCAATATTTGATGCGATAATATATCTTTAGCTGCGGGAGAATGTTGTTGAACCTTGGCAAAAATTAATTTGTTCCAAGTTAAAGAAGTTGTGTTATAGTAAAAAACAAATATGGAATAATATTAATGAAATTAACGAAATTCTTGTTGTAACTTGAATTTGTTATACGTCATATCATCGTTTCAGAGAATTTTTGTTTACAGCATTGTAGTTTTCTTCAATTTTTTGTTTAACGCTGAGTTAACTGTTTTAATTAATTAATTCATGAATGACCAATCTTGTTTTTGTTGGGTTCATTTATCCGTCCTTGAACGATCAATTTTGATTTATACTTCTGTGAAAGCAATTCATTTTTTTAGTTAATAATAATGATATCGTAAATGTTATAATACATTCACTTCTCATTAATAATTAATAGTAATGATATTGTAAATGTTGTAGCAAATTTGTTTATTATTAATAATTAATAATAATTATTTAAAGTTTGTCTATATTATAAGCATATTTAAAATTGATCAGTAATATTATTGTTATTAAATAATTATGTAATGTAACCTTAACGATTATATAATTTAATTTTAACAAGTATATAATCTAACTTCAATAATTATGTTTATGTACTGTAACATTAACAAGTATATAACCTAACCTTCAAATTGATGTAACCTAAAATAACCTAACCTGAATAAGTATATAACCTAACCTAAATAACTGTGTACTTTAATCTTAATGATTGCAAAACGTAATCTAAAATAACTCAACCTCAATAAGTATATAACCTAACCTTAATAACTATGTAACTTAATCTTAAAACGTAACCTAAAAGAACCTAAACCACAATAAGTAATCTAAATGACTATGTAATTTAATCTTAATGATTGCATAACGTAACCTAAAATAATCTAACCACAATAAGTATGTAACCTAACCTTAATAACTATGTAATTTAATCTGAATGATTGTATAACGTAACCTGAAATAACCTTACCTCAATAAGTATGTAACCTAACCTTAATAACTGTGTAATTTAATCTTAATGACTGCATAACGTAACCTAAAAGAACCTAAACCACAATAAGTAATCTAAATGACTATGTAATTTAATCTGAATGATTGTATAACGTAACCTAACCTCAATAAGTATGTAACCTAACCTTAATAACTGTGTAATTTAATCTTAATGATTGCATAACGTAACCTAAAATAACCTAACCACAATAAGTATGTAACCTAACCTTAATAACTATGTAATTTAATCTGAATGATTGTATAACGTAACCTGAAATAACCGAACCTCAATAAGTATGTAACCTAACCTTAGTAACTGTGTAATTTAATCTTAATGATTGTATAATATAATCTCGATAAGTATATAACCTAACCCTAACAATTATATAACCTAACCATAACAAATATAGTATAATGCATAACAAATGCAAAATAAAAGCAAGGAGAACAAAAGGGTTCAAAGATTACTATCCAAGGACGCGGTATCGCGTGTTCAGACATTAGGAGACTGTGACGACATCGAGCAGGGTGACAAGAGACGTGTTAAGAAAGACTTTCACTCTCCTACAATCGTTTCACTTCATAGGGATTCACGCAAGACGCAATGAAGCAATGACTCTACGTGTTCTGTGTGCAAGTCAAGATTTTTTTGGCACTCTGTTACACATGTGAAACCTTTGACGAAGGCATTCTTTCAGTTTGTAAATTATTCGTAGCCAGACGTAGGTCGAGACAGGTTCAGAACGTTCCCACGAATCGGACTCATGTTTTAACGGTACGACTCGTTTGTAGAGTTGAAAATTGGAAGGGTTGAGTGTAGACAAATTTGAGAAATTATTGTTTTGCCAATGTAGAAATTTGAAAATTTGAGAATTTCGAAAAGTTAGGGATTTGGAAATGGAGATGATTGGAATTTTCGGATTAGATAATAGGGGAATTTAGAAATGTGAATGTTTGGAACTTAGGAGTTTAGGAATTCAGAAATTTAGGAATTTGGGAATTGGTGAATTTTGGGAATTTGGAGATTTGGGGATTTGGGAATTTGGGGATTTAGAGATTTTGGGGATTTGGGAATTTGGGGATTTGGGAATTGGCGAATATTGGGAATTTGGGGACTTGGGAATTCGGAGATTTGGGAATTTGGGGACTTAGAGATTTGGGGATTTGGGAATTGGTGAATATTGGGAATTTGGGGACTTGGGAATTCGGGGATTTGGGAATTCGGAGATTTGGGAATATGGGGACTTAGAGATTTGGGAATTGGTGAATATTGGGAATTTGGGGATTTGGGAATTCGGAGATTTGGAAATTTGGAGATTTTGGAATTTGAGAATTTGAGCAATATGGAATTATTGGAAATTTGTGGATTTAGCAATTTAGGGATTTGAAAATTTGGGGATTTGGGAATTTGAGAATTTAGGAATTCGGAAATTTGAGAATTTGAGAATTTGAGAATTTGTGAATTTGAGAGTTTGAAATTATTCTCATACGAACATTTAAGAAAGTGCGTTCTAAGTGAGAGTTAAAATCATTTTCGTAATGCTTAGCTAATGTTCATCGGAATTAATAATATAACTACAACAGAGGATGACCCGATTTCCACCCTTTTGTCGCAACAAAATGGTGAACGACATTTTGTTGCAATTACGGTCGACGAACTGAAAATAGAACCGGATATATCGCCTTTGTAAACGTCCATTTCGTAATAATAGAATACATCTGTCATTTATTCACGATAGCATTCAGACAGCATCGATTATGATCAAAATATCTCGCAACCATAAATCAGCAACAAAAATATTTAAGTATTCATGGACACCTATGAATTTCAGTTCTCAGATGAATTTAATCCGTTGATATTTTTGGGCACGTAGTTACGTAATGGACAACAAATTTCTTTTTATAAATAGAGTTATAAGTCTTTAAATGTCAATGTCGGGATATTTCGTTCGCCTTGGATGATTCATATTTCAGATTAAGGTTCGGCGTTTTTTGTTGGAAACAAAAATAACAAATAATAATACATGCATTTACATTATGAAAATAAAATCTTTTTTGGGAATTAAATTATTTGCAAAATATTTTTAATTTTTTAAAAAATAAAAAAGTTAATACTAATTTTTAGCGTGTAATAAACATATTTGTATGGGAAGTTTTGTAGACACCATTTTGTAATTGAAAGGTGTTACAAAATGGTTCCCTATAAAAAAGGCGGGAAAACTGCATACGCACGAATTACGTTATCATTGTGTTTTATTTGTTTTTATTGTAATATTATAATAAATCATCCATGTATTACATGACTTTATTACATCTTTTTAATGTTATTTTCGTTTAGTGAATACATGTTATTTTAGTATAAGTTTCATTTATTAAAATTATTTAAGCTCATATGGAAAAACTTAACTTAATTTTGTGTATAATGTGATCATAACTATCTAAAGTTATAATATTTTTTTCATTACCAATATAAATAGAAAGAATGACAAAAGAGAAGAAAAGTTTGTCGGTCCACATTTTTTGCGACTAAAATAATGTATATATACAGTATCATAATTATTTTCAAAGAGAATTAAATATTTTTATCTGACTTTTCTATTGAAGATTTAAGGTATTTATTACCTGGTACTCTAAACAGAGGTTAAGTGACAATTTTGTTATATATTATCATTCAACAATAGATATTTGATGTTCAGTTGCAATATACATTGCTTTATGAGTAGTATGTTAGCAAACTTGATAAAAGGTGTTTCGTAACATGTACGCAAGTAACTATCTTCGATCGTCATTACACTCGCTGATGTACTTGAATAATGAACAGTGTTACACATCACCGATCAAAATGATCGACGGATTGGTTACACTTTTACAAATGATTTTAATGAAAAATAATCTTTAAGTTACTTTTGAACTGAATCTTAATTTTGGTAATTTTAACTTAAAGTTAAACTAAAATTAAGGGATATTTAATTGAAATTTGAATTTCTTTTGTCCCTTTTTAATTCATACTTTTCTCTATTTCTGTAATTTCAAATTTAGAAAATAAAATATTTAAAATTTACGAGTTTTTTAAATTTGTAAATTTACAAATTTATAAATTCATAAATTCAGTATTTCAAGCTTATAAGGCCACGTTCAAAAACTTACAAAATTGGCAAATTGAAAAATTTTCAGATTAAAAAATAATAAAATTTACTAGAAAATTTCTAGTTTAAAAACTTAAGAAGTCTTAGATTCGCATCTTTAGAAACATTCTTTAATGCTTAGTGAATAGACTATGTAAGTATTCAATTAACACGTCTAAATGTTAAAAGAACATGACACGAGAAAATACGAAGAAATGTTCATGACAAATTGACTTATTTCATCAACAGCATAGAAGAAGATGCAATATTAATTATAAAATACAGCTTGACGAGGAAAACTTATCTTTTCAAGTATTTGAAAGGTTTTCAAACATTTGAAACATCTACTACTGTATTTTTTATGACATTTGCTGAGCTGACCTAGACTTCAGTTAATATAACCTTACCCTAACCTAGACTTCAGTTAATATAACCTTACCTAACCTTTAATTTTAATTTAAATTAATTTTAGTAGAAGTATAGATTAACCTAACCTGACAGTGAAACAACTAATTTGACTTATTACTATTCCGACATAACCAAATCTCTCTAATCTTATGCTGACCTAACCTAACCCTATGCTAACATAACCCCAGCGTTTTGATACATAAAAACACACGCATTTTTTTTATTATCTATTACACTATATACAATTTTATTAGATGCTTTTTACACTATATGCAAACAAAACGATAATAAACTTAATAAATTTAAAATAAATTTTTTGTAATTATTATTATAACTTAATTATTTAAGTATAACAAATATATGTTTTAGTTAAGAAAATATAAATACTGTTCTATATATATTTTTGCTATTAAAAACGATATATGTACAATTAAAATCGATTATGTTTGAATAACGGACCATGTATAGTAAAAATAGTTATTTTTAATATACTAGGGATCGCATAAAAATATATTCGAAATAGCTTCTTGAAAACGAAAAAGCTTTTCAAGTAATTGTCGTTGTTTTATTGCAGTATCCACGCAAACAGCGTGCTGATAATTTTTTTCAGCTTCAATCGGTGCAAATTGACGATAATGAATTGATTACCTTCTAAAGTAATGAATTTTTATGTTTGTGTTCTCACCTTCCGCTTTTTGTTTTCTTACAGTTCTAATTCTCGCGCGTCGTGATGCAAGTCCTAAACTTTTTCAGTTACGTGATTTCATATTTCAGAGTTATGTTCGAAAGATTTAGTATGAAATTTATGTTTGTGTATAATTAATTTTCAATTAACTTGTATTTGTCGAAGATTTTTATGTGATTCTGTACATTTCTATCAGTTTTTATTGTATTTATGTGTGAATTTGTATGTGTGAAAACATGTATGAATTTAAGTAGTAATTTAGCTATTAATTTAACTAAATATTTATACAACAATGATTCAATTTAAACTGATCTAATCTGAGTAACTGATTTACCTAACTTAAAGTGAAATTTATATAATATAACCCATAATCTAACCTAACCAAACCTAACTTTAAGTGGAGCCAACCTAAGCGTGATATAATCAAATTCCAATATCATTCTGTTTTAATAACCCAACATAAACCAACAAAATCTTAAATGGAACTAACATAATTATAATATAATCTAATACCAAAGTAATTCTGATCTGATAATTCAACTTAATCAAACCTAACTTTAAATACATCTAACCTAATTGTGATATAATCTAATACCAACGTAATTCTGATCTGATAACCCAACCTAATCAAACCTAGCCTTAAATGAACCTAACCTAATTGTGATATAATGTAGTACCAACATAATTCTGATCTGATAACCCAACCTAATCAAACCTAGTCTTAAATGGAGCTAACCTAATTGTGATGTAATCTAATTCTGTAATTTTAACGTAACCTAACTAGGAACATAAAAAATAAATTTCCGTATGAAAGTATAACACATCAACTATCAAAACAGTGATACTAAAAATTGTACTTAAAAGTTTTTATATAATAATTACAAAAAGACTTACATACTTCTTTTTTCAGTTTTTTAAAGTATTTTTATAAGCGTGTAATTTGTTATATTTTTAATATTAGATAACATTATAATTATTTATTCTATATAAATTATATAACACATCACACTATAT
Source organism: Megachile rotundata (assembly GCF_050947335.1). NCBI lineage: Eukaryota > Metazoa > Arthropoda > Insecta > Hymenoptera > Megachilidae > Megachile > Megachile rotundata. Next base: position 6,293,057 of record NC_134989.1, read on the forward strand.
TGTTACATAAATGAGGCAAGTATGTAATAGTAATACTATGAACTTTTAGAGATACAACGATGACTTTATCGTGAAAACAATTTGTGGAATTTGCAATTAACATTGAATTAGTGATTGCAATTTTTAAATGACTAAGTACATAATTATCACTCCATACTGAATGAAATCACTTATGAAAATTATGCACATATGTAGACGAGAAGATACGTGCTCTGTAACATACCAATGAATTTTTCAAATGAATTATTGAAATATTTTAATATTTTGTTTACTGCAATATTGTCTATTTTTATCTGCTGGAATGTTATGAATTTTTCAAATGAATTATTGAAATATTAAAATTTTTTATTTACTGCAATATTGTCTATTTTTATCGGCTGGAATGCTATGAATTTTTTATGAATCATCAAGGTTTCAAATTTCTAATCAGTTACTTGAAAATTTGAAAGTTTTGTAAATTTGATATAGTTCTATATTTAGAAATTTTTCCAGTTACAAATTTGATGTTTCTATATTTCTAAATTTCTATGTATATTTTTAAATTTTCAAATCACCCACTTTTGTCACTCCTACATTTACAAATATTGAAATCTTTAAATTTTTAAATTATCAAATTTCTTAATTTCTATGTTTCTACATTTGCAAGTTCTGAAATTTCAAAGCTAAAAAATTTCAAATTTCCAAATAATAAAAATTTCAACTTTTCTAAATTTTCCAGATTCCTAAAGTATCAGTTTTCCAAACTTCCAAAGGTCTCAAATCTTAAAATTTCTAAATATCACTTAAAATTTCTAAATATCACTAAATATCTAAGTTATTAAATTTCCAAGTATTAAAAGTTCCAAATTCTTTAAGTTCTCTAAGTCCCCCAAATACACAAATTACCAAAGTCCCAAACTTTAAACTATTTGAATTAAAAAATTTCCAAATCCTCAAATTCCAAGTTTCCAAAATTTCCAAATCCTCGAATTCCAAGTTTCCAAAATTTCCAAATCTTCAAATTCCAAGTTTCCCAAATTTCGAAATCATCAAATTCCAAGTTTCCCAAATTTCCACATTCTCAAAACCTCAAACCTTCAAATTTTTAAATTCTAAATTACCCAAATTCGAAATTCTCAAATGTCTAAATTACCGACCTAGCATATCCACAAATTTTCAAATTTGCAAATCTTTCAATTCTTCAGAAACTCCGCAACTTTATAACATAACCAGTTACAGAATCAATCCCGTTAGGTTACAATTCCTACATCTGAATATGTCCTCCAAATTTTGTTCCTGATCGCTGTACCCGAAAATGTCAAGGTAACGAATAACTTGGAAGATAAATGAGCGATTATTACGTTCATCAATTTCTTCAAATTATCTTCCCGCACGAATAAAAACATTTAAAATAATCCACTTCCATATTCTATCTCACATAATTATTTCTGTTCAGAATCAAACTCGAGATATTCATCTTAGCCGCTAAATCGCATCATTATTTTGAACTCTGTATATTTAAATTAATCTAAACATATCTCCAAAAAATTTTAAATAATCTCCTTCCATATTCTATCTCACATAATTATTTCTGTTCAGAATCAAACTCGAGATATTCATCTTAGCCGCTAAATCGCATCATTATTTCGAAATCTGTATATTTAAATTAATCTAACCATATCTCCAAAAAATTTAAAATAATCTCCTTCCATATTCTATCTCACATAATTATTTCTGTTCAGAATCAAACTCGAGATATTCATCTTAGCTGCTAAATCGCATCATTATTTCGAACTCTGTATATTTAAATTAATCTAAACATATCTCCAAAAAGATTAATTCAATGTATTAAGCATTAGCATTAATGAAGCTGTTTTTTGCAGAGTCACAATTCTCTACCAGATACACTTGAAAGTATCAAATTAGAAAAGCTACTTCCTTTTCGGTTAATCATTATTTGATTTATGCTAACATCCACGTGGAATTTACTTCATTAATGAACTCCTAGAATGGTGTTGTCACATCGTAAGACTATAAAATTACCATGTATACATCTCATGATGTAATCTGAAACGGTAAAGACAAAACTGTTCTTTAATTTGAACTGAATGTTTGCGGTTATCACGGTGTCGATAATTGTGCAATCGTTTACTGCAAAATTATTTTTAACCACGTGTGTATGTGCTTTTTATGACTGCAAAAATTGTGGTGTTCAGTTTGAAACTCAGGAGAGAATGAAATCAATATTTTTTGTCAAAACTAATATACAATTAGTTTTCAGTGACGTACTTAGAGGGACACCCCTCAGAAGTGGAATCACTATAAAATTTCAATTAAATGAATTTTAAAAAATTATCTATCTCCTAGTTTTGTACTGAGAAATAACATAATTTTCAGATTTTTAAATGCAGACAAGTTCAGAAATTGTCAAGGTTACAAATGAAATTTTTATTTCTATAAATTATCCTTGAATCAGAAACCTCTATTTCAAATTTGCAAACTTACAAATTTACAAAAATCTTTCATATTCATCTCAAAATTATAACTGGTAAAATATTCTTAAACACAGAAAGGCAGCATTTTATTTTCATCAGGAAATATCTAATATGTAGGTAGCAGATGTAAATATAATAGAAATACAAGGTGAAAAGATTAAAAATGTGCTGCACCCAACCGTACATTGCAACGTTGATCGCGGACCGAGGTCAACGCGTAAAAATTTAGAAACAATATCGCACGTGTTGAAACACAGAGAAAGTATTGTAAGTAATTCCGTCCAAGTTCGTAACATTTTCCTTTATCGTGTTATTTTCGACTATAGGGAACATTATAGACGCTTTCTATTTATAAAACGTAGCAGTCTTTTGAAGAGTTTCGTGTTGTCGTTTGCTTCCTTTAGTTGACATCATGCGCGCACAATACAATGGCTAACGAAATCGCACGCGGTATGCAGACACTGCACATGAATGAAAATCAAACATCAGTAACACATCTTTCGAAATATCGAAAGTAGCTTTGCCTTTTTCCGTTATTCGATATCGGTTTGTATCATTGGTGGCTTTGATTGAAGCTCTTTCATGAACTTATAGAAAAAAACCTGTTTTACGGACTTATTTTAGTATTCTGTTGGGTGGATTTGTTTAAATGTTTATCTGTTTGCTGATTTTAAGGATTTATGTGTTTGCTGAATTTTAGATTTATCTGTTTTTGGATTTATTTGAGTATTTATCTGTATGCTGGATTTATTCGAGTATTTATTTGACTGTTGAATTTTAGGATTCATCTGTTTGATGAATTTAAGGATTTATCTGTTTGGTGGATTTAAGGATTCAACTGTTTTTGGATTTATTTGAGAATTTATCTGTATGGTGGATTTATTCAAGTATTTATCTCACTGCTGAATTTAAGTACTTATCTGCTTGCTGAATTTAAGGATTCATCTGTATGGTGGATTTATTATAGTATTTATCTGTTTTTCTGAATTCAAGTATTTAGCTATTTAGTGGATTTCTTCGACCATTTATTTATTTAATAGATTTTTTCAAGCCAATCCTCTGTTTGATGGAAGTATTCAAGTACTTATTTACTTGGTGATCTTATTCGAGTATTTATTTGTATGATGGATTTATTCCAGCATACATCGCGTTGATGAATTTATTAAAGTATTTATCTATTTGATGAACTATTCGAGTATTTATCTGTTTTATGGGTTTATTCAAGCATTTATCTGTTTGGTGGATTTATTCAAGTATCTAATACTTGCTGATAGATTTATTCGAATATTTACGGTTATTCAAGTATTCATCATACAGTGAATTTATTTGAGTATCTACCCGTTTGGTGGATGTATTCAAGTATTTACCCTCTTGATGAAATTTAGAAGTTCATGTTTTTTATTTTTAAATTTTGAAGTTTGACAAATTTCGAATTTTCAAGTCTTCAAGTCTTACAATTTAAAAATTTGTAAATATTGTTTATTTTTCAATTTTTATTAATTGTTGAAATACTTTAAAGCAACTTTTAATTTATTGATTTTAATAATTAATTTATTTTAATGATATTCTTGCTTGTATCGTAAATTTATTTTTAGAAACATGATAAATTTTCAGATTTAATTTTCTGAAAAATGAAATGATACTAAATAATTTCATTTATATTTTTCACCCCCTTTTTCATGTAAGTTCGTCCATTTTTTGGTTACATTGCTAGATAGTAAACATCTAGTATTTTTTATGTGTAGTTCATAATGTAGATATGTACATAGATATGTAAACTTGAAAACCTTTAATATTTAAATAAAATCATAAACAAAATCCCTACGTTCTTCTACATGAATAACCCCCGTCTCTTACATGATAACATAACTCTATTACATCAAAACTCACCGTAAAACGGATTCGTATGTTCATATTTCTCGTTCCTCCACGTCTCTTTCCTCGGCTCGATCGTGTAGTTCCTCAGGTGTCCGATTAATTCAACCAACGTGAAATTGTTCGTGGAGAAGCTTTTATTGTGCGACAGAACTCGAAGGATCTCTTCCTCCTCGAGGGTGCTGAGCGCACCCGATGGCAGAATCTCCACCGACTTTCCGGCATACGAAAGTTTTATCAACAAAAAAACCACCCACGCTCCGGCGAACTTCATGCTTGCTATCGCGAATACGAATTTGAGCCAACGATTTCTTCCCGGTCGTCACACTCCGAATTTACCACGTACGACGATCACGGCAACTCTACGAGATGTTCTGAACATTTGACATGAATTTCGGGAATTACGCGGAGGATTACACCGTGAACGTGACGAATTTTCGAAAGTCTGCACGGTTTCGCGATTTGGAAGAATTTGCGGAACAACACCACGGGAACGTTTCGCGGCCTCTGTATTGGTCGATCGTTCGAAAGCGAGCTTTATGAGTGATCATGAAACGACGCGGTCACCTGTGTTCGTGAACAGGGCGACGAAGAGGGGTGAATAATACGCTCCTGACTCTCCCACTCTGACAAATAACGCTACCAACCGCCACTCGCCGATTCCAATGAAATTTCACACACTTATATACTCAAAAATAGTAAACCTTTGAACGGTGACTCTAACATTACCATTCTGAATTGAGTACCTAATAAATGTACATGTGCTGAGACTATGGAGGTAATTAACCCCTTGTACGATTTGTTCGACAGATGCAGACATAACGAGCTATTCATTAAAATGTTAAGGTGAAGAAAGTTGAAATGTCATGCTTGTCTTGCATTTAGCGATCCTTAAATGTGCAAATTACAATTATCCTTAGATTCAAACGTTCCGAGAATATAAAAGTTTACTTCAACCAGTGTCACGTGGAGCACGTCAATATAGCACATGGTTAATAATAGTTCCGAAAGAATTCATGAAACTTTTCAAACGTAGAGTAAATATCGGAAGAGTAAATATGTGTCGGTGATTATGGAAGTCAAAAGTCTGAAAGAATTTCGATGTTAAACTTTCCGCCAATTATTGTTGAAATATTCTAAATTTGTATATTGTGAACTAAATTTTGTTTAATTGCAAAATTTCGTTCAATTTGGTTTTCATATATTTGAACAAAAGTTTACCTGTAACGTAGTAAAATTAATCTGTATAATGCAAATAAGTAAATAGATTAATTCTTTTGGTATATTGTCTTGTATCACTTTTATGACCACTGGCACATGTAAGAAACTGACGAAACGAATACATTTATTAGAAGCATGTGTGACAAAGTATGAATATAATAAGAGCATATGTGGCAAAGTATGAATGTTTTACAAGCATGTGTAACAAGGTATAAATATGTTACAAATATTTATGACAAAGTATGAACGTGTTATGAACATGTATGACAAAGTACAAGTATGTTATAAGCATGTATGACAAAATATGAATGTGTTACTACTATATGTGACAAAGTACCAATATGCTACAAGCATGTATGATAAAGTACACTGCTCAAAAGAAATATGGCATAGAAAAAATTTAGGCAAAAATTGGCCAAATTTGACTGATGATAACTCCGTGAAAAATCATCGCAAAGTTATGCTCTTTTTTTTAAATTAAAGCTTGAGATCTCTACTTTAAGACCCTGTAGTTTGATTTTAGATTTGATGCATCCCTACCACAATAACACCGTAAATGTGAGGTCATGTTTGCAATATTGAAAATTACAAAGTTTGACGAAATGCATGGACTTGCCACATTTTTTTGGGGCGATACTGTTTACAGCAGCATAAAGGACAAACCTTTATCTTTAATTTCCAGTATGTGAAAAACCGCTACCATTTTTTTCTGCAAAGATACAGAACTTTAAAGAAACCCTTGCATTTATGGCATATACCGCCGGCATTAGCATTACCCGATATGCACCTCGGAGAGGTTGCTGGACAGATTTTGCGCATTATATGCCTCTGACAAGAGCCTTTTTTTGTGTGTATTTGTGTGTGAGTATCTGTGTGTCTGTATGTTTGAATTCTAATAACGCGTGTTTCCACCGCGTTGTTGAATTATCCCTTGCAGTCGATTACTCATGTTAATGCAAGCCCTAATTTCTTCCTGTGGAATGTCATTCCAAATTTCAGTTAAGACTTGCGATAGATCTTACAGATTGGTAGGTTGTCTTGTTAAATTTCTATAGGGTTCAAATTTGGACTTACTGCAGAATATGGAAGCAATCAAATTGAATTGGGACTGCAAAATTCGAGAATGATTCTCAACGAGGCTTCTCGACGATAATTCATACACACACACAGATTCTCACACACAAATACACACAGAAAAGGCTCCTGTCAGAGCCATATAATGTGCAAAATCTGTCCAGCAACCTCTCCGACCTGCACATCGGGTAATGCTAATGGCGGCGGTATATGCCATAAATGCAAGGGTTTCTTTAAAGTTCTGTATCTTTGCAGAAAAAAATGGTAGCGGTTTTTCACATACTGGAAATTAAAGATAAAGGTTTGTAATTTATGCTGCTGTAAACAGTATCGCCCCAAAAAAATGTGGCAAGTCCATGCATTTCGTCAAACTTTGTAATTTTCAATATTGCAAACATGACCTCACATTTACGGTGTTATTGTGGTAGGGATGCATCAAATCTAAAATCAAACTACAGGGTCTTAAAGTAGAGATCTCAAGCTTTAATTTAAAAAAAAGAGCATAACTTTGCGATGATTTTTCACGGAGTTATCATCAGTCAAATTTGGCCAATTTTTGCCTAAATTTTTTCTATGCCATATTTCTTTTGAGCAGTGTATATCATAAACATGTGTGATAAAGGTCCAATGTGCTACAAGTATGTAGGATACAATATGTTATAAGCATTCATGACAAAGTATGAATGTGTTACAGCATATGTGACAAAGTACAAATGTATGACAAAGTATGATCATGTTATGAACATATGTGACAAAGTATGAATATGTTATGAACATATGTGACAAAGTACAAGTGCGTTATAAGTATGTATGACAAAGTATGAATGTGTTACAAGTATATGTGACAAAGTATCAATGTATTACAAGCATGTATGATAAAGTATGAACGTGTTATGAACATGTGTGGCAATACTAAACTTGCAATAGAATCATCTCAGTGTATTGATTTTAGTTACGTATGTTATGATGGAATTTTTAAAATTAAATGTCAGAGTTGACTAATTATTTTCAGAGTAAAAGTTGCATTATAGTGTTAATCGATCTTGAAAATTGACTTTAAGGTCAACTTCAAAGTCATTATCAAGGTACTCAAAATTCTACTATTTTTATCCTCTTTATTCCTATTATTTTTGTCCTCAATACTTTTTTCAGAAAATGTCAACAGTTCACAGTCTTAGTAGTTGAGGAAATAATTTCCACCCCTAAAACTTACAAAGTGTTTTTTGTCACTTTGTAACTTTTACTAATAATCAATTTACTTCAGAAATGTGAATGTTGGAGATTTAGATCTTCTGAAAACTGAAAACTTAGAAATTGAAAACTGGGAACTTAGAGATCGAAAATTTAGAAAGGACGACTTAGAGATTTGGATATCTGATAATTTGGAAATTCAGAGATTGGGAATTTTACAAATTAAGAAATTTGGAAACTTGATAATTATTAATTTGAAAATTTAAGAATTTACGGATTTGAGAAATTGGATCTAACTTGTTAAATTCAGCAACTTGGAAATTTATGAATTTAATCTAAAAACTGTTTAAAATTGTATCTTGCGCTAAAATCACAAAACAATAATCTAACCTAACCTAACCTTAATAAATAACAACAAAATTAATATTAGAATATTTCAACATTGTAATCAATCAACAAAATGAATTAACCATGCACGTGTTGATTTGTAATGAATAATTTAAAATACGTAATGCGGAAGACACATAAAAATCTGTTCGACGATTAATAAAAGACATCTGACACATTCAACAATATGCTCCGATATGTGTCATTAGATCAATTTATTGTTGGTCAAAGAAAAGTGAAATATATAATTCATTATCGATTCACATAACGCGACGCTCACAAAACGACCGGCCTTCTCTGTGCTATAATAATGTGCACAGCACGTTGCTTATTTTAATTAAAGCTAGCTGCATCATTGCATGTAAATGTTATGCGCAATTTATTATACCTGAAATTGTTCATGCCATTCGAGTATTAAACGTTGTTACGTATGTGAAATGTAACATGTGCATTAATAATTTCAATTGTATCACTTGGTGAAATTAATTTTAGGAATCTATGTTTACAAATGTATTTTTCAAAAACTAATTTGACTACGTTAAAAAAGAGGGAAGCTTGTTTAAATATCGTTGAAATGTGCGTACTTGTAAGAAATAGGAATGTGACCTTGGAATATGTCGTCAGGGTCACTGTTCTAACTGCTTCCTGTATTGTGCATACGTCATTCAATATTAGTTTTTGGAGTGTACTCTACAGTATTTCTAATGCTTTGAATCGATTCGCTTCGAAATCGAAACGCTTCGATTTGCGATGTAGTAATGTTGGTTTAGGTTAGGGGTGGGTTTTGTATTCGAATTGTTACTAAATATTTAGGAATTTAGAAGTGTGGAGATTTCAATGTTTTTTGAGGTTGGACGTTTGGGGATTTGAAGATTCGGAGTTCGGGAATTTGAGGATTAAAAATTTCAGATTTGGGGATTTGCAGATTCGGAGTTCGGGAATTTGAGGATTAAAAATTTCGGATTTGGGGATTTGGTAATTTGGGAATTTGGGGATTTGGAGATTTGGGGATTTGGGGATTTGGGGATTTGTGGATTTGGAGATTTGGGGATTTGGGGAATTTGGAATTTGAGGAATTTAGAATTTGGGGAATTTGGAATTTGGGGATTTGGGGATTTGGTAATTTGAGGATTTGGTAATTTAGAGATTTGGTAACTTGGGGATTTGGTAATTTGAGGATTTGGTGACTTGGGATTTGGGGAATTTGGAATTTGAAGAATTTAGAATTTGGGGAATTTAGAATTTGGGGAATTTGGAATTTGGGGATTTGGGGATTTGGTAATTTGAGGATTTGGTAATTTAGAGATTTGGTAACTTGAGGATTTGGTAATTTGAGGATTTGGTGACTTGGGATTTGGGGAATTTGGAATTTGAAGAATTTAGAATTTGGGGAATTTGGAATTTGGGGAATTTGGAATTTGGGAATTTGGAATTTGGGGAATTGGGAATTTGGAGATTTGGGGATTTGGTAATTTGAGGATTTGGTAATTTGGGGATTTGATAATTTGGGGATTTGGTAATTTGGGGATTTGGTAATTTAGAGATTTGGTAACTTGGGGATTTGGTAATTTGAGGATTTGGTAACTTGGGATTTGGGGAATTTGGAATTTGAAGAATTTAGAATTTGGGGAATTGGGAATTTAGGAATTTGGAATTTGGGGAATTGGGAATTTGGGCAATTTAGGGAATTGGGAATTTGGGCAATTTGGGGATTTGGTAATTTGGTAATTTGGTAATTTGGTAATTTGGTAATTTGGTAATTTGGAAATGTGGTAATTTAAGGATTTTGTAATTTGAGGATTTGGTAATTTGGGGTTTTGGAAATATTGAAAATGTAAGTATTTTAAAATTTCAGATTTTGGGAGCTTAAATACTTGTAAATCTCGGAATTTGAAAATTTGAGTATTTGTAAATGACAGAATTTACAAATTTGAATAATAAAAAATTTAGAAACTTTTTCATTTGGAAACTTGAGTATTTTAAAATTTCAGAATTTGAAAACTTGAGTATTTTAAAATTTCAGAATTTGAAAACTTGAATCTTTGAATATTTGAAAATGGAGAAATTTAGAAATTCAGGTTTCAACAAAATTGGAAGTTGTCAAATGTTCAAAATTAACTTACACGACTTGTTAAAACTAATAATGTTAAAATTTACAAAATGGAAGCTCCCCTATCACTTTTTTCCAATTTTTTAAAAACGTATACCGCAAAAATAAAGTGCCATATAAGGTGATGATTCCATTATAGCGATAAAATTTTCAAGTACACACAGTAAACATATGGTAGTTAAGTATAATGTATAACTAAACGTTTGTCGAGAGAAAAAAATTTGGACGAAAGCATCAATTACGTAATCATTTGTTGGCGGCACATCCTCGTTCCGCATTGTCCAGTTAGAAACTTATACGGTCACAAAAAGTACGTGACGTTTATGAGTAATTTGCCGAATCTTTTTTAAAAGGCAACCGAAAGAGAAGTTCGAAGAAAGTTCGACTCGTCAGACGAATTATTCATTGGATGTTGTTTTTAGGAATCAAAGTTGTTACAAAATTAACTTTGAAACTTTGCGAATTTTATGTAAGATGAATTATACGTAATTCAATTAATTAAATTTTAATTAAGTTAAACTATATTTATAAATCAATTTAAACTATATTTGCAAATTAATTTAAACTATATCTATTTTAAATTATACTTACAGATTAATTATTTTTCTGATAATTATCTTGAAACCTTAATTATTGTTTTTTTTTGATATTCTGAATTAAATTTATCAATTAATTTAAACTATATTCATCAATTATTTTAAATTATATTTATAAATTAATTATTTTTCTGATAATAATCTAGAAACCTTAATTATTGTGTTTTCATTCGATATTTTGAATTAAATTTATCAATTAATTTAAAGCATATTTATAAATTAATTTAAAGTATATTTAAAAATTAATTTAAATGATATTTATAAATTAATTACTTCTCTTCTGATAATTATCTAGAAACCTTAATTATTGTGATTTTTGTTTTGATGTTATTGGGAATATTGCAAAACACCCACCGTTTGATATTCAACACATACATTTTAAAAACACTATTTCCGGATAAATATACAGTTTTATACATATATTTTCGTTCAAAAAATATTCTTGGACATATCGAGACCAACTTGAGCCGTCCAGGTTTAAGGGGTGAAAACATTTCACTCTGGGCTGAAATACACTCCTGGAAATTACTCGCTCGTTCAACATTGTTAGGTTAGGCGCGGAGCGTCTCAATCAAACAGACCTAGTTTCAAAGGTAAGCATTTATTTCAGAAAATTTATGACAAGTGATGAGAATCTCTTGCTCTAGGCTGCCACTTATTCTAGGGAAGCTAATTAGTCTTGGAAAAGTCCCTAACACTACTAGGACATCGAAACAAACTTATGTAAAATCATTCAAAAGAATAAAAACACTGGTTGTTATAAATAAAAAATAATCGTTTTCAATTTTTAATACCCTAGCTTGACCCACAAATGTACATATGTAAAAATGAAATAAACTGTGATTTCGCCTTTATCGTAGCACTGTCGCAAAGTAAAAATCTAGAAATTTTAGCAACTTGTGGGAGAAATGCGTCGGTGTTTATTGTTATGAATTTGAGTAGTTTCTAACCTAAATTTTTGTTGTTTCTATTTACATGTGCTCTATACTAGAAATAATTTAAAAAAGTATTGGTAATATCTTTTGCCGAAAGTAGCATAGTCGTTTATAATATAACCGTTCATACGGATGTATGAAATAAAAATATAAATATTGCTTTATTTATTTTGTAGTGACATTTATACTCATATGTATATCTTGTAATCAGATTTTATTGTTTAACCATGAATATGAGTCAAGAATTAAATTTGGTAAACTCATTCAACACGTTACGGTTGACATTAAAAAATGATCCAAGCAATATTGTGCAGAATAAGAATTTAACTATAATCAAAGAAAAAGGTACCATTGAAGAAATTTCAGATACAAGACAATTGCAAATTGTAGAAAAGTCACTGTTAAGAAATCAGTTGCCACATTTATTCAGTAGTTTCACAGAATCAATAATAAATCTAGTTTACCTTGATTTATCTGATAACAGACTAAATGATTTACCAAATTCTATGAACATTTTAAAAAATTTGACGCATCTAAGTCTAATGAGTAATGAGTTTCTTTATCTTCCGAATGTTGTGTGTGAATTAATTAGTTTGAAAACACTGAAAGCAAATAACAATTCTCTAAGGGAAGTTCCAAGTAATTTAGAAAATTTATCAAAGTTGAAAGAGTTGGATCTGAGTTTTAATTTATTAAATAACTTACCAAGTTCTTATGCAAACTTATGTGAATTAAGAAATTTATTTCTTAATCGTAATAACTTTAAAAGAATCCCAAGTTGCATTGCTGATGGAATAGAAAATTTACAAATATTTCATTTTTCACTAAATTTTAATGCATACTTGAACGTGTTTCCCAAGAGCAGGAACTTGAACACATTTTATGCAGAAAACAACGGTATTTGCCCCTTGTTTCCAAACTGGATATTGAGTTCAAAATATAACAAGCTTGAAACAGTATCACTGAACAATACGAAATTTAAAGAATTCAATTTACCAGAAAACCTAACAGAATCATATGTAAGGAAATTATACATAAAGAATTGCCAGCTCTTTAATTCAATAGTAGAAAATATAATCACAGAAATGACAAGTCTTGAAGAGCTGTTAATTGGAAATACCAAATTTCTTTCTAAGAATCAGTTTTGGTCTGTACCAATTGAAAAGTTGAAAAAACCATCTAGCCTGAAGAAACTTAATGCCTGCAACACAGGAATCTCAACAGTGCCTGATAATATTGGCAAGTGTGTTAATTTGTCTATGATAGACTTGAGCTGTAATGACCTATTTTGCTTACCCGATGCAATATGTACATTGAAAAATTTGAATAGTCTAATAATACATAGAAATCAGCTAACAACTCTCCCTGAGAACATTGGAGAATTAATATCACTAAAAGAATTAAACGTGAGCTGTAATCATTTATACAAATTACCAGAGAGTATAGAAGCTTTAAGTAACTTACATTATTTAGACCTATTCGATAATGAATTTGAAATAGTACCAGAAAAGATCAAGAGTCTAGCAAATTTAGTAGGAGTGGATCTTGAGCAAAACTACTTTTCAACTGACAATTTATCGGTAAGGATATAAAAGGAAGCCTCATGGCTGAAGGCAAATTAACCGTATGTGACGGCTAGATTTTAATCTTCCGTACAATTCGACGGTTGCCTTTGTTTATTTTCGAAAGATTATCACGGATTTTTATATTAATAGATCAAATCAATAGCTCAATAGGAATACTTCTTATGAAAATATGCGAAATGATTTGAGAGAACATTGGCCAGAAGAGGGTAGAACATACAATGGATGTAAGTCATACTTATTGGAACCATGGTCAGACAACAACAGTGGATCAGTTTCATCAAGCACGACCACAGATAGTTCATCCGAACATTGTTATAATTTTGGTTTGCCGTAAGTTAAAAAACTGTAATCATTAATATTTGTCATTATGTTTTACATTTTACATAATGATCAAGTGGAATGATTGTTCAACTTTGATTTGACTTTAAAGATGAGGATTGATAATCGATGTTGCAAAAGAAAACATGATATAATATTATGTTTTTCTTTGAAAATCTTTAAACAATAAATTACGTTTCATTTTCACCACATGAAACACCCAAAGTACACTTGGAATTGATTCATCATTGCACTTCATCTGTTTGAGATTTTTAAATTAGAATAAAAGATGTATGTATTATTTAACATTCTAATTATTTTTTGCAGACCTGAAAACACATCTAATCAGTTCGCAAATGAACACTGGGACACTTCGGAAGATTCGGCTGATGAATTTGATCCTCATGGTAAGAATTTAACACATTTAAGATTAAACTAAAATAGGTGAAGGAATAACACTGGACATGAATCATTTTCTTCTTGTATCCTTTACATTTCGTTTTAAATTTATTTTGCAAGTCATTTAATCTGATTTTGTATCCAAATGATGATGTTCTATTTATTTTAACATCATCTCCTGGTATAGCATGCTATATTTTGTTTTCAGAAAATAGAGAACCAAGAAAGCAAACGTATTCACCGTTTACGTTTTATCGACCATCACAGCTTCTATATTGTCCGGCTGAATCCCATCAGCCACGAATAATATCCCGGGTTAGGAAAATGTTAAATGACGGAACTTTAGTTTGGTCGAAGAACTTCGAAGAAGGTCAATTTGAAGATTCTTAAAGTAAATCACAGGAAACCAGTATTTGATTTTTAATTTTATCAGAATATCAGTTGCTATATCTACTGAAAACATTGTTCTGTTTTATTTAAAACAGAGAAAGTTAAGGGATTACTGTTTTTGATAATATTTAAGTATGAATAGAGTGTTATAAGTTAGATAAAGTTAATATTTAAATATTTTTATTTAGAGTTCGTGTGTTCTAGGTTTATTGAGAACTAATATTATTTTAACAAATGATTCTTTCCATTTGAAAGCAGAGTATTTATCATTTAATTAACTGTTTATTAGTTGATGTAACATGAATTTACGTTGACCGCTGAATGAATCTAGTAAATAATATTTTTAAATGAGTGATTAAATTATACTGTGTTTAATCCAATTGTTATAAACTTATTTGTTCAGGCGGTTTCAAACAACAAACGTAATAACACTAATAAAGAATGTGATATTGTAATAATTGATCAGGGATTTAAATATTGCTTTAAAGTATAATATTACTTTACATTGTGCATACTACTGATGAAATATCTTGCCGAGATATATAATAATTTAAACAGGTTATAATTATTTATAGAAGTATAATAATAGGTTTAATTGATAATTTTAATGGAGATATCAAAGTACAAAGACGAACAACAAAACTTAAAAAATATAATAAATTCAGTAATATAAAATGCAAAAGATAATTTACACTGCCGTGTGTTATAAAGATAATTTACACTGCCATGTGTTATAAATTATTATTGTATAAATAGACACTTGTAAAGTCCAATAAGCATATATCTTTTATATGTTTTTCTTATACCTCATCTGTTTCAGAATTTGTTTTATTTCAAGTGATGCTATGACAGTTGTTATTTTTGTAGAAAATAATTGTATTATTTGCAGTAATAAAATATTCAATACTTAAAAGCTACTTCTTAAACTGGTACGGAATTTATTTATATTAATATACAGCATGACTTCCATAACCGCAGGAGATCGCTTTCAATCTTTAGGGGGTACTTAATCTTATTACATTATGCTAATTGAAGCCATTTTCGAAATCGATAAATAATCAAATATACACAATGCTTATTTTAAAAAAAGCTGTTTTATTGTATATTTTAGAAAGAAGATTTAAGAAAATATCAAAATGTTAAAAATTTTATTCATTGCGTTATAAAAAGGTTTACATTGTAGAATATAACGGTTTATTTTAAAGTAATTCATATAAAAACTTAAAAGTATTTTTATAGTTTCATTCTGGCATGAATTGTAGAATTTTGTATGCATGTTAAAGTTAATTAAGCCAATAAAATCAATTTTAATTGAATTTTTACAAAAATGGAATAAGTGGTGCCATCTCTCCGTCGAACAGGGTGAACTACACACTTTCGAAATTGCAGTTTAATTAGTTCCTATTTTCTACCGCTAGTTGGCAACATATAAGACCGAAATCCTCAGGCTAATTAGGATTCGTCTAACTATTTTAAAAAATTGATAATAATTTGGTAAAGTCAAAACAATTCAAAGATAATTGGCCTTGCACTACAACGTAATTTGATTCATATTATAATCAAATAAATTAATAAAGTCAACTATATTATGTATGCATGTAATTATTAAAGCCTTGAAATGAGCTCATTCGCCGAATTACATTTTATAACATAATAAATAATGATGTAATTATAAACATAACACTGATCTAGATATACAAAATTTATAATAAAATCTGTTAATAATAATAAAATCTGTATAATAAAAATCTGTATAATAAAAACTATATTAACCGAATTGAAACGAGAGAAGATACACATGGCGTCATCTATCGATAGTGTGTATGAACTAATGAAGCTGCTGTTTCAAAAGTGTGTAGTTCACCCTGTTTGCCGGAGAGATGGCGCCACTAATTCAATTTCCGTAAAAGTTCAATTAACACTGATTTTATTGTTTGAGTTCACCATAATATGCATGAAATTAAATAAATAAAAAATTATTTGCACGAAAAATATATTTAACATATATTCAATATTTAACAATGTTTTCCTACGGAAATTTCATTTAAATCTCTGTTATGTATCTTATTGCTTTTATACTATAAAGTACTTTAGTTTTTCATTATCCCCATAAAATATACCAATGTTCACTGTTAATATCAGGTACATCCTATATATAAAAATGTGTTTCATATTACGATATTGCAAACGTGCATGCGCGTTGCTCTTTATCGCCAAGCGTAGTCGAACCAATCACAATTAAGGTGTGCAGATCAAATGTGAACTCGTACACGTGATCTGCATTGTCCTTATGCCTTATAGTTTCTATTTAGAGAGTGGGTTTCTATAAACAATGTTCATTGTAGCCGTTGAACGAGATGTGATTGAACTCGAAACAATTTTTCATAGTTTACTGTGCACGTCTACGATTAGTTTTGAATATATTTGACAGCACGTCGAAGTACATCTACATAAAGTCAGAAGGGGTAGGTTTACGATCTTTGTTTACATGGATATTGTGCGATTAGTATCTACACTTTTTCTGAATTTTCCATTAAATTAGCTGAAAATGAAAAACTTAATTTACGGCGGATAAAGATGTTAATTAATCGTTTGTTTAATTGTTTACAAATTCAGTTCTGTAGCAGTTCATTTTATCCACAAATGCAATTTCGCGGTTCAAACATTTTGAAACAAAGAAACCCATATTTTTGTTAAACAATATTCTTCATGTAATTGTACATAGTACAGTAACGATTAAGCAAGATAATATTCTTTTACACGTTACTTTAATTTTCTAAAGTAATAAATATTTACTTTCATTATAGTAATGAAAGTAATAATTAATTATAATTAGTCATTTTTTTTAATAAAAAAATTAGTTGTAGTTGTTACTGTGATAATGTGTGTTGAATATTAATTAAGAATAGTAGGAACATTTGAAATTTTACAATGTTAATAAGTAATTACCAAGAGTTTAATATTATTTAAGGCAGAAATTTATTTATGCTTAATTGAAACTATAATTAAAGGTATCAAATAGATATCGTTGTTACATGACGATACTTCAGTGCCCTATTATTCCTAGATGCAAGGATAAAATAAGCTAAAAGCTCCGATTGATTTTAATGAACGAACGGTTGGGCCAATGACCATAGCAGTCGAGGCCCAAACGATAAAATCAACAACGAACGGTTACTGTTTGCAGGTAGAAAGAATACATGACTCCTATTCTAACCTTAAATCTCCTATTCTGCGACTGTATCGGTTGCAATCAATCAGACTATCTTCTTTTCAGCTGTTCGATTACACTTCTAGATTTCAAAAGAATTAACTTCCGATTTCTTCGTGCAACTATGTCCATCAAACTTCTCAGCGTTTTCCTACTGCTGTTCGTTGTACAGAACATCTATAATGCTGTGAGTTATGGTGAAAAAGGTTCGTAATAAAATGAAAAAGAATTGTTTAAAAGTTTGGAAAATGAATATTTTTTACATACAAAAAAAATTAACTACTTTAAGATCGGTAATGTCAAATGTGACTATACCATTAATGTATATTCGTTTTGTTGACAGATGAAAATTGGTTGAACTCCGTTTACTACAATTGGAAAACCGGATTAAAAGACAAGTTGAACGCCGCAGAATCTACCATATGTCCCCATAATGCTCCTTGTTACTGCAAAAATCTAACCTGCAATTGCTGCGCAACTTTGGACATACCGAAGATCGTTAATGGGAAAACGTGCGTTGCAGTTACCTACCTACCACAAGACCTTGGTATTAAAATACTACTGACTCTAGACGGGAAAGAACTTTTTTCACAGACTATTTCAGGTAATCATTTCTATTTAACATAATGTTTTTTAATATTCTTAAAATAAAAATTGAAAGTTAAATAATTTTCCTTCAGTGAAATTTACAGACTATTTCAGGTAACTCTTTCATCTTAATTTCTATTTAGCATAATACTTATTTGTTTCTCAATATTCTTCAAATAAAAATTGAAAGTAAATTTTCCCTCAGTGAAATTGACCAAAGAATTTGCTATCGATTTTATCAGCGATTTCAATTTATTACAGTGAGAAATCCACCACCAATTTGCATAGTGATTCCTTATGTACCAGTCGGAAAAGTCTGCGTTCGCGTCTACGATATCGAGGTCGTTGGATATAAAGTGCACATGTGCGTCGACCTGGTGGCACCACGGGTCAACTACGTACTGCATTTCGATTGCTTTGAAATTGGATTCGGCGGAATCCCAGAGCTGCTTTCTGGATACGCAAGTAACGTGAAAACGACGCAGGCAAAACCGCAAATTAGTCAGCCGGAAATTAAAATTCAACCGTAGCGAAATGCCATTACAGAATGTAAACGTTTTAGCCATCGATTTTTGAAAACTACTCTTATGCAAGGGATGTTCGTTTTCAAGTTTCACGATGTTACGCAGTACTTTTAGCAGTATTTTGCGAAATCACAACTGTACTTTTTATACTTTTATATATACTATAGCAATAATTATTAGTTTCTAAAATAAGCCAAAGTTGAATCAAAGATCTGATTTTTGTGTTGGATTATAAAATGTATTACGTTTTGAATATACGAATGTGTATAGATATAATGTAATAAACAAATCATTTTATTGTTCAATTTAATATTGATATCTTTATTCTTCTCTGTTATGAACAATAATTGTTTTTGTGCAGTTTGAAGTAGTTTAAAGATGACGTTAATGTTATTAAATAATAAGAAAATATTGAATTTGAGAAAGGTTTAAAAATGAGAACACGTGTCCTTACGTAAAACAGGGCTTGCAGAGGCCAGCTCATTTTATTTAGGAGGCATATATTTCCGTTTTGTACACAAATGTATACGTACACATGTATACTGAAAATGCTCTATACAATCTTTAAAATAAAGTTATCCATGTTTTCACTGTCATTAATGAGGTTTGTATTCGTATAATCGTCTAGATTCTAGACTTTAGCATAAAATTAACATTAACAAGAGTCACATTTCTTTCTTTCTTCGTATCATTTTTTTCCATTTTCATCTTTTCTTGTAACTGTATTCAATTTTCGTTCAGTCGTTTTTGTGGGTTCTAAAACTATCCGTTGAAAAATTAATCTAAACATCATTTTTAAATACAATTCTTCGAAGCAAGTGTAAATGTTAAAAGATCAATACATACGTACGATAAAAAAAAACAGTGCACCCTGTTACTTTCAGAAATTAAGTACCTTTAGTAACATTAGCGAACGAATCTGTTTAAAATTTCGCTTCCATACCGTTTACAATATGTCGGAAAATGTATATGCGTGTACTTTATATATGTATTTCTTAAAATATTAAATGAGTAGTGGCCGTTCGAGGGACAGTTTCTCGCCTAAGTTCTTTGAATACGTACGTGTACATACATATAAATTTCGATCAACACGTATTTCGCTTATTCCTGTATTCGCAACTTTTCCCGCTGGTGCAGGGCCGAATTAAAGCTTCTAGGGTCCCCAGACTATTGCAAACTATACACGAGTTTGAGACCTCAAAATTTTCTAATGTACAGTTTAAAATTCACAAATTTTTAATTTACAAATTTTGGGAATTGGGAACTTTGGAACATAGGAGATGTTAATATGAAGAGTTGGGACTTTAGGATTTTGCTATTTTGAAAAACTGGGTTTTAGAACTGTAGAATTATTAGACTTTGGGACTTGGTAAATTTGGGATTTTAGAATTTTGCTATTTTGCAACTTTGGCACTTTGGGATCTTGGAATTTTGGAATTTTGGAATTTGATAAATTTGGGGTTTTAGGACGTTGCTATTTTGGAAATTTGGCATTTCTGGACAGTGGAATTTTGAAATTTTGAGACTTGGTAAATTTGGGGTTTTAGGACTTCAATATTTTGGAAATTTCGAATTTTTGCATTTCGGAATTTTGAAATTTTGGGACTTGGTAAATTTGGGGCTTTAGAATTTTGCTATTATAGCAATTTGGATTTTTAAGACTGTGGATTAGTCAAATTTTGGGACATGGCAATGTTGGAACTATAGAACTTTACTATTTTGTAAATTTGGCATTTTAGGATCTTAGAATTTTTTAATTTTGGGATTTTAGAACTTTGGAATTTTTTAATTGTGGGGCTAGTACTTTTGGGACTTAAGGAAATGTTATATTGAAGATTTAAGACTTTAGGATTTCACTCTTTTGGAAATTTATGACTTTCGAACTCTGCCATTTTGGATATTTGGGACTATAAAATTAAAAGTTTTTAAACTTTGTAATTTTAGAACTTGAGGGCTCTACTATTTTGCAAATGTGGCTACATTTGGATCGTGGAATTTTCGAATCTTGAAACTTGGTAATTTTAGGACTTTACTATTTTAAAAACTTTGGATTTGGGAATTTTTCGGACTTGAGCATTTTATTATTTTAAACTTGGAACTTGTGGAATTTTTGGAAATGTACTTTGTAAGTTTAGAACCATAAAACATAAGTTTTACACATGACTTAAATTGTGGAATTTTCAAACACACAATTCACAACAAAAACCTCAATTAATGGTTAACCTCAACCTTAATGGTTAACCCTAATCTTAATATTTAATTCGGCCCTGCGTCGATAAACGTACGTACGCTAGTAAAATTCTGTAATTCATCAGGCTTGAACGAAATAGAATTTATAATAGTAACAACGGATATCGATCGACATTCGTTACGATCCATTGAAAATATGGCGTCCACTAAGTTAACACGTGGTTATCTTCCGCCAACTTAGCGGACACATTTTCGCTTTCCGTTAATCATTGAACGACGATCTTAATAACAAATAGAAAGCATAAATGTTCTATTACAAACACTATTTTCGTTCACTTCCCTTGCATTATTCACGATAAATAATGTCATGAATCTGTACCGTTAAAGAGTTTGTACGGTACATCGAACGACTCTAAATGACAAGAATTGTACTAACGTGATATTAAACAGTAGCAATAAAATATTAATAATATTAATAATAATAATAATACAAATCGTAAAATAATCATAGCAATAACAATAATATAGTGCGCGATAAGAACTAATATGTGGCATAGGAATATGTTTCTCTTGAAATATGCAATTCTGAATATGAAATGTAATGGATGGTAAATGTGAATCACCGTTAGCTTCGCTCGTTATTCCCCTAAAACAAAGTATAACACATTTATAAAACCATGAAAAATATGGCGCGGAACTTCTCGCATTCTCTACGATTCGAAAGATTTGCCGTCGATTTTGCACGAACGTTTTTCTCGCTGAAATAAGAAATGCTGGGAGAAAAACAGAGAACGATATTTAATCCTAAATGAAAATCTCTAACGCTTTTAAAATGTCGCGATAACTTAAGTTTTATTTGTTGCGCACGGAAGGAAGTTCCCGCATTTGAGACTCATTATTGTAAGACAGTACGTTTCCGTTTCTTGCATGGTCGCATCTATCATTTAAGCGTGCGGCTGTGTGAGTGTGCGTAAACAACTCTTTCCGCACACGTACCTGTGTTTACGAGTTCGTACACTGTCCTCGGATTAAATGTACACATTCAATAATCTCTTATAGCGTTGTATTGTGGGTACCAGGAACTTGTTCATACAGAAAGGTTGATTCGCTGCTTTCAAAAGGATGCGATCGTGAAATTAAATTTTACTAGTCTGATAATAATTCATGAAATATATTTTTCATATAATATCTTTGTTCCGTATTGAGTTTCAATTTTTAGATTTAATGTTTTCGTGTTTTTAAATGTGCAAATTTATATATTTTTGGAGTTTCAAATTTTTTAATTTGGAAAGTGGATTTTTAAATTGTTAACTTGCAAATTATTTCAGTCTCGAGTAAATCTACGAATTGCACAGATGTTAGATGCAGAATTTGCAAATATGTTAATTAGGGGATTTTCGAATTTCTGAACCTAAATTTTTATATACTCAAGTTCTTAAATTATCAAATTTGCAAATTAGTAACTATTTAAATTCCACAATCGAATTTATCGAATACAAAATTTTCCAATTTTCTAATCATTCAATTTTAAAATTTTTCAATCATTCAATTTTTAAATTTTCAAATCTTCAAATTGGAAAATTTTCAAACTTTTAAATTATCAAGTTTTCCAATTTCCAAATTCTCAAATTTTCAAATTTCCAACTTTCCAAATTCCCAAATTACTAGATTACCAAGTTCATAAGCTCCCAAATTCCCAAATTCCCAAATTCCCAAATTCCCAAATTCTCAAATTCTCAAATTACCAAGTTACCAAATTCCCAAATTCCCAAATTTTCAAATATTCAAATATTCAAATTTCCAAATTTTTAAGTTATTAAACTTCCAGTTATTAAATACAAAATTCTCAAATTTTCAAATCATAACATGTTCAACATTTAAATTTCTAAATTTTCAAATCCCCAAATTCTCCAACTGCGAAATTTTTAAATTTCTAAGATTTTAAATACAAATCATTAAATTTTCAAACTTTTAAATTATCCAATCCCCAAATTTAAAAATTTCCAAACCTTAAAATTTTCAAAAATTCTTTCATCTTTAAAGACGTTAGTTTTTAAATTCCTAATTTCTGTATTTTTCTATAACATGTTTAATGATCTAAGGAATTTATTGAATGTTTAGTACATAATCAGAAAAAGATTAAAAAAGGAAAATATTTACTTCGTTTAATGATATTTAAGAGTATCATGTTTTGAACGTGCTAAGTTCTGATAAGATATGTAGCATTTTGAATTCTTTGCTAAATTAAATCATGTATTTTAAGCATCTGTAGTGATTTTAAATTAGTTGGTATTGGAAGATGATGATTTATATTTTATATACATATATGCGTGAAATTTGGAAATTTTGGAATTTTAGTATTTTGGAGTTTTGGAGTTATGGAATTTTGGAATTTTGGTATTTTGGAGTTTTGGAGTTATGGAATTTTGGAATTTTAGAATTTAAAATTTCAGAGAATTTTGGAAATTTAGGGATTTATTAAATTGAGCATTTAGAAATTTACAAATTCACAAATTCAGAAATTTGAAAATCTAGAAATGTGATCTGAGAGTTTACAAAGTTGGAAATTTAGAAATTTGGAAATCTGAAAATTTTTGAAACCTAATAATGTGGGAATATTGAAAATCTGATAACTTGGAAATTTAGAAGTACGAAAATTTGAGTATTCAAAAATTCTGGAATTCAGAAATTCAGAAATTCAAAAACTCAAAAATTCAGAAGTTCAGAAATTTAAAAATTCAGAAATTCAGGCATTGAGAAAGGTGTAAATTTCAAATAGTAAAAATTTGGAAACTTCAAAAATTGAAATTTACACATTAGCGTTCCCAAAATGAAAAGTGAGTGATAAAACTCCTCTCCCAAGACAAATCGTAATTCAAAGGAAACTATCCTTGCACCCAAATGTACATTATGCATATAGAATTCTGTTAAGTTCATATATCTGTGTTTATATCTATTGTTTCCTATATTCTCTTTTTTAACGGTACAAACATATACGATATCTGTATATATTATATTGTATTGTATATATATATGTATATATATATATTTATATATATCTATACGCACAACCACTCTGTGTGTCCAATTACACACGGCTACATACAAAATCGTATGCAGAATATGGTCACTTATGAAATTCATCCGTTTAAAAAATATACATATATATGCATGTGCGCGCATGTGTGTTATAGATAATTCTGCGTATGTGTGTACACGTACATAATGTATGATACATGAAAACATAATTCAAGAATATATATATATATACACACTTTTCTTTTTCTTTATACTTATTTATATCTTATGGTATTTAGTGGGGTATAATCGGTCTTTAATTTTATCGATGAACACTTCTATGACGACGTTTAGAATTGTATTTCTATTCTTTATATTCCAAGTCCTACATTGTTTATACGTTAATATTTTTTATATTATTGTTTTCAAATTTTCTACTTTTTACCTACTTTTATCACTTCTGCATAAATTTATAGGTTCATGAATATTTTAATTTTTGAATTTTCATTTTGCAATTTTTTAAATTTAGGAATTCAGAAATTGAGACATTTAGAAATTATGAAATTTAAGAATTAAAAAATTTGGAAATTTTGAAAACTGTGTAACTGTAAGTATAGAAATTTGGAAACCTAGAAACTTAGAAATTAAAAAACATAGAAAGGTAGAAGTTTAGTAATCTAAAAGTCTAGAAATCTAGAAATTGACAAATCGAAGCATGTAGGAACTAAAAAATGTACCAACACCAAATTAAGAAATTTCCAAATGTAGTAATATCAGGCTCCCAAATTTCAAAATTATCAAATTACCAAATTACCAAATTACCAAATTATCAAATTACCAAATTACCAAATTACCAAATTACCAAATTACCAAATTACCAAATTACCAAATTATCAAATTACCATATCAAATTTCCAAATTTCCAAATATAAAAAATTGAAAATTTATAATATCGCAAATTGAAAATTTCTTAAATTTTCCTTTAGTGACTTAATGTTGAGGATTGTGATAATGTACTTAATGTTGAGGATTGATAATCGATGTTGCAAAAGAAAACATGATATAATATTATGTTTTTCTTTGAAAATCTTTAAACAATAAATTACGTTTCATTTTCACCACATGAAACACCCAAAGTACACTTGGAATTGATTCATCATTGCACTTCATCTGTTTGAGATTTTTAAATTAGAATAAAAGATGTATGTATTATTTAACATTCTAATTATTTTTTGCAGACCTGAAAACACATCTAATCAGTTCGCAAATGAACACTGGGACACTTCGGAAGATTCGGCTGATGAATTTGATCCTCATGGTAAGAATTTAACACATTTAAGATTAAACTAAAATAGGTGAAGGAATAACACTGGACATGAATCATTTTCTTCTTGTATCCTTTACATTTCGTTTTAAATTTATTTTGCAAGTCATTTAATCTGATTTTGTATCCAAATGATGATGTTCTATTTATTTTAACATCATCTCCTGGTATAGCATGCTATATTTTGTTTTCAGAAAATAGAGAACCAAGAAAGCAAACGTATTCACCGTTTACGTTTTATCGACCATCACAGCTTCTATATTGTCCGGCTGAATCCCATCAGCCACGAATAATATCCCGGGTTAGGAAAATGTTAAATGACGGAACTTTAGTTTGGTCGAAGAACTTCGAAGAAGGTCAATTTGAAGATTCTTAAAGTAAATCACAGGAAACCAGTATTTGATTTTTAATTTTATCAGAATATCAGTTGCTATATCTACTGAAAACATTGTTCTGTTTTATTTAAAACAGAGAAAGTTAAGGGATTACTGTTTTTGATAATATTTAAGTATGAATAGAGTGTTATAAGTTAGATAAAGTTAATATTTAAATATTTTTATTTAGAGTTCGTGTGTTCTAGGTTTATTGAGAACTAATATTATTTTAACAAATGATTCTTTCCATTTGAAAGCAGAGTATTTATCATTTAATTAACTGTTTATTAGTTGATGTAACATGAATTTACGTTGACCGCTGAATGAATCTAGTAAATAATATTTTTAAATGAGTGATTAAATTATACTGTGTTTAATCCAATTGTTATAAACTTATTTGTTCAGGCGGTTTCAAACAACAAACGTAATAACACTAATAAAGAATGTGATATTGTAATAATTGATCAGGGATTTAAATATTGCTTTAAAGTATAATATTACTTTACATTGTGCATACTACTGATGAAATATCTTGCCGAGATATATAATAATTTAAACAGGTTATAATTATTTATAGAAGTATAATAATAGGTTTAATTGATAATTTTAATGGAGATATCAAAGTACAAAGACGAACAACAAAACTTAAAAAATATAATAAATTCAGTAATATAAAATGCAAAAGATAATTTACACTGCCGTGTGTTATAAAGATAATTTACACTGCCATGTGTTATAAATTATTATTGTATAAATAGACACTTGTAAAGTCCAATAAGCATATATCTTTTATATGTTTTTCTTATACCTCATCTGTTTCAGAATTTGTTTTATTTCAAGTGATGCTATGACAGTTGTTATTTTTGTAGAAAATAATTGTATTATTTGCAGTAATAAAATATTCAATACTTAAAAGCTACTTCTTAAACTGGTACGGAATTTATTTATATTAATATACAGCATGACTTCCATAACCGCAGGAGATCGCTTTCAATCTTTAGGGGGTACTTAATCTTATTACATTATGCTAATTGAAGCCATTTTCGAAATCGATAAATAATCAAATATACACAATGCTTATTTTAAAAAAAGCTGTTTTATTGTATATTTTAGAAAGAAGATTTAAGAAAATATCAAAATGTTAAAAATTTTATTCATTGCGTTATAAAAAGGTTTACATTGTAGAATATAACGGTTTATTTTAAAGTAATTCATATAAAAACTTAAAAGTATTTTTATAGTTTCATTCTGGCATGAATTGTAGAATTTTGTATGCATGTTAAAGTTAATTAAGCCAATAAAATCAATTTTAATTGAATTTTTACAAAAATGGAATAAGTGGTGCCATCTCTCCGTCGAACAGGGTGAACTACACACTTTCGAAATTGCAGTTTAATTAGTTCCTATTTTCTACCGCTAGTTGGCAACATATAAGACCGAAATCCTCAGGCTAATTAGGATTCGTCTAACTATTTTAAAAAATTGATAATAATTTGGTAAAGTCAAAACAATTCAAAGATAATTGGCCTTGCACTACAACGTAATTTGATTCATATTATAATCAAATAAATTAATAAAGTCAACTATATTATGTATGCATGTAATTATTAAAGCCTTGAAATGAGCTCATTCGCCGAATTACATTTTATAACATAATAAATAATGATGTAATTATAAACATAACACTGATCTAGATATACAAAATTTATAATAAAATCTGTTAATAATAATAAAATCTGTATAATAAAAATCTGTATAATAAAAACTATATTAACCGAATTGAAACGAGAGAAGATACACATGGCGTCATCTATCGATAGTGTGTATGAACTAATGAAGCTGCTGTTTCAAAAGTGTGTAGTTCACCCTGTTTGCCGGAGAGATGGCGCCACTAATTCAATTTCCGTAAAAGTTCAATTAACACTGATTTTATTGTTTGAGTTCACCATAATATGCATGAAATTAAATAAATAAAAAATTATTTGCACGAAAAATATATTTAACATATATTCAATATTTAACAATGTTTTCCTACGGAAATTTCATTTAAATCTCTGTTATGTATCTTATTGCTTTTATACTATAAAGTACTTTAGTTTTTCATTATCCCCATAAAATATACCAATGTTCACTGTTAATATCAGGTACATCCTATATATAAAAATGTGTTTCATATTACGATATTGCAAACGTGCATGCGCGTTGCTCTTTATCGCCAAGCGTAGTCGAACCAATCACAATTAAGGTGTGCAGATCAAATGTGAACTCGTACACGTGATCTGCATTGTCCTTATGCCTTATAGTTTCTATTTAGAGAGTGGGTTTCTATAAACAATGTTCATTGTAGCCGTTGAACGAGATGTGATTGAACTCGAAACAATTTTTCATAGTTTACTGTGCACGTCTACGATTAGTTTTGAATATATTTGACAGCACGTCGAAGTACATCTACATAAAGTCAGAAGGGGTAGGTTTACGATCTTTGTTTACATGGATATTGTGCGATTAGTATCTACACTTTTTCTGAATTTTCCATTAAATTAGCTGAAAATGAAAAACTTAATTTACGGCGGATAAAGATGTTAATTAATCGTTTGTTTAATTGTTTACAAATTCAGTTCTGTAGCAGTTCATTTTATCCACAAATGCAATTTCGCGGTTCAAACATTTTGAAACAAAGAAACCCATATTTTTGTTAAACAATATTCTTCATGTAATTGTACATAGTACAGTAACGATTAAGCAAGATAATATTCTTTTACACGTTACTTTAATTTTCTAAAGTAATAAATATTTACTTTCATTATAGTAATGAAAGTAATAATTAATTATAATTAGTCATTTTTTTTAATAAAAAAATTAGTTGTAGTTGTTACTGTGATAATGTGTGTTGAATATTAATTAAGAATAGTAGGAACATTTGAAATTTTACAATGTTAATAAGTAATTACCAAGAGTTTAATATTATTTAAGGCAGAAATTTATTTATGCTTAATTGAAACTATAATTAAAGGTATCAAATAGATATCGTTGTTACATGACGATACTTCAGTGCCCTATTATTCCTAGATGCAAGGATAAAATAAGCTAAAAGCTCCGATTGATTTTAATGAACGAACGGTTGGGCCAATGACCATAGCAGTCGAGGCCCAAACGATAAAATCAACAACGAACGGTTACTGTTTGCAGGTAGAAAGAATACATGACTCCTATTCTAACCTTAAATCTCCTATTCTGCGACTGTATCGGTTGCAATCAATCAGACTATCTTCTTTTCAGCTGTTCGATTACACTTCTAGATTTCAAAAGAATTAACTTCCGATTTCTTCGTGCAACTATGTCCATCAAACTTCTCAGCGTTTTCCTACTGCTGTTCGTTGTACAGAACATCTATAATGCTGTGAGTTATGGTGAAAAAGGTTCGTAATAAAATGAAAAAGAATTGTTTAAAAGTTTGGAAAATGAATATTTTTTACATACAAAAAAAATTAACTACTTTAAGATCGGTAATGTCAAATGTGACTATACCATTAATGTATATTCGTTTTGTTGACAGATGAAAATTGGTTGAACTCCGTTTACTACAATTGGAAAACCGGATTAAAAGACAAGTTGAACGCCGCAGAATCTACCATATGTCCCCATAATGCTCCTTGTTACTGCAAAAATCTAACCTGCAATTGCTGCGCAACTTTGGACATACCGAAGATCGTTAATGGGAAAACGTGCGTTGCAGTTACCTACCTACCACAAGACCTTGGTATTAAAATACTACTGACTCTAGACGGGAAAGAACTTTTTTCACAGACTATTTCAGGTAATCATTTCTATTTAACATAATGTTTTTTAATATTCTTAAAATAAAAATTGAAAGTTAAATAATTTTCCTTCAGTGAAATTTACAGACTATTTCAGGTAACTCTTTCATCTTAATTTCTATTTAGCATAATACTTATTTGTTTCTCAATATTCTTCAAATAAAAATTGAAAGTAAATTTTCCCTCAGTGAAATTGACCAAAGAATTTGCTATCGATTTTATCAGCGATTTCAATTTATTACAGTGAGAAATCCACCACCAATTTGCATAGTGATTCCTTATGTACCAGTCGGAAAAGTCTGCGTTCGCGTCTACGATATCGAGGTCGTTGGATATAAAGTGCACATGTGCGTCGACCTGGTGGCACCACGGGTCAACTACGTACTGCATTTCGATTGCTTTGAAATTGGATTCGGCGGAATCCCAGAGCTGCTTTCTGGATACGCAAGTAACGTGAAAACGACGCAGGCAAAACCGCAAATTAGTCAGCCGGAAATTAAAATTCAACCGTAGCGAAATGCCATTACAGAATGTAAACGTTTTAGCCATCGATTTTTGAAAACTACTCTTATGCAAGGGATGTTCGTTTTCAAGTTTCACGATGTTACGCAGTACTTTTAGCAGTATTTTGCGAAATCACAACTGTACTTTTTATACTTTTATATATACTATAGCAATAATTATTAGTTTCTAAAATAAGCCAAAGTTGAATCAAAGATCTGATTTTTGTGTTGGATTATAAAATGTATTACGTTTTGAATATACGAATGTGTATAGATATAATGTAATAAACAAATCATTTTATTGTTCAATTTAATATTGATATCTTTATTCTTCTCTGTTATGAACAATAATTGTTTTTGTGCAGTTTGAAGTAGTTTAAAGATGACGTTAATGTTATTAAATAATAAGAAAATATTGAATTTGAGAAAGGTTTAAAAATGAGAACACGTGTCCTTACGTAAAACAGGGCTTGCAGAGGCCAGCTCATTTTATTTAGGAGGCATATATTTCCGTTTTGTACACAAATGTATACGTACACATGTATACTGAAAATGCTCTATACAATCTTTAAAATAAAGTTATCCATGTTTTCACTGTCATTAATGAGGTTTGTATTCGTATAATCGTCTAGATTCTAGACTTTAGCATAAAATTAACATTAACAAGAGTCACATTTCTTTCTTTCTTCGTATCATTTTTTTCCATTTTCATCTTTTCTTGTAACTGTATTCAATTTTCGTTCAGTCGTTTTTGTGGGTTCTAAAACTATCCGTTGAAAAATTAATCTAAACATCATTTTTAAATACAATTCTTCGAAGCAAGTGTAAATGTTAAAAGATCAATACATACGTACGATAAAAAAAAACAGTGCACCCTGTTACTTTCAGAAATTAAGTACCTTTAGTAACATTAGCGAACGAATCTGTTTAAAATTTCGCTTCCATACCGTTTACAATATGTCGGAAAATGTATATGCGTGTACTTTATATATGTATTTCTTAAAATATTAAATGAGTAGTGGCCGTTCGAGGGACAGTTTCTCGCCTAAGTTCTTTGAATACGTACGTGTACATACATATAAATTTCGATCAACACGTATTTCGCTTATTCCTGTATTCGCAACTTTTCCCGCTGGTGCAGGGCCGAATTAAAGCTTCTAGGGTCCCCAGACTATTGCAAACTATACACGAGTTTGAGACCTCAAAATTTTCTAATGTACAGTTTAAAATTCACAAATTTTTAATTTACAAATTTTGGGAATTGGGAACTTTGGAACATAGGAGATGTTAATATGAAGAGTTGGGACTTTAGGATTTTGCTATTTTGAAAAACTGGGTTTTAGAACTGTAGAATTATTAGACTTTGGGACTTGGTAAATTTGGGATTTTAGAATTTTGCTATTTTGCAACTTTGGCACTTTGGGATCTTGGAATTTTGGAATTTTGGAATTTGATAAATTTGGGGTTTTAGGACGTTGCTATTTTGGAAATTTGGCATTTCTGGACAGTGGAATTTTGAAATTTTGAGACTTGGTAAATTTGGGGTTTTAGGACTTCAATATTTTGGAAATTTCGAATTTTTGCATTTCGGAATTTTGAAATTTTGGGACTTGGTAAATTTGGGGCTTTAGAATTTTGCTATTATAGCAATTTGGATTTTTAAGACTGTGGATTAGTCAAATTTTGGGACATGGCAATGTTGGAACTATAGAACTTTACTATTTTGTAAATTTGGCATTTTAGGATCTTAGAATTTTTTAATTTTGGGATTTTAGAACTTTGGAATTTTTTAATTGTGGGGCTAGTACTTTTGGGACTTAAGGAAATGTTATATTGAAGATTTAAGACTTTAGGATTTCACTCTTTTGGAAATTTATGACTTTCGAACTCTGCCATTTTGGATATTTGGGACTATAAAATTAAAAGTTTTTAAACTTTGTAATTTTAGAACTTGAGGGCTCTACTATTTTGCAAATGTGGCTACATTTGGATCGTGGAATTTTCGAATCTTGAAACTTGGTAATTTTAGGACTTTACTATTTTAAAAACTTTGGATTTGGGAATTTTTCGGACTTGAGCATTTTATTATTTTAAACTTGGAACTTGTGGAATTTTTGGAAATGTACTTTGTAAGTTTAGAACCATAAAACATAAGTTTTACACATGACTTAAATTGTGGAATTTTCAAACACACAATTCACAACAAAAACCTCAATTAATGGTTAACCTCAACCTTAATGGTTAACCCTAATCTTAATATTTAATTCGGCCCTGCGTCGATAAACGTACGTACGCTAGTAAAATTCTGTAATTCATCAGGCTTGAACGAAATAGAATTTATAATAGTAACAACGGATATCGATCGACATTCGTTACGATCCATTGAAAATATGGCGTCCACTAAGTTAACACGTGGTTATCTTCCGCCAACTTAGCGGACACATTTTCGCTTTCCGTTAATCATTGAACGACGATCTTAATAACAAATAGAAAGCATAAATGTTCTATTACAAACACTATTTTCGTTCACTTCCCTTGCATTATTCACGATAAATAATGTCATGAATCTGTACCGTTAAAGAGTTTGTACGGTACATCGAACGACTCTAAATGACAAGAATTGTACTAACGTGATATTAAACAGTAGCAATAAAATATTAATAATATTAATAATAATAATAATACAAATCGTAAAATAATCATAGCAATAACAATAATATAGTGCGCGATAAGAACTAATATGTGGCATAGGAATATGTTTCTCTTGAAATATGCAATTCTGAATATGAAATGTAATGGATGGTAAATGTGAATCACCGTTAGCTTCGCTCGTTATTCCCCTAAAACAAAGTATAACACATTTATAAAACCATGAAAAATATGGCGCGGAACTTCTCGCATTCTCTACGATTCGAAAGATTTGCCGTCGATTTTGCACGAACGTTTTTCTCGCTGAAATAAGAAATGCTGGGAGAAAAACAGAGAACGATATTTAATCCTAAATGAAAATCTCTAACGCTTTTAAAATGTCGCGATAACTTAAGTTTTATTTGTTGCGCACGGAAGGAAGTTCCCGCATTTGAGACTCATTATTGTAAGACAGTACGTTTCCGTTTCTTGCATGGTCGCATCTATCATTTAAGCGTGCGGCTGTGTGAGTGTGCGTAAACAACTCTTTCCGCACACGTACCTGTGTTTACGAGTTCGTACACTGTCCTCGGATTAAATGTACACATTCAATAATCTCTTATAGCGTTGTATTGTGGGTACCAGGAACTTGTTCATACAGAAAGGTTGATTCGCTGCTTTCAAAAGGATGCGATCGTGAAATTAAATTTTACTAGTCTGATAATAATTCATGAAATATATTTTTCATATAATATCTTTGTTCCGTATTGAGTTTCAATTTTTAGATTTAATGTTTTCGTGTTTTTAAATGTGCAAATTTATATATTTTTGGAGTTTCAAATTTTTTAATTTGGAAAGTGGATTTTTAAATTGTTAACTTGCAAATTATTTCAGTCTCGAGTAAATCTACGAATTGCACAGATGTTAGATGCAGAATTTGCAAATATGTTAATTAGGGGATTTTCGAATTTCTGAACCTAAATTTTTATATACTCAAGTTCTTAAATTATCAAATTTGCAAATTAGTAACTATTTAAATTCCACAATCGAATTTATCGAATACAAAATTTTCCAATTTTCTAATCATTCAATTTTAAAATTTTTCAATCATTCAATTTTTAAATTTTCAAATCTTCAAATTGGAAAATTTTCAAACTTTTAAATTATCAAGTTTTCCAATTTCCAAATTCTCAAATTTTCAAATTTCCAACTTTCCAAATTCCCAAATTACTAGATTACCAAGTTCATAAGCTCCCAAATTCCCAAATTCCCAAATTCCCAAATTCCCAAATTCTCAAATTCTCAAATTACCAAGTTACCAAATTCCCAAATTCCCAAATTTTCAAATATTCAAATATTCAAATTTCCAAATTTTTAAGTTATTAAACTTCCAGTTATTAAATACAAAATTCTCAAATTTTCAAATCATAACATGTTCAACATTTAAATTTCTAAATTTTCAAATCCCCAAATTCTCCAACTGCGAAATTTTTAAATTTCTAAGATTTTAAATACAAATCATTAAATTTTCAAACTTTTAAATTATCCAATCCCCAAATTTAAAAATTTCCAAACCTTAAAATTTTCAAAAATTCTTTCATCTTTAAAGACGTTAGTTTTTAAATTCCTAATTTCTGTATTTTTCTATAACATGTTTAATGATCTAAGGAATTTATTGAATGTTTAGTACATAATCAGAAAAAGATTAAAAAAGGAAAATATTTACTTCGTTTAATGATATTTAAGAGTATCATGTTTTGAACGTGCTAAGTTCTGATAAGATATGTAGCATTTTGAATTCTTTGCTAAATTAAATCATGTATTTTAAGCATCTGTAGTGATTTTAAATTAGTTGGTATTGGAAGATGATGATTTATATTTTATATACATATATGCGTGAAATTTGGAAATTTTGGAATTTTAGTATTTTGGAGTTTTGGAGTTATGGAATTTTGGAATTTTGGTATTTTGGAGTTTTGGAGTTATGGAATTTTGGAATTTTAGAATTTAAAATTTCAGAGAATTTTGGAAATTTAGGGATTTATTAAATTGAGCATTTAGAAATTTACAAATTCACAAATTCAGAAATTTGAAAATCTAGAAATGTGATCTGAGAGTTTACAAAGTTGGAAATTTAGAAATTTGGAAATCTGAAAATTTTTGAAACCTAATAATGTGGGAATATTGAAAATCTGATAACTTGGAAATTTAGAAGTACGAAAATTTGAGTATTCAAAAATTCTGGAATTCAGAAATTCAGAAATTCAAAAACTCAAAAATTCAGAAGTTCAGAAATTTAAAAATTCAGAAATTCAGGCATTGAGAAAGGTGTAAATTTCAAATAGTAAAAATTTGGAAACTTCAAAAATTGAAATTTACACATTAGCGTTCCCAAAATGAAAAGTGAGTGATAAAACTCCTCTCCCAAGACAAATCGTAATTCAAAGGAAACTATCCTTGCACCCAAATGTACATTATGCATATAGAATTCTGTTAAGTTCATATATCTGTGTTTATATCTATTGTTTCCTATATTCTCTTTTTTAACGGTACAAACATATACGATATCTGTATATATTATATTGTATTGTATATATATATGTATATATATATATTTATATATATCTATACGCACAACCACTCTGTGTGTCCAATTACACACGGCTACATACAAAATCGTATGCAGAATATGGTCACTTATGAAATTCATCCGTTTAAAAAATATACATATATATGCATGTGCGCGCATGTGTGTTATAGATAATTCTGCGTATGTGTGTACACGTACATAATGTATGATACATGAAAACATAATTCAAGAATATATATATATATACACACTTTTCTTTTTCTTTATACTTATTTATATCTTATGGTATTTAGTGGGGTATAATCGGTCTTTAATTTTATCGATGAACACTTCTATGACGACGTTTAGAATTGTATTTCTATTCTTTATATTCCAAGTCCTACATTGTTTATACGTTAATATTTTTTATATTATTGTTTTCAAATTTTCTACTTTTTACCTACTTTTATCACTTCTGCATAAATTTATAGGTTCATGAATATTTTAATTTTTGAATTTTCATTTTGCAATTTTTTAAATTTAGGAATTCAGAAATTGAGACATTTAGAAATTATGAAATTTAAGAATTAAAAAATTTGGAAATTTTGAAAACTGTGTAACTGTAAGTATAGAAATTTGGAAACCTAGAAACTTAGAAATTAAAAAACATAGAAAGGTAGAAGTTTAGTAATCTAAAAGTCTAGAAATCTAGAAATTGACAAATCGAAGCATGTAGGAACTAAAAAATGTACCAACACCAAATTAAGAAATTTCCAAATGTAGTAATATCAGGCTCCCAAATTTCAAAATTATCAAATTACCAAATTACCAAATTACCAAATTATCAAATTACCAAATTACCAAATTACCAAATTACCAAATTACCAAATTACCAAATTACCAAATTATCAAATTACCATATCAAATTTCCAAATTTCCAAATATAAAAAATTGAAAATTTATAATATCGCAAATTGAAAATTTCTTAAATTTTCCTTTAGTGACTTGGAAATATAGAAACATAGAAATGTAGAAATTTTGAATTCTCAAGCTTTAAACTTCCGAATTTATCTCAAAAGTTTATCAAAATTTCTATATTTTGTTCTTCTTTCAATTTATATATCTTCAGCATATGTAAACATCGTCGAAGAAGTTTCTGCTAAATCGATTGAATCCACGTACATGCTTAAAAATCCTTAGTAATTCAATAGACACTGTTTATAACAATTACACAATAACTGTTACGCACAAGACACAATTCTCTTCATGATCTTTAAATACAATAAAAATAGTATGAAATACACAAAAATGATTTGATTCTTTCTTCAAACTCCTTTAAACTTTAAACGATCAATTTTCAATCAAGCATTATTTCAATCACGATTAAAAATTGAAACAATGATATTTGTTACTAAGGATTCGACACACGTAAACATAATTTTTTTCTCATATAAACAGCAATGTTATTGTGCTTCACGACGGATAAATGGAAGATTCGTTTTATGTTTCAATTTCGATCAAGTGACACCAATTCTCTGCAGTTCCATTATACTTATTTTAGATATTGTAGCATGATTAACACTTTGAGTGCCACTTTAAAATCATAGTAAACTTCTTCATTTAATTAGTTAGTGATTTAATTTTCAATGAATCTAATCAATTAATTTTAGAATGTGTTGTTACTTTTTATTGGACAAGCTTTCACGTATTTAACAAAAGCGTTCATAATTTATAATTCATAATTCATAATTTATAATATATAGTATATAATATATAACATATAATATATAATATATAATTTATAATTTTATAATTTATAATTCATGATTTAGAATTTAGAACCCATGAGTTATAAATTGTAGTCCGTGATTTATGATTTATAATACATAAATTATAATTTAGAATCCACGATGTATAATTAATAATACATATTTTATAATTTATAATTTATAATATACAATTTATAACTTATAAATTATAATTTATAATTTACGATTTGTAATTTATAATTTATAACTTATAATTTGTAATTTGTAATTTTTAATTTATAATTCATAAATTGTAATTCAAAATGCATAATATAAAATGTAGTTTAAAAATTTAGTAACAGCCCTAATTTATAATTTTTCAACGAAACAAACAAATATCATAATTTATATGTAGTACTCATGGTACTCAAAGTGTTAAAAGATATCGCAACAGTTGGAATGGTTAGAACTATCTGTTGTCTATGTAACTACGATCAAATTCACAGAGAATGAACGAACAAGCATTTATAAATAATATATAATTGAAAGAAGACGATTGCACGGTTACGGCGATAAGGCGATGCAACTGGATAAATTTCTATCGATATTCATCGTTATCAATTTCTAAGTCCAGCCATAAATGCTACTTGCACTTGTATATAAATATAGTTAAGGCTAGAGATTTCCAGGTATAAATTGAGTCTATTCAGAAAATTGTAAAATCAGAAAAGGTTCATGCAATGTTGGTGACATTGGAAGACTTGCAGCGATATGGAGACTGTTTTCATGTTTTACATTTTTCACGTTTTTCGATCATTTAAATTTGAGTTAATGCAAAATAAAATATTTGAAGATCAAGTCCTTTTGAAATAATATAATCAACTAATGACATCAATGAACTGAAAACTTGAGAATTTGGTTAATTGGAAATTTGGAAAATTGGGGATTTCAAGTTTACGGACATAGAAATTTGGAAATATGGAAATTATGGAATTTTTTAATTTAAAAATTCTAGGGTTTGTTAGGTTAAGGATTCGGGAAGTGGAGAGATTTGAAATTTCTAGATTTGTAAACTTGAAAAATTGAAAATTTAGGAATTTAGGTACTTTGGAATTTCTGAATTTAAAATTTTGGAGGTTTTGAAATTTAGAGATTTAGAAAAATAAGAAACCAGAAATTTCAACTAAGACACTTAAAAACTTGTAAATTTGAGATTTTGGAAATTTAAAAATTTTACAAATTAAGAAATTGATAAATTGAGAATTTGCAACTTTGAAAGTTTGAAACAATAGAAACTTGCACATTTAAAACTTTGGAAACATAGAAAGTGGAGCTATCACCATATTGCTGCAAATTTACCAATCATCAAGAGATAAATAAATAATTTGGTCCCTGAATGAAACCAACCGCAACGTTGAGAAGAGAATATTCTCATAAAAATGTTGAGTACTCTGAATCGAAACTCTGAGGCTCGGTTTATTCTTTCTCCAACAAAAAACCGAGATATCACAATTTTCATGTACCTCACAAGAAGTCACTGTGAACGGTACATTCTGAAATTTGATACAAACCTAATTCGTGGACATGATCGTCACCAATAAACTCTCCGCAGCATTCCTTTCACGAGACTTCTCGTGAGGCACAGTCGGCACATCGTGTATCGTGAAACGTAGCGATTTTCTCGTTACTTTCTTCGTATTCCAGCCATTTCACTTTCACTTTGGAAACTCGTTCGTTAACTTGAACTCACGTAACCGAATACTTAAATAATGTTTTTGCTCGCAACGAAAGAATAACCGCGAGCGATTCGTGCACTTGTATCGGAACGAAATTCGTAGACGTTCGGGTAGAAAAGCAAGAAGAATGAGCTCGAAGAAACGGTACGGCAATAGTTAAACGAAAAGTAGCGGAAATAGAAATTCGGGGCGATGAGAAGTTCTTACGTTATTTTATGAGTTTAGGAAGAAAAATGAAAAATCGTAAAAGTCTGGCTTCGTGCATCGGCCATCATGGCCAATTAAATGCATCGTCCTCGTCTTTTACCGAAGAAGGGAACGCAAACTTCTTAATCGATTACACGAAGCTAGTCGAAAGTACTTTTTATGAATCCCGCCATGTTGGCGAGATTTGGTAACTTAAGTCGATGTGTCTGGTCCCCGTTCTCGAGATAATAATACAGTAAGTTATTATATCGTCACATCCCTGATCAATATCTATCGCATTAATCATTAATGTGCTAATATAACACACACACGTATATATTAATATATATGTATATATATCTAAGGTACGCGTTATACTTCGAAGTCCGTGTTTTCGGATATAGTCCGTTTCGTTCTATTCGAAAGAAACAATTAACGGAGTTTTTACTTTCCCTTACACACCTTTCGTGATCGTTTAATGTACTTAATGTTAATTTACGAAACGATTTTTAACATTTACTGCGCAAGCTTAATGGTAGTTTGTATTGCACAAATTTTCGCGTCTGACATTTACAGAATTTTTGATATATATTAATTATGAACATTTTAATTATTCGGTGAAATAACTTTCAGTGATTCTAATAACTTTCATAGATTGTATTTAAAACTTAATTATTTGCCTTTAATTTTACGTTTGTCGAAGCTGATTCACGAAATAACTCCTTTAGGCGCCGCCATTTGTTAGCAAAATACCGCGAAATTTGATTCGTAAAGAATGATGTGTTTAAAAGTTGAATAGAGACGAATAATAATAATACATTATTCTATGTCATTGAAGTAACGTTTGATATAATTTTATATAATCAAAGTAACATTTAATATAATTAAAGTGGCACTTATATATATCAACAATTAGAAAAACAAATAACAATTGCGAATAATGTAGATATAGATATTAAAATGTAATTAAAAGGGTCTTTTAGTTTTCGTGTAAAATACGGTTTTACTCATTTGGAACCGTAAGTTGAAAATAAAATTGTCTGCAAAAATTTGTTATTTTTAAATGTAACATTGCAGTTTTGTTATTCTTAAGTATAACATAAGAAACATAACGAATAAATAAAATATTTTGATTGTAGATATGAGCAATTTATTATAATGTGGCAACTCCACTTTCTGCATAACAATAAATAAATTGTAAACTAAAATTTTATATTTAATAAAACGTGAAATAAAATTTTTATTATAAATGGAGTTGTCTAATGTTTGTAATAAAATACTCATATCTACAAAATGAATAAAATTTATTATTTACATAACATTGGAGTACACCATTGTTTATAAATTAAATTTCGCGCTATTTTATTGAAAATGGCGTCATTTAACTTTGTTGACTATTTTATTGACTCTTATTAAAGAGTTTTTAACGTTAATTTTTAAGTGAATTTTTGAAATATCCGCCATACTGATCTGAACTGAATGTGAACTGAGTAGCGGCAAAATTCAAATCTGTTTATGCAAAGATGAATTGTTATAGTGGAATAAATAAAACTGTTATAGTGAAATAAATATTCTTAATAAAATAGATGTTTGTTATTGATTTAATCTGCAATAGAATCAGTTTTAATCTTATATTAATTTCAACATTTGTATGTTAACGAAATTTTATAACAAAATAACAAAATTAATGTCTTTATCTATTTACAACTATTATTATCATTGATTATATAATAGAATAAATTTTAGTATTTATACGAAATGCTTCAATTTATTCTGTTATATTATCAATTTTGTGACAAAAATTAAATAATATTTTTGAGTATGCATTTATAACTCTTTTCTTGAATCAACGTTTGACCTCAACTTTTATCAAATATAAATTAAACCGATAATAATTTCTTTATCAATTAAAATGAATAAAGAAAATTAATGCTGTAATAAATTTTAGTATTCCATATTAAATTGATACATTCATTTTGTCACTTCGCTATGTTATCTAATAAAGTTCTTGCCATTTCTAGATTATCTAATCTTCATTATTCCTACATATATTTTGAGAATAATAACTAATAAAAAGACGCAAGAAATATTAAACTATAAGAAAGTTTAAAAGCATTATTCCATTAATGAAAAAAAACTTTTACTAATTGAATTATATCATTTAATCTTTTTTGAAACGGAAAAAACTTTTTGAGTTACTCGATAAAAATTAGTTCTCATAAAAACATCAAAACTAAAATACAAAAAAGTTGAACCAAGATTAAGACTGATTCTGTAAAGATTCTTATTTCATCATCTACAAAAATATATTTAATCATTCTATCATGAAAATTTCTATAAATTTGATTTGAATTTCCCGCCATTATATTCCTTCTGTGTCTTTCTGTTCAGATCAGTATAATGATAATTAATTAAAAACGTGGACACAGTTTCTTATTCCCTAGAGAATTACTAATAAGTTTGAGAAGTCATCAAACTTATAAGTTCTATAACTAATGCTGCCCGTCCGCTGGCGTCATCTTAAGGCAAACGCAGAAAAAGTACATTTAAAAACTCGACCGTGGTACTTACGAATACGATCCAAAGTGTGTCAGGTATGAAGTGTAAGCTGTGGCTCGCAACCGTAACTTGATATCATAATTACAATTACAGGGTAATTAAAGTTATTCTCCGTTTGATATTTAGGTCGCATAGAACGAACCGGATTTTCATTTCCGCGATCACTTCCACGTTTCCTTTTACCGTTTCTTTTTTTATTGTCGGCCAGTCGTCTTGTTCGGCGGTGAACATCTCCAACAACGATTCTTGGCTATCCAGCTCGCAGACCGTGGACAATTACCACAAAGAAAAAACAAAAGTATTTACGTAGTACAGTGTCGCGCGCAGGACGATGCGGAACGAGGTTCTAATACGAAATTCTATCACAGTTTCTCAAACTTTCGCGTCGCACTGATCATTACCGTTGCGGATGCGATCCGATCTTTCGGCGTCGACCTCGAGATCCTCCATATTGAAAGCAATCGAGGCGTGAACGTTTCGTGCGTGCTTCGAATAAACAATTATTCGAAATATTCGAATAATATAAATATTCTTTGTATTATGTTCTGGCTGTTCACCTTTGGCACGTGATTGACATATCGGTCATCAAACATGGCGGACTTTAAATTCGCGGCGAAGAAATCGACCAGGGCCTTCAATTCTGGTGCTTTCTGCAATTTCAAAAACACCTGGAAACAGGAGAAATACAGGGTGTGCTAATGTGCGAAGATATTAAAGATGGCAAAAATAGTATGATGATCATTTAAAATATTCATTTTAAAATTGCTACTTAATTCATTCAGTGACTCGTCACTGAAATTTTCAAATATTGTGACTAATTTCCTGAAGCCCTACTGAAGTCTTTTAGTTTCTTTTGGACTCAGTATCCTTTGTTCAGATATAATTCTTTCGATCGGCACTAAAACTCATTGATTTCACAATAAAGTGCCATACGTTTTATTGGCACACCCTGTACACTATAGGACAATAATATCATAAGAATAATTGCATTTCGTTTGCAAATGTTTTCAGCTGAATTTTATATTTATAAAAAAGAATTATTAATATATGTTAGGCTATTAGCCTAATTGTAAATGCAGCCCTGGATCGACGGTTTAATATCTGCGTCGCGTTTCAAGGTAACGGTCCAATGTCACCAGAAAAGCAAAAAAAAAAAAAAATACGATAAAAAGACCACGCGAGAGAAAAAAAAAGAGAAGAGAATCTTCCAGCCTGACTGGCCGTGAAGTCAGTCTTTTTTTCTTTC
This sequence comes from Megachile rotundata, assembly GCF_050947335.1. Taxonomy (NCBI): domain Eukaryota; kingdom Metazoa; phylum Arthropoda; class Insecta; order Hymenoptera; family Megachilidae; genus Megachile; species Megachile rotundata. Next base: position 6,335,835 of record NC_134989.1, read on the forward strand.
TCTGTCAACCTCACGCCTCGTTGGCCTTCGAAAGATCTCCAGAGGTCGACCTTGGACGGATCATTTCGTAAAAGCCGAATTGCATCTTCTTCGATAAATCTCGAACGGTTGTTCAACGACTACTTTTGCGACGACGATTCTCTATTAGTTCTCTCTACCTTCCCCTCCCTCTCCCCTTCACCGATCCTCTTTCCTTATTCTTCCATCGGATTCGATCAAGTCTTAATATCTTCTCGTTCTTCGCTTCTTTTTTTCTTTTCTTCTCACGAGATTCATTCGCATTTCTTTGCTCGTGATCGATCGAAAGAAGACTGTTGTCACGAATACGATTTATGGAATTTTCATTCAATCCAACGAGGATCGATCGATTTTACGTACAATCGAGCGAGCTACGGTATCCTGCGTTCTAAATCTTCGTGAAGCAAACTATTGTTGTTGGTTTCGTGCATCGATGCCGGGGATGCCTCTTCCGGTTGTTCACCGCCGCTTAGTTCTAATTGGCCTGTACTGTCACCGCTGCTGGAACCACATTCCCCGTCGACGAATCTGAAAATCAGTTTCTTCCTCTTAGTTTTCTGAACAAAAAGCTCGCGATATATGTTATTAATGCGTGGTTGGAACGTAGGATCTCTTTTCCTCAAACATTTTACGCTTCAACATAATAAGATCTTTGACGTTTCCATTTTCGCGACGGTGTTTGAAGAGATTTGTGCAAAAACATTTGATTGATGGCGAGAATTGTATTGTGATAGCTGATGTGCGAGAGACGGGAGTATTTGGAATGAGATTAAATATGCTTAAAAGATTTGAATACTTTTAATCTCGCATTTTTAATCTACAAAATAATTTTGTAAACTGCATTGATACTTATTTGATTGAAGTAAATTCGGGATTTTTTAGAAGGACAAAATATTTGTGACTATAGAATGAGTAATTTATTATTAGATTCCGAAGAATTTTTCAAAAGTCGACTAACTATTATTGATAACAATACTGAATTTGTTAATTAATTTATAGTAAACAGCACTATGTTTTAAGTGAAATTTAAATATTCTATAGTATGGAATTATTTGATGAATTCATTAAAAATAATTTGTAAAGAACGTATTGTATAAACAATTTTTATAAACATATAATATACTTTCAGAAAAACTGTATATAGAAATAGTTTTTTATACGTCCATATAAAATATATAAAATTATGTTAATATTAGGGGTACCGAAAAGTAATTAAAATTTTGTTTGCTGGCGAAAAATATTTATTTATTAAAGAAATCTTAAATCAACAAAATAATTTCCATCACTTTCTAACGCTTTTTGCCAGCGTAAATACAATTGTTCCCTACTTAAAAAAAGTCCTTCGATTTTTCATAGAAAAGCTTTGAAATCATCGAAGAAATTTTGATTACTTTTCGGTACCCCTAATATGTAAATACCGATTTCTATTATGATTAGTTAAATTATGATTAGTCAAAGTTATAAAGCATATTATTTTCTTTTCTTAAATAAAATAGGTGGAATTGTAAATTACTGTTTGAATGACATTTAACAGTGACAGTTTATTAATTGAACATTGCACAAATTCTATTTACTTGCAAAAAAGAATCGTAAAGAGTATTAAACCATACATGATCAGAAATCGAATATCGAAAAGTTTTATGTGCGTTTAGAGATATATATATGACGAAAATTGACATGAAAGTTGAATGATTTCACAGGGTCAATGAGGCGCGAAGATAAATTTTCAAAGTCAAACTTTTTCGGAGTAATTAAAATCATCGATGTCTTTGCAAACAAAGTTATACGGCTTTATCTGGTGAAAGATTAAGTTCGATAGTTGACGATTGAATTCACAATATTTGTGCCTATTTGTAAGAAAAGGAACGATAAAGTTGTTACAAAAAGTATCAACTTGTTTATCTTGTGTAACTTGAGTAATTAATTGGTCGATGTTAATATATGTCTGTACGTGCATGTTATAAATTAATATATTATTAATATACTATTAAATAAAATTGATATGCTACATTAATATATTACAAATTCATTTACGAGTACATTATAATACTGAACTTCTTTATTCAAAGTTATAAATGAATTATACTTCCATTATGATTTATAATGTTATAAATTAACACACATGGTATTATAATTTGTATATACGAATTAAGATATATGTTATATATATTATTAATTATATGTAATATATTTTATATGTTACATAATGTTACTTACAGTATTTTACATTAATTATATGAAGTAATATACATATATGTAATATATACGTAATATACATATATGTAATATATGTGATATATACATATATATATGTATACCTATATGTATATGTGTAATAAATATTAATTTATAATACTGTACATTACAATGTGCATATATCTATACATTATTGAATATGTAATAAATTACAAGTGCACATGTGTGCACACAAATATAATTTATTAATAAAAAGCACATATATTGTTTTAAACTAAAATACACAAAATTACATTTCAAAATACTTATCATTTGCATCTAATTTGTGTTATGATACCGTAAAACTTCAACCTTGAAAATTATTGCATATCTCAGACATACAAAATATGTATTCAGTTGATAATAGTAGATAATTATATCTGTATATAATTTGTTTTTTTACTTTCGTTTCATCAGATTACGTTTTATTTACAAAACTTTACGCATTTTATGTAATATTTTTGTATTATTTTGGATTTGTAAACAGAACGATAGTCTGTTTAAAGATGGCGGAATAAATGAAGATGTTTATGAGGTTTCTTTATAAATGTACTATTTATAAATTTGGAAGTGCAGAATTTTATAATTTAAGATTATTGGAAATTTAAAACGTTGAGGTCATAGAATTTTAATAATTTGGGACTTTGAAATTTTTGAATTTTGCCGTTTTAGGATATTTGAATTTTAGAATTTTAGGATGTTCAAATTTTGGAATTTTAGGATATTTAAATTTTTGAATTTTAGGATATTTAAATTTTGCAATTTTAGGATATTTAAATTTTAGAATTTTAGAATATTTGAATTTTGCAATTTTAGGATACTTAAATTTTAGAATTTCAAGATATTTAAATATTAGAATTTCAGGACGTTTGAATTTCTGAATTTTAGCATATTTAAATTTTATAATTTTTAGATATAAGTTCAGAAACTTGAGGCTTTGAGACTTTTAAACTTGTTAAATTTGGCGCTTAAAATACTTCTAAGGCTTTGGCCCTTTAGAATGTAAGCATTTCAGAAAGTTTCAAATTTTTGCAATTTTGGTACTTGGCTTGATGGAAGATTAGAAATTTTGACTTTTAATATCATTGAACTTTAGGGTAATTATTTATTTCTGTCAAAATATATTTAAAAGTAATTTCGTAATAATACAAGTTTAATTTATTATTTCTGTTACCCTAACAAGATTACACTTGTAAATTTAAAAATTCTGTAAATTTTATTAAAATCCTTTGTAATCCCCTCGCGTATTTCACAAAAGCCCATACGTGGTATAAGACAATATTCGAAACATAACGAACCATAATGGAATTAATTGCCGTGACCTTTACGCAAGAAGAAGAAAGAGGTAAACACGCAATAAAAAAAGAAGGAAAGAATGAAGTAAACCTATCTCTTGTTTTCCTTAGCGAACGTACTCCGTTAATGAGACTTGTTTTCGCGAGTTAAACAGCACCTCCCCGCGATAAATCGTGTTATCGTAACTTATCGCGGTTTACGAAAAATACTTCAAAATTATATTTCGTTAATTATTACGGATTTCGGAATAGATTTCGCGGTGCAGGCGAGATACGTGCGTTCGTTTTATCAGACGCAACCGAGAGCGATATAACCAGAGACATCGCAAACATTCGATCGCTCTTCGACTTCACCGTTTATCGTTGAATTTCTTTCGATCGATGCTTCTTCGAATCACGAAACAAAATGTACACGTGTCAGGCGACCGACTTTCGATATCGTTCAATATTTACCGCCGTTGCATTTCAACCTCGACGGCTGTGATGCAATTAACTCTGACACGACACTACTATCGTGCGTGGTATCTGCGATGTTATCTTTCGATCTTAATGTGAACGGGTTATTTTCGTCTTCCTTTTTTTTCATTGTTGAGTTGGTCAATCGGTAATGACGGATTCTTCGATAAGAAACAGATTGTAGCGGATAAAGTGGGCGGTGGAAACTGGGTATAGGGTCTTCGAATCGTGCGATATGACATAACGTGAGTTCACATAACTTTGAATATGTAAATTCGGGTGTAGCTAATTCTTGTATTTAAAGATTTATACGGTACTAGATTTCTAAATTCGTATTTACACAAATTTTCGAATTTGTAAATGTAGAAATTGATCGATTCTAAGATTTAGAATATTATTTTATATATCTAAATATATGTCTAATTTTTTTCAAATATTTGACTTTTTAAACGTCCAAGTTTCCGAAAATTCACAATTTTTTGAATTTTATTTCAAACTTTTCAAATTGCAACATTTCTACATTTTCAATTTTCGAATTTCCGATTTTATGAATTTCTGAATTTCTAAATTTCTAAAATTCCAAATGTCTAAATTTCTAAGTTTTCAAATTTTAAAGTTCTCAAATTTTAATGGTGTCAAGTTTCAGAGTTTCTAAGTTTCGGTGCTTTCAAATTTCAAAGTTCTCAAGTTTTAATGCTTCCAAGTTTCGATGTTTTCAAATTTCAAAGATCTCAAGTTTCAATGTTTTCAAGTCTCAATGCTTTCAAACTTCAAAGTTCTCAAGTTTCAATGTCTTCAAATCTCTATGCTTTCAAGTTTCAATGCTTCCAAGTTTCGATGCTTTCAAATTTCAAAGATCTCAGGTTTCAATGTTTTCAAGCCTCTATGCTTTCAAGTTTCAAAGCTTTTAAGTCTCAAAATTTTCAAGTTTTAAAGTTCTCAAGTTTTAATACATTCAAATTTCAAAGTCCTCAAGTTCCAATGCTTTTAAGTTTCTAAACTTAAAAATATCAAAGTTCCCAAGTTTCTAAGTTTTAAAAATTTAAAGTGTTATACTTGCAAATTTTCAAATTCTCAAGTCAACAAATTTTCAATATCCTCGTTTTGAAGTTCACAAATTTTTAAAAATATTCCATCAACATTGCAGTTCTCAAATGATTAATTTGTCAATTGTTTAAACCCTACATATATCTTCCATTTTTTAGATGTTCCATTTATTCTCCACTTTGTAAACATTTAAATTGTTCGAACTTTTCAACTAATCAAACTCTTTAAATGAATATTAAAACGAATAAAATTATTCGTTTTATAAATGTTCAAATTATTTCACTTTTTCAAGTGTTCTAATTTCTTAAATGCTTCTATTATACAAAATTTTTAATTAATTAAATTCTTTAAATGTTATATACAAGTTTTTTAAATGTTACATTATACGAAATTTCAATTATTCAATCTGTTTAATTACTTTAGTTATGCAATTTTTTCAATGATTAAAAATGATTTAAAGTTATAAAATTTTCAAGTTCAAAATTCTTATTTTTTCAAGTATTATACAATAAAGCGAAGTATATACGTTTCCATTGGAAGTGTCTGCGAACATTGATAAATTTCGGCAGGGAAAGTTTACCGAAGTCAAAAGTTGAGCAAAATGTTAATCAGGGTTAGTTTACTTCGGCGAGAAAGAAAGATAATTCTAGCCACGGTAGATAAAGTAAAGGTCGACGATAAAATATTGCTTTTACTTTCGAATGACGATTCGATATCGGTTAACGTTAACGTTAGTAAGTAATAATGATTTCTCGTACTTAAGACATATTTAACACGATTGTAGTGTTGTAGATTTGAATGAAGATCGAAATCATTTTTTATCATGGATTAATCAATACTTGACTCTCTAATTTTTCTATTTTAAAATTTACAAATTGACAAATTTTTTAATTTATAAAATTTTACATTTTTAAATTTTTGAATTTCAAATACACAAGACTGGCAACGTTTTGATTTCTATATTTTTCACTCCGTACATTCGCAAATTCACAAATTACCAAATTACTAAATTACTAAATTACTAAATTCCCAAATTTCCAAATTTCCAAATTCCCAAATTCCCAAATTAACAAATTAACAAATTAACAAATTAACAAATTAACAAATTAACAAATTAACAAATTAACAAATTAACAAATTAACAAATTAACAAATTAACAAATTAACAAATTAACAAATTAACAAATTAACAAATTAACAAATTAACAAATTCCCAAATTAACAAATTAACAAATTAACAAATTAACAAATTAACAAATTAACAAATTAACAAATTAACAAATTAACAAATTAACAAATTAACAAATTAACAAATTAACAAATTAACAAATTAACAAATTAACAAATTAACAAATTAACAAATTTCCAAATTCCCAAATCAGGGTCAGCAAGTCCCAAAATTTTCGAATCCTTGAATGCCCAAATTAATAAATTCCTAATTTCTCAAATGTCCTTACTACTGCACTTCCAAATTTTCAATTTTCCAAAACTCTAAATTCCCAAATTTACAAATTTACAAATGCATTAATCTCAAGATTTCCAAGTCTTAAAATTTCCAAATCTCCAAATCCTCAAATCACTGAATTTCTATTCTTTCAAATTTGCTTATTCCTACACTTACAAGTTTCCAATTTCATAAAACCCTAAATCCCCAAATCCCCAAATCTACAAATGCATAAATCCCCATATCATTCCCAAACGTCCGACTTTGAAATTTCTAACCTTCCAAAACTCTAACTTTTCAAATTCTGCTAATTACATGAAATCCTAAAATTCCTAAAATTAATTAATTCCTAAAATTCTGCTAATTACATGACACCTATTCCATATATACATACATACATACATGTATAATACATGTGCACCACAATATCTTCAAAGTTATTTTTATAAAACAAGATCTCTTGCGGTCAGTATACTATATTATATTTATACTTATCAGTTCCTACAATTTAACCCTATAGATTCTTTCAAAAAGTCGCGAGCATTTCCGTATAACATAGATATTTAATTTCTTTAGCAGATAAAAGCACAAAGCAAGTTGTGAATTTTCCTCGTTAGATAATCGTTTTACCATAATGTCTTCCTCCTTCTATTCACTGACTTGTAGTAGTGCGACAAAAATTGAGAAATTATACGATAAATCGATGTGAATATGTGAAATATAGATAACAGATTACGTAAGATAATTGAATAAGCGTTTAAATATCTGATGAAGTTCTATTTGACGAACTTGCAATTCAAGATCGTGAACTGTTTCGGCTATGATGGTGCAGTTGCCTTGAAATGTTCGTGATGCGAAAAACATGTATGCTTTAATCGCTTCTTCGAAGAGTGACATTATTCTGAAAAATTACATTAATTGCTTCTTCAACATTCGCGATTCGTTTAAAAATGGCTGTGAGAGTCTGAGAATAAAAACAGCTACTTTTTGTGTATAATGCATTGTATACATATTTGGAACAAGAGACTTCTGTTTTATAATTCAGGAAATTAGGTATATTAAAAGAATTAAGAAACTTAAGCGACATTAAACACGTATGAAGAAGAAGAAGAAGAAGAAGAACATTAAAAGAACTAAAAAATTGAAAAAATTAAAAAAATTTCAAAAACCTATTTTATAGCTTCATTAAGGGAAAACATTATTGTACATGTTTTATAAGCAACTAGTAGGGCATATACAATACTTCTTATGAACAAATTTTATAGCTCGTATAGTTCTTTATATACAAATGACATAGAATGTATGGTTTTTATAAATAAATGGTACTGAATAGTGTTTAAGAACAAATATTGTAGGATGTGTAGTTTTTTTATAAGTAAATAGTAAAATGCATATTACTGAAAAATTAAAAAAAAATGCAAATATTAACATTTGACAAATATGTGTTGTTTCTCATAGAATTGTTCAATTTCTGTTTCACTAAATTCTATTTAAACAATGCATAGCATTGGAACACATGTTTTGTATAAAAACAAACTTGAGGTTTGTAGAAAGTGTAATAAATTTTAACAAATAAAAAAATATTGTAATAATAAAATTGCAATAAATTGTAGTAGGACAGATGCAAACTATAATGAAATAATTATATATGTATACAATATACATATACAGATATGTGCATACATATGTACAAACATATGTGTAATAATGTATATGTATATATGTATACGTATACGTATATGTAGACATATACATATACATATACATATACATATACATATACATATACATATACATATACATATACATATACATATATACATATGTTTGCACATATGTGTGTACATATGTATATGCATGAACATATGTACATATATTCATATATACATATTGGATTATTAATATATATGTATAATATAATAAAACACAATATATGTATACATATGTATATCTCAGATATTTCATAAGGCTTTGCAGTAATCGTTTCATTCAGTTTAATCGAATCATTTTATCGAACTTAATTGGAGCAAGCATTTTATAAAAAAGTATGTTTCATTTTATCCGTTTACACACAGTAATCAAACTGAAAATTATTTCAGTACCAACTTCCTGTTTCTTTGATGATATTAGCTGATAATCCCGAGAAGATTAGATATCCATGTATTGTATAGATACAGTTTAAGTATGTATGGCTTCAATCCTCGAGATTATCTACTAAAATGTGTGATTTATGATCTGTAAAAAAATAACAGTGCCACAAAATACTCTTTGTTGAAATGTCTCTATTCTCCTTTATTTTTGAGAAATTTAATTTTGGGAAAATGTGTTTTGAACTGTAGAAAGTTATTATTCTTTAATTATACAATTTATACAAGTTCTTTGTGTGAAAAATGATTTTATAACACTATGAATGACGCATATTTAACAACATTATAAATGATATGTATATTTAAGAACAGTATACAACATTCTAAATGACATATATTTAGCAACAATATAAATGATGTATATTAATCAGATACAATAAGTCATACATACTTAACAATATTATAAATATTTAAATATGTATTTAAACAATTAAAGAAGTACGAGTTTGAATGCAAATTTAATTATATCGTAACAAAGAAGCTCTTGTTCAGGAAACCTTCAAAGAATGAAATAAAACAGATTATATTTTTAAGTACATTATGATAGAAACATAATGTAGAATTTATTAGAAGCAAATTTGAAATCCTTCGAATTATGCCACTATCAAACAGCGATAAATCCCGATCAGTTATGCGACGCATTTGACTTTAAGATCGTCAATAGGCAATGTAATCGGCAATAAACATTTAATTGATTTACAGTTAAATATCAAACAAATGAAATAAAATTTCGCACAAAGGATTTTATGTGAATGGTTTATTAGATATTTATATTATATTCTATGTATTAGATATTTAAGTAATGTCATATTTGGTATTTAAAACTTTCGATGAGCATAAAATCAAAATTTAGTTAAGATCGTGAGGTAAAAATAAAGACTTTAACATTAAAACTACCAAACCGGTCAAATGACAGCTCCATAAGGTTCTTATTATAAGGTACACATTTTGTTAACACTAGAACTACCAACCAGTCAAAATGGTTGGTGACTGGTTTCAGATTTCTCATTTTATATTACAAAATTTTATTGTCGTGATTTTATGGAAATGTCTGTCATATTTTGTTGAGGTAAAAACTAGTTCTATATGTTACTTGACGCTTTAGTATTTATTTATTTTCCTTTGCATTTTATTTTTCATTCTTCGATAAACGTGTATTTAATGTCGGTAGTTCTAGTGTTAAAGTACATTCCTTGAAGTCAGCATTGATTTTCATCAAGGTAAAGAATAAATGTGTGTACTAATTTATGTTTCGTCGTTCATTTATTTATTTTTTAACTTCATTTGTAATTCCAAATTGAGTACTCATTATATGTCGGTAGGTTTAGTGTTAATTCTGTCAATTAACAGTTAATTGATTAACATCATAATTAGTTATCTCAACATGTCAATTAATTACCACGTCACTCATATGTGGATGACTTTTAAATTTTCATACGAGTACTATACATTAAAAGTTTGTTTACTTAACTCACTGAAAATACTCATATTAACTATTTAGAACTATGAATAATAAATATTACAAAACACCGTGAAAATATTTGGTAAGATTTGTTAAAAATAAAAACCTAACCTAATCAAATTTTTAACTGCTTCAGTGCGATACTCAACATGTTAACTAATGAGTTTTCTTGCATAACCTTTACTATCTTTTTACGATTGCAAGTTTTGTTAAAACGGTAAAAAAAGAAGGATATCTCAAAAAATGCTAGTAGGGGAATCTAACGGACAAGAACGCACCGAGGCGTTGAAAGAATGGTGAAAATGTGAAAGAGATGCATCTTTGACCGTTTAATAGTAATCGGACATTGTACTCCAGCATGGCTACTTTCATGCATATGTATTTTGTACAACGTAAATGTTTATTATTTAAACAATAGGTCAAATTCTTTTCTATTACAAATTTTAATATTATTTCTCTATTCGTTGCATGACAGTTTTGCATATCACCCAGTTTTAATTTTTGCACATCACTGTACGTATTCCGTACAATTTTTATTATTTAAGAAGAGATACTTATTATTTTATTTATTTTACACTATTTATAATTTATTTCTATACAATTTTTATTATGTAAGGAACGATATTTATTATTTTATTTATTATTCTTTTTCTATGCAATATTCATTACTTAATTTTTAAACAATTATTAGTTCAATTATACAATGAAAATTACACATTTTTCCTATTCTTTTACAACATATTAAGATATATAAAAATCCATGAACAGATTTCCTAATAATTTTATTTACATTAACTCTGTTTCAGGAAAATGTTTACAACTCCATTAAGAAGAAAAAAATTGCTTGTTAAAAGAAATAATTTATACCATTTAATAAAAAAGAAAATCTGTATACAATAAAAACGGAATATTTTTAGCACTGCCATATTTTCATGACGTATGCGTTTGACGTAGAATATGGCGTAGGTTAAGAGTTCCTAATATCGTCTAGAACGTAATATCGCCCACTCGTAATATTTCACAAAAAAGAGTATTGACAGAAATCTGCAACGGACTGAAGTCCAAGTCAAATATTTACGAATAAAGAAACGTATTTCATTGAAGATAAAATCTTACTGACAACAAAGTCAAAACTTTAAGCACAACATATACAACAATATGTACACTGTGCGAAGTACTAACAAGATTTAAACTAGGAGATGAATCAGAATAAATTTTGATGATGAGCAAAAGAGTAAATTTCGTTGGTTCGCGTGGGTCTATTAACAGATAGAGACTTTTAGAAATTTGGAAAAACAGAAACTTTGGAATTTGGAGGTGTGGGGATTTTAGAAATATTGTAATTCGGACACTTGGGAATTTTGATAATTTGTGAATATAGGAATTTGAAAATTTTGGGGTTCCACGATTCTAAAATTTTAGGAATGAGGAATTTGGTAATTCGGGGATTTTGAGATTTGGGGATATGGAAACTTAAAAATTTGGAAATTGGGAACTTGAAGATTTGGGGATTTTAGACATTTGGGAATTGCAAAGAACTTTAGAATTTGAATATGAGTGTTTGCACATTTTGAGAATTTGAGAATTTGGAAGCTTGAAGATTTGGAAATGTGAGAATTTGGAAATTTAGAAATTTGGGGGATTCAAAAGTTGAGAAACACAGAATTTGGGGTTTAGGGATTTGGGAAGTTGAAGATTTGGGGATTTTAGAAATTTAGTTATTCAAGGATTTAGGAATTTACAAACTTAAATATATAAAAGATTAAAAATTTATACATTTTACAATTTAAAAATGTAGAAATACAGAAATTGAGAAGTTCAGGTATTAAAAAATTTAGAAACCTATAAATTTAAGAATATAAGAATTTACGAGATTAGAAGCTTGATAAAAATCTTCAAAAACTTTGTAAATGTAGGAATTAAGGAATTTGTATATTAATAAACTGTAACACTTGCAAATTCATACATATACATTAGCACCGAAGCATAACTTAGGTAAATAAATACTAATAATGAAATGAACTTACGTGTATGGCTGTTCTTCACCCCGCATTTCACATATGACATTCGTAAGTGCCATTATATAATTTTTAGCCAACGTAAGCGTCTCTATTTTACTGAGTTTCCTTTCCATTTTTACGTGTGGTATCACCTCGCGCAGTTGCTGAAAAAGATAACATTGTTGCTGATAAGATTGAAAATTCAATTACTTCGAGTATCGATCGTGCTTGAAATGTGTATACGTGTTTAAATAATAATCGAAAGAAATCATTTATTACGTTTCTGTTGCATCATTTCAATTAAGATTCCTTTACTTGATTTCTGTTCGCTTAACAAAGGAACTTAACTATCTTCAATTTTACATTGTTAAAAATAAAAATTAGGAATTCTACAAATTCAAAACAAAGCAGAACAGTATTATAAAAAAGAAATACAATCAAACTTATTATTTGGAATTTATCTGTGTCATTGGAGAAGAATATCAAAATGGCGGACGACACTCGATTGCGATCAGAAGCATTTTTCGTTTGATTACTAATTTGACTCAAAAAGCGAATAGTAAAGTTCTGATTTTGTTACTCAGATAATAATTTAGTAGCTTGTAAATAATAATTTAGTCTATATACATAATAGTAATTTGCAATAATTATAAGATTTTATAGGTTATTTCATTCAAAGTATAACATGAATGTTAGCTTCTTTTATTCTGTCATAATTTATAATAGTAATTACAGTAATCATAATACTTTAATTCCATATTATATTTTGAAATAAGGTTTTAAGGAGATATACAGGTTGGACAATTTAATTTCAAGCATTCAAATATTTCTATTACTTACACTTACACGAAAAAAGTAAAAATAATTATACCATTATAATATTATACCATTTTAAAGAGTAACAACAACGTTACTTTTCCCAAAAATTGCAAAGTCACTTTTAAGACATTAAACGTTCCTATTTAAATGGTCTACCTGTATACCTACCATCATTCTGGCATGCTTCAGATCACACATAAGTATTCAGATCGTAGATAGGATTTAATAAAGATCGCATTGAAGAGCAATCTACCAAAATCATTCGGGTAAGATATCTTTAAACGATTCAGATTATAGATTGAAAGCAACAGGTGAACAAGTACGGCTTATTTATAATCAGATAGATCGAATCAGAATGATCAGATAGAAGATAATATTATAACTATATCGAGTTATAAGAATAATACAATGTTTTGGATAGACATGAATGGTTGAAGAAATCAAGTTTTGTAAATATAATAATCTGCAGAAACAATGCATTTGTTTGATACTATCAGTGACTTTTTACTATGAAAATTCTGTGATTGAATTATCAAATTTATACGTATGTTATACATATATTAAATATATATGTTATACATGTTTAATGTGTTCAAATAATAAGTGCTCATATATAAAATACCTATGTTAAAATAATATTAAATAGTACATATACATATTTAACATTAAACATAAACATATTTAATAAACGTATTTAATATTAAATAATATTACAATAATATTAAATATGTTAAACATATATTATTCTTTTAAAAGATATTTAAGATATAAATTTCGAAAACTGTGGTCAGAGGGGGACAAGAGTCTCAAGATAAAATTACCCTAAACAAATTAAAAGTTTGCTTTCACGTCTAAAATATTATCTATTAATTATTGACAACTGTAATCTAACCTTAGTCCATTTAGAAAGGGGAAAATCGGACTTTTTTCTTGTAGAGTAAAAGTTTTCTTCAAGGATGAAAGCCACCTTTTTCTCTTTGGAGGGGACAAGTGCCATTCTCTGACCCCCTTCTGGCCACATTAACGGTTTCAAGTAAATTTTGCTGGGCCGAAATATTGGGAACTTACCTCAAAAGCGTCATTTAGGGAATGCATCCTCATTCTTTCTCTCTCGTTGCTCTCAAGCCTCCTGAGGTTCCTTTCTCGCGCGGAAATGCCACTTTTTCGTCTCCTGGTGGTCGGCGGTCCACCACGATTTCTTCTCTTTGCTTGTTTTGGACTCCTCTCGCTACCGCTACTATCGCTCTCCTCACCCACCTTTGCAATCATTTCAATATTCAATTTACTGACAAATTATGAACAATGAAAAAAGTGTAGCATATTTGAAATAACAAAAAAGACCTAACGCTAATAGTAAAGATGAATTATCTATTAGTCAATGATTCTTCTGAGAAAATCTCAATTTTAATATTTTGAACTAAACTTTACAAAAGAAATTCGCGAACATGTTTCATTCAGTTATTGCAATAATTAAATTACGACAAAATTTTAGAGTAAATCAATAAATCTCATTTGCATATTTTGAATTGAACCCTATAAAAATTTTTTGAAAATTTTCTTGAAAAATTCAATTATAGCAATCATTAAAATTTTGGAGTAAATTTAATTTGTAGATTAATTGTGCTGTTTCGTGAAATTTCGTGAAATATGCAATTTTTTTGTGATAGAATTTTAGGTTTCGATAATGAGAATATCTAATTATGATAATATATGATTAACACTTAACGGATGAGTCACGTTTTACGTTATTTCTGACGTCCTAAGGATGTAGATTCTTCTACTTGAATTTTTATTAGGCTGCGTCAGTTTTACATTTTTATGCACATTGGGTTTTTTCTTGTTACTGTTATACTATCTGTCGAATCTACTGCGTAGTTTTGTTTTGGGTATTTTTTAATAATTTCGTGACTATAAAAATGACAAACACGAAAGAATTTACGAGATATACAATATGTCCATACATGACATATGTTAATATAGTGACTAATTTTGTATATGTCAATTTTGTCAGAAACACAAAGGCGAATAAGATTTGTATAGAATACAAGTTTTATAAAATATCACACTGCTAAGGAATATTCGACGAATAAATAACCTCGTAAAGTTTGATCGGAAACAGTGTGGATTTAATAAAATTGTAATTCATTCAAAACATATACAGGGTGTATAAAAAAGGTCGGAACCCTTGAATATTTCGAAAAATATAAGTTTTATCAAAAAATGTTTCATACAAAAGTTGTAGGGTTTAAAAAGTTCTATTTACTGGCAATATCATTTTGACCTCGAAGAGTCACTGGAAGGTCACGTGAAGGTCACTTCAATTTTTTTAAATGGAACACCCTATATATTTTTGCATATTCTTGTAGCTTACCTCGAGAGCTTTCTAAAACACTATGATAAACTATTTTTTGATTAAAAACTTTTGCAAATTTGCAACACAAATTTATTTATTTTTTTTAAACAATTGTGTATTTTCTTTACGCCAGTCAATTTATCTCATTATTCTGTGCATAAAAGTATTAGGGTAAGATTATTGAAAAATGAATATTTTGTAAGATATTTTGTAATTTGTCAAAATATTGGAACTTTCAAACCTTAATAACTTAAAAAGTTTTTAACTTATAGGTGGACCTAAATTTTAAGTTGAAGAGTATTAAACATTTGAGTGAAGTTTGAACATTTAAGCTGTGAGTGTGTCACCAGACTAAAGTACCTCTTGCCAAAGTACAAGAGGTTAATTTTCTTAAAAAAAAAAAGAAACTGAGAAAGATAGAAAGAGAAAGATGTATGCTAAGTGTTAATGAAATTTAGAATATTCTGAAACCGATGCTTTTGTATGTTGAGCTAACTTCAAAAGAAGAGTGAGTGCAGTGTTTCATGCGGACACATCGTGAACGTACCAGTTGTGACCGCTTCTATATTGCGACTTCACTCGATTAGATCGTAAAAGAACAGAGATTTATTATCTACTTTTATAATTTTAAAAAAGGTAGATTACTTGAAGTATCATTGTTACATATTATCTGTAAAAGCGATTGTAACAAAATGAACAATTGAGACAAAGTTCTAGATACCTTTCGTTTGTTATTATTATTGAAAGTCTTAAATAAGAAAAATTTTTACTTTCCTATGTACTTTTCCCTATGATATGCAGTTTCAACATTGTGTTTCAAATATGCTACACTTGTAATTATTTGGAAGTTTTCAAACAAACATGTTATTAGGGTTATCTTCTAACAAACTTTGAAGTATTCCAAAAGTATGAAACCTTAGAATTAAAACAAATGTAAAATACATATCTTATCACCACTCTGTTTTAGTTTTTGAAGTATAGTTTCTTTAAGGAATAATCCTAATAATATAACATACTTAATATTTTAATATGGAATACTCTAATGTATCCACGTATTGTATCGTCTAATATTATATAAATGCCTAACCTGAACAATATTTAGTTGGTGTTTACATTAGAATTACAGCAATCTTCATATTAGGTCATATGAATATACAGGGTGTCTCACAATTAGTGTAGGTCCCTGAAATGGGGGGTAGCTGACGTGATTCTGAATAAAATTTTCATTTGTAAAAATGGGGTTTGAAGCTTCGTTTTTGAATAATTAAGGAAAAACACGGACCAATTAGAGCGCGAGGATTACACGTGCGAAGACGCGAGAGCGACAGCTTCGAGTTTAGCGGCGTGTAGTACTTCGATGCATGGTAATTCGGCGCGTGGTAATTCAACACGTAGTAACTCCATGCGTGGTAACTCGGCGCGTGGTAATTCAACACGTAGTAACTCCATGCGTGGTAACTCGGCGCGTGGTAATTCAACACGTAGTAACTCCATGCGTGGTAACTCGGCGCGTGGTAATTCAACACGTAGTAACTCCATGCGTGGTAACTCGGCGCGTGGTAATTCAACACGTAGTAACTCCATGCGTGGTAACTCGGCGCGTGGTAATTTAATGCGTGGTAATTCCACGCATAGTAATTCGACGAGAGGTAATTCAACGCGTGGTAATTCGGCCCGTGGTAATTCGACGCATGCTGATTTCACGCATAGAAATTTAACGCGTGGTAATTCCATGCGTGGTAATTCGACGCGTGGTAACTCGACGCATAGTAATTCAACGAGAGGTAATTCAACGCGTGGTAATTCGACGCGTGCTGATTTCACGTATAGAAATTTAACGCGTCGTAATTCCATGCGTGGTAATTCGACGCGTGGTAATTCGACGCGTGATAATTCGACGCGTGGATTTCGACGCGTGGTAATTCGACGCGTGGTAATTCGACGCATGGTAATTCACCAATCAGAGAGCAAGGAAAACGCGCGCCACTAGATTCGAAGCTGTTGCTTTCGCGCCTGGATGCGCGTAATCCTGCTAATAATTCAATTTTTTCCTAATAATTCAGTTTTTTCCTAATAATTCAAAACGAAACTTCAAACCCCATTTTTAGAAAAGGGAAATCTTATTCAGAATCACGTCAGCTATCTCCTATTTCAGGGACCTACACTAATTGTGAGACACCCTGTACTTGCTATACCACAGGTATAACAATATCAGTATGAGTATATTTACTATAGTATATTTACACCATAGGTATAACAATATTAAAACAGTATAAAACACCAATCCGATCACTCACTCTCGTATATAAATGTACAAGCTAAATTGTGCCACGTACGACTTTTTGTCAGAGAATCAAGTTTTCTTAAAATAGGTCAAAACCCTCAGAAAAATTGTCAAAAGTGCCCCAAAGTGGCTACCGGGTAATTTGAGGAACGAAGAAACTCCTCGCCAGTGAAAGCAAGAATTGAAATATACTTAGCTATATTATACTAGAGAGTTTTTTAAAAATAAAAGCAAACAAATGGCTGGATAGATATCTAGCAGCAAAATACTCCATACAGTACAGTACTTGTGCTTTGATAATCCACACGTGCTTATCAAGCACCTGCGTACGGAACATAAATTTAATTGATGTTTCTTGCGCATATCAAACCAAGGTCAAAGAGTTAAATATCTGATCAACATTACGTGAGAGGTTGATCTGGATAATATATTTCAAGGTCATCAAAATCGGACAAGCGTATCTTTCTGCAAATAAATTAACGCATTGAAAATTTTCCCACATCTTTGAAATTAAGATCGAGTGGCGGTAACAATTGAAAGAAATGATATTCAGCATGATAACCTTGATAACATATTTCAAGGTCATTGATTGAAATCAGCGGGGATTTCTCTGTTCTATAATTACCAGCTAATTACCAGCTTATTATCAGATAACTAAGATAATTTTGCTGATTGTTTTTTAAAAGAAGCATAGAAAAATTTATAATCGCAAAAATGCAAAATTTTATTTAAAATATTTGATATCTCTTATTGATGATTATCTACATATTTTTATATCGATCGCATTTTCTTTTAATAAAAATAAAATCTCTTCAAGTAGTACTTTAAATTAAATACTCTTATCGAAATGTATAATCTGCAAAAAATATTTGTATATGCGACAGTATCGTGCAACAATTAGTAAAATATTGATAGGATAATTTTTATAAAATAATAAGTTGGTACTTTCTGAAATTTCTGACAAATATCAGCACGCGTCGAATTACCATGCGCCGAATTACCACGCGTTGAATTACCTCTAGTTGAATTACCACGCGTCGAATTACCACGCATGGAATTACCACTCATTAAATTTCTATGCGTGAAATCAGCACGCGTCGAATTACCACGCGCCGAATTACTACGCGTTGAATTATTATGCGTGGAATTACCACGCACCAAATTACCACGCGCGCAGTTACCACGCATGGAGTTACTACGTGTTGAATTACCACGCGTAGAATTACAACGCGTAGAATTACCACCCATCGAATTACCACGCATCGAATTACCACGCGTCGAATCACCACGCGTGGAATTACTACGTGTCGAATTACCACGCGCCGAATTACTACGTGTCGAATTACCACGCGCCGAATTACTACGCGTTGAATTACTATGCGTCGAATTACCACGCGTCGAATTACCACGCATGGAATTACCACTCATTAAATTTCTATGCGTGAAATCAGCACGCGTCGAATTACCACGCGCCGAATTACTACGCGTTGAATTACTATGCGTGGAGTTACCACGCACCAAATTACCACGCGCGCAGTTACCACGCATGGAGTTACTACGTGTTGAATTACCACGCGTAGAATTACAACGCGTAGAATTACCACCCATCGAATTACCACGCATCGAATTACCACGCGTCGAATCACCACGCGTGGAATTACTACGTGTCGAATTACCACGCGCCGAATTACTACGTGTCGAATTACCACGCGCCGAATTACCACCCATCGAATTACCACGCATCGAATTACCACGCGTCGAATCACCACGCGTGGAATTACTACGTGTCGAATTACCACGCGCCGAATTACTACGTGTCGAATTACCACGCGCCGAATTACCACGCGTCGAATTACCACGCGTCGAATTACCACGCGTTGAATTACCTCTCGTTGAATTACTATGCGTGGAATTACCACGCATTAAATTACCACGCGCCGAGTTACCACGCATGGAGTTACTACGTGTTGAATTACCACGCGCCGAGTTACCACGCATGGAGTTACTACGTGTTGAATTACCACGCGCCGAGTTACCACGCATGGAGTTACTACGTGTTGAATTACCACGCGCCGAATTACCATGCATCGAAGTACTACACGCCGCTAAACTCGAAGCTGTCGCTCTCGCGTCTGCGCACGTGTAATCCTCGCGCTCTGATTGGTCCGTGTTTTTCCTTAATTATAACTGCTGGCTTTCAAAACACTTTGTGTGAATTATTAGTGAAGTTTGAAGAACTCAGCTTATGTTTAATAAAACTTTACCATTGAATTATTTATTAATCTTCATGAATTTAATTAGTAAATTGCAAACGAATTATTTATTTTTATTTACAGAGATATTTAACAAAATACGATATTCCGTGATAATTGCAATGGAAAATTTATTTTATTCCGTTAACTACATACTGGTATTCCATGATAATAATAGGAACGGAAAATTTATTTTATAGCGTCAATTACATATTTGTAAACCTAACCTGTCTAGTATAGGCAATGTAGCGTGTAGTATTAATTAAGCTATTTTCGTACTGTCTTGAAAATTCATATTAAGTCACATTCTACAAATTTTATTTTACCGTTTAATTTGAATTTTTAGATGTATCTCATTAACATCATAAATTAATAAGAAATCCAGAAAAATTAGTATTGATTTTTGATCTAATGATTTCGGAAGTGCGAGCAAATTTATTTCCTGTACAGCATTAATTAATCGTCCCTCGTTAATTGCACATTTTCATTGCGTATAAGATACACTTGTATAATTGCGTAACGGATCGTACTCTAATAACCGTTAGTGTAGTATGTTTCTTGTAGGAGATAAGCTTAAGATTGCCGCGATATTTATGATATTAATACAACTCACGTGAACGATTATATACAATACTGGGCATACTTAAGTACTTGATCAGATTCTCAGATTTAACAAAACCGAAGTCGATCTAATTTTCTGCTTGATTTCAACCGTGCATTATCCGCGTTATTTAATTACTGGAGTATTTTTATCTTTTCGTTAACTGATCATCTGATAATGTTTATGATATTAAAAATATAATTGTCGTTTATTTAATGAATCGATGCGCAATAATAAGTGGAAGTTGCTTTCTTTTAAGGCTTTACCTAAAACCTATCTTTATAGAGGAAAAAATGTTATATTAAATAGTTATATATTTAGTATTATATTATATTAAATTGTATTACATGAAATATTAAGTAAGTATAAGGGAAGAATATTATATCATCTAGTTACTATAATCATAGGATGCAACTATGTACTACATTTTAATTAATAAATTATATACCGATCGAGGAACATAACCGCGAAAATGGTTGATATTATCACTAGATATTAAGGCAGTGAATTTTTATATATGAGTTTTGGAAGAAAAGGCTTGCCAGCTAGAAATGAATGTAAGAATTCATAAAATATTTAGTAGTATGTATATTTACAATTTTACGATGTGACATATTAAATCTTTTACATCTCAGACCCGTGCAATACTTTAAAATATGCTAGGCATATATTAACATAAATTTGTCGCGGAATGGACTACTTATTTAAATAAAAATATATAATTTAAAAAGTGAAAAAATAAACTGAAGTGCTCTTTGTGTTCAAATTCTGTTTTTTCGGTTATTGCCACGATATTTCAATAACGAATTAATCTCATATTTTACACAGTAAGTTATTAATCTAATAAAAATTTAATAAAATCCCACAAATTTCTCTATCTTGTGAAGTATACCAACATCGACAACAGTTTTCACTTCATCACCAAAAAAGATTATTAATTATATTAATATCATCTTTAAGCGACTGCTATATTATTAAAAAACTTGACAGTACTTTGTTCAGTTCACACGGCAGCCATTTTGTTATTGTGTTGTTTCGAAACCTCAACCATGCCAGCAATTAAAAGTGACACGTTGTTGAAAAACTATTACAATTCCGACAATAACAAACATAATTGTTTGATAATTTGACTGTTATCTTGAAACATGATCAAATACGTGTACAAAATTTCTGACAATAATTCTCAACTTCATAAATCGTTTAAACTTGATAGCTTGAAATGACTTCTTTAATTCTTTGCACTCAAAAGTGAGTCACACTGTTGAAATACGTAATTCTGAAGTAGATCCATGGGATGTTTAAAATTAGGGTGTCTAGGTGACCTATACATTTAGGTGGAGTAATCAAGTATACATATTTAGACTTAGGAGTAAACGTAGGGATGAATCTAAGGGTATAACGTATAAACTTAAGAATAAACTTAAGCATGTACGTACAAACTTAGAGATAATCCTAGGGATATATTAACTTATTGTTAGAGGCAAACTTAAGGATGTGATGTACCGACTTAGGGGTAAACTTAGGTATGCGACGTTTACACTTAGGGGTAAATCTAAGCATATGAAGTATAAACATACGAGTAAACCTAAGGATGTAATGTATAAACTTAGACATAAACCTAGGGATGTGACATATAAATTTAGAGTCAAACTTAATGATGTGATGTACCGACTTAGGGGTAAACTTAGATATGCGACATTTACACTTTGGGGTAAACCTAAACACATGAAGTACAAACATACGGGTGAACCTAAGGATGTGATGTATAAACTTAGGGATAAAGCTAGGGATGTGACATATAAACTTAGGGGCAAACTTACGGATGTGACGTACAGACTTAGGGGTAAATCTAAGGATGTGATTCAGACTTAGGAATAAACCTACCGCCAAAAGACAAATAATAATTTCAAAAAATTTCATCAAACCCTCCAACCCAAAGATGTAACAATTAAAAACCTTCAAGAGCAAAGAGTAAAATATCGTTAAATAGTTTTAAATAGCTTCAGGTGTTCAGATAGTTAGGCAAATACTTTTAAACTGTGTTAGATATTTTACGTGGTCAGATGACTAGTTTTAAATAGCATTAAGAATTTAGGTAGTTACGTAAATAGTCTTAAATAGCATAATAACCGTACAAATTTGAGGGACTTGGTGAATTACTGACGTGATTATGGAGAAAATAGAAGTGGACGATTACCTCCGCGCTAACGACATGGTGCCGGCTACGTTTCCCGGTAAGCGAGTCAACGGAAGCGTCGTCCAGGTCGATATACATCTCCTGATCGCAGTCTTGATCGCTACCTGATAACCTCTCCAGACTTCGCATTATCCTGAGGAAAGTTACGCCGTGGACCCCCTGTAATGAAACACCGATACGTTAATCTTCTTCCTTTATCCAAGATAATTGAAAATATTTCACGAGCAGCAAATTCTCAACGGTAAATTGTTACGTCGTATACGAACGATGACATCTGTTCATGTCGCTAATTGCAGTTCCTTAGTTCGATATAGATTGCATTTTTGGAGTTAGGGCAGTGATGGACTAACCAATTGTATAATTTCAAGGTTTTTAGAATTGGGAATCTAAAAATTTAGGGTCTTTGTAAGTTTGGAACGGTTTCGAGATGTGAAAGATTGGTTATGTGGAAATTTAGGGGATTTGGGGGTTTGGGGATTTGTGAATTTAGGAATATGGGCATTTGGAAAATTGGGAATTTGAAGATTTAGGGATTGGTAATTTTGAAATATGGCGATTTTGAGGTTTGCAATTTTGGGGATTTGGAAATTTAGGGATTTGGTAATTTCAGCATATGACGATTTGGAGATTGGGAAAATTGGTTCTTTAGGAATTTAGGGATTTGACTATTTGGAGGATTGGAGATTTGTTAAATTAGGAATTTCAGCATTTGGATGATTGAGAATTTGGGAATTTGAAGATTTAGAGGTTTGGTAATTTAGAAATATGGCGATTTTGAGGTTTGCAATTTTGGGGATTGGGGAATTTAGAGATATGATAATTTGTTTTTATATTTAGGGATTTGAGCATTTAGAGGGTTGGAGGTTTGTAAATTTAAGAATCTGAGGATTTGGAAGATTGGGAATTTGGGAATTTGAAGACTTAGAGATTTGATAATTTTGGAAGATGCGATTTTGACGTTTGAAAATTTCAAGATTGGGAAATTTAGGGATTCGGTAATTTTAGCATATGACGATTTGGAGGTTAGGGAAATTGGTAACTTAGAGTCTCAGGGATTTGAGCATTTAGAGGTCTGGCAATCTGAAAACTTTGGTAATTTTAAAATTTTACGAGACTTCTTTGAAAATTTAGGATTTTAGAACTTTGGGATTTTGGGAATTTAAAATTTTGAAAATGTATGAATGCGGGTATTTAGATATTTGAAAATTTGTGAGTTTGTAAATTTGAGAATGTAGAAATCTAGGAATTTAATCATTTGAAGATTTGAGAACATAGAAATATGGGAAATTTGAGAATTTGGGGATTGGAGTATTCGAAAATTTAGGAAATTACGAATTTAAGGTTATAGGAGAGTGAAAATTAAAATTTTTTGAAATTTATATATTCGTGGCCCTTAGAAAACAGAAAATTTGTAATGCTTTTACAGAAAAATTTAACAATTTGGAAATCTTTAATTTTGCAAATTTAAGAATTATTTGAATTTGAAAAGTTTTCAAAATGTGAAAATCCTGAATTTTGCAGATCTAGAAGTTTCAATACATGCAAATTTAAAGGTCTGAAAATTAAAAGATTTACAAGTCTAAAAGTTTGTAAAGTCGTAAATTTGTAAATTTGTAAGTTTGTAAGTTTGTAAATTTGTAAGTTTGTTAATTTGTAAGTTTGTAAGTTTGTAAGTTTGTAAGTTTGTAAGTTTGTAAATTTGTGAAGTTGTAAATTTGTGAAGTTGTAAATTTGTGAAGTTGTAAATTTGTGAAGTTGTAAATTTTTAAAGTTGTAAATTTGTAAATTTGTAAATTTGTAAATTCGTAAATTCGTAAATTCGTAAATTCGTAAATTCGTAAATTCGTAAATTCGTAAATTCGTAAATTCGTAAATTCGTAAATTCGTAAATTCGTAAATTCGTAAATTCGTAAATTCGTAAATTCGTAAATTCGTGAATTCGTGAATTCGTAAATTCGTAAATTCGTGAATTCGTCAATTTAAGCAATTTAAAATCTTGTAAACATCTGTATCTAAAACTCGAAACAAAAAAATTCCAAATGAATCTTAAGATCATGAAAAATGATAAAAAATTGTTACAAGTTCTTACAAACGTCCTCTTAAATCAATGTCTGATTCAAATACATTTAGCGGGGAAATACCAATGTAAGCGTGTGTTTAAACAAAGATAAGAGCAACACATGATAATAATATGTCGGCAATTGATGTCGATGTATAAACATGTCAGGATAATAATCGAGAACTGTTTGGATGAAAGAGACGTTTGCGGTAACTAACCGACGAGATTAACCTAAGACGATCAAAGTGGGATATCCCGTTTTCCCTGACTTCTCTTGATTCAATGCCAAGAATTCTTCGCACACAATTACGTTACGTTGTTCTGCATTTTACGATCTGTGATTAGGTAATTGCGTGTATCAACGTGACGATGTAAGGGCAGTTATAGGTCGAGCATTATCGGGAAACGAGTGCAACGCAACGTTAACTCTCGCATTTTTCGCTATTCATATTCTTATTTTGTATTCATTTTATCACATTTCCCGATTATACGTCCATCTTTTCTTTAATTAATCTTTTTTTTTCACGAAGAGAACTTGAAGTCGTACAAATGCGAAGTGCGAGTAACATTTTTATTTATAAAATGTTACGAACGCATGCTACAAGATAAAACGTGGTTAGGAAATGTAACATGATTTTGACGCTGCATTAATTAGTCGGATTTAATTCCAATGAAAATTTATGAGAATTGTTGAATAACATTTTTTAAAGATGTATCTGAACTGGTTTATTAATTCAAGCGTTTGATTTATTCTTTCAGAAGTAAATGTACGGTGATTTTGGTGTATGGCACACTCGATTCTAGTGAGAATTTACGAGAATTATATGTCGAATATCATTTTTTAAATATGTATCTGAAATGCTTATTAATTCAAGCGATTGATTTATTCTTTCAGGAGTGAATGTACGGTGATTTTGGTGTATTAATTACTGTCACACTTCAAGTGAAAATTTATGAGAATGCTGATATTATTTTTGAATACGTATTTCTTTCATAACATTTTACATTTGAATGATTAATTCTTTCAGATCACTGAAGTTGATAAAATTATAACGGGTCTTGGGTTTATGAAAAGTTTCATACTCTGATTGGCAAATTGATATAAAATAGTAATTTCTGAATTATTGGTATACGCTGTTTAAATCGTTATATCAGATGCAGTAATAATTTCCTTAATTAAAGAGTAATTGAATTATTTTATTTTGCTGTTATCATATATTGTTTTTTTTTTTTTTTTAATGTAGCATATAAATGTGTTAAATATGTCTGACATTTTTAATCACCACATTCTGTACCAATATTATGAAACCATGCAATTTACGTAAAATATAAATAAAGTTATTTTTGTCAGTGGATATGATGATATAAAGTTACTTTATTGGTGTGTGGAGAGAAAATATATTGCAATTTTATAATAGTTTTTTCATGTCATTTCAAGTTTACTACATTATAATGCAAAAATTGCAATAGGTGATATGTGTAAATAGGATGTATATGTAAAAATTATAATATAAAATGTATGCAAAATTTACAATATTAAATGTATGTGAAAATTATAATATTAAGTACGTGTCAAAGTTAAAATATAAAGCATATGTAAAAATTATATATATATGTGTCCCTCTGTGAAAATTACATATATTTGTTTAAATGTGAAAATGTATCTTAAAATTATAATATTAAATGTATGTAAAAATTATAATATTAAGTATATGTCAAAGTTGAAATATAAAATATATGTAAAAATTACATATATGTGTCTCTATGTGAAAATATATGTGAAAATTACAAATATTTGTCTTTATGTGACAATATATATGAAAATGACATATATTTGTATGTGAAAATGTATGTGATTATTACAATGTCATCTCGTGTTTTTACAATACTTTACGAATAAAATTTTTTGTATGTTTTCGCATTGTGCTGAATGATTATTTGCATTTATTTTGACGCCATAACGAAACTTGTTAAAAATTGATGTTATGGACAATAAATAAATAAACCAGAAAATATATAAATAAATCAGTATACTAAAGCAGAAAACAAGTAAATATTCGACAAAACCAAAAAACAAGGAAAGTATACGAAACCAGAAAACAAATAAATAAATATAGAACCAAACCAAAAAACAAATAAATATACGATCAAACCTGAACAGAAACAAATAGATAAAAACAGAAAATGAATTTTGTTGAAATTTGAAAGGTATAACAAATATCATAAAATGTGCAACTACACTGATACAATGTTTATAATCTTATTGAAAAAGGAAGAAAGTGTAACGTCTGATTAACGGCATTGCAGCATTTGGTTTATTTGAAGAAAGAATAAACGTAATTATGAATGTAAGGTCGTCGTTCAGGGTTAAGGCTTAAGATAATTTATTACCGAGATCGAGTTGATATTCACTGAACGCACTATATATTTAGGTAACAGCTCACTGAAATTCTTAGTAGCAGTATTCATTTATTTTTGGAGATTCAGTTTGAACCTGTTCTATACTAATACGAGTACCAATCCATGATCTTTATGATTTTCAAAAATAATTATTTATAGTAATTTATAATTTCATTTTATAATCTTAATAATTAGTGCAATAAGAAGTAAAAGAGTAACAAAAATCAAATTGACAATATTAATAAAATTGGAAATACTAAATACAATTTGTTTGAAAGAAAATTACATAATTTTGCAAATTTGCATTATTCTGTGATGACACAATATATGTAATTTAAAAGTAAATTATCGAAAGTTACTGCTATTTAAATTAGGGAAACATTAAGTGAATACGAGTACTCATCCATGATCTCTACAATTTTGAAAAATAATTATTTATACTAATTTATAATTTCACTTTTCAACTTTCATAAGTAGTACTGTAAGAAATAACAAAGTAACAATAATAAAATTGACAATATAAAATTGAAGGTTAGGTTAACTAGCCACGAGTACCCCCCATGATCTCCATTTTAAAAACCAATACACAATTTAATTTTCATAACTAATACTAATAACAAATGAGAAAGTAATAACAATAAGATAAAAATAACAATATCAAGTGAAATTCATTTTAAAGAAAATACATAATTTTGCAAATTTGCAATATTCTGAGAAGACACAATACATGTAATTTGAAAGTAAATTGCAGAAAGAAGTATTACAGCTAGGGAAATTTAAATTACGGAAACGTTAAGTGGATACTGGTAGAAAAGATGTACGAGGTTTTCTTAAGTTCCAATATTACTTGTTTCTTTAAAAGAAAAAGCAATGAAGACAATATGGAGAGAAAGCCTGACACGACAGATCCTTTCTTTTGAATTGTCCAGTTGGCTTTTCTCATTGCATTGCGTCGGGGAAACCGCCTCGTAAAAATTCTATTTCTATCCTTTTAACTCAACATTTCTCGCGTGAGGAACTAGAATACAGCGTTTACAAAGTTGAAATAGTTCTTTCTTTATTTGAAAGTAGCAGACGCTTTGGGTTAGGATACGTTAAGGAGGAAGACGTTTGTACTCCATTTTGAGAGATTAGATAATGGTATTCGAATTATCAAACTTACAAGGTACCAAATTTTTTAATTTGTGAAATAACAAATATTCAAATTTCTAGATTAGTAAATTCTTGAAGTAATTTTCAAATTTTGTTCTGAAATTAAAAAATTCTGTGAAGTGTAATTTTCGACTTTTTAAATGGACATTTTTCAAATTTTTATATTCTTATATGTACAAATTGCTACATTTCCAATTTTCCACATTTCCAATTTCCCACATTTCCAATTTCTCACATTTCCCATTTTCCATATTTCCGATTTTCCACATTTCCCATTTTCCATATTTCCGATTTTCCACATTTCCAATTTCCCACATTTCCAATTTCCCACATTTCCAATTTCTCACATTTCCCATTTTCCATATTTCCGATTTTCCACATTTCCCATTTTCCATATTTCCGATTTTCCACATTTCCAATTTCCCACATTTTTAATTTCCCACATTTCCGATTTTCCACATTTCCAATTTCCCACATTTCTAATTTTCCACATTTCTCATTTTCAACATTTCCAATTTTTTACATTTCCAATTTCCCACATTTCTAATTTCCTACATTTCACATTTTCCACATTTCCAATTCTCCACATTTCCAATTTTCCACATTTCTAAATTTCTAAATTTCCAAACTTCCATATTTTCAAATTACCAAATTTCCGATTTTCTATGTGTCTATATTTCCAAATTTTCTAAATTTTACAAACTTCTCAAATATCCTAAATTTTCAAATTGCGTAATTCTCAATTTCCCAAATTGACATACATCTTAAATTTTTCAGATTCCCAAATCTCCCAAATTTTTTAAATTCCTTTCTCCCAAATTTCACAAGTATTTCAATTCTCCAAATTTCACAAACGTCCCAAATTTTTGAAATATCCTAAACTTCTCAAGTATCCCAAATCTCCATACTCCTTAAATACCCTAAATTCCCCAAATATCCCAAATCTTCAAATACCTTAAATACCCTAAGTTTCCTAAATATCCCAAACTTCTTAAAAACCCTAAATTTCTCACATATGCCAAATGTCCAATTACCTCAAATAGCTTAAATTTCCCAAATATTCCAAATCTCTTTAGTTTTCTAAAGGCCTTAAATTTGTCAAATAACCTAAATCTTCAAATATCGCAAATACCCTAAATTCCCCAAATATCCCAAATCTCCAAACTTCTTAAAAACCCTAAATTTCTCACATATCTCAAATATCCAATTACCTCAAATACCCTAAATTTCCCAAATATTCCAAATCTCTAAATTTCTTAAATACCCAAAATTCCCCAAATATTCCAAATGTCCAAACTCCTCAAATACCCTAATTTTCCCAAATATCCCAACCCTATAAATTCTTAATCATCCAAATATTTCCAAATCACAATTTCCCAAATGTCCAGCTCTCCAAACATTTCGAAGATACGTATCGCACACGAACCATAAATTTAACCTCATTCCTTTCACACTTCATCAACTCCATTGATACGTTCTCATCAAACATAATCTCGTTAGATCACTATGTACATAGGCACCGAGCCAAACGGCTTCTCGCACACTTGTTCGGAAGTTGTCAGAAACTTATCTAGAAATTGTCGCGCGTATGCGAGTGTACGAGCATATCTATGCGACAATGAAAAAGATCCTTCAGTGATTACTTTTTTGCGCCGTCATCGACCTCGAAGCAGCGATTCTGTTAACGACATTCACCCAAGAGTACATATTCTTACTCACGGTCGAGTGCATGCTTGCGTATAATGGCGCCTAATGCGAATATATTCTGCGACTTTATTAATGACGAACCGAGACATAACATGTGTGTGTGTATGGTATCACGTGGGACTATTACACCGTGCAGAAACCATGCGTGTGTTACGTTACCGTGTTATTTAGATAACTTCGACTCGGGTCGTACAACGTGTCAAGTATGTACTTCGAGTCGGACGTGTATCTATTCATTAGCGATATAATGCGATAGATTATGTTGTTATCCGTATACATAGAGAGATGTTCGTGTAGGTACGTACACGTGATCGCTATTGACACGCGAGCAAAAAAGTGACCAGACGAAAAATTTGACAAGGAATTGACGTCTTTTTAGCTGCATAAAATGGGTTTATTGTTTTGACGTGAAGGGTTTACTTCGGAGTTGTAACGATTGATTTTGGGAAATTTTTATTGGGTTTGACAGAATGCATTTGTTTAGTTAGTCTTTGAATATTGTTGAGGGATTTGAAGTTCATTCGACGGTGAGTCGGTTTTCTAATTTGATGACTTTAGGTTTATTGTATGTCTTCAAAAATTTTTAGATTTTTTTGAGTTCTCAAATTCTTAAATCTTCAGAGATTGAAATCCCTAAATTCTCAAATCTCCAAATCCCTAAATGCTCAAATCTCTAAATTTTCAAATCTCCAAATTTCCAAATTCTTCAAACTTCAAATTCTTAAATCCACAAATTCTCAAATACCCAGTTTCCCTAATTTCCCCTGAGTTCACAATTTCCCCAAATTCCCCAAATTTCCCAGATTCCTCAAATTACCCACATTCCCCAAATTGCCCAGATTTCTTAAATTCCAAGTTTCCAAAATTCCCAAATCCCAAAATTCCCAATTTCCAAAATTCTCAATTCTCAAAATTCCCAATTCTCCAAATTCGCAAATTCGCAAATCCCCAAATTCTCAAAATCCCTAAATTCTCAAAGTCCCCAAATTCTCAAAGTCCTTAAATTCTCAAATTCCCCAAATTCTCAAAGTCCCCAAATTCTCAAAGTCCTTAAATTCTCAAATTCCCCAAATTCTCAAAGTCCCCAAATTCTCAAAGTCCTTAAATTCTCAAAGTCCCCAAATTCTCAAATCACCAAATTCTCAAATTCCCATATTCTCAAATTCCAAAATTCCCAAATCTCCAAATTCTCAAACCCCAAATTTCCAAATTATCAACTCTTCAGATTCCAAAGTTTCGAACTCCCCAAATCTTCGAATTCTCTAATTTAAAAATCTTCATACCCTTACTTTCAATTCCTGTAAACCTTCGGAATTTAACAGTTACATTCTTGCAATTTTGTATCTTTGAAACAGTATTCAATCAACAGATAAACGTTACAAGCGGTATGCAAAGTGTTTGTGTCAATTGACGTAAAATAGTCACGACCGTTTTAAATATTACATGATCAGACAATAAAACCGCACACTTGGTTTTTTTTGTTCGATCATATCAACAACTCGCGAATGTTGCGATATCTTCACGTTGAAACGTTAATTTTTTCACGCGAGATTAACAATGACCCTCGCGTGCGTTGTTTCCTCTTCGTTTTCTATGGGCGGAATATTTCTTTCGTTTTTCGCATCACCTTCATTTTTATCGTCGTTTACAATTTTTAATACGACTTTTATCTTGTATATGTTGATGAATATGCGTGAAATATTAAATATTTACGTATCATTCTGAGTAACAGTTTCGAGAATGTACACACGTTTATATAATGTTAAACCAATTACAGGAAAGACGTTTCTTAGAATAATGCGTACATTATAACGACACTTTTTCTTGTTTCGTCAAAACAAGACTTCTATAATTGTAAAACGATTTGTCTTTAAGAATAAAATCTAATTAAGATTATTTTATCTTCACATTATTTTATTATTTATATTTTTGTTAAAGCCTTCAACTTTATTTATTTAAAGCTTCCAGTTATTTTTTCTATTTTTGGTAGCACTAAATCTATATTTAGCGTATTAGTACATTTGATAATTCATATGCTTTGAAGGAGAATCCTTATTCGATAATCAGCTTTGTTATCATAAGAATGAATTGCAGTTGTACAGTATATTGTAATTTTTATATTTTTACAATGTATTGTCATTTCACTGGATATTATATTTATAATACATCTATTTTTACTTTTGCTTAAAAGATACAAAATAAAAAATTCATGGTTATTTTCATATTTTGTGAGCATATTTTTAATAAACTTGAAGTAATAAGTTTAATAAACTTTTAGGTATAAATAAAGAATTTGTTCAAAATTAACTAAAAACACTATACTGTTAACATATATAAACTGTTAACTCTGTTAGATACGTTTTGTTACATACAAAATAATGACAATAACTTTTACTCGATAATATCATTAAACTTTGAAATATTATAAATAAATTGACGATACGTGATTAATATTTTACAGAATACAGATATAAATACCGTAGTGGAACATTAAATGGTAATAATTTTATATTTCAGAAAGTAATGATAATTACATGTATGCATCTGTTGTGGCGAAAAATTTAAATTTACCTTCTGACGTCAGGATTTGTATTTTTATTCTAATACTAAGAGTATTTGAATAAAATAGAATATTGTACTAGAAGAAATTCTAGAACATTGAATTAACTTATTATGGAATAATTTAATAACTTAAATTACTCAGAAAATAACGGTGGCTACGTGTATGCATCTGTGGCGGTAAATTTGAATTTACCTTTCGAACCCAGGGTCCGTATTTTTATTGATGCCAAGAGTATTTGAAGGAAATAAAGTATTATACTATAGGAAATATACTAGAACATCCAATGACAATAATTTACATCACTCAGAAAATAACAATAATTAAATGTATCTGTTGTGGCGGCAAATTTAAATTTACTTTCCGACGCCAGGCTTTGTATCTTTATTCTGATGCTAAGAGTATATGAACAAAATAGAGTATTATACTAATGAAAATATACTAAAACATCGAATAATAATTACTTAAATCACTCAGAAAATAGTGATAATTAAATGTATGCGTTGTGGCGGCAAATTTAAATTTATCTTTCATCAGCGCCCACATTTCCACAGCTACCAAAAGTATTTAAACGAAATAAACTTCTTAATCCTCAAACTAGAATATTCTTCGACTACCTTTTTACCTACTATACTTTCAACCACTTTCGTCGATATCTAGACACGCATATTCACAATTATTTGGATAATCCTTCGAACCGCGAATGGAATTTTAGAAAGCACCGTGTTTACGATGCGAAACTGCTTCGAACACGACACGACTGAAGAAACAGCTGATAGATGCAAATGTTTCGACGAGACAAGCATTTTCTATAGAAATACAGAGTCAAATTCTTTAGAAAGGCAGGGAAAATTGATCGGAAATTCTGCGTTATCCATTTTATCAAACATAACCTCAAGGATACATGTGTGTATACGTTTAGTTCTATTTTAAAATTCATCAACCAATGACTACACATTGTATAGCCATTATCTGCGTTGGCAGTGCATTATTAACGTTACTGCTAGTTTTTATTCGTTTAATTGATTCGCAAGAAGTAGAACGTGATTAGATTTTTCTTAAACGAGTCATACCTGAAGAGTTTCATGTCGTATATTTCATTAACGGTAATATTTCCATTAAAAATATTTTTACGCTAACAGGAAATAATAGCGGTTTCGTTCTCCTCAGAGATCCGGTCTGTGAATTCATTCACGTGGAATGTTACCGATGTCCTTCCTTCAAATATTAAATATTTCTTTCTGAAAATGCTGCGCGCGCAGAAAGAAAGGTACAACGCTGAAGACGAGTTCCGATCGGTAATTTGTATTTAACAAATTGACAATTTTAAAAATGTGTAAACCATAATGGAGCTTATTTTCATAAAAAAAAATTACTACAATTTGTAACACTTGGATTTGAAGGTGTAAATTGAAAACTGACATTAATTTCCTAAAAAATAAAAAAGAGTCGTTTAATAAAAAGAAAAGAGTTCTATAAAAAAACCATTTTGGCTTCGATAATTATTCAAGGAAGTTAATGCAAATGAAAATGTATTTATATTAAACTAAAACGGGAATTCGATAAATAGCGCTCAAACAAATTAATTAACGTGTTTTTCATGCAACAGACTTTTAGCACTCGAGAAATATTATTCCGTTTGTTGGAGGTTCATTATTTAGGTGCAATAACATGTATGCACAGCGAAATAAAATTCAGAAATGTTTCGAAACAAAATTTTTTGCACTTGAATAATTAATCATGTTATTTTGGGAGAGTTCAGCTGCACTTCGTTAAGGACTCTTTCGATAAACGAATTATTTTCAGCTCTGATTAGTACCTATTGTCAAAGATAACGCTGATAAAAACAAGACATGTGTAACGAGTTAAGCGACACGCGTACTCGGAATAGCTTTTAAATTTGTTTTCGATTTTTGAAAAATGTTCAGACGTCTACCATTGATTTTTGGGGATTTATAATTAGCCAGAACATTCAAGGGCAATTTGTATCTCAAGAAGATATTTGGTTTGAAGGTAGTACATAACCTATAAATGCAATTTATTTTGATTATGTGGCAGTTATATTTATACAAGGAGCATCATTCATTTTTTTGAATATTATAGTAAAGAATATAGAGATATTCTATAAATATTCTATATTTCATAAATTCACAAATTTTTCTAAGGTATAAAAATATTTTTATTTCCAAGATTTCAAATGTAAAAAATTTTTAAATTTCTTAAATTCTCAAATTCCCAAATTCAAAAATTCCCAAATTTCTGACATTCCAAGTAGCTAAATATAATATAACAATTTTCAAGGCTATACGTTTTCCAAATTTAAAAATTCTCAAATTCTTAAATGTTAAAATTACTAAAATTTTAAATTGTTAAATTTAATGTTTCCAAAGTCACAAATTTCACAAACTTCCAAATTTCGTGATTATTCTATAATTTATAGATTTTAGAATTTCAAAAATTCCAAATTTGAAAATTTCTAAGTTTCCCAATTTACAAACCTACAAATTACAATTTCACAAATTTACATATTTTCCTACTTCTAAAATTTCAAATTATTAATTTTTTTACTCTTCAATACCACAAATTACACACAAGTTTCTCAAATTTCTTGAATTCCTTAAAATTCCTCCAATTTCACAAATTTCACAAATTTCCAAACTTCTATACTTAAAAATTCACAAATTCTCAACAAATCTCCAAATCTTCAAAATTTCTACCATGGAGTGTAACATAACTAAAACAAGTATAAGTTAAATAACAAAACAAAAATTCAGTTATATGAACATCCATTTATAATTATAAACTGCTATATATTTTTCATTGAAAGCAAAATAAGATTGATATGAGGTTGGTGTATTAAAACTTGCATTCTATGCCCATTTCCTAACCTAAAATATTATGTACTAATTTATGATACCTGTAATTCTTAATACCACAGAATACTCGTTCTTAATTATTAAACATTAATAACAATTTTTTTCAACATTAGAAAAATTATGTCCATGTTTTAGTTAAAAGAATTGATTACAAATAGCAAACAAAATAAAAAATAAAAAGAAAAAAAAAATGTTTTAGTTATGTATCAAATTCATTGAGTTACAAAGTAACATTTTTTAGATACATTTTTATTTGAGGTCGTCAATGCTATGCGAAGGTGAACGATTTTTTTAAACTTAAACATTTAAGTGACATAATATGAAATGCGAATTTTGGACAAATTTATGCAAGTCTCGTTTTTGTGTGTTTTGACAAATGATTTTAAGGAAGCAGAACGAAAACGATATTATCAGACTGTGCGGTTTCCTGACTTCGAGCCAGACGCTCGTTATTATTGTGACATGAGGCTTGGTAGTAAGTAAGTCTGTAATCTAGAGCCGGTCAATCCTTCGTATTATTTGTGCATCTCGCCGTTAAAACACGCTATTCTACTGTTGATTTGTATCATTAATATTAATTACTTGAGATAATTGGTGTAATATATCAAACTTTCCTACTTTGAAATTTTAAGAAGATTAGATATTTAGACCATTGAATTTTTAAGATTTTATATTTCTAAATTGAGAAATACAGAAATTTAGAAGTTAGGAATTCAGGAATTTGGAAAGACAAAACTTTACAAAATTAGACATTTGCATATTTGGAAATTTAGAAATTTGAAAATTTGGAAATTTGGGAGTTTGGAAATTTGGATATTTGGATATTTGGAAATTTAGAAATTTAGAAATTTGAAAATTTGAAAATTTGAAAATTTGGAATTTTGAAAATTTGAAAATTTGAAAATTTGAAAATTTGGAATTTTGGAAATTTGGGAGTTTGGAAATATGGAAATTCGGAAATTTGGGAATTTGGGAATTTGGGAGTTTGGAAATTCGGAAATTTGGGAGTTTGGAAATTTGGAAATTTAGAAATTTAGAAATTTAGAAATTTGAAAATTTGAAAATTTGGAATTTTGAAAATTTGAAAATTTGAAAATTTGAAAATTTGGAATTTTGGAAATTTGGGAGTTTGGAAGTATGGAAATTCGGAAATTTGGGAATTTGGGAGTTTGGAAATTCGGAAATTTGGGAGTTTGGAAATTTGGAAATTTGAAAATTTGAAAATTTGGAAATTTGGAAATTTGGAAACTTGAAAATTTGAAAACTAACAAATTTGGAATTTTGAAAATTATGGAAGTTAGAAATTTAAAAATTCTTCGAAGTCAGAAATTCTTTTAGAAATTCGTAAACAGTCACATTCTCAAGCTTCCAAATTCTTTATAAACATACAATCTTTCATATTCTAGACTTCCAAATATTTTTAAAAGTTCAGATCAGAATTGTTTAGATTAAAAATTTTGTCATGTAGAAATTTTCAAATTTCCAAATTTTCAACCACAAGAAGTTTTTTTTAAATTTACATATTTTGAAAATTAGAAATTTCAAGTTAACAAATTCGTAAAATTTCAGAGTCTCAAATTTACAAATTTGCAAAATTTCAAGTTTACAAATCTACAAAATCTCAAAGTTGCAAATCTACAAATCTATAAATCTACTTTACAAATTTACAAATTTGCAATTTAAAATTTCAGAGATTTTCAAATCTTCAAAAGTCCACATTT
Source organism: Megachile rotundata (assembly GCF_050947335.1). NCBI lineage: Eukaryota > Metazoa > Arthropoda > Insecta > Hymenoptera > Megachilidae > Megachile > Megachile rotundata. The sequence continues at coordinate 6,372,920 of NC_134989.1, forward strand.
GAAAGTATTACAGCAAGGTCAGTCACACGTGTTTTGAATACATAAAAGATAGGCGTGCAAATACTTTTAAACGATAGTGTGTGTATATATGTGCGTGTATATTGATTTACTCACGTGTCGCGAATAGTAGCCGATAATAATCTGACCACAAATGAGATTCTGTTTGAAATATCAAAATCGAATGAAATGATAAGAGGATGTTTTACTTGATTATTAATAAAGTACAGAAAAGTATGAATTTAACAAATGAATTAGCATTATATTGTGTAATTGTGTTATCAGACGCTCCATAATTTACATTATTAAAGATAAAGATAATTAATTGTATAAATTCATCTTCCTATTTGCGAATATGCATTATGCGTTAGTATACTTATTAAGAATACACGAAAGGTTAGGTATTTTGCTTTTTATTTATTTGCTAATTTTGTTTAAAGTAGCTCTTATGTTGGTGACCAACGCGACACTCATTGCGTTAATTTGATTTATAATTATTAAGTTGCAAAGTTTAGAAGCTATAGAGATTTGAATACTATTGAAAATAAAAATTCTCGAAGTTCTTAAATTTTTCAAAATTCTTAAAATCCTCCAAATTCTCCAAATGCTCAAATTTCATAAAATTATCAGATTTCCCAAAATTCTAGAAATTCTCAAACTTCTCAAAACTTTCAGATTTCTCAAAATTCTAAAAATTCTCAAATTTCCCCAAAACTCTAAAAATTCTCAAACTTCGCAAGATTCTTGAATTTCCCAAAATTTTAGAAATTCTCAAACTTCTTAAACTTCTTAAACTTCTTAAACTTCTCAAAGATCTCAAAATTCTCAGATTTCCTAAAATTCTCAAAATTCTCAAATTTTTCTAATACCCCAAATTGCTCTATCTCCAAATTTCATTCTTTTCAAACTGATAAATTCGCGCATTTTTAAATACCAAAACCTTTCTATATAACCTAGAATTGCATTTGACTGTACACACACGAACAATGAATCGTTGAGTCTCCATATGCAAATTCCGGGGTACTAATCCAGGCCAAAAGTCGTTTCCCGTGTTCTTTTTAATGGGTTAATCGTGTTACCAGATCGATAGTACACTCGAACCCCTCTATATCGTAATTTCAAAACTTAGTATGTGCCACCTACAGTTGTTCTCCATCATATAAACAGCTGGGTTCCCGCGATAACGATAACAAATCCACGTAAAAAAAATGATAACGCACTGTTCCGAAGAAGAAATTTTCCTTTCATCTCCCTTCTGTTTTTGCGGTAATGTGAACAATGTAAGCAAAATTTCCGGCGTCTTTTCTTGAGACTCGATTAAAAACAACGAGAAAGAAAACTGTCTTAAATGTACATACGAGTTAACGGGTTCTTCGTAAAATGCCATATTATCGAAACGTATCGCGCTACCGATTAAAATTATCTTTCATTTCGAAGATACAGTTACCTTGAAAAGTAAATTAACGACAAGCGTGCTCAGGTAAATGAATAGAAAGCTTGATGAATAATAATGACAAATATTTTGACAACCTATATTTATGGGTGCTTTTTGTTTATTTGATATATTGTAATATGGAATCTTACACAGTTTCAATAAATAAGTTACAGAATTTAATAGTATTAGTTTTGCTAATGGATTAATTTACAGACAAGTTAATTTTGCTTATAAATTATTATTTATGATAGTTTGTTAAAACTTTGGATATAAATAATGTGTTTGTATTAATAGTTCAACTTCTGTAATACGAATTATACAGTATTATATTAATATATTATTTTGAAATATTCATCAAATAAATAAATCATATTTCACTCTTTTACAGGAATTGTCAGATCATTTTACTACTGTAAAATTCCATATAATAGTCATCAAATATAACAATGTCTTTTAGACATTCTTCATAACCTCAATAATTGTAGCAACTTGAAAGCACACACTAAATCTAAGAAATTTTCCAAATTGAACATGTTAGAAGAAAGTTTGATCACCCGATCGAGTATCTCACTTTGCACACTGAGATTTCGTTCAATGCACATTCCAAAAAGTTGAAAAATCAAATTTCCCTTAATTATACAGATCATTACATAAATCGTAATAAATGCACAACGGATTGCTGTTTCGTCTAAATTTATTGCAAAGTCGAAAATCTAACGGTAACCGCAAAAGAATGAAAAAAGAAGTATTTACTTTTTGGATACTGATAAAATAAGTGCGTCCAACGTTTTTACTCTATACACCAAAATAACAGTTACAACTTACTGCATCGCCATATTGCAAACATTACCTTAAGAACCAAGAAACGCAGAAATGTAGTCAATGTATTAACAATGACACCTTTGGTATCACGTATCCCTAATCAACTATTTCACCTTTCATATATGTACATTTCCCTACATTCTTATTACATCTTTTCACGTAATATTATAAGTGTTTACAAATCATCGTTCGAAATGTCGGAACTGTTGAGAATCGTAATAGTGCCGTAGTCACGCTCCACAGTGTGTACACAAATGTTAATCCTGTATACTTTTAGCAGTTTTAGTATTAACATCGCGTTCGTGACTGGATCTTATGGTCATCCTAAGACTTCTAAAATAATCCAAACGAACCTATCGGGGTTCTTTGACCTCTCCTTTAGAACCGGTTCCCGACCATCCTAAATTAGAGAACTCGTTACTATATCACTGTATCGCGAACGCTACCTTTGAAATGCAAGAATATAGTCAGTATATTCATAATTTCTTCGCAACTGTATATCCTTTTTGATCAACTGTGCCACCTGCATTGTTCGGTAACGCGTTTCTTCATCGAAATTCCTATTCGCCTTAGAAAATCTTGCACTCATCTAAATCGAGAGTCGGAGAAAGTCGAGCGAACGGATTGCAGGTGCATGTAACGTTGCGCGTACGATTTTTCGACGCATCCTATACGCTGCACACCGGAAAATATGATCATGCCACGCTAATCCAAGCAAGTATTCGCGAATATTTTTCGAGAAACGAAAGCGTGGAACGAAGCCTAATCCTTTCACTGCTATCGGCGATTCGTTTGTCTCGCGCTGTAGTCGTTTATGGGCGTCCAAGTAATTTCACTGATCATAAGGCATATCCGTCGCTTTAGAGTTCTTGACAGACACCGTTTAACCCCCGTGTCACTACTCGACTAACTGGTTACCCATTTTCATAGCTGTGTGCAACAATTGATCATGTTCACGTCGAAATGACTAGGTATTTGAAAAGCATTTTGGATTTTTACTCTTCGGATTCTCTCATGTAGTTTCGCTTCTAGCGTTCGGTAAATGGCACTTTACTTTTAAATTGATTTTGCGAACTTTTGAATTTTTAAATGAAGACATTTTTCAACTTAATTTTTGATAGATATTTAGATATTCTGGAATTTGAAAGTCTGGATATTTAGTCTGGAATTTAGAAGTCTGGATATCAAAATTCACAAACTTAGATATTTAGAAATTTGTAAAGCTATAAACTTACAAGCTCAAACTTTGAAATTATGAATCTCCAAATTAAAGTTTTCAAAATGACAAATTCTCAAGCTCAGATTTTCAAAATAACGAATTCTCAAGCTTAAGTTCTTAAAATTTAAACGTTTGCAACTGTAACTTAAAACATTTTTCTTGGCCATAAATCGTCGCACAGTTAATCAAAGAACGTCACAGTAAAACAATACGTTACAACATACGTTACACGAATGACAACGTAACGTTTTGGGGGTGAAATCACTCGCAGCGAAAGTTGACTTGAAAAAGAATTGACAGGAAGATAGCTGGCAACGTTGTCGGGCCAGGACCACAAAATGGTGAATGAATGATCGAATGGCTGTCGATAGCGAACGATAACCTCTGTATGAACGATAAACAACGAAGTTTATCGCGGTTCTTGTAATCCGCAGTATTGATACAGTAAAGCTACTTTTGTATTTCATTGCAACACTGTGGTAAATGAGGTAAAGTGAAAATTGAAATAATACCTTTGACGGTGGTGGGATCGAAAGTGAAACCGATCGGCTCGGGGAGTGAACCGTTATGTTATAGTTGCAGGAATCGAAGAACGTTTCACGATATTATTCATCATGTTTAGTTTTATGATTTCATTCGTCATTTGTGTTTAGCTTAGTTTCATGATTTTATTCATTTTAGCTTACTTTCGCAATTTTATTCGTCATTTTCAGCTTAGTTTCACGATTTTATTCGTCATTTGTGTTCAGTCAAGGACCCAATTTTTGATTATTCTAAACGACCTTCATCCACAAATAAAAAATGTAATTCAACAGGTTTTTTTTTTACACGCAAAAATACTTTATTATTAGTCTGATGTTTAAAAAATGCAATAGTAACATTAATTAAATTGCAATTTAACTTTCAGAGTGAAAATGTGAACTTTTAATCATATAAATGACCTTCGTAGATCGTTCTACAAGTTTTTTTCTGATCACATCAGCATTTTGATGATATAAATTTAAATGTGTGAAATGCAAATTAGTTCATTAAAATAAAATACATATTAGATCATTGAAATAATATGCATAAAGTTCGTCGAATTTATCTGGTAACTTTATTTGTTTGAGGCATTAAATGAATAATTAAATATACGTTTGAAATAAAATTTAGGTTTATTCTATACTTATTTAATTAGTTTTATATTTTGGTTTTAAGGAGTTTTTTAACGTGTACTATAGGCCACATCATCAAAGTGATGCGCTTTTTATATTTAATAGTACTATTTGAGGTTATGTATCATGAACTGTATTAAAGGAATAATATATATTTAGAATTGTATGATAAAACAAAGTTTCTATACTGTTTTATCATACAGTCAAAAGTTATGGAATGTCTATAATTATCATTTAATTTATTTAATAATTGACCACTCATAATTAATCTAAATATTTCAATTTGAAAATATAACATTTTTGTCTTTTTAGACTATATTATAACAAATTTCTTTGGTACTTTTCATTAAAATAATCTGCTAATACATAAAAGACAGTTCAACCTCGTGCATCACGTTTTACGAGTGAACCATTAATTAGTATGAAGTTCTATCAATCTTTATGAATCACAGACAGCTCAAAAGTAAGAAAATCATGATAATTGCAGAGCCCAAAGCTGGTGCAATGACCATAACCGGTACGTCTACCCTAATCGTAATGGAGTAGCAATTGACTAAACCGGTCAAATAATTGGTTCACAAGTTTCTTATTTCAAATTACGGAATTTGATAAAACGGTTTTCTTGAAATCCGTGCTGGTTTTTATCGAAAAAAAGAACTAACGCGTGCAATCGTATTCCGAGTCCATTTATTTCTCTCCCTTATTTTTCACTTTAAATCATTTATGCATTATATATTGCTACTTCAAATCTGAACAATAATTTTCATTGAAATGTCATTTTTTATAACTCATTCAAGGTACAAATATTTTCGATGAAAGAAAATTTTGATCGAGGTGCAGAATTAATGGATGTATTTAATTGTGTTTCGTCGCTTACCTATTTGTTCTTTTACTTTATTTTTAGCTTAAAATTGCACTTTACTTTAACTTTACTTTAAATTTAATTTAACTTAACGTTAAAAGCAATTTCAGCTGCAGTTACCAAACAAATAAGTTTACTATAACTAAATTTGTATGCAAGGTACAAATATTTTCCACAAAAAGCGACAAAGCGTATTCAAGTAATCCTTCCATTTTTAATTCTGAATTATGCATTACACATTCAGTATTAAAAACAGTTCTCATTGTAATTAAATAACAAATAAATAACTGTTGTCTTTTCCTAAAAAAATCGTATTTCGATCAGGAATTGGGTCCTTGACGCTAATCGAAGGAAAACCTGACGCATGCTCGTGCCTCGTGTCTCTTCCCTCTCTTTCGCCATGTTTTTCTGTTCGCCTCGAGAACGTGCTGTCTCGATGCAAAAATGCGCATTGCTATGCAAACGTAGGTGAATGCACGCGTGCACGGTATTTCTGCTCGATCAGAAACGCGTGGGCATTAAAGGTGAAACGGAACGAACGCAAAACAGGTGCTATATTTACCTTGGAAGTTGGCGGTCCTGGGTGAGGTACGCGCGATTATCTTCGACGCGTGTCCATGGAAGATGGTTACCAAATAAAATCACTGACAAATTCCGTGGCAATAAAATCGTTCAGGACTACGATAAATATCCTTTCCTTTTCCGCTTCTCAGTTACCCGAACTCACACTTTTCAATTGGCACTGTTTATTATTTACTTTTTTCTATCCTTCAGTTTTCTTCGTTAATTCCTTCCTGGTTCTACCTTTTGACGGTTCAACACACGACACTTTTCCTTTTCCAGGTTCAATTTTTGCACAAGCTTCAACCGGTTCACTTAAATCCTATCGAACGAGCGCTGTCCTACGTCCATTACTTTCAGCTACCAGCTCGGTTGATCCATGTCGCTGATCGTGTTCCATTCGGGCGTTCCCTCGGGCATCCGATAAAATTACCTTCGATCGTCAGCAGGAAGCCGCTATCTGAGCAACACGTGGAAATTATTCGTGGTTGATCGAGAGAAAGTCGCGAGGAAAATGCAACTTTTATGCTTTATTTTGCGCGAACAAAACGACAGAGACGGAGAAAATTGGACCCGCCGTTTGATCGACGGGAGACCTGTTGCGCATCACAGTTGTATTTCGTTTCTGTTTGAAACTTTTCAACTGCTAGATCCTGGATATTTTTATGCAAACGAGCAGATTTTTCGAAAATGTTTCAGTATCGAATTATTTAAACCTATCAGTTTTAACCTAGATTGTTTAAGTGTCAGACAACTTGTTGTAGTGTAGACGAATGTTTGAATGTTTGGATTGCATACGGTGATCATTGGTGGAATCAAAATTAAAATATTCGATCGTGGAGAAAATATGAGCCAGATTCGTCGCATTCGAGTTATGTGCGTCACATGTGGGAAATACAAAGCAAGGTCACTGTGGTTAGTAAAAATTTGTATCGACGAAAATAGAGCAATAAAAGTACATGCTGTGTCACCTTGTAATTTTTTACTTACATTCACAATGAAAAGTAGATCTTATAAATTCATTTCGAATGTCAGTTGTCAAAGCACTGTACTTATTGTATTTTTCAGTTATATGTGAAGGCAACGGGTACAAAAAATGAGCTTGAAACCCCATTAAAAAGTTACCTGGGTAAAAAATCAGTTTTTACATCCATATAATTTAAATTTGTTTCTTATTTTTAAGGTTAACTTTCATTTGAATAGACCTATGTGTACGAATTGCATGTTGGATTTGACAGCAGTGAACTATTTATGAATTATTATTATTAATGAAGTATTTTGTATAGTTTTTGAAGCCCTTAACGAACGTTATCGATGACGATGCATACGCGAAACAATGTTTATGAATGAAAACGTCGTTTGTACACGAATGACAATCAGGAGGCACGTTCACGCGTTGTCATCGTTGATTCGTATTCATGAATGGAAGAGGAATCTCGTGGAAACGACGAACGGATCGTGCCTCGTACGAATAGCGGGATTTTTCCCCTCTTTTCCCTCCACCGTTATTGCTTTCTTTCGCTTGTTTTTCCACTTCGTCGTTGAATCCAAGGAATTATTGTATAACTCAATACCGTTCCGGTATTTTTAGTTATGGTGTTGCGTAATCGTTTCAAATACACCGCCACTCCGTAACGGCGAAACGCGATTTAAAACATTTCGAGCGAACGTTGGGAACGGCGAATCCGATTTGAGATTGTATCGAGTGACATTCTGATACGAAAAATCTGCTTCGACCACAAACTTCTTTAACATAACCCGTTAAGCTACTATGATAATCATAAACATTTTAGAACCTAACCTCTTCGCCACCATGTTCGCAAAATAATTTTTGAAACATATATGTGTTTGCTATAATCACGACTTTTTATTGCTTATATTACAGTGTTATTGTTTGTTGCAATTTAGATTTTATAAACGTTATGATGTATACAGCGTGTTGCAGTAAAATATATTGTCAAATAAGTTTACGAATAAAATAAACAGAGCTATGTTGCCTATTTTAAAATTACAAATGTTCAAGATAGTCATCCACAGTTATTGACTATTTTTGCGATCACAGTTATGCTTGATTAATATTAAAAATTAGCATGTGAGAACGCCTTTGTATGTCTGTATGCTTATTTTTAAAAATTTGCTTTCTGGACAAGAGTGAACTAAAAAACATAATACGTAATATATGCAAGAGCCGTTCTTTCTATACCGATAACTTGAAAGCTGTAAATTTTGAGTTATGTTATCACACAGTAAATGAGCAATACGTGTGCGGTCGTAAAGACCTTCTGCAATTCATAAATCTCTCTTTCTAGCGATTTTATCTAAATTTAAAATCAACTGTTGTTATTTCCCTAAATTTGAACCAAGTATTTGGAAGGTCTTGCTGCAAAAAGATGGCAATTTTTATTTAACGAATGTTATAAACTAATCTTAATGTCATGTACCGTTTTATTCTCTTTGAAAAAAAAAAATTAACTATTTTTTGGTATGTTTCATGTTTATCTTTGTAGTCTATTTTTGTTTAGTGCAAGTTTTCAAAAATATCTTTATCTTTCGAAAGTTCGTAATGATACTTAATTGGATTTTTATTTTAAAATAGAAAATATATCTCTGTCATTTCTTTGAAGATAAGAATATAACTTTATATTTATATAATGACTATTAAATAATCCGTGACATAACATTTTTATCCACGCTAAATAATTTTGTATGTTCTTTATTACCGTAGTAATTATATTCGAGTGATAAAACTATAATTATTGTTTCGTATTACAGAAATATGTAGAAATAGAACACTTAGTAAAATTTGACTCTTATATTTCAATTTTTATTGTAACTCTCTCTAAGTTGATACATATTTATTAATATTACTGATCTATGGAACAATTTCTATGAACTGTATGTAATATACCTTTAAGCAACAAAGCAGTAAAAATTATTAAATAATCTTATGTGTCTCATAACAAAAATATCGCTTACTAAAAATGATCTGACAACTGATAGATCTCTCTGCAAATATTTCCTAAATAAATTAGCTACACTTCACACTCTGAACATTTTTGTAATTTTTTTATTCACACTAGTTGATTAATGTCTAATTTTGTTTATGTGACGTTGAGAGTTGTATCAAAAAGTTTCACTCAAAATTATGTGAGTGACCAAATTATGAGAGCCCTAACATTAAAAGTACATTTTTTATGTTTGACAAATAATATTATGTATATTGTTATCAGAATATTTGCATTTTGCTGATGTTAATATTTCATAAAAATGATTGATTCCTGAATTGAAATCAATGAATTCAACTTAATACTCATTTAAAAATTTATTGTTTTAACATAAAATCGTCAATGGAAACAAATTGCTCTAATAATTTGATAATTTACTGTCTTTTATATTCGATTAATACAAAAATTAGTATCAAAAGTGGGTGATCAATTATTAGAGACATATCATGAAAAATATATCTTATGTTCGTCAGAGATAATGTTACCTTCAATATTTCGAAACATATATTTGTAACTTGTACACATCAAAATTTTATAAAAAGATAACAGGTCCATGTCACAAGACTAATTACGAAATTAACCCTTTATTTTACGATTTTTTTAATTCTCAAAAAAATAGATGTGCTTTTCAATTCTCGAAAATAATACCAATAAGAAAATTGTAATAAACAAATATTTTTATAAGAGAAAATAATGTAATAATGCAAATTTACATTTAAAACAATTTTCCAGAATTTTTAAAAAGTTGTAATTACGGAAGATAAATGTCCTCAATAATTTTTTTAATCATGAAATTTAATATTTATTGTTGTTTAATATAAATTTACAATTTCATAGAATATTATTTCATTTCTCAGAATGCAACGAAGATTACAATCGTACATTTAAACTTCAATTCGACTGAAATAATTCACTTTTGTTTTACACGTATAAACGTAATTAAAACAAGACAAGTAAAAACGAAATACAGTATGATTAAACAATTTAAATAGCATTGAATGAACTATTACAATTATTTTTACATATTTGTTAAACAATATTCCATTCATCACTGCGGACTGTTTAAATAATCAAAGCTTAAACGAAATTTTAAATCGAATTTTATTATAAAGAAATAGCAGCAGTCAAATTCAGCAATCAATCCAGCAGAGTCAAATGTGAGCCCGAATTAAAAATATTAAATTTACGCTTAAAACCCTAACCCTAATCCATAACTCTTCAGTGTATCTTAGGACTTCTACGATTTTAACTTTCAGTTAATTTTTCTTCCTAATTAGTTTAATGTACAAATGGTAATTATTGTGGCTTTAACAATTTAATTACCCACTGCTCAAAAATGCCCAAATACTCATGTAAACTATACATACAAATCACCATTACATTTTTGTATAATTTTATCAACCTTCTCTTTTTTGAAACTACCGAATCAAACGAACCAGTTCACATCATTCTCAGTTACAAAATTTGTGAAGGTGATTTTATCGAAATCTGTATCAGTTTTTATCAAGACAGAGTTAATCGCGTTCAACGTCTATACACGTCAATCAAAAACTTTATTTCGATCGCATCGAATCGTTAATTTCTTATCGAATTTCTTTCCTCCTTTTGTTCGACCTTCTTGAAATTTGTTATAATTGATTTCAATTACGCATCGCGAAGGAAATTTGAATAAAAATTCCGCAGTTAACCGATTACTGTATACATTGATTTGTTTTATTTCTCGGTTTTCAATTTCAAGGCATCATGCGCTGGTAAGTATTAATACAAAAATGTGAATTATTACCACATTGCATCCACATTCCTTTCCCGAATTCAGATCGAAACGGCGCACTGTGCAGGCACGAAAAGAAGGTTCGCGGAAGCGACAAACCAGATCGTACGATGAGAAAGATTTTCTCTTCTCACCGTTGCACTTGTTAACTTGCCCCGAAACTCGCGGCCATCGTCCGTTCCCATGAACGCGAACTCGCGACGGCGAAGTTTCTACCTACGTTCCATCCTCGTTTAAAAACCTGAAGCCGGACCAAGAACGTTTCTCCAGTCACGTGCCCGGAATTCCCTGCGAGTTAGACGTTCAAAGACGAGCAAACGCCACGCTCGATATTCGGGAATTCCTGTTTCCTGCGGACGCGCAACAAGTGAGTCAGCGAAGTCCGCGTCGCGGAAAAATAAAAAATCCAGCAGACGATGGGAACGCAGGGAACATCGACGGGGGACAATCTGCCATTTACCATTTTCCATTTCCATCGAGATCGTCTCAAAGTCCTCGGCGAGCGTTACGAGGTCACATCCGCGTACGAGTGACCGTATCTACTCGTCGGCGTGCATTCTTACGGGCAACGAAGCGTCGCTTTCCTTGCGGCGGAAACAAATTGTTTACCGTGTTTCTCGCGATTCGATTTGCTCGGAGGCGAAGATAAACGAAAGAGGAATGTATCCGGAGATAGGGGGTGAAGAAAGTTACGGGCCGATACGACTCATCGGAAAGTGTTACGACGGTCGTGGAAGGAACGCGGATCATAAACGTCTACCATGACGACTTCTAAACCGAAAAGCGTCCGATTAATTGTGCACGATGAACCCACGAATGCCAACAACGATGACGTACGCATTCCCCGGCGCTGTCGTTTCGTCCGCGCTATCATTGCGTCTGCTTTCCACCAGTGCGTGTACCGTTAATTGTGCTCGATTCGATTTCGAATCGCGGTTGCACGAGATTTCGTGAAAACTGGTAGCCACGGGAGAGGAACCGAGGCCGAGACAGCAAGCGGATCCTGCGGGGACGATGTCGCAGAGGATGACGTACGGAGGTGGACGGACACACTTCACTCTCGGACACGATCGCGTGCTGACGGCGACGTCGCGTTTAATACCGGCTCGACAAATCGGGATCGGTCGTTGGAGTTTCGCCTGGCACAAAGTAGTCTCGGCTAACCGAGCGCCCGATCCGGACTGACTATAACTGTAAACGATCACTTGTCGCTGCCAAGCTTTCCCCCACGTCGCGACGCGTCGCCGCCGCGAAACGGATCGCTCCCCACCATTTTGTGTCGATGTAGCGTCGATGTAGCGTCGATGTGGTGCAGCCTTGCTGGCTCCCGCAACAAAACCAGTTCTACCGATGCGCTCCGCCATTTCCACTTTCGTCGGCTTCGCTTCAGAAGCGTTTCCACCTGCTGCCGGCACCGACACCGTCGCGACGCTGCCGCAGCCAAATCCGAAGAGAAAGAACGCGTTCTTTCTACCTTGAACCGGCTGGCCGAAATTCAAACGAGAATGCCGGTTGCCTCCGGTTCCAACGCACGGTTTAACCTCACGACTCGGCCTGCATACAGTCGCCAATATATTTCACTTACTTTAGGAAAATATGGTTATCGAGAGCGAAAAAGCCATTTACTTCTTTACTTCAAGTCTTTACTTCATTTTTAGCGATTTCTGGAAGTTTGGACACTTGGGGATGGGTTGGAATCATGGACTATGAAGTGTATGGGTGTGGGTCTATGAATTTGGTAGTTTGGGAGCTTGAGGACTTAGGTGTTTGATGATGTTGACATTTGGGTGATGGATATTTTGAGAAATTTGGGGACGTTAGGAAATGGACACTTAGGATTTTGAATACTTTGTAATTTGGGGATCCGATACTCACATACAAATACACACAAAAAAAGCTTCTTGTCAGAGCCATATGATGTGCAAAATTTGTCCAGCAACCTCTCCGAGGTGCATATCGGGTAATGCTAATGCCGGCGGTATATGCTATAAACGCAAGGGTTTCTTTAAAGTTCTGTATCTTTACGAAAAAAAATGGTAGCGGTTTTTCACATACTGGAAATTAAAGATAAAGGTTTGGATTTTATGCTCCTGTAAACAGTATCACCTAAAAAAAATGTGGCAAGTGCATGCATTTCGTCAAACTTTGTAATTTTCAATATTGCAAACATTACTTCACATTTACGGTGTTATTGTGGTAGGGATGCATCAAATCTAAAATCAAACTACAGGGTCTTAAAGTAGAGATCTCAAGTTTTAATTTAAAAAAAAGAGCATAAATTTGCAATGAGTTTTCACGGAGTTATCATCAGTCAAATTTGGCCAATTTTTGCCTAAATTTTTTCTATGTCATATTTTTTTTTGAGCAGTGTATATAGATAATGTCCATTCTGTACAGTGCTGAGTTTTTTTTATTCGAAACGTTTAACAAAAGTTTGATTTTTAAATTAGTCTTAGTTTGTTTAAATTAATTTTTGTGAATTATAATTTGTATGGTTTTTAATCGCTATAAACTGTGTTCAGAGCATGTTGTTGATTGATACAGCGTCAGATTTACTTTAATTTTAATTTCAATTAAATTTAATCTCCTCAAGAGTTATCATCCTTTAATGATACGCTGATAAACGCAAAATATTGCGTTCAACTCTTGCAAATGTGTTTATTCTGCAATTCTCTGATTATGTTGAATTTAATTTATGGTATGAAGTATGAATGAACAATTTAATTAATTAACATTGCAATTAACATCTGTCTGTAGTCTTTAATCATTTTATTAATAACAAGTATGATGCTTACTTTTGAACATTTAAATTTCTGGAGAATCTGTTGCATTAAAGTGAACTATAATTTCTATTGAATAAATTTTAGTAGTTATCATAATATTTTATTATTGATTTGTCGTCGATTACCACTCTTATATTATTTTATATTCCAATGCTCATTAATCATACATATTTGTTAACTTAAAAATAAAAAATTACAAAAAGATAATTCAAATCTATTCATTCATTTCGGTTCATTTTGAAATCTAACTAACCTAACTTGACATCTAGCTGTCGCAGTAAAAGTTACTTATTAATTCAACACGTTTACGTGTTCGAACTGAAGGTAAAATTCGAGACGAAAATATTCAGTTATATTTAACTTACGTACTTCTTTTCATATCATATAACAAAGAAGATATAATTTTTGGTTAGAAAATAACTGAGCATAAATCATGCGATCGGAGTAAGGTCAAAATTCGCTATCGTCCAAATAATTACGCCCGATACGTGTTACTTTCCTTTTTTAAATTCTTATCAGTCACGATTGTATCGTTTGCAAGTACTTCTTGCTCGGTTACGAATAAACAAACTTTTTATCGATGTTTAGTTACTACTGTTTGCGAAATGTTGCTGCATCGTTAAGATTATTCATTTCTCCGCGAACCGCTCGAGCTGATGAGATTCTGTTTAAAAGTACGAACCAGATCGTGAGAAGCGTCCTGGGAAAGTAGAATACCGGTGAGAGGGTTAAATAAAATCGTGTTAACGCGCATTCCTCGTTCACAATTAGACAGGATACCTATGCAAATTACAAACTCTTTGTTTCGGGTTAAGAGTTTGTCAAGAGGCTTGTTAACGAAAATGTAGTTAGACTAATTGAAATATGCTGGTTTTGTTCAACGAGGACTTTTAGATCTTCAATCTCTTGTTAGGGAACAAAAGAGAAATTTTAGCTTTTTGCTACTTTTTCTTTAAGAATCATATCTTTTTTGAGATGTTCAATGCTTTCATTTCACTTTATTTAGGAATATTGGTAAATATTAACAAGTTAAATGTTGTCAAGTTTAAATGTTAAATATTAAATATTAGCAAGTTTAAATATTAGTAAAATATTAATTATATTAAGTTAAATATTAATATTTATCAAGTTTAAACACTAAATATTAAATAATAGCAAATTTAAATATTAAACATTAAATATTAACATGCTTAAATGTTACATATTAAATATTGACAAGCTTAAATATTAGTTAAATATTGATTACGTTAAGATAAATATTAACAAGACAAACATTATTAAGTTTAAATATTAAATTTTCAGTATTAATAAGTTTGTATATAAGCTAAATATTAATTATGTTAAGTTAAATATTAACATCGTTAAATATTGACAAGGTAAGTAATATCAAGTTTAAAGGTTACATATTAAATATTGACGAGTTTAAGTATTAGTTAAATATTGATTACGTTAAGATAAATATTAACAAGACAAACATTATTAAGTTTAAATATTAAATTTTCAGTATTAATAAGTTAATATACTAGTTAAATATTAATTATGTTAAGTTAAATATTAACATCGTTAAATATTGACAAGTTAAGTAATATCAAGTTTAAAGGTTACATATTAAATATTGACGAGTTTAAATATTAGTTAAATATTAATTACGTCAAGGTAAATATTAACAAGACAAATATTATTAAGTTTAACTATTAAATTTTAAATATTAACAAGTTTATACACTAGCTAAATATTAATTATGTTAAGTTAAATATTGACAAGTTAAGTAATATCAAGTTTAAAGGTTACATATTAAATATTAATTAAATATTGATTACGTTAAGGTAAATATTAACAAGACAAACATTATTAAGTTTAAATATTAAATTTTCAGTATTAATAAGTTAATATACTAGCTAAATATTAATTATGTTAAGTTAAATATTAACATCGTTAAATATTGACAAGTTAAGTAATATCAAGCTTAAACGTTAAATATTAATTACGTTAAGATAAATATTAATATCGTTAAATATTAACAAGCCAAATTTTATCAAGTTTAAATATGAAATATTAAATATTAAATATTAATCAGTACAAATATTAGCTAAATACTAATTACGTTAAGTTAAATATTAATATCGTTAAATAACAACTTGCAATAAAAATAACACCAGTCACATAATCAATAATTCTTAAATACATTTTTCAATAAAATCCAATAATTTAAAAGTATATAAACTCATAAACTTCAATCACAAAATTCCAGAAATGGCTCTCTCACTCAAAAATAATAAATGTCTACACTCACAATAATTAAATAAACAAAAAATATTATAATAACAATTTTGTTGAAGATGAATGCATTAAATTAATAAATACAACAGAACTATAATCACCGTAAAATAAAGCACAAATTCACTTAACACCGGTAAATGTACCGTGAGGTCTAAAATATTTGGAGTTTTGTCTGTTACCTCTATTATTAAATTCTGAATCATTTAGTCGTATAGCAAGAATATCCGCAATGATCCAAGTTCTCGTTTGGGCGAGTATTAAAAGCCGCGTTCGGTTTCAGTAATCAAATGCATGATACAAAAGAAATTTAATACTATAGGACAACGCTTTTCGTTTTAACAAACTGTTGTAATAATCGAGATCACCGTACATTTTAATGAATAACTAATTTATTTCAAACTTTGAGCTTGAATTCAAGCTATTGAATTCTACTTGAAAATGTCGTAGAATGGTTATTTAGAACTAATGTACGATTTAAATGTTAATATAGCGAATTTATGTTTATTCATTTTATTAATCACATTCTTATTGTTAATCGTGACTTTAATTTACTGTATGTTTCTATATAATAAATATATATGTTTAATAGAATTTTTATGAATCTCAAATAAAATTTTACGAATTCCGTACATAGTAGAATTTTACAGATTTCCAAATTTAAATATCTTCGATGCTCAATTCTGTAAATTTCAGAATTTTTAAATTTCACAACTTGTTAATTAAAAAATGTTAGAATTCGAGGAAACATAATTTCTAAATTTCTGAGTTCTTACATTTTGGAAGTTCGAAAGTCCTTACACTCTATAATAATTTAAAAATTTTCAAGTTTTTAAGTTTTCAAGTTTTCAGGTTTTTAAGTCCTCAAGTTTTCAAGTTTCCAAGTTTTCAAGTTTTCTGGTTTTCAAATTCTCAAGTTTTCGAGTTCTCAAGTTTTCAAGTATTCAAGTATTCAAGTATTCAAGTATTCAAGTATTCAAGTATTCAAGTATTCAAGTATTCAAGTATTCAAGTATTCAAGTATTCAAGTATTCAAGTATTCAAGTATTCAAGTATTCAAGTATTCAAGTATTCAAGAATTCAAGTATTCAAGAATTCAAGTATTCAAGAATTCAAGTATTCAAGAATTCAAGTATTCAAGAATTCAAGTATTCAAGAATTCAAGTATTCAAGAATTCAAGTATTCAAGAATTCAAGTATTCAAGAATTCAAGTATTCAAGAATTCAAGTATTCAAGAATTCAAGTATTCAAGAATTCAAGTATTCAAGAATTCAAGTATTCAAGAATTCAAGTATTCAAGAATTCAAGTATTCAAATATTCAGGTATTCAGGCATTCAAGTATTCAGGTATTTAGGCATTCAAGTATTCAAGCATTCAGGTATTCAAGTATTCAAGTATTCAGGTATTCAAGTATTCAAGTATTCAAGTATTCAAGTATTCAAGTATTCAAGTATTCAAGTATTCAAGTATTCAAGAATTCAAGTATTCAAGTATTCAAGTATTCAAGTATTCCAGTATTCAAGTATTCAGGTATTTAGGCATTCAAGTATTCAAGCATTCAGGCATTCAAGTATTCAAGCATTCAGGTATTCAAGTATTCAAGTATTCAAGTATTCAAATATTCAGGTATTCAGGCATTCAAGTATTCAAGTATTGTAGTATTGTAGTATTCAAGTATTCACGTTTTCAAATTCTTCAATTTATATAATTAATTTAATTTATATTTTAATTTATATTTATATTTGAAATGTAGAAATCTACAGACTTTCAAACTCGTTTCAAACTTTTCTAAATTTACAGGAAATATAACTTAAATTAATTAGGTAAATTACAAACTTTTATGGTTCGAAAATTATTAAATTATCGAGTGCACAATATAAGCACTTCGGAATTTCTAAAATTTGAAAATGAACAGAAATTTCAAAATTGTTAGTACACGATAAACGTGACAGCCCATAAGTTGCATAATATTCACGCAAAATTTTCCATCAAAGAAAAGAAAATTGCCAGTGCGTTTATTGAAAGTGCCTACAACGCGTAGGTTTTAATTTGTTGCATATATGTATCTGGAATATGATTATAATTAGGTTCGTTTAGCGAGACAAATCCTGTATACAACGCGGCTAACATGAAACAAGTTTGTATTTTTACATGAGAAATGTAGATTAAATCGAACGCCGATCAAACACGAACCGTGAACAATTAGATAGCAATTAAATTAGCGATAATAAACGAGGTTTATAACGTTTCTTATGGTCCGTAGAGCCGGAATTTTAATAACAGTGACTGGAGAGTTCCACTTATTCGTTTCTTAGATCCAGTATGAAATACGAAAAGAATAACAAAATAAAAGTGCCGATATAAAGGTGGTAATTATTGTTCGCGTTGATAGCATTATTACGCAACGATGAATATCGGTTCTAACACGTGTAGGCAAGGCTAACAATAAGTTTGCATAATGTTTGCAATTACCTACATAGTCGAAAGTATTTTGTTTGAACGTGAATTAGAGAATTTGATAAGCCTAGATAATTCGAGAATCAATTAAAACTTCTGATCAGAAGTATCTGATGCATTAACACTTTTTACAAAAGGAATTAAACGGCAATTTTTATTACATGTTTCCCGTATCGAGAGGCTCGATCGGCTTTCACAATTTCACTGTACACGATTAAAATACAGAACTCCGATTCAAGGCGAGATCCGTGATTATCTGCAATCAAGAAACGCACTCTTTCTAATTAAAGCTGATTATTATTCGACGATAAATCAGATTTCTATAGATGTTACATTGTATCGGGTAGGTACATTCGTAAATGCTTAATCATAAGTTCGATTCTGCGTGCAACGTTTAATTAGTTCCATGTGTACGTTCTGATTATTCAATTAAACTTGCTTGCTTGTTAACGTTGTTAAACTTAAACTGTGCTATGCGCAAAATTCAACGCTGTATATAAAATAATGTTTCATGTGACCGAATTCTCAAAATTATGCCGTGCAGTGACTAACTGCGCGTTTTTATTTGTCACGCTTTCATTATCGCGGTATAAAAAAAGTAATTGTGATAAAAAAAAACACGTGCGAGATGAATATTTTCCTTTTTTTGCACGAGAGTTTTAAATCTGATTCATAAATATGATGATAGGTTATTGCTACCTCGATTTTCAAACTTGTGCTACTTATTGTTCTAGTCTGGAAGATTAGATGGTGGGAAACTTGGGTATGATTAGTTAGGAGCTTGGATGTTTAATTATTTTGTCACATTGTCGGCGGAGATGAAAGAAATATGAGCATGGTTGCTATTTCTTTATATGCCTATATTTCTGCAAATTCTACACTTCTATACTTGTACATTTCAACACTTTGACCTTTCGAAATTTTGACATTTTGAAATTCCTACATTTCTACATTTCGACACTTTGACATTTCTACGTTTCTAGAATTTTACAATTGTACGATTCCACAATTCCACAATTCAACAATTTTACGATTCTACAATTCTATGACTCTACGATAACACAATTCTGCGATACTAAAATCCGACAATTCCACAATTCGACAATTCCACAATTCCACAATTATACAATTCCACAATTCCACAATTCCACAATTCCACAATTCCACAATTCCACAATTCCACAATTCCACAATTCCACAATTCCACAATTCCACAATTCCACAATTCCACAATTCCACAAATCTACAATTCCACAATTCCACAATTCCACAATTCAACAGTTCTACTGTTCTACAATTCTACAGTTCTGTAGTTCTATAGATTTACAATTCTATAATTTTACATTTTTAAGTTAATAATTTTTAAATTAAAAATTTGTGTAATTCTTGAATTACTGAGATCACAAATATTAAAATTTCCATATTTTCAAATTCTAAAATATAAAAATTTTCAAATCTCCAAATTATAACATTTCCAATCCCAAAATATCCAAATTTCTTGCTTTCCAAATTCAAAATTGCTGAATAACTCAAATTCTGAAACTCCTAAATTTTCAAACTCTTTATATCTTAAACCCTCCAACTCTTAATTTCAACAATCCTCAAATTCTCAAATTCTCAAATTCTCAAATTCTCAAATTCTTAAATTCTTAAATTCTCAAACCCCCACATGCCCAAATCTCCAAATTCTGAAATCCCCACATTCTGAAATCCCTAAATTGTCAAATTCTCAAATCCTTAAATCCTTAAATCCTCAAATTCTCAAATTCTCAAATCTTTAAATTCTCAAATTTTCAAATCCCCACATTCTGGAATCTCTAAATTCTTAAAGTCTCAAATTCTCAAATCCTCAAATCCCCAAATTCTCAAATTCTCAAATCCTCAAATCCCCAAATTCTCAAATTCTCAAATTCTCAAATCCTCAAATCCCCAAATTCTCGAATCTCCAAATTCTCAAATCCCTAAATTTTCAAATCCCCAAATTCTCAAATCCCCAAATTCCCAAATCCCCACATTCTGAAATCCCAAAATTCTCGAATTTTCAAATCCTTAAATCCTGAAACCCTCAAATTCTCAGATCACCGCACTTTCAAATCAACAAATCACCAAAGTTTCATATTCGTAAATCTCAAAATTTCCAAACCCTGAAATCCTGAACCCCTCAAATCCCAAATCCCAAATTTCTAAGTCTACAATTCAGAAAATTTAAAGTTGTCGAATATGGATTCAGGCTCCATCAAGCTATGGTTATATACCGTTCGAGAAGTACCGACAAGAAAATGAACGAACCGATTATGTTTATAAAGGCCAACGGAATAATCGATCAATAAATAATACGGCGTAATGACAGGGTATCGAATTATTCAAGTACCGAAAGAGCGATTATCCAATCGTTCAACTCCAGCCCCATTCAAAATCAACGAAGCAGTACGACAACCGGTGACTTTTCACTTTGAATTCTGCGATATACGACCCCGCATATTTTACGATTACGCTCCCACGTGGGAGTGCGTGATTGTCCAATACGATGCTATTTTATACCCTCGTACAATCATTTATTTATTTATTGTGTATGAGTGATCTTTTTATTTTATACATAAATAACAAACTTAACTGCAAATGAGTTTAAGTATAAATCCGTTATGAAGAAGATTGAGAACATTATTTTTAACGTTTATTCTACAGATCTATAATGTATGCTTATTTTGAAATCAGGATTAAAATAGAAAAATACATAACGATATGTTACGTTCCGAACAGGAATCTTTTTCAAAATTTCCTTTGTAGTTTTGACCGACCGGATGTGTATCGATAATGCGTATTGCATTCTGGGAGCACCCTGATCGAACGCAGTAACGGTCTTTTAATGTTATTAGATAGACTATCTTTTGGTGACTAAACTATGATTGTTAATATAACACATTCCTTCCTTGAAATCAACGTGGTCCCACGGCCAAAATCTTAGATCATTTCACTTCTCCGAACCGCCGAATATAAACGGAAGTCACACTCGTGTGGTCCGATAACGCCAAGCGTTCTGGAATGTTCCTCAAGGGCCCGCGACGCAATATAAAATTATAATAGAAATTGTCTTTGTAACAGTACAAAATTATATAAATTACCCATAGTATTTCTTTATACCGTTATTATGAATACGCACACGTCAATCAGTTCCACAATAGTTACAGTACCGAGCGCGATTTAACTTTAATAATTGTAAAATGAAATAGATAATGTTTTATTCTAAATTTTTATAATATGTACAGATTAACATTGTATACTGTATTGGTTATGTATGTAAAATTATTCAACAGCTAATTAACAATCCATAGCTCAAGGGTAAAGGAAAGAACTATATAGAAAGAGAGGAAGATAAGAGCTGGACAAGGGAGGAACACATGCTACCACCATCACCGCCTAATTAACGAATCACGGTCTCTTACGCATTAGCCTCGCAGCCTAATTCGATAGGCGCATATCAATGCAACATAAACAATTTCGGACTAGGCCCACTCTGGTTTTCTCCGAGAGGTGCAAGTTGCGACACTCTTCGGTGTATAATCGCGAGGTGCGTGTCGAGGGTCCGTGAAGTGGTTTAGAGACGAGTTTGTTCTTGAATTTGTTAAACTGCAAAATTCAGACAAAGACTCTATCTTCACGTAAAGCTTTCATGTTAAATAATCACGTTAATTATCACATTAAATTTTCAATTCAATTAATTATTCTATTTTTCTATTTAATTATATTCAATTCTATTCTTTTAATTTTTAAAGTATAATTTTATTTTATAGTTTAATTGAATTTCACGATTGGTCAGTTCAAAATTCTCATTGGTGGAGCGCTTACATGTGTGTGTGTTCTTCCCAGGAACCAGGCGTAGTTGGCATTTCACATTTTGCAAAAGGTTGATTAATTCTAAATTCATACAAGTACAGACATTTTGGTGAGTTGTTTCCTTTATTCTTCCAGCTATTTTATGAACTTTTCGGCAAGTAAATCAGTAGTTAATTATTTAACTTTGGGATTTCCCTCACTGAATTATAATTTTATTTTGTATTTGAGTAATTGTTTCTCCTTCAAATCTACGAATTGCGCGTCTCGGATATTCAGAATATTTTTGTTCAGTTCATTGTAATTCACATTATATCATATACGCTACCATTCTAACTACTCCATATTTTATTATACAAAATATAATCTTTGAATATTTTAATTAGTTTGAATTACATTTCTTTAATTGCCTCCGTCAATTCCTTTAACATTGCGATCTTGTGAAAGGGCCCGTATGGGACTAGCGTATCTCCGGATCCACAAAACATTAAGTCCCGTTAACAATTAATATTGTTAGGGCAAACTAATCTTCGAGGCTTTATACGCGCGCTTCCCGCACGTAACAGATACAATATGTATAAACTGTGTATTAATTTGTTTAGCTTGATGAGAATATACACAGATTTCAAAAATAGCACCTTAATAATAAATTTTATAATTTGCATTTTAAAAATTCTGGTTAGGTTACTAGTTTAATCTAGTCTAACTTAGTTAAACTGCTCAAATGACTGGTTTGGTAGTTTTAGCGTTGAAAGACTTGAGAGAGTCACTGAGGACTCCCCTTATTCTTTGACTTATATCATGACACTATAGTTCAGATACAATAAATTAAAATTATATTTGCAGCTCGAGTTTGGAATTTAATCAAGGATTCCAACAGTCAAAATGTACTTTACATTTCATCTTCCTCATTTGTCCTAAAAACTTATACGGGGGTAAACCCTTAAGCTATAATATCCAATCAGACTCGTGACGCACGTTACAGTTCAAATGTGACAAACCTAAATCGTACGTGCATAAAGATCAAGATTTGAGTGCTACAATTGCAGTTTGTATAATTAACCCTTTGCACTCGAAGCTTTTATTCATATTACTAGCAACTTGAAACATTTTCAATAGAAAAATCATCTTCATATGTATAAGTAAATGCTATGTGTATTAAAAGAAAAGTCACTGTCCTTACATGCATTAGTTCTTACATTGAATTGAAAATTATTTGCATTGTCTTCATAGCGAAGCCCTCAAGTTTGAAGATAAATTTGAATCCAAGATATACTTAACATTTTAACATTCCTTATCTACCTTAACGTTGCAGTAATAAATTAGACAGCTCTGACTGACGCACCTATCTAAAAACTTGTAGTCTAAGAAGTTAATAATATTTCTCCATATAAAGTACCTCCGTAAGTACATCAATAAGATTTGACAATCCGGCAATAAAATTAGCCAAATTTATTTTGAAAGCGGGGCCATTATTAAAAGAAATGAAGATAACAACAGATAAAACTTAATATGACATTTTTATCTGTAAGCAATCTATAGTCAAGGTACTTGAAGTTCGCTAACATGTGGCTGATGGAAGTTTGGCTGATTAACGGTATTGAAAAGATGTCTCGAGGGTGCTGGTCGGAATCTCACATTGCCAGAGTCTGGCCTCCTTTTCTTAATTTATACAGTTACTCTTCATTTTAAAAAGTTATCGTACACTTCGACAAAAGCTTCATTTCTCTGCTTTAAAATAAGCTGTGTTATTTTAACGAGCAAGAAAGTATTATTAAAGCAAGTATAAGTATGTTGATTACTATACTGAAGCAACTGAAAATTGTATTAGGTTTCTAACCTTATCAAATTTTTTCAGAATATTTTGGTATATGAATTATTCACAATTTCAAGTATTCAATATGTGTATTTTTAATTGGATAAGCGACAAATTGTAAATATGTGGCATATTCGTATGAACACTTAAGTGTCACATACACTCAAGTCTGTGAGTATTAGATCATTTAAAGTTTAACTTAATTATATTAAACACCTTAAAAATTAGATTAGTTAATAATTTATTACTTCTTCACACTGAATATAACTTTTAATTACACAAGTATAAAACTTATATGTATAAGGCTTTTCTCGTTAACGTATGGTCTGAACAGGTCATCTTCGCAGCAATTAAACTTTAGAATTTTGTCTACCTCATGAGTTTATGAATAGCATTTTTTAAAATAAAAGTTTGACATATAAAATGCCGGTTCCCTAAAAGCCGTAGCTATTTCTACTGTTATATTTAAGTAATGACTAACAACTTAGAATTAATTTAAACAGTATTAATATGACCCTTTAAACAGAAACCTATAAATGTTGAATACTCCTAAACTGTTCTAGCCATACCAAAAAACAAAATGTATATAATTCTTGAATCATTACTTGACCAAATACATAAAACCTCAAAAAATGCCACAAAATATAATTTTGTATAAAATTTTAATGTGTCCTATGTACGTGCATATCTGAATATCGTGTCAAAGTGTTAAGCACTACACAAAAACCCGCTTAATATTCGCCGGAATTTCTTATCGAATCAGAGTTCGATGACGTTGGCCAAAAAGTGACAGGCTCTCGTTATATGGGAACGATAAGGCTCTGGAGACTTTAGTCGGTCGGTCAGTCCGCTTCGAAGGAATAAATCCGTCGAAGGACGCGTGAAAGTCCTGCTTGTGGTCCCGGCCACGTCGTTGTTATCGACTTTGCTATGCCACATTTCATTCGTTGTACCTCGTGGCCGGTATTGGCATTCAATGCTTTTTACCGAACGACGTGAACCAGATCCTTTTGTAGCGGCGTGGCATGGCGCGGTGCGGCGCGACGTAAAGTTGCTTTTAAACGGCGGCCAACGCCTCGACTTTCTGCCGCCTGTCCATTTGCGGTGCTTTGCTATGTCAATGCAAATGTTCTTCCTGACAATGTAGCGACGCCGTGCAACGAGGAAATACCTCTTTCGGATATGTTACCGATGCGATTCGGCTTGGGAAAATCCTTTTTTTGATCTGGACGCGAATTCCGTAAGATTTAACTAGGAACTAGGTTTACGGTGGAGCGATGGATAGAGATCCTTTTAGCCGATTTTGATTTTCGAGATCAGGAAGTGCGGGATTTAGGGGTGTAAGGATTCGGAGGTTGGAGGATATGGGGACTTGGGTTTTAGGGATTTGAGAGTTACAGGTATAGGAATTTGGGTAGGTTAGGTTAAAGGTTAAGGTATTTAGGGATTTAGGGATTTGGGGATTTGGGAATTTGGGAATTTGGGGATTTAGGGACTTAGGGATTCAGGGATTTAGGGATTCAGAGATACAGGGATTCAGGGATTTAGGGATTTAGGGATTTAGGGATTTAGGGATTCAGGGATTTAGGGATTTAGGGATTTGGGGATTCAGGGATTTAGAGATTTGGGGATTTAGCGATTTAGGGATTTAGGCAATGTAGGAATGTAGGGATGTGAGGATTTAGGAATCTGGAGACGTGAGGATCCGGAAATTGGAGAATGTGGGGACTTGGATTTTAGGGATTTGAGAGTTATGGGTAAAGCAATTTGGATATTTAGGATTTTAGGGACTTAGGGGCTTAGGTATTTGAGGATTTGGGGATTTGAGAATTTAGGTATCTAGGGATTTAGGAATTTAAAGACTTAGGGATGCATGTGAGTATGGATGTAGCGGTGTAGGGATTAGTGGATGTGAAGATGTAAGGATTTGAGAATCGGATGATGCGGAGATTTGGGTTTTAAGGATTTGAGAGTTACGAATATAAGAATTTGGGTATTCAGGATTTTAGGGATTTGGGGATTTAGGAATTTAGGTATTTAGGAATTTAGGTATTTAGGTATTTAGGTATTTAGGTATTTAGGGATTTGGGGCATAGGGACCTTGAAAATTTAGAGTTTTGGAGAGTGGCGAATTTGAAAATTAAGAATACATGAATTTAGAAATTTTGAGTTTTGGAGATTCAGCCATTTAGAGTTTTAGAGATTTGTGGGCCTGGGAACCTGGGAATTTAGGAATTTAGGAATTTAGAAAATTAGGTATTTAGAGAACTGGAGATTTGGAAATTTCGGGATTAAAAAAATTGAACATTTAAAATTTGGAGATTTGAGTATTTGAAATTTAGAAATTTGAAAGTTTGAAAATTTGCAATTTGAGGATTTGAGGAATTATAATTTTCAAATTTAAAGATTTAAGAATTTGAAATTTAGTGATTCAACAATTTAAAAAATTGCAATTCTGAAATTCGCGAGATTGAAAATTTGACCTTTGAAGATTTAGAGCATTGGAAACTTGGAATTTGGCTAATTAAGAGTTTAAGAACTGGAAACTTATACATTTGATAAAGAATATTTATCAGTCTACGTTTTTCATTTTTACTAGAAAATAATTAGTTATAGACCTTCTTCTTGTTACCGTCGTTACTAACTCTTTGAACCAACCGTTTTACTTCATGTAGTATTTTTTACCAACTAACAAATTAACTCCTACTTTGATTGCGATACATAAATACACAGTGAAGAAGCAAGTGGCAATCACTAAAAGCATCCACAAAATGGATGTACAACTGTTTTTTGATCGTTACGAGAATGGTTCGTGCGGAATTCATTTCGACAAAAATTTTAACGAACCGAGCCATAAATGGGGAGTCAAAAATGGACGGACATCATTAAATTTACGATATAATTGCATCCAATTGGAGAAGAGAGCAAGAAAGATCTGTCAGAATTTCTTTAGTGATGCACCGTTCTACATCCGAGCCGGTTACACGTATTATCGTATTCGTATGAAGATGACCTGCATCGTGTGTTTACCGATAATCAATGATATTATCCGTGCCATTGTTACGTGCAAGGACTCTTGTTCGAACAAAATAAGCAGTGTTAGACTAAAGCCCTGAAGTGCCTTCAGCAATTAAAATGTTTTTAGATACATTTATATGGAATGGTTCTTGCAATTATATTCATGATTTTTGTTGAAAAGAGATTTTTAACAAAAGTTAGATTTCAGGTGGTATTTAGATTGCAGTATTTGGTAATTATTCATTTTCTTCATATTCTATTTGTCTAATTTATCTTTTCTTTAAATTACCATTTTTAAATTTTCTCATTTTCCAAATTGCCAGTTTTCAATTTTCTAATTTTCCAAGTTGCCAGTTTTCAATTTTCTAATTTTCCAAATTGCCAGTTTTCAATTTGTCAATTTTCCAATTCTTCAATTCTTCAATTTTTTAATTTTTCAATTTTCCAAATTCCAGTTTGCCCATTTTGCCATTTTCCAAATTCCCGAATTTCTTAATTTTCTAATTCACTAATTTCATAATTTTCTAACTTTTTCAAATTCCTTCATTTTTTAATGTTCTATATTTTCAATCTCCCACTTCCTCAATTTTTTTTTCCATTTTCTCATTTTCTTATTTTTTCATTTTCCAATTTTCCCATTCTGTAATTTCTCAACTTTCTTCGTCCCTAACTTCTTCATCTCAAGTTTACGTAGTTTTCAAATTTTTGAATTTCCCAATTCCATCCACAAATTTTCAACCACGTGCCCAAATTTTCAAGTCTTGTTATCAAATTCTCAGACTCCAAAGTTCTGAAACTTTGAAATTTTTAAGTTCCATTTTCCAAGTTTCCACAATTTCAATTTCAAAGCTTCATCAATTTCTAAATGGTGGATTAATTCAATTCAACTCTGCAAGTTTTTAAGCACTATAGGGATAAATCTCTTCCTATACATATTGTGAGTATAGGCATTTTTCTATTCTGACCAATTAAAGCCGTAGCTCTTCTAAACACCTGGGTCAGCCTCTTCATGCGCCAACTTGTGAGTCGACATTAATACATTCAGTAATACTTCTATAAATTAATAAACAAATTCACTTATTACACTGCGTTGTTACGGTTATTACTTAACCTGTCTGCGCGTAAAAAGAAGAAATGTTTAATTAAATGTAATCATCTCAGTCACCTCAAATATGTATCAGAGTCTTGCAGAATTCTCAAGCGAATAATAAATTGTATAGGAGCAAGGACACACGACAATTCAGGTATTTGCTGAAATATTTGGAAGCTTGTTAACAGTCCAGTGTATCAGAACCGACTTCTTTGTTTTTCTCAAAGCTGTACTTTCACGGTTCGCAAAAGTCAAGGAAACCGAACCGAACACTCAATAATAACTATTTTTCATGCGTTTTAAAAAATTGAACTGTCCAATACATTATAATTATTACTGTGCATTTTCCGTTTATCAGCATTTTATGAAATAATTGACACCGATAAAAGCATTATGTTAATATTATACGGCAGGAAGTATTTGCGTAACGAGATTGTCGCCGCATATTTCATAACTGAAAGTGCACTTGTTGATATTAGCGCAGGAATGATATTCGGGGTGCCCTTTATAACGTGTACTACGTGCCACGCTGAAGCATAATTTACACGGTGGAGCATGATTAGAAAGTGTTCGGTATAATCAAGCATTTTTATCAGTTTGTACATGATACAGTAGTAATAAAAAATTAGGTGATAGATTTACCTTTCGATTGATACTGTTTGTGTGATATAACACGTCAATCAATAAGTCCCCAGTCTGACACATATATGGCGACACTGGTGACAGACCCACGTTATTTTCGAATAATACTAACCTTCAAACAGTACGTGTCAAAATTTCATGGTATTCTGACCAATAGTTTAGAAGTTAAAGTCACTTTAGTACCCCCAGTTTCGTAATTTTGAAGACAACGGATAGAAAGGAATTTCGTGTGTTGATTAAACACTGTTTTTTAATCGGAAAAAATACTGTTGAAGCCAAAAAGTGACTTGATAAGCATTATAGGGACTCTGCACCAGGGAAATCAACTATCATTGACTGGCATGCTTAATTTAAACGCGGTCATACAAGCACCGATGATGCTGAACGGTCTGGTTGCCCAAAATCAGCAGTCGTTCCGGAAAACATAAAAAATGTCACAAAATAGTTTTAAAGGGCCGTAAACTTAAGTTGTGTGAGATAGCTGATGCCTTGAAGATGTCAGAAGGTAGTGTCTTCACAATTTTGCATGAAAATTTGGGCATGTGCAAATTGCTTTCAAAGTGGGTGCCGCGTTTGCTGTTTCACGAAGGCAATGCGCCGTGTCACAAGTCGATGAACACGATGGTTCAATTGAATGAATTACGTTTTGAATTGTTTCCTCACACACCGTACTCCCCAGATTTGGACTCCAGCGACTACTGGCTCTTTGCAGATATGAAAAAAATGCTCCAGGGAAAGAAATTTGGCTCAAATGAAGAAGTGATTGCGGAAACTGAAGCTTATTTTGGGGGCAAAGACAAATCGTTTAATATAAAGGGAATTGAAAAGTTAGAGGAGCGTTTGAATCAATGTATCACACTGGAAGGAATGTATATTGATGATTAAAGTGGAATTTCTAAAAAAAAATTTGTTTTTCTTAGTTAGACCGGAGACTTATTGAGTGACGTGTTATATGGGGTTGAACTTTGGAATAACTGGGTTTGGATGCAGGAAACATTTTTTTGTTAAAAAAAAGCTATTTTTTATAAAGCAGAAGCATTTATTTTGGGAAAAGATTGACAATAATTTGGGAGGGAAGATAGAAAAGAAATGTAAATTAACAAGTAAGACTTCATCGTATTTAAATATATTTTTTTCTCAATTTCGAAGGGAAGTCTTTATTGGTGCAAATATTCAGAAATATATGTTTAGATTGTCAAGCTTTTAATTCGTCAGATTTCTAAATTTTTAAACTTCTATACTTTCGAGTATCGTAATCTTCAAATTTTTAATTCACAAATTTTAAACTTTTCAAGTTACTAAATTTTTAAACTTCTAAACTTTTGAGTTTCGTGATTTTCAATTTTTTAAAGTTTCTAAATTTTCGTATTTTCCAAGGTTCTAAATTTTCAAATTTTTACATCTTCAAGTATTTTTCAAATTTGTGTACATCCAAATTTTCAAGGTTCCAAATTTTTACGTTTCATTATTTTCAAATTTCCAAATCTTCAAATAACTAATATCTTAAACTTGCAAATATTCTAGTTCTGAATTCTAAAATTTCTAAATTTCCAAATTCTCAAATTTTATAATTCTCAAACTTTTAAATTTCGAATATTGAAACAAAATATTAAGGGAAGGGAACAAGAATTTGTCTTGAAAAATGTTCGTACTAAGTTTACCTCACAGTGACTTGAGTTCAAGACCATGCCGTCGCTCGTCAACAGTAATAAAACTATAACGTGTGGTTATTAAATAAATGTCTTGACACTGTCAAATTGACAAAGTATGTAAAATAGAAAAATTTGGAACTACCAATTGTCCGTGATAAACCACTGCAAAAGGCAAGATTTGTTCAAGAATATTTTAAAAAATAAAAATAAGCTTGATGGTTATACAATTTTAAGAGTGCACCGCAACAGTTCACCGCGCAGTGTTGCTCACCCACTGCACACCCTGTCTCTCCCCACCCTGCGTTCACTATGTCGAGTACTGTTTTTAACGCTACTAGCATTACGCGAAATATTCCCATAAAGTTATCATATTCGATTGAAACGTAGCTAACGAATGCAAGAAAGTCGCAGTCGGTCGCGTTCGCTTGAATAAATTAAAGAGGCGTGGTTATCGAGAAACATTCGTCTCGAATCGATGACTCACGATAACGTTTGAATAATTTCTCTTATTTTTATGATATACTTGTTACCTACGAATAAATATTCAACTCTCTATTACAACAGACAAAAATTCGCTTTCATTTACATACATTTTATCGTTGATTGCCGCAAGTTCTGCCTGAAATAACCGTCGATACAACGGTTGAACGACTTTGTTACTGTACAATTTATCCAATTTTTTCACGGTAAACGTTATATTAGAAAATTCTCGAACGCCGATTAACGGAAAATAGCGTTGCGTTATTCAATTTCGCAGGTTAATACCGTAAAGCAATTAAAAGCGAGTTTCGTTCGGGTTCCAATATGGCGGTGCGCTCGGGCGCATGGGCTTTCTTTGAACGAGGACGTAAATTTCAGAATTTTCTTATTTTCGTAATACGAAGAAATGAAATATTAGTTTAATAATCAACAGCAATGCAAAAATTTAACTGTCTTAACAGTAAATATTGTAAAGAAAGGTCAAAACCTTACTAGACGCGAATAGTATCGATTAATCGTATCATTAAGAAATGAATCTTGTGTTTGAGAATTTCAATGAAGAATTCCTTGATCAGGAAAGAAACAAACAGTAAATAACGATGCACGCATAAAAATGCGCCTAACAGGTTTGACCTTTATGTATTAGAATTTATAATGAGCAAACTAACGCATCGTTTTTATTAGAAAAAGGGAAAAAACCGACTTAAATAGCAGTTCCGAATGTTACGAGTTCCCCAATTTAGGATGGTCGGGAACCGGTTCTAAAGGAGAGGTCAAAGAACCCCGATAGGTTCGTTTGGATTATTTTAGAAGCTTTAGGATGACCATAAGATCCAGACACGAAAACGATGTTAATACTAAAACTGCTGAAAGTACATAGGATTAACATTTGTGTACACACTGTGGAGCGTGACTACGGCACCATTACGATTCTCAACAGTTCCGACATTTCGAACGATGATTTGTAAACACTTATAATATTACGTGAAAAGATGTAATAAGATTGTAGGGAAATGCACATATGTGAGAGGTGAAATAGTTGATCAGGGATACATGATACCAAAGGTGTTATTGTTAATATATTGACTATATTTCTGCGTTTCTTGGTTCTTAAGGTAATGTTTGCAATATGGCGATGCAGTAATTTATAACTGTTATTTTGGTGTATAGAGTAAAAACGTTGGACGCACTTATTTTATCAGTATCCAAAAAGTAAATACTTCTTTTTTCATTCTTTTGCGGTTACCGTTAGATTTTCGACTTTGCAATAAATTTAGACGAAACAGCAATCCGTTGTGCATTTATTACGATTTATGTAATGATCTGTATAATTAAGGGAAATTTGATTTTTCAACTTTTTGGAATGTGCATTGAACAAAATTTCAGTGTGCAAAATGAGATACTTGATCGGGTGATCAAACTTTCTTCTAACATATTCAATCTGGAAAATTTTTTAGATTTAGTGTGTGCTTTTGAGTTGTTACAATTATTGAGGTTATGAAAAATGCTCCAAAATACACTGCTGTATTTAATATCAATTATGAAATTTTTAATTAGTGAGATGACAATTTTCTTGTACATGTTTTGAACCGATTTTGAACTTTATGCGCGATGTTGTCACACATTCTTCCGTTTTCATAAATTTCACGAAACAATGAAAGTCACAGTTCGTTATTATAATTGTACGAAAATGTTCATGCGACTGCGGCACGGAATAACTGTTCATACGTGAACAGACGTGAGAAACGACAAAGGAGCGTTTACTAGGTAATTTCGACGTCATTCAACTCGAAACGTTAGTTTAGTGATTCCCCGAATTAAAAGTACTGATACGTGTTTAGAATATGTTTAGGGATTAAAGAATTTCTTTAAAATTCGTCACAGATTGTACATATACAGTGTGTGATAATAAAACATATACGATCTCTATTATTACATAATTTAATAATTAAAACGATCAAAGGTTACATTAATATTATTTTAACTGTTCTAAAATAAATATTCAATATTGCCATTTAATACCTACACTTTAATATTTACAAATGTTTAGAGTTACAATTTCTATACTTTTAAATTTTAATTAAAATTTACTTATGTCGTAAAATTTTATTTAAAATTGAACAAAATTGTCATTCCAATTTCTTTACTGTTAAGTTTTCATTAAAAGAAAAATTGCCTTGCCTTATAAAAATTTTAAATAAAACGCAAACAAAATTAATTTTACTTTACTAATAGTTTCACTAATTATTTTATAAATTAAAATTTACTTTAATTAAAACATCCTGTAATTAAAAGTTTTGCTCTCTTTTCAAGTACCCCTAATTAAAACGACTTAAATAATTAAAAAATAAATGATTAAATGAATAATTGAATAATAAATAAAGAAATAATCTAATCTACCTTAACCTACTTTTTCCTTCGAATGTATCGAACTATCCTAATCTGAATTTACTTTAAGAATGAGATAAACTTGAATAAGTAGTACACAAGACCAGTAACCATAAGTAACTATAAGCTTATTTGAACGTGTTTGAAAAGAAAGAGAAACAAATACCATAATATTTATTCGATTAGTTGCAAGTAAGTACACAACTTTTACTTCATGACGTAAAAACCGTCGAATGTAAGGTGTGCAAATTGTAATTCGATAGGTTGCTTTCAACTCGTGGCTTGCTGCCAAGATACGATCCTGTACGTCCAACTTGCATTGCAACGCTGTTAAATCACGCAAACAGTGTCTTTTGTTTTATCAGTTTTCCAACGTGTCTTACTTTATCTTGTTTCATCTTAAGCCTTTTTCCAATTTCTTTTTGTTACTTTTATTGTAATTATTTTTTGTCAGGATTAAAATTAAATATAGAAGTATATGTTTTTAATTTTAGATATTTAGAGGCTTTCTGATTTATGGATTTGGAATTTTACAATTTTACAATTTTACAATTTTACAATTTTACAATTTTACAATTTTACAACTTTACAATTTTACAATTTTACAATTTTACAATTTTACAATTTTACAATTTTACAATTTTACAACTTTACAATTTTACAACTTTACAATTTTATAACTTTACAATTTTATAACTTTACACTTTTGCAACTTTACAATTTTGCAATTTTGAACATTTAGGAATTTTGAAACTTGAAGAACCGAAGATTAATATTTTTCACATTCATAAAGAATTATTTATAGTTCTTCCAAATTTGAGGCTATAGATTAAAATATTTAGGATCCCTCAAAATCAGTACCGTACATTCAAAAAATTGCAAAATACAGAATGTAGATACTCGACACCATTTCAATATTTACCACATGTTCATAATAGCTAACGTACAACTAACAACCTTCTACAATTTTCCTAACCAAATAAAAGCCAAGAATAATATTTCGTTTTCGTTGTAGATTGATTACGTATCAATATTTTCTCAACAAGTTTCACCTTTTACCATTTTCTGTCGTTCAGTTTCTTCTCCGTTAACCGGCACTTCGAGATCAATCCTCAAAGTTCAGGTTCTACGTATGATCCTTGGATACCGGGTAATTGTTCGGATTATAGTGCTTAGCTTACCAGGAACTTGAGATCTTATCTAGGATTCTAGGCTTGTGTTTCTTTTCAGAGTAATACAATCGCGTTAATACGATTAAATCGCTGGTCGCAAGTTCATCCTAGATTCGAAAGTTTCGATCTCCATTTCGTATTACTTTCCAACTTCCTTTGCTTCTTTATGATGTACACGGTGTCTCAAACCGTTCATACAAAATAACTTTCGTAAACATTCATACTTAAGGAATACTAATATTCTTAATAAAAATTTTTCTTTGACTCACATTTTATTTTATTTCTTCACTGAAGTCAATTATGATTTTGAGTGATTCTGATAACTATAACAACTTTGCGACAATGATTGTTTTAAGGAAGGATGCAAAATTAACGGAAATTATGACAATTGTAATGAAGGGAGTTATAATTGCTACTTATACCCAAGAACGTGGATATTAAAGTGTTTATCTCGTTATCCAAATATCAGTACTTTAAATTTACAAATTATAACTTGCGATAATTACTTAATCTTTCACGTTGGTTCCATTACAATCATTACCCACATTCACCTCGGGTATGTTTTAGCAAAGTAATTTCAACAAAAATCCGAGCCCAGTTTTAGGTCCAACACGCAACCTCCTGGAAAAACCGGTTCGGAAAGTTTCGAGATATTTTTTGAACGGGGATGCATTCGAAGGAAAAAAAAAGAATCTATCGCGGTTTCGAAACAAGTGATATTTGGGTCTTGTTTTTCATGTTAACCAAGAATCAGGAAGCGACGCTTCGTTGCGTAATTTAATAACTTCCGCGAAACGACGAAACAGCCGAGACGGTGGGACCGTAGTCGAGACTGCGGTTATCGTTATTACAAACAAATTATTGGCCATGCAAGTGTATTGTTCTAAAGCCACGGAGAAGAAAAGAGGATAATTCCGGTAGGTATCTGTCGTTGTTCCCTTTTGTTCTCATAGGATCGGTGTGAGAGAAAAAAAAGGATCTCCATCAAAACTTGGTCTCACCGTGATTGAAACCGCTTTCTCCCGCGTGTAATTGCTAATAATGCGCGCAACAAATTGCTATCGTGCTCTTGTTTCTGTAAAATCAACTTCTTTTCTTGCTGTTTGCTCCTTAACGGATTAAAGCACGGTTTCAGCTAAAATTACAGTGGTTTAACTGGAAAATTATGCAGAATTAATGAAATAATTTATACATTTCTTCAGCTGTGTTCTAATTTGAGGTTATGTTAAGTCACTGGTCAGGTCATTCATGAAGGAACATTGTATGAACATTTGCAATATTGTCTATTGTTGTTAACAATTAGGTGAAGTTTACAGTAATAATATGTTTATTATTAAATAAATTGCAAAATTTTAAAACAACAAAGTGTTTGTTATTTAAACAAATAATTTTGTATTTACCTTAGACATGCTAATAAGTCTATACTACTGTCACAAAATATTAAAATTTAAGATGTTAAATAAAATATAAAATTCTTGACCAGAAGTATGAACTTGAACATAAATTTATATTTTATATGCACGTATGATAAAGTTAAATGAATAAAACATAAATTATGTTTGAATAATATTTTAATTAACTATTTTTCAATAATGGTTTCATCAATTTCTGTCTCTCACAATTTAAGTGAAAAGTAAAATTTTTAACTACTTTTTTAATCGCTAAGTAAACGTAAATAAAATTCATTGAACTAATTCTTACTATCAAAGAAGTAATTATAATTATCAGTATTACTATTAATTCATATAAATGAAAATTAATACTTATAATAATTTTATTTACTCTCCCTATTTTATGTAATATGCATCGTTTGTTGTTAATGAATGCGATTTACCTAAAGTGCAATAACAAAAACGGTAAAGATATCCTAAAACATAAATGTCCAACATGTTTTTTTTCTCCTTAAGTAGAGAACGTTCAATCTATTCTTTCGTTTCATACGTATGTAAAGACGTTGAATTTTTGTTCCGCTCTGTTTTCCTGCTGTTTTCCAGTTGCCGCGGGTGAACAAGAATTTAATGAACTCCTTGCGACACGTTCGAGCCATTCGATAAGAATTGAAACATTTTATGTACGCGTGTAAGTAAAGTAAGTACGCAAGTTTATACGCAGTAAGTACACTGAACGAGAAAAGTATTCAATGTAATCGTTTCAGTGCAGAAGAATTTTAGTAATAGCGGATGAAACGGTTTGAACGATTCTTGAGACGTCAGAAAAATTTACATTATACAAATGCGTTTGTGTAAATCTATTTCGATGAAATTTTTTATGTTTTTCATAACATTTGTATTAATATGTATTATCGTGAATATGTATAAATTTCTAAATCATTTATTAAAAAAAGTCTGTTTACAAATCCCTGAGTTTTCACATTTTCATGGTGTTAAATTCTAAAATTCGCAGTTTCAAATCCTTCAAAATTTCTACGTTTCCACACTTCCTAAATTTATATTTTTTTATACATTCCCGAATTCCTAAATTTCTAAAATCTTGAATTCGTAAATTCCCGAATTTCTGAATTGCTGAATTGCTGAATTTCTGAATTCTTTAATTCCTAAATTCCTGAATTTCTGAATTTCTGAATTTCTGAATTTCTGAATTTCTGAATTCCCGAATTTCTGAATTCTCGAATCCCGGAATTTCTGAAGTACTAAATTTCTGAATACCTGAATTCCTGTTTTCCTGAATTCTCAAATTCCAGAATTTCTAAATACTAGAAGTACTGAATTCCTGAATTTCTGAATTCCTGAATCCCTAAATTCCTAAATTATTGAATTCCTAAATTCCTGAATTCTTAAATTTCTGAATTCCTAAATTGCCGAATTCTTGAATTCTTGAATTCTTGAATTCTTGAATTCCTGAATTCCTGAATTCCTATGGTTCCCAATTTCTACATTGCCAAATTTCTAGCTTTCCAAGTAACTAGATCTCCATATCTGTATCACTTCAAATCCCTCATTTCTTATATCCGTATATCCTTAAATTCGGATGTTACAAATTTCTTATCTTCAAATCTTCAAATCTCCAAATTTCTGGAGTTCCAAATTTCTAGTTTTCCAAGTTTGTAAATCTCTACAGCCATATCCCACAAATCTCTAGATTTCTATATCCATATATCCCCAAATTCCAAGGACAAATTTCTGCGCTTCAAATTGTTCAACTCATTTCTAAATCTTCAAATTTCCGAATTCATATATCCCCAATCCCTAGATCCCTAAATTTCTATATCCTCCAATTTTTAAATTTTCAATTTTCTACTTTCCCCGAATTTCTATATTAGTATTTCTCAAAATCCCTAGATTCTTATATCTACATACTCTCAAATTCGAAAGTTCTAAAATTCTCACGTTTCAAATTCCTCAACTCTCTTCCAACTCTTCAAATCTCCAAATTCCCATATCTCCCAATTCCCAAATTCCCAAATTTCCACATTTTTAGATTCCCAATTTCCTAGTCTCCTAAATACCTGAATTCCTATATTCGTGCACCTCCGTATCCCTATATCCCTACAACCACATACTCCCTAATTCCTAAATTCATCCACACACCCCAAAATCACAATATTCTCTAATTTCCAATTCCCAAATATCTCAACCCATTTCCAACTTTTCAAATCCCTAAAAAACCCCCAAAATCTGCAAGTGGGACACCTCTCCCGTGTGACTGTGTAACTGTCCCCAGGTAATCCAGATTTGCCGTGGACTGTACGTCCGTATCGTGAAACCATTGTGAAAATAGTTTCGCTGTCCGTGCCAACAACGTCGTTGTGTTCGTTTATTGATCAATCGTCGTAGTGGATTGGCCGTTCTTATCCTCGTAGCAGCAAGATCACGACATAACGGTACGGATAGACATTCCTGGCTAAATGAATCAGTCCCCTTGTCCGATTGTTGTCCATAGCTGATGGTCACGCATCGGTTCGGTCAAGGCCCTTCCTCCCCTCTTTTCGCCTCCTTCGTGCTTTCCCTCTCCTCAATTCCCGTTCCACTTCTATGGCCGGCCTCTTTCACCTTCCGTTATTTACGTTCCTTAATTATGCATTGTCTAACGTAATCGACCGAGATCTCGTCCATCGAGTTATCGCGGTGTTTGGAAATTGAACCGTATCAACGTCACTGCGTTTCTAACACATGTTTCAACATTCTATCCGCGCTTTAAGCGAAATCGAATTTAAACCTTAACCTCTGCTCGTGCTTTGAGGAGTCACATACGTAACGCACTTACAGCTCAAATGTGACAAATCTTACTTAAATTTTGAAAACTCTTCAGCTTGAAATTTAGGTCCAACTATAAGTTGCATTATCAAGGATCCCTGAATATAAAATAGTTACAACATTTCAATTTTCTTTGTCTGTTTTAATGTTTTAGCCCTGAATAGTTAGTCTTGACTGACGCACGGAAAGGGGTTAACACTGGGGCTTGAAACCCCAGTCAATTTAGTCTCAATTTTACCCATTTTATATCCTGAAAATATTTTTACTACGTTTTCCTTCAAACTGTTACATCTCAGGAATGTTCAGCTACAATTTTAGCTCGGTACATTAAAATTGAAAGAATTTTTGAATTTTTCTGTGAAAATCGTCATTCGTTTAATTTCTTCATTTTTCTGAATTTTGTTCATATTCAAGCAATTATGAAATGCAGTAAAATTTCAAAGATTATTTATAATTTTTTTTCGAGTTAAAATAATGAGTAGCTTCTCTGTAATAAACATTATCAGCTGGGATCTTAAATGTCCTAGTGTGTCATTCTGATGAAGTTACGAGTTAAATATCTCTGACAATGTGGATGATTATTATCACATTCGTGAAAGACATTAGTTATTAGTACGTCGTTCAATATCGTGAATGATTTTCTCAACGTGGTATTTATTCAATTAACAGTAGGGTTACGAACGTTCGATGACCAGCTACTTTTAGATTGAAAATAAAGTTTAATCATTTTCAGTCAGATTCACCGATCGTGCGGACGATTGAACTTTTCACGAGCGGAATCTGTGTCGAATCAGAATTCCTTCGGTATTCGTAAAAGAACGGCGAGGAGAAATGAAGTTCCATTAAGCGAATCATTAATTACGGATTAGACGCGTAACATTTTTTTAATGACACTTTCGCGGGTCAAATTTGAAAAGAAAATGGCGGTCAACGGTAACTGTACTTCACCAGGTGGAAACGATTAATCTTCATCCATTTTATGCTAAGCTTTCTCGTAATCTTCATTATGCTTAACATTTAACGCTTTGCTGGATTGCATATTTCATGAAATCAGTGACATTTATGATTTCGTATCGGAAAAATAGGAAGATTAGAAACGTGAATTAGGTTACGAGTTATGGGACTGAAGACGTAACGTGAAAATTATGTTTGAGAATTTTAGAAACGTATGTTATGACGATATTTTTAAATTGTAATGTGTGGCACAATATCGATATAAAAGGTTAAGTGTATCGTTAAAATGTGAAGTTATGATATGGACACCATAAAAATATAAGGTTAGTACATCTACTGTAGTACACATTCAAAAATTGTGGAATTTAAATAAAGGTATGAAAATATGAATCCTTTATATTCTTGCAGGTACAAGACAGTTTATAGTAAAGAAAATTGTTGCAATTAAAAAATGGTAATTTAATGCCTAGTAGACGTTTCATATTTTTGAGACCACTCAACTATTAATTATCGAATAATGTTTTGTTACAACAAAATATACTGTATTAATAATAAATTTGAAACTTTTATGATTTAAAGCTACACAACATTTTATAATAAAGACATTATTTTAATTGAGAAGAAAGCACTAAATTGTTTCGTTAGGTTAGGTATACCATCAATTTTGTTTTTTACACTCTAAAGAAACTAGTAAATAATATTTCACTACACCGAAATAAATTGTACTATTAATAAATGTAACTTGCTGATAATGCGAAGCAACAGAGCAAATTATAATAAAGACATTGTTTTAATTGAGAAGAAAGTACCAAAATGGTTTGCTAGGTTAGGTATAATATCAACCCTATATTTTAAGGACACTGTAAAGAAACTAGTAAATAATATTTCACTACGACGAAATAAATTGTACTACTAATAAATGTAACTTGCTGATAATGCGAAGCAACAGAGC
Source organism: Megachile rotundata (assembly GCF_050947335.1). Classification (NCBI taxonomy): domain Eukaryota; kingdom Metazoa; phylum Arthropoda; class Insecta; order Hymenoptera; family Megachilidae; genus Megachile; species Megachile rotundata. The sequence goes on from NC_134989.1 coordinate 6,413,474, forward strand.
AAATTATAATAAAGACATTGTTTTAATTGAGAAGAAAGTACCAAAATGGTTTGTTAGGTTAGGTATAATATCAACCCTATATTTTAAGGACACTGTAAAGAAACTAGTAAATAATATTTCACTACGACGAAATAAATTGTACTACTAATAAGTGTAACTTGTTGATAAGGCAAAACAACAGAGCAAATTATAATAAAAACATTATTTTAATACAAAAAAGACCGAATTGTCTTGTGTTAAGTTAGGTATACCAACCTTACATTTTTAAAGTTACCACCCTTTATATAATAATACTAGAAGTTATATGTTAATATTAGTTCCAAAAAATGTATATTAATATCAGAAATACAATAAAATGTAAAAGATACTTTCAATAATTTTATTCATACCTTTTGTTCAATAATTAACTTGGTTTCGTAGCAATTTATCTTTTCTAATCACGCAGCAAGTATGTCCGCTATTTTTTAAAGCCGTAGTGATTCTTTTAGCGGAGAAGGTGAAAGTATTCGTCGATGATTCATAAACAGAAACGGTGACAGAATAAACAGCCTATTTATCATATCATTAAACAACAAGAATTTTTTATGTTTATCGGGAAAGGAATTTATTATTATCTATAGTCTCTTCCTGCTATGTAACTCGAAATCGAGGAAGGAATTTCTTTCGGTTGAAAAATTAACAATTCATTAACGTCAACATGACGTATGGACACGCCAAGCGCAATTAAGTAATTAACTCTATCTTTGTGGAGCCTTAATTTTTCAATTTGATTTTTGGTAATTGGTAAGCTTCCGTATACATTTAAAATGAATTAGTAATTAGTAATTAATATTAGTAATTTAGTCTATAAATCGAAATGGATAAAAATAGTCAAATGTCTACGAAATGTCAATATGAAGGTCTCCTGAAATTAAAATTATGAATCTATGAAAGAAAATTAATCGAGTTAAAGATGCTATTGAAAAGAAAATTCCGATAATACGTCCATGAAATTCGGTTGTTACAAAAAATTATTCTAAAAATTCGATCATTAATACAAAATGTCGGTGCATAATATTCCATGAATTGAATAACGGAAGAACTTAAAGAAGAACTTTTCAATTATTAGAAAACTAAAATAATATTTAATGATAATAAATAAAATTAATAATATATAATGACAACAAACTTTCTCGATATTTCTTAATAAACAATTATGTCCTCATGTTAATGTTATTTTCGAAGTAATTAAAATGAAAAAACTTGAAATAGTTAAAAAATTACTGTTCAAACTGCCAAATCCTTTATCTCTTACTCATTTTGCAACTTTACTTTTAGTTAAAAATTAATAATAAAGCCAGCGTTAATGAAATCTGAATCACCACGAAAGTTCAATTAACGTAAGAAAGTGTAAATGTGTCAGAGACAAAGGTTTTCTTCGAAAGTTCGTCGACTTCCGTTGTCGTGACAGCGAACGCCGAGCGGTAGGTACTAAAATATGGACGCCATTTACGGCGTTGTTCGCTGACGTAACATTACGTCAGGTATTACCGTAATGACACCTCGTTGGTTCGTCAATTGTTCGTTAGGGAAGGATAATACGAAGCCGAAGGAGAGGTACGCCATCGGTTGTTAGACAATACGTAATTAGACGACACAGACCATGAAAGGTGAAGGAGGTTGACCGAACGAGTATAAGAAGGAAGAAGAGAAGTATGGGAAACAAGGAAAAAGGATGAGAAGCCTTGACCGACTATTCCCTCACGATTCCCCTCTAATGTTCAGATTTATCCTCAAATATAAACGGTGACTAGATGAATTCGATTCCTTTCAAACAATCATATAATTTAGGTGGTCAACAATAAAAATTTCTATTTATTAAATTTATTTATTGTTGTGATTCAACAAGTTTATTTTTTATGTTTAAACAACAAACAAAAATTTTGACGATAATACTAATTTTTTATATTGAAACAAAATTTGCAACCTTCAGTATTAATGTTTGTTAAAATTGTTTATCTAAAACTAGTCATAACAATTTGTGTTTATTAAATTTATTTATTATTATGCTCGAATAAATTTGATCATTATAGTGGTTAAATAAAATCTTATTTATTATGTTTAAGTAACAAACCAAAATTGTGCTGATAATACTAATTTTTTATATTAAAATAAAATCAATAACGTTCAGTATCAATGTCTGTTATAATTATTTAACTAAAACTAGACACAACAATTTGTGTTTATTAAATTTATTTATTATTATGCTTGAATAAATTCGTTTATTATTGTGGTTGAATAAATACTTACTTATTATGTTTAAATACTAAACAAAAATGATGGTGATAATACTAATTTTTTATATTAAAATAAAATTTGTAATGTTCAGTATTAATGTCTGTTTTAATTCTTTAACTAAAACTAGACACAACAATTTCGATTTATTAAATTTATTTATTATCATGCTTCAATAAAAACTTATTTATTATGTTTAAGTAACAAAAAAAAAATTATGGCGAAAATACTAATTTAATATTAAAATAAATTAGATGAAATCAAAATTTTTTATATGAAATAAAATCTGTAACTTTCAGTGCAGATGTCAGTTGTAATTAGTTAACTGAAATTAAACACAACTTTAACGAGCAATCGACAAAATAAATAATTGTACAGCTGCTAATTGAACCTAACCTATACAATCGAACCTGACCTAACCTATTTCAAGTACATTTTCGAACAAACTCTGTTTTCGAAATTGTATTTGATGCATTCGCTTATTTAGATAGGAAAACTTGACAGGTAATAAAGTAATGACGCAATGACGAAAGAATGGGGAAGGTATGGTCTTCCTTGCTTTTTCCTATTCAATGTAACATTCGAAACGATTATGCTGTTGGCATTCAGAAGTGCAATCGACGTTTCTCTAGAATGGAGATTTTGTAAAAATTTCAAAGGATTACGACACGTTGCAAACATTGACCTTACATCGAGATTGATTATCTTCGACTTTGTAATCCGTTAGAAATAGATTTATGATACCGTGTAATTCTATGATAATATTCTATCGCGTAATTTTGTTGTGTAAATTAAATTTTATTGGACAAGTATGCAATTACATGATAATTTTGTGGCTACAGGTTTGTTGCATGGTTGAGATTTGAATAATACAATTATTGATTCTATAATTTTGTAAAATATTAATCAAAATTAATTTAAAATATTAGTAAAATATAGTAGGAGAGAATTAATAAGACATAATATTTCAAAATAAATTAAATAAACATAGTTTAAAAAAAAAAAATTGAATTCTATTCATAATTTGTATTCAACACTTACATAATGACATATTAAGTACAGTGTAACGATATTTTTTAACAAAAAGTTTGACTATTTGGTTTTATTGGTATTTTTTTCAAATAGATTTTTTATAATCTTTCATTAAAAAAATATTTTAATTTTCTTCAATGTTCTTTTCTCAACTCTCTTTATTCAGCATTTGTTCGTTTCTATCTTCTTTTTCATTTCAGCTGGTATATGTAGTCTCTATAAATATGTAGTCTTTATAAAATATGTGTCCGTTAATATAAAATGTCTGTTATTGAATACATTTCAAAAGTATAGTCATTTTTAAGAAAAAAGTGAAGACCATGATAACAATATTTTCATTTATACACAATCCACAGTAAAAATAATTCACATTTTCTAATATTCAGATACAAATTTAGAAAATACTCATATCCTCGAGTTTCGAGAATTTGCTGAAGCACAAATTGAAGTTTGAAGAGTTCCAAAATTTGATAAAGCTTTAAATTGAAGTTCGGAGAGTTCCAAAACAATGAATCTTCAAATTAAAGTTCCAAAAAATTAAAAATTCGGTTTAAACCCATCTCTACTAATAACGGAAAGAGAAAACACAATGCAGAAGGTGAGAGTCTGCACAAAGTGAGGTTAGGTTGGGCGAGGTTAGTTCAGTTATGCACAAGGCTGGACGTTCGCCAAGGTCTCGTAGAAAGGGGACGGACAGTCTTGACCCCACGGCCTCTACACGGAATTACCAACGCTCATTTCCGATATACCTACATATTCTTAGATTAGTCGTATGTCGTTTGTGAAATTATGTCACTATATACGCGTGGAGGACGGAGAACGAATATAGGATATCCATTTTATTCTTTGATCAAAGTTCCAAATTGTGGTACCGATTATTTTTGGTGCTTTTTGTGCAAAAATGAGTAATTAAATCAGGATTAAATATTGGTAAGCAGAATGCCTATTGTGTTAGCAGAAGGAAGGTATTTTTAGGGTAAAATGGAAAGTTTTGGTTTGAATCTATTTTATTATTTTCGATGAATTATATACTACACACTATACAGTATATAGTACACACTATGCACTATACACTATATACATTATACACTATATACTATACACTATATACATTATACATTATACATTATACATTATACATTGTACACTATACACTATACACTGTATACTACACACTATACACTATATACACTGTATAAACTTTATACACTTTATACCCTATATACACTATATACACTATGTTACATTATTCACTATACACTATACACTATACACTATATTTTATACTATATAGTATATTATAGTCACAAAGTATCAAGAACATAAAATCTCAAATTTTGGAATTCTACAATTTTAATATGAGATAAAAGCTTCAAAGCTTCAACTATCTGAAATTTTGAAATTCTAATGTGCTAAAATTAAAAAATTTCAAAATTCCAAAAGCTTCAAAATACCAAAATGTTGAAATTTTAATTTTCTACAGTTTCACATCAAAACATTCTAAAATACCAAAATTTTGAAATTCTAAATTCCTACAGTCTCAATTCAAAACGTCTCAAAATATCAAAATTCTGAAATTCTAAATTTCTAAAGTTTCATTTCGAAATGTAAAATGTTATTCTACCATGTACATAATAAAAGGAAAAATTGCAACGAAACCGAAAGCGTTTACTGAACAAAGAAACGGCAATGAACAATAATGGTCATTATTAGGAGGGCATTATGGTCCTCATAATACCTAATTTCCAATTATTGTCAAAGATGCGAGTATTGTACGCGAATCAAAAGCTTAGTGTCTCATATTTCCATCTTATTCATATTCGTACATTCTCCTCTGCCAGAAGCAATTTGTACAAAGAAACTGTTCAGGAGAAGTTGCAATTGAATTTTTATTCGATTACGCACGTGATAGGTTGACATCGGTACGGCGCGAACATAAAACACGATATCTTATGACAGAAAGCCGTAGAAACGTTGTAAGGTCGAACGCATTTTTCGAATATGCTCGTGTAGAAACGTTCGGATATCGTTATGCAAATGCAGGTATTATTTTGTAGATTGTAGCTTCTCTGACACAATGTTCGTGGCGGATGTCGATGTTTTAGAATGCGCGTCTTGTAACCATGAAATTATACATCGAAATTGTAAGATGCATAGACAGCACGTGGAAAATGGTAATCGACGACCTTCTACTAATTTACTAGAATAAATTCAAAGAACTTTATTAATTAACGATTAATGAGTACGATTAAGAATGTTTGATGGTTTATTGTTAATAACGGTATAAGTTGTCTACTGTGAAATTTTAGGCTACTTGCAAACTTGTTTTTCTCAATTTTTTATAGTATATAATTAGCAAATTTGGAAATTTATTTCGGAGATTTTTAAATTTCTCAAATTTTTAAAAATTTAATTTTGTAGATTTGACGTCAATTTTAAGCTTACTAAATTTTTAATTAGATAACGTTTTTGAATTTTTCATATAGTGGAATATGTAAACTTGTAAATTTCGAGGTTGCGAATTTAATTCGGCGATTTTTAAATATCAAATTTTTGTAGAATGGACTTCCATTTGTGGTTGAAAAATATTAATGACTTTCAATAAATATCAATCGTATATTTCTCTTATTCAAAGCATACTACCTCGGCAATTCCCGATTCTCACTTCTTTTAACATTCATATCAACTTATAAAATATCTCAGTAATACCAACTTCGCTCACTCAGCACTACTGCCAACCTCATTCAAATAACACTCTTACCAACTTATTATACTGTAAAACCAACTTCACACAAGTTCGACATTATGACTGTCTAAATTTTTCCTAAATTCCTAAATTCCTATGTCCCTAAGTCCCTAAGTCGCTAAGTCCCTAAATCCCTACATTCCTAAGTCCCTAGATTCCTAAGTCTCTAATCCCATAATTCCCTAATTCCCTACTTCCTAAATCCCTACTTCCTAAATCCCTGCTCCCTAAATCTCTAAATCCTCAAATCCCTACTCCCTAAATCCCTATTCCCTAAATCCCTATTCCCTAAATTCCTATTCCCTAAATCCCTATTCCCTAAATCCCTATTCCCTAAATCCCTATTCCCTAAATCCCTATTCCCTAAATCCCTATTCCCTAAATCCCTATTCCCTAAATCCCTATTCCCTAAATCCCTATTCCCTAAATCCCTATTCCCTAAATCCCTATTCCCTAAATCCTTATTCCCTAAATCCCTATTCCCTAAATCCCTATTCCCTAAATCCCTATTCCCTAAATCCCTATTCCCTAAATCCCTATTCCCTAAATCCCTATTCCCTAAATCCCTATTCCCTAAATCCCTATTCCGTAAATCCCTATTCCCTAAATCCCTAAATATCCAAATCCTCGAAATTACAAATTACAAAAATTAGTAATTTAAAAAATTTCACATCAATTACTTTCAAACTAGTTTTATTCACAAATTTTCAAATCGAAAAACGTACGAATTTTCAGTTAGTAATTTTAAAATTTCAAAATTTCCATACGATTAATCATAATTAACGTTTTAATTTCTACTGCAGCGAATGCATCATAAAATCGTAATTAACAAGTAAATGAAGTGTTTCAACCATCAATTCAATCAGTGATTAATGACAGAACCTTCTTTATTTCGAAGTTGATATTTAAGCGTACATATAATTATTAAAGACCTTCTCCTTTAGGTATCTGTTAAAATGAAGCAAGACAGTAATATTTCAATTACGTATCTTTACTGTAACATAAAAACTGATTCATCAATAAAAACGACGGGGATAATCGCGGCGTATGTAATTTGCCATAAAGTATACGTCAAACAGAATTTGTATCAAATTTCGATTAATAATTAGCAGCCGGTGATCAATGATTAACATTCGCAATTAACAATTTATTAATAATTCCATCAATCAGTTAAATTAATCGTGATCGCTTACGATTAATCGCTTTTGAACGTAAACCGTAATAAATTAATCGATCGATCAAATTAAGAATTTTAATTAAATGATAATCAACACTCGATAACGAGTATCGTACGAATTATGAGTACACTCTTGGTAAAAAATCTGAGGCCATTTTAATACAAATTATATTTTACGATATTTAAAGTGATACGCGTTTAAGACTCGTCAAATAATTTGTATATATATGATTATCTAATTAATTATTTAACTACTTAATTGTAATTTTAATAATGTTATATTATAAACTGATACAGTATTTGAAAATGAACGAATTAGCAGATTTAAAAATTTATCAATTTAAATATTTGTTCATTTTTCAAATTTCAAATTTGTTAAAGAAATTTTGATTTAAAACATTGTAACATTAGAAAGCATATTATTTTTTACGTTTTTAAATTTGAGGATATGTGATTTTTAACATGTTTAAATTTGGGGATACATGATTTTAAATATTCTTTTTGGGGATGTATGATTGTGTATGTTTTTAAATCTCAGATTTTGTGATTTTGAAAATTTCTCAATCAATTTTTAGTTCGTGTATATTTTTGAAAATATACACCTTTTCGATTTTATGAACTTTTTAAAATTTCAATTTGACCATTTGGAAATGTCTACAATCTTCAACCTAAAAGTTTGTAAATTTCTCAAATTTTCGATTTAAGGTCTTGTAAATTTCTAAAATTTGAAAACTTAAGGGTGCGTAAATTTCTAAAATTTGAAAACTTACGGGTTCGTAAATTTCTAAAATTTGAAAACTTAAGGGTTCGTAAATTTCTAAAATTTGAAAACTTAAGGGTTCGTAAGTGTAAAAATGACATGGCTGTAAATTTAAAAATTAGAAAATTCAAAATTTTGAGAATTTCTAATTTTATAATCTGTAAATCAAAAAAATGGACTAAATTTGCCATCATTCTTTCAATGAAATATAATTACAAAAATATTTATTGCAATCCTAATACACGTGTTAAAATATCTTTACATCATTGAAAGTAGATGTATATAAAAAGTTTGTGAAAATTAGTCCGCTGCGAATGTGTCAAGAGAGTTAATTACAAATTTCTGCAACCCGAGTCGTAAATTACGGGTCAACAACGTAGTGCGAAAGCTCAATCCGGTAGGTGATCGTACAAAGATATCCGGAAAAGTCGCGTAGGAGGTGAAAGAAATAGTGGGCGCAGTTAAAGTGTCAGTAGTGCCGCACTCTCGTTGATCTATGTTCTTACGCATCTCATTGATCAGATAGTAATCCGAACGATCTGATCCAGGGTGTGGACTTCAGCGTTAACCCATTAACTGTCAAATCTGCATTTTAATTTTACCACACGGGTTGTAATTTATGTGTCTAATATTGTTCCCAGTTAGAGTACATTGGAACAAAAGATAAGTGTCTATCGAATACATGTTTTATTGTTAGTATAATACTATTGCAAAGGAACTATATATTAAAATTCCCATTTGGGGATCGTGATGTAAATGGATTAACCTTCTGCACTCCTATGTCGAGTGCGCACGTGTCGACATCACATTTCTTTTGGATCATATAAATAATTCAGATAAATAAATTGGTTTAGATTACTACTTATAATAAATGAAAAACGTACTTGTCACATACTCGCAAGGTTGCGATACATTCGATTGAATAATTCTTTCTTCATCTATTTTGTGAATTAAGGAGCTGGTAGATAAAAGAAATTAAGGAATGCAAAGGGTTGAGGGTGGAACAGAAATGACCTGATGAAAGAAAGGCGCCTGTGTCCTCTTAATACAATTTGGGATGCATTAAAAATGTAGTGGAACTGTAGCACAGAAATACAATTGTATAATTATATCATAGAATAATAAAATAATAGTATAATAGTGCAGTAGAACAGTGGAATATGCACGGTTTATATAAATAATAGAGTAGTGGAATAGTGAAATAGTGGTATAGTGTAACTGTGTAATAGTGGAATAATGCAATAGTGAAAACGTGTAATAATGCAACTTCAGACTAATGGTGCAGTGAAATACTGAAATAGTTGAATAGTAGAATAGTGAATGGCGAAGTAGTAAATGAAGTAGATAATGAAGTAGATTATAGAAGAATAGTAGAATAGTACAATAGTGAAATAGTACAGTAGCAGAACGGTAGAAAAATGGAACGATAGAATGGTAGAATGGTAGTATCGTAGAGTGGATAGATAATGGAATAGTGCAATAGTAGCATTGTAGAAAGGTTGAATGGAAGAATGGTAGAATGGTAGAATAGTAGGGTAGTGTGGTAGAATAGTAGAATGAAAGGAAGATAGAATAGTAAAATAGCAGAATGATACTATGGCGAAACAGTAGAATAGCAAAATGATAGTATGGTAGAATAGCAGAATAGTCGAATAGTGCAATAGTGGAATAGTAGAATAGTGGAATAGTGAAATAATAGAATAGTGCAATAGTGGAATAGTAGAATAGTGGAATAGTGAAACAGTTGAATAGTGGACTGATAAAATGGTAGAATGGTAGAATGGAAGAATTGTAGTATTGTAAAATAATAGTTCAGTAGATCAGTGAATTAGCATAACAGTGGAATAGTGGAATAATAGAATAGTGCAATAGTGGAATAGTGAAACAGTTGAATAGTGGACTGATAAAATGGTAGAATGGTAGAATGGAAGAATTGTAGTATTGTAAAATAATAGTTCAGTAGATCAGTGAATTAGCATAACAGTGGAATAGTGGAATAATAGAATAGTGCAATAGTGGAATAGTGAAACAGTTGAATAGTGGACTGATAAAATGGTAGAATGGTAGAATGGAAGAATTGTAGTATTATAAAATAATAGTTCAGTAGATCAGTGAATTAGCATAACAGTAGAATAGTAGAATACTAGAATGCCAGAACAGAAGAATGATACAATAATATATAGAATAATACCTGAAAGTTCTGTGCGTTACTAATCCTTCACCCAGGTATTGTAACTCATGTCACATTAAAATACATTATACATATACCATATAAGCACAGTATATGAGCAGTATATTTAAAAAATTGCAGTACACGCGTTTGTACGTGCCAGTGATTGCACACGCAAAAACAGTTAGAAACAAGGAGATTAAATCTATCTCACATTTCGCTGCGTTTTTGAGAAACGTGACATATGCAGATAGAGATTTCTTGAAACGAAGTGGGTGAAAATAATACAATAGCGATAGAAAAGAAGGTTTCTATTACGTAGGTATTTATTAGCCGTATTTCATTTGACCAGACAGGGCAGATCACAAGAACAAGAGCGACGCAAACGCGTTTCGTTGTGGTGAAAACAATGCGCTCGTTGCATCAGAACGAACGAACGAATGCCGATTACACTTGTAATGATCTCCGACGAATAGCGATGTCGAAATGCTCTTTGCACACCGTGACGTGTCCGAAGTGATTTCTCTCTAATCGCGCAGCAGCCCACCGTGCATGCCCAGAAAATTTGCAACGGATTCATGCGACTAACGTTCCGTCACGGAGATTTGCATCTGTACAGTTTATGCTATTCCTTTAGAAAACTATTTCTTCCTCGAGAAAATTGTATCTTCAATAATAATTGTATCTTCAAAAGTGCTCTTCAAATCTCTTCCTATCGACGAACCTTTTTGATTGCATAAAACAGAAGTTTACTGGTGTTACAATTACGAACTACGAAAATGGTCTTCTGAAGGAAAATGGTGATGCTTCGTTGTTCATTTTTAGTTCCTCAATTCTCGAAACGTTCAAACTTAAAGTGCGACAACTTGAAAATGTAGGAATTTGTAGACTTTCAAGTCATGTCAGTTCTCGAAATAAACGTTCGAAGTTAAAGATGTAGAAACTTGGTTTAGGAACTTTAGGAAGTTTACATATCTGATTCCTGAAAATTGAAGGAGAATGGTAAAAGAATACTTTTGTTCAGACTATGATGGCTAAGTTTGATGTACAAAAGGAATTAGTGAATTTCAAGTTTACATGTCTAATTCCTAAAAAGTGAAGCAGAGTAAAAGTATATACTTGTTCAGAGTATGATAGCCAAAATGTACAAATGTGGCAGTTGTTGAACTATCAAGTTCGTATATTTGATTTCCCAAAAATTGAAGCAGAGTGGTAAAAGGATTCACTTGCTCAGATCATGATATCTATATTTCGTCAATGAAGGACAATCGGTATGAATCATTAAACAGTGATTTGAAGCTTCTGATAAAAAAGGAAATCGAGAAGGCGAGAGAAAAAGCAGCTCCGTAGTTGTTGTTACGAAAGCAGGAAATTATTACTCGCGTCATCGTTGTAAAATGTCATCGCCTGGTGGAACATTAAACCATTTCTCTGCTGTGATGCACAGAGAGGACGATTCCGGGCCATTGAACGAGGAAGAGAAGGAGGGTGAAACACGGGTTATTGACGTTTCTCCTTGTTTCGAAAGTGTATTTCAATTAACGGATGATTAACGATCGACGAGACGGACGTTTCCAAGATGGATGCCATCAGATTTGAAATTATTTACCGCGTTTGTACCTAACGACTCTTGTGATCGATTATTCCCTGAAACTAATAACTTATTTTCCATACTTTATTCCGATATTTTTGCATGCGAGCATGAAACAACGCAATCTCCTTCTATATGCAAATACTATGTAATCAAGTTTTTCAACGAGTTTCATTTTTTAGTAGGGTGTTCTGTTGTGAACATTAAAAATATGAGTTGTAGCGAAAACGAGTGGTCGATAATATGCTAAGCAGGTTCGATTTGTCTCTAATCAAGACAAGTTTTCATTTAAGACCTGTTCTGGATCTCCCGACACCTTATCACGTTATCCGAATGAAACGTGTTTCTTTTATTATATTGCATAGAAATTTTCTACATTTGTAGAACATAGAAACATTGGTTAGGTTGGTTGGTACAAATCTGCACTTTATTTTCTTCTTTTCAATGCATGAATCCGCTGCTTCGTCTAATAATTCTGTCAGTTATTTGACATTACCGGTATATCAAACACAACCGCGTCTCCGTCAATTAACTTTGCCAATTTCTGTCTGCGATAGGAAATTTTTCATCTTCCTTACATAACATTTTGATAATAATGCATAATGCTTATAAACGAAGCGACGGACTTTGAAATTTCTCTACGTATTCATCAACTTCATCAACATTAATTATACGCTTGTCTGAATATCGTCGCAATTATCTTCTCTTCTGGTCGATTTTCATGAAGTTCGAGCTAGTGATAGTCTTTATTATCTCTGGTTGTTAATCATTAAGGCGCATCTTAAGTGGCACTCCCTTGATACGAACTTCCTTCTATGAAACGGGACTGATTACCGGTTTTATTTTCCACCTAATTACTAAGGACACGATTTCGGTAACACGAACTCGCTATGAAAAGCATCTGCGATATAATATACGGCTCTCTTTCATCTCTGAACGTTCTTGGAATGTTGTGAATGCAAAGATGCTGTATCACGTATCGACAATTCGTGGAAGTTTCAGTTTTTTCTTCATTTCTTTTCTTTATGCTTTAATAGGCATGTTCTTATTCCTGTGTTGTATATTCATTCCGCATCATGCACGTTTCTGTATCAATCAAAGTCAATCGATCCCTTTTTGAGTTTATTATTATTCGCTGTACAATGGAAACGTGATACGCGAATACATAAATACTTGTGAGAGAACTTTACAACCATTGACACACCGATTATATTCAAACTTCGTACAATTTACGAGAACATAAGTATTTTTAAAATACCATAAAATTATAAGAAAGAGGTGTCCACGAAAAAGAACTGATTTCTTTAAAGACAAACAATTCATAAAGAAATTCTTTCATTCATCTGTTTCAAAACTGCACTTCTTTTACACTGAGTGAAATCGTGATCATTCGTTTAATGTAGAGCAAGCAAACCAGTAGAAAGACAGTTTAGTTAATTCCGAAGTTTACATCGATATTTTTTTTTAGAAATATAGGAGGGAATACGAGTATGTGCAAGAAAGATATGTGAGAGAAAGATAGCACGAACGAGTGTAGGTGAGTGTGTGTGTGTATGCGAAAGAATGCGGGCAAACACAAAAGAAAACTAAAACTCGAAAGTCAGTTAAAAAGCGATCCGCGTCGCGATTAGACCCGTTTCAACGCATTCCTGTGACCATCCCATAATTATTTCTAATTATTCCGTCTATTATTAGATTCAATCACATATTTTTGAATACCAACGTGTTACGAGCCTCAGACCCAATCCTACATACATATGTTGTAAAAAGAATTGAAAGCTTCGTATGTAATGATGCTGAAATGTGAAGAAAATATTAATTTCATGTAAGAAAATTGCTAGCGAATCGAGTTCATTACCAATAGTTGGATACATTTAAGACTTACGAAATTAGGAAACGCAGAAAAGATAAGAAAATCAGAGAAATTCAAGATTTGGAAATTGGAAGGTTGTCAAATTTACAAATATGCAATAGCGAGGAGTTTTGGTACGAACGATTTTTTCAAATAATCGCACATATTTGAATGTAGATGAATCAAAACTTGCAATAGTTGACACGTAGAACAATGTCGGTGGAAATGCAATAAAAAATCTTATTGACACTCTGCCAAATCGAATTTGCGATATAATTTGTGGTAATGGGGACGCGATAAATTATTCAGTTTCGTACTTTTGTATATAGAACACGATAAAACAGTTTTTCTTAAGTGTTTGGTATATTTATGAAACATCTAAAAATTAATTCGTATGCAAATCAGCTGAATATTTATGTTAATACGCCAAATTTTTTTTATATAATTATTGATTTACACTATAAATTAGTATTTGAAGAATATAATTATGAGAAAACTCAGATAAATAAGAACAAGAAGAAATGATATATTTTTGTGACACACTGTAAGAGTCATTTTTTGTTATACACGACGATAATCGTTGAAAAGCAGAAATCTTGTATTTAGAAGATTTTTTACTCAATACTTTTCCTACAGCACAGGCATTGCTTTGAGTGGCCGGTTACAAAGATAGTTTAGAAAGCGAATTCTTTCAGAGTACGTTTTTTGTTCACTCGCTCTCGTTCCTCACCCCGCCCTCTCTCTATCATGTTCCTTAATAAAACAGCATAACCTTTCGTTACATTCGACTCGATGGCGAAGCGATTAATCGGAGAAACTGTTTTCAGAGAAGTGCATGACTGCGCACGAGAGATTTCGTGCCGCAATTTGTGGCCGGAGCGGTTCGATGAACGTAAAAGACACTTATCTATTGTCGAACCCTCCAGGGTTCCACGATTCATAGAAAATGTCGAGAAACTTGTATTAAATTTAAAGTCTTTTCTCTATTTGATTAATCGCTGAAATAGCGCAATTATAAACCGATATCGATCGTTGAATATCGTGAAAGTGAAGTTTTCGTACTACTAGCATGCTACGTTCATTTTATGTCTCACGTGTAACTTCAAAGCCAAATCTTACTTTTGTAGTTGTTTATGTTGAACCTTTAGTTTAACTCTTAACTATAGTAACTTAGGAAAGTTTATGAATTAGTTCAAAGTATATACAGATCTTGTTTAAAGCATATACAATGCCACTGTATCAGAAGTGAAATCTAGAAATTTCACAATTTCTCAATTCCGGGAGCCAGAAATTAGGAAATGCATATTCATGAAACACGTCACACAAAAAAAATGAAAATACCCGTTCCGTTTGTAGATACGAATAAAATAATGACACGAAGGATATCGTTCGCGGACAGTTTCGCAGTGACAGACATTAATAACTGCTGAATATAATGGTCGAATGACATATAATAAATATATAATGGGCGAATGACATATGACCCGCCACAAGTCCAGTATCGTTGAAGCAGCTTGTATCTCGATATCGTTTGACTAATTATTGTTATTACGAGCGTAGATATATCGAGGAGCGAGAGTTAATGGCCGTCGCAGAAAAAGCGCAGGACGAAAGTGAAAAATCCAAGCTTGAAACACGAACGGGTCCAAAACCTGTTCAATAATTAGCGAACTTCATAGTGTCGGTTAGAAACTGGCGACATTAGCAGGATTATAAATTACGGTATGCATTCACACCGGTGGCTACACAGAATCTTCCGCTATCGGCACCTTACCGGTTCTAGCAATTTTTTCAACGTCACCCGACCGTTCTGGACAAACAAATCAACTTGGAGTCACTGGCTGGGTCAAATTCGTTTTTCTGTCACGGACGATTTGCTTGCAAATATCCGCAGCGAGACGGTGTTTCAACAGGCCTCTAGAAACTGGTTGTCAGGTGCGCGAGTAGCTTAAACGTTCATTACAGGGTGAAAAGGAGTAATTTCAGTCACTTAACCGATAATTGGATTAAAGGGCAATATGTCAGTACGCCTTCATTTTTTTTCATTAATTTTTCATGTGAAGCTAGTGATATCGAAGATGTGCCGATAATAATAATCTTCGTTCAGAGCGGGGAATAATCTTCGGAAGCAGAGCGTTCCTGAAACTTAAATCCCAGACCTAAATACAAAATATTTTCCTATAAACAATTTCCTTGATACACAATATACAAAAAGTAGTTTCAGCATTTGTTTCAAGAACACAAAAATTACTTTATGGAGAAAATATTTTGACAAAACGGATGTTTTCTCCAAATTGTATGTTAATTTTTTTCCCATTTCTCTTTACAAGTCTATTTATGACCGATAATTTAAGAAATATTGCTCTAAAGTACATAATTATCCGAAGAGGAAAAGTTCAAATTCAGTCTACAATTTCATTTCGAACTTACTTCATACTTATTTTGTCGACAACATTATGACGTGCAGGACTTTGGTATTTTACACTTAATTTTTATTTTTATTTTTATTTATTTTTTTGTTTTATACTTTCATGTAAATGTATGTAAATAATGCGCAGATAGTAAAACTATTTTGTGAAGGACAGAACACAATAATCTGGTGATTAAAGAACCTTGTTGTCAGGGTACGGAGCCATTTTGGAAGCAATGCATTGTTACGCTCTCACGGAGTTCTGCGTGGCATCCGAACAGGTCGTTGGAGACGAAGATAATGGACTTGGTGCCTGCAGCGTTCATTTGACTCGGCAAGAATTTAACTCAAAACGTTAACTGGTCGGTACACACCTCTTTTCTGCATTCTAACGTTCCACGCGATCGTCCTCGTGCATCTGTATACTGCATACGCGTCCCGACCCGCTCGAGTATCTCTGCTGATGTGACGCTGGCACTTGTGAATATTTGGAATTTTGAGAATGTTAAGACTTTGCGATTTGGAGATTTAGAGACTTTGAAAATTGATGTGGGAGGTGTTGGAGCTAGAAATTTCTGGAGCTGGAAGATATAGAATCTTTGGAACTTTGGGGCTTTGGGAATTTGGAGTATTGAATGTTGAGACTTGCGAGTTTTGGGATTTGAGAACTTTGGGGTTTGAGGTTCTTGGAGTATTGAATTTTGGGACTTTTGAGTTTTGGGACTTGAGGACTTTGGGGTCTTGGGCTTTCTGGAATATTGCAATTTTAGGATTTTGGATGATATGTGATATCTGAAACTTGGGGATTTTAGGATATTATAATTTTGAAATAATAGAATTTCAGGTCTTAAGGACTTTGGGGTTTTGGTTATTTGAGGTATTGAAATTTTGGGATTTTGAAGTAGTTAGGGTATTGGAATTTCGGGATTTTGGGGTATTTGTCATATTGGAACATTGAGATATTAAAACTTTGGATTTTGTGGATTTAGGGCTTGGGGTACATAGGGTACTAGAAATATGGGATTTTGGGGTATTTGTGATATTGGAACACTGAGATATTAAAACTTTGGATTTTGTGGATTTAGGGTTTGGGGTACATAGGGTACTAGAAATATGGGATTTTGGGGTATTTGTGATATTGGAACTTCAGGATTTTGTAACTTTGAGATATTAAAACTTTGAATTTTGTGGATTTAGGGTTTGGGGTACATAGGGTATTGGAAATATGGGATTTTGGGGTATTTGTGATATTGGAACTTCAGGATTTTGTAACTTTGAGATATTATAACTTTGGAATTTGATGGCTTTGGGGCTTGGGTATGTGGGATATTTGAATGTAGGGGGATTTTGGGGTATTTGTGATATTGGAATTTTGGCACTAGAAGACTTCAGGCTTTTGGGGTCGTTATGATATTAGAATTGTGTCATTCTGAGGTATATGTAATATTGAAACTTCAGGATTTTTTAATATAGTAACTTACAGATATTTCAACTTTGGGACCTGATGGCTTCAACATTTTGGAATATTTAAGATATATGAATTTTACGATTTTGTAACATTTAGTATATTGAAACATTAAGGTAATAGAACTTTGGGACTTTAGGTCTTTGAGATTTTGGGCTGTTTGGGATATTTGAATCTTGAGGTATTTGATATATTTAAATTTTCGCATTTTGTGACATTTAGAATATTGAAACTTTGAGATTTTAAAACGTCGTTGTTTGGGACATATTTTGTTATCAAATTCATATTTCCAATACGTTGCGTGTCACAGTGAAAACTGACGTTTGTGGTCAGACACGCTGCAATATGGGAGAGCGGGAACAAAAGTAACAGCCCGATGAAAGTGACACGCCTTTTTCCTGCTTCTATAAACGTGTTTAGACAATTTGTTTATCATATTTGCATGAGCATAATATCTGTTTTGTTCTGTTGATTGACACTGAGCCGTAACATGAATCGCACACGGTGGTTAAACTGCATTGGTAATTCAGATCACTCAAGTCGATTTCTGTTTCGACTTTCATGATAATATTCGTAGTTAAATTATTTGTAGTAAAACAATTGTTAAATCATTCTAGAAGATAACTTTACAAGGTACTATAGTTAATTTCGATAAATTATGTATAGTTTGTAGGATATAACTTCTGTTTTGGAAGACACGGTTGGGTAAGTAACATGTTACTATGAGGACAAAAAAATTGTGAAAACTGTACCAAGGGTGATGTTACACACAAAATAACTACACTCGGGAATAGATAAATAAACCACGTACGTAGTACCAAAGAAATACTCGAAGCTAGTAATGCGTTGTATTGTTCGTTTAAATGTACGACTATTGTTTTCATCGTTATTTGAAATATAATATGTTTATTTAAGTATTTCTTTTTATTATTTCTCTGAATAAAAACTATATTTTGCGTTAAAAAAGTATTTTCAGGTTCATTTTGGGTGATCGTGGAAGTTAGTGAATTTCATTTGTTATATCTGTACAGAGACGATATACATACCTCTGCTGGAGAGATTAGACATACACGCAATTATCTCCTATATTACAGTATTCCCTTGTTAATTGATCGGAATTGACCTCATCGAGTCTCCGCTGTTATCTATGTATACAGGAACATCAAGAATAGTGCAAATTTATATACAAGACCCAGATTCGTTTATCACTTTCGAAAAGTGAAAAGAAACTTCTCACGATTTCTTATAACTCCCTTGATAACTGATCGGTTTCGGCCCAGAACTTAGTTAAGTAAAAAATTTGTCACTCACGTATAATACGATTAGAAAAAGTATTTTACTTGATTCTTTACAAAATGAAATCCCGTGCTAAATAGCTGATTAATTTGTGCAACAAGCTCGCTTATAATACCAAGTATCAATTAATTAATTGCCTTTAAGTAACTGTAAAACGATTATCGATGGCTTACGGCAACTTTCGCGGGATTTACGGGTACAGTTATGTAAATTGCATATAATTTACGCTTGTATCGATCAAAAATCGCTGAACGAGTGCATCATCCGTTCGCCACGATTACGCGAGTGCACGAGTGGCCGAGTGCAAGAATGCACGTGCAGGTGCACGTGCACAGTTTCGAACGTGTAGGATCGCTTTTCTTTTGATTCGATCGAGATCTCTCCGGATAACGGGACCGAAGACTATACTTTAGATTGGAGAAGCATGGTTCGACTTCTTTCATAAATCACGGATAAATTGTTTTAATTTATCGAACGACCTCGGTTGAATATTCTAACACTTATGAGAACACATATTAGAGTACTGTGAAACTTAATAATTATTTTATCAGATGCACGGTGTTAAAATAATTCGAAATATTATATCCTTGTAAAAGTATTGAAATATTTTATTTCTTTTTTTTTTATATGTATAAGTTCCTTCAAGCAAATTATTTTGTGTACTTGCATTAAGGAATACATTTTTTATGAAGCACTAATTCAAACAAATTGAAAATCAATATTTTCAAGTTTATTCTATATTACAACGCTCCTAACATTTAGCTCTCGTACTTTAAAACCAATAATTTTCATAAAACAATTGTAATTAATAACTTAATTTTTGACTTAATGATCTTAGCACCTACAGGAAGTATAACTGGAAGTTACTTAATATTTTCGAATTATACTATAAAAGTCAATAAAAAATTTAAATCATCCTTATTCTTCATTGCTATTAATTATAATTTCATTAAATAATTTTTAAATTGATTTATTCCTTCATATAAATTTTTAGATTCTTATAAAGTATATTATAGTTTAAAAAATTTGTTAAAAGTAATTTTCACTCTGTTAATCTTTTAAATTTTAATTTCAGAAGTTACTTTCAAGCTTTAAAAAATATAATTTATCCAAAATTCAACGAACATCTCTGACACACCTGCTCTCTCAATGCTCTAAGCACATATGTTACTGAACAATTACTCCACAGTTGATTAAGTATAATTTGCTTCTATAAAACGCACGTCAGAATTAATTAATACTTACATAAAAAGTTTGCATTTGCATAATCGATCTAATAGACACATGCAAATACATGCATAAACGCGTATTACAAATTGAATGTATATGCATATTTTTTTCAAACCTATTTCAATTCTGTAATAGATAAGATTAATCAAAATTTCACTTCATTCTTAAATCATAAAAATTATAAATATTCGTAATAAAAATTATGTGTAGTTTACAAATTAAAAATAACAACAAAAACAAACATTCCATTATAAATGGTAATTAAAGAAGAAAGAGTATTCTTTCCTTTCGGCTCACATTGATCATATCATCAAACCAGGACGACGTTAATTTCTTTTTACAGTTAGTAAGGGCAGTCACGAGAAACTGTAACGTGGGCCAATTATTTTTTATCGCTTTTAATTACAATCGAAATTGTTTGATCTTTTTCATCCGTTTCATTATGAACTCGTTTCGTAACGCTCAGTTTGATTGACGAACGTCAAGCTTTCGTCTTCGAGTCGGGGATAATGAAGAGAGAGGTACGTCGGAATTGATTGAGCTGGCCGAGAAGAAAGGTAACTTCATGAGAAAACTTGCGATTAACGGGTTTATATGTACTTATGGCAGTGCACGCGAACGCGTGTAATGTATAATGCAACGTATAATTAGTCAAATTGGTGGAACAGGGACGAGAGGCCCTGCCACGATACGTTCACCAACTTAAACGAACTTAACCGGCTGAATTTTCTCCTTCGACTCGTCTCTATCCGTTTAATAAACTCGTCCCAATCCACCATGGATTGAAACCACCAGATGTCCCAAATATTTCAGACACTTTGCCGATATAATGTACGCGAGCACTAATCAAAATGGGATTTTGAAATTTGGAATCTTGCAAATTTTTGATGTATAATTTTAGATGTATAATTTTGGCATTCGAGGAAGCTGCGAGTTTCGGATTTAAGAACATTGGGACATTGCAATTTTGAGATTATCGAAGTTTTGCATTTTTGGATTTTGGGACTTAAGGACTTTGGAACTTGTGTATTTTGGAACTTAAGGACTTTGGGGCTTGTGTATTTTGGGACTTTGAGACAGTGTAAGTTTTAGACCTTTGGATCTTAGGATATTAGAAATGGGAGTTTGGGAGTTTTAAACATTCGGATTTCTATATTTCTATATTTTAGGACTTTGGGGTTTAAAGAGTTTGAAATTTTGAGACATTGAGGACATTGGAACATTGGGACTTTGGGACACTTGAGACACTGAAACATTGTGACTTTGGCATATAAGGACTTTGAAATTTTGAGATGTTTAAGACATTGAAACATAGGAACTTTGAGGCACTTGGAACACTGAAACATTGGAACTTTGAGACATAAAGACTTTAAAATTTTTAGACATTTTGGACATTGAAACATTGTAACTTTGAGACACTTGGGACACTGAAACATTGTGACTTTGAGACTTAAGACTCATTGTGATTTGGAGACTTAAGGACTTTGGGATTTTGTAATATTTGGTATATTGGGACTTTGAGATTTAGAAAATTTGAGTTTTGAAGACATTTGGATTTTTGGTCATTTAAGATATTGAAACTTTGACATATTTGGAATTTGTAACTTAAGTATAGTATAGTAGTTTGTGAACTTGAAACATGTATTGAAATTTTATAATTTCAGAGGTATTGGCACTTCCGTGATTTGAGATATTGGTACTTAGGGACTTTTAAATTTGTGACATTAATACTTAAGGTCTTTAGGACTTAAATACCTTAGGATATTCGAAATATTTGAAATATTGTATCATTTGATTTTTACAAAGTTTGTGATATTTCATTTCATTTCTGTTGCTATTGGAATCCCTCTAGACTACAATAAGTTGGTAGCTATATTGCAATGTGCATTCTTTTGTTTATTTTAGTGTTCGTTGTATGGCAGCCGGTGATGCATGTTGCCACGTGCATTTAATGCGTTTTATATTAAGCATGATTGTTAAGTTAAGATTGTCAAGATTGTTAAGTAACATCTTTCATTAATAAACCATTTTGATTCAATATTAATACATGCAACTCTGTCAATTTAATTGGTACCATACAAATAAAAAATCTTCAAAAATTTCAAACTTCAAATTTCAGAAAAATTTCTGAAATTTTAAACTGTTACACATCATCACAATTTCAGCGGTATGAATATAAAAGTTTTCAAATTTAAATATCTGAAAATTGTGGAAGAAATGATCCTCGTAACATCGAGCAATATTAGGTTCCATGAAACGTTTCTGTGTCGAATACCACAAGCACGTGCTTACTTTGTTTAATGACTACTCCAATGCTTCGACCGATGAGTAAAATCAATGTTATGTAAATTTGACTCGAGTGCTTATATCACTGGTGTAACATTTAACGTGTTATTTTCATTATATAGCGCCGACAAATGTGATACAACAAGCACGGACCTCTTCGATATCTCTGTGTTAACTTCAACTTTATCTTTCAGCTCGGCCCATAAATCTTTCATTGCTGAATTAATTTCCTCTCTCGTTTGCCGCGTACGTGTCGGACAGTTAAGCAATCGGTCAATTAAACATAAAGGTGTGCTAATACATTGTATTTGGAAAATCGACTTCGTGAGTACGGATAATGGGTTAATCGCATCTCGTGTTCCGTGTTCGAACGTTTCGTACACAAGATCATTACTGGATGATTGAGAAAATTGTTTTTGTGCCATGTGAAAATAATGAAGTATCGATTCCGATATATCTTGTTTCGTGCATACTTGTTGCTACGTAGCGATAAATTTCACGACGTTAGTTTTTCTGACAATTAATCTGTACACGAAGCATGCTGTAATTAAATTACATTGTATCTCAGGTTCACTGTTAATGAATTATACTCTAAATTCATTACGTTCCATTTTAGTTAAATCGCGAATCATTTGTACTTTAATTAAATTAGTTGGTTATACAATTTAAGTATATAATTTAATTTCATTAATTACAAAATCAACTTATGTAAATCACTGTAATTGGTTAATTACAAAATTTACTTGTGTTTAATTACTGTAACGTGGTTTAATTAATTAATTGTATCACTGACTTACGTAATTCGTTTTGATTAATTACTCACAAAATTTGAGTATGTAATTCAATTTAATTAATTACAGAATTTACTTGTAATTCAATTGATTTAAATGTACGAATGAAATTAATTGAAATAATTAGTAATAAAATTTATTTATGACAATTAATCTAATTAGTTAATTATATAATTTACTCGTACATCGTGGTTTAATTAATTAATTATATCATTTACCTACGTAATTCGTTTCGATTAATTACTCACAAAATTTTAGTATGTAATTCAATTTAATTAATTACAGAATTTACTTGTAATTCAATTGATTTAAATACGGAATGTACGAATGACATGATTCCAGTTAATTAATCACAAAATTTATCTATTAATTCAGTTTTATCGATTAATTTACATATGTAATGCATGAAGTACACAATTTATATATGCAATTCAATTAGTTAATTACAAAATCTGATTTAACTCAAATTAATTAATCATGAAATTTACTTACGTAACAATTAATTAAGTACATAATTGTTTAGATAATTACATTTAATTAATTGCATAATTTGATTGTACGAATAGCGTTAGATTTATAGGCGTTTAATTGAAGCTTACGAGATCTTACCTGCGAGATTCCGAAATTGTTCAACTCTTGAAAGCGAAACTTCAGAATTTTGCGACTCGTCCAAAATTTGATAACGTGTTTCAATTTTTGAATTCCGTGACATCGAAACTCCGAAAAATACAACTTAACACGAAAACCTACGTTCTTTTGATTCAGGTTTCAACGTCCGTTTCACTCATTGTGAGACCGGTCTTCGTACATGGTCATCCAGAAGGTGAACGACACCATCTAATAAGGTAGGTACATTCATCCAACTCGTCCTCGAGGGCTGTATTCTTTTTTTCCGTGGCTAGTACCTATACCGATTCTCTTGTTGTGAAGCGGCTCTTGCCTCTGAAAGCCGTTAATCGATCTTGTTCCCTTGAAAATGTTCGTTCGCAGCAACAGAGGAAAAAAGTACGGAGGAGGAAGAAATATTTGAACGATAACGATACGAGGTTGGAGATTGACTTGACAACGATCGATCTTGACCGAACTGGTTTCTGGTGATCGATAGTAAGGTAACTGTACCTAATATGGAACACTCAAATTTAATCGACCGCTGAAAACGAAGACATGCCCTCCTGTTGACGAAGCAAAGGTGAAGGCACATCAAAGTTAATATTCGTATGTTATTGATTTAATATACATAAATTTAAGTATTTCGATGTTATTGTTAAAAGTATTAAACTGAACCAGTTGACAAAATGGTGTCTAATATGGTACTAAATAAATCTCAAATGATCTTTATAATTCATTATGAAGATCTAAATAATAAAAAATGAATATTTGGTTTTATAGAAAGGATAAGTAAATAAATACCATACCTTGTTTGCAGTTTGTATTGTGTTATGTTACTCTTCATTTTGTACACGTTGGCTACATGGATGACGCATCTGAGGTACAACTCTGTTCATGATCTTGATGAAAGCAACGAATACATTGAACCCATTTTTCACCGTTAGTGCCATTTTTATAATTCCCACCTCAAGAAAAGCATTCTGTGTCGTCATCACCAGCTACATTTTTAACGTCGGCGTCTGATGACTCTTGATGCAACATTTTTACGTTCATGAGTCAACTTCTCGAAACTTTTTTCCTTATTATTTCTACTCCTAAAATTTTTTGGTCTCTTGTTGATTCACGTAAGTTTTCTTCAAGCCATGTTCTGCAAAATTATAAATTAAGAACGCAAGTTAAACCTGATTCTACTTCCATCTATCATGTGTACAACAACAATATTTACATAATACTATGTAATATACAGTAGTACAATGATATGGTTTATTTATGGTAGTAAAAATATGGCATGTACATAGTAATATTAGGTAGTATTGACACGAATGTGCAACCAATGGATGTTGCAGATAAGTAACACGTTCCATATTACGTGCAACGTATTCCACATTGTTCAAATACCTATATTCACCACTAAATTTATAAATTCCCAAAATTACAAATTCACAAATTTCTATGTTTTCAAGTAGCAACATCTCAAAGTTTTCGAATCGTTTAATTTTTACATTCGCAAATTTCTTGAGTTCGCAAATATTATAATGTACGAATTCTTAAATTTACCAGATTATCAAAATTCGAAATTTCCAATTTCTCAAATTTTGAATTCATCTTATTCTTGAATACCTGAATGTCCAAATCTTCAAATCCCTGGACTCATAAATTCCTAGGTAAGTTCCTAAACTGCGGAGTTCCAGCGTTCACAAATTCCTAGGTCGTCCATTTTGCAGATCCTGATTCTCTATATCCCTAAATCTTAAGTTTCATAACTTACTAGATCCTAAATTCCTAATGCCTCTAAATATGTGCCTAAATTCCTAGCTCAAAATGTCTACATAGTAAAATCTCTAGATTTGCAAATTCTGAAATTTCCAAACTTGCAAACCTATATATCCTTAGGTCCCCAAATCCGAAAGCCCCCAACTTGCAAAGTTCCAAATTCGTGGGCCTCTAAATTCCTGTATGTCTAAATTCCTAGGTCCAAATCCCTAATTAGTAAAATCTCTAGATCCACAAATTCTGAAATTTCCAAACTTGCAAACCTAGGTATCCCTAGATCCCCAAATCCGAAAGTCCCCAACTTGCTAAGTTCCAAATTCGTGGGCCTCTAAATTCCTGTATGTCTAAATTCCTTGGTCCAAATCCCTAATTAGTAAAATCTCTAGATCCACAAATTCTGAAATTTCCAAACTTGCAAACCTAGGTATCCCTAGATCCCCAAATCTAAAAGTCTCCAATTTGGTAAGTTCCAAATTCGTGGGCCTCTAAATTCCTGTATGCCCAAATTCCTAGGTCCAAATCCTTAATAGTCAAATTTCTAGATCCACAAATTTCTAAGTTTCCAAATTTCTAAGTATTGATATCCCCAAATACCACAGTCCATAACTTATGTTCCTAAATCCATGTCCAAATTTTTAAGTTCTCATATTCCCAAACCGTCAAATTTCCAGATCCATGAATACGTAGATTCACAAATTCCTAGGTCTCTAAATTTCTGGATCTTGATCCACAGTCTTCAGATCTTTAAATCTCACGTTCTTCACTTTGCCAGATCTCAAATTTGTAGACCTACAATAAAAATCTCTAAACTCCCAATTTCCTATATTCCTAAATCCATATATTTCTAAATCCCTAGGTTCCCAATTTTCCTAATTCTCGAATCTCTAGATTCCATTACCTGTTGACGTCCAAGTCGTAGAACCTTTAAATCGGAAGATACATAAATTCTCATCCCATCCCCAAATTTCCAATTTCTTAAAAGTCTGTGGAATTCAGTGAAAGGCATCTCCCCGTTTTATTGCCATATTTTTCTTCGGTAAACCATGTTTTCTATTTAGTGTACATCAATTTTCGATAAAGAACAACGGGATCCGAGGCATTCTAGGTGCGGTGTCCGTTGTATACATTTACGGGCTGTTTCTATTCGAATCTCGTGCCGGTCAGCAGTTCTACACGTTCTTACACCTGAGCTAACCTCCTTGCAAGATGAATGTTCGAGTACTCCTTCGATCCTTCGTTTCGTGCCAGGAATAAAATCAATTTCCATGTGCGTATTAAGCTCAAATGGAAGAAGAATTGTCGACCTTCCAATGTGAATTCTTCCACGAAAACTAAGGACAAGACAACGTGCTATGAAAAAATTCAAACGTGCTCCAGATGTTAATCTACATTAATGCAAGAGTTTGGAAATATTCAAATTTGAAAATATATCCTAATCTGATTATTTAACTTGCGACATTTTATAACAGGAAACATCCAATCTATTAGGTTGCTAACTATGAAACGGGCGTTTTTTGTTTAGTCTGTGTTCTTTGAATTGTTTATTAACCTTAAAAATAAAGATTTTTTTCAAAAAGGCACATATGATTTGCCCAATCGTTGGTAAAAAGTCGTAGATGCCAATGGAAATTATTTCAACTGAATATAATAAATAATGCGAAAAATTGCGCTTTTCGTTTTTTATTTTCATTCAACGCCCGTTTCATAGTTTCCAACCTAATATTTAGCGTACTACGTTTATGATACAGAATGATTAACATTTCTTAGATTAAATTTGTTGACATTATGAAACAAATTGACAAAATCGAAAATATATTTTATAATAGCCCAATTCTTCATAAATAAAACAAAAGAAAATGTGGTTAAATCGAACAAGTAGTTTCTGAGAAAAAAATTCGAAAGTGAAGCCTGTTTTTGTTAAAATGATCAAAAATTGCAAACAAGGCTTGTTATTTCTTAACAAACTCGAAATAGACAGAATGACAATTTCTCTTAATTTCACATGGACTATAATATATTTCGATTGAAACTAAAGTCATTTGTTGAGCTTACCAGATGGTTGCAGTCCACCTTAGAAAAAGTGTTCGTTGTAGACGCACTTCTATGCTGAAGTCTGATATCAAGCTGTATTGAAGTCCCTCTAGCCTTACTTTACTTTATCATTCTTGCAATAATGTATTCACACCTAAGAACTGATAAGTCAATCCTTCAAAGTATATCTAATCGATACAGCTATTGCACATTTTGCAATCATAATTCAGAAATTTTCAGATTCGAGTCTTAAGAATTTGAGAAAATGAAAATTTTTAATTTGAGATTTTTAATATCCGAACTTCTATAACTTGCCGTGTGTTTCATTGTTGCGCTTCCATCTAACAGATAAGAGAGAATGTGGACACTGCAAGAGGCGCAACATAAATTTCAATTTGTAAAATATAAATTGTCGATGTATAGTGTAACGTGATAAAATTATATTTCAAAATAAAAGGAAAAGTTTACTGTCACGAAGGATTAGGAAGTGAAATACTTCCAAAAGGGACTCATACGACACTTTGTACATTTATACGCATGAGAAATGTTACTATCGAAGTACACCTTGATCATCCACTAATAATAGTACCGGAATTTTTTTATAATTTAATTAAAATCGCATAAAATTAAGACTAGCAAGTACATTTATTTTATCTACGTATTGAAGCTCTCTTAATCAAATAATCTCTTTTTCTTGCAATTTACATGAATATAGCGATGATCATTCAGCATCGTGGACACGGTTTCCTGTCGCTCGATGGAAATTCGCTATAAACATTTGACGTCACGCACTTTCTACAATAACCGATTCCTGATAAAACTTCTTCCGAATACGTGGCGTGATACGTTACATGAAAAGCATCGAAAGTATCGAGAAACACACGGTTTACATCCAAAGAACGCGTGAAAAGGAACAGTGTCTGTGCAATCGTCGGCATCGAGTCTCGCGACTGTGTTACACGACAGTGCTGAATAGAAGAAAAGCGAAGAAAAAAGAAAAATGGACGAGATTCGAATAGCCCGATTTCATGGCTGCGATTGAAAGTTGCCGTGAAATTTTTTCAATCGTTAATTGTATAGTCTGTCAAGGTCTTTTTACGGTGCTGCATTCCATTCGGACAAGCAGGCAAAGTGCTTTAACGTGCGAGCGATAGGATTTTTAACCTAACTAATTGTAACACCGATTGAAAGGACGATAAAAGCTTCGTGTAACAATTAAGCAACTTCGTTTTCCTCTAAGAACCATGCGTCTATAATTAATAGAACTATTTGTAACAGTCAAATATTGTAATTTATTGAGAGACATTTTACGCTTTTGTATTTCCTGAAATTTAACACTTTGACGGCCATTTCGCTCATATGTGGGTGACACTTCCATACTGATCTATATTATTAAGAACTTGTTGTCTAACTGAAAATACTCATATTAATTTGTTGGAATTATGGAAAATAAATATAACAAGGTTTGTTGAACATGGAAATACTACTTAATATTGTTTTTAACTGCTTCAGTGTGGCAGTCAAAATGTTAAAATTGTTGGTAAAATTTATTCTTGATGGCTACCAATCACTTTTTATTTCGTTTTAATTTTACTATTTACAATAATAGACAAATTTTGAAGTATTCGATAATGTGTGTTTATTATTTGAGAGTGTTTAAAGTACTGGCTAAAAAAGCGGATTTATTATACCCAAATCGTCATTTTTAAAATTAATGAATTGTAATCGTTAATTAAAGGGCATAAATTAAATTGTTCAGTTATTCTCCTTCATTTCCTTGTATCATTTCATTACCAATTCTCACGAGTCTTGTTTCTATAAACATAATTTTGGCACCACGAAATGGAAGAAAAATAATTTTATAAAAATAAATTGCAATAAATTTGATGAAATAGAATATATAAATCATCCCCTCACAATAATAAATAGAAAAGCATTGTACTGTCACAATATTAATGCTAGTAACTGCATTTCAAACACCACAGTACGTAAACAATTCAACAGGAGAAGCTCTTTCGTAGGTTAGCCCAGATGTGTTGAATCGCGTCATAAACTGATACAGTCCATTTCGTCTAAAAATACATGTATCAGTGCAAACAATAATTTCTAATCATACTTTATAAACCAGTTGACGGTGGAATTTAGTTTCAAAACAGGGTGCGGAATTAAAAACAAGGAACGACATGTATACATGTCGAACGCAGGGCAAATGGTACTATTATACATTTTACGAAAAACCAGGAAGGATTACATTTTTATTCGTCAAAAAAACTAACAATTCGTTTCTGAATACGTTATTCTTAAAAGCTTGAAAATTGTCAAGAAATAATACTATACATAAGCAAGTCTTGTGTAAAAATGTATAGGACTT
The DNA here is from genome assembly GCF_050947335.1 of Megachile rotundata. Classification (NCBI taxonomy): domain Eukaryota; kingdom Metazoa; phylum Arthropoda; class Insecta; order Hymenoptera; family Megachilidae; genus Megachile; species Megachile rotundata. The sequence goes on from NC_134989.1 coordinate 6,443,338, forward strand.
TACCTCACAGAGCAACGTGCCATTATTGGCCCTGCTAACTGCTGACGCAGTTTCTCCGCAAATCAACGCTGGCCGTCCAAGTCGCGGGTTAGGTATGTAATTAGTTTTGATACGCAAGCCTCAATCCATATGAAATATTAGGTCTACTGGAAAGTTCTGTCCGTTTTTAGAATTAAGCTAACCATTCTAAAACGGACAGAACTTGCCGGTAGACCTAATATATCACTTTAGGTAGACCTAAAGTGATATACACATATTAAAATCTAACCTATCCTTACCGGTTACAACTGGCTTTAAAAAATAATTTATTACGCAGTGAACTGAATTTTTCAAAAACGTTTCTTTATTATTCTCACTACGCGAGGAAGATTATGCTGTAACTAAATTACATTGTATCTCAAGTTCATTGTTAGTGAATTATACTCTAATTTCATTACATTCTATTTTAGTTAAATCGCGAATCATTTATATTCTAATTAAATTAATTGATTATACAATTTAGAGTACCATGAGTGATTACTAATATACTTTTCAAGGTATCAACAGGACCATTTAATCGTGTACGAAGTCTTCTGGTGCAGTTTTGAGACAAGTGATATAAAACAACCGATCATAACCTACCTGAAACGGAGGTGCGCCGGATCCTTTCCCAGCTTGTAGAGACGTCAATCTTCGAGGCTCTATCGTTCTGAAGGACTCATTTTAAAGGTGAAGCTTCAAAGAATGTGACCATATTTTTTCAAATTTTAACCCTTTACGCCCCACATTGAGAAAAACGCAAAAAAAGAATTTGTTTAAATTTGCCAACATTTTATAAGAAATTGACAAAGTTAAAAAAAATATTTTAAAATAGCACAATCTTTCATGAATAAAATGAAAAAAGTTTTAGCTAAATTGGTTGAGTAGTTTCAGAGAAAAAATTCTTAAGTGCACACTATTTTCGCCAAAATGGGCAAAAATTGCAAACTTTGAAGGCTTGTCATTCCTTAACAAGTTCGAAACCGGCAAAATGATGATTTAAACCCCCCCTAATTTCACATGGTACAACATATTTCGATTATAGGAAAATCGGAGATGGTGACTTTTAAAAGTCATCGATTCGGCGTGGAATGACCCATATGCAATTCAACTAGTTAATTACAAAATCTACTGATTTAATTCAAATTAATTAATCATAAAATTTACTTACGTAACAATTAATTAAGTACATAATTGTTTAGATAATTACATTTAATTAATTGCATAATTTGATTGTACAAATAGCGTTAGATTTATAGGCGTTTAATTGAAGCTTCGAGATCTTACCTGCGAGATTTCGAAATTGTTCAAGTCTTGAAAGCGAGACTTCAGAATTTTGCGACTCGTCCAAAATTTGATAACGTGTTTCAATTTTTGAATTCCGTGACATCGAAATTCCCAAAAATACAACTTAACGCGAAAATCTACGTTCTTTTGATTCATGTTTCAACATCCGTTTCATTCATTGTGAGACCGGTCTTCGTACATGGTCATCCAGAAGTTGAACGACACCATCTAATAAGGTGGATACATTCATCCAACTTCGTCCTCAAGGGCTGTATTCTTTTTTTCGTGGCTAGTACCTATACCGATTCTCTTGTTGTGAAGCGGCTCTTGCCTCTGAAAGCTGTTAATCAATTTTGTTCCCTGGAAAACGTTCGTTCTTTATTATTCTCACTACACGAGGAAGATCTGAACTAATAAATTAATACTGAACTGGTTTAAATAAAAGACTGGGCTCAAGAAAAAAAATCTATCTCAGTAATTCTTCTCACAGTGCAACAGAGACCGGAATCGAAAATGCTCACTGTGGAAATAGGACACGAAATTTGAAAACTGGCGGCTGTCCTTTGCTTGCCACGGTTCGCCTTTGTCGGCGGTGGCAAAAGCGAACCGTCGCTAGCTCGCCGAATAAGTGAAATAAAAGACGGCGAGACATTAAAATGTCTGACAATATTCCAACAGTGTTTCCAAAAGCAATACGGGAATTGGATCTGGGAGGGATACATTGTAAAGTGAGAATTCGATCACGGTTCTCAATTCAATCTGTTGGAGTAATCCATTTTTTAATGAATGTTAAATATTATCCAAATTATATGGCGTTTGGTCTCATTTTGCAGATTTTCTGCATTTTCGGCATGATTTTTTGCATTTTCTGTTTTTGGTTAACAAAGTTTGCAGTAAAAAAAGTAGGCCCAGAAAGAGACGTTTTGCACTGTTGGAGGAAAACAAGTGTTACACTGTGGGAGGATTTACTGTATTTCTTTCCTGAGATACAAACTGATACTATGAACTTTTTTCTTATCAAACATCGACTAGTTTCTGTTAAACATATAAACCAACATAACCTAACCTAATCTGACATAACTTACCCTAACGCCATTAACACTGGCGTTAATGGAGGACTACTTTGTTTCATCTTATTATGTTTTTTCGTAATGGGACAATGATGCCGCTGCAAGTAGAATTGTTTAGAGACTTCAAAAGAAAAAAGGAAACACGGATACCACTGAAAAGAATTAAGGGAACAGAAAAATTTCTGGAAGGTCTAAGAGTATGGCCACCAAGATAACAGTATTTTCCTTACTAGATATGATGCCTACAATATTTCTCTTCTTAATTGTTCATACATCGTTCCTTGTGTAGTGAGACGAGATTGGCACTAACGATAACACATTGCTGAACGGTGAAAATCAATTTGCCTACAACTATAGTTAAAGTGTCTTAAGCAGTCGATAACAGAAGTTCCATTCTACAATTATATTCTCGATGTTGAGAAAGTTAAGCTGCAAATTGATGTGGTATTATTTCGGATACGGCTATTAGAGAAGCCTATAATATTTCTTTTCTATAGAACTTTCCGATATACCAATTTTATAATAACTACTTTTGTCTCAGAACAGATAGATAATTAGATATTCATTAACCCCTTGCACTATGATGCTTTTCTCAAGTGCGTCAGTCAGAACTGACTAATTTCAGACATAACAAGAAAACAGGCATAGAAACTTGAAATGTTATGTGAATTTGGTATCGTGCAGTCGTTGACTATGCACATTATAGTTGGACTTGAACTCTAAATTGAAATATATTCAAAATTCGAGTAAAATTGGTCATAGCCGAAGTATGAGTGCGTCACGAGTCAGACTCGTCAAAATAGTGTAAGGGGTTAAAAACGGTTATATTTAAGAATAAAAAACACAATGTAATGTTTGTGGCCGCTAAAGTGTCGATTCCTTTTAATACGTGACAAGATTAATGTTTCGCATAGGTAGACAGCTACAGACGATTAGAGATCTTGAAATTACAGTAGACGGGCTATTGCTTAACCGATGGAGACGTAATGCTCAGCTTGCACTGTCTAGGATTACCTCGTCTATTTCGACAGCTGTCTACTATGAAATCGTGGTAAAGACGATAATATTTGGAAGCCTGTTTGGGGAAAAAGCGAGTTAGGGACTATGTCAGAGAGTTCAGCGAAAATAGTTTTGGTCGCATGATTAAAACGAATAGTTTTCAAAAATATGGCCATAACAATTTTTACGTAATTTTGTAACACCTAATAACTTTTATGTTCCTTGTCAAATGATTTAATTCTTGAATAAATCCTTTGTTTCTTTCCTATTAACTCAAATTTTAAAATAGTTCACATGTATACACATACAGGACATTGAAAATGTATATATTCACACTTCATATACATTTCACACTTTACATGCATGACCTATTTCACTCTTTATATTTTGTCAACAGGCGTACATACACACACTCACACACTTTCGTAGCGGCTGCCATTCTTGACTCCTACATTCATGACTCTTTTATAAGCGAGCTTCTTGTTTTATCCAATCTACAAATACTTTCCTCGCAACGAACAATAATTCGTTGCATATGTAATAATCGCAAAAAGGGGTAATGGTATTATTCATAAGCAGGCGTTAGACTAGTAGCTGACAATTAAATGAGCTTATAATTTTGACCAGCAGTGTATGTTGGCTTCGGGATTTTCTTAGCCTCATTTCTTTACGCGGCGTTTATTACGACTTCTAGGAAGAAAAAGAGATTTACGGCGCGATCAACTCTCTACTTAGTACGTTTCTCGCTTCACTTTCTTGTTTTCTCGCGGGACACTCGAAACGAAACTACTGCACAAGTTACCATACGAAATCGATCGCTAGATTTCATCAACAGGGCTTTCCAGATCGAGTTAAACCGCCGGAAAAAAGTGCCTGTCCGCAAGTATCACGATTCGATTCACCATGGATCCGTTTGATCGAGATCAGTAACCTAGCAGACAGTCTTTTTATCGACGATACCTCAACATATTAAATTATTGCATATTAAACGCTCGATTTCGAAACGTCACAAATCATTGTGATTGGAACACTTAAAATTCTGAAAAAATCAGCTCGAATTTTTCGAAGAAAAGTACATCAATGTATTCTTTGTTTGATTTTTGTATTAATGCGGTGATCAATGCATGGTATTTATCTTCGTTATTTCGCCGTGGTTCAAGTTCATTAGTTTTATTCGCCCATATCATTCTTATTCTGTAAAATAAATAAGTAACACTTCGAAGCTAAGTCATTTCGACTTCTAGTAAAACCAGTTTATTCATCTATAGTAAAAACTATGGAAATTCTGTTATGCTGTATAGTAATTGGTTTCTCTGCCCTCACCAGTACAAAAAACTTTTCAAGCAAATGAAAATGGAAGCTTGTCAAATGTCTTTTAAATTTACGAGTATTTTGCATAGAGGGATGTTCCAGACGCGGAATACTTTTCACACTTCACAGGGCGACGTATTGGGTATCTGCAACATTGTTTTTCCTCTCATCGCTGCATTTGAATATTTCTGTATGATGGAGGATCTCCTTTTTCGAGAAATCCTACACCGACACGAAATGACTCCTTTCACCCGGATCCTACCAACAGAATGCTATCGTTGAAACGAGAAGGAAATGAAAGGCAGAAAGAAGCGCACGAATAAACACGCGCAAAGATGCCTTTGACTGGCCAAAAGAAATAATACACGAAGTGGAAGTATGTGTAAAATCATTTTGACGAAAGTGAACGGCGTAATTTCACCGTGTAACGTCATCGTCTCTTCTCGATGTCGGAAAATACAATGCGTTGCATAAATATACAATCGCTCCTTGTTTTTATTTATATGAAATTTCTAATAATTATATTCTTTAAACACTAATTCCTAGTGTGCAAATGAATAATTACATAAAAAGGATTTGGCGTATTAACATAAATATTCAGCTAATTTACATACGAACTAATTTTCTGATGTTTCATAAATATACCAAACACTTAAGAAAAACTGTTTTATCGTGTTCTACGTACAAAAGTACGAAACTGAAGAATTTATCGCATTCTCATTACCACAAATTATATCGCAAATTCGATTTGGCAGAGTGTCAATAAGATTTTTTATTGCATTTCCACCTACATTGTTCTACGTGTCAACTATTGCAAGTTTTGATTCATCTACATTCAAATATGTGCGATTATTTGAAAAAATCGTTCGTACCAAAACTCCTCACTATTACATATTTGTATTGTAAATTTGACAATCTTCCAATTTCCAAATCTTGAATTTTGCTACTTTTCTTATCTTTTCTGAGTTTCCGAATTTCGGAAGTCTCAAATGCATCCAACTGTTGGTAATGAACTTGATTCGCTAGCAATTTTCTTACTTGAAATTAATATTTTCTTCACATTTAGGTATCATTACGTATTAGGTCATCCTATTAGTCGTGTCGCGTTTTCTCGCAGTTCATATAAACATCCGCATCTTGTTTGAACGAAATGTACACGAAAACTTCCCTCTGGACCTTTCAAGAGGTACCCTTTCTTCAGTCTAAAACGTGCATTCGAAGTATTCAGAACGATATTTTCAATATAAAAAATGGAAACAATGAGTGTTAATGAAATTCATTTTCGGCAATGCATGCTGTATGAATTGAGAAAAGGCAGTTCAGTGAAAAATGCAGTTAAGAACATTTGTGACGTGTATGAGAAAGGGCTTTATGTGTAAGAAAATGTCAAAGGTGGTTTTCTCAATTTAGAAATAGGATTTTTGACCTTTCCGATAAACCACGGTCCGGTCGACCAACAAAGTTTGACGTGCAAAGTTTAACAGCTTTAGTTGAAGCAGAACCCTGTTTATCAGTTGAGGAAATAGTTGAAAGAATGAACAGTAGCAGTAGTACTGTACGTGAACATTTACATGAAATGGGAAAGATATCAAAGCTTGGTCGGTTCCGCACGACCGCACATAGCAAAGACAACTTTACAAAAAATAAAGAGTTATAATTGGGAACATGTACCCCACCCATAATACTCACCGGACCTTGCACCAAGTGATTATCACTTATTTCGATCATTGCAAAATTTTTTAACCGGTAAAAATTTGAACGATGCAGAACATGTTAAATTAACAGTGACTCAGATTTTTAACTCAAAACCACAAAAATTTTTCGAAAATGGGATCAAACAGTTAGTGGAAGGATGGGAGGAAGTCATTGAAAACGATGGCCAATACATAAATGATTAAAGACAAATGTAAGCATTATTATTTTATAATTAAACATAGTGTTAAAAAACAACACGACTTATGGGATGACCTGATACGAAGCTTTCAATTCTTTTTACAGCATACGTATATATGTAGGATTGGGTCTGAGGCTCGTAACAGGAACGCGTTGAAACGGGTCTAATCACGATGCCGATCGCTTTTTGACTGACTCTCGAGTTTTAATTTTCTTTTGTGTTTGCCCGCATTCTTTCGCACACATACACGCACTCACCTACACTCATTCGTACTCTTTCTCTCACAGATACGTTTGTACATACTCTCTTGTATCCTCTCATTTGCACATTCACATATATTCGCATTCCCTCATATATTTCTAAAGAAAAATATCGATATAAACTTCGGAATTAACTAAACTGTCTATATACTAGCTTGCTTACTTTACATTAAACGAATGATCACGATTTCATTCAGTTTGAAAAAAATGCAGTTTTGAAACAAATGAAAAAATTTTTTTACAAATTGTTGGTCTTTAAAGAAATCAATTCTTTTTCGTGGACACTTCTTTTTTATAAGTTCATAGTATTTTAGAAATACTTACCTTAATAGTGGCTTTGGGTGCTCGATTCGCAAACTGGCTAACTTGACCTCCGTCTGTACGCAAAATGTATAAATCATAGTAATGTAAATTGTGATCTCTTAGGATTGTTTGCGATACATATTCCATATTTTCATAAGCACAGACTCCTGAGAATTAAGCTTCATACCTGCAAATTAAACATTTTTTGCATTACTTTGATGTATACGTGATCTATGTATCATTTTCGCTTATATCGAATGTGTCTAAGCAAAAATTCAAATCCGTGAGATTCGGTTAATATCGAATGTTGTATTCCACCCATTAATTTGTAACATTTGTGAAGCATCGTGAAAAAATTCATTGAACAATTAAAGTAGAATATTTTTGAGTTGCTACTTACCAACAGCCAAAATAGCATCAAATGTAAAAGTTTAAATAATATTACTGTTAAGCACAATAATGATAGTATTTTTTCGAAACCATATTTTATAATTATAGACGACTCAATAGCCAGTGAGATTTACAGCCTTTTTTAGTCAACATGTTCTCAGTTTTGCTCATTCAGAATATGTTCAGTAAATTTTAAAATTTTACAAAACGATAATTCATAATATTGTTTCCTTTATGTAAAAAGTTTATGTAAAATTTTCAGATTCGACAATGGAATCTAATCTGGATTCCCTGGAATCTGGGCTCGCAATGACTACCTCACACGATAGGAGAATATCAAGAGCATCGATTGTAAAACTATACATACATTGGTTTATTAATATATTTATTAGGGATATAATATCCATGCTTCTAAAAAAATATATGGATCCTTACATCGATCAATACTTCATAAATTTTACAATCACCGAAAACTATGGTGAAATACAGATAATTTTAATTAAGTTTGTTTTTCATTTTATTGTTTTTGAAATACTAAATTTCATTTGCAATAGTATTTATAACATTTTTAACATTTTACCAACACGTATACATGAATGAGTACTTTTTGTGATTAGGAATAATTTAATGCTATTAATTATATTTTATATTCTATGTTATTATATCATAAATGAGAGAAATGATAAGAAATACGTATTTATGTGCATTACATCATTGTTATATACGGCTGCTATTATAATCATGGAAATACGTATATATCAAATGTTTGTACGAAGTCATACAATTGTTCGCATTTATTAATACTAACTTAATTTACAATAATGAATAAGATTGTATAATAGAAAAAAATAAAGAATAATATTTTGTTAAAACATCTGAGATCAAATACTTAGTTCCAAATTTTCCTCAAATTCTCCAAATTTTTAATTCTCAAATTCCTAAAATTCTAATTTTAACTGACACGTAACCAGTCATAACTGAAGTGATAATTTGTTATAACTAAACTACAGTGGATGACAAAGGTATTCGTACACTTGAAATATAGAAATAAAAAGAACAATATTTTCTATATTATTAAGTATATTTAATCATATACATGTACATATACGTCCCGGCGATTTCTCACAGTCTCGTGAATTTCAAGTCATTTCAAGTTACTAATTGATATTAATGCCTTCGGTTTTGGGTCATTTGTTGCTGTAAGTGTAATGTTTGATATACACTTATATATGATTAAATATACTTAATAATATAGAAAACACTGTTCTTTTTATTTCTACATTTCAAGTGTACGAATACTTTTGTTCTCCACTGTAGGTACATAATACAATCGACCCTGTCGAACCTAACCTAAACCAAACTTAACTAAGTGAACAAGTTTTTTAAAGTGTTACGCCCTTGCCTATCCGGAGGAAACTATTTAATTGTTATTCATCTCCACGCCGGGGTAAATAAGAATTATAACTGTAATGAGGTTGTTGCGCCACCAGAGATGCTCATACACATGGTAATCTAAATCTGCACCCAACACGTACTCGCACACACGCAGTCAGATCTTTTTTTTCGAAGTCAGGAGTGCTTACAATCGTTTTTTCGATCTGTAATCACTTTAAATTTAAAACTTCGATGATCTGGGGAGGTCGGCCCTTCCTTTTCAGTAGTTTGAAAATACTGACCTTTTTAGTGGCCTCGGATGATCGATACTCAAACTGACTGTCTCTACCTCATTGTCAGTCTGTCTTAGGATTTTTAAGGATTTTAAACGGTCGTTGAAAGTATTTACAAATGGACATTTGGATTACGACATTCCATACTTTCATAAACGCAGACTCCTGAGAGTTAAGCTCCATATCTACAAATTAAAATTATGGTATTACTTTGAACTGTACGTGATATGCATGTATGTAGATCATTTTCGCTTATATCGAATTTTTACTTTATCAGCTAAAGTTCAGTCCAGTGAGATTCGCTTTGATAGATTATCGATTACAGTTTGTTACGTGTAGAAATGCAAAAATTATAAATTTAGTTTAATCATTGAAAATATTTTCTTTATCTGCGTTGTTTTAATTATTTGTTATGAGAAGAAAAGCTATTTCAGTTATTATGCATTTGTGCACCTTTTGCATTATTATTAAGTTCGAAAGCCATGTAAAGGAGCGAATGAAAAACTTGAGAGAAAGGCAGAATATTGGTAGATTCGCGTTTAATTGGCTACCTGGACGGTGATCTCTTTGCGTGCACAGGGACGCTTTTGCGAACCTGGGGCCGTTCAGGCCGTGGCTAGGGGGGACGTTTTTCGACGGACCCCTGAGGCCTCCATCGACCCCGATTTCGACGATGCTTTGCATCTGGCGAGGGTCCGCGGACGGAAAAATTGCATTGGTAATTTTTCCGAGACGTTCAGGCTGGTCCTAAGAGCAAAGCCGCCAGGTATTCGCAATTGTATAGGCCGGAGTGGGGGAAGGGCCACGTGATAGCGCGGGGCTCGGGCCGCTACGGCTTATCTATTGCGAGCATTCTTGCTTTCGATGACCGTCCTTTCGCTCGGTTTGTTCGTTCGCTCCTCGATACAAATCGTTACTTGGCTACAGATAATTATTAATAATTTAAGATACGCTTTGAGTTGCCGTTAAATATTATATTCGAAACAGATTTGATACTGATTTGCAATTTCGTTTCGTTTTGTATTGTAAATTATCTAATTTGTTTTCGCCAATAAATATTAAATAACTAATTCCTTGAGTCCGTTATTCGTTTTGTTGTTTATATCCCTAACACAGTTATTATTATCAATTAATAGCGTTATTATTCGTTATCTTGAAAAATGTTACAATATATGCATTATTTTCTGTTATTTGCTCGTCGTTTATTATGTATATAAATATTATTCTTTTCATTTAGTTCTAAATACACGTTCACATTAAACACTTATATGTAGGAAATGTGATGAATTTTGCGAAACCCAACAGGTTGTGGGCCCAACTCACGAGCGAGTTTATTAAAGAATAAACGAAATCAATTATTAATGATTAAACAAAAAATGAACAAACCTAGAAAATTTGCAATTTTGGCGAAAATAGGCTCCACTTACGAATTTTTTTCTCAGAAATTACTCGTGGAATTTACCTACATTTCTTTTTGTTTTATTCATAAAGGTTTGGGCCCTTATAAAATATTTTTGCCACTTCATCAATTTGTTTTATAACATCGAAAAGTTTCAACAAACTCCTTTTTTCAATGAATCCGAGCAACGACACCTTTTTTGTAGAACATAAATAATAAATAGGTACTGATTTGTTCAAATTTTTCGACCTTTTATGACAAATTGGCGGATTTAAAAGAAAAAATATTTTAAAATAGCCTAACCCTTTATGAATAAGACAAAAAAATTTAGTTAAATCGGTTGAGTAGTTTCCGAGAAAAAATTGGTAAGTGAAGCCTGTTTTCGTCAAGATAACCAAAAATGGAATATAGAATGATAATTTGAACCTCCCGTAATTTCACATGGACTATAACATATTTCGATTAAGGGGGGCAATACCTTTAGAATCTTAAAAAATCACAAAATTTTTTTTTCTATAAAATGTTAGTGTAACATCTTAAGAATATTGTCTCAAAATTTTAAAGTGAAATACGAAGCCCTTTTGAAGTTATAGCCGTTTAGCGCCGCGGGTATACACGCGTTCAATGCGGAGAACTGAAACTTTAAACGCGTTTTTTTCAAAACTACATTTTTACAATTGGTGTGGCTGATATCTCAAAAACTAGTTTATCAATCGCGCTCAAATTTTTTGCACATATCCATGACAATAGTATCTAACATATGAACCTAAATTTATGAAATAAATTGAACATTAAAGTCCTTTTTTATTGCAAAACATTGCAAAAATTTTCAATAAAATTCAAAGTTTTTCTTTAAAAGCGCGCCATTTCCTCAATTTTACATATTTTGCACATTTATAAGGTTCATCTACTAACTGTGAATGTTAGTTTTCGAAACATTGTCTGCAAACTTGTTTCAGACCAATGGATCTAAAGCTAGAACCCACACCGATTCACGAGACGCGTCCAAACACTTCTAGGAAGGACTGTTATAATGCCACCATTTTTAAATGTATTTAAAAACAAAAAATATTGTGTAATAGGCAATAGTTATAATAAATTATACCTGAAATTTCAAAAACGCAAAACAAAGATATCCTATACAAAAAAATTCACAAAAATCAGCTTATTTTCATCAGTCTAAAGGTATTGCCCTCCCCCGCTTAAAGCTACAGTCGTTTGTTAAACTTACCGGGCAGTTGCTATTCTACTTCAAACCAAGTACATATTAAACTCATTTCTGGCCAGTACGCCAGCAGTTTTGATCCCTTCTTGCTTTACTTTCCATTATCAGAGTAACCTCTTGAAAATATCTTGAATGACTCTGAAAAATAATTTAATCTAGTCTTATCTAATCCAATCGAATAATACAGAAATTTTATAATTACGACTTTGAAAATGTGGACAAGTAAAAGCTGTAACTCTTCGAAACGCCTGGGTGAATTAACTCCTTTTACAAAAAAAATTCTGATGCCGACAAAAATTTGGGAAATGTTCTATGTACAATTATTATTGTGTGTAATTGTTTTTTACAGATTTTTTAGCTCGAGTATGACGTGTGACACTTCTTTATGACGTATTTTTAGAAATTAGTCTTTTGCACTCGGTTGTTCCTTTTGAGGGGACATTTAAAATGGCAAAATAAACGCTAATGCAAAGGGTTAGGATTTTAATCTCCTCTAAAAATCGGTACTGGCTGTACCGTTTTCATGCGTTCGAGTTCCATGATTGTTTCCCGATGGTGTAAGACTTGAGACATCGAGTAACCACCCGCGTCACGCATCAAAACAAGAACAATAGAAGCCGATTTTTTCTAGAATGAAAAACAGTATTGCCATGCACGCATCATTTTTCATCGTCACTCGAATTGTCAGCGTACGTCCGACATTATGATTTGTCACGAGCGACACGGACGGCTCGCGTGCTTTCGAAATGCCAGACAAATGTCAAACGTAACGTGCGTTTTCTTCTACGAATCGGTCGCGTAGAACAGAAACAATTCGATGTTATCGATTCAGATCCGATTTCACTCCCAGTAAGGTTTGGCGTTCCGTTGCAACGATAGTTTATTTTGCTTCATAAATTTTCATTTTCCTGATTAAATGTCTATGAATTTTTCCAATTTTCAATTCTCCAATGACTTTAGCGACGAAGTTCGCTTCCAGCCACATTGAAAGCCCCCTTCTGACACTTTTTATTAAATATCTTCGACAGAATTGACTGCAGAGGAAAAAGTTTCAAACAAAAACTGAAACTCTTAACAACTTCTACAAAACATGTTCTATATATTTTTTATGTATACCTATTATTTTGACTATCATGAAGAAAAAACAAGTATAATACATACACACGCACGCAGGAATGCAAGGGGAACCTTCGTCCACACTATTCTGTGTCATAACAGCCAAAATAATAGGTTTATGCAGAAAATGTATAGAATCTTTCTTGTAGATCTTTTTATGAGCTTCATTTTTTGTTGCGAACTTTTTTTTCTAAAATCAATATTTGCGGATATATTCAGTAAGAACTGTAAAAAAAATTCGAGGTAGGTTGGAGAGTAAACGAGACTTTGTCGCCGAGAATCTTTTTAGGGATTTTTCATTTCTATGTAGTTTAGGTACTTTTTATTTCATCGATGGAACTGTACCCCAAACTTGTAAATCCTTCAACTATCAAATTCTCCAATTTCTCAAATTTTCCAATTCCCAAATTTAAAGTTCACAGGTATCCCATTTTCTAACCTTCCATATTCACAAAGTCAAAAATTTTCGAATCTTTGTGAACTTGCATTGTGGTAGCCTCTTTCTGTCCACGATCGGTGAAAAAGGTTCGTTTGTAAACTCACGTGGCGACCACGCGCGCCATTTTTTCTGTGCTTCGTTTTCGCTTGCTGCACGCTTGTTGTTCGATCAATGAAAGGTCACGCAAATCCGGATGTAAAACCTAGTATAGGGGAACGAAAAGACGTCAAAGACTAAGAAACGTTGTCCGTGTGCTATGTTACTTTTTTTTTTCTACGTTCGCGCTTGGTCAACCGGAAAAAAGTGCAGTTCTCAATCTGTCATTCCGCAAATGTGAGATTTCGATTATATTTCTATGCAACGTCCTCTTCGTTTGAGCTTCATCCATATTCTCCAAACTATATTTTTGGGAAGCTTGTTATAATACTTAATGCTTGTTATAACGCCATTTTCACTGTGTTACAGGACGCATTGGCAAAGAGCAGAAAATTTGTTCTTCCTTAATTTTCAGAGAAAGAAATGTAGATTAATGAATCAGTGAAATCGCGTAGAAAGGTGGATGAAAACGGGAAATGATACCGAAAGGCACAAGGAAGGTCTGTCAGCTTAAACAACCGATGGTGTACGAGATTATGTAAGATTCTGTTAGAAGAAACGATTACCAGCACCTTGAATACGACTAAACATCTTGGAGAGGGACATTCTTCTTCCCTGTTTTTGTCTGGCATCAGCGTTCCACGATCAAATCGTAGTTAGATGTCACACCAACCAATGTTTGCTGTACAATCAATCGCCGATCATTTCTAACGCGCGTTCGCGAAATGCGCTTCAAACCCGTTAATTGTGATCCCGTACAAATCAGTAATACCAAAGTGATTAAAGAGTAGTGATACAACAAAAGGCGACACTACGGGCGGCACCTTTGATGTTCAAAAATTCTGTCCCTTTAAATTGGTTGTGCAAATGAGCGGGAAGTTTAAATCAAATGAATTTCATGTCAACCTCTAATAATTAGAAATGTGTCGTAAATTTTCTCTATAGTACTAATATTGATTTTTGAAGTATTTGCATCAATTTTGTAGCATTGATTTGAAAAAGAAAGACATACTAAAATGATTACTTTACACAATATACTTTGAGCATATATATTACAGAAATGATTATTATAAATAACTTATAAAGAAATGAGCTATGTATCACAAGAAGATACAGATGAACGTGTTACAGAGAAATGACAAAATATTTATTACAAATAAATTACTGCAATTTCAAACCGTTCTTTGTCGACCGCCATACTTACACGCTACGCGCATGCGCATTTCAAAATACCGCGAAATCTTACCCTCGGTTCATTTGGCTGAGGGATTTCAGTAGAATGTGCCCTCTATCTCTCTTTAAAAAGTAGTTTCCTTACTGAGTGTTACCTCTTATTGTATCTCCACTTTTTGAAGTGATATCTTTAATCATTCATAAATCACAAATAATTCTTATTCACAAGAATCACATAATTCATAAATCTGCCACAAATACTTTTTGACTCCTTTTTAGCGGATAATTATAATGATCGATTTGCGACTTTGAAAACTAGAGAAATCATACTAAAATAATACTTAATCATTATTTGTTCGTAAACAAACCCGTCAGAAATCCTAATACTAGTTATTTCTTTTATTCACGTTACTATAAGTAATATAATTGTGATAGGTTCTTACACGTTCGTTATGTGTTGTTACTCGTGATACGTCGTTAGAAGGAATTTTGGTTAAAACGCAAAAATAGAAATACCTCGATCGAAAAAGAAAGAGAGGCAAATAGCAGCGGCTACTTTTCTAGCGAGTTCCACATAAAATTTCCGCGTTTCGTGCACACGGAGTGGAACAAATTAAAATACCAACACACCAATTTCCAGGCGCAATTATAAAGTCAAAAAAGAGTTCACTTTCTCGTGTTCCATTCCAGTAACTGGCAGGAATTTCCTTCCATTCGAGATATCACAAAGCAATCGCACTTTGTAACGTTCGAATTCTTACCTGTTGCTGAAACCTAGGAAAGGAAAACAAGAAATCAATAATCGGTTTAAAATGTTCGAACGCGAAAAATTCGAAGCTGGACGATTGCGAAGAATTCAGGTGACCTTTTCTAGGTGACTGAAAACTAGTACGTTTAAGATGGAAGGCGCTTGTACAACGCTGAGATCTTCCGGCAGTGTCTTAGCAGTAGTGTTTCCTGGGGAATTTGGAAAAATTGTAATTGGAAGCTTCGGAAACTTCGAAATTTGCAGATTTGGATGTTTAGCAGTTTACAAATTTAGAAATTTAACAATTTGGAGATTTGGACATTTAGAAATGTAGGAATTTGGCAATTTGGCGATTTGGAAATACAGAAATATTGCAATTTGGAGATTTAGAGTTTTAGAGTTTTAGAGTTTTAGAGTTTTAGAGTTTTAGAGTTTTACAGTTTTTGGAGATTTAGAGATTTGTTGATTTGGCAATTTGGCGATTTGGAGACTTAGCAATTTTGCAATTTAGCAATTTGGAAATTTGAATATTTGCTAATGTAGGAATTGCAAGACTTGAAAATTTAGAAATTTCACAAATGAAGTTTGCAACTTTTAATACTGGAGACTTAAAACTATACAAACTTAATAATTATGTGGTCTGAGAATTTAAGAATTTGAAACGTCATTTGAGGTTTTTATGAGCCTGTAAATTTCACAATTTAGAAATCTGAGACGCTGAAAACTGGAAGATTTGGACATTTTCAAATCCAGAAATTCACGAACTTAGAAATTTGAAAATTTAGAAATTCCGACTTTAAAATTTTAGCGTATCTGAAAATCTAACGACAGGAGAATTCGACAATTTAGATTCTTGGTAATGCAATAACTTAAATTTTCTGATGTGTCCTTTTAAATGTTCACAAACAGAATTCCGCTTCTCATCCGAATACTCAACTAATTATCTCGATAACTATTACAAAAAACTAAATATGAACAAATGTGATGAAAATGTGAAGGTATTCAGGAGCTTTTCTATCGGGTAAGAAGCGAGTACGTGTTTGCGAGCACGATCGATCGATCTCGTGCGGCTGTGAAATTACTACGTTCAGATTAAATGGCAAAGGGATACGTACGGCTCGGAGAGCAAGCTGATTGTGACTCAGCATCGAGTGAACAGTACGGTGATTACAACGGCATGTAATTGCATTGCGGCTCGTTTAACATCGTCGCCGCCGAGCGGTGTCAATTATAGGTGTTTGATAATCACCTACAAACGTATACTAATCCCGTGGAGGATGTGTTGCGAATCGTTGGCTCGATGCTGCAAGAAGATACAGTGAACGTTGCTGAAGGGTCAACTCTGCTGACCGAATACTCCCATCATTTTTGGGAATTTTTCAGGTCCAACTTTTTGGTCTGATTTCATTTATGTTAAAAAAGTAAGTCGATTGAGTACGTTCAAATTTTAAGATGTTATTACAGGATATGGTACAAAAATTGTTGCACCATAGTCTAAACATAATCAAAGTTTAAATTCAAGAGAACTATAAGATTTGTATTAATATGGAATATAAGTATACAATATGAAATTGTATATTCAATAAGTCTGATTAAATTTAATGCTTTCAAAAACAAATTTCTACTTATAATTATGATATGTGTTTTAGAACTTTTGGACACGGACGTAGCCGAACTACAAGGACGTAGTTAGGAAACTAGTCAGGGTTAGTTTTGACTCCTAAGTAAAATACAAAGAGTAAATGATTCCTGTACGTGTCAATGATTTTATAAAATAAGTAGTATGATAACTAAAGTAGTGTGATTGTATGTGCGTCGCAGCATCCCCAGCAGTAAGTGATGATTAAACGATGCGTGGAATCATTAGGATCCTGAATAAGTAAGTGGACTGTATTTAAGAAACGAATTTGACTTAGACTAGAGTTTATTTTGCCATGTACTTGATCACTGTACAAGAGTGCATCTTTGAAGATTTTTTACGTTTTACAAAAGCTCGGAATGGGCGTCAATTTTGTGACATTAGTGAGGAAAAACAGTTTCTGATTTTCTATAGGCTTAACTAAAATTCGGGTGAAGATGGAAATGCCAGTGTCCTATGAAATGGGTTTTTTTTTCTTCAAAGTGACAGTAGCATGTAATAAAACCAAGCAATACTACAACATGAATCGAAAACTGCAAACAAAAGACTCTACTGCTAAGGTTAAGGATTCTGACAGCCAGATGTGATTAATAATAAACCAAAAAATACTCTATAGAATTTAATGACTCCTTGGGCCTTATTGCCGCTACAGGTAAAGAATTGATTTGAAACTACGAATGTGAAGGAACGAAAAACCGTTAAACTATTGTATTGCTAGAAATTTGTACTGAGATCTCTCCCTGCAATGTGCATTCTAAGACCTACCAATGATAAAGTAATCATCCGTTGCATACAATAACAAATACAGAAGTAGCGCAGTGTCCGGATATTATCGCGAGTAACTGTATTTACAAAAGCTATAATTTGCAACTAAAGCAATGATCGAATGTTGAGCAAGATTTTCTAAATGTTGCAATTTGAGAATAAATTGGCTGGTTCGATCGGAGTGCAATCGGTCGTGGAGAACCAGAGCGCGTTCCTAGTTATTGCGGTAATAGTGTTACAATTTTGTAACTCATTCGACCTTTTCCCACTTTCTCTCGTTCGGTTCGCAACGGTGCGAGCAGAAAGGACAAACATGTCTCGCTGACAACTTGCTGCCAGAACACGTACGGCCTTGCCGAGGAAAGTTGGCCACCGGTTCTACCACGCCCTACTCTGGCATTCCCTGCAATCGTCTACACGAACACGCACCCACACGCACCTACGTGCACCCACACGTGTGTCCACGGCTCACACGACGTGCACGCGATCTCCTACCGTCGCTGAATAATCGAGTCGGTTCGCTAGTTTCGATTAATGGCCAAAAGTGGGCTAAACACGATTTCCTGTACCGACTGGACGATCAACCGTGATTTCACTTCGCGCTCGTCTCATCCGTGTCTTTGTCCGCCCACGATCTCGATGCCGGATGTATTGGGAATTTGGTAGTTCGCGTACTTGAGACTTTTTGAAATTTTGCGGTTTAAAAATATCTGATAATTTGGAATTGTTGGAACATGGAAACTTGAGAAATCGAAAATTTAGAAATTTCATAATCTGAAATTTGATAGCTTACAAATTTAGGAAATTGGTAGTTTGGAAACTTTGAAATTGAAAATTTGCAGATTTAATAACCTAGATATTTAGAAATATGGACGCGTAAGAATTAGAAATGTGGAGATTTGGAATTTGGAAATTTGAATGCTTGAAAATTTGAAAATGTAGACATCTGCGAATTTGCAAATATCCCAAACTTTATAACTTTAAAATTTGGGAATATATAAATATGTAAACTTGCAAAATTAGAAGTTTTAAGATTTGGAAATTTAGAAGTCCAGAAATTAGAAGAATTAAAAAAGTGTTGAATTCAATTTTCTCCAAATCAAATTAGATACCAACAAATTTTATTTTACATTTTACAATTTTCTTTTACACTTTCTACTTATTATTAATTTTATACGTAGAATCACTTTTTTCGCGGTTGTATTACCAGTTATGGAACGCCCTGTACGATACCTTTTACTTAATAACGTTTTCCATTATTTTGGATCCCCGTATCATGCGGAGATCATGAACGCTACAAAAAATGCAATGTAACTCGATTCTCCAGGGTCCCAAGTATTCGTGCAATCGTAACAGTGAAAATTTTCAATCCGGGTATAAAATGTCGCTTAACCACGACGAACGGGTCCGGACTGGATTAAAAGTTTCCTTTCTCGATGAATACGTTGCCATTGTTGGACACTTGATGATCGCAAAAAAAGCGAATGACCTCGAATATGAAATTTGCTACGTTCACCGTACTCTTCGAATACGTCTTTCATTGGCACTCATCAACGCTTTTTCTGTCGCTCGTTCAACTTTCTAAAAGAAACTACTGTTCCCGATCAGATGTAAATAAACGTTTTTGGAATTCGTAGCCATTGCGATTGTAACGCAGCGCGTTAACCAATTTCTAATCATTGCAATCCGCTGTAGTCCTTGCATTCCTTAATAAAACTAACGATCAAAATTATTACCTCTTTCACCACGAATTATTGTATTTAAAATAAGTCTCTAGATATATTATATATATTATATATATGTATATATATGTGTATGTGTGTGTGTACATATATATTATACTTATTATTGGTATAGTATATATGTGTATACATATACTATACCAACATTATCATAATTGTTCAGAATAAATGACTATCGAAATATTTTTTGCTGGGTCCTACCCTGGTAACAAAATACGTTGCAACTAAAGATGAAAACGTTTATAACCGTAAATACGTTCGTAGACAACTAAATACTGCGCTTATCCTCGACAAAGAAACCTATGGAAAAATTTGTATCAGGAACGCGTTCGCTCCCTTTCGAATCCAAGACAATATTCGCGTCCACGAAGGGAACAGGTTATAATATCTATAATTTGCCACTCGTGCAATTGCACGGCTGCCGTTAGAAAAATCTGCCTATCAACGAATCGCTAACTGTATCCGTGTAACCCGTTTTGCACAATGTAAAGCACATTCTCCTGTTACAAATTACACGTTTCACGGACGTCAACGCGGTCATTCTGAACCGTGATAATAATCGTGAGCGGACAATATGTGCCGAGGAAGATATTCGAGTAACTGCATGAAACGTGTCTGTTTTTCTTTACTAGTTTGTGGAGTATCATCTTTCTTGGGGGATAGGGTTGTCACTAACTATTTGATAACGGGACAAATACACTCGGATGAAATACTTTGAGTATGGGTACCTGTGTGCTCTTGATTATGAAAGTGGTCTAAGAATGTAAAGAAAGTAATTTTATTATTTCGCATATATTATTCTCAAACCATTAGATTTACTGCTCATAGATTTCCAAATTTCCATAGATTCTCATATTTACCGAATCTGCATATTCGTAGGTTTCACTATCATTATATTATCAGATTTTAAGGTTTCCAAATATATACACTATTAAATCTATCAATTTACAAACACCTAGGATCTCAAATTCTATGGTTCTCAAATTTCTGGACCCACAAATTCCTGTGTTTTCAAGTTCCTAGACTTACAAATCCCTAGATTCCTATATTTATAGATTACCATATCTTTATATCTTCAAATCGCAAGCTTTCCAAATATGTACACCTTCAGATCTCTACTTCAACAAATTTCTAGATCACCACATTTAAAGTCTCTTAAATCTCTGAATCCACAAAGTCTTATATTTACAAGTTCATAATCACCAAATCCCTAGTTTCCCATATCTTTTAGTCTCCATAATCCTAAGCTTCCCAAGTATCCTCAGATCCTACATTCAACAAACTCTAGATTTCCACGTTTGAAGATTTCCAAACATGTGGATCCATAAATTCTTATATTTTTATGTTAGTATACCTCCAAATCCTTAGATTCCCATATTCGTAGAGTCCTTGTATCTCCAAATCGCAAGTTTCCCAAATAACTACGCTCTTAAATCTCTAATTATAGATCTCATTTTAACATTCTTAAATTCCTAAATCCACAAATTCCATATTCAAAAGTCATAGATCGCCAGATTCTAAACTCTTATGTGGATAAAACATCAAAGTACCTAAATACCTATATGCTTAAATTCCTAAGCGACCATAACCTCTAAACCCATTTGATATCCGGAGAATCTTTCAAAGTCCACAGACTCCAAATACCATGTTTCCTAAATTCGTATAGGTCCTGACTCAAAATGTAGAAGTACCCAGAAATCCTAAGCGACTAAAATCTTCTCTAAACCCGTCTCATATCCGTAGATCCTCTCAAAGCCCACATACTCGAAATACCACGTTTCCTAAATTCGTATTCTTGATGCAAAATGTAGAAGTAGCCAGAAATCCCAGAAAGTTTAAACGTACGGTCCCCTTTTCCTTCGTTGCCATATTTTCACTAGGGAAACCAGATTTGCTCTTGACTGTACGGCCTTGTCGGGAATAGTTTAAACACCGTCCTGGGTCTGGCCTCACCACGCCTTGCTCTGGCATTCTCCACAATTATGCTTGTGCACCCACACGAACTCACCTCGGTACTTGGCCGTTATCCCGCGCACTACTGGTTCCGTGGGCAGACTATTCCTATGGTGAAAATGCAAAACAGCAATAAGGTAATAGCAAGGTTTTGCCGTGAATTCGTGGGCTTGAACGGTGGCATCCGTGATATACGATGAAATAGCTACGCGTATAAGTATGCACCAGGATAATTCGTAACTTCCTACGTCTTAATCGCCTGCTGCTTTCGAACGATCTCTTACGTGTACTCTTGCTATGCCACCATACAATGGGTGACCGAATTATTGTACTTGAACAGAAAGTTCCATATTTTGGAATCGAATATTGGAATGGAACTATTTTTATTGTAATTTTACAGTATATTATTTTTACGAGATATGACATTGCATATTTTGTTAGGGCGCATTATTTTTTAATAATATTTAGATTACTTTCAGGTAAGAAATCGCAAAATTTTTTAATAATAGTAATTCAACAATTATTAATTTAACAATGTAACTTCACAATAGATTGATTTGGTGATTCAAGTGTTCATTTTCGGAGAATTTTTTAAGATATTGATACTAAATTTTTTCTTTGTTATCGTTTCGTTATCTTTTCTAATTAAGACTGAACACTCGATAACTGGAAAACATCGAACAAATAATCCCTACTACGCGTTACCTTTACAAAGTCGAAGGACGTATTAATCACGTCTTCATAGTACACGTCACATGATTATTATTATTATTATTATTATATTTACTCTATCGCGCAATATGTGGCGCTGCTGATTTTTTCGCGATTAAAAGTGCCCGTGCAACAACCTTGAGTGCAAACGCAGAATGCGAGTGCAATTCGGTGTACGGTATATCGACTTGATGGATCTGCGACGCTAATTGAATAATTCTGCATATTGGTTTTGTTATCGGATCGACACGAGTTCCCTCTATCAATTCCGAAGGAACCGAGCGAGCATCTGCGACAACGGTAAATGGATTCGATGTTGCACGATATCTCGATTTTCTCTTCGTTTCGTTCTCCTTTCATCTCCTCAACCCATTGTTCCACTTAAAATGACGTGTCCCAAAATGGCGTAATGATGACATTTAAATACAGGTACATACAGGCAGACGCAAAAGCATGTACACCGTAAAATTTTACTTTGCCAAACGATTTTACAAATTATTTTATTCAGGTGGCTTTCTTCAAATCTAGTTGGTTTAAATTCTGTTTTAATTTTGTAATGAGTTTGGATCTTTTATTGGTAGGTTTAGTGTTAACATTCAAGTTACCAAAGTGGTCAAATGATCATTTTGCAAGTTATAAGATTCGTTCAGATGATTTTCTTCAAATCTGGTTGGTTCATTTATTAACTTCAATTTTAATTTCGTAGTGAGTCTGCACTTTTTACCGATAGGTTTAGTGCTAACATTAAAATTACCAAAGTGGTCAAATGATCATTTTGCAAGTTATAAGATTTGTTCAGATGATTTTCTTCAAATCTGGTTGGTTCATTTATTAACTTCAATTTTAATTTCGTAGTGAGTCTGCACTTTTTACTGATAGGTTTAGTGCTAACATTAAAATTACCAAAGTGGTCAAATGATCATTTTGCAAGTTATAAAATTTGTTCAGATGATTTTCTTCAAATCTGGTTAGTTCATTTATTAACTTCAGTGTTAATTTCGTAGCGAGTGTGCATTATTCACAGGTGGCTTTAACGTTAACTCTAAAGCTAACAAGCAGTCAAATGATCATTTCGCAAGTTACAAAATTTCTCAATATGGCTTTCTTGAAACTGGAATAGGTTTTGTGCTGGACTATACTAAGTTTGGGTAATAAGAAAAATATTGATACACAATCGACGAAAAAGCAGAAGCTGAAGAAGCGAAGAAACTGTTGTTGTTTGAATCATTTTGCTACTCCCAATATCGTTCATTAACTCCTTGAAATTTCGACATTTTAAGAATAACACTTCATAAAAACAACACAAAACCGTGCAAGGTGAAGAAAGCGCTCTGAAAAGTTACAAGGTCTCAATTGAGAAATCCTCTGACCATTCATCATCTTCATCGGACATTGCCCTGACTGAATTTACAGCTCTCTCCAAGTTCGCAGAAGTTATTTGGAAACAAGATGAGACTACGTTTAAGAATATAACAAGGGCTCCTTTTCCGAGAATAAAAGCCCTGGAATTTTCGAGAATGTGTAACATTTACATTAACTGTATTTTAACATTAACATTGCTTTATCGAATATAAGATTTATCTCATTTAATGATATCACGTGGAGAGTACTTTGTATTTTGATACTTTTTGAAACATATATTTTATATACATAATCACAAATAAATATAAGTATACATATAAATATTCATTTATTAGAAAATACGATGAGTTAGTTATTTGAAAACAAAATGACACTGCATTTAAAAATGTAGAGGCTCTTTTTTCAAAAATAAAAGCCCTGGAATTAGAAAATGTAATATAAATATAAATTTTAGGTATTCATTATAAGTATTTATTTATATCGGCAAAAATTCTGAAAACGTAAATACAGCTGTGCACGTTACATGCGAATTCTCTTTGGTAGAGAAAGTGCTCAGATCGCTTAGGCGATACTGTGGACACCTCTGGTAGGCGATATTGAGTACATGTTAGTCACGACATTAAATAATTGTCTCCCTCAGCAAAACTGTATAGTTTAACTATATAGTTAACAAAATTGTAGTCTGACTGTATAAGCTAACTATGGAATTAACAAAACTGCACAAGTTACATGAGTTAATTAAACTATTTCGACATGTCGCGTCGTTAGTTAGATGTCTTTACAATAAGACTTCACAATCTTTGAAACACCAATTTCTTTTAAATTCTGCATAATTGTTGAAAACTGCAGAAATAATAATTTTATAAAACCGTAACGCGCAACTCTTCGAAATAAAGTTCAAATTCATGTTTTAAAAATATTTTCTCCTATTCGTCACAAAAAATATAAAACTAGATCAAAGAGTGGGGATACAAGAGACGACAGTAGACAAGGAAACTGCTTTTTTAAAAAAGATAAACAACACAATTAAATTTCCAAGTTGAATCAAGGTAGGGGTACGATTTCGACGCAGTACTTCGAAATGCGCATGCGCAGTGTGCAAGTATAGCGGTCGGCAAAGGACGGTTTAAACCTGTAGTAATTTATTTGTAATAAATATTTTGTCATTTCTCTGTAACACATTCATCTGTACCTTCTTGTGATACATAGCTCATTTCTTTATAAGTTACTTGTAATAATCACTTCTGTAATATATATGCTTAAAATATATTGTGTACAGTAATCATTTTAGTATGTCTTTTTTTTCAACTCAATGCTGCAAAATTGATGCAAATACTTTAAAAATCAATATTAGTACTATAGAGAAAATTTACGACACATTTCTAATTATTAGAGGTTGACTTGAAATTCACTTGATTTAAATTTCCCGCTTGTTTGCACAACCAATTTAAAAGGACAGAATTTCTAAACATCAAAGGTACCACCTGGAGGTTTTTTGTATCCCTTTTCTATAGAACAATTTTTCTTGTATCGTTTATATAATTATCTACTCTCTGAATTGCACTACTCTTTTATATTTAAGTATACTGATTAAAAAAGCAAGTTTGTCTTCTTTCAAAGCGTTTGAACACATTTTTTACCAATGTAATAAAAATTATTTGTGCACACACTTTAAGTATATTGTATTTCAAATATATTCAGCATACACTTATAAAATATCTTTATTTTTTAACTAAATATTTTAAGAATGATATTCTTTACAATATCATAGTAACTTAAAATACCAACTATTTAATTCTACAAAAATTTAATGCAAAGGTTAAAAATAATGTACTATCGTGTCATACAAAACAGAACACGGAATAGAATACCTGGAATGATTTTCACGGAAGAAAAGGATGGAGGAAGTGTTTCGACCTTGCAAAAAAGGAAAAGAAGCGAAACAAGTCTGTCGTAAGTGGTTTGCTGCATCGTAACGATGCCACAGAACGAATCGAAGCTTACGTTTCGGTGTATACGGTTGTATATCCGTGAAACAAACAAGTTTACTTTCTAAAATCAAATTTGAAATGCATAATTGTTCCATTTCCATATTACAGATTAAAAATCACGATATAATCCTGGTTGCTACACGATTACTTTCGGAGTTCTACACCGTGATCAGGTTGCGAACCTGTTTAACAGGATGTAAGCGTTAACACGATCAATAAGATTCGATCAGCGTCATTTTAATTAACACGATCTTCGCAAAGAAAACGAAAGCATCCATGACGAAAAAAATAAACTGGTTCAACTTATGTTACTATACACCTATTCAAAAGTTGGACACTTTCCGGGTTATCGTGGAGAGATTTTGTTGGAATATGGAGTTTAGGAAATTTGCAATTTGAGAATAAAAGGAATTTAGAAATTTAAAGACTTAGATGTTTGAAGATTTTTAGTATCGGAAAATTGACAAATTTAAAGGTCAAAAGTTGAAAATTTCAAATATGTAGGAATTTAAAATTTGAAAAATATAAATTTTTTATATTTTATAATTTGAAAATTTTGTGGATTTAAAAATTTGGGAATTTAAGGAACTTGAAAAAATTATAAAATTTGTCAATTTTGAAATATAAAAACTACCAAATTTTAAAATGTGTTAGTATGAAAACTTTCTTCATCAATTTTAATTTCTACACCAGAAAATTTGGAAGTTCTCCAAATTGATAATATTTTTCATGTTATTCTGTTGCGTCAGACAATCATTACGGTCGTGAAATATCTACCGATAATCTATATCGCTATTTATCGACATTTATCTATATAAATATCTATATCGCTCGTATTTTTAAATCGTATTATTATCAAAGTTCCTATCTTGCAGTCAAACTAAACACTTGAACACAATTCTAGTATCTACACTCCAGTTATTTGAACCAATCAGCGGTACTTGTACCGTGCAACCTTTCCCAAGCGATTCGACAAGCAACAAAGTCGCTCACCGCTGCTCTCATTTTCGCTAGCAGAACCACAGAAGAAAGGAAAGAAGCAAAAAAAAAAAATGGGAACCTGTCGTACCATAACAGCAACCCAATCTAGCTTAGTCAGGTCCCAAGTCGCTCCAGTTTGCGCAACAGCAACAATGTTGGTAGCCCGTATGGAACGGTGACTTGTCCAGGAGGGAATGTTTAATCGTATTCACGGTAATTAATATTCATCTTTGCCAGTTAATATTCAACCTTGCACAACCGGGAATGTCCAATCGCCGAGCGATTTTCAGACAGCCGCCGCTCGTTCAGTTGTCCCGTTAAGAAATTGCATTTGTATTCTATCGAACGGTCCAATCTCCCTTTGAACGACTGTCGACGATCGCGTAACAGCCATTTCGTTTCTCGATTCATGAACCCGCGACCCGACACTAAACGATTTACTATTAGACACACCGTCATTGACATAAGCACTCGCTACAGGATGAGCTGTGGCATTCAATCTTTTTTTGGGTCATATACAGCAGGATTATTAAACAGAAATTTTATGCAGGTTTTTATTAAAGGAAAGAGAATGTTTTTAATGTTATAACAAAGGTATGAACGAGCTGCAGTTGTCGAAGTCATCCCTTTGTTTAAGTTGGACTGTGTTGATAGTTACACTAGTAACTACTGCAACTATGTTGGCCAGAAAAATGCACGTTAACAGTTTATTTTGGAAATTGAACAAGTCTATTGTTTGTTATTGACCAGATAAGGACTTGCGTTTTAAGAAAAGGGAAAATATTGATTAGTATTAAGAGACAAATTTTTGTATTTTGTGGTGTTGCATGATGTGTATTTATTATTTAATAGTATTTAGAGAAGGTGGTAAAAAACGCTTTTATATAATATTTTTATTGTTTCCGTAGGTAGGTAGTATAATCATAACACATAAACATAACACGTGAATATACATATGAACATGACACATAAACATGACACATGAATATGACACATGAACATAACACATGAACACAACACATGAACATAACACATGTATATAACACATGAACATAACACATGAACATAACACATGAACATAACACATGAACATAACACATGAACACAACACATGAACATAACACATGAACACAACACATGAACATAACACATGAACATAACACATGAACATAACACATGAACATGACATATGAACATGACACATGAACATAACACATGAACACAACACATGAACACAACACATGTATATAACACATGAACATAACACATGAACATAACACATAAACACAACACATGAACATAACACATGAACATAACACATGAACATAACACATGAACATAACACATGAACATAACACATGAACATAACACATGAACACCACACATGAACATAACGCATGTATATAACATATGAATATAACACATGAACATGACACATAAACATACCACATGATCATAACACACAAACATACCACATGAACATAACACATGTATACATGTTAAGTCATGTTTCCAAATACCATAGTTTTATTTTTAATAATCTATGATTACCTAAAACATGCTGTATAATTGCAAATGTACTATGCATACTGAACGGTGCTGTTTCCGCAGCGAAACAAAATTGCGAAACGAATAATCGAGAGAAGCTAATTTATTACTCGAAAAATCGTTAATGTGCAGTTTATAAATAAACGAATGGAAGAGTAAGTTGACTCCGGCGCAAAAACGGATTTTCCACGTCGCGTTGCAACAATCGGACGACACGTTTTATGGCAACGAAAGTCGCGGCTAGACACTCTATAATCACCGGTTAGCCAGCCACTTATTAATCCGTCGATAAATAATGCTCAGTCATAGAAAGCTGTATGCCGGCAGGAGGTTTCGAATTAGGCTAATGACGATCGCGATAAGAATTCTAGCTCGTCACCGTTGTGAGGAGCTTTGCCCTATTAACGTTATGCATTGGCGTAACTAGGATTTGTCATGTGGACTCTGAGTTTATCCAAAGTATTTTTGGTCCTTGAGAATTCGTTCAGTTTTTAATTTCAGCTGCGGACTAATTTATTCACTCTGTCATAGACGCTAACGATAACGATCGTAAGCATTTTCAAAGGTAGAATTTTCTTTGTAAAGGCTTGTCGTGTACGCCTGAGGCGTTAAACACGATTACCTTATCGACATACAAGGGAAGAACCTTTCGATCGGGAGAATCGATCGCAGGAATCGATCGAGTATACTTATTTACGTATACATGCCTATCGTCCTTGTCCGGCAGGATGGAGAGGACCTTTGCCATGAGGACGCTCCCACTCACGATGAGGAATCTTTGCAACATTCCCGATGATAACTCTATATCGTTTAATATTTAAAACAGATAACGCGCATCGCTGATGGCAATAAACGATACTTTATCCCTCGCGAATAGTTTGACGTTGAATATTCTTTATTTACAATTCATCTGGAAATTACGAACGTAACAACACGCTTGTGACGTTTATTGCGACATTTTGTAAGTTTAAGAATTTTATTTTACGGTTCGTTATTTCTCGAATAGTTTGTTCAATGGTTCATAATGATTACTACAACTTTGCAAAACTAATTTCTGTCATAACAAAATAGAAACGCAAACTTGAGTGATACATTGTATGTTAGGGATTACGTATGCATGATTTATAATAGATACCATCTAGATCGTAAACTATGCGAAATAAGATTTCATAGAGCATTAGTAAACAATGACGCAACATTAATATACGACATGATTCGTGGAATAATTCAAAACTATTTAAGACAGGGATATTCAACTGCAGCGGTGATCAGGAGAAAGTTTAAAATGTTAACAACGTGAGAAATGACCATAATTTTATTAAATAGAACTGTATTTTATAAAAGTAATAAGTTTTACCAATATAGATGTGAAGTAGAGAGAAGCAAGAAATTCAAATGTAAGGAAAGGAAATTATATGTCTTATTGAAAAGAAGATCATGCACTTAGTGCATTTATTGAATTTTAGAAATTGTGGTAAATGAAAATTTGAGGGGCAGATTTGGGGATTTTAGAACTTGGGGTCATATAGATACGGGAATCTAGGGATTTGGTGATTTAGAAATTTGGTGTTCTGGGAATTTGGAAATACAGGGATTTAGAGATCTACGAATTTGGAACTTAGCAAGTTGGAGACTTTCAGATTTGGGGATCCAGGGATATCTAAGTTTGCAGGTTTGGAAATTTCAGAATTTGTGAATTTAGAGATTTTACTATTTGGGGATTTGGATCTAGAAATTTGGGCATACAGGAATTTAGAGGCCCACGAATTTGAAACTTAGCAAGTTGGGAACTTTCGGATTTTGGGATCTAGGAATATCTAGGTTTGCAAGTTTGGAAATTTCAGAATTTGTAAATTTAGAGATTTTATTATTTAGGGATTTGAACCTAGGAATTTAGGCATATATTTAGAGGCATAGGAATTTAGGATCTAGTAAGTTGTAAAACTTCAGATTTGACTAGGAATTTGTGAACCCTGGAACTCGTCAGTTTAGGAATTTACATAGGAATTTGTGATTCCAGGGATTTGAAGATTTGAACATTCAGGTATTCAGGAATAAGATGAATTCAAAAATTTTAGAAATTGGAGATTTCGAATTTTCATAATCTGGTAAATTTGAGAATTTGTATATTTTAATATTTGCGAACTCAAGAAATTTGCGAATGTAAAAATTAAACGATTCGAGAACTTTGAGATGTTGCTACTTGAAAACATGGAATATTGAAAATTTAGAGAATCTGTAAATTTGTGAATTTATAAATTTAGTGATAAATACAGGTATTTGAATTATGTGGAATACATTGCACGTAATATGGATGTATGCATATCCGCAACATCCATTGGTTGCACATTCGTGTTAATACTATCTAATATTACTATGTACGTGCCATATTTTTACTACTATAAACGCACTATATTATTGTACTACTGTATATTACATAGTATTATGTAAATATTGTTATTGTATATATGATAGATGTAAGTACAATCAGGTTTAATTTGCGTTCTTAATTTATTATTTTACAGAACATGGCTTAAAGAGAGCTTAAGGAATCAACAGGAGACCAAAAAATTGTGATAGCAGAGATAGTAAAAAGTTTCAAAGCTACTTATGGACACAAGTACAATGGATCAAGAGCCACCAGACGATGTTAATGAAATTGCTAGTGATTACAACACAGTCACATAGTGATAACGCTTATCTCGAGCTATTATTTACAAAAATGGTACTAGCATCGCAAAATGGGTTCCATGTATTAATTGATTTCAGAGATTTCGGAGACATGAAGGGTGTGGTATATCAGGTGCGTCATTAGACGATTAATATAATGCAATACAAGTAACAAAAAATGCAAGATATTTGTTCGCTTGTCTTTTCTACGAAAACAAATATTCATTTCTCATCACAATGATAAAGCATTTTAAGACTTATTTATAACTTTCCTAAATGTACCATAGTAGCTATTTTCTCAACTCGCCGCATTCAACATTTCTTACATCGAGTTATTAGAACTTGTGCATATTAAATTAACATACGAATATTAACATTGACGAGTCTTCACGTTTATTTCATTAAAAAAATCATATTTTCGATTTAGGTCGATTCATATTAGATACAGTTACACTTCGATAAATAAGATAGAAACAATGGGAGAAAGAAGCAGAGGAAAACTAAAAGCGCGGTAACTTATTTACCAAGGCAATATATCCGTTTCGCGATAGAAATTGCGACAACCAATGGATGATCGGTCAGACAGACTAGTACCAGACTATCCTTGGAGCAGAATAAGAATACTTTCTCCTCGAGCTATGCCTTTCTCACGGTATTAAAGCCGGGGGATCTCGGTCCTGCGCAGGACACTCGTACGATCCAGGCCAGCCGAGGCTCGAAAATAGTTTTGTAATTGAATTTAAATTGAATCGAGCCCGCCGGCATCTCTCGCACACATCCTGCGTTGCGAAAGTGTGCTACGATGGACGGATAGACGAGCGATTCGATCGAGAACCGTTCGTTTCGAGCTGTACCACCGAGCAAGTAAGTAAAAGTGAGTAACGGTGGTTGTTGCTTACTTCTGTCGTGTGCTCGCGGGACTGCGATTACACGTCTGCTACTATTGTATGTAGTTTGTTTCAGCAAGAGTAAGTGGATCGGTTTCTTTCATTTCTTCGCGGATAAACCGGCTCGTACCGCGGGATGCTTGCGCGACTGCTTTTCGAACGAGGCGACGAAATCGTGTCGAAGAAATGAAAAACGATTCGAACTTCTTCGTCGAGTTATAAATATCTAGGACGATAGAACAGGATCATTTCACCGATTCCGGGAGATCGAAAAATTTCTAGTACACGGTGAAACGTGTAGCCAACTACAAATCTTTATCTGGAGAAAAGGTAATCGAGGTTCTGCGATTTGTTTTGATTTTTATGGATTTTGGGGACTTGACTGTTTGGAGATCGATTTTTGGGGATTTTCAATTTGGGAGTATAGATATTTAGATTTCTTGTGATTTGAGGATGTAGGAACGTCGAAATATAGGGATTTGAGGATCTAGAGAATCTAGAGGATTCAGATCTCACTGAATTAATTTAATAAGTATGGAAAATCAAAAAATTAGTTGTGGAGATATAACTTAGAGAATAATTCTAAGTTAAAATTTGAAAAGTGTCTTTTGACACCTCTTGCTAGAAATAGTGTCAAGAGTGGTAAAATCCTTGAATTTTTAAATCCAGCGATACAAAATCTAGAATTAGAGCAGTAACATACAAATCCAGGTATTTGTGGATTTAGAAATTTCGAGATCGAGATATTTTGAAAAAAAAATCTGAAAGCATAATGGACGATCTACAGATTTATAAAAATCACAAACCTAAATATTTATTTTTATATTCATTACAAACTCGAAAGTCTAATTTCTTCACACCATAATTTTACTCAATTCCATCCATGATCCGCTAAAAATAGAGTTTCGTTATTTGATCATTAAATTAAACGTTTAGGACGCAGTATCGTAGCAATTTATTTCGTTATTACATCCAGATCTCTCATCAAACATCGCGGCTGAACCATTAATCTTGCGAAACGAAGGAGAATTATTTTCCAGCTCTCTCGATCTCCAAAGAAATATAGGATTGATAACAGCGGTGTCTGGAGATGAGCGCAACCGTGCTTTCGAAAGATACTAGCGCGCACGTGATGCGTGCCTACATACGTTTCAGCTTGACTTCGCAGACAAATGGATAGAATAGGATAGGATAGACAGGATACAGTATGTATTCTGTTCTGGAATCTGCTCTCGACACTGTTGTGGGTGAGAGTCAGAAAACTAGGACTTGCGTACTCGCTAAGAATGCGAATCTAACGGGTGAGACATGTTTTAGTGGCCGAGCACGTTCACTTTACATTCATGCGTGAAGCTGCTTCCGCGCTGTGTTTATAATCGTGAAATATCTTTCTATCCTTCTGATACGACTTCGAGCATTCTTGTTATATAGGGGGTTTTATGGTGGTATTATCGCAAATTGTTTTTGTGAGAGTAAATATGTATAATTTTTTATGCGCCTGAATTCTTATCACTTCAAATTTATAAATTGGTGGATAGTTTAATTATCACATATTCTCTTATTAGAGAAGTTTCAGTTATTACTGAATTCGTAAATTGATCAATGTTTAAATTTCTAAATTTTCAGATATCTAATTATTCAAATATTTAAATTTACAAATTTCTGAATTCCCAAATCGTTCAATTTTCAAGCTTCTAAATTCCTAAATTACCAAAACGTTTAATTTTCAAGTTTGCAAATTCCTGAATTCTCAAATCATTTACTTTTCAAATTTCCAAATTTCTGAATTTCAAATCGTTTAGTTTTTAAGTTCGTAAATTCTCAAATTCATTAATTACCACAAATAAATTCTCAAATTTTTTAATTTTCTAATACTTAAATACACAAATTTTCAAATTCCGATATAGCCAAGTGCCATTTCGAAATCCCTAAATTATTACATTTCCAAATTCCTAAATCCCTAAATCCACAAATTTTTAATTTCCCAAACCCTCATATTACCAAATTCCTATATTCCCAAATCGCTGAATGTCCAAATCCTTAAATTACCAAAAACATAAGTTTCCAAACCCCTAATATCTTAAATCCTTAAATATCCAAATTACTAATTTCCCAAATCCCTAAATCCTCAAATCCTTAAATCCTCAAAATCCTAAATCCCCAAATCCACAAATTCCCAAATCCCCAAATCTCTAAATCGCCAAATCCTCAAACCCCTAAATCCCCAAACCACTAAATTACTGAATCTCTATATTCATAAATCTCTGTATTCCCAAATCCCTAAATTATCGAATACATAATTTCCCAAATCTCTAATACCCGAAATTCTTAAATTACTAGTTTTCCAAACCTCTAAATTCCTATTTTCCCAAATTCCTCAAATCTCAAAACCCTAATATCTAAAATCTCGAAACTGTCAATTTCTAAATTCTCAAACCCCTAAATATGCAAGTCCCAAAATTCTCGAATCTCTCATCCAAAAATCCCTAAATCTCCAAAATATCTATCTAAATGTTAATCATCGCAAAATTATCCTAGATACTTTCCAATTTATAATTACATTCTTGAAATTTACCCAATACAAAAAAACTTTCTTCTAATGTCAGAAAAGCGTCATCCTCATTTCTATGTTTAAGTGTGGTAGTCAAGAAAACAAGATAGCCACATGTCGACAAACAAGAAACTCGCATTTTTTCCTCAGTACATTTCCCTCAACTTTTTTCCCCGTTTTCTCAGTCGGCGATTTGTTTCGCACATTTTCATGCAACGCTTTTTCTGTATCAGCGCATATTAGTTCCGTTAGAAAGTGAATGTCAAAGGTTCGCGTTACGTTTCAAAGCAAAAGTCGAGATAAGAAACGGCGGCCTCGACTTGTTACACTTTTTCTTTCTTCCCTTCTCCCGGCTGCTCGCATTTACATTTAATGTAATGACTGTTTGTACGAAATTAATGGAGTTTTAATTTACGTGGAACGATTACCGTAATTATAGCGGTCGAGCAACCACTCTGTCGTGTCGAGTTGATGCATAAGTCCGCGTCATGTTGTTTTTCTATTAAAACGATTTATTTTTCATGGATGAAAGTTTGTAATTAATCAGTCATGTATTCTCTTGTAGTCTCTATGGTCTTTTCTAAGCTGTGATCTTTTCTGTGATTTTTTCAGATGACTTTTCGGGTGCTTGGTTCGCTGACTTTTATGGGGAAAATGGTGATGGAAAAATGGGGAAAGAAGTTTTACCGATGGAAGTAATTCTTTGGTGGATAATGAATCTTACCTATTTGTGGATGTAGTGATTTGTGAACGTAGTGATTTGTGGGCGTAGCGATTTGGAGATGTAGGCATTTGGGGATGTAGCGATTTGGGTGTGTTCAAATTTGAGAATATAGGAATTTGAGAATGGAGGGATTCGAGAATGTAGGGATTTGGGAATGGAGAGATTTAGGAATGTACCAATTGGATGACGCAGCGAATGTCGGGATGTAGGATTTTGGGTATATAGCAATTTGGGGATGTAGCAATTTGTGAATATAGTGATTTAGGTGCTTACAAATTTGAGAATATAGGAATTTGAGAATGTAGGTATTTGGAAATGGAGGGATTTAAGAATTTACCGATTTGAGGACGTAGCGATTTGGGGATGTACCGATTTGAAGATGTAGAAATTTAGGGATATAGCGATTTGCATCTGAAGAAATGTGGGTATGTGAGAGTTTTGGAATAAAGGGATTTGGGAATAAAGGAATTTTTCTATTCTGACCAATTGGAGTCATAGCTATTTGGATACGTAGCGATTTGGGAATGTACCGATTTGGAGATATAGCAATTTATAGCTGAAGCTATTTAGATATATATTATTGTTAATTTGAGCTTCTTAGTCCACAGGCCCCTCCATCGTACTTGAGCTTTATATATAACTCATACTTGCAGGTGTTTGAAATATCAAAGAACAATGTATGGTCAACCAGCCAGAAGAGACCTCATCACTTAGCTTTATTGCTGCGGAAGGAATGTTGCTCTTTATATATTTATTAATATATAAATAATTTATATTCTCATTAATTCTATCGAATTAGTAATCCCTCAATAGATTCTTGAAGAGAGCCGAAGTAATTTGGGCACGGAAAAATTTGGGAATGGAGGGATTTTTCTATTCTGACCAATTGTACCGCAGCTCTTCTAAACACCTGTATCAGTCTCTTCTCGCACCAACTCATAGGTTGACATCGGTACTTAATTAATCATCTCAAATATGTATCAGAGACTTGCAGAATTCTCAAGCAAATAATAAACTGTATAGAATCGAGGGCACACGTCAATTCGGGTATTTGTTAAAATATTTGGAATCTTGTTAAGAGTCCAGTGTATCAGAACTGATCTCTTTGTTTTTCTTAAAGCCGTACTTTCACGGTTCGCAAAAGTCAAGGAAACCGAACCGTGTAAGGACCGAAAGAGAAAGAGGTAACGGTAAATGTATGAAGATCATCGATATTCCTTTAATTGGGTGAATGTTTTTGTCTCGTTTTTGTTGTTTCGATTCTTTTAACTCACTCCGCGAAAGTATACCGTTGTTTGTCCGCGAGATAAGTGTGTCGTAATTCTTTCTCTTGGGGTGCAAGAAAAGAGGAGGAATTGGGACATTTATGAATGTTAAGATTTACAAATTAAATTTAGTAGTTTGGTAATTATGTAACTTGAAAATATAGTTAGGTCGTAATTTCTTGAGTGGAAAATTTGCAAAAGAGAAAAATGTAACAATAATAATCTTGTAGTAATAACAATAATAATTACATAAAGTAAATTTCTAAATTTCTTTTGTTATCTCCACTTTGATATACAAGCATGTAAAATGTCTCACATGCTTGTATACGGTTTCACATTTCAACAGCACATTATCGAGAAATTCCAACGAAACGTGGAAGGCAACGTGGCAAAAAGCAAATGATCAATGAATAAAGAAGATCTACCTTGTAATTTGAGCGGAATTTTTTTATCCTGTTTGGTTGTGGCGAACCGTTAAATGCAGTCTCGCGGGCAAAATCAGTGTGGTTGCCTTTGCTTTAATAGTTCCAGTCACATTCCGCGTCTAAGTACGTAATGAATGAAATTGCTGGCCACTAATTGATCTAGTTTTAATTTTCCTCGCTGCCGCCTTTTTTTTCAATCCGCCGCACCGGTAGTTTTCAGTCATGTACAATTTATTGCCACCGTCTCATTTAATTGGATATATCCTTCGATTACCATTATTCAATTTTGTCACTGTTATAGATCTTTACCATTACCTTTATAATCTTCTCATAGACGTAACGTCATTTAGTCATTTTAGTCATTTTTTATACAATCATTCGCAATTTAGAGTCCAAGGATTAAATCCAGGAATTTTAGATTGAGTGATGGCGAAGAAAACTTCTGGGTTTTGGGATTATAGGAGCTTAAAATTTGGAGATATAGGGATCTGAGGATCTAGGGATGTTCGAATATGAATTTGAGGATTTAATAATATCGAAATGTAGTCGAGTGATTTAAGTATATTGGAATCTGAAATTTTAGCGCAAACCGAAATTAGCAAATTTGATACCTAAGGCTGATGGAATCTAGGAATTTGGGGATATAGAGACTTGAGGATCTAACGATACCGGAATTTACAAGTTAGGAGGTATAGGAATATCGGAATGTAGGAATGTGGAGTCAGAGTTGTCAGAATCTTAAATTTTCAGATTTGGGATTAACGGAATCTACAAATATCTGATTTAGGAATGTCGGAAGCTACAAAGTTCAGGGGCTCGGGACTATATGAGCTTAGAATTTGGGAACATAAGACTTGAGAATCTACAGATACCGGAATTTAGAAATTAGGGACCTATGAATGTTGGAATCTAAAAATTGTGGAGTCGGAGTTTTCAGAATCTTGAATTTTCAGATTTAGGATTAGTGGAATCCAGGAATTTCAGTTTCAGAGACGTTGAAATCTAGGAATGTGGGAATACCAGGATTTTAAGAACTAGGCACATAAAAATCAAGGAAGTTGTAGTCTAACAACGTCGTAATCCATCAATTTCGGTTAAGGATGTAGACATCTAGAAATTTGTGATCTAAGGATGACGTTATTTAAGTGTTTAGCAGTTTAGAGACGTCAGAATTTAGGAATTTCATGATTTCTGTATCTAGATATGTTTATATTTATATTTACAATAATATAATTTCATTCTACGTTTTCCTTGAATTTCATGTATTTGAAACCAATGCTAATACTAATAATCTATCTCTCATTTTTTAATAACTATTATACCTTCAAAAAATTACTAATTAATTCTTATTCATTGGTTATTAAATTTCATAACAATTTCATATTCGCACAGCTATTTTTTTATAATACAATCACTGAGATTTGTAAGTTGTCCAAATATACTTGTCACTAGAAAACTTTTCAACAGAATACTTTAAGTTTTACCTAAGTAATTTTCTAGTGTCTCCAAATTGAGTCCAATAACATTTTAACAAGTAAACAAATAATCTTCGTGAAGGATTACAAATCGATTCTCCGAAATCCACCAGAAATAGTATTCAATTTTCCAAATTTCAAAATGCATAATCGAATAAAATTGCTTTTCAGCGAAGTACGGAATTCGGTGTTCATTAATAAAAGCGATGAATTTTATATCTTTATTATTCTGACATATAGGGATTTGCACACGAAAGCAATACCGTGGCCATTAAACGAAGCATAAGATTAACCAAATTTCCATAATGTCCGTATTCAAATTGAATTATCTGCATATTTCGACGCTTCAAAGGATCTTAGAGTCGCTCTAGCGTCGAAACAGCACATAAAAATTTAACCAGAAGCAAATTACATACATATTCAATACTCGAAACTGATATTTAAAAGATTTAAATAGGTATAGTATTGAACATATTTATTGATAATAAATCTGGACAATTTATTGCTTAACATTAGCACGATAAATGTGCTGTCGGAGTTATGTCAAATTTATAATAAATCATACGGATTACAGATAATGTCACGTTAGTTAAGTGAATGCAAAATTATCGATGCCTATGAACAATTTCTTGTCGAAGTACCAGCGATTCGACACAGTTTCAAGTATCACGGACTTCCGTCATAGTGTTTTTACCACTTTCACTAGTTCCGCGCGTTTTGCTCTTACTTTCGACGAGAACGAACGTCCTGAAGTCGTAAAAACAAGTACGCGTGACGAAAAAATTAATGGCGTTAGTTCGATTCTCGCGATCGGTAGAACACGTTTTCCCTGCGTCGCCATCTTGTCATAAAACGAAAATTTCCAGTGCCATAAATTACAAGTCGGAGTTGGAGAAACAAGAATGGTGTTTTACCGAAACTGGGGGAAAGTTTAATGGACCGAGTAAAATAAACAACAAATAAGAAACGTGTTCATAATTGAAGGATTATTATGAAAAATTTGAGAATCTTAGTGATTAACACATAAATCAGGTAAAACAGAAATGCTTACGTAGATCGTTATAAAATTTATTAGTTTGTTGTTGTTAATTTTTACTGTTAATGCAGTTAACTATATAATTAATGCAGCTTACAAATTCGTTCGTAGGATTTTTTATAAATTTGTTATTTGTCACAATTTTACAAATTGTTTTGTTACGTTTTATTCATGACCAGATATAAGGGCAATTATTACTATAAATACAATAACAAATTATTATAAAAATATTATAATGATTACAATAATAAATTGTAATGATTAAGTACCGTCAATAAAGAGGACATCAGATGAAACGTAATTTTCATGAATAATTTGAGAATATTTATTTTATACGAATAATTATAAGAAACCAACAATAATTATTATTTAATAACAAATCTGCAAATGTTGATAAAAAATATTTTTGAATAATTCTTACCTGTCTAAATGGATTTGCCTTATTCAAAAATTGATACGTCTTCCAGAACATAGTAATTAAAGTGTTAATTATTTTCCACCCCTTGCATTATATCACCAAAATATTAAATTTTACTAAAAATAAATAATTACTGTTGAAATTTTATGTTGTGACAGGTAGACATAATGATATAAATATAAAAAATTGGATGTTTGGATAAATTGGAGGATGACGGGGTGGAAAAAAATGTTCGCAGCCGGTAGGATTCGAACCTACGCTCCCAGAGGGAATCTGATTTCGAGTCAGACGCCTTAACCACTCGGCCACGGCTGCTCACCCCTTGTAGGTTCGTTGCAAACTGGAGGTGAACTACTGAAACCAACCCCTTCTGCATACCTTACAATCGAAATTTACTGCATTATCGTTCTGACTGCTAATCTGATACAATTTAATTCTTGTTATTTGTAATTATATCAAAACTGAAGAGTAAAAACAACCCCTTCTATATATTTTATAAAACATATTTACTGCGTTATCGTATCAATTATTAACTATATGTGGTACATTCCATTTTTTGTGATTATATTAATATTACAGGTTAAAAGCAAAAACAACCCCTTCTTTGTACTGCATAACTGATATTTACTGCATTATGATATTAATTATTAACTCTGTATGATTCATCATTTCTTTTTTTATTCGTAATTATATAAACGTAACTGGTCAAAAGTAAGAACAACCTCTTTTACGTACTTTATAATGAAAATTTGTTGCATTATCAATTATTAATTCGCCGTAATACAATTCTTCTTCCTTGTAACTAAACAAAAGTAACAGAGAAAGGAACCGAATAAACGCAACCCCTTTTGTATACTAATCGAAACTTATTGCATTATAACATCAATTGTTAACCTACTATGATTTAATTTCTCTTTTTCGAAATTAAACAGAAATAGCAGAGTAAAATTCACCCCTCCTATACACTTTGCAATTGAAATTCAGTACATTATAAAAATCATTAACCCCCTATGATCTAAATCTTTTCGTTTCTAACGAAACAAAAATAATCGAATCAACCCCTTCTATGCAGAAGGAGTTTTACCCCTTTAGCATACTTTGTAATCGAAATTTACTAAATCATCCTCTGCAAATTATTAACTCTTCATGATTCAGTTCCTTTCTACTATATCTAAACAGACAACAAAGTAAAATTACTTAATATTAAGACAGAGTTTATGTTTGCATGTGTGCTTGCATTCTTTCACGTCACTAGACTTCAAAATCCTCGAATTACGAAATTCTAAAATTCTCAAATTTTCCAGATTCCCAAACCAAGCGTTCCCTACG
The DNA here is from genome assembly GCF_050947335.1 of Megachile rotundata. Lineage (NCBI taxonomy): Eukaryota > Metazoa > Arthropoda > Insecta > Hymenoptera > Megachilidae > Megachile > Megachile rotundata. The sequence goes on from NC_134989.1 coordinate 6,484,205, forward strand.
GAAATCAATACTATTCATGAGAGTACATGTATAGTCGTCGCTGTGGAATATCGTCATCGCATATAACGACAATTGATCCGCGATCGAAGGTCGGCAACGAGGAGGAGCAATACCCGACAACATTCGCTGACGGACTTGCGATTGTCCGGTGTGCTCGCAGACTGGTGGCTAACTGTAAAATGGCAAGTTCCGCTATTCCGTCAGTCAGAAAAAGGACGACGAGGCGTCTTAAGAGGCGTGTGGGGCACCAAGGTGATCGTACGGCCTTGTGTCACGTGTTCGTCCATTAACGTCGCAGTATGTAGGCTATGAGCAACAGACCGACAGTTCACACGTGCATCTTCTCTAGGATATATGCGTTTACGAATTTCTTTCCAAGAAGATGTAGCTCCAATAAAAGTTTCTCGTTCTTCCTTCACGAGTGTCCTAATGACGAATTATTTTAATTTTATGGCATTGTAAACCTTTGAGCTTGTGACACATTCGCAAAGCGTGACTTTTCTTATTCTTTTTTGTATGCTTTCATTATTAAAGTCTAATTATTATTTTCATAGTCTAAAATTCTTGTATATGAAATACAAATGACATTTTAGTTTTCTTCATTCATTTTAAGATTGCAATAGTAAATAGTTATATCCGATGCAGTTGTCAAATCGTAGTAGGTCAATTATTATTTTGTAGAGAATTGAGAAAAATATTTTTTCTAATCATATCACTCACGCGCGAATGGCAAATATTTGAATTATATAGCTAAGTTCTGGGCCGAAACCGATCAGTTATCAAGGGAAGTCGAAGTTTTAAGAAATCATGAGGAATTTCTTTTCACTTTTTGAGAATGACGAACAGATCTGGCTCTTGTATATAAATTTACACTATTTTGGAAGTACATCAATACATAGATAACAGCGGAGGCTCGATGAGGTCAATTCCGATCAATTAACAAGGGAATACGATAATTCAGGAGATATTTGCGTGGATGTCTAATCTGTCCAGCAATAGTATGTATATCGTCTCTGTACAGATATAACAAATGAAATTCACTAACTTTCACGATCACCCAAAATGACCCTCACTGAGAATACTTTTTTAACGCAAAATAGAGTTTTTATTCAAAGAAATAATAAAAGGAAACACTTAAATAAACATATCATATTTAAAATAACGATGAAACTAATAGTCGCACATTTAAACGAATAATACAACGCATAACTAGCTTCGAGTATTTCTTTAGTACTAAATACGTGGTTTATTTATCTATTCCCAATTACAGTTATTACGTGTATAACATCATCCTTGGTACAGTTTTCACAATTTTTTCGTCCTCATAGTAACAAGTTACTTACCCAACCGCGTTTTCCAAAACAGAAGTTTTATATCTTACAAACTATACATAATTTATCGAAATTAAATATAGCAATTTGTAAAGTTATCATCTAGAACGCTTTAACAATTGTTTTACTACAAATAGTTTAACTACGAATATTAACAAGAAAGTCGAAACGGCAGAAATCGACTTGAGTGATCTGAATTACCAATGCACTTTAACCACCACATGCGATTCATGTTACGGCTCAGTGTCAATCAACGGAACAAAACAGGTATTATGCACATGCAGCTATGAAAAGTGAATTGCCTAAGAACGTTTGTGGAAGAGGGAAAAGGCGTGTCACTTTCATTACTCTGTTACTTTTGTCCTCGCTCACCCCTACAATAGTTTGTCTGACCACAAACGTCAGTTTCCACTGTGCGGATAAACGTGCCCGAAATACGAATTTGATAGCAGAATATGAATACAAATTACGAAGGCTATAAATCAGTTTGCACGAACACTAATTAATTACAAAATACTGCTACAGGAATATCATACTCTGAAAATTAATATCTGCTATTAAACAATTTCTTTTTGTGAAGGATTTTCTAAAAGTGAAATATATCGAATTTCTGAAATGTAAGAATATTTCGAAGTGTCATTTGACAAGTCTGACAAATTTGACAAATGTAACTCGTGACTCATACTTCAAATAAGATACATCTTACATGATAATTCGAACATAAAGACTCCGTAATTGATACGTTCATCCTATGATAATCAATCATTACGATATTTTTCGGTTCTGGTGTTGACCTCCGAGTCGATATATGACACCTTGTACATTACTTCGATGACAGGCTATTTGTATCGATCGATGATGAACTCTCGACCCGTATGGCTTCTATACATAGAATTGCTCGAGCACAGCTGTGATGATCCCGCGATTCGGAGAGGGTCATTGTTGATGATGATCGGTCGGGCTGATTCAGGATAAATGCAGACAATAGTTTCGCCAAAGGTTTCACCATGAAATGAACCGTTTAAAAGCCGACACTAGAAAACGGCTCGCAAGATAGTCTACGTTCGATACGTATCTTTGTTCTTGCTCTTTGCAGCTCTTTAATTCGAATAAAAATCTATTACACCTGGATATTAGCGCGGCCAATGAAAACCTATCGTTGCCATTCGATCTGCGAGAACTAACATACGACGAATACCGATCTGTTGCTAGCGATAATGTTGTACTGTTAATCACTCGACAGTCGAATCTTTTCGTTAGAAAAGATTCATTTTTTTGTTTGTGCTGTGGATAGAAATTTTGGAGACTGGAGTATTTCATAATATGGAAATAAGCGGAATGAGAAATACTATAATTTAAAGATTTGGAGATTTGGGGATTTGGGGTTTTGGAGTTTTGGAGTTTTGGGTATTTGGGTATTTGGGTATTTGGGGTTTTGGGGTTTTGGGGTTTTGGGGATTTGGGCATTTGGGCATTTGGGGTTTTGGGGATTTGGGCACTTGGGCATTTGGGATTTTAGGGATTTGAGGATGTGGAGATTTAGGGATTTGGAGACTTAGGGATTGGGGATTTAGTGATTTATGGATTTAGGGATTTAGCGATTGAAGGATTTGGAGATTTAGAGATTTAGGGATTTAGGGATTTAGGGATTTAGGGATTTAGGGATACATGGATTTAGGGATTTAGGGACTTGATGAGTTAGGTATTTGGGGATTTAGGGACTTGATAATTTAGGAATTTGGGGATTTAGGGATTTGTGAACTTATGAATTTGCAAATCTTGGAATTTTAACATTCCAAGGCATGAAATTTTATAACTCAGAGAATCAAAGGGATTGACAATATTAAAATTAAAGTATTTAGGGAGTTGAGAGTTTGGGGATTTGCGACTTTGTTAATATCTTAATTTGGAGATTCCGAAATTTGATCATTTAAATTTCATATATTCACAAAATTGATAACTTTCAAAAGTTTGGGAACTTGGAAACTCACTAGTTCAGAATTCGTGATATTTAAATTTTGAAATTTTGAGATCTGAGGATTCAGACCCTAGAAATTACAAAATTTGGAAATCTGATATAGAGATGCTTTGAAATTTAAGAATGGAAATATTTGAGCAATTTAAAGTGTTATTATTTGCTAATTTTGAGTGACTGGGGAGTTATAAGATTCATAATTTAGGAAATTTTGTATCCTATTTAAGAATTTGCGGACTGAAAAGTATTAAAATTTACGAATTTAGGGTTTGAAAATACGAGACTGCAGAACTTGAGATTTTTGAAATTTTCAATTTTTCCCATTTCTATACGTTCAAATTTTTAATTTTTCCAATATGTAAATGTTCAGTTTGTCAAATTTTTAAATGTACAAATTTAAAATTTGATAATAAAGAAATTAAAGTACTTGGAAATTAGAAAATGCTGCAGACTCTGCAATACAAGACATTTTCATGCGTTCTCAGTTTGGAATTCAATATATTCTCTTTATATCGCGAGCTACGTCACCGTGGTGCACAAAATTTCGAAGCATTTCCATATTTCCATTTCGTTCGATCGTAGTCTATAAGCAAGGTCTCGTTAGTGGTATTCGCGAAGACCCGCTTACCTTGTTTCGAAGAACAGCCGGATCCTTTTCTTTTGCCGAAGGTCCCCAAGATCGTTTCGGCTAATTTATTACAGGATCATTACTTGCGAAAGTCGAAATTCCTGTTCAGCCCCTTTTGTTCGATTTCAGCACTCTACGTGCGTACTCCGGTTCCGAACATACATACTTACGTCCCATTTCACGAGTAAAAATTAATCGCTGCCAGCGAACCAGCCCGGAGAGAAAGTTTCTGCGAAATCGATCGATTTCAGCCACGTTTCAGAAAGGATACATACACGGATATTCGTTTACTTGTGTCCTGTTCGAGATTGATAAACGACGCGTTGACGATAAGAAGATTAGCGAAACATCAATCTTTATTGCGTTAGGATAAAGGAGCCAATTACTGTAACCCGTAATAGGACTCCCATCGTTTTTGCCAGTCAAGATAATTTTGACTGTAACTTAGGTGAAGTAATCGATCTTACGAATTTGAAATTATGTTAGGTTAGGTTAGAGCCGCCAATTACTGGGAACTGTAATAGGAATTTCACAGTTTTTGCTGATTGAAGTAACTTTGACTTTAATTTAGTTCAAGCAGCTAAGTTTATTTTCATTACGAATTTGAAGTTACATTTATTGGATTAGGGTAAAGGAGGCAATTACTGTGATCTGTAATAGGTCTTACAGTTTTTGCTGGTTGAAATAACTTTGACTTCCTGTTGAAGGAATTCAGTTTATTTTTATTGCGAATGTGGAATTACGTTTATAGATTAGGTTGGTGTAGTCAATTGCTGTGATCTATGATAGGAATTTTGTAGTTCGTGCTAGTTAAAATAACTTTGACTTTAATTTAGTTGAGGCAGCTCAATTTATTTTCATTACGAATTTGAAGTTACATTTATTGGATTAGGGTAAAGGAGGCAATTACTAGGATCTATAATAGGTCTTATAGTTTTTGCTGGTTGAAATAACTTTGACTTCTGATTGTAGGAATTCAGTTTATTTCTATTAAGAATGTGAAGTTATGTTTATAGGCTAGATTATAATAGTCAGTTGCTATGATCTATGATAGGAATTTTGTAGTTCTTGCCAGTCAAAATAACTTTGACTTTAATTTAATTGAGATAACTCAATTTTTCATTACGAATTTATTACGAGTTTATTTCTATTAAGAATGTGAAGTTACGTTTATAGGTTAGGTTAGAACAGTTACTATACTTCATAATAACATAGCTTTTGCTAATCGAAACTTTAACTTTAATCTACTTATAATTTAACAGAGTTTATGAATTTAAAATTAAATTTATTAATAGAAGTCTCAAATTGTTTCAAATTTCGAATACGAACTCTCCTATTTCGGAGAAGTGCACCCCATTTTGCAAAACTACATTTCAAATATTCTATAATTATACTAATTTTGTATGCAAACAATATTTAAAATATCGTACATTCTTGCTAAATAACAGCTTCGAATAATAAGAAAGTATAAATACTTTAAAGTATAATACTTCGAATAAATAAGAAAGTTGGAATTTTAATTCCAGTTTATAATCTGTATAATTGATCGCATAAAGAAGCAAATAAAATATACAACTGTGGTCCATATTTTCATTTGTAACGGAATGCTGTGAGTAAAACATGAACACGGAATGCAATTGATTGAATATCATAGCAATTAAGAATCCCATTACCGAAACGATTGCCACCATCGTTTCTTAATGCGCGCACTTTTATAAATCATCACGTAATTTTCGAGTGTGTTTTCGGCACGTGATTTATCGGCCAGTGAAATCCATAAATTATATGGCGATAAAAGTGCGAGAAAGGTGCGACAGATGAACAAAGTGCGGATGCTCTTAACCTGACTCGAAATTAATTCTCTGATATCACGTCCAGATCGGGAGTAATAATTAATTCTGTAGTGGAACTGTAATAACATAATCTTTTCATGTGAATTGCGAGCGTACAAGACAACAGAAAAGGAAACAATATTCTCCGTTAGTAGCGTCGTATAATTATCTTAAATTAAGTGGTGAGTATTAGTGACAACGTAGGTTTCTTTTGTATGAGGACACTCGTGTCGACTTATAGATGGTTTCACTTTTGAATATTCATGTTTCTGAATTATTTAAATTTTAGGTTTTTCGGATTTTCTATTTCTTGAATTGATAAGTTTTTGAATTTTCAAATTTCCAAGTTTACATACTTTCATATCGTCTAATTTTCAAATTATCCGACTGTGAAATTGATCAATTGTGAAATTTTCATATTATCAGAGTGTCAAATTGTCAAATTTTTGGGAATTTTTCAGGTTCCACTTTTTGGTCCGATTTCATTTACGTTAAAAAAGCAAGTCGGTTGAGTACGTTCAAATTTTAAGATGTTATTACAGGATATGGTACAAAAATTGTTGCACCATAGTCTAAACATAATCAAAGTTTAAATTCAAGAGAACTATAAGATTTGTATTAATATGGAATATAAGTATACAATATAAAATTGTATATTCAATAAGTCTGATAAAATTTAACGCTTTCAAAAACAAATTTCTACTTATAATTATGATATGTGTTTTAGAACTTTTGGACACGGACGTAGCCGAACTACAAGGACGTAGTTAGGAAACTAGTCAGGGTTAGTTTTGACTCCTAAGTAAAATACAAAGAGTAAATGATTCCTGTACGTGTCAATGATTTTATAAAATAAGTAGTATGATAACTAAAGTAGTGTGATTGTATGTGCGTCGCAGCATCCCCAGCAGTAAGTGATGATTAAACGATGCGTGGAATCATTAGGATCCTGAATAAGTAAGTGGACTGTATTTAAGAAACGAATTTGACTTAGACTAGAGTTTATTTTGCCATGTACTTGATCACTGTACAAGAGTGTATCTTTGAAGATTTTTTACGTTTTACAAAAGCTCGGAATGGGCAGCAATTTTGAGACATTGGTGAGGAAAAACAGTTTTTGATTTTCTATAGGCTTAACTAAAATTCGGGTGAAGATGGAAATGCCAGTGTCCTATGAAATGGGTGTTTTTCTTCAAAGTGACCGTAGCATGTAATAAAACCAAGCAATACTACGACATGAATCGAAAACTGCAAACAAAAGACTCTACTGCTAAGGTTCAGGATTCTGACAGTCAGATGTGACTAATATTAAACTAAGAAATACTCGATAGAATTTAATGACTCCTTGGGCCTTATTGCCGCTACGGGTAAAGAATTGATTTGAAACTAAATGTGAAGGAACGAAAAACCGTTAAACTATTGTATCGCTAGAAACTTGTACTGAGATCTCTCCCTGTAATGTGCATTCTAAGACCTACCAATGATAAAGTAATCATCCGTTGCATACAATAACAAATACAGAAGCAGTGCAGTGTCCGGATATTATCGCGAGTAACTGTACTTACAAAAGCTATAATTTGCAACTAAAGCAACGATCGAATGTTGAGCAAGATTTTCTAAATGTTGCACTTTGAGAATAAATTGGCTGGCTCGGAGTGCAACTCCGCAGTCGTATAGTAGAATAATTCTATGCTGAAATATTGTAACGATAAAACAGCAAATTATTAAAATAAGAAAACAACAAAAAGGTAGAATAATATCCCAGTCTTGTAGTAGAATTAATGGATTAGTAGTATAATAGTAAAACCATTCATTACAATTATGGATGCCTTTTGTGGCATTCTTGCATTAGAAGGCAGATCATTGACCCTTGGCAGACGAACCATCCAAAAATCACCGGCCGGACGTGAATGTATTCAGAAATTCAAATTGTATTCAGAACCAGGCCCTCGAGCCTGCACGGATTACTAACACGTCATCGAAATTCCGCACGAGGACCAGTGAAATTCTCGTCTGTCTCGGATCAAGTATCGACGATCCGTTAAAAAAGGAAATGGCGATCGCGATCGTCGCGCCACGTCGATCCGATGGATACAAATCACGTATGCTTCAGAACTTATAAATAGCCATCATTAAATTAAAACATCGGTTTTACGACAGAAACCAGTTAGGTGTCCCACAGAGAACTCGACGAAACGTAAACCTTTTTATTACCCGTTTCCTGCTAAATTTTTCCACCAATTTTTTATGATTTTTCAGCAATTATGCTTTAAGATTTTTTGTTGGAGAAAGTATACGCGAGGGTTATTGAGATTCTTAACGACGACAGAAACATAGAATAATGTTTTGAAGCAGAAAACACAACTTTTGTGTTATTAGTAATCATTTAAATAGTTATTTGTGATATTAGCTTCTGTATTTAGTTTGCATTACTTATAGAGTTAGTAATCATTTACAATTTACAACTTCTTAAATCTAATAATTTTTACATTCTCAAATTTAAAAATCTTTACATTTTCAAACACTTAAGTTACGAAGTTTAAAACTATTCACATTTTTAACTAGTTTTAAATTTAAAAGCATTGGCATTAACAAATGATCAAATCTTACAATTTCCGAATATCGAAATAATAATAATTTAATGATTAGTTCTGTTATATCTTTTTTTAGACTCAATTATCTCCTTTTTATAGAACACTGCCGCTACGCACAGTAATTCCGTTATCCTAAACCCGAAGTCCAGCGTGAGTCATAAATTAGCACATAATTACACGGCATAATAAACAATACAGGCACTCGAAGCCGATGACCGTTCTAGGTTATGTTACATATTCATTTTCTCGAAAATCATCGCTGGATCACAGCAAACGAGTCTAATTAGCTTCCGTTTCATTTAATTATATTCACTGGAAGCTGAGCAGAATCACGCCCACAGATTTCGGAGCAAAAATTAACTCTTTCTTCTTTCCGCTTTAAGATAATTGGTTATTTAACACGTTACTTAAGAGCTGTAGTGAAAACTGATGCGATATACGATAGGTAGATTAGAACTGTAATCATTGTTATTTAACATTTCTGTATATTAATTTTTCGAAGTTTAAGATAAATATATTTTTCTAGCTATAGATGTGGAAACAATTGAAAAATAACAAAAAAGAAATTTTTTATATTACTGATTTATATTATATTGTTATGAAATTTAGAATTTGGAGTTTTGGAAATGGGGAATTTGGGAATTTGGATATTTAGAAATTTAGAAATTTAGAAGTTTAGAAATTTAGAAATTTAGAAATTTAGAAATTTAGAAATTTAGAAATTTAGAAATTTAGAAATTTGGAAGTTTTTAAAAGTTGGAAGTTTGGAATTTAGACATTTACGAATTTGGCAATTTGAGAATTTGGAAATTTTGGAAATTTAAGGAATTTGAGAAATTTGGGGAATTTAGAGAATTTAGAGAATTTAGAGAATTTGGAAAATTTGGAAATTTCAAATTTAATATTTGGCAATTTGACAACTTCTAAATTTTCAAAATTCCAAATTTGGAAAAATTAGAAATTTGAAACTTGGAAATTTCAAGCTTAATATTTAGAATTAGGGAATTTGGAAATTTAGAAATTTAGAAATTTGAAAATTTGGATTTAGACAATTTAGGAATTTGGGAATTTGAATTCTAGAAATTCGGAACTCCGACTTTGGAAATTAAAAATTTTGAAAAATGAAAATTTAGAATTTAAAACTTGCACAAATGAAGGAATTTTTGAAATTTGAGAAATATGTCAATTTAAGGAATTTGGAAAATTTGTAGAATTTGTAAAAGTTAGAAAATATAAAAAATTTGGGAATCTCGAAAAATGATAAAAAACTGTAAAATTTAGAAGGTTGAAATGTAAAAATTTCGAATAATGAAATCCAACAAACACAAAAATTTCGATAATTCAATATATTTAAAAAAGGTAAGAACTCGCGATCACAGTAATGTATAGAAAATTGCTACTTGCAACAGTAAACAAAAAAATAACTCAAATACACTTATATGTAAATCTCCGATAACTTTCTGTAACAAATGTCCAATCTTGTATGTGACAAATTTTTCTCTAGTTGATGATTGAAGAGCAAGAATTTCCCATTACTGTGTCACATGGGTTTACAAGCAAAGAACCGAAGAATCGCGTGTTCATTAATCACTTTGACGCGTCTCGCGGTACACAAATATACTCGGTGAAAACGAAAAGCAAAGTTTTCGCTTTTCATTGCTCTCGACGCGAGAAAACACGCAATTATCTAGTAACGTTCCGTGTAAATCACGATTACGTTGCGACAATTAAACTAGTGATGCTTACGTGAGTATCGCGTTCGTTCAATTAACACGCAGTTGCAATTATCTTGTACTCGTATCATGACGATGATTTTTCCATTCATTACATTATAGTAACATTACTAACATTCTCCTGTCAAGCATGACGAATAATTATCATTTGAAAAAACATCGTTATATTTCTATTTATTTATTGTCTAGTTACTCTTGCAGTCTTTTAACTCCATTTTATTCATCTCAGTTTTGAAGTCATTAAAGGCCTCCATTTTTCTTACTATTTTTCGTGTAGAATTTATTATTTACTTTACTCTAACAAAATTTATTTTAATTAATAGTACTCTATTTTTTGCAGTTTCTCTTTAGGTAAATTAAGGTAATTTAATTTTATTTGGTTGTTTAATCCATTGTAATTGAAAGTAACCGTAATTCAGGTTTTAATAGCGCAGACGTTTCAGAGGTGGCGCCGCTCTTCGGGAATTTTTGAAACTTCGCATAATCGTAACCTCAACTATGATTGATTTCAACCACTTGTTCAAAGCTTTTCATTACAATTTACAGCTGACAGTAAAATTAACTTATATGAACCTTTTTGATAAATCATACCTATAAATTATAAACAATTTCATTAAAGTTTGATGGACTTTTTAAAAATAAGATACGTATTTTGTTACATTTTACTAAAAGTACAGTACAAAAAATTTGAAATTAAATGTTATATTCATAGTTTAAAATTAGGTTTTATTATCAATGTGAAATATCAATTATTGAATTTTTAAATATTATGCAGAAGGAAATACGAGAGCAATAATGAATATGCAGTTCTATTTACACTTGCATTTTCTGCAGCATCGTTGCATCTATGAAGGAAAAAAGTTGTAAAAAAATGGATATTGTGATACCACTCGATTTTTTTTCTACACAGCTTTTTTCCATTTTTTACCAAATTCGGTATACAACATATTCCATACCTGACGCACCCTCACACAAGTCTCTGACGCACCTTGTGCATAACAGTATATTTAATAAACGATAAATAATCACGTATTCAAACGCAGCAAGGATCCTTCTAATTAGGTTGGAAAATCGTTCTAGAACGTTCCAACATTAATTTGTTAAAACGGAAATGGCAAAAAACGAAAATGCGTAAATAACCTAGGACCGATACCGACTCGTCCAACCGGATCAATATACATAAATGCTCGCTGTACTCAGCCTTACATGCGAAAAATAGCACAAAAAAATGAGAATAGGGTACTGACCGCTAATTGGTTAAACGATATTCAGTTCAGAAACGACCGGTAGTAATTTATTTACTATCGATATTGTAACGAGTTTAGAAGATTGTCTCGGTTTAGGAATGTGGTTGACGCTCGCGCATACGTGCTGCATTTACATAACCACGTAAGTACGTTTGCGTGCAATTAGCGTTAACATCGATCAGAATATACATAGGGTGTGCGATTCTAACGTGTGTGTATAATAATACATTATTTATACAGTTGACGATTAGCTATCTAACACCGCGTAACAATTTATACAATGAACATGACGGACGTCCAATAGAGATTAGCTACCAAATTTATGGTACATGTTTTATTTATTACGCGTTGCAATCTTATCTGCGACTAATAACTTTCAAACAATGTACTTTTCGGTATCTGTTATTCAAATGCAGGGCAACTAACCTATATACAGTTATAGAAGACAGAAGGACAATAATAATGGATTTAGGAAGGTCTATGGGTTTGAAGGTTAGTATTTGGGGAGCAAGGACAAGGCAAGATGGTGAATGTATTGATAAATGCATATATTTGAACATACTGAAGGAAAATTTTATGCGGACGTTAAATTGTTATGTAAATGATACTGGAAATGTGGGTACATAACTCTTACAATGGTATAATTATTAGGTTAGAAACTTAGTGATTTCATTCATACGATTAGACTATAAGTATAATTATTCATCACCAAAATAAAAATGCTTACTAAAGTCTTATGACTTTTTTGTGATTCACGAATCTCGATTCTATCGAGATATTTTGATTTAATATAAAAAAGTATATTTGACTCAAGAAACATTGTTTATCGAATTTTAGTGACTGTCGTTGTCTATAAATGTTGACATAACGCATTATTACGTATCAGTTACTAATTTTTTAGTTATCGAGGCTCTGAGCCGAAACCGATCCGTTATCAAGGGAAGTAGGAGTTTTAAGAAATTGTGAGAAATTTCTGTTTCCTTTTGAGAGTTACATGGTTCTTGTACATAAATTTACATTATTCTGGGTGTTCCTCTATACATAGATAACGCCGGAGGTTCGATGAGCCCAATTCCGGTCAATTAACAAGGGAATACGGTAATTCAGGAGATAATTGCGTGGATGTCTAATCTGCTCCGCAATAGTATGCATATCGTCTCTGTACAGATATAACAAATGAAATTCACTAACTTTCACGATATTCCAAAATGAACCTCACTGAAAATACTTTTTCAACGCAAAATAGAGTTTTTATTCAAAGAAATAATAAAAGGAAACACTTAAATAAACATATCATATTTAAAATAACGATGAAACTAATAGTCGCACATTTAAACGAATAATACAACGCATAACTAGCTTCGAGTATTTCTTTAGTACTAAATACGTGGTTTATTTATCTATTTACAATTATAGTTATTACGTGTATAACATCACCATTGGTACAGTTTACACAATTTTTTCGTCCTCATAGTAACAAGTTACTTACCCAACCACGTTTTCCAAAACAAAAGTCATAACCTACAAACTATACATAACTTATCGAAATTAACTATAGTACCTTGTAAAGTTACTATCTAGAACGCTTTAATAATTACTTTAACACGAATAATTTAACTACGAATATTAACAAGAAAGTCGAAACGGTAGAAACAGACTTGAGTGATCTGAATTACCACTGCAGTTTAACCACCGCATGCGATTTACGTTACGGCTCAGTGTCAATCAACGGAACAAAACAGGTATTATGCGCATGCAATTGTGAAAAGTAAATTGTCTAAAAACGTTTGTGGATGCGGAGAAAAGGCGTGTCACTTTCATCACGCTTACTTTTGTCCCCGCTCTCCATTATTATAGTGTATCTGACCACAAACGTCAGTTTTCACCGTGACGATTTAACGCGTTAAAATTGGACACGGCGTATATATGCAAACTTAATACACCGGGATGAATAGACGCCACTCTACTAGCCTGCATCGCGATGCAGCAGCCTCCATTGCGCCGTCATTAACGGTGAAACTCCGGTCTCGGTGATTATGGTGTTACGGTTTGGTATCCGGGTTTCGCGATCGAGCTCATCCCCCTTGTCCCGTTCCTTCTGCCTTGACAAGCCTTCTGCTTCGGCTTTCCATGACGAGCCGACCATGTTCTGGCGAATTATTCTTTGTCAAAGTTGAACATCGGCGAGCATCGCTTCCCTTGGAAGAATGGCGATGTAGAGGAGGGAATCCAATTATTCGTTCAGTTTTATTGATGAAATTGCGGATTTAGGTATTTGAAAAGTTCAGATTTTGTGGATTCAGAAATTTGGCAAGTTGGGAAATTCGGAAAACGCGAGAATGGGGGGATTTGGGAAATTTGGGAGATGTGAGCATTTGGGGATTTGGGAAATTTTAGAGATGTGAGAATTCGGGGATTTAAGAAATTTTTGAGATGTGAGAATTTTGATATTTGGGAAATTTGTAAGTTAAGGATATGAAGGTTCAAGAGTTTGAGAATTTCGTATGCTGGGTTTCCGAGTAATTTTAGAAATGTGAGAATTTGGAGATTTAAGGTTTTAGATAATGTGAGAATCTGAGGATTTTATAAATTGGTAACATATGAGAATTTGAGGGCTTGAGAAATATGAAAGATTCAGCTTTTGGAAATTTGTGAATTTAGATATTTGGAAATCCGAAAATATGGAAGTAAGTTGAAGATTTGTTAGTTTGATGAATACTTGGAAATCTTACAATTCTGGAGATTTAGGAAATTTTCTTACTTAAGAATTTGGAGACTTGTAAACTTAGCAAGTATAATATAATGTATAGATCAATGTCGAAAGGAAATGAAGGAACATTTCAGTAATAAATTGAGAGCTGATTGTAACTGATCACCCAGTAGGTTGCTCGTTTTCGAAACACGAGTCAATAACAAGACTTTTTGCTCTGTCAGACCAATACTAGAGATTATATCGTTGTCAGTCTGCGAATCGATCGTTACGAAATTACATTAATCAGACCGTTTCACATTGCTAACCGTTAATTGCTCGGAAGAGTCTACCGTTTGTGAAGCGTGCGAATGCGTATCTCGAAACCTTTCATCGGGAATCACTTTCGTGTCCTTCGTTCCCTCGATCCTTTTGAAATGTCGATTCGAAGTATCATATGACTTTTTTTATCAATTCTATACGTGATTACGGACGAGTGTTGAATCGATTACGAAGATTCGCGACGAGTTTGCAAAGTGACGAATTTTTGTTGCATTCGCTGATTTCATAGAGCGACCTTACGCGATTGATTATGTCATTGGATACTTGACATTTGAAAATGGATGTGAAACTGCATCAAGTTTACTTAATGCGGTGACATTTAATTTTCACATTTCATTCATTTTCCTTCATTTTTAAGTGAATGATTAAAACTACATTAAGTTATTAGCGAGTACTTTAATTATGGGACGTTTTGTACTTTTTGCTATATTTATGCTTCAGAAGAATTCCACAGTTAATTTTTCGATTAGAAAGTTAAAAGTAAGATTAGAAATAATTATAGGCGATACAGGGTGAGATAATAATGACATTGATTAACTCGTTTTAAGTTTGTAATTTTGTTGATACAATGATTTTAAATATCTAAAACCTCAAATTTGTAGATCTTCGAATCCCTAGATTATGATATCTCCATGTTTTTAAGTACACGAAGTTTCACATACGTATGTGTCCAAATTCATAGATTCAAACTCGTAGCTCCTTGAATGTTTAGATCTCTACGTCCACAAATACCTAAATATCAAGGTATGTATTCTCCAATCTCTTAGATCCTCAAATCCCTAGAGTACGGTATCTCCACGTTTTTAAATACCTAAATATCAACATATGTATTATCCAATTTCCTAGATCCTCGAATCCCTTTGAGTACGATATCTCTATGATTCCAAATACCTAATTGTCAAGATGTGTATTATCTAATCTTCTAAATCCTCGAATCCCTGAAATGCAGTATCTCTACAATTCCAAATACCCAAATGTCAAGATATGCACTATTCAATCTCCTAGATCCTTGAATCCCTGGAGTACAGTATCTCTACAATTCCAAATACCTAAATTCCCAAATATGTATGTATTCAAATTACTATATCCTCGAATCCCTATATTACGATATCTCTTCATTCACAAATACCTAAATTTCCAAATACGTACATTATGTGCTTAAATTCCTAGATCTTCGAATCCCTAGATTACGATACCTCCACATTTTCAAGTGCCTAATGACACATATGATGACATAAAATAACCACACATAAAGCCAAATTCATATATTCTCAAACTAGATCAAATTTTCAAATTCTCATCGCCAAAACTCCAAAATCCCTAAATTCCCAAATACCTATTTATTATTTATACAATCCATCTCGTGTTTGTAATTTCAGGAAATAACAAAGCTCACAAAAATTTGAGGCTATAATCAAACAAATTCACGATCATATATTTTATTTTATCAACTCACACTACACCTTTTATACAAAAATAAATGTTATATAAAGACGAAAATTTAAGCTTGTTTTACAATCACTTAAAGCAGATAAAACACAAAAAACGACAGAAGGAATGCAACGTAACACAATCTAAATATATCCGGACATAATTGTTTCCAATTAGCCAAAAAACTCCTATTGTACTCCCCCGTATTCTGCACCGGGAAGAGCGTAGCGGGTAATTTAATCGTGATCGCTGGTTGCCATAAACGTTATACCAGATGAAGGATGTGCATGAAATTCAAAGAGACATGCTAGATGCGGGGAGAAAGTAGAGACGAGAGAATTTTCCGGTCAATTATCTTCTAAGTGGCGCGCTTAGAAGTCAATCAGATTTTTTGCGAAAACTTTCGAGCGTCAGAAAAACGGTCTTTATGTCACGTCACAGGCCAGACTATGCTAATATATTTTTAATGGCTGCGTGCAAATGTTAATTTTATGGGAACTGACGAAAATCCGAGTTTCCAGGTGTTAGACCTCTGGTTTCACCTGATTCGCCAGCGCGATCTAGCGTTAATATTTATGAGACCATTGTTGTCACTACTGATACAACGTTCGGATCATGAAATCCTGAGAACTCGGTGATTTCTCACGTTTAAGTTGATCGAAAATCAATAAACTTTTCAGGTGTGAAGAAGTTCACGCCAATTACGAAAGCGTCACGTGTGGACACTTGATCAAATAAGATATCAAATTTAATACGCAGATGCTATTAATATTTCGCAATTATAAAATCAATATTACGTTCGTAAGATTGCGTGTAACTATTTTCAAGTTTGAAAACGATGCACATACTTCGATAATGATTTTATTGAATAATAAAAGAGGTTAATTTATGTCTTAAATTAGTTGCATATTTTTGTGAAGAAGATTATTTTGTTCTCTAAGCCAGTGTTAGATATTTGTACGTGCTAAGAACAATTCCAAATTCTTTTCTCTAAAAGACGAGAAACGAGGTCCTTAAACCAGTTTGAACGCAATCGTGAAACAGTTCACACACTCCAGATTGTAAATTTTTATCGTGAGAAATATGATTCCGTTACGTGGTTACTCGAAAGTGAATATATATGATAATTGTATCATTAAGTCGACAATTAGTAGATACGATAAGTTGATAATTTTAATTATTCGTACCGCTAACACGAATATTATAAGTATTTTTCATGACATTGTTGAAACAGAAATGTACTGTGAATAGCAAAGTTGATTTAACAATATTCTTCTCAGAAAATTATTATAGAAATAAACGTCATAAGCTGTGTATAGTTGTACAAATATTTTAACTTAAACAGTTAATATTTTAACTTCATTGCTTTCATTCTGTTGATTATAGTATTTTATTTCTGATTTAACTCTGTATATGTGAATGGTGACTATATAAGTGAATTTAATACATTCAGTGGTGTAAGTATGTTATATATGTTTATGTACATAAATGGCAAAAATATATGGAACTAATGTATCATAAATATATGTCTGGCGAACTAGCATAAATATGTTACAAATATATGAGTGACAAAACTAATTGTAAGTAATAAAATATATAAAGAATAAATATAAATGTTGTACATATGTCATAAATATAAAAATAGCAGAAATAAATGACAAAAATATTTTCATAAAAAATGTTAAATATGATTCTCCACTGCATTAAAACATATATGGTTCATATAATATAAACTTCACAAATTACAAAATATATATAATAACAGGTGCTAAAATTTAATAAAATAAATATAGCAACATGAAGCTTATATTACGTTTTTAAAGACTTCATAATTATTTACATTTGTATGATACCGTCTCAAAACATAAACAAATCTTTCTACGCGCTTCTAACGAACAAGATTACACTAACAAAGCATGATACACACTGTTATGTAATTAAAGCAACAGTAATTATCGGTTCATTCAGAAGCACACACCGTTTACAATTTAGTTTCCCAGCAATCTGTGTGTATCTTTAATCACACATCACAAACGAACAGACAGTTAAGTTGTATTTACAGCAAAACATGTCGATGGTGCTTCCCGTTAATTCTCTTAAATGCCGCATCACATTAAACGTAATTATCGCTTTGTTGTAGCACTGATTTCTATGTAAATGTATCTGCCCCTGCGTGAGAACGTATGCAAATGAATTTCACTCTTTACGATAAAAAAAACGAAAACTTTTCACGACAAAAAGTGAGAACTTTTCACGATAAATATGATACTTAATTGAAAGACAATGGAAATTAAAAACGATTAAAGCTTAATAGTAATAATTTCATTCTGAATATCGATTTGTGAAATGAAACATGTTTTATTAGTTTATTAACTAATAATTAAACACCTGGTTTCAACATTCAATGCAATTATTTTCTATAATTTATCTTGTAACTTTTTTCATGATGTGAATTTCATATAGTTCATATATTTTGTATTATTATTAATTGATATTGATATTAATACTGGTATTGGTATCGGTATTGGTACAAGGATACTTTATTGGTATCGATATCAGTATGTGTATTTGTATTGGTATCGGTATCATTATTAGTATAACTTAGTATCAGTAATAGTATCAGTAATAGCATCGGTATTAGAAACGATATTAGTATCGGTATTAGTGTCAGTGCTAGTATCAATATTGGTAGCAGTATTGGTATCAGTATTGGTGTCACCATTGGTATCAGTATTGGTATCAGTAATGGTATCAGTACTAGCATCAGTATTAGTAATAGTATCGGTGTTAGAATCAGTATCTTCATTAGTACTAGTATCAGTAGTAGTAGTAGGATTAGTACTAATATCAGGATTAGTATCAGTAGTAGTATTAGTACTAATCTCAGGATTAGTATCAGCAGTAGTATTGGCACTAGTATCAGTAGTAGTATCGGTACTATTATCAGTACTAGTGTCAGTAGTAATATCAGTAGTAGTATCAGTAGTAGCATCCGTAGTAGTATCAGTAGTAGTATCAGTAGTAGCATCCATAGTAGTATCAGTAGTAGTATCAATAGTAGCATCAGTACTAATATTACTGGTAGTAATAGTACTAGTATCAGAAGTAGTATCAGTAGTAGTATTAGTAGTAGTATCAACAGTAGCATCAGTACTAATGTTAGTAATAGTATCAGTACTAGTATCAGTATTGGTATCAGTATTCGTATCGGTATTAATGTCAGTGACTACTATTGCTGTGAATGTTAATATTAGTGCTACAATTAATGTTAGTATTCGTATTGATATTAGTGCTGAAATTAACACTAACATTACTATTATCAAACCACCATATTAATTTTGTCGTCCCCAAAAATTTGTCCCTTCCCATAACTTCATTTTGCATAGATTTAAAGCAATACAGAAAAGATTTACCAAGATCCTCAGTAAGCATCATGGGTCAACAATGTCGACCTCGATTTCTATAATTAAAAGGCAAAATCCTGAGACTAATTACTCTTTACGTGACACCGTAGGATCGTGGGATCGTGACGATGATCCAGCAATACGCGGGATCTCGCAGAAACGCAACACTTATTTGCTCGGTTCTCTCAATTACCGATCTAGAGCGTTGCGAGACTTCAATTTACAGATGCCACGACACGTTAGGAAATCGAGACACGCTGTGAGCTGTTCAATTGAACGACAACATGCGATCGCGCTATTACAATACCGCCATTAACTTTGTCACTGAAATTGCTGCTCTATTATGGCGTGCCGCCAGGCTGCGCCATTTTATTGCCGTGTATCGAGCAATAAATGAATCTTGGGGGAATAGGATTTTTTATTACAATTACAATTGCAGTTCTTTTTTTTAGTAACGATGTATTGTGACACGCTGCATTGTGCTACCTTGTTATGAATGATTGTGGACGATTTCGTTGCGGGAGACTTCGAAAACGTAGGCATGTGTTATAGAGAGCGAAATTGGGGCAACGAATTTATTGGTAAAAATAGCGAAAATTATTTGTTGTAGAGCGAAGAGGTGGAAATTGTTTCTTTTGGATTAAATTTGAATGTTAGAATTTTTGAATTTTGGAGTTTCGGAATTTTGAAATTTTGGGATTTTGGAGTTGCAGAATTTGGAAAATTTGGTATTTTGGAATTTTAGGATTTTAGAATTTCAGAATTTCGAAAATTTGGAATATTTGAATTTTGGGATTTTGAAATTCTTGAATTTTGGAATTTTAGTGAAATGAAATTTTTTAAATTTAGATTTTTGGAATTTTTAAATTTTTGAATCTCGTTATTTTCCAAATTTGGAATTTTGAGACTTAAAAATGCTAGAACTTCGAAATATGTCAACTTGTAAAAAATTCGTCCAATAACACATTTTTCCTAAAATGCAATTTCCTATAACATGAATCCATTTATCACAAGTATTTCCAATTACGTAACTCAACAAATTCTTAATAACACATATGACAAATTCATAAAATAAAAAGCGTCCCCCATGCTCAGATAACGCGGCAATCAAAACGTTCATAAAACAGAAAAGTATCCTTTGAAAAAGACTGTATCCTTTTTATCGTCGCCCACGTAAGTGATTTTATGAGAGCAAAGGATATAAATAAGCATATAAAACTGAAAGTTGTACACAACGTTGTGCGTCCATGATATGATGCATCGATACGAACGTTGCGTTACTTTGGAACAAATGACCGTTTCTACGTGAAAATTTATAATAGAATGCGTGAAATTATTTCGCGTGTATCAGCTGGGAAACTTTCACAGTCACGTAGGCGATTTCGTTGCATAAGTATACCTGGAGGTATGGATAATCAATTTCGGTTCTTCGAGCGAGGTAAATTCGAAAGGTTTCATGGAGCACCGAATGGACTCGTTTTCTGTGAAATTGTCACAAATTATCGGACCTTTTGGTGAACTGTTCAAAGGTCAGACTAATATGAAATTAACTTTAGGGACCACGTGTAGCGAAACTGAGAAACTTAGGTGAACTTGTTCGTCCTGTGTTCTGGAGAGACAAAAACAGTTTTCACTTTTAAGAAAGCTTCTTTGCTCGAACAATTTCTGGCGATGCAATATTTTCTCACGCTTCTTTTCCAAAATATTTTATGAACAACGAAGTCCGATCAAAGAGTAGAGATATATGAGGTGGCACTCGACAAGGAAATTAATTTGTAGAGAGGGGCAGAGGATACAAATCTATTACATTGAATTTGTTCAATATCTCCACATGGGTAGAGTTCGAAAAAAAGTTTATTTAAATTACATTTCATGTCATAGTAGTTAAAATAGTTGGTCTATACAAAAAATGTATATAACCTTTTTTGTACAGTTTTTTAAGAGCTACATGTTTCGTTGAAACCTTTTTTGCCTGAAGTTAACAGCTTAAACATATACGTGTTAAAAATTGTATTCTTTTTCGTAAACCGACGCCTAAAACCTTCACATTACTTAGGTAGACGTCCTTGATAACATATGCAAAAATTATTAAAATCGGGGTGTGGTCATGCTGTACAATGACCTGAAATATTTTTGAAAGTCTAAATGTCTTTTTGTTCCACCTGCAGAAAGTAGTGCAGGATCAACAAGGATCCGAAGTTTCTCAGTTTCGCCGCACGAGGCCCTCAAAGTCAATTCGGAATTGGTTCGTCACTTCGCTAGACCGTTAAATAGCCAAGAAATCGGAGCGAGCACGCGGCAACATCGTTTAACAGCGCTTAACCGATGTTTACGATCGGATCGTGACTTCCCTTTCACGGGACAAATAAGTCAATCGAAGCGATTCCGAGGCGACTCGACGAATTTACGATTACTCGTACCGACACGCCATTTATTTTCGTGTGACTCACGTGCACGCTCCAGATATCGCCTATTTTGTATCGTGTATACGTTGCAGACAAAGTGTCAGAGCGATTTTCCAGCATTTCAAAGCTTCGGGACTTTGGATATTTGAGGATTTATTGATATGGGAATTTAGAGATCTGGCAATAAAAGTTTGGGGACTTTGGAGTTGAAAGATTTATCGGTACGGGAGTTTAGAGGTCTGGTTTAGGAAATAGGGGACGTAGGGATTTGGGACGCTGAAAAGTTTTGTATTCGGAAATCTTAGAATTTGAGGAATTCGTAATTTGGAAATTTGAGAATTAGGGGGTATTAGAATTTGGAAATTTGACTAAGGGATTTGGAATTTGGAAATTTATATATCTGAAAATCTGGAAATTTGAGGATATTGTAATTTGGAAACTTGTATGTTTGGCAATGTGAGAATCTGAGGGCTTCGTCATTTGGAAATTTAAGAATAGAGGAGTTTCGAATTTGGAAATTTGAGAGTTGAAGGTTTTGTAACTTGGGAATTTGTAGATTTGGAAATGTGAGAATTTGAGGATTTCGTAATTTGGAAATTAGTATATTTGTAAATCTGGGAATTTGAGATATGATAATTGGAAAATTGGTATATTCAGAAATTTGGAAATTTAAGGTCTTCATAATAAGAAAAACTGAAAGTTTGAAAACTTTTTAATTTAGAAATTTTCATATTTGGAAACCTGGTAATGTACAAATTTCGTAATGTAAGAATTTAGTAAGTTTGGTAAATTCAGAAAATTCAGAAAATTCAGAAAATTCAGAAAATTCAGAAAATTCAGAAAATTCAGAAAATTCAGAAAATTCAGAAAATTCAGAAAATTCAGAAAATTCTCGAAAATTCAGAAAATTCTCGAAAATTCAGAAAATTTAGAAAATTCAGAAAATTTAAAAAGTTCTCAATTTCATAAACTTGTCAAAATCCCAAATTTCAACTCTTATATTTATGTTACAACAACATACAAAGAGGCAATATTATAAAACAGGTATAGTGTAGATCGTGAAACATTAAAACACACGAAATTTATTTGAAAGTGTTACTAAATTGCGGTGTATATTATTCATTTTTGATTACACAGCCGTGACAGACGAGCAAATATTTCTCTTACTGTTGAAACAGCTTTTACTCTTATTTGTCTGCTCGCGTAACGCTTATCTTGTGTTGACTGCCACTACTGAAATGACGGCGGATGTTTGAAGCTGTTTGAAGGAATTTTTACGATCTTGCTATTTTTACTACCTATGGAATTGTGTTCATTGTATCTGGCAAGTACTGTTTCTTTTTAATACGTCAAATGTTACAGTAAAAATAGATATATGTACAGTGCCGTTCAAAAGTGGATCACTTTCCTTTTTTGGACAAAATCTTTTCGATACTTTTTAAATACAGTTTTATTATTAAAGTTGTATTTATGTACCATAAATTCTGCGATTTAAATATTTTTTAGGGTGAAAATTGCAATTGTGTTATAGATTATTTTATGGAAAAGGAGGTTAAGTTTGCAAAATGGACGTCCTTGTAAAAGTAATTAAAAAAGACCTGTAGTATTAATATAATTTTGAAACTCGTTTTAAAAATTAGTATGAATATTGTAAATTTTATTTTTTGTATTTATATTTAATAATAAGTGTCTTTTTTTGCATTTATAATTGATAATAAAACTGTTGTTCTTTGTATTTATAATTAACAATAAAATTGTTATTCTCTATATTTATAATTGTTATCTGATTTTTTTTATGGCACATACAATTTATATTATCATTAATTAATGACACTGAAGCATAAAAACAATCATAAAAACAATTTTATTAGGAAATTTTTTTTATTTTATCAATAAATGACTCTATTAAACACTGATTAGTGAAAAATATATTATATTATGTCACTAAAAATGCGTTTTTGAGTGAGTAATAAAAACGTTTTATAAGCCAATTCTGTATCATGGAATTTTTTTCAAATCACACGGAAGAGAAAAAATGACAGTCCATAGTTAAGAAATATTTTAGGATTTTTGTTCGGTATTCTATAATAAACATTTTAAAAATAAGGTTGGGAAATTTTATAGAATGTTTTGGAACTTCAAAATGTAAACTGTACTTCGAGCTGTATAATTAAATTCGTGTCAATTACCAAGTAAATTTTTCTAATAAGTGTTATATTACTTTTGTAAAAAATAATATGTATTTGTGTGTACTTCAAGTATATTTCGTATATTTTAATATTTATATATCTTTTTATGGTGTGGGGAAATAAAATATTAATTTAATATAACATAAAACTGAAACTACTAAATCTTAATACTCACTACATAATTTCTATTTAAATATTCTCTAATCAATTAGTAAGTAAACGTTCATATTAGTGACTAAACGTTCGTATACGTCAGCTTTCTATGAACACAAGTTTTACACCGTAAGAAATTAATACCGCGAATTTCAAGGATAAATAACACCCCGTTCACAATCTGTTTCGATGCAAATTCGATATCTCATGCAGTACGGTGCACGCAAACGAGACCGTTCCGATGAAAGCGAAGCCATTGGGTCCTTCGAATAAATCCTATTCGCGTTGCAGAATGATCGCTCATATCGATTTCCTAGTACGAGCTCAACGTCTCAATCTGGCAGCTCGAGTACGGATCGTTAAGCTTTCGTATCGAATTCAACGTTAAATCGTGTACTGTTATCCGATAATGATTAATCAAAATGTCCGATCGGCGACGGTGTTGAATTTCCGGAGTTTCCTTGACTACTTCATTGCTACAGAAATGTTCAAGGACGAGACATACATGGAGCCTATACTAATCGTTGCATTTTCATTGTTTCTTCGATATTATTCGAACTACGATTTAAGATTAAGAGTTAATAAATTCATACACTGCGGTAATAATTCAGATTTTTATATTAGATAAAACATAATTAGATATACATATATGAAGCGTATGAAATAGATGTATACTGAATACATATGTCTACATATGAACTATATGCAATAGATGTATACTGAATATATCCACATATGAGGTATATAAAATTGATGTATACTGGGTATATTCAAATATGAAATATATTAAACACATGTACACTTGGTCTACACATAAATGAAATATATAAAATTGATATATTTCATATGTGAATATACTCAGTATATATCCAACACATGTGTACTGGGTCTATACATATATGAAATATATGAAATGAATATATACTGAGTATATTCACACATGAAATATATTAAACACATGTATACTGAGTCTACGCATATATGAAATATATAAAACAAATGTATGTTGGGTATGCACACATGTGAAATATATGAAATGGATGTATACTGAGTATATTCACATATGAAATATATAAAACAGATGTATGTTGGGTACGTACACATATGAAATATATGAAATGGTTTATATTGAGTATATACATGAAACATGTAAAATAGATATATACCAGATATACACACATATGAAATATATGTTTATATTTATATGTTCCATACACACCCATATAAAGCTCACATATGGTGTTACCTCTAACGCACGATATTTCATTCACTCGCAGTTACCCGCTAAAAAAAAGTTTAAAACAAGAATTACAGGGTAGAGAACGTACAACACCCTGTATATCGATGATCGTAAATCGATTCAGGATCACGCAGTGCAACGATGCCTCGCGATGTTACGCAGTCGATCGAGCCTGCAGCTTTCTATGCTCTGAATACTGAAATCGAAACGATTGCAGACGATAAAATAAAACGATAAAATACCAGTGTTTTTAGAGGATCGTTTTTTAACTTAGAATTTACTTTCACTTTGAATGCATATTTAATACGATCCGAGTAATGTCGTTGGTATCAATTGCAACGTGCATTAAATAATGACACTTTATCATTTCTTTCTTTGTGAGAAGAGAAAGTGATCGATGGTCGATGCTAGAGGTCAATTGTGCCGAGCACGCATTCTCGCAACAGAACTGAAATTATCCCAATTAATTTAGAAACTACGAATCATTCCGGGTATTATGAGTTACGTCGTGGAGATTATAACGGATACTAGGATTGTATGCACGGAACAATTAATTCGAATTTTTTAGTTAAACGTGCTGTTGAAATCCACATTCTTCATAATTTGATGAAATAGAAAGTGTGTTAAATACCTCTGAAATGAACAGTTTGTACAATATGAACGATGTGCTATGACGCGATACAAATTGTAAAAGTGTTGAAAAATGACTTCATCGAAATAGAACTACCTTATAAACCAGATTTCTTCATTGAGATCATGTAAAAATAATTCGACACTTTTTAAATAATCAAGTTTACTCGAAGAAATAAATCCTGTAACCCATTGAAGAAAGCAAGAACTAAAATAAAAATATCAACGTCTAACCGTCCACTTGTTAACGGACATTTTCATTACTTTTCTTTTTCTGACTTTTACTATTATATCCGAGCAAGATCAAGCAGTTGTCGCGAGGTACATGCAGCTTTCCCTATAATTACACGTTGCTCTATCATACCAGAAACAGGCAGAGTTCACTTTTCCGGTTTCGCTGGCCAACGAGTCTCGATTAATGACCTTCTCGACATTCTGCTCGTTTCGAAGCGACCGACATCGAGTTATTTATGCGCTCGGTATATAAAGATTGATGGACAACGATCGATTCTTACGATGGGGAAGCCGGATCAAACTAACGGGACGCTGTGAGACACGTGTGATCGAATGATAAGTAAGCGCAATTAAGCGGAAAATAAACGACCCTGAGAAAACGTACCAAAAATACAAGAAAATGGTAATTCATGCTGCAGCTATTTCACGTATCGTAAATGTCTGAAATAGCTAAATGCGAATAAATATAAATAGATAAAAATATATACAAATGAAATTTTGAATAGCTTCAAATGGAACTTTTTTAAATTTCAACTTTATTCGAGAGAATTAACAAGTACTTTATTTACGGTACTAAAAATAGTTAAGAGTATTTTGCATCTTAAACAATAATAAATTGCAGCATGTTAAAATTTGTCGTATCTAATGGATAGAAAATATTTGTTACGGTAAGCGAATGAAGTGCAATTTCATTGTATCAGGTAGTTTAAAGACTTACACTGTTTATATTACAGATAAGATGACGTTTGTCGTGCAAATATGTATAAGTACGTACATACATATTAGCTTTGCGATTGCGTTGTTATATCAGTTCTCTATTTTGTGTTCTAACTAATATTTTAAATCAGTTTAACGGTATTCATAAAAAGTAGCATTTCACTACAATTATTTTAACCTACTCAAATCTTTATAATATGATAATTATTTATTTAAATGATTTCATTCTGTAGAATATACTGAATTATTTTAGATAGAAGTGACTGTCAGTAAATGACAGTCTAAATATTATAATGAAAGTAAATGAATGAATGAGTAATCTGTTAGAGACATTTGTCAAATAAGAGGTGGACGAATAAGTGTTGAAAAGTATAATTAACTAGTGTTCAACTAGCCTCCATTTGTGTTATGTGATTATATTTACTTTATGAAACTGTCTTTATGTATTTGATATATTATTTAGTTGTTACACTTATAAGTTGCACTTTTGCAACAAATATTGACAATTTAAACATTTCTCAATGTTTCATTCATAAATATTGCAGTATACAGGATGTATCACAATATGAGGACACATAGTTATAACTATGTGTTACGTGTTATGTGTAAAAGACACGTAAATAAAGATTCATTTTAGGAAAATTTGAATAATTGGAAGATTGACATTCCTGCATTTCTCAAGTTCGTAATGTTTTTATTCATAAATTTAAAAATTATCGAAATGGTTAATATTCAAATTTATAAATAATAAAATTTCTAAATATGCAAACTTGAGATTTTGAAATTTCTGTATTGTTACAATTTCAAATTTCCAAGGGTCTGGTTCTTCTTATTTTCAAACTGTTTACGTGATGAATCTAGGAATTTGATATTTCTTAATTTTTTTAATTGTCAAATTTTGATATTCTAAGATTCTATGAGTTTTTAAAATTGCAAGATTTTAACATTCTGTGATTCGAAATTCTAAAAATCTAAAGTTTCAAAATTGTAAAATTCTTAACTATAAAATTGGAAAATTCCACAATTCCAATATTCCAATATTCCAATATTCCAATATTCCAAAATTCCAATACTCCAAAATTCCAATATTCCAAAATTCCAATACTCCAAAATTCCAATTTTCCAAAATTCCAATTTTCCG
This sequence comes from Megachile rotundata, assembly GCF_050947335.1. Taxonomy (NCBI): domain Eukaryota; kingdom Metazoa; phylum Arthropoda; class Insecta; order Hymenoptera; family Megachilidae; genus Megachile; species Megachile rotundata. The sequence continues at coordinate 6,512,120 of NC_134989.1, forward strand.
AAATTCCAATTTTCCAAAATTCCAATATTCCAAAATTCCAATACCCAAAAATTCCAATATTCCAAAATTCCACAATTTTAAAATTCCACAATTCTGAAATCGCAAAATTCTAAAACTATAATCCCATAAATCTAGAGTCCAACATTTCTAAAATATCAGCACTCGAGATTTCTAAAGTTTTACAATTTCCGAATTCTGAAATTCTAAAACTGTAAAATCCTAAAGTCTCAAAGTCTCAAAATCTAAAAAACATCAAATTTCCAAATTCCCAAGATTCTAAATGCTCAAATTCCGAAATTCCCAAACTCCCATAATTCCATTCACAAAAAATTCTATTCACAAACTAAAATCTCTTCAAATCGATCGTTTACTTCCAACAAACCCTATTTCAATAGAAGATAAACGACGTTCTACCATGAAGTTCTCCAAAGTAAATTGCGGTTCCCTAAGTTTCTCGTAGTCGATTATACGTTTAGCAATCAAATTATTACCTGTCTACTGAAACGACAAGGATTAATACGATGTTGCATGTAACTGGTTCATCGATGCACCATTGTCGCCATTTTTTACCTATTCTTCAAATAATTCACACATGATAAAATATTTCCCTCCTCCAACTCTCGAATAACAACACGATTCCTATTACTCCGAAACATTTCCTGACAGCCAACATTATTTAAAAATTTCCCATTTTTTTCAATTTTCAAGTACAAAGACTTTAAACCACCATGACAAGAGCATCTCGAATGACTCAGGAAGAAGCATATTATCGAGAAAATAAGATCACCCGTTCGATGCTATTTTGCAGCATGGTCACGCTGGCACGCCTCTTTTCGATTAATCTTATTTTCGAACACTCGAGGGGGTAATTGATTCGACCCACTAAGCAAGATAGGTACGTGCATGGTTAGAAGACGGTGTTTTTTTACGGCGATAGTCGACGTTCATACTGGACCCGGTGATTTCGTTCTTGAATCTCGTTACCGATCGTCTCATTAACCGCACCGATTAATCGTTGAACGTTCTACGTGAGGGGTCGCGTGACCCCTTGCAGAAAATGCAATCGCGTCGTTGATCATTCTTCCATACGGATTATAAGAGCATCAGGATGCTGCGTTACAAAATCTACAGCTAACTCGATCCATTTTCGTTACTTTAGCCCATTACCTACCAAGTTTCCATTTTCACTCAATTTTAATTTTACTGTACGCGTTGTACTCTTTAGCCATCGAAGCACCACTATAAACTTTCGGTATCTTACAGTATTTTTTCAGTATTTTCTTTCATACTTAAAGTCAATGTCTCAATACAAATTCAATATCTCGATACAAATCACTCTGTCATCCTTCACAACTCGCACAAAATAAAAAATTGACGTATTCAAAAATAAATTCTTACATCGACAAATATCATATTTCCCTGTAATTTTCATTTGTATTAATCATAAAAATTAAATCATATAATTTCTTTTTTTAATAAATTGCTATATTTGTTCATAGAAAGCCTAGATAAAGAAAATTGAAAAAATGAACATACACGTTGAGTAACAATGGAAAGGAAAACTTTCAACTTTGTAGATAATTATATTAAGACATGCTTAGCGCTTAGAAATCAGCAGAATTGTCGGCAATGGAAGCAGAATGCAGAGAACCACAGACAACTTTCACCGGTTTTCAATCAGTTCGTCGATCAAGCCGCAAAGATCTATCGATCGATAGATCGACCACGGAACAATCTCCTTTCGACGAATACTCATTCGCTCTTGTCAGTGCGTCATGCGATCTGAGAATTGAGGGAGGCAAGAGAGAAAGCCAATCGATGGATTTTAACGGTATTTGCATACGCCGTTGCATAATGTGGAACGGAAGTATTTCTTTTTTCAAACAAATGTTTTTTAATAGCTATTTATTAGTACTGTTATTTGTCTATTCTTGTATGACATATTGGAATTATAATTTTATTAATCTTAAGTATTTATATATTATTTTGGGGATATATCCTTTTGAGGAGTAATTGTATTTAGAAATATCATGAAAAGTCGATAAGCGTTATGAAATACTTAGGATTATAAATTCATTGATAATCAAGTTTTTTAATTTTATGTTCATAGATTTTCAAATTTCGAAGTTACCGAAACCCTAGTTCTATGAATTGCTGGATGCGGAAATCCTTGCGTCTCCAAGTCCGTAGATCTTCAAATTTCTAGACCTTCGAATTCTTAGATTTCCAAATTCCTATACCTCCAAATACCTAAATGGCCTTATTGTCGAATTCTCCATTTTCTATATCCTCCAATTCCTATGTTCCCAAATCCCTAAATTCCCACATCCCTAATATTCCAAATCCCTAGTATCCCAAATCCCCAATATCCCAAATCCCTAATATCCCAAATCCCCAATATCCCAAATCCTTAATATCCCAAATCCCTAATATCCCAAATCACTAAATCCTCCAATCGTTAAATCCCTAAAACCCCAAATCCCCAAATCGCCAAGTCCCTAAATCACCAAATCCTTAAGTCCCTACATCCCCAAATTCCTAGATCCCCAAATTCTTGAATCTCCAAATACTTAGATTTCCAAATTCCTATATCCCCAAATACCTAAGTCCCCATACTGTCGAATCGCTCCATTCCGACATCCCTAAACTCCAGTGTTCCCAAACTCCTACATCTCTAAATTCCTAGATCCTCAAAATCTGGGATCCCCAAATTCCAGGCCCCCTAAATTCTTAGATTCTTAAGTTTCTATATCTCGAAATACCTAGGTCGCCATATTATCGAATCCCTAAATTGATAGAACTCCAAATTCCTATTAACTTAACTCACAGATCTTCAAGTTTCTATGAGCTTAAACTCCTAGATCCCCAAATTTCTATATCATTAAATCTACAGGTTCCCATTTCATTACATACTTTAATTTCTAGATGTATAAATTCCTAGATCGCTAAATTCATAGATCTTTCATAGACATTCCTTTGCAATACAATTTTTTAGAAAATTTCAGATTTCCATATTTCCAACTTTTCAATTCTATAGTAGGATACAAGCTGTACTTTATCGATAAACCTTCAAATATTTCGTTTATCTTCTTGTTCAATGATTTATCAGGTGCGTCAGTATCAACTAATCACAGCTACAATATTCGTACAAATAAAGAAAGTTCAAATATTACGTCAATTCTATATTCAGCGATTCCTGACTATGTGAATTATAAATGGGCTTACACTTCAAAGCATTATTAATACAAGTGTATTATTAATACGGGCAGGATTTATCACGTTTACACTGACATCATGAGTTAGATTTGTCAAGGTACGGTAGGGGGTTAATGAGAGTACCGATGTCGACCCATGAGTTGGCGCGTGAAGACGCTGACCCAAGTGTTTAGAAAAGCTACAACCTTAATTTGTTAAAACAGAAAAATCCCTCCATTCCTATATTCTCAAATTGCTTCAGGCGCAAATTGCTATACCACCAAATTTCTACATTCCCAACTCGGTATACTTCCAAGTTCCTGCATCCTGACATCGGTACAATCCCAAATCGTTAAGTCTCCAAATCAGTATATTCCCAAATTCCAATATTCCCGAATCCTTTCGTTCTCAAATCCCTATATCTCCAAATTCTTAAATTCCCAAATCGCTATATTCACAAATTCCTACATCCCTAAAACGGAAGAATTCCAAATTGATACGTCGCCAAATTGTTACGTCCCCAAATCGCTACGTCCACAAATCAGTACATTCCCAAATTTCAACGTCCCTGAATCCCCAAATTCTTACATTCCCAAATCGCTATATTCACAAATTCCTACATCCCTAAGACAGAAAAACTTCAAATTGCTGCGCCCCCAAATTCCTACACCCCCAAATCGTTACGTCTTCAAATCGGTACATCCCCAAATCGTTATGTTGTCAAATTATTATGTTCTCATATCGGTACATCCCTAAATTGTTACGTCCCCAATTCGGTACATTCCCAAATCGCTAAGTCCTCAAATCGGTACATTCCCAAATCGCTAAGTCCTCAAATCGGTACATCCCCAAATCGTTATGTTGTCAAATTAATATGTTCTCAAATCGGTACATCCCTAAATTGTTACGTCCCCAATTCGATGCATTCACGAAGTGCTACGTCCCCAAATCGATTCATTCCCAAATCGCTATACTCCCAAATCAGTACATCCCTAAAATCGCTGCGTTCCCAAATAGCTACGACTCCAATTAGCCAAAATAGAAGAATGGACGCCTCACACGTATCTTCAACGATAGTATTGGCTCGAGCGGTCACCAAGTAGGCCAAAAACAATGACAGTCAGCAAACGTCTCTCAAGTGAGCTAGACAGTTCTACTTGTAGTTATTGCCATTATTACTCTTATTTTGCCGAAATGTAACTGGAACTGTTCACGGTGGGGAGCTTTCTTTACTTTGGTTCGATCACGCGCTAACTCGTGGGTTGACATGTACACGGATTGGGACACCGTTCGTGAAAGAGGAAAAAGGAAAAAACGTAACGTGTGAGACGGCGATCTAGGGAAATGAAAACCGATAAGGCGATCGGAGGCTAACCTTCGCGTTGGAGAAAGAGAAAAGTGAATTGGGGCAAAGGTCTCTGACATCCTGGCTGGCCGTGGGAGAGAAACGAGATGTGGCTCGTATATATACGACCAGCTGTTGGAACAGAGAGAGGTAACCGTTAAGATCGAAAGTGCTTTTACGAGAAGACACCTGTTGGACGATACTCGAGCACTCAACGCGGTCGTTTCACGACCGGTAATCTGATCGCTTTAGATTTTAGTTCGTAAAATGATTCTGTAGAGTTAACGATAGTCGCGGTCTTTTTTTATTCTGTTGTACAATTTGTAGAGAAGTGATTTTTTGGCTTTACGATGTTTGTGATACTTTATGTAAATTAGAGCGGGGAACAGGGTTAAGCTATGTTATTAAAATTAAATTTGGAAAATTTGGGGATTTGGAGACGAAAAAAAGCTGTTACTGTTTAAGTAATATATTTTTTTTTATAGAATTTGAATCCTCCTTTCTGAATGTTAAATTATAGGATTCATTTCTTGTTACACTATTCAAAGTTAATCGAATACATTGTAATTAAATAGTTTTCAATTAGGTAGTACTCAATTGAATTGTAATCAATAATTAGATACTTTTGAATGAGGAATTAATCAATTAGATTACAGTCAAGAGTTAAATCGCTTTCAATTGAGATTGAATCAATTAAATTGTAATCTATAATTGAATACTGAATATTGAAGAATTTTTTGATTCAATTCTATCAGAAACGAAATTAAACACGAAGAAACGTTTGATTTTTTATTTTTATTCATTTTAGCAATATACACATACACAATATATATGTATATTAATATATAAATAATAAATAATTTATAAATGAAATTGTACTTCATACTTTGACAATCGCAAATTACTAATTAAAAAAATATTTCAATTTAAACAGAAAATTTTAAGTACTAAAACACAATCTTACTCCAGACAGTAATCGTTACGGACTGTTTAACAAATTAATTTTAGAGCGTGTTACAAGAATGGTGCGTCAGTTACGAAAGATTGTTGAACTTGTTATCGGTTGACACATGAGTAATTAACAATGCAATCTATGTATCTCCCTGTGTACTCGAAACAAACTACGTAATGCAGCCTAACTACATGACAGATATGCAGGTTTTATCACAAACGGTGAATCCCACAAAATTTAACAAGTATGTACAGCTTTGTTCAAATGTTATTTAACAAGTACTAAAATTGTATAATTTGTTAAAATATTTTGAGGTAAGAAACTATTTTGTGATACGCATAGTTAATTATGTGGTTTATAAATTTTTAATTTTGTAGATTTTCAAGGTAGTGAATTTCCGAATCTCTACATTTGTATATTTTCGAATTCTTAAAGTACAAAATTTCCAAGTTTCTGGGTTTCCAAGCTTCTAAGTACTTTTTCACTTTTTCTCATTTTCCAATTTTCTATATTTACAAATTATCAAATTTCCTAAATTATTAAATTACCAAATTATAGAATTATCAAATTTCTATATTTTCCAATTTCCATATTCCCAAATTTTCAAATACCCAAATTCCCAAATTCCCAAATTCCCAAATTCTTGAATTCCCAAATTCCTAAATTCCCAAATGTCCACATTCCCAAATTCCCTAAATCCCGAAATTTCCAAATTTTCAAATTCTCAAAAAACCTTAATCCCTAAATTCTAAAATTCCAAAATTCCAAAATTCCAAAATTCCTAATTCCCTAAATCCATAAATCTCTAAATTCTAAAATTTCCAAATTCCCATATTGCCAAATTCTCAAATTCCCAAATTCCCTAAAACCCGAAATTTCCAAATTCCCAAATTCTCAAAAACCTTAATCCCTAAATCCGTAAATTCCAAAATTTCCAAATTCCAAAATTCCTAGATCCTTAAATCCCTAAATCCCTAAATCCCTAAATCCCTAAATCCCTAAATCCCTAAATCCCTAAATCCTTAAATTCTAAAATTTCCAAATTCCCATATTCCCAAATTTTCAAATATCCAAGTTCCACAAACTTTCCAAATGTCTACAATACTGAATCTCCAGATTCCCAAGTTTCTAATTATTTAAACTCCCAAATGTCCAATTCCTCAAACTTCAAAATTTGCAAATCTACTAACAATTGAGTTCTCCTATAATATTCATACTCCTGCCACAAACTTTCTCTCCATTCCACATTCAAAATCCAGAAAATGAACACTATTCTAACAACACCTAAAACACTTCACAAATAAAGCATCTATTATTTTCCTCTAATATGTTACTGTTTGATAAACTAGCGAATCGAATATCAATTATAGATGCACGACACACTTCACGCTTATCAGTTTCCGTGAAGCAACCTGTACAAAACAAGAACCGGTTGCGATACGTTTGTATTCGATTTGAACCCGTGACCGAGCAACCGATTTTAGGACACGAAACCCGCATAGGACTCTCGGATCGATCGTTTCAAGGCAGTCGCGCATTTATTTAGGGGGACAGGCGGATTAATTCAATGATAGAGTGATTCAGGCAATGTCTCCAATTAATTGGGTAATAAATAATGATTTATAATGTTAGTCTGAGGGGACGAGATCGATACGACTGACACTAAATTAACAATTCATTGACATTTACGAAAGAGTGTAAACGCGTTCTTTTTTCTTGAACACAAAATTAATTTCGATCAAAAAAAAGTAACAGGAAATCAATTTTGTTAACAAATTTGGTTAAGATAACAGTTTTATTGTTAATCTCGATGTAATTTTCTGACGAACAATCTTGGAGAACATTAATAATCTGCAACTTGTTCCATCAATCGACTTTTCAGCTATTTTCACACGAACCCAGTAGTAATTCATTCCGTGTTGTTTATTTTGGTATTACAGTCCCTGGACATCAAATTAGGACCACATAAGAAAATTTCATTTTTATAACTATAACATGTCATATATGGAAAATTGGTTTAGGTCATGCAAAATTATTACTGAATACGTTAATAATAACACGTATATAGCAATTTGCTACTATCGTGATAATAAATTGTGTGTGATGAGCGATTAAGGGCCGTGAAAGCGTTTACGTGAGGCTCGAGTATCGATAGCACGTGAGGTGAAATTTGAATGCAATAGAAAATGTCTGCCTATTCAAAAGACTAGTTTATTACTCTCCAACCACATTATCTGAGTTGAAAAGAATTACAGATATTTCGGAAAATAATGAAGATATTAAGCATATGATCAATGTATATGGAGTATGTCGGATACAAGCTGCAACTAAAGCAAATGGTGGAAATACAAGATATTCACACGTGTTAATAATGTTATATGTAGTAAAAGTGTATCATGTTAGTAGCTAATAAATTATATCATTACAATTTGCACAGACCTTTTAATTTTACGTAAAATGTGTAAAATACTAAAAATTTGAAGTGGTACTTCAATGGTCATGGACTGTACATCTTCAATTGCATACAAACCATTCACATTTCTACAAAAGTAGTAAGTTCGATAAAGTTCTTTTAACAGATCGCCACACTGAAATAGTTAAAAACTTGACTAGGGACTAATTTTATTTTTAACAAATCTTTACCAAATATCTTTACAAAATTTTGTTATATTTCTCACTCATGTAATTGTTTCAAATTATTAGTTAGAATATGTTCAGTCAGTTAAGTGAATAATTCATTGACATTCACGAAAGATTATGAACGTGTCCTTTTTGTTCAACACAAAATTAATTTCAATTACACTAAAAATAAATTTGATAAACTTTTTTTGAACACATTGACTGTTACATTGAGGTAGTTGCAAATTCGATTAGATAGTATTTTTATTTATAACAAATCTTTCCAAATATCTTCACATAATTTTGTTACATTTATTATTCATATAATTGTTTCAAATTGTTAGCAGTTTTTAATTAGACAAGCTTTTATAGGTAAATTTATTAGATAAGTACATTAGATAAGTTTATTAAGTATCAGTTTCCAATTAAATAAGTGAAACAAGTTTTAATAAAATGATTGACAGATTCGTATATAAATGTAAACACCACACAGCATGGATGACGAAAGTACTAAAAAAAGGCATAGAAAACAATGTTTCGATCGGTCGAAGAGCGATCTGGTAGAAATGGCCGATTTCACGCAGTGGCATTTAGGAAATGTAAATTCGCGGCCTGACATTTTGCTCGGTCTCGACGTCACATTAAGCTGCCAGTCGCTTCTTGACGGGCAAGAGTCGCTTCCTCGAAGCAGAAAAACGATTTCTTCGAAAAGAAAACGATACCTGGACTTCCTGCTGTTTAGGTTATCTGACTAATTTCCACAAGTTCGGAAACTTGTTTGACACTTTGACTGCGACGTACTTTCCTATGAAACCATCAATATTCAACTACTGACATTAATATTTTTAGACTTCGCAGCATTTTTGTATTTGTTATTATATGGAGGAGATGATTGATGTATATCATACTGCTTATTTGACTTAAACATGAATCATTTTTTGTACATTAAAAATATACAAACGATTTCGGATGTTCGAACATTTTATGAAGATTAATTCATGTAAGAAATGTAGGACGTGTTATAATTTTAATATTTTGTGTACTACGCGTAATTTAGGTATATTATAAATAATTTTGTTAAAATATTCTGAAGAAACTGAACGCCATTCTTTCAGTTCCATTCGTCATTCCACTTTTGAATTTATTTGTGTCCTTCTACATAGTTGCATGGTCTCATTCATCTCATAATAAAATTGTAAAATAGCAAACGACAATAAAAATTAAGAATAATTAAAAATAATAATAGAATAACAAAAATAACAGAATAGAGCAATAAAATAAAATAATACCTCTGCAGTAAAATTAGTGGATTGGTAAAAATATTTCTATAGCAAAATCTTATTAAATACTACTATAATAGCACATACAAATAATAAAATCGCAGTGTAATAAGAGAGTAGTATTCCAAATAAAATTCCAAAACTTTTATCCTTTGCTGAGTAAGAAAAATAAAATATTAAACGATGATTATCTCCTGATTTAATCGTATAAATATTCCTTTCAAGAACTTCAAAAAAATTTATAAAAATTTTTAAGTGGTCCGTGAATATTTAAGCACCGTATACAAGTTTTATTTTATAGTACCTTTCTGCTATTAAGTCGCGTTAGAATTTTAATGATTCGAAATCGGCTATTTAATATGCAACAATCTGATACTACATTTTATAAGACAGGTTTCAAGCATGGTAATTATTTGCTGATATTGCGAATCAACGATCTCAAAATTGAAAATGAATGTGTCCAGTCTATTATTAGAATCATGTAATGACTATGAATGGATAATACTCAGATTGGTTTCGAAATATAGAACAATATTCAATAATATAATGTTTATTTTTATAGTAATGTAACGTTAAGTCATTTTGAAATTATTTATAAGCACTGTGCGCGAAATTATGTAAATTAAATGTAGAGAAATTTGGAGACTTGGGAATTTAGAGATATGGGAATTTCAGCGTAAGAAAATTGGAGAAATTTGATATTTGGGGATATTAAAATTTGAGACGTGTGAACTATGAAATTTGTGAAATTAAGAAATTAGAAATTTGGATGTAAAAGTGTAGTAATCTTGGAGTTGTGGTTTGGGAATTTTTAGACTGCAGAACTTGAGAATTTGGGCAATTTGAGAAATTTGAGAAATTTGAGAAATTTGAGAAATTTGAGAAATTTGAGAAATTTGAGAAATTTGAGAAACTTGAGAAATCTGAGAAATTTGAGGAATTTGGGAAATTTAAGAATTTGAGGAATTTGAGAAATTTGAGAATTTGAGAAATTTGAGAAATTTGAGAAATTTAAGAAACTTGAGAAATCTGAGAATTTGGGAAATTTGGGAATTTGGGAAATTTTAAATTTCGATACTTGAGAATTTGGACATTAGAAAAATTTGGTAATATTGGAATTTGGGAAATTTTAAATTTTGATACTTGAGAATCCGGGAAACTTGAGAAACTGAAGAAATTGGAGAAATTCGAGAAGTTCCAGAAATTCAAGAAATTTGAGAAAATTGAGAAATTTGTGAATTTGGGAAATTTAAGAAACTTATATTCGAGTATACTCTCAATATTTCATTACCCAGCAATTCGCCATTTTTATTAACTCATAATACACAATTTCATATTTATAATTCAAGATATGAACTTATAATTTACTACATTGCATTAACCTATAATCTACCATACTAAATTAACCCATAATTCACAATTTTGTATCCAAACTGTTTATCCAAGCGGGTCCATCAAGATGGAGTCCCGCGCATAAAATTAACCGGATCATAAAAATTGAAACAGAAAATTTGATTTGCGTCCTCGAACCTGGTTCACTGTTCGGATTATACTGTGTAATGAAAAATTAACAGGCTGCACCGTGCGCCATAAAACGGAAATGTTCGACGATGGAGTGAAACCAGCGATTTCGTGGAAATCGTGTTTCGATCAGGATGCAAAGCCGATTTCTCGAACGATGCACAGCTCGAAGTGAATCATCGGGCGTGCTGCACGTGGAACAAAGTTTCTATCACCTACATACCTATTTGTCGGTGCATGTGATCAGAATATTTTATTCCAGGTCCCCGTTGAAATTGTAACGACCCGCAGTTCAATTAATTCACGGTATTTTTAATTACGTGAATGAACGAGGTAATATGGTTGCTTCTAATGTAGCGTTACAAATAATCTTTGTTATGACTTTTTTTTTAAATTTTAATGGATATAGATAATAGTGATATGTAAAGAGTATTAAGGATATTTTGGAAAGATTAAGTGGAAATGATTGAATTAAAAAATTTGTTTTTAAATCTGCAACTGTGGTTAGGTAGCACTTAAATAAAGTGGAAATTTAACGTGTGGAATATAGAATTTGCTGCAGGTGTTGTGTGCGTTTGGTAAGATGACAGTTGAGTGCAATGAGAAATCAGCTGATTTAGGTACTTCTATTGGGTGCGTTGTAAGACAATCATTTTTTAACTTTGAAATTTGAGCATTTGCAAACTTGTTCTACATTTTTGAATTACCAATATTCTAAATTTATGAGTTCTTAAATGACAAAATTTTCAAATTCTTAAATTTATCGATTCTTCAACTCTTTAAATTTAAAGTACTCCCGTTGATAAATTTCTAAGTTCTTAAATTCCAACATTCTTAAATATAATTTTAAAATTTTTTACTACTTCAATTCTTTAATTCTTCAATTTTTCAATTTCTAAATTCTTTAAATCTTCAATTCCAAACTTGTTAACTGCCAAATTCAAAAGTGCCTAAGTTCTCAAATTTCCCACTTCCCACTTCGTTAACTCCTTACATTTTCACATCCAACATTTCCGAATTGTCAATTCTCCAAACATCAAAAATTCCAAATTATTAAATTCCTAAATGACAAAAATTTGAAGTTCCTAAATTCGCCACTGAGAAAACTACTATTGCAACCTTGCATACAATACATTTTTGATCACAACCCAGGAACACTAATGTAAACTTTCATTTGGAAAACTAAAAAATTATTATGAATTATTCGCAATATTATGAGTTACCTACAATAAAAGGATGAAAATTTACTGTATGTTTCAAAGAACAAATCAGTATAAAATAGTCAAGTGTTGTTTTCTAAAATAACTTATATTCAATGTTCCAAACAAAATTTTTTATTTATTTCATATACAGTCAGTATTTTATCTACTTTACTTGCATATTCATACGTATATTCAAAATTATTCACAACAACCTCATTTATCATATTTACCAATGCAATAACTTTTCAACTCTACTATCGCAACACCACAACCTCAAGTGATTAACATCATAAGGTAAATAATTAGTTCAATAACGATCCACCGTAGCACAACATACATGTGTATCTACCATACATGTAAAAATAAGCAATAAATTATATAAAATTCTATAAAAATGACAAAATATTTTTCATGTATTTGAGGCATGTTTATAAAAATGTCAAAATATTTTTCATTCATTTCATGTATTTTTAAAGAAATTTAAAAATATTTTTCAAACATTTCATACATTTTTATAAAAAATTTCATGATCGATCAAACACGCATACAAGTGACAATACGAAATCGAAAAGATGCATATTTATTAGAAAATAACAGGTAGTTCTCGGTGAACCTACGTAAAACAATAATCATTACCAAGAATTTTTGCAACAGCTCGATTGGAAATAAAAATCCATTCGTTAAAACGTCAACAGAAATAGATAGCGCTGGTATTTATCGCGTTACGCAAGATGTAAGAAAATTTTGCTTTCCATGGACATGTTCTTAGACAAATCGATGTCTAGTTTTCTTGAAAACGATAATTCAAGCGTTCCCGTGGAATTCCAAGGAAAAAACGTTAATATTGCAGACACGTACTAAACGTGCTCGAAGTGAGCTTAAACGCGCTCGCGGACGTGTTTTGTTTCAGAATTCAACGATTCGATCAGTCATTCACCTCGCAATTAGATAATTTGATTGCATTGTGTACATATTAAGAACGTCGTCAGACTTTACTTTAATATTTGCTGTTATGTATCGTCCACGTTACGTATTCACTAATTTTTATATGAACACGTTATATTTTACGTTTATAATTATGATTTGTTGTGGTACTGATACTCTTTTTACTGTGGATGGCGAGCGGCCATTTTGTATTAGGGCATGAAATTTATATGTAGTTATTTGTCTGGATTGGCTTGTTTATTTGTAATAGGAAGAAGTTTTATATAAGTATTTTGATACAAGATAACCTAGTTAAATAACCTAAATAGCTAAAATGTAATGAATTAATACATTTTCTTAAAAAATCTTGGTTACATAACCTAACTAATGAAAATTTAACGAAATAGTTTATTTTATTAGATAATATCTTAGTTACATAATCTAAATACTCAGATTTTAATGAATTAATACATTTTATTACAGAATCTTAGTTACATAACCTATCTAAACAAATTTCAATGAAATAATTAATTTTATTAGATAATATTCTAGTTAAGTAACCTAAATAATGTTTTAATGAAATAATGTATGCTATTGAAAAATGTACAACTTAAGTAACCTAAATAATCATATTCTAACAAAGTAATATTTTTTATTAGAAAATATCTCAGTTAGAAAATATCTAACCAACTGAAATGTAACAAAATAATTTATATTGGTAGAAAATATCTTAGCAAAAGAACCTAACTAATCAAATTTTAAGGAAATAATTCATGAAAGACTATCCCAGCTAAATAGTCTGATTAATAGAGACTTTAAACAAAATTTTACTGAAATTTTATTAAGTTAAAAACATTTCACCTAAGTAACTTCACTAACCAAATATTTAACAACACAATATAGTTTCTTGAAAAATAATTTAAACAGCCTAACTAATTAAATTCATAAGAATTACTTTTATTTAACAAAATAAGTCTAAACAGTATCACAGTTAAAAGTCATTATGCTAACAGCAAGAACAATTTGATTTTACAACAGGTATAAATCGTTTCTAAGAAGTAATAACTCTTCGAAGGGGATTGTCCTCTCTTGAATTTATCACGGCACATTTTCACATTATCCGATTCCTTAATCTCTTAATCTGTGATTGTTAATTTCCTTGTAACAATAACGTTATGCATCGCCGCTTCCAATGATTCCATTACACGGAATCTCAATTGTTTATATCAGATTGTATCTTCGCACCTTGATTCACCACTTTTCAGCTTGAATCACTATTTTTTAGAATCGCAATCGACCGCAATTATCATTCTGCGTCAGTGTATTACAGAAGAAAAGTTAAAATAAAATATAATAATCAGTTCAAATTAACAAGAACAATGCAATTAAGAGTGGATTGCGATCTGCTTATATTCAAGATGAAACCAAATATGAAATATAAACATAACAACATAATAAATAACATAACATCAGCTTCCAGTGATATAATTGGAAAAATCGTGGTGAACAATGAGAGATTACATCAGACCAAATGTAATTTTCATAAATATTCGATACTGCACTTGAAAACTAGTTTACTTACAAATAAATAAAAATTCGATGACAAAACCTCGAGTGCAACTTGTTACGTGTGAGAAAAAAAGAAATAATAATAATGTCTATAATCGTAATTTAAATAATATATTATAATAATAATAATATGTGATATAATCACATACGCCCTATTTTCCTCACCAAACTCGTCAGGTTTCAAATGATTCCCTTATTTGTTTCAACAAAGGAACACACTATTTACAACAGATCTATCAATTTCCAACTAATGAAAATAGAACGAAATCGACACAAAATGTTTCAATTAAAATTTAACGATTTGAGAACCGGAATAAACCTTCAAATATTTATCTATTTACCCAGTTACGTCAAATAAGAAGAGCTTGAAATGCATCTTAGGTGGTTGCCGATAATGACGTTCGCGATAAATCGAGAGGCTGAACTCCCGAGGAGCGATTATCTTCCGGTCGGTAATGAATAATTAATTTCGCGTCTAACGCAATTAGTCGGATCGCGCAAACGAACCACTAATAGCCCGTCACGTTTCAGAGGTCGGCAAAAGTGTGCGAGGTGTATTCAACGCGCGATTTCGCGTAGGCAAACTTGTATGGTAATTCGAGGGCTGAGCCCTCTTATGGTATGTGTGCGTACAGGGTGTGACTGCGAAATTGCGATCTAGGAATTTCGCGACACTTTTTCTACCGCGATAATCGATGAAACAGAAGTCTCTATTAAGTAAGATTACGTTGTCAGATTCTGGCGATGGAAAACAACGTACGTTTTTAAAAAAAATTCGCAAAGTTTATTTGATGGCGTCTTTGGCGCCACATGTATAACACTTTTTTCTTTTTCTATATCTATTTATTTTCTAAAATTCTTTTTTTTTGTTTCCTATCTTCTCTATATTTACGTTCGCTACTTTTTCAACCTTCTTGCAAGATCCAGGACCTGCTTAGTGTCAGTTTGCTTAGTGTGAGCCTCTTCACTTTCTTTTGCTGTATATGGCAACTTCCGAATTTGTCAGCTGATTTCAAGACTTTTTCCACCTTGTTGATTTCTTCTCCTTATTTATAACTTTCCGTATCTGCTTACCTTCTTTTCTTTTTCTAATGAGTTTTCAAGAAGGTTTGACCAGGACTAGCACAGTCAGTTACAAGCTTCAACGGAGACATCATCGCGAACACATCATTCACACATGAAATTTCAAATAAAATTGTGAGGAAATGAAACTTACGGAGTCATCATTTTCCATATACCTTTTATTCCATAATTTACATGACTTGCCTTCGCTCGCTGGGTGGCCGTCCGCTAGACTCTCCGTTAGCCTTGCGGAACTTTTGACAATTTTTCTGGGGATTTTGGTCCATTTTAAGAAAATTTGATTCTGTGACTAAAAACCGTATCTAGCACGGTTTGGCCTGTACACTTTTACACGTGAGTGGTCATAGTATAGGTTATAGTATTATGCATAGTATATATGTACACATAGTTATACTATTATATGTAAATGCTCGTGATTTTTAAATTTCGGTCTACTTATAAGATAGTGTCGTTTTTATATTCTAGTGGAAATAACAAGA
The DNA here is from genome assembly GCF_050947335.1 of Megachile rotundata. Taxonomy (NCBI): domain Eukaryota; kingdom Metazoa; phylum Arthropoda; class Insecta; order Hymenoptera; family Megachilidae; genus Megachile; species Megachile rotundata. Next base: position 6,528,289 of record NC_134989.1, read on the forward strand.
CAACAGAGGAAAGATGATAGCTAGAAAAGGCACGAAGTTTAGAATCACTAGAACTAATATTAGGATGTTTTGTGTGACCATGGGTGCATGGTGTGTGTGAATATCTCTGAACTATTATACATACGTGTTTATTAAATGTTCTTAAAAAGTGTTGAGACACGCGTGAGAATTGTGCATTAGGTACCATATATATTACTACCATAGGTACCATATGTATTAATATATGCAATATACATTACCATATATATTACAATTATCATACGTACTAATAGCAGTCATGTAAAGATCAGAAGAACATACTTAAACCCTTGACGAGACAAAATAAATAATATTAATCCTTGATTGAAAGTTTACGTATCCATAGAAGGCTTAGGGTCAATAACCATTCCATGCCGCTAAAGGATTAACTAAGTGTGAGTGTTCGTCTTTATATGCGCTTCCTTGTGTGAATATTGACCTGGAATAACATGATACCGGTTCAAACCGCATACGTCGGAAGTAGAGGTGTTGCTGTCGATTATCGACGAGTTATTGATATCTAATTGATACTTATACCCTTGTGAATTCATTACTTTTTTCGAATTTCAGGTATACTCTACGGCTATATTTTCTTGCAAGGACGAGTATTTGAAGGAATCACTTTTTTCACATTTTTATATTAAAATGTTAATTTTAGCTCAAATTTTTAGTTTTTTATTTTACTTTATTATACTTTACTATATCTTATTGCATTTTATTTTATTTTACTGCATTTTCTTGTATGTTATTGCATTGTATTATTTTTTACCATATTTTATTTTATTTTATTTTATTTTAGTGCATTTAACTGTATTTTATTGCATTTTATTTTATTTTACTGTATTTCATTGTATTTTATCTTATTTCACTGCATTTTATTGTATTTCATTTTGTTTTACTGTTGTATAGTACAGATTTAGTTTAAGTTTATTTAATGGATTATAATGGAAAATTTATTTGTAATGTTTAATATCTAATGTATGATAATGTTAAGTTTCTTTAATGTTAAGCAAAGAAGCGCATTTGTTTCAATTATTATATGTTTATTTTATAAGCGATTGATGCACCGATTCGCAACATTGTAATCATAGACGCGGGAATATTAGCTATAAAGGGCATATGTTATCATTAAAATCGGAAAAGTCTGATTGTGTCGACTCTCAACGGTGTAGCCCAGCGTGCGCGGAAAACTAAAGGGTTTTCTGTGGCCGTCAAGCTCCCCGCGTGCTCGGAAAGATGAAAATCTTTTCGAGGCCGCTATAGACCTCAATTGGGTAGACATCTACCGCTATGAAGGTTCACGCGTGCACGGGAAGACGAAGTCGACCCGGGGCCGCTAAGCTACCGGCGAAACCGGCAGAGTTGACTTTTTTAATGAGTGATTATTCGAATTTATAAGAAAATTCAATAGAAATGCTCGTAAGTAGCGAGGTTCCGCGTCTATGAAGGGCGAAGCATTTTCGGACGTTATCGGTAGCGTTCGTCAACAATCGGTATCGCGTTATCGCTCCATCGAGTCCGTGAGCGCGGAGCAGGTATTCATTCTCTTCCCAACGACCGAGTAAATAGCATTAAGACGCTTGCGTTCCTTGTTAAAAATTCTGCTGAAATAAAATTGGTTATATTTATTAATAATTTGCATTTAAATTATTTACGCCCACAAAATCCTGTACATAATTTTTGGTGCCGAAACCCGGGAAGAGAATATCGGATTTGATTTGCGGACAGGATTTTTGTGCAAGTTTTGTTATTTATAATCGAGTTTATTTATAATTGAATTTATTTATAATCTTGTTTACTTTTTTCGGAATAATGCCACCGAGAAAGAGGAAGAATACTTCCACGGTCGTTCCTGGAACTGAAGCTACGCAAGCAAAGAGAGGACGTCGCCCAAAAGTGGCAAATTCTCAAACACAGGAAGCAAGAGCGACTACTAGCCGTGCTCCTGAAAATATCTGCGATGCACCCGTAGAGCGCGAAGGGCACGCAGTGCTTAATCCGCAATTATCATCTACGCAAGGCGGTTCTGCATCTCTTTCAGGTGGTGGAAGTCCTGGAAGCGCAGGCGGATCGCGGGCTTCTGTCCGTGCAACAACCGCAACAAACAACGCATACGAGTTTTCCGATTTTCAGATGGGATCACCGCAACGTGTGCGTGCGACACATACAAGCTCGCCGAATATGACCGAATCGCAACGGATTGGTAATCCGACTGAGCGTCTGACGGAGGCAATTATAGATACTATACGTATTGTAAGAGAAGCGTCATTGGGTGGAGAAAATTCTCGCTTGTTAAATCGCTTGACCACGACGTGTAAATTGCCGAAATTTTCGGGCAATCCCATCGAATGGCTCAATTTTAAGGGAGCGTATTTATCATCCGCAGAACAAGGCGCATTTTCAGATCGAGAAAATATTGCTCGACTTTTCGATGCGCTTGAAGGAGAAGCGCGAGCAAGCGTTAGCACTCTGTTGGCGACAGCAACAGATGCTAACGTAATTATGAGAACACTTGAACTGCAGTTTGGAAACAAACATATAATAGCCGAAAAGATTATTGAAGACATAAGGTCCCTGCCGAATTTAAGTTTGGAAAATCAAAATATCGCTCGATTTGCTGCGACATTACGCAACTCTGTCACAGCGCTTAAATCGCTTGACATGACTGGTTCTTTATATAGTCATGATTTGTTGAAGATCGTAGTTGGTAAACTACCTTGTGCGTTAAAGTACTCGTTTAATAGGTACGCAGCAGAAACAAGTAGTGACAAGGTTATGCTTGAAAAACTCGCAGATTTTGTGTATAGAGAAGCTGAGCTAGCTGCAGCAACGGGTATATTTGACCTACCTTCGACATCTACATCACATTCTCGAAGTTCTAATATACCGAAAAAACAGTTGCGTCCAAAGACAGCAACCGTCTGTACGACTCTCCATCAACCGAGTCAGTCTGAACAAGATCGTCCCCAGTCAAGCAATTACGCTCGACGAATGAATAAATGTGCATTTTGTTCCAGAACAAATCATAGATCATCAGAATGTCGTGATTTTGCGCGTGAAACAATAGCCCGGCGCTGGATGTTAGCTAAGAAAAATAATCTTTGTTTTAAGTGCTTGAATCGTGGGCACTCTAAAAGCGAATGCAAAGGCGCAAATTGTAATTATTGTAAAAACCCGCACCATAGTTTGCTACACAGATCGAAAAGGACTACCGCTGAAACCAAGAAGTCACTAAAGCAACAAACGCTGCGTGAGACCCAAACAACAAGCAAAAATAATGATGACACTAAGTGACTAGAAAGTTCATATTCATTTCTGAAGGTACTACCTGTGGTCGTTTCGGGTCCCTATGGTTCCATAAATACGTTCGCCCTACTGGACGAAGGTTCGACAATAACGTTAATTGATCGAAAATTAGCTCGAGGAATTGGAGCACGAGGACCGCGTATCAAGTTAGCCTTGAATGGTATAAGTGATAGAGCTGCGGTTATAATGGCGAGCGAGAAAGTTGATTTCCGAATTCGGGGAATCCATGATGTATATGAGGTTAAACATGCTGTGTCCGTATTAGATTTAAACCTGCCTATACAAACGCTCTCTAAAAGTATTGTAGAACACATAAAATTTGCGGAAAACGTGACTCTACAAGCGTACGATGCAGCGCAACCTAAGATCTTATTGGGCCAGGATAACTGGGAAATAATAGTGACGCGTGAATTTCGTGAAATAAAAATGTACAAATTTGGAATTTCTCGTTCCTTGTTAGGTTGGGCTATACATGGTCCTTGTCCGTCTGCATTAAAGCTTGAGGCGTTCGTGTGCCTAAGCGGAAAAGATCAGACAGCGTTGTGCGATAATGATGAAGCATTGGATGAGCTCATAAAACAATATTTTCAATTGGATAATTTTGGGGTATGCGAGACGAACAGAGCTAGCAATGCTCAAAATCGCGCTTTGGAAATATTGAAACGTACAACGCGTCGTGTGAAAAGCTCATGGGAAACAGGCTTGTTATGGAGAAAAGATCGAGCACCAGAAATTGATAGTCTCACTACTGCGCAAAAAAGATTATTTGCTTTGGAGCGAAAATTAGATCGAGATCCGGAATATGCTTTGCTTTACTATCGGGAGATGGATCGTTTATTCGAAAATGGTTACGCTACGAAGGTAGAAGAAGTCTCGAAACACGAAAGAACGTGGTATTTACCGCACTTTGGAGTACGAAATATAAATAAACCTGGAAAATTGAGACTTGTGTTTGACGCTGCTGCAAAATCGGAAGGGATGAGTTTAAACGATCAACTCGATTCAGGGCCTGATCTACTGCAGTCATTGCCCGGTGTATTAATCCGTTTCAGGCAAGAACAAGTCGCTGTTAAAGCTGACATAAAGGACATGTTCCTTCGCATCCAAGTTCGTAAGGAAGATCGCGGAGCCCAGCGATTCTTGTGGCGCGGAAAAGCAAGAAATGTAGAACCCCAGGTGTTTGAAATGTCGTGTCTTATATTCGGGGCCAAACCATCACCATGTAGCGCTATGTATGTGAAAAACCTAAATGCAAGAAGTTTCGCCAACACGAAGCCAATCGCATCTAGGGCTATAATTAGTAACAGCTACATGGATGACTTTTTGGCTAGTCGAAAGACAGTACAAGAGGTCATAAGCCTTGTTCGTGACGTAGTGGAAATTAATGCGAGTGCCAATTTTGAGATGCATGATTGGGCTTGTAACGACGATCAAGCATTAAGTGAAATAACGGATCAAAAACGATCAGTTAGCAATCAAGAAAACAATCTGTGCGATCGAGCAACGGAACGTGTACTAGGTCTCTTTTGGGACACACGATCTGACACGTTAGGCTTCAATGTCGGAGTTGGGAAAATTCCGAAAAGTTTACTAAACGGTGAAAGGATTCCAACGAAACGCGAATATCTGCGAGTAGTGATGTCCGTTTTTGACCCCCTTGGATTTGTGTCTAAATTTACTCTTATGTCAAAAATACTAATGCAAGAGATATGGCGCAGTGGCGTTGGATGGGACAACCCAATTCGGAAAGAAGAACATGAGGGATGGCTCTCTTGGTTGAAGCACCTTCGCAGCGTGCAAAACGTACGCATTCCACGTTGTGTGTCACCGATTGGGAAACATTACGTAAAAGCGGACTTGCATGTCTTTTGCGATGCAAGTTTAAAGGCATACACTGCTGCCGCATATTTACGTTTTGAAGTAGAAGATGCCCCAGCGCATGTTGCGCTTGTTATGGCTAAAACGAGGGTAGCGCCCTTGAAACCATTATCGATACCCCGGTTAGAATTGCAAGCTGCCTTATTAGCATCCAGACTAGCCAACACGGTTCAAAAGGAGCTTGAAATTGAAATTAGTCAACGCGTATTTTGGAGTGATTCTATTACGGTAATACGCTGGATAAGATCCGAACCGCGCATACGGCAGATCTTCGTTTCACATCGCTTAGGGGAAATCGGGGAGCTAACAAAAATTTCAGAATGGCGATGGGTACCATCGCGTTTAAACCCGGCTGATGACGCCACACGGTGGTCGGACGCAGTGCTTCATGCAAATCAGCGATGGTTTGTTGGTCCAGATTTCCTTAAGCAAGATGAACGATCGTGGCCCGTTGAAAAAAGCCTAAGTGACAAAGAGAAAGAAACGATCGATGGAATGGAATTGCGAAAAGAGTTCGTTTTCACCATGAATATGGTGCCAAGTTATTTTCCTGTAACGGGCAAAATGTTAGGCTGGCCTGGTCTGCTCGCGGTGGCCAGACGTATTCGAGGATTTTTTAACCGTTGGCAAAAGAAGCCACGAGGCGAAATTGACTGCGATGCGGTACTTTCAGCCGAACAGTACTGGTTTCGCGAAATACAAACGGAGTATTTTGCCCAAGAACTGGACGCCATAGGAAAGGGAAAAGAAATTAATAGGAGTAGTAAGATCATACAACTGCAACCTTTTCTTGATGAACGTGGAATTTTGCGAGCGAATGGACGCGTAACAAAGATTGCAGGTTACGAATTCAATAATAATCCTATAATTCTGGAAGGAAAACATCCAGCGACGCGAGCTCTCGTTATGGAGTATCATCGTCGCTTCTTTCATGCAAGCCGCGATTCAGTTGTTAATGAACTTCGGCAAAAGTATTACATAATAGGTCTTAGAAATCTACTTCGATCACTAATAAGTAAGTGCTTGGTTTGCAAATTACGTAGAGGTAAGCCAACTAATCCGAAGATGGCTGCACTACCAGCCGGGCGATTGGCATATCGTGAAAGACCGTTTACCCACTGTGGTATCGATTATTTTGGACCAATGCACGTAAAGATTGGTCGTCGAAGAGAGAAAAGATGGGGAGTTATCTTTACTTGTTTAACAACGAGAGCTATATATTTAGAGATGGCTCATAGCTTGAGCGCAAGTTCGGCGATTATGGCGTTGCGGAGGTTAACTGCGAGGAGAGGATCTCCTTCAGTCATTTACAGCGACAATGCGACCAATTTTGCGAAAGCAAGTAAAGAGCTTAGAGACGCGATAGCCAACATAGATGTCGATAAACAAAAGGAATATGCAGCAGCGAATCGCATAAAATGGCTATTTATACCACCCGATGCGCCGCATATGGGTGGAGCCTGGGAGCGTTTGATTAGATCAGTAAAGAACGCACTTAGTGTTGTATTGCGTGAGCAAGCGCCCAGCGAAGAAGTTCTTCTTACCTTACTAGCAGAGATAGAACACTCCGTAAATTCACGCCCGTTAACGCACGTATCAATAGATCCGAGGGATAATGAAGCGCTGACCCCCAATCATTTCATCATTGGGACATCATCAGGGGCGCCTAATTTACATACTTACGAAGCGAGGGCTGTGTGTCCCAAAAATCAATGGAAGATAGCGCAATCATTTGCAGACTCATTCTGGAGACGATGGCTCAAAGAGTATCTACCAACCCAAATTCCAAGGACAAAATGGAATACCACGGGAGACCAACTAGCAGTGGACGATATAGTTTTGTTAATCGACTACCAAGCACCTCGCAATACTTGGAAACGCGGAAAAATAGTGGAGGTCTTCCCTGGCGAAGATGGAGTAGTCAGGGTAGCGAAAGTGCGTACGTCAACGGGCGAATTTATGCGTCCTGCACGAAAGCTTATTCGGTTGATTATGGCAGAATAGGTACAAAATTCAAGTGAATTTTGTACGAGGGGGAGAATGTATAGTACAGATTTAGTTTAAGTTTATTTAATGGATTATAATGGAAAATTTATTTGTAATGTTTAATATCTAATGTATGATAATGTTAAGTTTCTTTAATGTTAAGCAAAGAAGCGCATTTGTTTCAATTATTATATGTTTATTTTATAAGCGATTGATGCACCGATTCGCAACATTGTAATCATAGACGCGGGAATATTAGCTATAAAGGGCATATGTTATCATTAAAATCGGAAAAGTCTGATTGTGTCGACTCTCAACGGTGTAGCCCAGCGTGCGCGGAAAACTAAAGGGTTTTCTGTGGCCGTCAAGCTCCCCGCGTGCTCGGAAAGATGAAAATCTTTTCGAGGCCGCTATAGACCTCAATTGGGTAGACATCTACCGCTATGAAGGTTCACGCGTGCACGGGAAGACGAAGTCGACCCGGGGCCGCTAAGCTACCGGCGAAACCGGCAGAGTTGACTTTTTTAATGAGTGATTATTCGAATTTATAAGAAAATTCAATAGAAATGCTCGTAAGTAGCGAGGTTCCGCGTCTATGAAGGGCGAAGCATTTTCGGACGTTATCGGTAGCGTTCGTCAACAATCGGTATCGCGTTATCGCTCCATCGAGTCCGTGAGCGCGGAGCAGGTATTCATTCTCTTCCCAACGACCGAGTAAATAGCATTAAGACGCTTGCGTTCCTTGTTAAAAATTCTGCTGAAATAAAATTGGTTATATTTATTAATAATTTGCATTTAAATTATTTACGCCCACAAAATCCTGTACAACTGTATTTTATTACATTTTACTGTATTTTATTATACTTTATTGTATTTCATTATTCTATTCTTCAATAATTAATCGGCTACTTACCATCGCTGTAGAACCCAAATACATCAATCATCACAGCAATATAATGCATATTTATATAGATATTATATAATGTGTACTGTGCATCATACATATTATGTACATTTCATATACGCAAATGTCATATACTAATCTTAATTCTGACAGTAATATTTATGACACCATACATCATGTTATTCATTTTGACAATCAAAATCAATTTTGCAATTCATAATTTTGTAAATCAATTCTTTCGATAATCATAATACATCTTCCACACTACATTTGTTTCTTTAATAATATTTTTTATTTCTTACAAAAATAGTCAAGTGAGAACACGTGGGAAGCTGTTTCTCGTTAAGGCATCTTCGACGTCGATATATCAACCACCCAGTCAGAAAGGAAGATTTATCCTGGAAAAGTTCAGTTCACCAAGAAAATGGAAAGTCAGAAATTATGGTTGGGGCTGTTGCGAGTCATTCTCGAGTTTCCTCGATGATCGTACTTGAAGAAGAGGCAAACAGCCAAGATACTTAACGAAGATCATTACTTGCCTGTAGATCGTCCCGGTACTTTCTATTTAATCACATCGCCACACACGTGCATCGATCCACGTCACGGTCCATAGCTATTTGCTCGACTACGAGATTGCGTATTTGCCTTGCCAACATTGCACTGTGTAATTTACTGTGCCGTCTGCTCGAAACACGCGGCTACGGTGATTGACAATCTAAGGAATCGAATTGCACTGTTTCGGAATGGGCGATAAGAAAAACGAAGCGGCATGAAAATCGATTTTCATGACTTTGAACATTGCGAAATCTGTCGTTTCAGTGTTTAATCCTGGGGTATGAAATGATGAAAATTAATTTACCTTCAAATCCAGTTATTTTATATCCTGGAAGTGTGAGTAAATACTTTTCTTGAAATACCGGTATTCTTATGTTTTTGGTCTTTATATTATATATAAGGTTATATCTTCATCCATAAATTCCTAGATGCCCAATTTTCAAGGTATTCTAAATACCTAGACTAGTAAATTTCAAGGATGTCAAATTGCTGGATCTCGAAATCTCAAGGACCACAAATCTCGAAAACTTCAAAGTCCTAGATCTCCAAGTCCCAAGGACCCCAAATAACTGCATCTCCAAGTCCCTAGATCCCCACTTCCCAAAGAGTCTAAATTCTCAGATCTCTAAGTCCCAAAGAGGTTAAATAACTGCATTTCCAAATTCCTTCATCCTCAATTCTCAAGGAACCTCCACAAACCTCCAAATCTCATGGACACTAAATTCATAAATCCCCAAAGTCTAAAGACCTCAAATCCTACACCCTTAAAATCTTAGATTCTCAAATACCTAAATATCTAAGTAAGTGCTAAGGACCTTAAATCCATAGATACCAAAACGAACCTCCAAGTTTCAAAGCCAATTCCTATGATCCCAATTTCTGAACTCCAAATCTTCGAATCTCAAGAATACCTATGAAGTGAATCTAGCGAAAGGTCTCCAACCATATTTTTCCTAGGTAAGATTTGCTCTCGAGTGTAGAATGGTATCGAATTGTTTGAGTATCATCAATATGTATCGTATCAATCCCATCACTAGCAATACGGCTCGATTTCACAATTACGTGGCCGTAAACTGGACCCACTGGTCCAGTGGTCAACCGTGAATGGCCCACACTCTCGCGTGCACCTTTCACGAATCTCCTTGTCCTGCTGCGTCCTGTTTTCGTCCTGGCCAACTTGCCTTATCGGCTGACCGCTTATGCGTTCTCCGATCACTTCTTGAGTGGCTCGCTCTCCTTACACGGCACGCGATAAAACGAAGGTTTTAGGTGCTGTCCGACTCAAGGCCGGGTCCGGCTCTCCTTAGTTACGGCCTAAATTATAATTAAACTTATCTGCAACGCGAGAACCGGGATCTGGTAATGAGAAAGGACGCACGTGATCCTTACACGGTATTCGATGTTTAGCGTCACTCCTCAAGATTCTTGTTCTCACCAACGCCTACGCGTCTTCCGCTTTTTCGCACGAATAACAAAGGAATTACGGCGATATTGTTCACGTCGATATTAGAAAGTGATCAATTCTAAAGGGTGCTCCATTTTTATCCTTTCACTTTCATTCCGTCAGGAAATACGAGAAAATAATTTTGTATGGACATAGTGTCATAAGTTTTGTCCCGCCAAATAATGTCAGCTTCATCACGAAATATGAGAAAAATAATGTTATGTGGACGTAGTGTCATAATTTTTGTTGTGTCAAACGATGTCAGCGTATTCCATTACAGACTACAAGAAAGATAATGCTATAAGTACATTGTGCTATAAATGCTATAAATGTCATAATTTTTATCCTGCGATGATGTCAACGTATTATGTGGAATATAAGAAAACTGGCGTTGTATGAATATGGTGTTATAAATATTTTGAGTGTTTTATTTCAAAATTATATTACAGATCCCGCCAAAAACATGCACCACCAAAATATATACCGAAATGTATATCGAAAGTATTGAAATTTTAATGACTGTTTTCTTTGACGTCGCATTCAGTGAAAGGAGAGATCAAATTTATTAACGAAGTGACGTTTGTAGTTCCAAGGGCTATACATTCAGAGAGATCTAGATTAGGTACAAGATCATTTCGAGTACCGTGTATGACACCATGACGAGCGATAAAAACGCTGGCAGCGACAGCTAGTAAGAGGGCAAACATTTGATCAGACCTGTGCTGGGTGTACGATTTTAAGTGATAACCACTGTATACGATTTATTAGCGATTGTGTCGAGCCACTTGTGCCAGTTGGAGCTGCTACGGTAACCCACTTGACGGCAGGAGACATTTCTGAAATGTCACACCGACGCGACGCGACGTGACACGACACTGTGGCCGTAAGTTAATGACTGTCGTTGCCGTACCACGCCGTTTCTCGTGCGAACTAGCCGAAGAAAAAGCTAACCGCGGTAATCGACGCTACTACATTGTGGTTAATTAATTTTTCAATTCGCCAGGCAACAAGTCGACCCGTAAATCACATTTTAACGTGTGTACTTTCACACGATTCGATCTCATTAACAATTTTCACGTGCAACCACGTACACAAGTACTCGCCACATTTATTTTACGCGATCACACTTTGATGATTTGAAACAAAGAAAATTGATTAGAAAGAAAAAGAAACACAAGTTAGTCAAAATTTTCATTCACATACTCTGCAATCTAAATTGCACAGAATTTGAAAGAAAATAAAAATTGAAGTTGTCCAGATTTTCTTCTTAATATAAAAATTGAACTTCAAAATTGAACAACTTCTTCGAGGAGTTAAAATATATTTCCATGCACAAAAAATTAAGTTAAAGGTGAGATACAAGGTCAGGCTATAACCTTTTTTTATATTTTATAATTTAAAGAATTTTATATACATTCTTGTAGAACTTGACTTAAGAATTAAATACTGATATTTTGTTGTTTCGCATGGATAAAAATTCATTACTTTTGTAAAATACAGTTTTGTGCAATCATGATTTCCGTTCGCCACTACACACGTGTTACAACGATAATTTATCACCAGAATAAATAAAGTTTACACTTGACGATAGAGTTGTAAAATGAACATACACGTGACACAAATAGCCTAAGGTGTTTTACGTTAAAAATATTTATCTAGTTCAATGTCACTCCTTTATAATGCACTAAAAAATACAGACATTATTTCTGTTTACTACAATTTAAATGCACATAATGCATGCACCGAGGAAAATATACAAAAAATAAAGCAGGGTGCCTTATCTAATCTGTTGTAGTAATAAAAGTTCTGCAAATCCTTGAAAAAATCGAGACTTTGTATTTTTTCGAAGAATATATTTCCATAAACAGAATTTTCCGTTGCTAGTATCTACCTGTTTCAAGTTCAACTAAAACTGAACTAAACTTAATCTAAACGGAACTTTTTGTAAATGTAATGACTGTAAGTTTCATGTCTTTCTTAAATACAGCATGTTCTATGTAATATGCATGTAAGAAGTAAAATGTTACAGGTAGCGGGATACATGAATCATGGTTGTCCCGTAAATAAGATAAAAAGTACATAGTGAAGAATTTATGTGATCGATGATTAACTATTCAGTAATAGCTATTTACAGTGAACCTTTTGGTAAAACAGGAAGAGAGAAAGCTTCAATCAGTAGTCGATTGTTGGAAGTTAATTTATTCACAATGTATTGTATCGTTTGTCTAAGAGGAGTTAGTTTACAGACTAGTAGTAACATGAAAATGTAAGGTAAATAAAATATAAGCTCTTAAGAAATTCAGTTCGTCATATACCAACCCTGTGTACTTAATTTGGAGTTTGAAAATTATGACCAACATTTTTGAAATATTTACCTGAAGTGTGTAAATTACGCAAAAAAAAAAATTGGTATGTTAATATAAATTATTCATACAGTTTGCGTAACATAATGAACTCGTCTACTTATGGAGTTCGATTAACGCCCAGGTACATTTATAAAACGCCTGAAAATCAGGTTCCACGAAAGCCTGCTTATTATTAACGTTAACACGTCAATTTTCGTTCACACGATTTATTCTGTGGACACTATGAGTTAGTATTTACGGAATCCATAATTTCCTACCAAGATCTGAGATCATTGAAAATGCAAGGCATTTGTGCAATGCACTGTAATCACTTTTCACTAACCTACAAAAATGTATGCATAAGATATTAATAAACTTCATTTTTTCGTCGATAAATCTTGCGAATAAAAATGTCCGTGTTATGAAAGAACGCTTCATGACTCAATTTTTTTGGCGAAAATAAAAAATAATAATATATTGCGGGAAAAATGAGCTGCGAAATTTATCGCGTCTGAATTTCAGATATGAAACCACCTGAACACGATGATCGCGTTTAAGACGGAAGAATTACAGCCGGTATATCTTTGTCATCGGTCACTTTGTACAAACGATTTAGGCAAACGAAAAGAAGATTACCCGAGAGTACGGGTTGTCGTTCGACAAAATTAACGACGACGTTTCGTACCTTTCTCCATATACACCACTTACCGACAAGTATGTCCCTCGATAACTGCGCACGCACGAGCATTCGCGAGAGCAACCTGCCGCTCACAAATACATATCTGTCGTAATCTCTTGCTCATTTTACGCGTTACAAGAGTAAAGTGATGCTTTGTTTGCGAACGTAAATTTTTCTGTATTTCGAGAGAGCTTGCTTCAACAACGTCGGCTGAGCAAAGCATTCTAGCGGAAGATCTTTGCTTTAACGTTGTCCGCTATTATACTTTTTTCCTGAACGTTCTTTACTTCCTCGGCATAGAAGGTTCCTTTTGTCGTCTTAACTGAAATAGCTTTTACTAAGAAGATTTTCACTCTAGGATCCTGTCACGGTGCTCTACACATCATTCCCATGGCGCCTGCACCGAGTTTATGGACTTATTATTCACTAAACTTATTTCGCGCTTCGTTGCCTTCTGTTTCTGATATACAGGGTGTTTACGATCTGGTGAACACCTGCGTGAAAAATATGCTAAAAGTTTAGAATGTTTATTTGCAGTTTCATTGTTGGAAAAATTGAATTTGAATAGCTTTGATGCGGATATTTTGTTCGAGGTACAGGTGGCGAATGCTATAACTCTTTGTTAATTCAAGAGGTAATTATGTAAGAATTGAGAATGTTATTGAATTAAGAATGTTATTGATAGATTCAGTCGTTAATACCACTGCACTTTACTATTAATTCTTTGTATTACTATTGACGTAAGTATTAATGCATAATGTGGTGAATTTCGTTGAAAACACACATAAGTAGCGATATGCATTACAAATAATGACAATATTTTAATACCACAGTATTTACAGATTTATATTTGCAAACTGCCGAATTAGTAAACAAATTAACCCATTAAAAATTAGTTTGTTGATTTTATACGTTGTACAAATATCTTTATATTTGTAAATAAACTCATTTATAAATACTTGATTAATTTTTATTTTTCTTGGGAATGGAGCTGCATAAGAACAAATTTTATTGTATATTTTTGACCTTTTATTTTAAATAAATTCATCCTGGTTTTGGGTGGGTCACTGTTTTGGAAACACCCTGTATAGCATCTTCTCTTCCTGTTATGTCCACAATGCAGTGACCCGCTAAGATTTAGAATTATCTGCTACCGTTGCTATTCGGTGTATGACAGGTTATTTTTCATTATTTGTACCACTTTTCTCTTTGACATCGTATGAAATGAGTGTACCTATTACAGACCATGTTCAAATGTCAAGAGCAAACGATGATTTTCAAATTTATTTGCACCACTAAATTTAAACTTAATGAAAGAATTATTTTCTCACTCTAATAAAAAACTGTAAATAAATAAATGTAACTTTCAAAAGTTCCTAAGAGCCTGGAAGTACTAAGTAAGTATAGTAGTACTAAGTAAATATAGTTTCTTCGAGTGGAAGAAACTAAGAAAGAAAAGGTGTTAAGTATACGTTTTACTTCCCCTGAAAGGATTAATTAACATAAACCAGCAATTACAAAAGTGGGGAAATGTAAAACCACGGAGATAAAGTATGTCATTTCTAACAGGCTGTTAGAGATTCAACGAGAAACGACGAGCATTTCAACCGAAAACGAATTTAATCTTAAATCTGCGATGACACGAGGGGACAGTTTGACAAGGATCGAACAAGGCTTCTCAGGAAATGCATAATTCAGCGACGGCACGATGTAACGCATTTGTAATTACTTTCCTCTTCGGCGCCCACGAAAATTATTCATCGACCGCGTTCGTGTGTCATAGTGGATTATTTTTAAGTCAGTTGCATGTGACGTATTTTCCTTCCTCTTTTATCGACGGACTGTTACATTATTACGTAAAGTTTAGTGAGAAGTGGAACAAAACGCGAGTATTTGTTTCCTGTGGTATACGCTTTTAAAAGGAATCGATTTTTTCAACTTTCTTGCATAATTATACAATTATCGTTACGTTTAATACAAGTGCAATTTTTTCATATGGTTACGGATATTTCTACAGAATTTTGCAATATATTGATTGGAAAAAAGATTCACATGTAATTTTGTTTTACAATTTATCTGTTATTATATAATATTATGTAAGAAACTTATAGCGTGAGAAATTATGCCACAATTAAACTGCCTGGTTTTAATCTTTTACTTCGTGGATTTTCTGTGGAGATTAAACAAATTTTTTCTTTGAGAATTTTAAGATTATAGATGTAGGAATTTTAATCTTTTGAAATATTTGGTTTTGCAAATTGCCGAATTTAGGAATTTGGAAGTTTTCAAATTTGAAAATTTAGAGATTTGGAGATTTAAAGATTTGGGGATTCGGAGATTTAAAGATTTGGAGATTTAGAGATATGGAGACTTGGAGATTTAGGGTTCTGGAGACTTAAAGATTTAGAGATTTGGAGGTTTAGATGTTTAGAGCTTTGGAGATTTACAGATTTAGAGATTTGGGGATTTGGAGATGTGGAGATTTAGAAATATAGAGACTTGGAGATTTAGGATTTTAGAGACTTAAAGATTTAGAAATTTGGAGGTTTAGATGTTTAGGGGTTTGGAGATTTATAGATTTAGAGATTTGGGGATTTGGAGATGTGGAGATTTCCAGATATCGAGATTTAGAAATATAGAAACTTAAAAATTTGGTGATTTGGAGATTTGGTGATTTAGAGTCCTCGATATTTTTAGATTAAGATATTTAGAGATTTGGGGATCTGAACATTTAGCAATTGAAAAATTTAGAAATTTAGAGATATACGAATTTTGAAATTATGAAGTTTGCATATTTTCAGATACACTAGTTTTCAAAATGAGGGACATAGAAATTTTCAAATTTGGAGATTAAAAAATTTCCAAATTTAGAGGTTTAGAAATGTTCAAATTTAAAATTACAAAAACGTAGAAATATTCCACTTTTCACACATAAAGATTTTCAAATTGAGAACTATGGTTGCAATATTTTGAACTATAGAGATACAGAAACCTTTCTCAAATTTTCGACTTTGAAAATAGTGAAAATTCATCATTTTCCATTTAGAACTATTCAAATTTAGAAATAAAGCAGTTTTCACATTCAGAGATGTACACATATCTAAATTTAAGGACCCAGAAATCAACAAACTTGAAGGTACAGAAAGTTTCAAGTGTAAAAATGATAACTTTCGAACTGAAAGTTAAAAATGTTCAAATTACTAAATTTGCAATTTATCAAATTTTCGACTATGATATCCAATTATATTTCTTTCTAAATATCAGTTTCCTAACCATATTTCGCACTAACATCTTAAGTACATGTTCGTTACATTGAAATAGCTCCTTGAAATGCACAAAGCATGTGGACGTTACGAACATACAGCTAATTCTATCAAGTTTACCATAGGTGGTATCTGTTAATCTTCGTTTAACTTCTTTCTGGGTGAGTCATACATCGGTAAATTTACGCAACTTTCATTTCTGGATGAACACCGAGGCGGTCCAGTCACATGAATTGTAATTAAAAGCTTTTGAATCCAACTTTTTCTTCGGTCATTCTGAACGTTCACGTTTCCCTAAGACGTTTCAACCGCATAATGGTAACCTAATCGTCGATTCACCGTTTATAGCTATGGAATTAGGAAAACGTGACTTCAATGCATGCTCGAAATTCCCTTTTCCTTCGTGAATGTTTAACGGAGTCCGCGTTTTATGGTGACCGGTCGAAACAAATCGTCGAACGGAACGTAAGATTAGAATCCTGCGCACGATTGCATTTTAAGTCCCGAGTTTATGGTTGCGCCCTCTAAGGAAGGAAAATGGTACTCCGATGAGAATATGCTTTATTTAAGGTACTTTCTGTTTTCATTAGGAATGATAGATACATGGATATGTTCATAAAATTTGGATGTTATTAACAAGAGTGAAACATTAGTATGAAATACAATTTTAATTTTACTATTTTAAAGTATGGTATAAATTGTTCTTTCATTAAAATATTCATTTTAAGTATAGGTAATGTATAAGTATGTGACATTGTTCGTTGCCATAAGAGAAATTTTGAGAATCCTAAATTTTTGTGAAACCAGGGATTTGAAGAATCATAACTTTGAGAGTTTTGAGATATGGAGAATTAAAATTTGGAGAATTTATGAATTTGAAGAATTAGAATTTTGAGGGTTTAGGATTTGTAGAATTAGAATGTAGAACGTTTAGGATCTGGAGAATTAAAATTTTGGAAGTTTGGGATTTAGAGAATTAGAATTTTGAGAGTTTTGAGATATGGAGAATTAAAATTTGGAGCATTTAGGAATTTGAAGGATTCTAATTTCGAGAGTTTTGAAATATGGAGAATTAAAATTTGGAGGATTTAGAAATTTGGAAAATTAGAATTTTGAGAGTTTAGGATTTGAAGAATTGGAATTTTGCAAGTTTGAGATTTAAAGATTTAGAATTTTGCAAGTTTGAGATTTGGAGAATTAGAATTTTGCAAGTTTGGGATATGAGGAATTAGAATGTAGAACGTTTAGGATCTGGAGAATTAAAATTTTTGAAGTTTGGGATTTAGAGAATTAGAATTTTGAGAGTTTTGAGATATGGAGAATTAAAATTTGGAGCATTTAGGAATTTGAAGGATTCTAATTTCGAGAGATTTGACATATGGAGAATTAAAATTTGGAGGATTTAGAAATTTGGAAAATTAGAATTTTGAGAGTTTAGGATTTGAAGAATTGGAATTTTGCAAGTTTGAGATTTAAAGATTTAGAATTTTGCAAGTTTGAGATTTGGAGAATTAGAATTTTGCAAGTTTGGTATATGAAGAATTAGAATGTAGAACGTTTAGGATCTGGAGAATTAAAATTTTTGAAGTTTGGGATTTAGAGAATTAGAATTTTGAGAGTTTTGAGATATGGAGAATTAAAATTTGGAGCATTTAGGAATTTGAAGGATTCTAATTTCGAGAGTTTTGAAATATGGAGAATTAAAATTTGGAGGATTTAGAAATTTGGAAAATAAAAATTTTGAGAGTTTGGGATTTGGAGAATTAGAATTTTGCCAGTTTGAGAATTGGAGAATTAGAATTTTGCAAGTTTGAGATTTAAAGATTTAGAATTTTGCAAGTTTGAGATTTGGAGAATTAGAATTTTGCAAGTTTGGGATATGAAGAATTAGAATGTAGAACGTTTAGGATCTGGAGAATTAAAATTTTTGAAGTTTGGGATTTAGAGAATTAGAATTTTGAGAGTTTTGAGATATGGAGAATTAAAATTTGGAGCATTTAGGAATTTGAAGGATTCTAATTTCGAGAGTTTTGAAATATGGAGAATTAAAATTTGGAGGATTTAGAAATTTGGAAAATAATTAATTTTGAGAGTTTGGGATTTGGAGAATTAGAATTTTGCCAGTTTGAGAATTGGAGAATTAGAATTTTGCAAGTTTGGGATTTGAAGATTTAGAATTTTGAAAATCTAGAAATTTAAAGAGTCTCTTAATCTCTGTAAGTTGTGTTAACACATTTCACACTGCATTAAATTTGAACGTTGAATATGACAAAATTTAGAAACATGTCAAAATGAAAAAACAAAGGTTTTCACAGCAAAATTGAAAACTTTCTTCAATTTTAATGCAAAGGGCTAAAATTTTAGCTGAACACCATCAGAGATATAACACATCTTGACTCATAACACTTTGAGGAAAAAAATAATAAAAATACCAGCATTGGAGGAAAAGTATTTATTCGTATCTTCAGGATATAAAATGACTAAAATTGAAGCTAAATTTACTGGGATCGATCCATATCCTAGTGTGACAGTTAAGGGTTAATAATCTGTCGAACTGTTCCATGATTTTTGCGTCACTCTGTACTTTCCTTTCTCTGGTACTGACAATATCGATGTCAGAACGGGGTGACGTATTTATTCCACACCGTAGGCAGTGTTCCTGAAAGCTACAGCATTCCTTGTTAAATTCTCTTGAGCTCGATCGTTTGGTTTCGACAGACGATCTCGAAATCCAACATTTAGGGACGAATCTGCAACTTGTCTCGTATTATTCAACCGTTGCAAGTTATTCTGACATAAATTCACGATTAAAGAAGAGATATGGCCTGAAATGAAATCGTAAACAGTCGTGCGTAAATTGCAATTTATTACGGAGAGAATTATTGTCGTCGACGAAATACGAGGACCATGAGTGAAAGATTCATATGAACTGGATTTTAACAGTTTTTTATGAGATAATATACAACTTAATTTCTTTTGGTTTTTGTATTTTTATGTTTGCAAATTTCGAACTTTCAAATTTTTAGAGCTTAACGTTTATAAATATTCACATTCCTAATCTTAATATTTTTACACTTACAAGGTTCAAAATTTGTATATACTCACATTTTGTGGTTTCCAAATTTTCAAATGCACAGCCTCTTAAAAATCTGATACTTCAAATCCCGAAATTCGCAAAATTCTAATTCTATAAATCTATAAATCTATAAATCTCAAAGTACTAATTTTTTAAATCCCAAATTTTCAAAATTCTATTTCTTTAAATCCCAAACTTGCAAAATTCTAATTCTCCAAATCCCAAACTTGCAAAATTCTAATTTTCCAAATCCCAAACTTGCAAACTTCTAATTCTCTAAATCCCAAACTTGAAAAATTCTAATTCTACAAATTCCTAAATCCTCCAAATTTTGATTTTTTTTTCAGTTAAAATAACTAGAGTAGATTTTTTGTAAGAAACATTTTAAGTTGGGGTCTTAAAACGTCTGAGTGTGTGACAAGTATTTTATTCTTATGAAGTGAGATCTTTAGGGATTAAATTTTTTCTGTAAGGGAAATTTGTAGTCTTTTCATGAAACAAGAATTCTTATACTATCACGAGAAAAATATATATAGAAATGTGAAAGAAATTGCGCGATTAACTTACCCTATTACTTATTTGTGAGGTGCGTCAGTCAGACTTAAGTAACAGCTACAATACTAAAGAAGGTTGAAATGTTATGTCAATTTGGTATTATGCAATCGTTGATTATGCCAATTGTAATTGGATTTGAATTTCAAATTGAAGCGTATTGAAAATTCGACTAAATTTGATCGCAGCTAAAGTACGAGTACGTTACGTGTCAGACTCATAAAAATAGTGCAAGGAGTTAATTATCTAATTGTTATACATGTCTTTAATATTTGACTTCTGACAGAAAATTGTATCAAAAGAAGTAAATTAATACAATCAATTAATTAATATGATAATTTAATTTAGAGTGATATTCGTGACTGTTCAAGGAAAACCAGTTGGCATATTTGATTTTGTTTCATTTAATTTTAATTTGAAATTGGTTCGATCACAAGTTGTGTTCATATTTTTCTAAATGATCAAATTATTTAAATACTAAACTTTAAAATTCCTAAATTCAAAATTTGTAGATCTTCAAGTTGTAAAGATTTCGAATGGCTAAACCTTCAAAACCCTATAAGTTCTCAAATCCCTAATCCTCAAATTCCTAGATCACAAGTTGAAAGTAGTTGAAAATAGGCGAAATCATATAGATTACAGCATAGATCACCACAGAAATGGTAAAAGATCAACTGTAGCAATTTATAAAGGTTAAAATTGAGCCCGTTTTGGTAAATTGCTTCTGGTTTCTAGGAAATTGCAGTTTTATGCAGTTGCAGCAACGTACTTTACATAATTCATCAATACCGAATCCTGGATCAACCATGGTTGCATCAACAAGTTGCAATAATTTTAATACATAGCTTTCAGCAAAATAGCGTATTCGTGGCTCTCACGGCTTATACTTTTCGCCACGGGGTGTCGCAACCCATAAATGTCAGATTTCAATAAAAACCTCTTAATACTTCATGAACATGCTATAAATATTAAGACGTTGGTCTACAATGTTGCAAAACTAATTCTTCTTTCGAACAGTATCATCTATCTTCATTGCATCATTTCTGTCGAAGCGTATATTTTTCATACAGTTTGTTATAAGCTAAAACAAAAAGTGCGATAAAAAAATGTGATAAAAAATGTCATAAAAGAGTAGTCTAAATAAAAAGTATGCAATGATTAAATTATAATAATAAAAAATGATAATTATGATATGAAAAATTGAAATAATGAAATAATGAAATGATAAAATAATTATGAGTAATTATGATTATGATTATGCTTACAATATTTATAAAATTATAATCTGAATAAGATGAACAGACCAAAATAAAAATTATAATGTAAAATAACGTAATGGTAATATAAATGACAATTACAAGATAATCTAAACAATAACGTAAAATGTTAATGTGAATAATAATCGTAGAATGAAAGTCTTAGTAATAATTATAAAATGATGACCTAAATAATAATCACAAATTTGATCTATACGATCACTTCACACAGATTTACAAAACTTTTCATCTAAAATATATTACTGTTCCGCATAAATAAATATTACATCAGTATAAAAGAGAGTAAATTTTTGTATTAAGTATTGGTTGAATTTCCATAAGTTTGAAATAAAATATATCAATTTTTGTTAGCAGACAATATTTTACATTCGCACATATTTTGCATGGGTTTGTATCTACATATGTAGGTATACATGCAATTTTTCATCTTTAATTACATGACTTATAGAACGTGCCTCACATTCCAACGCATCATTGCCTTCCTTAAATCTTTGGAACCATTTTTATGCTGTCCATTCGCTGACAGTATCCTCTTTATAAACCTGTTGTAAATGCATCTTATTGCATTTGTTATTATATTCTCAATCTGAAATTCCTTGAGAAGCAAAACACAAACTTTTATTTCAACCGTGTAGTTTCTAAATGTTCACATCTAGAAATTTAGAAGTATTGTAGTTTCGAAATGGATATATAAAAAATTCTTCAAACCTAAAAATTTGAAAATTACAAAATCCAAAAAATTTGAAAATTTCAAATGTTATAAATGCGAATGGTTAAAGATTTGAAAATTAAAAAATTTATAACTTGAGAAATTTGGTAATTTGTAATTCATAAATTTAAGGTTTTACAAACTATGAAATTTATAAATTTAAATTCATAAAAATATAGAAATACTAAATTTGTAAATTCGAGGACCAAGAAATTTAAGATGTCAGAAATTTGGATAACTAGAAACCCAAAAATAAAGAAATTTCAAATTTTCTAGTTTTCAAATTTTTATACTTAAAAATTTACGAACTACGAATTTGCCTTAGAATTTGAAAATTTATAAGATTTGGAAACTTATAAACATAGAAATTTAAAAACTCAAAAATACAGAAACGTAAAAACTTACAAATACAGAAATACTAAATTTATATAGCTACAAATTCGTAATTTTTAATCCTTCAAATTTTCAAACGAAGAAGTTTCTAAATTTAGAACATCAGTAGTTCATCCGAAAGTTATTAAACGTTATCAGAAACGTGAATGTCGTGCAAAGTACTTGCTACTGAATGAAATATAAAGATAATACAATATAAGGTAATGAAATTTGACATTGGTGATAAAATACCTCTAACCCATTTGCTATTACGAGGTACTATATTCGCTCCTCGTAAAACAATCACTAGCCACTGCAATCGATTGCAGTCGTACAATACGCGGTATTTATATCTGAAAATATATTACAATGTTTCCACTTGTAATTTCCGTCTAATCTAATTTGATAAACTGATTCAAATTTTTGAAGGTCATTTTAATTAAATCGCAACTCTAAGTTATTTTTTAGTATCACTTTATTATACGATTTCTACTACTTTTATGGTTAAAAATCAATATACAAGGATACTATTTTCATATTTTTGTAATACTGTGAAAGTCAAAAGCTATTTATTGTACTACAAAGTAATTAGGCTAGGATCGAGTAACAGTCATCTTACTAAATTTCTACCTTAAGCAAATAATATTGATATATTAAAATTTCTACACCCACAGTTCACCTATTAAAAATGATTAGGTTAGGTTATACATCAGAAGTTAGGTTGTCTACCAGAATCATAAGCATTTTTATTGTGAAACTGATCTTAATCCATCGCATTCTAATAAAATTACTGCAATCGTAGATCGCAAAATAATAGAAAATATTGACAAAGTAAACAAAAATATTGAAATACTTAATCCGTTTAAAAAAAGTAGGAACTGCCCGTTATACCCCATAAATTATAAAATTCAGGATACAATTAACATAAATATAAATCTTGCATAACCTAAAGAAAATATGAGAGAGAATTTATTCCTTTTGCAATTATAAATTATTCATTCCGAAATAACTAAATGATATATTAAATTAACTATGGAATAAGAAAAGTTAAATGAAACAATATATCTTAATATGTCGCATTAAATTCCACTTCATACATTAAAGCAATAAATGAAATTAATGATACAATTAACATTAACATAAATCTTACAAAACCTAAATAAATTTACTTCTGTTACAAGTCTAAATTAGTCACTCAAAGATTATTAAAAGATTTACTACTAAAATAAATTAAAATAAATATAAAATATAGTATAAAATAATAAGGTAACAATTCTTATAAATCGAAGTTAAATATAAATTCAGACTACCAACACTAACACGAATTGCATTCGGCAACTTCGCGTCATAGAACGAGAAAATATCGCGGATTAAGATAAAATAATTTTTAGAAAAAAAATACACCGACTTCGAAATGCACTAAAAAGTATAAAATAATTTCTATTTCCTAATGAAGTAATTTCTATTTCATTCAATCATACAATTACGTAACAGATATGAATGAAACCTATTTACTCGTTAGGTATTATATTAAATACATTTCAACCTTTTCGGAGGCGGCGCAAAATTAAAAGATTATTTTAAATATGTTATTTAATTTTGCGCCGCCTCCGAAAAGGTTGAAATGTATTTAATATAATACCTAACGAGTAAATAGGTTTCATTCATATCTGTTACGTAATTGTATGATTGAATGAAATAGAAATTACTTCATTAGGAAATAGAAATTATTTTATACTTTTTAGTGCATTTCGAAGTCGGTGTATTTTTTTTCTAAAAATTATTTTATTTCACGCTTTTTATCGGCCGGCAAGACGTTTGTAGAAACAGTAGAAAATCGGCGACTGCATGTTGACTCATACACCACCAGAGACACGGAGGCATACGTAGTATTCAATATATTAGTAACAATAGTTTTTCGCTAACAACTCGAAAACTAAAGCTTCCCCTTAATTGTGGATAAGGAAAAAGTTGTTCAGAATCGTGTCCCTGATAACATACTAAAAGGACATGAAAATCGTCCAAAGTTGATTTCAAAACTTTTCAACAATTTTTCGCTAATATCTCGAAAACTAAACCTTTCCGCGAAATTTGTATATGAACAAAATTGTTCAGAATCATGTCCGTGATACGATATTAAAAGCGCACCAAAATCGAGAAAAGTTTATTTCAAAAGTTGCCGGTTTTTTTGCAATAACAACACTTTGCAATTGAAAAATGAAAAATTTTTTGATAATGGTACCAATGGGGAGTCAGAACCTACCAGATGCAAAAGGTTTCGTTCCGATCGGTGCGTCCAGCTAGGCGTAATAGGCGGGCACACATAGAAAATAAAAATAATAATAAAAAAAAAAAAAGAAAAAAAAAAAAAAATATACTGATCGAATCGAGTAACCTCCTCCTTTTTCGAAGTCGGTTAAAAACTTTACCCTAAGTTACTCCCTCGTGAGTAGAAGATATGCAAGAGAAGACGCGTTTTCGATCGTGACCTCGTTAAACCGGTCTGCTTGTTAGACACGATGCACATTCATGGATTGAAAACGAAACGAAAAGGCAAACGCATCCTCCGAGTTCCGCGGATATCAATATTCCCTGGTTAGATTTCGAAAGGCTGATTTTCCCTCTTACAATTCGAGGATAAACTTGTGCACGTTGCCATTCGCCAGCATACAAATGGCTTCGAATTTGTTGTTCGTTTTGCGGCTGAATAAGGCAAATTGTTCCTTAAACTTGCCTTTAGACTACTTTGTGTGCTAGTCTTTACATGCAGCACAGCGTTTCTTCTCTTTTCTTCGTTTTGCTTATACACTACCAGACAAAAGTTTAAGCATAGTGTTACAGGATTTAGGATTGGGTCTCTAACCTATAATTTTTAGAAATTTGTGTCGTTCACAACTTATTTGAGTGAATAAATTAGTTTATATACATTTAGGCTGTATATATTGCTATAATGATAAAATAAATAAAGTTAATGTATTAACTTTGCATTTAATGATGAGTGATTACAAAAATTATAATTGGAATTGAACTTCAGTTTAGATGAAAATTCAGATTTTAAGTTAAAAATTTAGTTAAGATGAAAGGGGTATGGTTCGTCAAGTCTGAACTGTAGTCTGCGTCACACAATAATATGTGAGTGATACAATGTTATAGAAGTTGAAATATTAGTTAAATAATTTAACTGATTCATGTTACGAATTTGAAATTACATTTACTAAATTTCACAGAAATCTCTGTGACACATAACAGAATTTCAGTAATTTTTGCTAGCGAAAGTAATATCGTCTTCAATTTAGTTTAAATAATTCAACTGATCTATGTTATGAAATTGAAATTACATCTATCGGATTGAAGTAGAGGAGTCAATTATTGTGATTCATAATAGAATTTTAATAGAATTTTGCTGTTTAAAGTGATTTTAACTATAACTCAACTTATAACTACCTTAATTTATAACTACAATATTACATCAATAACTTATAACTATAGATAGTTGCGTCGTTCACTACTAAATAATTATTGCTGCGATGTTAAGACGAATAATAAAGGTTAATATATTAATATTAGGTACATCTTGTATTTAACGATATTTGACTATACAGATAATTAGAATTGTATCAAAACTTTAATTGCAATGAAAGTAGTTTGATTTGTCACATTTGTGTATTTGTCTACAGTGGCGCCTCTAGTAGGAGGAAACTGAAGTGCACTTCTTCACTTCGCATTTTAGAAATTTATTTCGCAATAGTGATCATTATTTCTCTGTCATTTTCTACAGAAAATTGAAACTATGAAAATGAATATAAATGAATGTAGTTGAGTATAAGTATATTTATGAATCAATCAAAATATTAGGTCGAGTCATAAGTAACTTCCGTTTTTTTATCAGACATTTATTTCGTTCTCATTAAACAACAAAATTATATTATTTTATTATATATTCACCACTATTTTCTATAACCTTCTCCCATTTTCCTGGTAGTTTATCAATTCCTTCCTTGTAAAATGTGGTTGGTTTGGACTGGAAGAAGCTTTCAACAGCCTGCCTGACTTGCTCTTCAGAATTGAAGGTTTTTCCATTTAAAAAGTTTTGTAAGAAACAGAAAAGGTGGTAGTCTGTCGGGGCAAGATCTGAGGAGTAAGGTGGATGTGGTGAAACAGACCATCCAAGCTCAAGAATTTTTTCTTGAGTCACCCTTGCTGTATGCGGTCACGCGTTGTCGTGTAAAAGAATGACATTTCTACGATTGACGAGTGCAGGGCGCTTTTCTAGGAGTTACTCTTGCACTCTTTGCAATTGCTGAATGTATTTATCCGCAGTAATCGTTAAATTTGACTTCAACAACTCATGGTGACTTATACCTTCATAATCTCGCCATACACACAATAAAATCAATTTAGCTGCATCGGAAGTTACTTATGACTCGACCTAATACTATAAAACCCCAATCACTCACTCACGTATGCATATGGACAGTCTGAACCGTGCCACATACGACTTTTTGTCAGAGAATTGAACTTTCTTAAAATGGACCAAAACCTCTGTAAAAATTGTCAAATGTGATGAAAGGTGGCTGATAAAGGTTTAAGGGAGGAAAGGCCCTCAGCGTGTGAAACGAAATTTGTGAACACAGATGAATGCTTAGATAAACAAATATTATATTTTTAAACACGAACTTAATGAATGAATCTGTTGCAAAATGAGCGAGGTGATATGTAGTTATAATGTGAATGAGCTCGAGTAGCTTAAAAATAGGGTTGTGTCGTGTTAAAGAGTTGAATGAATGCTAGTTAACCCCGTAACCTTCAGTTTTCTAGTCAGTTGCATCATTCGTTCCTATTTAGTTATTGCTACAATGTTAAGAGAAACGAAGGAAGTTACGATATGAGGCACATTTTGCATTCAGCAATCTTCGATTATGCAAATTGTAATTCGAATTGTACGGAAAGTTAAATTATAATGAAAATTTAATTGTAATGTCGTCACATTTGAACTGAACTGTGCGTCACGAGTGTGACATGATATCAGGTATTAAATTAAATAAGAATTAGTACACCATATGAAGAGTGTTTTATAGAAATTTTCTCGTTTAATAAATTTACATTGTGACACAATGTGTAGCATAGCTACGAAATTTAAAAACCCCAAAGTCTCAAGCTCTTAATTTCTATTCGCTTCACTTGTTAAATTATGTACGTTTTTATATACACGTATTTTATTAGCATACTCTATATAGTAAATAATTTATTAACTGATACTTAACACTTAATATTTTACAATACTTAAATAAAGTAATTAGGTACTTAAGTGTTCCAACAATAAAAAATACACATTTTTCCTTCTCCATTTTCTTAAATCGCGTTCTGTCACATAAAATGGGTGCATAGATAATAGAAAAAGAAACTAGTTATTAAAGTATTACAATTAGTCAAATAAATACGTAAGATGCAGGACATACAAATGAAAAGAAACTTCAAGTATAACTATTACTGCTTGACACCAATAGCACAACTTACACATGTAAATTTTAGACTATTCAAAAAAATACAGTCTTAAAAATGCTAAATACAGACCAACAGTTATTACAAATCAAAACTATTTAATCATGAAAAATCTAACCATGATAAAATATCAACTAATGAAAAATTATTTAACCGTATATTCGATAACAGTAAATTTGAAATTAAGTTGTGCCCCTATCAAATAGCTATAATTGTTGAAATAATTATTACACAGACGTATTATCATATCCGTATGTTGCATAAGATATTGAATAGCATTAACAATTTTCATTCATATTTTTTCAGGATCTATATGAAATAACTTTTGAGCACGAGTGTATGCGTGCTTTTCTTTTCCCTTTTTCAGTCAATGATTTGTATAGTGGAAGGTACAGGTAATTGAAAATAATGGGCGAATAATTTCTCGATAGAGTTTGCAATAACGATAGGTATGCTATACTGGCAAATGTTGGGGAAATAAATTACGCGGCAAGTGGGTAGCAAATAACGTGAAATTATTTTACGTTTGAACGGAGCGGTGTCAACGAAGAAATGGTTTTAAAAATATACGGTAAAGCGTATGGCATAGTCGGCATAAGATTTGAATTTCGTAGATAACTGTAGAAATATCGTGCGATAACTTGGACCGTATTTGCACCGGCGATTACGCTTCAGATGAGCCAGGAATTTGAAACAAGCATGTGGCTACCCGAATCGAAATATAAATTCTAGTTCGATCGTTTAAAGTTTAAAACCTCGATTCTTTCCATTTTCATATTTTCTACTGCGAAGGTATTGCTATATACTACTGCAGTATAAAAGAACTACTGCTGTAGTTCTAAGAAATACTGCACATGATCATGAGTGCGATTACTACTATTACTGAAATAAGAAAAAATTATAATAACGATAATTGTGGATGACAGGTAACTATAATAATATAAATTTTGAATAACGCAAAAATATAACAGAATAGAGAATTAATAACGAAAAATTATTATAAGAAAAATTACTAGTAACGAAAAATTATAGTAATGACAATTGTTAAGAATAAAAAATTATGACAATGAAAATTATTAATAATAAAAAAATTCTAATAAGAAAAATTATTAGTGACAAAGAATTAGAATAGCGAAGATTATTGTTAACAAAGAATTATGATAATGAAAAGTACTAATAACAATAAAATTCTAATGACGAAAATTATTAATGATAAAAAATTAAACCAGCGAAAATTATTAATAGCAACGAATTATGATAACGAGAATTATTAATAATAATAATAAAATTCTAACGACAAAAATTATTAGTGACAAAAAATTAGGGCAATGATAATTATTAATAACGAAGAATTATGATAATGAAAATTTTTACCAACCAAAAATTGTAGCGACAAAAATCATAAATAACAAAAAAGGTACTTCACGAAATACCTTGTAAAATTTTTAAGCGATACCTAACAACAGAAAATTGATGAGTACAATTATTTAGAAACACGTAAGTCTATATTTGTTTTTTAAAATTGTTCATTGTAATTTAATTGTGTTCATTATTTACGTAATACTTGAATTCATTATTTTGTAAGATAGAACACATGTTTATCTACACTTTTGAGTGGTAACCTTTTATCAAAACTGATGATTGAAGATAATTAACCATGCGACTAAATGTACTGGTGTTATTTGCATGAGAAAGTAAATATGAACAAGAGTTAATGCATATACATATATACAATGGAGGTGTATAATTATCATTAATTGATCGATCATATCATTATTGATAATATCATTACAAAGTCTTGTTTGGTGATAAGAAATACGTCATATTTCAGTATTGTTTAAATATTTCTATTCTGCTTTGTTTCTAACAAGGAAGAATATGCGTGAAAAATGTATTGCGCAAATTTTTGCATGTAACAAATGCATCACATATGTAATGCAAAATTTGATACATATATGCGATTATTGCAAATATCTTCCTTCATTTAACTTTTTTTTAAACATAATTTATAATCAAAGTATCTTTATGAATGAGACGAATAAATATATCATTTTGTAAATTTTTGTATGAATAAAACTGTATTTTATTTTTCAAAAATTAAGATTCAGTTCAATTTTGGACATTGTCCTCAATGTCACAAATATGAAATTGTTGTTAAATACACCGTAATTTAAATGCACAATATTTTTAGTTTTTCCTAGGAATAAGTGTAATTTATAGTCAAAATATCTTAATAAAAAATCTTTTGTATATTTATATAACAATATTGCACTTAATCTTATTTTACCATACTTAAAAATCTATTGCGCATTAACTATTATAAAATTTACTTTTTGTTTGCTTGCTTATTTTTCGTCTCATTGTCAATTTCAAATTAAGTGTAAATTATATGTTAGCAGGTTTATCAAGTGGAGAATTTCGGAAGTATAATTGGAGATACATTGATGTAACAATGCAATCGGTAAAGAAGAACGTACATCGGTTGCTAGCGCCATATTCAAATCTTGCAATTATTTCGCATCGTTTCTGTCGGTAAGAGAGGAATCTGTAACTTACGAAATCTGTAACTTCTCTCACATTCATGATCCCCTGATCACTTTATTCTTGTCATAGTGGCCGCGAGAGTCTGTTTTACGCTTTTCTTGCACGAAATCCAATATTAGACCCTCGGACAAGAAATACTCAAGACCCATCCTTGCGGATATACAAGTCAAGAATCACTCAAAAAACATCGATCTTCATCACTCTTTTAATATGAAAGTAATAATACATTGTTTAATTTCTTGCATTTTTTGTTGTAATAAAAATAATGAACAATTTTTGTACTATTGGCTGTATGTATTTAAGTGTACTGCTGTTTTTTTTTGAATAAGAACAAGTTAAGAAAAAGAATGCCTTATTTGCCTTCCAGTGTGGGGAATTCAGTTTACAAGATTAAAATTTGTTAATTACAATAAATTCTTAACTTCACAAAATTTATAATTTCCAAATGATTTTGACATTTTCAATCAACATAATGTGCAAATTTGTAGCTCTTACACTCTCAAATTTTCTACTTCCCCAATTTCCAAATTTTTTAATTTTTTAATTCCCTATTTCCCAAATCCTCAAACTCCCTAACTGCCTATTTTCCAAATTCTCAAACTTTCTAATTTCCTAGTTCCAAATTTTCAGTTTCTCTAATTCCCTAGTCCACAAATTTTCAAATCCTCCAATTCCAAAACTTTCGAATTTAAAGTTCTAAGCTTTAAAACGGTGTGATCTATGAGCTTGCAGATTCCTAAATTTTCAAGTCTGCAAATTTTCAAATCTCTATATATTTCTAACTTTACAAATATTCATGGTTATAAATTTCTGAACTTAAAATTTTCAAGTTTCCAAATTCAACCTACTAAATTTGAAAATTGACCAACTAAAAATGAACAAGTTATTGATCCCTCATACGATATCCATTTTCTTAGAAACACATATGATTCATGTTATAGGAGCACGGTATACTTTATCAATGTACAGTTCATTATGACTAGTTGTCATTTCCTCTTAAATACGTAAATCAAGTTTACTATCATAACCATTTTTTTACAAATTATTTCTGACAAAATGGTTGCTGTTTATAGCACACCAGTTCAGCCAAAAATAATGACAGTCGACAGACGTCTCGAGAGTGTGTGGGATAGTGAGAATTATGTTCAGCAGTTGTTATTGTCATTATCATCCTTATTTGCCGAAATGTAACTAGAACTGATCACGGTAGGGAACTTCTTTTACTTTGGGTCGATCACACGTCAACTCGCGGGTTGAAATCTGTATTTAATTCACTATAAAACGTTTGAAGTTTAACTTCCCAATTTGAAACGTAATACAAGGTTAAAATGACACAAATATTTATTTCTAATAGGAAATTCAATATATTTAATTTCTTTTAATATTTTAATCTCTTTTTATAATTTTTATAATCTTTTTATGCGCCTATGCTCCAACGTATTCAGGAGTACGACAAAGAAGAATTTTCCATTGACAAAGAATAATCCGTTGAAAGTTTAGAGAAGTAAGTTCATCGTTAAAAGCTCATCTAACACCTTCGGTAATTAAAGTTCAAAGCACATGTACGTCGAAGTGTTAGTCGTAAGCAGACATGCAACGATACCTGATAATTACTCGAAGATAACAAGGTTGATAAGCGTCTAACAACTCGAACGTGGGTAAGGCATTAAAAAAACTCGTGTTATCTTAAATTACGCTTGACCCCTTTGCGAGACAAGAATCTCGGTTCCTCAACTATTTCTTGTTTTACACGTTTTCTTTCTGTTCTGACTTCTAATTAGTTTGGGACAGTATAATGATAACAGATTAACGTTAATACGTTCACTAATGTATGGCGGAAGACAGGAGATTAGCGAACGCCTAAAGAGAAACGGGTGCCATTTAAAGAATTGCAAAAGATAATGTTAAAATATGTATATTCCAATACAAACAATATATTTTTGTTGATGAACAAATATTTAAACATAGAAAATATATTTATGTCTCCCGTGTTTTCTCCTATAATAAAATTTCTTTTACTTTATTTAAATATACGAACAGTACATTATTAAAATATAAAATTCTGTAACGTGACAAAATAATTTATCTGCTATAATTTTTATGAAGTAAATGAAGCAGGTTAAAGATATGATTTATCCATAACTCTCCTTCAAACTTTTTAACGTTACAAGTTTATAACGTTCATAAATATGTATTTATGAAACAGTAAAATACTCATAATTTATTGGACATTGTCTTGTTCAATATAGGTTACACTTTCTCTCGAATTATTGAACAAAATAATTTATGAAAGATTCTCGATTTAATTTTGCAATATTATCTCATCGAAAGTGAATAAAAGATCGCCCGAATTAATCCCAGGTTGTTTAAATCACGCTTCACCACGAACAATCTTTTTATTAATATCGACACAGGTACCATATAATTTATTTTATGCATATTTTCCAGCATGAGCAGACTTGTCTTTTTAATAAAGATGCGAGAAGCTACATCCATAATTCATATTCTGCTTTTGCGATGAAGCTGTTTTATTTTTCTCCTTCGACTTCACACTTTTTTCTCGACTTCTCTTGTTTCATTTTTCCTTGTACGTGAATGGACAGGAAATCAGTAGCTATATACCGGGAGAAATTGCACGCCATATTTATTTAATAATTGTTCAAATAATCGTGTAATAATTGTATAAATAATAACTGATCAGCTACTTCATTGGTAAGTAGTAATATTGATAGATATTTAATTGATAACCATTTCTTTAATTAAATGCTGAAATCGATAATTACAGCTACACTCGATTAAAATTGACTGTTGGTATTAATTTGATAGAAAATTTTTTCATTACTAATTCAAGATTTAATTAAGAAGTATTCAATTATCATTTACAATTTAATTGATCAATTCATAATTGTAAACTATTTAACTACCTCCAGTAATGTAACTAATTAATTCTCTCTCAAAAAATATTCAACTACCTTTTAAAATTTAGTTAAAAATTTTGAAACCATTTTCCATCTCAACATGTTCACTGCCGCAGTAGAAACATACGTACGTAGTAAGACATGCATCAATCACACAAGGATACGATTAATATTTCATCTGAATCTTCCCGTTTAACAACGTACATTATTCCCATAACATTGCTCCCATAACATCATTTCAAACTTCATTTTTCATTTCCTATCACCGACGATCCGTTTACGTAAAAATTCGAATCAAGTACCATCGACACTTACGAGAGTAAACGTGTTAATATCCGCAAATTACATACGACCAGGTGAAAACCGGATATCTCTTGCTTTCAGTACGAATAATCGGGCATGAAGTTGGCTGAAATCGGACGAAAAACCTTCTAATTGACCTGGCCCGACATAGAGCGCTGCATTACGGTAATTCACGCGAACGGTTAGCTGGCTCGCGCTAACAGCAATCACGAGCGAATCTCTAAAGCGTGAGCGAAAACATAAAAGCACGAGTTACACGTCGCAAGGGCAAAGTTTCATTGCGGCGATGCGTGCTACGTTCCTTGGTAAAACAGTATCCATAATGCATCTGCCACGCCCTGAGGAACTTCCATCGCAATCCGTGGCTGACCGAGCGCAGATTACCGCAACCCATCTCGATTTTGCTCGAATCGAGTTACCTCCGGCCCTTTTCATGCTCGATAAAAGCCTCGTTGCGTGCTAATAAACGCGAGCCAACTCTAATCGAGCCACGTCTACCGATCTGTCGATGTCGAGATGTCGATTGCTCGTAATGGTACGTGGAACAGATTCGAATCGACGATCGCGACCTGTTGATTTAACCCCATGATGGGCCCCTCCGTTGTCCTTACGTTCACTGTTTAACCCCTCATGTCACAATTCCTTTCATTACTAAAATAAAAGGTACAAGTTATTTTTTCTGAAGTCTGATAGTCATATCTTCATTACTGCTCCATTCTGTTTTTATGTGTGGTTGTTACGAAACATTCGGAAATAGCTAATGAGAAAACTCCGGCGCTTTTACCTCGACTATTTAACCCCTCATAACACCTTTATAGCTAGAATTAAACGATAGCGTTCTTAAAATCATTTGTTTCGAATTGTGATAGTCGTAGCTTCATTACTGTTTTACTCTGCTTCTAATGTATAATCATATGGAGAGCTAGTTATTTAGTCTATTAATCCCAACTATTTAATGATTTCACTCTTTATGATATCACTCTTTTCTACATTGCTAAAATAAAATGATAGTGTTCTAAACTTGAGTCAGTGAAGTCCAACTGATCATTAATCCACATTAATGATCAAAGAGATTATTCCAAGGACTTCTAAACAATGTTCAAAAAGATTGTAGACATTAATGAAATCTAAGGTTTGTTAGATCAATAAAATATCAGACTATGTAATCATTAGCTGTTTAATCTAACAGATAGGGTGTATACACGCTGAATTTTAGCATTCGTTTACGTTCTGTCAATTTATGTCGTTAAATGCATATACATCCATTATTGTAAACACAAAATATTCCAGAAGATAGTAAACAACAAAATCGATGTTCAGTTAGATTGCTAAAATCAGACTGTGGCGCCGTTACGAGTGGTAAGATAAATGACCAAGGTGGACGAGCGCATCCTGATCAACTGGTACCGCGGACTTTTGATGGAATCGTGCACGACGTTGCTGGCCAGCATCGAATCTAACAGCGAACGTCGCACCATCGAGGCTACGAGGGCTCGAATGCTAATGGCAGATGCGATGCTCGATGCCAGACGAAACATTCCAGCCGTGTTGAGATCGTCTATCGCCTCGACCCTCTTCGTTAGCGTGACTACAAAGAGTGCAGTCACGTTGCCGCGAGCCTTTGTCTAAACCGGACATTTTCACCGGCCGGTCACTTCCTACAAGAACGTGATTCATTCGTTGCTATTACGTCGCCCGGTGCGTATCGGACTCGTAGTATCTTTGCTGCCGAAGACCGCCCGACTGCTTCTGCCGGAATGTGTCAACCACCAGCTGCTCTAACGGTACCTCTTTCGTTCCTTTTTCGTCATTTTATTTCGAACTTGTCATATTCTTGATTTATTCGGATAACGTCATGCCGAAGTTTCAGTCGCTCAGGGTTGGTGACCGCTTGAATGCAACGGTGGCGCCGAGTGTGGACGTACAGTCGAGAGCAAAGCTTTCCTACGGAAAACACGGCGACCGAGGGAGAAGACTGTTACTGGTAAATTTTTAGGAATATGCGAAATAATCTTTTGGAATTAAAAGGTATAGAAAGTTGGGAGACTTGGGGTTTGTTTTGGAAATTGAGGAATTTTGGGATGTATGAATTTGAGAATGATAGTTAGCAGATTTGAGAATTTGGGGATGTAAAAATGTGTGGCTTTAGGGAATTGAGGATCTGGGAATTTGGGAATGTAGAAATTGAAGGACATAGATATTTGTGGACTTTGAGATTTGGAGATTTTAGTATATGAGAATTTAGGAGTTTAAAAATCTAGGAATTCGGGTATGTGTAAGAATTTAGGGACGTAGGTATTTATGAATGTTGTGGAGTGTTTCGAGGAAAACAATAATGCACTCTAAACTTCTAAACAACAAGATCATTGTATCATAAAGCAACAAATAAGCACATTCTTTAAACCTCTCTAAATTCCTATTAGTGACTAAAATTGAAGAAAAAGTATACCACGAGAACCAAAATTTGTTCCCTCGCATAAAATTCTATTTTCACCCACAAGGAAGTAGAACAGAAAGACCATCGCGACTCACATTAGCTGCTCGAGTCTAGCAATCTGCTCGTTTATCTGATTCTGGTTCTTGCTCTCGTCAAAGTTAATTCAGACAGGGAACTCCCTGGATGCGAATAAATTAACGACTAATATCGCATTGAATCGTCAAGCTCAATTACAATGTGTCCAGTGGATCTAATGGGTCTTTACTCATTGTCTGGATACGTGGGTTCCTTAGCCGAGGATACCAACTCAAGTACTCCTGGTGGACTTTCACGACGAGACACCTGTGACATGGCCGAGCATTGTGCCGACATTTTACAGGTGACTCCGCCTTCTCTGATTCGGTTTTATAATACCACTACCATCTTAAACACTGCACGTTGCATTATCTTGCCGCTAACCCGTAGATCTTTCGATAAGATACTCATTGTCGTGGAAGGTTACCGTACTGCCCACATGGAGGTACACTCACTCACATTGATATTTCGACTAAGTATTATTCTTGCGTTTGTATAACTGAAGTTAATTTAAATGTTATATTATAGAAAGATTAGTCACTCACAGATTAAGAATACGACTTCCTTTTACTATAATATTTGAACAAGTAATTTTAAAATGTATTTTCATGCCTTCTTATTATTTGAATACTGGTTATTTTCTGTATTTGCAAATTGCAGTCATATAAGCAATGAAACAATAAACAAGAGTACATGCATAATTGATATTAGATAATTCTATCTTTCCTCTCGTAGAGCCCCAAATACAGGCAATTATCAAGCAACTGCCATCTTCCACTTAACTTCTGCAGGTAGACACCATAGGAAATGAATGATAAAAGGTCTAAAATTCCTGTTAACTTACATCGTCTGATCTCTTTCTAACCAACCTTCATTACCCAGGAAGTTCTTTCAATAAACGATTAACACATTTTTATTTGAAAAAGATAAAAGAAGTTTTATATAAGTCAGAATAGACTATAATAATAGTGATATCCTGATTAGTCCTGGATCGGCTATAGTGTAGACTATAATTTAGTGCTACACCAACACGGATAAAATTTGCAATTATTTCCCTTTTTACGTTCTGTAATATGCTCGTTTCTTTCTTCTACACGACATAAAAGTGGATTGCTGTCCAGCCATAGGTAAGAATTACTTGATAATATGACGTCCATGAAGATAGTAATTTCTCCGTAAATTTTAACCTTAATAGTATTTAACTATAACGGTAGTCAACTAATCGTGACCTTAAGATACAGTTGATATACGAGTTCTGTAATTTGAAGTTAATAAAATTAGAAAGGTAAACTGAATATGAGAAATTAGAGCGATTGAATTGTATTGAATGGATGTTTGAAGGTTATAATTTTTGTAAACTGAAAATTAATGAAAACAAGAATTTTAATTGATAAAATGAATGATACTATTATTAGATCTTTGTAGACAAACATGAAATAAAAGTTGGACATTTAATTCTTCAGACAGAGGACTTAATTCCTTATATTTTTTAAAATTACATACTTCACTATATCATTTTCGTTCACTACTCATGTATAATTATTCAATTTAATAACAGTTTATAAAACAATTTTAAAACTATGTCAAAATCGAAAGAATTAAGTAATTAACCTTGTAAAGTTGCCATAATCTTAATATTTCCCGGAGAAAACGTCATACGATAAAAATAGTGGGTGTCTATCTTCAAATAGCAAGATATACGATGTAATATATTGATGTTATCTCACGAGTTGGTGCGTGAAGAGGCTGATGTAGGTCCTTAGAGGAACTATGGCTCTAATTGGTCAAACTAGAAAAATCACTTCATTCCCAAATCCCTGTGTTCCTAAATTCTTACATATCCAAATTACTTGAGCCGCAAATTGGTATATTCTCAAATTCATACATGCTCAAATCGGTATATCCCCAAATCCATACATCCCCAAATCGGTGTATTCCTAAATCGGTACATCCCCAAATCGTTACGTCACCAAATCGGTAGGTTCCCAAATTTCTCCATTCTTAAATCCCTATATTCCCAAATTCTTACATATCCAAATCGCTTTATCCACAAATTCCTACATCCCAAAATTGCTACGTCCCCAAATTCCTATGTCCCCAAATCGCTACATCCCCAAATTGGTGCATTCCTAAATCGCTATGTCCCCAAATTCCTACATCCTCAAATCGTTATGTCCCCAAATCGCTACATCCCCAAACAGACACGACTCCAATTGGCCAGGATAGAAAAATGGACGCCTCACACGAATTTACGACGGTGGTATTGGCTCGAGCAGTCACCAATTAGGCTAAAAACAATGACAGTCGGCAAACGTCTCTCAAGTGAGTGAGATAGAGCTATTTGCGTTCATTAGTTATTACTGTCATTATTATTCTTATTTGCCGAAATGTAGCACGAGAAGTGTTTACGGTATAGATAAATTTTCTTTTACTATAGGTCGATCACGCGCCAACTCGTAGGTTGACATGCACACATATCAATAAGAAGAAACAATATGTTATTTCCTATCTCCGATACAACATTTACCTCCATTTTTTTGCACTTAAAATGCATGAAACGCAAATTATACCTTCATAACTTCCGAGATGAATCCGAAATCAGAAGTACTGTAACTTGTGTCCATCTGTCTGCACGAGATCACGAATGGTAAAGTAATTAGCGGAGGTTAGCCATTTATAATTTAATAGATCAACAGCAATTGGCATGAGGTTAACATCGTATATATACTGGTCGGTTGAGCTCGTAATGACTTCGAGTTACTGACAGAGATCGTGACTTTTCTTTCTTGACATTCTACTCGTTCGTTTTTCAAGGCATCATTACTACCGTACATTCATTAGAATTTTAATAAGCCGGGTAAGTAATAGTTTTATCCTTTTATGTTACAGACATAGTCGTTTTTGTTACAGAAAATAAATTGTTACTTATTAATTTGTTTGTCGTTGAATAAGGGTTTATGATATGTTGAAATGTAGTTAGATTGTGTAATTGTATGATAAAAAATGTAAACACAAGTATTTTTATGATATGCGGCACTGGTGATGTACTTAAGTGCAATATATTAGATGAAAATAATTTATGCAGTTAAGTAGTATGTTTTCGTGATTATTGAGGATTAAATACGTGAATTTGAAAATTGTTCAATCCTAAAGTTTTTATATTTGAGTATTTACAAATTTCCAAATTTTATAGTTTTTAAGTTATCAACCTTTTCAATCTTCAAAAATTTTAATTTTCAAATCTTCGAGTTTACAAATTTCTAGATCTTCACGTTGTCAAATAGCGAAATTTTGCATATCGTTAAATATCTTTTCTAAATCTCCAAATTCTCAAACTTATAAATTTTAGTCCTCTCATATTCAGAAGTACCTAAATTTTCAAAACATTGAAAACTTTCGAATTTCTAACTTCAACTCAGACAATTTTACATAAATACCACGCATGCCCTCATTTCGTAATAAAAGCAGTTTGTCGAGTATAATAAAATTTTGATAAGTACAGATAATTTTGCAATATAATTGTTAGGTCTACTTTCACCGACACAGAACGAATAATAGAGCTAATAGATTTTACGATACAATAAAATTGTTGAAAATAGAAGGTACTCAAATTTATTGTGTAGTAATTATACAATTATTAAACTACTAAAGCGTGTTATTTTCCTATTGCGAAGTACCTATATTATTGGAAGTATGATACCACCGAAAACATAAAATACATGATTTGTTTCGTTCGACCATAGTAATTTGATCACCCACTGTATATCCAAACACGCTCGACTTCTAATGAGTTGGACTACAGTTAACCATTTAGCTCCATCTCTTTCTCCTTTCCACTTCATCGTTCTCGTCTCGCGTAATTACTTGCTTGATGAGATAATGATAAGTTTCATAGATGAATGGGAGCAAACGGTCAACTACTTCGTGAACAATACACCAACGATTGGTTCGTTAAAATTTCTTGTCACGTATTAATGCTCCTGTAAATGTCCGGGTTTCACTTTTTTAAGAATTGCAATTTGACAATCGTTTCAAAAGTCTGTTGCAATTATTCGTTAAGTCGATGTACAATTGCAAGACTTCGAATTATTATCACATATTAAATTACAAATCTCAATTCCACAATGTTTATGGCCTATGTTGTGTATTCCAGTCTGAAACATATATGTTTATTGTATCAATGCATGTATGAATATACGAATACATGATTATTATATGGACATATGAAACATATAAATGTTTCACGTATCTTCAAAAATTCCACAATGCTTATGGCCAACATTGCAGTCTACCTATTTCATGTTTGAAAGAAACGATATGCTGCACTGTCAATTTCCAATCTGAGTAAAATACACAAATCAACAGTTAAAAACACAAGAAAAATTATTATCACATATTAAAGTACAAATCTCAATTCCACAATGTTTATGGGTAATGATATGTATCGCAGTCTGAAACATATATGTTTATTATATCAGTACATGTATGAATATAGGAAAATATGATTATTATATGGACATATGAAACATATAAATGTTTCACATATCTTCAAAAATTTCACAATGCTTCTACCCAACATTACCTATCTCATGCGTGAAAGAAATCTTCTACCCTGTCAATTACTTTCCCGCGTAGAATGCACAGTCATCAACATTGTACATACCGCCTATAGTAAGATATCTCGTATTCTAACTAGACTCAATGCCGAGATAAATTCCTGCGGAAATATAAACCATGAAGCCTGCGTCATTTCTAAATGTCCATACGTCGAAGCAGTAAAGATAATAGGCAGCAGAAAAAATTCTAGTGTAACAAGTATACAAGGGGAACCGAATACGTTGCAGGTATGCCAGCTTTAAAATGTTGCACGTTTATTATTGTGCCCTGCTATGGCGAACTCAGCGCGACTGCGTTTGATACACCATAAAATTAAGAGGTCACAAAATCCGGCGAGATCAGAATCCAGAGCAGCATTACGAAACCCTATCCAGGAATACCGGCTACATTAGAATACCGTCTGAACGGTGTAACTGCTCCGGAGCTCGGATTGCATTGCAGATCTAATATCAGATAGGTAGTGGGAGGTAGAAAAGAGGGATAAAAGCGAGAGAGAAAATAATGGGCAGCCGACACAGTCGCGAGAAGACCTTCTAAGGTCGCCACGAGCACGAGAATTCTTCAAATAGCTTGCTGGATATCTCGGTTGATCTGTCTGATCGATTTATACTACTCGGGACAATACTGCGAGATGTTACATAAAATTATACTAATCTGTATATTGTGGATGCACTTCAAATGTGACATAACGAAAATTGTCATTTGGAGTTAAGACTACTATATATGCTAATGTGTGAAACTATAATTGTATGTCCACTTATGTGGTATGAAGTGATTTGGGAATATGGGAATTTAGGGACATAGATGTTTGAGTATTTACAGATTTGGAAACATAGTGATGTGGGGATTTAGGGATTTGGAAATCTCAAAACTTGGGAATATAAGAATTGATAGGTTTTCTGGTCTAATAATTTAGAAACTTACAAACTTGGTAATATGCCAATGAACAAATATGGAAAGTTTCTAAAACTTCCAAGCTCCTAAAATTAAAAAATTTCAAAGTCTAAAGGTTCTAAAGTTCCAAAGTCCCAAAAGACCAAAATCCCAGATCCAAAGGTTCTCAATTTCCAAAATTCTAAATTGAACTTATATTCCTTAGAAAACTTCGGCTAAAGCTAACGTAACATAAACGTAGTATAACGTAATAACACAAGATAAATGAAACTCGAAACAGGTATATTAAAAAAACAAGCAGTAAATCGCTATCATGCCTCTCGTTATTCTGTAATTTTGTGAAACACTGTATTTATTCTCTCGTAATACTCTTTTTCCTGTGGACGACCTTTCGATGGACCTTACCTCATATTATTGTTTCGTCCTGAACAGTATTGTTTACAAATCATTCGAGGCCGATCTACTATCTCGGAATGCAATCGAGGTTGCGGTAACTCGAGTTCCATTTTTATTGCAACTCTGCTGAACGGAAAATGGCGAAAGGCGTATCGCCTCTCTGACCGCTATTAAAATTTCGGATTATATCCTTCATTTTTATCGGCGCACCTTGCGCATACCTGTCGAATCTTTCCATATAGTAGCTAAGTCATTGTCAATCCAGCTCCGTTCCGATTCCATTACGAAAATAAATGTTTCTATCGCGAACATGTATCCGCGATAACAGTTACTGCTTACCTGCCACGACCATTTCCGATCATTTTCACTACGTACGATTAGGAATTTTTAATAAGGTGAAAAGTCGCCGTAAATATCGGTAATTGTGCAACACCCTAATGGATCTGCATATTATACAAGGAACAGTCTGCTTAAGGTAACGTGACACAATAGTTAACACGTACCTAAGTTACTGGAACGTAAACGTTTCCTATGTAAACTGACGCAACCAGGCGTTGAAAACAGTTACGATATCGATTTCAGCTCTTGGAACGGTTATGGAGAAATTTTATTTTTAGTAACATACAGGGATTTGAAAGAACAATCGCAGTGCTCGATCAATTCTGACACTGACAAAAAAAATGTACCGCGTACAGTGACAAAAGAAACATTTAAAACATGACGTGAAAATCGCCACCATTTTACGAAACAGAATTGTAATTTACGTAATGAATTTTTCATAAATGTATGTATCATAAAAATCAGACAAAATAAGAAAATCAAGCATAGGAAAGGAAAAGGATACGTTTTATTTAAAAAACTGAAATGGATGTAGAAACTTGTTGGACAAAAGTAATATAAGTTTTATACTAACTTTTTTATGTTTGACGTATAATATTATATTTCCGCGATAATATATACTACTACTATGTATTACTTGCTAAGGTTTTAATCTAAGCATCTTTTTTGTAAACAGTAGATATTTTTTCAAACAAAAACATCTACAATTCCTTTTATCCCTAGTCTGATATTTTTAAAGTCAAATTAAATATCAACGAATTCAAAATCTGTCAATGGTCTCCGCGAACATGCGCTGAATTTGTGCGATCATATTTGCGCATGCGCTGAACTTGCGTACCCATACCTGCGCATGCGCAGAACCAACGTAACTATATCTGTGCGTGCGCAGAACATGCGTAGCCATATTTGCGCATGCGCAGAACTTGCGCAGCCATATGTACACATGCGCAGAACATTCTTAGCTATATCCGCGCGTGTGCAAAACATACGTAGCCATATTTGCACATGCGCAGAATATGCACAGCTATATTTGCTCGTGCGTAGAACTTATGCAGTCATATCTGCACATGCAAAGAACTTATTGCAGTCGTATCAATATCTGGCTCCAGATTTGAAGTACGATACGTAAAAAAAATGAGTTTCAGTAAGAACCGGG
Organism: Megachile rotundata; assembly: GCF_050947335.1. Classification (NCBI taxonomy): domain Eukaryota; kingdom Metazoa; phylum Arthropoda; class Insecta; order Hymenoptera; family Megachilidae; genus Megachile; species Megachile rotundata. The sequence goes on from NC_134989.1 coordinate 6,571,834, forward strand.
AGAAAATCCGATTGAAAATTTGCATAGAATCCAGCGTTGTTGTCGCAATAATCAGCAAGACACGTTTAAGCGTTAAGTCCCCCATAAATACGGCGCTTCTCGCGGGCCAGAACGCGATGGCGCGAGCTTCATTGAAATGCAAAATATCGGGGCTGGTAGAGACGATAACGAGGAACGGAAAAAGCAAGGCGAAGAACGGATAGGGACGGCGATGATTTAGCGGGCGCAGCGGCGCGTCTTATTCTGCTTGGGCCGCGTAAATCAAGGGACCTTGACGCGGAGACTGCAAAGAGACGCAAGAGCAATTAATAGCGCGTTCGTAACGCGTTGTTGGCACGTGAGAGCGGACGCGCTGCCTTTATTTACCGATGCGATGAAATATTGAATCGGCTAACCTTGGATGGTACACGGGATTCCAGCGGTTCGTGGAATGAGGAAGTCGCAGGATTCGAAGCGTTCGCGGTGCTGTCGTAGTCGAATTCTCGCGTACACTCGGATGCAATATAGACTTCCTTTTGATAACGATGTATATGCACAATTTAACGTTTCCTTCATTTTCAAGTTTTCGAATTCTTAATTCTCAAATTATTTACGTTTCCGATATTGATATATAAGTTACTTTTCAAAACTCAATTCTAGAATTTACCCAGCTTTAAAACTTTTATCAATTTATCTCAATTTTCTCAATAAATTTCTCAGTTTATTGAAATTTCTGGTTATTTATATTTTCAAACAAAATTTTTCAATTTCCCAAAATTTTCAATTGTCTAATGCATAATCTCCAACTTCTCAATTTTTCAAATTCAAATACTCCCAACCTCCTCAAATCTTTAGTTGCATAATTTTGCAAATAATAGAGATTCTAAATTTCTTCCAAATCTTCAACAACTTTTCGATTTACAAAATTACCAATTTCCTTCAGTCCCAAGACTGGAAATTTTAGTGTTCTCAAACTTTGATATCTAAATCCGCAAATTTGGATTTTTACAAGTAAAATGCTTAAATCTCCAAATTCTAAAATCCGTAAAATCTCTAACTCCCTAACCATCTACATTTCACTTCTGCACATAGGATCACCCCTATTTGTTTCTCCAATACTAGAACACCCTGTATATTTTTACAATATATTCAATGTAATAAACATTTGTAAATGTTATCATCAGCGAACTAAATGCAAAGCAATTTTGTGCCCAACATGCGATAAATAAAATACTGGAATATCTTAAAACCGATAAGAATACCTTAACTTCAACTTATTTGCTCAAATACTATTACAACGAAGTGCGAAAAAAGCACTTGTCTCATACAGATATCCTTTTATGTTCTATCAGTCAGGCTCGTTGCGTATTTCAACATCTGTCCTCTTCCACTGGATTCTCCTTTAAATATTCCTCTTTTCGCCTGGTTTCTCCCTGATGGTTGCAGCGAAACGCCCACTAGAAATTTAGCTTCAGATTACGATATTATCGTGGACAAATGTAATATCGAGACTCACAGATTCAGCGTTTCCTTTGGTAAATAATGCTTATGTCGACTATTGGTGAACAAGTCGCCGTTTAATATATGCATCGATATTGACTACATTTGCATAATGCAACAAGCGGAGTATCACTTCCGTTTTTTTTTTTTTTTTTGTTAACTAGGTCGAAAAACTTTGTATACGATGAGTGTCGAATGTACATGTTGTGAAAGTGTGCAGTTTTAGTATTTGGGGACTTGATAATTATCGAATTAGAACATTTTAGGGGTTGGGATTTTGAGACGTTGAGAAGTATGGTAATTTGGATATTCGAAAATTAGGAAATTGTGGAATTTGCGGATTTGGAAATTTCTAAGTTGAAAATTTGGATATTTTGGTGTTAGGAAATTTGGGGATTTGGGAATTTGGAGATTTGGGATTCTAGGGATTTGGGATTTTACGGGTGTGAGATTTTAGGGATATGGGAATTTAGGGATTTGGGAATTTAGAAATATGGTAATTTAGGGATACGCGAATTAAGGGATTTGGGAAGTTAGAAATTTAGAAATTTAAAAATGTCGGAATTTGGGAATTTGAAAATTTAGAGATTTGGATACTTTGGCTCTTGCAAATTTAGGGATTTGGGTGTTTGGAAATATGGGAATTCAGGAATTTGGGATTTAGGGATTTGACAATGTAAAGGTTTGAGAATGTAGGAGTTTGAGAAGTTAGTAGTCCTGAGACGTATTTTTTGGAAACTGAAATTTTATGAATTAGGCACACACGTATCCATACACTTCTGGGTTAAGTAATTTGATAATTCATTATACAATACACAATATTAATAATATGAATTACTAAAATATAGGACTTGATGACGTATTTAAAAATTATAAGCTGTGAGAATTAAATAAATGTTAATCTAAAGTATTGGGGGTTCAGGAAATCGGAAAAATTGAAATTTGAGTATATGTTAATACAGACAATGTTTAAGTTATGACTAATAACTAATGATTAATATGACTAATTAATTTTCTCAAGTTACGCATATAAAAATCGTAATCCACAATTTTATTATATTTTTATAACACAAATTCATCTTCAGTTGCACCAGATCACCCTATATAAGTATAATTCCACGACGCTTTTACATTATCAAGTGTTGACGCTTTCGATCTTAATTTCTTATCTAATAACAGGCTAAACGTTCACCGATAAAACGCAATTACTACACTTATCGATTGCAAGGAGAATGCAACCAGTATCCCAAAGGCCGGAAATATTACCGTTCCGTTAGAAGCGCGTGAGAAATAATTCATAAGCATATCTGTTTGTCGGTTCCGAGGCTTCGTAAATCGCGTTAATAGAACGGAGGTATACCGCAAGCTTTCGATCGAGATAAGTGGAATTGCGTTCCATTAATTAAATTCCAATTGAGACAACGTATTTATTACATGTGTTCAATGTGTACCGACTGAGAAATTTAGCGCAACGACGAGCCGCTGACACGGTTCAACGGTGTTCCATTGCAAAATCACTTGTTCGCGTAATTTCACGTCGAAAGATTTAGTCATTCGCTCAGCGTCAGCCATTTTCAATGTGAATTCTAATTTGCACGTTACGGCCACGCCGTTTCGTGAGAAATAACGTCTTACGCGGGTAACAATTCGTGTTACGAAAGTACCGCGCGGTATCGCCCCGTTAATTAATGTCTTAAACCAACTCTTTGTTCAACCGCACACTTAACACAACAAAAACAGCTATGTTGATTATAACATACGGAGATCATGAAACCAGTCGAACCGTTGCAAACCAGACGTTAACGAATGAAATACACCAGGTGAATTTGTATTTTCGAAATGATACTGCAGGCAGGTGCGAACTACGAGGAAGGTGTGGATTACTTTGCGTGTGGGAATTTTTGTTTGTGGAATCTCATTGGCTTCAGATTTGAATGGTATTTTCACTTAGAAATTTAGGACGGGGAAGTTTTTAATGCAAAAGTTGTAGGTATTGTTGTTCTGGACTTGTAAATTTGAGATTACAAAATTTATAAATAAACAATATTTGTAAATTTACAAATTGGCAAATTCTAAAATTCTAAACTTTTAAACTTCTAAAATTCTAAAATACTAAAATTCCAAATTCTAAATGGTGCAATTCTAAGAATTGCAAAGTCCAAGTACAGAAATTCCACAAGTCCCAAGTACCCAAAATTCCTACATGAATTCAAAAATTTCTAAACTTTAATATTCCTTAAGTCCCAAATTTATAAATTTCCAAAATTCTCAGACTCTCAACAAACTTTATAAAAAGTTCCACTACTTATATCTACGTATATCTTCAACTACTTTCAAACCATCATTTCATAATTCTTGTGATTGAAAACTACTCTCATGACCATAAGTCCGTCATTAACACAAACAGTGAATTTTTGGTGTAAACGTTGTCTCTGAACCCTCAATTATGAAGCTCCTTTTCGCGCAGTTATCAAGGTTGTACAGTAAGTGCGACGTCACCAAGCGTAAATCAAAAGTGACGCGTAGAAAATGCAGCCACATGATGGCCCGTTTCTGGGCATCGAGAATGAGAAAAGGGCAGGAAAGGCAGAAGGTCGTAACGGAGTTCGTAACACGGTTCGTGCGAGGGTGTACGGATCGTGTCAACGATACCATGGATTTACGATGGTCGCCGAGCGAATCCATTTGTTTCATCTGCATCTGCTTAGCACGCTAATGCTGCCTTCCCTGTACGACTGTTCATTCCGTGCCGTTCGACTCGGCAGCAGTTTCAAGATTAAGGTGGACCAATTGTGAAAAAATATCGCTAATAGAACATATAATATTATTTTCTTCAGATATGATTATGTCATGAAAATTTGGGAACTTAAAATACTAATTGGTCTACTTGCTGGGTTAAAAGTAAATATGGCTTGTAAGATTCAAAGTTTGTAAGGTTTATAAGATTGTTAAATTCGCGTGATCTATTTTTGAAGAAAAGATCATATCAATTACCAAATTTATTTATTGTAATAATTATTACAAACGTTTACAGAATTTTGGGGAATATTAAAATTTATAAAACCATAATGTAAAATTGTGATTAAAGTAACTTTTGCCTTTTTTCAATTTATATCACCACAAAACATATCCTAATAGCATCCACAGTATCAGACACATGTGTGTGTAGAATTGCATAAAAGTGTATTCAATAGTTTCTGATAACACGACATACATAAAATTGAACTATACATATAGGTCCCACCTAATTTAAAAATTTCTTTCATTAATGTTTCTACTAGTTATTTCACTTTGTACATCAGTTATTTAGTTTTTACTTATTGTACTTTAAGATCATATCGGTCGTTGCATTCGTCTTGACCTGAATTACGCCATAGAGATGAAAAAATATTACCTCATTTAAAAAAACTTTAATAATCTTGAAATTTTAGAACAATTGACCTTGAACAAATTTTTTTAAGCACCATAATATTCGCCCATTTGAAAATAATGTTTCTCGCTAACATTTTCTTCTATCATAAATAAGCAAGATAAGATGGTCAAGTCAGATGGGACACCCGGTAGATGAAGTGCGTCTCAAATGTAAATTGAAAAGACCGACAACAATCTTCAGTTTTTTATTGGGTAGATTCTCAAACATGACATTTTCTAATTTTTAAAGATGGCTGATTTGCAAACATCACGGTCATTAGTGATAGCATGTGGACGATAAAAATTGAAAATTATGTATGGACAGATAACGTAATGCAACATTTTGCAACATGTGTAAGTTATTATTATTCGATAGAAGACCAACTTAACAAGAACAGGATAGTTTAAAAGTAAATCTTACACGTTTCGTGTTAAACTTTAACATGTTCTTAGTATAAACGTAACACGGTAGAAAATCGAGTGTTTATCTAGATATCTGCGGGCATATTTTTTGAGTTCCTAAAATTACTGCTTGAAGGATGTTAATATTGTTCCTTCAGCACATACGATCCATAAAAATAGATAAAACTAGTTTTTCAAGGTGCTGATTGGATCATTTTACATCCGTCTCTGGAACAATTATGTAAATAAAGGCGATAGAGGATGTCCATCATTACAATGTGGTATGCAAACGTGACATACAATTTTTTGCCATTAAACTCAACGATCATCGATGAAATTTTAGAAAATCGTACGCGAGGAAATTTCCCTGAAGGTGTAAAGGATATTTATATATAATTGCGCTACACGATTAAATAAAGTATATAAAACGACTTTGTTATTATTTCCAACGCATCATTAAACGTTGTTTAACTCTGCAGCGTTTAGATTTCTTTTTCGATCTCCATAATGATCCATGTAACGGATGATGTTTTCTTATATTAACAAATTTATCTCTTTTTTATAGTATGCATAATCTTGAACATAATTCTCCGTACAAGGTATTATAGTCGATATATTGTACGGTAATTTAGAAAATAAGTACACGATAATATAGAAGAATAAAATTAATGTAATTTTTTATTATTTATGGAATCTATAATTGACTATAACATTGCTTTAAATATTTAATTTATTTTCAACTTCGGGTTTCTTCTGCTGTTTAAGATAACATAATTCATTTTATGTAGTATTCATTCAATGTATTTCTCATCATTATGACTTTACAATTATTTTGAGTAATATGACTTTTTTCTGTAAAGACACACTTTCGATAAATCTCGAGAAAAAAGAATGCAATACTATCGTGAAATGGTAACCACTGTTGCACGATGTAACTGTCTGGTTCGATCTGATAATATAAATAATAAATGTCTGTCTGTAAGGAACCATTCTGCTATGACTGTGTACTTATCTAAATGGATAATATAAATCTTTTCGATCGTTTTTCATTAATCATTCTACAAGTATGCACTCTTGTGCATCTTGCATTTACTACTTCATAGGCAAATATCTCTTATCAATAATAATATTGTGCTTTAATATCGGTTCTACTGATAAATGTGCTACAATTTTATTTATAGATCAAGTTAGGAATCATTTATGCTGTTTCTTAAATTCAACAATCATTTATACTGTTTTTGAAGTTTACACTAAACATTCATTTAAACAGTTTCATAATCTTTTATATAATGTCTCCCTAGACATTTAAAATATAATAATTTTGTTGCGTAAAATAAAGTAATCGTGAAAGTTATCTTATTGGAAAGTTAAGTTTTTCAAACGCATTCTCCGCTGATTATGTAAACTATTAAAGTGTTAATATAATCGATAGCAGCCGTTTCATGTTATGAGAAATGGCCCCAAATTATCAAGCGACCATGTTTAATGATGCGTCGAACATTTCTCATAGCTGACGTCATATCATTTTTCCTTATACCGTATTTAAACATTTTTTATACTAGGTTTAAACAATTTTTACGTTACGTTTAAACAGTTTTAATACTATACTTAAACAGTTACTACAACAACATTTGAAAAGTTTTTATACTATCTTAATCTAAAACTATCAAACAGGTCAAATGGTCGCTGCACAAGTTTCTTATTATAAGGCACACATTCTGTTAAAGTACATTCTTTGAAATCAGTACTGATTTTCATCAAGATAAAGAACAAATGTGTGTACTAATTTATGTTTCGTCGTTTGTCCATTTCTTTTTTAACTTCATTTTTAATTTCGAATTAAGTACACTTTATATGTCGGTAGGTTTAGCGTTAGAACATTTATTTATCTTGGAAAAAGTTTGGGCATTATAAAGAAGAAAGAAAAGACTTCGCTACCGTAATACTAAATGATCGGAAAGTCCGACCACCGAAAACGAGGAAGGTGCTATAACTCACGGTCCAATTAGTTATCCGAATAATCAGAGGCAGTGCACCCGGTATTCCAATGGAATTCGATAAAGCAGCGTGTGACCGATTGCGTATCTAATTATAAGAAGGGGAAACGGAAAGAAATGATTACGAGGTGGCCTCTGGCAAGTAGAGAATCCGGTCGGGATAGCCTGGTTAATATACCTACGTGGCCGCGGATAATGAACGCGTGTTAACCAGTTCGTTATCGGCAAAACGGTGCCCACCTTTTTCTCGCATGCGAGCCGGAGCAGATTCGCTTCGAGCCTAAAGAAACTACGAAGAAAAAGAAGAGGAAGAAAAACACCGGGTGAACCGAGAAGACGAGGACGGAGAAAACGGTGGAGAAAGAGGAGGTAAAATGAGGAGGATTAAGAGGGTGAAAGAGAAAGGTGAACGCGTTAGGACGAGGCTGGGTTTTATCTGGCGATGCTCGAGTAATCGTCGCCCCGTAAGAAGTTATGATTCCACCGTTTCCACCTATCGGCGATTTTCTGCACAGCTTACGTTGTTCACGACCATAACTAAGAGGGACACTTCCCGTCCGTCGAGAATCCTTGTCAGACCGTCTCCGTGGAATTTATTTTGCGTCTATGGGAGACCGTGTGATGGTTCGACTCGCTTATGCCTCTCAAACGCGATTGCGTCGAAGATTAGCTTGACGCGAGGCTACGAGCAGGTTAACGTATCGATGCTACGGTGCACGATTCCTGATGGAATCCTGCTTTTAATCTATTTGTAAAGCGATGCTCAGCCACTTGTGGGAAACATCAGCAACCTGTGAATCGATCCTGGATAGAAATTTATTTCCATGACGGTTCTATTAGAAAAGTATCGTCCTGCATGGAACGACCATTTTTCTTTCCTCTTGCACACCCATGTTAATTTAAACGGAACTGGTTCGTTTGATTTAAAACACACTTTTCTGGTTATTTGCGTGTGAATACATATTATCATTATGGTAGGCATTAAACTTCTAACGAATCTTGAAGTTTAATCTGAAAAGTCATGAAGGGTATAGGAGATAAAATATCGCAGGCTAACGTGCTTGATTCTATCAGGCTTCTGTATTTACATAAGTAATAAAATAGGAAATTTTTAATTCAAAATTATTGATAGTTATGTTACAAAGAAACATAGTGTATAAACCGTGTGTATTAAATATTCTTTCAAGTGTTAGCTATACACATCCATTTTGTTTGTTTTATTTATCATATAATTTGGTCAGATTCAGTCTTAATGTCTTTAAACTCGTTAACGATAAAGTAGGTAGATTTTTAGCACATGGTAATGAAATTTCGAACCTTTCAACATATAATTATCGATGGAAAGATATGAAGGGTAAAATTGAGGAACGACACGAATACATGTACTTACGTATTACAAGAAAAAACCTATGTTTTTATTAATGGTATAATTATCAACGAGTGTTTTATTAAATAAAGATAAGAAACTCTGAGTAACTGTTTGGTATAAAGTTAATTTTCTGATATTACTGCCTGTATTATACACGATTTTTTTGCGAAATGGGTGAAATAAAAGACTTACAAAATAATGTAATTTTTGGAAATAAACAAGTAGTAAAATTACGACGAATACTGTGTTTAGTATTTGCATCAGTAGTCGTTTAGCATAAGCATATGTATATATAAACCTTCTTAACTATCCAAATATACGCTCAGTTATGAAATACCGGTAAAACTTTTCTTTCTTTCGCTCACCATTTCACTTATCACTATTTTACAAACCGAAAGGAAACACGTCGCTTTCGAATTCAACTCCAATTCAGTTCACTTTGAATCGACGCGTAAATTTTCCAAACACCGCCATACACGATCTAGGAACGATAGAGTGAATCCAGCTTTGTTGGCTCTGGTTTCCAAGAGTTTGAACGAGCCGGATAAAAATTTAAACGGGGTAGAATTACGACAAGTGTTATTGTTACTGCCTGGACTTTTTGTTCGCACTTGTCGAGTCATTCGCTCGTTAACACCTTCCCTTGTTAACATTACCGTTGTTCCAGCGACGCTCCTGGCGCAATGCAAATTTAACAGCCGTCATTGAGATATCATATCGTAGCAGGGGTTAACGTCGTCGCTTGAACACGGCTGAAAATTAACAGTGTTGTTTATCACCGCAATAAGGTACGAATGAACGTACAATCATGTTACTTTCATCGGAACATTCAACCAGATGTTCTTCCTAGTTCCCCACGAGGACTACACCTTGACCTGGCACGTTACTCGTTTGAGGCGAACATCACACTTTGCTTAACACCTTCACTGCTATGGTCATTAGTGACAGATGACACAAACGTGACACAAAAATGAGACATTTTTGCACTTTTGAGTTCGTAGAATTTATGGTTTCTATACCAAATATATAGCAGTGCAATAATAAAAAAATAACAGCGTCACAGTAAAGAAACTAATATGATTTGTCTGCAATTTAAATAAAACTTTAAATTTATTATACAGATTCTTATCAGAATCTTTTTAAAATTTTTTCCATTCGATTCGCGGTATTCGCGTTTTTAATCAGTCTCTTCTATTTACTGTTATGAATAATTTCCTACAACCACCCATATTTCTTCTAATCAGAACACAAAAATATGTGCAATTTACCTTGCCCTTATCAATGAATAATTACGAAAAAGTGGCTCTCGTAAAACAGAATCTGTTAAGCGTCCTTATTGGTATTAGAGACATTTATAATTTCGATAAGTAAACATCAGATCGAGAAAATGCACTAAACATTTATATTGCAAACAGTACATGGCCCGAATCACTGCACCGTTCGGTAACCTGTCGACATTATATAAAAACATGAAATATCCTGGTTCACAAGCCTAGCGTATAAAATATGTCAAAGGAAACATCAGGAAAACGCGAAAAATTTATTAGATGTTATATTAATTGCGTGATACGAACTGGTAAATATAACACGAATACCGACAGGATATGAGCTAGCGCCACAAGCCTCTGAACGTCTTAATAATAATAATTAGTTCCTTGGTGAATGTTTTCTGAACTCCAATTAACAGCTCCCACGAAAAATAATAGTACCAAGAATTCTTGCAAGTTGTTCGTATATCATATTCAATTGCTTATTAACCTTCCCCCTGCTAAACACGGTAAAGCGTTGATTAACACAGCACAGGTTGTTCGATTAAAATTCTAGATTCCAGATATATGGATTGAATAGGTAGATGAACACGGTAGGCATCCGTGGGGAAAATGATGATGTCATTTGGATTTCCCTAGGGAAATTAGTGACCTACGAGAAAGAGGAAATATTGATTGTTGGTTCTAATTCGAAGATTTTCGAATTTGTGAAGTTTTAAACTTAGGAAATGATAATAATAGTTTAAGAATTTCAGAAGGTTGGGATTTGAGGATTTGAGTATTTGGGGACTTGGGGATTTAGGAACTTGCGGATTTCAGGATTTGAGAACTTGGAGATTTGGGAATTTGGGGAGTTGGGAATTTGGAAACTTGAAAACGTGGAGATTTGGGGATTGGGGGGGCGTGAAGAATTGGGGACTTGGGGATTTGGAAATTTGAGGTTTTGGGGACTTGAGAACTTGAGCATTTGGGGACTTGGCTATTTCGGGACTTCGGGATTTGGGAACTTGATGATGTGGAGACTTGAGGATTTGGGAACTTAGAGATTTGGGAATTTGACGATTTGGAATCTTGAGAACTTGGAGTTTGGGGTTTGGGGATTGGGGACTTGGGGACTTGAGGACTTGGCGATTTGAGAATTTGAGGTTTTGGGGATTTGGGAACTTGAAGATTTGAAGACTTGGGATTGGGTCTTGGAGATTTAAGGACTTGTACATTTAACAATTAAAAAATTTAGGGATTTAATGATTTTGGAATATCAAGATTTAAAGGCCTACACATTTGAAAATATAGGAATTTGAAAACATAGTGATATCGGAATTCAGAAAATTTGTGGAGTAGAAATTTAGGAATTTAAGAATTTGGCAGTGTTATTAAATTAACGAGAGTACAATAAGGAAATGATTGAAACGCCCCATCTAGTACACAAATTTCAACTGTAGTCGAATGAATTGATTTCAACTTTAACATAAATAAAAATCTGATGCTTAATATTGCAAGTGTCCTATAAATACTGTTTCCCAGAATAATAATGTGTCCATCGTCTCATTTACTGCGCGTAAATGATCCCCTATATCTTTCTCATTTACAATCTCTGAAATAAATAATTCGGACACAAACGGTTAACGATGTTTAGACAATTATTACAAACGAGTCTATTAATTCACATGTCCAACAGTAAATTACTTCAGCTCGGAACTATGGATTCATAGTCCTGAAACCGGTTCCGCGGTTCCTAACCCTGACTGCGTATTGTACTTCAATCAGAAAATTTGAATTTAAACATTCAACGTAACTGAAGTTTAAATATCTAAAAGTGCATTTTTACTTTCAGTATTTAGTCTACACTTTAAACAACGAATATCTTTAATTTCGTTTTAAATACACAATTTTTAGCGAACTTTTACTTGGCTAATTTTAATTCTCTAATAATATTGCTAAAATAATACAACTCGTGTTTGATACGCGAATGGTTTTTATTGCTAAATTAAGGGAAATTAAAATTATACTGTTATTGTAAAAAAGTGAAATTGATAAGTACAATTAATTGTCATTAAAAAATAAAAATTAAGTTCTTACTGCAAAGACATTAAATTGTCAAATTAAGTGAAGTTATTTTTCGTTGTAAAATTAAAGAATGTATATTATGTTCAACTCTAATCCATAAATATACAGAAACGATCTAACCACAAATTTTTATTTGACCGACGCAACTTCACTTCACAAATTTTCAAGTGTACTCTAACCTTGCAATAAGTATTCGTCATAACACGCTTTCTGTGCTTCATTGTACAGAATTCTGTTATGTTCGGATTGTATCTTTTAGACGTTTTCGTATCACAATTAACTTTAAATAAAGAGGTGTACATCGATACCGGCGGAGCAACGCTTTTCGTGAAAGTTGTCTTTCTTAATTTTCCGCCAACAGAAATTAAGGAACGCAAACGATCTCGCAATGAAGACGACAATCTTTTCATTTACAAATTCAATAATGGCCAGTCTATTCATTTCTCGATGTCTTCTGAGGAATTGGTCATGAAGATGAAGAGAGTTCCGTTATCAATTGGAGTTTTCAATGTGGAGGACAGTTTTCCTGTCTGTTATCTTCAAACGCATCTCAGCGGATGTGCTTGCGACTTAGTAAGATATCTTTCGTTTAAATTTACGAGTTACGTTCATTAAAAGATTTATATATAAAATATTTATCGGATTAAATTTGTTCTGCGTAAAAATATGAGAATATTGATACGACTTTGTTAAGGAGCAGACGTTTTTGATCATATCAATAAGTGATCAAACTGTAATCGATAATTGAGTACGATTTTAAGTTATAACTAACATATAAATGTTAATAGAACGATCTACTAATTGAAAATTAAAGCTTAATATTTAATTCAAACTTGCTATGTTGAGGACTGAAAGATTATTGCAAGAATTTATTAATTAATGATTAACTTACTGATTGCTAATTGAAATTTTGAATACTGAATAATAATTTAATTTTGAAATTAATTTCGTTTAATCAAAAATAAGAATCGTCTGACCGAATTTAATATAAATAAAAATCAATATTAACTGTTTTGTAATCTCTTTTAATTAATAATTGTAATTTAATTACCAATTTAATTTCTAGATATTTTTATCTACTTTCTATATAATTTATTTTTGGATTTCTAGAAATTTAATTTCTAATTAATAATCGTGTCAATTCGATCAATCATAACTTCAACCAATATTTTTACTCATTTTAATGTTTTATATTAATTAAAAAATATAATTATTAATACAGCTAAAATATCAATCATAAAATTTTTCAAATATTAATATACTAATCATCATATCATTAATTATAGTATACGAGATTCGTCACAATAATTTAATTTTTATATTCTAGGGTTCCCAACGTATTGAAAATCCATCGTCTTTTAAGTTTAGAGGACCATTTGAACTCAGAGATTCTGGACACAGTTTCGCCGGCGAGGTAGATCTTGATATAACAATTTCAAATTTAGGAAGGTATCAAAAATATTTTTTAAAATCAATCAAATAAACCCTAATTTTAAAATCTTGTAATTCATGACACTATCTCCTTATAATTCATAACACATTTTCAAACAATATTTATTTAAATGATGTACATATGGCTGTATATATTACAGTTTTAACTACTTAATACACAAATAGTAAAAATAGTTACCTACTTGTAAATTATATAATCCTTACACTATTTACACCATATTTTATTTCCAATATGTTAAATCATTTTCTTTCACAAAATTGTTTATTTCTTCTAATACCTTGTTTCTAATATTTCTCTCTATAACATTTTCTATAACATTAAAAAATGTTAGAAAACATTAATAATTACTTTATATACTTCAATATTTTAAAATAATCATTAACCTTCTTAATATTCACTTCCTAAATAAAAATTTACCAACTACAACTATTCTTTATAATATGGATTAATACTAATCTACATGAGAGTAAACACATTGAAATTGAATATCTATTTTTCTTGAAATCTTATATCAGTATGTAACATAATTAAATATTTTATTAATATATAATATAAGTAAGTATCATATTAATATATAATATGATTAAATGTTACATTAGTATACAATATTTGCAATATATACAATATTGTTTATAGTTAAATATAAACATTTCAGATGCTTGTTAACATATACCGCTCTCGCGCCCAACTGCTTCTTCTTCAAAACCGAGCCCGAGGGGCCCGAGTATAAATGCAACTTTAAAGAGTCGTCGAAGAAATCGACAGGAATGCTGGGATCATACGCGAGTAATTTAGCAAATAACGGAAATCAGAAGATGAAAGGTGATACCCGTTCACCGGGAATTTCGATCAAAGATATCGCTGGAATTTCTCCGGTGGCTAATCGTCTTGCCGAAGGTAGTCCACCTCCTAAGCCTCCACGTGTTCCCTTGGAAGATCCCTCGACAAAAAGAAAATCAAAGAAAAAGAAAAGAAAGAAAAGATAAAATGATGAATTATTATTGACATCAAAATGCCCATTTCAGAAACTATATAATTCGATAATCAAACCATTCGAAACTCGAATAGAAATGTCAAAAAAAATACTATTTTCAAATGCAGAAATAAAAAGACGAGTTACTTATCGTGTACAGTTATATTCTATTAAATGCTAGGAAATTATTAACTAATTGGCGTTATAAAAGATTTTTAAAGCAGGTAAAAGTATCATAATGTCATATAATTATGGTTTTATTGAATCGATAGTTTATATTCTTGTCTGATGTGTATTTTTATTTGTTTATATGTTTTAGTAGAAATTTACGACTTCTTTCTCTACCAATAAATTTATGAATACGGACAGTGTCTATTATATACATAAATTAATAATTTTAATAATTTTTATGATTTTATTAAGCCTCGTTCACATTCATGGAATAAGTGAATATACAGCTTGCATTGCTTTGTGTTTTACTGAAGAGATATATTTATATATTACATTTGCGTGTGAGTAATTTGTTTTTGAAAATCAGAAACTACATTACAGCCATTACCTTGTTTTTGTCAATAATCCATAATAATTTATAGTCATTAATCACATCATTATAACCTTTTGAACTGAGCACTTTAAATATTTTATGCTCAATAAATTTTCAATACCAGATATAGATTGGTCCAATTTATATTATATTAAATGCAATAAATTTTCAAATTGACATTATTCTAATTTAAAATTGAAAGTGCTGTAAGAAGACTACTGAAATTTGTTAAATTCAAAAAAGTGAAACGTGTAATAATAATATCAATAATAAGAGCAAGGAATAATCTGAGACAACACGGTCGCCATTTAACGCGTGATGTTGCAAACAAAATGGCCGTGCGTTACAAACTACATCGAAAGGCTACTCATATTTCCAATACAATTCAATCTGATCTCAGCTTTTACTAGCTTAATGTCAAAATATTTGGGTTTTAAGTAATAAATATATTAAAAACAATAACTCTAGTTGATATTCTCATTGATTTTCTACTTGTGTACAAATAGTTTCCTTAATCCAAGTTCTTTCTTGATCCATTTTCAATTGATTAATACTACTTACTAGAGGTACTTGGAGTGTATAATATTATAATAACTACACTTGCATAAGTATGTTCAATTAATCGAAAACTTGAGACTTAATTTATATATTGCATTTCTGGCTAATTACAACATGCAATTCATAAAAATTTATAACTATTATTATTATCAATCACTTATCATTGATTAGTAGCTGATGTGTCTTTATAAAATTCAGAAACATATATTTTATGAATGTATTTCAAAGGTACACGTCTCATAAATACCAAAAAATAAACGTTCTCCAAATATATTAAAAATTACACGATTTTTAAATACAGTTAAAAAGTATACATTTTTCAAATGTATTTAAAAAGTATACGATTTTCAAATATACTTAAAACATATTTTTAAAGAAAATTGAGAGAAAGCGAGTGTGATTTAATATTCACATTACCAATTTACATTAAATAATCATAATACCACTGTTTAATATTTATTAACTGAATATGTAAAGCTTTGAATACATTTTTTCTCCCAATAATCTTAATTCAAATAGCACCTTAGGGAATAATATCATAAAGGCAGCTTATGAAACTACATGCATTATAATTTAATAACCAGTAATACTACCGCTAATGAAGGCCCATAAGAAACGAATAGTAGTTAACTTCCTGTCTCCAATATGTTCTCTTAAGTACTATTCCATTTTATTTTTATGCGATACAGTCGAACCTCGGTAACTCCTACCTGCATTAATCTAAAGCATCCATAACGTTACAGCTTTATCTATTTCTTTTCGTTCGATTGTGTAAACCTATGCAAATCGCACATAATTTCACTTTAATGTAAATTATTTGTCATGCAGATATGTTATCTTATTTACGCAGATTAGTTGAGAAAACTCGACCAGTACTCGAATTGTACTTTCATATCGTTCACATCTTTCATAACATAATCAAGCTTACTTGAACATCTGATCGCGACTAAAATTACGGTAGTTCACGAATAAAATTACAGTAGTTCATGAATAAAATTACACTTAATTACACTATTTATAAATAATCTTAATAAGGTGTCAAAGAGTAATAGCGTTCACGGCTAGGTTATGGAAGACCATTGCAAACGTAAACGATTATGTCGATAAAAAACAGTAAAATATTTTAGTTCACGTAGCATTTGCGAGGAAAGCGTAAAATGAACACCCTGTATATTCCAGAGTTAAGAACATTACGTTCTCATAAATCAGTCTCGATTCGATTCAGCATAAATCATAATCGTGTCGTCGGACATATGCAGACATCTTTGCCCTATAGCTCCGTGAGAAAGATTCTCCTCGATGCTGAAGCGCTCTCTCTTCTCATGATATGCCGCTAACTGCTTTTCATACTAAGCTCGCGCGTTTCTTTTAATCGAATCTTGTATCAATCTTTAACACTCTGTAGATCTTACCAACTTACCAATAAAATTGGGTTACGAAGTTACTAGTGAAATTCGACTTTGACGTAATATGTCGACATGTGTCATTTCATTCTTCTTCTTTCTTATGTACATGACTTTGCCTTTGAAAATCAAACTTATACATTAAACTTCAAATTTGTACTACAAATTTAAGGCTGAGATTTATACATCAAACTCGACATTCATATCTATATTTCGATATTAAAATTTAAATCTCTAAGTCAAATTTGACATTTAAATTTGCACATCAAATTTGTACATCAAATTAGATAAAATTTAAAGGATATTCGTATACCGAAATTGAAACTCGAATTTACTCGTCAAGTTTGAAATTCAGATTTATATATTAAAATGGAATGTCAAAGTTGTAACTTAATTCTCAAACTGAAACATACATGTCAAATTTGAAATTGAAATTTATGCATAACATTTGAAGTTCACACCCATACCTTGAAGTCAGACCTTAAATGTATAGGACAAACTTGAAACACATACAGTCAGTGTAAAAAGTATTCGTACAGTAATTAATTTCAACAAAAATGTTGTGAAACGTCATTTATTAACAAAATTTTAACAAATAAAAAATACTTACATATTCTTAGATGTCTATGTATTCTATGTAAGAATGTGTATGTATTTTTTATTTGTTCAAATTTTGTTAATAAATGACGTTTCACAACATTTTTGTGGAAATTAATTACTGTACGAATACTTTTTACACTGACTGTAGATATACGTCAAATTTGAAACTCAACACATACATGTCAAATTTGAAACTGAGATTTATGCATAAAATTTGAAGATCCATACCATGATATCAAACCTTAAATGTAGAGGTCAAACTTGAAACACATATAATACACGTCAAATATGAACCTCAAAATACATCAAGATTAAAACCCCAATTTATCGAAGTTAAAATCTAAATTAATTAATGAAATATGAAACTGAGATATATACGTCAAATTTATGACAGATTTATACATCGAAATTAAAATGTAAACTGACATGTGAAATTTGAAACTCAATTTAATACGCTTAAATTAAAAGTCAGATTTATACATCATTTGCGTTGTAAAGAAAATAAGAAAAGCGTATCCTTTCTCTTTCGTAAGCGAAAATACCGTGGCTAATGCAGCTTCCGTATCGCCTCACAAACAACGCGAACTACCGCTTACTTGGTCCGCTTATTATTTATTTTCTAAAGTGGGAGGAGCGAGCGAGTTTCGAAAGCACTTCGCGTGCATCGATTTGACTTACAATGGTATTACGGTTACCGGTATTCTGTAACGACTTCCTATTGTAGCCATTACCAGTCTTGAGAAAAATTGTGTATGAAGCATAGAATAGCAATAATTTCAGGAATTAATAACTTGTCAAGTATATGTGCGCTTAGTTCAGTGATGCGTAACTATGCGAGGTGCACCGACATGCAAGGGATGCAGTTTTAGGTATTGATCTTTTTGAGCTGGAGGATTAGAAAATTTTTCATTTTTGTATTCTGAAATTTGTAATGTCTGAAACAGATAGTTGAATTTTTAAATTTCCGAATTGCTAATCTTCGAAAATTTAAAAAATTATTGAATTCCTTAATTTCTAATGTTTAAATTTTTGAAATTTCATATCCCTATTTTCAAACATTGCTGAATCTCTAAATATTCAAATGTCTAAATGTTTCAATCATCAAATAACCAAACAGCAAAATAACCAAGTAATTATCAAATAACTGAACAGCAACATACCTAAGTAATTAAAGCTAAATTATCAAATATCTAAATTACTAAATGATCAAATAACTAAACAGCAAAATGACCAAATGACCACATCCCCAAATCCACAAATGTCCCAATGTCCAAATGATCAAATAACCAAATGCCTCAATTTCCTAAATTTCCACAACAAATATTTAAATTTACACATTCCCAAATTTCCAGTTCTTCAAACTACCATATAACCAAATTCCAAAATTCCAAGAATTTTCCGAAATCACTTAACCCAAATGTCCACAAGTTACATAATTTTTAAGTTTATCATAGAAACTTCTTAACTTGTTTCTTGTAACACGCTAGCAATTTCTAAACAAAAACTTTAAATTTCCGACGTCCACAACGTAATAACTCTTGCCCCGAGTTGTACATACCAATAAAGGTTTCGAAAAATCCAAGAAAATATATTATCTATAAAGCGTGATTGTTCTGCGTGTATAATAGCTCCGAATGTCCTGGTATTTATGTACGAGGGTGTACGTTCGATGACAATCTGCCATTTCGTTTAATTTTATAGCGAAACGCAAGAACAATGTCATGAAACACAAGGCGAGTACTGTTCAAGGAGAGTAACGGGTGGGAAGAGCGTTTAATAGCAACGCGTGGTAGAATTTTACGAGGCATTACGGTAAAACCTATTTCCACGGAAATTAATTGATTATTCGCGTGATACACGAAATACGCACAACACGCGGAAATGAATTATTAATGCAACGTGACCACGACACGCGAGAGGTTTATGGGGAGTAAAGAGAAAGAGGGAGAGAGAAAGAGAGAGTACACGGACGGGTTAACACGGGAATCGTGCTAATCGATTTTTAGACTACCATTTTGTTCGGCAGTCAACCAAGGTATTGGTATATTGATGTTGTTTAACACGTTCCATACTAGAATATACAGTTATAAAACTGACCATTCAGCTTACATGAATTTCAATATCGACAAATTTTTCGATGTATTAGAAAATTGTACGTTATATTTTGTCAATCGGTGTAGGTGGAAGATTGAGCTTAGTTTTAATAATATGAGTGTTATTAATGTTCAATGAATACTATTCAGGGCGAGCGCTATTCAGAAGTAGTTCAATATGAATAATAATAATGATATAAAATTGTTAACGTGGATTAATATAAATATTAACTTCGATTATATATAAGTCTTGATAATTTTGTTCCATTACTTTATCAGAAATAAACAGGTACATACACTGTAAATATACATATAATACTCATGAGAAATGTACATACATATATGTAGTCATTACGGTACTGTTAGGAAAAGCTAATATTTCATTATTACTAAAAAATGAAGATGTAGAAAGATAGACATCATTACACAGTTCAACTTTTTTATCAACTATTAGTCTTTCACTTGTTACAGAGTTCAAGATATAATATCTTCATGACGCACCTTGCAGTTTTATACGACCCTTATTACTAAATACGATAATTTTAAATAACAACCTAACAATAATAATGAATCACAGTCGCAGAAAAATAGACATTATGACATAATTCAACTTTTTTACCAACAATTTTCTTCCACCTGTTACAGGATTCAAGATATGATGTTGCATCTGCGTGACGCACCTTGAAGTTTTATACGACCCGCATTAATAAATACGATAGCTTCAAATAACAATAAATAGAAGTCGTAGAAAAATAGAAGTAATCATACAATTCAATCTTCTGTTCAACAACTCTCTTGCATCTGTTACTAAATTTGAGATATAGCTCTTCTTGTATTTGCGTGACGTACCTTGCGCAGTTTTATATGCCTCCCCATTAATAAATACGATGGCTGCAACTAACAGTAAAGCAATAAAATGCTGTAGAGAAATGGACGTTACCATACAATTCATTCTTTCAACAGTATTCTGCTATCAGGTTATTAAATATATGTGGTCTTTTATAAAAATTTTATTAATAAATATGCCAACTTTAAGTAACAACATAGCAATAACAATAAAATAAATCTGTAAAAAAATAGACTTTACAATACAATTCAACCTTTCTTTCAACAGTATTCTTCTGTCTGTTATTAAATTTAAAACATGACTCTTCCACCTGCGTGACGCACCTTGTACTCTTTTATAAAAATCTTATTAATAAATATGCTGACTTCAACTAACAACCTAATAATAATAGTAAAATATCCTTTCAGTATATTTAATAAACTCTACAAATCTTTCAGAGAACTTCTTTGAAAACACACACTATTAACCCTTTACCCTATAACTACGTGTCACACACGTGACTATAATTACGGTAAACGTGATTGTGGAGTGAAATGCGATAAACCAGACTCGTATTTTCCCTGCAATTGAATTTTGGGTTCAATTCCAACTACAATCCGTACCATCAAGAATCGCTGAAGGCAAAACGTGCCTACCATTTTAACTTTCCTTACTTGTCTCAACGTTGTAGCAATAATTATATAGCTGTGAATGGCGCAATACCTAGAAAATTATAGGTTAAGGACTTAATACGAATTTCATATGAAGCTAATAGGTTGAATGTTCTGCCACATTGCAGATACTTTTGTTATGACAAAAAGATTCAATTCTCGTGATATTTATTAATGAGCGAACATTTCAAGCTTATATTCTAGTTAGTATTGTAATAGATTATTCCTGATTGGTTCTTTAGTGTTATGATTTAAGTATGTTATGTATAGAAATACGAGCAGACGAGGACTGAACTGCGTGGGACCATAAAACGAAAGAAACTATCTTGTGGCGAATGCTACTCGATGCGTAGGCAGAATCATATGCTAATTACGACAAATCGCAGCGGGCGGTGATTTGTTCGCTCACTAGCGTGTAAATGAACATTTTTCAGATGGAAAAATTCAGTAGGATGGTAAGATTGAGTAGATCAACTTGTGACAGTGTTCAGGCGAGTAACGATGTCAGACACGCAACACACGAATGCTACACGAATTCATCTACTGTGACATGTCTGTATGTGTTGCAAAATAATAAGTATGGTTTTCTAGGGAAAAGATTGGTGTAAGGATTTGAAATTTTGAAAATTTGCAACAGTGGATATTTGAAAGTTTAAGGACTTGAAAAAGTGGACATTTTGGAAACTTGAGAATTTGGAGACTTGGGAATGTAAGGGCCACATTTGGAGATTTAAAAATTCTGAAACTTACAAAATTACAATCGTACAAACGTACACACAAAAATTTAGAAACTTAGATATTTAGAAATTTAGCAACATACAATTAGAAATTTAGGAATTTTGAAACTCTGAAATTTAGAAATTTGAACTTTTGGAAATGAAAAATTTGGAACTTGACAATCTGACAATTTGAGGAATTTGGAATCTTTGCAATATAGAAATTTTGAGAATTTCAATCTCATATCACTGAAAATATTATAACAAATTTTTACGTTTTCAAAGCATTATAATTTCTGATGTATATAATCACTTAGAACCACATTAAAAGCCTTGCAGCTCATCGTTGACGACAACGGTCATCATTGCTGTTAGTCGTAATGAAATCAACAATAATCATGTTTAGTATCGTTTTCAATATTTCACACACGTTTGATCGTTCAGATTTTAAAATCTCTAAAACTCATGTTTCATCCATATGTTTAGGTAGTCAAAATTTGAAATACATTTTTACATACGCATAAGGCACCCGGTCTACAGATTCACTAGTTGGCACGAATCGTGTACAATGTATGAATGATGCAAAAAAAAAAAGGAAACGAAGCAAAGCCTTCACGTAACCGATCGTGTTTCTTGGTTTACAGCCTTCTCGACGAGCAGCCACGGCAATGTATGGTCTATGAAACAGCCATAGGCTGAACACTAAATACACCATAAACCAAGGGGAATTGCCTGTGAAACTTTAATACTCTACGCGTACATACTGTACTGCGTATAACTGATGTGTGAGAGTTAAAAAAATGTGCAACTGGACATCGTGTATCGATCATATACCTATTGTGATTTATACAGTGAAACTGTAATTCCCCAGATGTGCTCGTTTGTGATTTGTGCAATTGTTCTTGATTAATTGTTACATTACTTTTAGATATACTGTAAATATGAGTGTAATGTAAACTTGCTCTGTATAAATGAGAAAAAGTTGTTAATTTTAAGGTTTTGGAATTTTATGTTACGATGTTGAGAAAACTTTTAATATTTTTAGGATTGTTAAATCTGATAGTATTCGAATACTCAAATTTTAGAATTTGTTAGATTTTTCAATCTTACATGTTTTTTAAATTTCTGAAATTTTTAAATTTAAAGATGAAGAAATATCCAAATTCCACTATCCCCAAATAGCTACATTTCTGAATTCCTAGGTCCTGAAATTGCTAGTTCTCCAAATTCCCTCATTTTTAAAACTCTAAACCCCCAAATTTCTATTTTCCCAAACGGCAAAACCTAAAAATTTCAAGATTACCATATCCATACATCCCTAAATCGCTAAATCCCCAAAGCACTACCTTTCTAAATACCTAAATCGCCAAATTCCTACATTTTCAAATCCACAAACCTTTGAATTCCTGAACATCAAAATCCCTAAATTCCAAATCCGTAGAAATTCAAATCTCTAGGTTCTTGAACTCCTAGATTCGTAAGTTTCTAAGTCTTCAAATTTTTTACATTCCTAAATCTCAAAATATTTATTTAGAAATTTAATTGGCAAGTTCCTAAGTTCCTAAGAACTTAAAGTTCTTAAGTTTTTAAATCACTAAATCTCCAAATCTCCACATCTATTCATCCTCAATCTCTAAATTCTCAAGTTCCCAAATTCATATATCCTTTTTTCAAATTCGCAAATCCCCTAATACCTGAAAATAATTGAATCGTCTAACACTCAAAATCATCTAATACCCCAATTCCCAAATTCCCTAAAAATTCGTAAGTCTTAAAGTTCCCTATTTGCAAAGCACCCAAATTCTTTGTTAAACATCTCTAGAAAAAATGGACCTCTTCATCTTTCGTTGCCACATTTTTCCAAGGCAGGCCATATTTGCTCTTGACTGTACGCATAAGGATCGAAACGATGAAGGATCATTTATGTCTGCGATCCTATCAGATATTTATATTCCATTTCTCGCATTCGGTAAACAATTTTACGAATGCATTAAGTCCTCTACTTTATAGAATTGCTAACAAAGTAGTAAAATATTTCACTTCAATGACGCAAAACATACGGTTGTTGGAAAATTACTTCGTTAACGAGGATAGTCTTTTCCGGCTTTGATGGATAAATATGTAATGTTCGATCATTTCAAGTTGATTAACCGCTGTTCGATCGAAGTCTTCGAATAGTTAACCCGTGATTTCTGTTTAAAAAATGAGAAATAAATTTTCATAAATTTGCATAAATTTTTAATAATACAAAACGTAACATATTTTATGATAAACAGAATGGAATAAAATTATAGATAATCATAGATAAAATTTGAGAGATTATATTAGTTTGTGTTACGAAACCGAGTCGATATTTTATTAAAAACGAGGATCATAAAGGAAATCGAAACATTGCTCTAACGAATTACTCGTTTAACGACACTATTAAGCACGTAGACTGCAACTGAAATTTATTTTCCCATTGAAAAATGAAATAATTATTTCGATAATAAGTCTCAGCGCATTACTTACATAAAGAACTATTGCTCCATCACTGACACGTGCAAATGCAAAAGAAGTTTTACTACTTATACGAGTGTACTTGAATACACTTTACTACTTCAAGATGGCACTTCAAAACGATAGTCCATAAATTTAAATATCGCAAAACATAATTCTGCGGGAGTTCGCAAGATTTCATACCATCATTTACGAGTTAATTATGTTCATAATAACGAAAAATCCTATTATACATTTATCGTCCTATTAGTTACGATCGTCAAAGCAAAGTTTCTTCTTCGATTGGCTAAAATAATGCTCTATCGTCCTATTAGTTACAATCGTCAAAGCAAAGTTTCTTCACCGATCGGGTAAAATAATGCTTTCCATGCGGAACCCGGTCTGAACGCGGAAGTATTACTAATGAATTAGAGAGATCATTTAGATAGCATTGTAGCTTACTGCTCTTGATTATTTTTAATGAAGCTTATTTATCGCACTATTCGTTTGACCAATATCTGACCATGTAATCGGACTCCCTACGGTTCGTCCACCAGGAGAATGGTTCCTGGTTGAAAGTTCTCTTTCTTAACTATGCGTCACCGTCTCGACAGATTATATTCGTGTATATTCAGGTGCAACGTGGGCTTCTCTTAGTTGAGAGGAAATGTGGAAGTAGGAATTATAGGTTAAATCGTAGCTGCGTTTTACTTTTGTTCGTTCCTGATTCTCGTGAGAATGGTGATGCACGAGTGTGAACGCGAGAGTGCGCTGCACGCATGCGTACATGGTGTTCATTGATACACATTAGTAAGTACGTAACTTCTTAATTTGAAGATTTAACATTTTTCAATATATTTTTACATTTTTTAATATATTTCAATTTTTAAATGTGCAAAATTACTGAATCTTTAACCGTACAAAATGACTAACTTTTTAAATTAACAAGATTTGAAATTTCTGAAATTCTGTACATTGAAATTTGTATTTTGAGAGAGTGTTACTTGCGTTGAGCAGTTGGTATTGTCCTTATTATTCTTATTTGCCAAAATGTAACTGAAAGTGTTCACAGCGGGCTTCTTTTACTTTGAGTTAATCGCGCGCCAACTCGTGGGTTGACATCGGTACCTGAAACACCCTAAAGAAAGCGTCTACCAGGTGGACTATGTGTACGGTAAACAATTTCACGTTTCATTCGAGCACAACAAATCACATTTAAGGACTGACGGTGTTAATCATCGTCTAAAGCACTCCTCCATGTATCATTGAGGTCTTCAGACCGTTAATCGACGTTCGGCCACGGTAGAGCCGCATATGATACCAGTCATTAATAATCATTTCAGACAAGGATTCAAACGTGCTACCATTTAAACGATCGTGGATGACGTGCCATGGAACATCGATCAAACGTAAATCACGCTCCACAAGAAACTGACAAATTATTGTCCAACGTAACGCATTGCCTTCGCGTTTAGCAACGTGTTCTTTGAACAGGGACGTTTATTAGTTCGTAACCCTGCGGTAGGATTAAATTGTCAAGCGAAAGGGAGTCGGTATAATAAAGGAAAACTTTCGAACGTGTCATGCTTTGAAATGTTGCTTTAGAATGATCTTAATTGACTTCATGCTTAAGATGCAACATCTTGGTTTACTGTTTGAACATAGCTTCATTGATTAAACGATGAAATTAAAATTTTTATAGTGGTGGGAGATTATTGAAATATTGAAATTAATAATTGAATATTGAAATTAAGAACATTAAAAAGTGATACAAGACTGATATTAAAATAGTAACAAAAATGAAGTATTAATTATATTAAGTATGTATTAGAAACTAATATAAAAGGAACGAACAATATAAAATCAATCTAAACTATAATTACTTGCACTAATATGTATCATAGAAAGCTCAAGTTCATAAATTGCACTTTTCCAACAAGAAAAGATCGTAAAGTGTACGTATGACTTATATTTGCTTCAAAATAAAAATTCTGCTTTAATCTACTATTTGTTTCCGTTGAATAACATGCAGCTAATTATAAAACCTATATTCACCAAAAATATTTAGTATCGCGTGTATCAGTGTTACATAAATTTCGGTTCCTGTATTTACTGTAATTATGCAAATATGTAATTAATTATCTGTCGGTAAATGAACAGCAACACCTCGGTTATCGCAAAATTAATGAATAGTAACTGCATTTATAAATCATTTTCGATATCGTTGTTTATCGGCGCAATTAATGATAGCTGTCGATTAAACGATAGCAAGAATATTTTCATACCAGCGACAGATCGATTTCAATCATGCGTATAGTAAAAATTTTCTAACCTTCAAATAAATGCGTATGTTTATATCCTTGGAATAAATGAGTATGTCAATGATTAATAAAAGGAGGATATCTGGTGTAAGCAAATCCGGCGAAAGGTATAAACTGTGAAATGTTAAGCGATTAAATCAATTCATTAGGGTTCCTCGTTTTTAATCGAAACAGTTTAATTAACATTTATCTATATTCGCGTAATTTGTTACCCTCTTTAACCGACTAGGAAAACAGGTCTTGATGTATATTAGCGTCGTTCCTGTATAATGCTTTAATTTATTTTAACGTTATATATAACAGATTAAGAAATGTCCATGCGCAAAAGCGCGCGCTGCTGGAGTCTCGTAATTTACATCGGAATCAAAGCTGATCGTTGCACCCCGAGGCGTCAAAACCTGGTTTTGGTTCACCGTGTGATTTTCCATTCGGTGTCCATTCCTCTCACGCAATTCGCGATCTGTGTACAACGTCAAGAACGTTGGTAATCGTCCGTAAATACGATTTATCAAGATTCAATCACGTAATAAGAGTAATTATTTTTCGTACGACGTTCCGTTGGCATGTGGATCAGATTATAGCTCTGTTTCGAATGAAAATCATTGACAAAAATTGTACACTGAACAACCTCCATAATTTACATACGTGCCACAGAATGTAATTACATCATGTGTGCATCGGGGAATTGTAATTATATGTGCACTGTAATTGCATATTGTTTTGAAACGTACTGTCGGACGTATAATTTAAACGGTATATAAAGTAGAGTAGATTAGATGATTAACAGAATAGGATAAATTAAGTAATTAATAAAATAGAATGGACTAAAGGATGAATACAATACAATATATTAATTAATTAATAAAGTAGGATAAATTAAATGATGAATAAAATAGGACATATTGGGTGATTAACAAAATAGAGTAAACTAAATGCCGAATAAAATAAAACAAATTAAATAATAAATGAAATGGAATAGACTAAATGATGACTACAATAGAACAAATCAATTAATAAATAAAATAGGATAAATGATGAATGAAGTTTTATGAAGGTATACAAGTTATGGAATGTATTATTACAACAAACTGACACTACATATATGAAGCACAATACCTGCAGAGATTAAATGAAGAATGAAATAATGTGATAAAACGATAAAAACATTTATCGTGTTCAGTTTTGTATTCATCATTTCATTCGTTCCTTCATGGATTAGATAGTGAAGAATATAGGTTTGCGATGAAGTGAATACCGTTTTGATTGATATCGAATTTCAATATAATTTGAGGATAGGTTCTTCGAATAATGGAGGTTAGATAGTTACTATGATTCCGAACAATATTATTAATAACATAAATACAAGTAAATATAGCAAGCTATATTTTAGAAATAACTGTGATTACTTGTTTAAGAAGTTTTATCGAAAACTGTATTTATTTAGCCAGTATTACGTCGTCCATTAATATTATTAGTATTGTTTAATAAATATTGATTGATCTCCAACAGAAAATTATGGTTTTATTGTATTGCAAATTATTTGCTATTATTTTTATCTGAACTAGAAGAAAGAGTACTCAATAATCCCTTCAGGTGGCGGTAAAATTCAAATGTACTCAAACGAAGACCAGTCTTTAAAATTTAAGATGGTCTTTAAGACTTAAAGACCAGTATTTATGCTGTCATGTCTTCTCTTGAAGTTATTAATGGTTTTATTTATATCTGATAAAGATAGAAATTAAACGTTGCTTCAGGCATAAAACTGTAAACGCAAATTTGAAATTTAAACGCGAATCTCTATATTCCTATAATCCTAAGTATCTACATCACTGGAATCTTGTATTCCTGTATCCCTAGATTCCTATTACCTCAGATATCTTATTATCCTATTATTCCCTAGATTCCTATATCTTTTAATCTTTGCATTTTTATATCGTTACATCCCTACATCTTCACAACCCTATAATTCTAGATTCCGATATGTTGAAATTCTTGCGTTCTTATACCTCTAGATTCCTATATCTTCATATCCTTGTAATTCTGTAATCCTGGATGGCTGTGTTCTCTAACCACTGTCATTTTATAATTCCAGATGCCAAGGTTCCTAAATTCTTATAATCCTAGATTCTTATGTTTAAAAATTCTTGCCCTTATATCTAGATACTTGTTCTTTTATATTTTAATATCACTATTCTTACCAAATTCTTACAATCCAATATTCCTAGGATCCTATGACTTCATATCTGTATAATTATACATATAAGCATAGACCTCTATATGCCTAAATTTTCATAATCCCCATATTTCTAAACTGTTAATAATCCTAGACCCCTGTACCCTTAAATTCTTTATTTCTAGAGTATTATGTATCAAATCCCTACTATCCTCTATCTCTAATTTCTTACACTCCTATACCTTCAGGTCACTGTAACGTCATATTCCTAAAATTCTAAACCCTAAATCTTTATATTTCTGAATTTTTGTAATTCTAGATTCTTATACCTCTATACTTTCATATCCCTATTATCCTAGATCCCTACATCCCTAATTTTTAATATATCTTTACTCTTAGTTTTTTGTGTTTTAACATTTTCATATCCCTATTATCCTAAATCTCTACGTCCCCAAATTCTAGCATTTCTTTAGTCCCAAATTTTTGTTTCTTAATATTTCCATATCCCTATTATCCTACATCCCTACATTACTAAATTCCAATACGTCCTTAACCTTAAATATCTCCATTTTTCTCTTCCCACAACTCCATTATCCAAGATTCCAATAAACTTCACTTCTTACATTCCTATATCTCCATATTCCAAGATTCATATATTCTCACGATCACGTATACCAAGATCTCAGTATCTCTAACTCTTTATATTCCTCTACTCCCAATTCCCAATAAATCAGTACCCCCAGAGATAATTGACCATTCCGCAATTGTGTATCAAATGAAATATGTCATAAAACGGATTGTTGAACTGAAATTAATTGCACGGAATGCAAATAGAAACGAAACGAAAGGGAGGCTGTCAGGCGATTTATGCCGGGCCCCGGATAAGTTAAGATTTCGATGGGCACTGCACGGTCCAGAAATCGATTAGAAACTCGATTTTTGTGTCCTCGGGCTTATAGCAGCACGTTCGAGCAACCGTGATTCAATTATGCGAACAAGCTCACATGAAGCCACTGGTCATGCATACGAAGGATAAGTAGAAGAAGAAACACAGAAGACACGAAAAATGATGATAAATTGTCCTCTCTAAATAACCCACCCCGCCTTTTAATGAATCAGTCGATGCACGCAAATAACCTTTGCAAATTGTTGCCCGATATGTATAGTACCTCCATTTTATTCTTATATAGGGTGTTTCGGAAGTTATGACTCATAGGTGGGAGATCTGGATCCGCCCCAAAATTCCAGCAGGCATTATACCGATAATCAACACACAGGTAAACTCCCGATAGCTAAAGTCTCGGCAGTTAAAAGCCTGACAACTAAAATCCCGACAGTTCCTAACAGTCTACAGTCCTGACGGTCCAAAATACCAAAATACGAAAATACACACGGTATTTTAGTATTTTGTTAACCATTTTAATATTTACAAAAATGAGTTGAATTTCAGAAAAGGAAATAATTTATTTTTATGAGCATACAGTATATACAATATTTTACATGATTAATCTAACTAACACAAAAAATATATAACTAATTGAAATACTAAAATCATAACATATTTTAAAAATATTTAGAAGGAAACATTGTGTGGAATACCACGGAGGTCATCTATGATAATTTTATTTGGACGAGCCTTAACAATGGTCATTATAGTAATTTCTGTTTTCTACAAATTTCTAGATGTTTAAAGTCTTAAAATTTTGAATCTTAAAATTGTTAAAATATTAAAATTAAGAGATCCTAAGATTTTAATAATCAAAAATTCAATGATACAAGTGTTTAGAAGTACTAAGTCCAAAAATTTGGAAATCCTATATTTTTAAAGTTGAAAAGTCCTAAAATTTTGAAGTTTAAGGAGTTCCGAAATTCCATAATCCTATATTTCCGAAGGTTCAAAATTCCAATGATATAAATTTTGAACACTTAAATTCTATGAATCCAAATTTCCAAAGATCCAAAATTCCAATGATACAAATTACAAAAATCCCAAAATCTCAGTGTTCCAAAATTCCAAGCTTTTTAAGTCCGAAAGTCTCTAAATTTTGAATTTCAAAGCTCTTAAAGTCCCAAAATTTCACGATCCCAAATCTCAAAAATTCCAAAATTCTAATGATACAAATTTCTAATGCTTGAAAATCTCAAAGTTTCGAAATTTAAAAACTCAAAAATTTCAAGATTCTGTAATTTCAAGTTCCAAAATTCCTATAGTCCCCGCTTTCGAAAATCCTACAGAATTCTAAAATTCTAAAATTAAGAAGTCACAAAGTACTAAAACTCCAAAGTGTTGAACTTCTAGAAATATCAACATCTCTTGTTATAAAACTCCACCACGTCAAAATTTTGAAATCCCAAAGCACCATTTCAAAGAATAAAATCTACTACAAGAACTGCCAGTAATATAAAAATTTGAAACAAGAAGTAATAATAAAAATACCAAAATGAAAAACTGTAGGAACTAACCTAAAAGACTTTTCGTTGAAAATATAATAAATATCGCGACAGTTCGTTAAACATAACCTATATCTTTCCAACATATTAATCCTCTGTAATCGCCGAAAAAATGCAGACAAATTATCGGTAGAAAGTTCGAACGTACAAGAGAAAGCTATGATTCAACGATTACATTGCAGACATTTTGCTACCATTATAATTTTCTAGCGTTTGCAATCGAAAGAGGTCATCCGCGTAATCCGGGATTCAGTAGAGCATAAACGCCATATCAGATCACGAAGGAATGTGGTCTTGACTGTTTTCATTCTGAATATATTAAGTACTATTCATTAACGGAATAGCAGCGAGCTTAAACAATAAATCAAGAATTCCTTTATTTACAAGACACGAACTCTAAATTGGTTTCTAGGATTTCAAGTCCATTTCCGTCAATTAAAGTATCCCGCATATCGAAAAGTAAAATATCAGGTGATTATTAATAACCTGTATGGTTCGAACCAGTTTTGATACACGTAATTTTCTTCTATGTATAAGAATTTTACTCTATTTTGTTTAACTTAAGATAAGGAGTTTTGTTGTATGCTGATGTGTTATTATTACAATTTTTATTACTGTATCATCATGTATAACAATTATGATATTGAACAATACTGTACAATAATTATTTTTACTAATAAATAATATGGTACAACAATTATTATTATTGAATAATATTGTATAAAATTATTATTACTATAGAATAATATTGTTTATTAATTATTATCACTACTGAACAATACTGTACATTAATAATGACATAATTCAAATTTATTATTTATGCAACTTATTTAAAATATATTTTTTAAAACATTACAGATAAAATTGTGATACAGATTTTTCTTAAAAAAAAAAAAAAAAAAATGGTTTCCATGATCACTAAATTCTAACCTAACTTATATTTTAACCTTCAAATCGTAAATCTCAAAATAGTAAAAGACTACTAATATTTTTTTTACAATTTTTCCGGTGTATAATTTTTTTAAACCGTTATTACTATTAAATAATATTACATAATAGTTATATAATTATTATCGAAATTTACTATTTATATAACTTGTTTTATTTGAATTATATTATTTGCAGATTAAATTTTGCGATACAGACGTTGCTCAAAGATAATTTATTATCACTAAAATCACCTACATTTTATAAATAAGATCTTAAAATATTGCTTATTAAATTCATCTTGAAATTTATTTTATTAAATTTATCTTGAAATTTATCTTATTAAATTTA
This sequence comes from Megachile rotundata, assembly GCF_050947335.1. NCBI lineage: Eukaryota > Metazoa > Arthropoda > Insecta > Hymenoptera > Megachilidae > Megachile > Megachile rotundata. The sequence continues at coordinate 6,604,365 of NC_134989.1, forward strand.
TCTTGAAGTTCATCTTATTAAATCCAACTTGAAATTTATTTTATTAAATTTATCTTGAAATTTATCTTATTAAATTTATCTTGAAGTTCATCTTATTAAATTTACCTTGAAATTTATCTTATTAAATTTACCTTGAAATTTTGTCTTATTAAATTTATCTTGAAATTCATCGTATTAAATTCATCTTGAAATTTATCTTATTAAATTTACCTTGAAATTTTGTCTTATTAAATTTATCTTTAAATTTATCTTATTAAATTTATCTTGAAATTCATCGTATTAAATTCGTCTTAAAATTTATTTTATTAAATTTATCTTGAAACAAAGAATCTACAGTGGTCATAGCACCTAATTTTTTAAAGCACTTCATACAAGTTAATATCAAGTAAATCACCTTATCTAGAAAAAATGTTCAAACGGTCTCGAGTTGATACGTTCTTTCCAATACAGCATATTCCTTTTTCCTTGTGTTATCGTCGAATAGCCTATAAATAGTGAAAATTACTGTAATTATGAAGATGAAGAAAGAAAATAACCGAAGGTATGGCAGACCCCAGAGGCGATTCCTGTGATTCGTAAAGTAACTTGCTCGATTATCACAAATCTTTAAAATTTCCTGGGAAGGCATAATCGGGTTTCGTACACATTTTTCTCGACGATCGCTTGGTGGTTACATTAACTGTATGCATTATTCAATATATAAATTAGTAATACGATATTAATTTCCTGTTCCGCAACCAGTACGCAGAAATGTTTACACATCGTGTAATATTAAATTTAGAATTCTTTCGTTTCGTAATTATTCCAATTTCAGACTGAAAATGTTCTTTTACCATGTAATTTTATCGAAATATTTTAAACTTCATCCTTTCACAATTTTCTGTTGCACGGCAGAATGTTATACAAATTAAACTTTTTAAGAAAATGAAATTATCTATTACTTTAGCTATGTGAATGATAGCAGTAATCTCAGTTATATGATCATTTTACAACTTAATATAATTACTATTTGTACATTTTTTCAAGTAATAACAATTAATGTCTTAGTTATTACTGACAATAAATGTGATAATATGTAGTTTAAGTATATGTGTACATACTTTTTCTGTTTTACTGGCAACGTTCTATTTAAAATAGTACGCCATTATTCTGAAGAAAAGTTGAATAGACGTTATTAAATTTTTACTTTGTTTTATTTCACAACAAAACGTTCCTGCACTTCTTTTGTACTTCTAGTTTTGAAACATTGTAAATGAAAAATATGAATTTTCTCATTGTAAATGAAAATTATGAATTTTCTCATGATTAAATAAATTAAGTAAATATTCTCATATCTATTCTCATAACTAAGTAAATTTTAAAGACACAGTAACAAAATTTATGTGGAGTTGCAACAGTAGAAGTTAAAGAAAGATACAATAACAAAAATTATACGAAGAAGCAATAATAAAATTTATACAAAAATACAATAACAGAATTTGTACAAAGCTGCAGTAAAATGTAAAGGTATAACAATACAATCTTATTGGTACAAAATACCATAAAATTTAACGATACTCTTCATAGAAACGTCATACTTTAACGTCATCCCAGCACGCAACCCACAACAGCAAGAATCAAAGGCAATAAAAAGCATGTATCAACCAAGATGTCATTGGTATCCGTTCATCAGATCTTCATTTCCATCCGGAGACTTCGCAATTATCGTCATAACCGTGAAGAAACGTTTCATTACATAGCCATAACTTGTTATCGTATCTCGGAAATCGGTAAAAGCCCGTCTGTTCACCGAGTTTATTCCTGAATTACCCGAACAAGCACGTTATTTCGTCAGATTATGATTCAATACAGACGTTAACGGGAAATGCCTATAAAATTCGAGCGGCTCGATCCGGGAATATAATCATGGATGATGAATCGCACAGATTCCCGCGTGTCCCGACTCCGAAAAAAGAAATCGGAAGCAATCTGCGCGGCAACCGAGCCATTTCATTCGTGGTGACGGGTAATAGTTAACAATGTCTCGGATGAGTGATGGAAAAATCAATTAAAATGTCGCGTTACGCGAACGTCCGAATAAAGAAGATCGATTATTGGTAATGAAAGATTCAGTTCGCTGAACAAGCGTAATTATACGGATGATAATGATTGCATGCGTTTGACGAGGCACGGCCGGAGTGGTGATCGTACGTGCAATCAGTGGGACGAGAGAGAAAAGGAGGAAGAGAAGGAGGCTTCCTCGTCGATCGATCGATGCAACGCGACGAGCAGCCTGATCGATCAAACCCCCGGAAGGAATTTTTCATGTAGATGCAAAATTACGATAGTGGACCTTTCGTGGACGCTTCGTTGGTTCGATTAACATCGGCAACTTGGCTACGTGACTGAAATGAAACACCAGCGGGTCAATATGCCGCTTGAATTCAACTATGGTCAATTTTACTTGCCACGTGTTGCTCCTTTTCGTTGCTGTTCTAGCAATTACAGTGAGCGGCGCTCGGTTCAAGCGCCCGCCAAACAGCTCGGGGCCATTGTGTGAACGATGCGTGGGTTGTACGATGTTGATGAAGCTTTTCAAATTGGATGCTTTGCAAGTTGGAAATTTTGGAACTTGTTTATGATTCTGATGATGGTTATGATGATTGTGATAATCTTTATAATGATTGTGATAATTTTTATGATGATTATGATGATGATTATGATGATTGATATTATTATAGATATGATTATGATGATGATTACGATGGTGATTATGATAATTGATATTATCATAGCTATGATTGTGATGATGTATACGATGATGACTATGATGATGATATTATAATTACAAGGCTTGTGATGATGATTATGATGATTGTGATGCTGATTATGATGTTTGTTATGGTATTTACAATGATTACGATAATCATGATTGTAATGGCGATTGTGATGATTCTAATGAAAGCGATGACGGCCATGATAATTGTAATGATAGTGATAATGATTACGATGGTGATTATGATGACTGATATTATTATTGCAATGATTGCGATGATAAGCATTATGTTTGTGATGGTGATTATGATAATTGTGATGCTGATTATGATGTTTGTTATGGTGTTTACAATGATTGTGATAATCATGATTGTGATAATCATGATTGTGATAGCGATTCTGATAATTGGAATGAAAGTGATGATGACCATGATAATTGTGATAATTGTGATGATGACTATGCTGACTATGATGACTATGATCACTATGTTTCCAAGATTCAAGAGTTTATTTTTCTGAATACTTAACTTGTTTTCTAGATAACGTAAAAGCTGCAGTGACACTACCACAGACATATAATTACAAGCATTTTAAACCAAGATTCAATCTGATGCATTTTTAAAGTGTCAGAAGAATTTCGATCGTTTCCGCCCACAACGCGTAAGTACAATGTCATTGTTCCCCGAATTGCATACAACTCGTCGAACAACACTAAACAACGAAAGCGTGGGTGGAACGAGGTCCGAAACACATTTACTTTCCAACATGCAACGCGAAGGCGCGAGATGCTTGGCAAAAAGAGCCGACAACTTTTTCGCCCGACAACAAGATCTTTATCGTTATCATGATCTCAATCACGGCAGCCGGTGTTTTCGCGTACGATCCAGGTTCGTGTGTATTTTGCCAAGCGACCGACTCGATCGATTCTCTTGTCCGTTTCGCAATTTGTCGTACCTACAGTGTCCCCATAATGTGTGTGACCCACTTCGACAATTAATTCGACGCTCGGGAACGAGGAAAAGAATATAGAAATGTTCTAGGGAATTTTTTAGGGAGATGAATATTATGAATTTCAATGTAGGAAGAGAAGGAAAAGAATGAATATGGAATTATTCTGGGGAATTGTTAGTAAATAAGGAAAGTGGCAATACTGAGAAATGAGGAAAAGATTGAATACAATAATGTTTTAAGCTATTTATGTATACGGAGTAAGGTGAGTTCAATTTAAAAACTATATAGCTTAGTAAATAAATGAATAAGTAAATTACTAAATCAGGAAATTGTCAATACTGAAATATGAGAAAGAATATGAGTACAAGAATGTTTTAGGCAATATTTAGGGAGTAAGGTGAGTTCAATTGCAAAAATATATAATTTACAGACTTGAAAGATTAATTTCAAAGGTTTTTGTGTAGGACATACATATCTCTTATGCGAAAGAGTAAATCTTAGAATATTACTTTTAACTTAGGAATAATTAGTAAAACAATCATATTTATAGATAGAGGGAAGTACCGCCAAAAATACGTGTGAGATGTCCATTTTGCTGTTCTGATCAATTATTCTAGCTATTTGGGGACGTAGCGATTTGGAAATGAAGGAATTTGGGGATATAGCGATTTGGGAATGTAGAAATTCGAAAATATGAGGATTAGAGAGTATAGAGATTTGCAAATGGAAGAATTCGGGAATGTAGGTATTCGGGTTTGTAGGAATTCGGGAATGTAGAAATTTGGGAATGTACCGATTTGGGGATGTAACGATTTAGAAATAAAGGAATTTGAGGATATAGCGATTTGGGAATATAGGAATTTGGAAATATGAGAATTAGGTAATATAGAGATTCAAGAATGTAGGGATTTGCAAATGGAAGAATTTTGGAATGTAGGTATTCGGGTTTTTAGGAATTCGGGAACATAGAAATTTGGGAATGTACCGGTTTGGGGATATACCGATTTGGGGGTATAGGAATTTGGAAATATAGTGATTTGGTTATGTACCAATTTGGGGATGTAAGAATTTAGAAATATAGCAATTTGCGACTGAGGCTATTTGAATATGTAAGAATTTGGAAATAATATTTCTACTCTGATCAATTGCAACCGTACCTCTTCCAAACACCAGGGTCAGCCTCTTCACACACCTCCTCCTAGATAGACATCGGTTCATAAACAGAAATAACTTTTCACGATACGAAGTGCGCAATAATCATCGTAGTTCATGATAGGACGGATTTTACGAGCACACGAGACGAGGACATACACCATTAACCGTACACAAATCTTCACAAATAATATCAACGCTGGTAAAAATTTTGCATGATAATCAGCCATGCACGCAATTCCTCCAAACGCTCTGTGCACGTGTAGAGAACGAGAACAACAAGGCATGAAAAGTCGGATTTTGCGATTGTAATTAATGTCATACAGACGCTCATTAAGTGCTTTTATAATAAGACTGTATTTAGTGCTAACTAGTCGCGCTAATTGTGCAGACTGTACCTCAATAAGAAAAACTGGAATTTGTCGTAAAACATCAATTAGCCGGGCACTGGTTATATGGTCGTTACTCGATAAATCAAATGTATCTTTTCATCCGAAACACCGATAATAATTGGCTACCGAAGAAACTTCATCGATTACGATGCGTTCCACGAATTAGTATGTGCTGTTCGTAAGCGTCAGTCGATTATACACGGTGGATTAAAATAAGCATCGATAACAGTAATAACAAACATTAATAACACGAAGTTCTAAGTAGCGATATTCCCTGGTGCGATAAATTAAAGCGGCTCTCGTCCTTTAGTTAGATTCATTTTTTAGAAGGTAATCTTCACTAGTGGAGGAAGGTGAAGTTTTTGTGATGTATTTAATTTTCGTGTGAATTATTGCATATTTTGGAATTTGTATACTTTTTGATGTATAATGTAATGTATTAATTTTCAAATTTCAGATTTTCAAATTTTTCAAAGGCCTATATTTTAAAACTCATTATTTTCCAAATATCCAAATTTCTAAATTTGTTGATACCAAATTCTATATGTTACAATTTCCAAATTCCTAAATTTTCAAGGTCTAAAATTTTCAAACTCTAAAATTGCCAAGGATTTCTATATCCTTAAATTCCCAAATTCCTAAATTTCTAAATTCTAAATTTTTATTTTCCAAATTTCCAAAATTCCAAAATTCCAAAATTCCAACATTCCTAACTTTCTAACTTCCTACATCCCTCAATTCCTCGATTTCTACATCCCTAAATTTCTAAATTCCTAAATTCCTAAATTCCTAAATTCCCAAATCCCCAATCTTCAAATTTAAAAATCTCGAAATTCTTACCTATCAAACTCCTAAACTCTTAACTATTCAAATTTTTATAAATATTCAAGTATTAAAATTTCTTACAATTAAACAAAAATATATTCTTAATTTTTTAAATTTAACTTCTAAATTATTTTATTTCCCAAGTTACCAATTTCAGAGACATCCAAATACCCAATATGCTAAATACCCAAGTTGATTTACAGAGTCCACCATTCCAGCAAATAAAAGAGCCACGTGTTTCGATATATTTTATGTTGTCCGAAATGTACAATTATCTACATGGGAGGTGATAAGGAAGTTGTAAAAGATGAGCGTAAACCAGGGAATATTACGGCCAGTAAAATTTATCTAATTAATGTATTACGTAAGCACTTATCAGTGAAATAATCATTCAGGAATCCAATTGGCTAGTTCGTTTCAGTCTTCAGTTAAAATCAAAAGTCTAAATGGTTCTCGGAACTATTTCCTTAACCATGTTAGGTTGGCTAATCTGAAATAATGACGTATTTTTATATTGATTCAAATACCACTTCAAATGATTATCTAATCTGTAATGGCGTAATAAGTATTTTAATTGTAGGTATATTTTCCATTATGAGCTTGAAATGGATAATTGAAATCAATAGCGCAATAAAATGCGGCAGTCGCTCCATAATCCCCTGCCATATAACTCCGTTAGGAACGCTTTGCGCTCCCACGCATTTCTATACGCAATTTTAAATATTAAAACACTGTTGCTTTTCTTTGTTAATATTTTACATTATTGTTATTATTTAATATTTTCAATCTCTAATGATATATTTTAATATTGAATTTATTGATTCTATATTGATATTTATTAAACAAAATGTTACAGATGCATTATATTAAATAAAATGGTGGAGACACAATTTATTGAACAAAAGGATACAGGTACATTTTATTGCACAAAACGTATTTTTTATTTTCCCAGATTAACTGCTAAGAATTGGATAAATTTCATACAATATTCTATGAATTATAAATAAATTTTGTCTGCTTTAAAAATTAATAGAATCTTATATAAAGCACAATGCAATTTATATATTTTATTGAACATAATCATTTAAAAATATTAAAATAATATTAGTTCTGGCAGCTTAACAATAATGTTTAATAAAAGTACTGGTGTAAACTGCAAAATTGAAAAAACAAATAAAGCTGAAAAATCAGAAGAAATTTCAGTTCAGCTTGTGCGCGAGACCAAATAGGTAACACAAGATCAGTTGCACAATACGCAAAAAAGAATGTGCTAATTGAAAACAATAAAAATATACCTATACGTCTTAATAACTACAAATAATTATTACAATCACCTATTACTAATAAATTTAATAATAGCTTTACGGTAAAATAATACGCACGAATATTTAAAATTGAACAAAATAATTATTAAAAATACGAAAATAAGAATAAAATTTCATTTACCATTAAATATCGAATATCTTGCCTCCGGTTAAAATTTGCATTGCGAAACGTAGCAAAATTAATAATGCAGCCACTTTAATTCACATAAATTATTCCGAACGATTGGATGCTAAGCAATCTAAAAATGAAACACGACAAAAATATTTTATGTGCACGCAGAATGAAGATAAAAATGGTCCGGACGTTATCATCGCATATTCGTACGAATGTAAAGTTAGCGAGCGAGCTGTCGGTTTCACGTTGCTTCCACGTAAAAGCAATTTTATGGGTTCTTGAATATTTTATGATTTCCTGAATTATTTCGCTAATGGATCACCGTTCACGGGAGATAACGATGAAATACGTTAATTAGGCAAGTTTACTGAGTCAACATTCCGAAGTTTACAAGTATCTCTTATAACTTTCTGATCGACTCTCAGATAAACAATTATGCGGTTTCGAACTATCTGAAACTCACAAAAATTCGTCGATTGCGAGAATCGGACTCTATTCCTGCAATATCTGTAAAGTTTATAAAGTCCATAAAACTCCGGTCTATAAAGTTTAGACTGATTTTAGTTCCTACTGCAAAGAAAACAGTCACGTGTGTTCAAAGTCGAAGAAACAGCAGCGAGTTAGCAGCGTGCGTGACAGCAAAGAAAAATGCATGATTAGATTTAATAACACGGAAGGTCAGCGGGATTTCGCAGGTGGTCATACACTTTTATACCCGGCTGGTTGAAACTTCAGCCAGTTGTAACTCAAGTCAAGGGGCTACACACTTGGCCGGCACAAAGCTATCTGAAGATCTTACTTGCATTCTGCTGAAGAATAGACTTCTAACCGGTGTGAGATACGCGGCAGGCGAAGATCGCGATCTTTCGGTCCAGCTATTCCGAGGACTGCTCTCGCAGCATGCGCCATATCGTATATAAACCCGTGCCGAGTGTTAGGCTATGAGGCGGAGATTCAGTGCTGTCGATGAGCAATTCGTTTTTCATTCGATCCCGCTAAAACGAAGATACTATTGTCTTCCAATACAGTGCGTTGCATAAGTGTACGTCTCTCTCTGTTTTTAGTAACCTAAAGTTCCGACTGAAAGGCTAATAGTCTTTAAATATCAAGTCATACGGATTTATCCTGAAAGCCACAATCCAAACACCCTTATGGGTTAGGTCAGGTTAGGTAATCCCGATAGTTAGAATCGTGACACATAAAAATTCTGATGATTTAATATCAGATGATTCCAATAGGCAAGATCCTGACAACCTAAACTCCCCTCTTCACTATTAAGTTCTTAGTCACATGAAATTCGTGTTCACTTGTTGATGGAAAGTAGAAAATTCTGCTACAATAAACTAGGATGCTTACATTTAAATTGAAAATACAATGGAGAAATAAATAAGTGCCACAAAAAATTTTACAATATGAAATGTGAAACCTGAAGTGTGTCATTCTGACTGGTTAATGGTAGTTAAAATATTATTTTGCCATTCTGGAATTTATTACAGATCTCAAAGCTAGCAATCAGTTGTGAAAAATGTGTGCAGACCATTGCATCCAGTTGGAGGATGCGTCGAGTATTTGCTCACCAGGCCTAAAGGCCTAACATGTCTTCATTTGTTCCTGAAAGGTTTGCGGTGCGAGGAAGCTACATCCGAGAGATCAGTTAATCGACGCACATTGAAAACGACCGGACATTTCGCTGGATCGAATCGCATTCCATCGGACTGATTTTTCCGACGGTGAAGAGTTAACGGACCGGCTGCTAGCATAATTAATTCTTCCGGGCGGCACAAGGAGACCCGAGGTTCTTAAGGGCTCCCAGGTGGCCTGGACCGATACAGCTCTTCCGGCGACCTGGCAGGCGAACGTACGACATCTTGAAAAAATTCCGTGGACAGAGAGCAGAGGTTGTACCATCTACGGGGCCTCTTTGTGGAACTCGTGCCGCCACACCTGCACCAATGTACTGGCCAACCATTGCTACCATCCTCCTTGGACGAGGGACGTGGACATCGTTCCGAGGATATGGGATCCCATATAGGTACAGAGGAATGCCTCCAGGAAGTCGGTTCTTAGGCGGTTGACATCGCGAAAAACCAGAGCGAATAAACGAAGGAAATGCAAAGAGAGAGAGAAATGTAAAGCTTCTTTGAATTGTCCTGCGATTTTGAATTTAACGAGCAACATGGATGCTACCGACTGGTAGACCAGATTGTGGCAACGAGTTATTTCTGGGCTTGGAACGACAAAATATTTCAAATTGTGACTTCATTCGAATATGTAAGATATTTGTGTTTAATAATTTGTCAAATAAGTATGCAATACTTATCATGTCACGTAAGTATGTGCCTTCTAATGAAAGATTACAACACTGATAACACTTTCGATCCTGAATCAAGCATTTAGCTGCGCATGACTTCTACACGTCAATGTGTACTTCGGAATTTAAACAATTAACTTCAATTAATATTTTTTAAACAATTAACTATTTCCCACAAAATGGAGTATGCGTTCAATTAAATGTTCTCTTTGAAGTACCATAATTTTATAAACGACTAGGCATAACACTTTAGGAGTTTTCATCATAAGATGAGGACTATATAAAGTAGAAGTATATCAAGTATAGACAATAAATCAATTGATTATATTTATAAGTAGTTATGCCTTTCATTTTGAAAGTGGGATAAGTCCATTTTTAACAGTAACGAAGATAATAACGATAGATGAAACTTAACATGATTTTTTATCTGTAAGCAAAATAATTTCAGTTTCCTAATATTTGAACGACGGAAGTTTAGTTGACTAATATTGGAAATTGTTCATTTTGAAAATAAAGTCCATTTGTGCACAGTAAAACTTTCACTTTTTAGCCAGCACTTAAAATACCATTAGATTATAAGTATAAATTATATAGCAGCACAAAATTAACTCAATTTGTCAACTAGTATTTATCTTGAAATTTATTGAAACCCTTAAATATCTTGCAACGCAAAAAGTCCAAAAACAAAATGACAGGTACACTTTCAAAATAAATGGTTTGATTATCATAATTAAAGAGTTGCGTTTGGTTCTACTACATTTTGTGCATCGCTGACCTGCGGCCATTTTTCCAAGAGCGTAGGCGTGAATGTTGAAGAACGCGACAGCAGTATACCTCGATGAAACGAGCACAGAAAACGTATGTGTGTGCACGACTTATGTGTATGGAACGATTCGTTACCCAAGGCGTCTCAATAGACTTCGCACGAGCGGGAAAAATGCTGAAAAAGCTGCCCGTGCTAGATCCGATCAATGATTTATATATCGCGGCGCATACATCCATGTACGTTTTACGCGATGTACAAGTTGATTTAGGGCAATTGTCGACGTTCGATACCGACCTGTCTTTTAATTTCTTCTTTAGGAAGCCACTAGAAACGTGTTTATTTGCGTTGGCTCACGACATACGGAAAAAGGAGTTATTTATCGTATAGGGGCCTCTTGCTGGTAAACTTTACTAAAACGATATCGGTAACATCAAAATTTACGTCGAGTACCATAAGTTTCGTTGGCAATTCAACCGTCATGTGATTCTCCCGCATTGACAGCGAAATCATCGTTTCTATATAACATAAGTTACTATAGTAGAGTGCCGTAGAAATAAATTGTTGGGAGTGTGTAGAAATTTTTTGATACGGCAGTAACAAATCAATGTTAGGTACTCCGGTGGATTTACATAGGGAAAATGGCGATAATGATAGATTCTTGCTTGGTTCGTTCTGAAATTTGGAAGATTAAGTTTTAAGATAGATTATCAAATTTGCAAATTTAAGATTCAGTAGAGTTTAGAATTTAAGAATTTGAGGAATTGGAACTTTGAGAATTAAGGAAATTGAATAATTAGAATATTGAGAGTTCCGGATTTAAAAAATGGGAAGTTTGAAAATTCGGGATCTGAGAAATTAGAACTTTGAGAATTCGGGATTTGAGAAATTGGAACTTTGAGAATTCGGGATCTGAGAAATTAAGAATTAGGGAATTTGGAATTCGAGAAATTTGAACTTTAAGAATTCGGGATTTGAGAAATTGTAACCTTGGGAATTCAGGAATTTTAGAAACTGGAACTCTAAGAATTCGAAATTTGAGTAATTAGAACTTTGAGAATTCAGGATCTGAGAAATCAAAACTTTGGGAATTCAGGAATTTGAGAAATTAGGACATTGAGAATATAGAAATTTGAGAAATTAGAACTTTGGAAACTCGGAAATTTAAGTAATCAGACCTTCAGCAATTCGGAAATGTGAGATATTAGAACTTTGAGAGTTCTGGAATTTTAGAGATTAGAGCATTCAAAATTTTGTAATTTCTGAGATTAGGACTTTAGAAAATCAGAAATTAGAAATATTAAAACTTCACAAGTTCCCAAATTTGATATCCGAACCTCTCTAATTCGAACATTTGGAAAATTAACAATTCAGAACTTGACAAATTTAAGCTAAAAATTAACACATAGATAAATTTAGAAATTTGATAAATACTTCGAAAAACGGAGGACAGAAAATTGTATCGTCTGAAGCTAAGAGAATTCGATACATGTGAGAAACTTGAAAGCCTACCGATTATGCAATACTCGGTAAAAAGTTCTGTACATTTGAAAAAGGAAGACCTCGTCGATAATTCAAACTGTATAATCCGCTGGACGTACGATTAATTCAAGAATTTATCGCAATTCTTCGTCGCTTGATCGCAATTGTGGAGGCTCCTGCGATCTAGCGTTAATGAGAAAGCGCCTTAGGCTCACATCGATGCTAAGCACTGCGTGCTTACTATACGCGCAAAGAAATAAACTTCATCGCTGAAAATTAAACGATCGCATATTTCGATCGATCAAAGTGCCTTCAATGATAACATATCGCATGCTATCAGAGCGTCGATTGATTCTCTGGAATATTTTGCTTATTATAATAATCAAATTGGCTGCGGAAAGGCAACGTCATCACTTTGCAATGTCTCTATTAAAACAAATTTATTCTGCGTCACATTCTTTAATCTCGCGTCACAATCTCGTCACGGACCTCAGAGCTGGAGTTATAGGAGGAATCCAAATAAATTGCTTCTACTTTATAATCTAAAACTGGAGACTTTTTTTAAGCGCTTCCTGCGAAATTTATACTAATTGGAGATATTCGCGAGAATTCGATGAACATGCATTTGCAGAAATATTTAAATTTTTTAATTAAATTTTAACGGAATCAAGTCGTAGCTGCTTGGTATTGGCTATTACACTTACATTAATTTTTAATATTTATATATTGCAATTTCATGACTATATTTGACAAACTATTAACATTCATATAAATTAATGTTTACATTTTATAAATTCTTAATACTTATGTAAGTTAATGTTTCTATTCTTTGAATTTTTAATATTCATGCAACTTAATATAAATTTTTGACAAACTATTAATATTTGTATAACTTAATGTTTACATTTTATAAACCCTTAATATTTTATATAAGTCAATGTTCATATTCTATAAACTCTAAGTATTTATATAACATAAAGTCTATATCTTACAATCTCATAACATTTATATAATTTAATATTAATATTTCATTTACTATAAAACCTTGTTTCTTGTACATTTCCACGAATAAAGAACATGTCAAAAAAGAGTGTATGTCACTCGAAACGCGAATTGTTAAAAGGAATTTATTAATAGTTGAGCTGCAGTCATGTTTTCAAGAAGTTACATCCTCGCCAACTAGTAGAATAAGTGCGTAATCTTGATCGCACGGGAGCAACCGATCGATCGTGAGTCAATTTCTAAGATGCATTACGAGTGCAGTGATGCAAGTCAACGATCGGTGAGTCGCATGCTTTACGGTTCCTCTGGTTTCCATCATGTAATGGCACAAAACGACATGGCTACTGGTTTCATTTCTATCTTCTAAAACAAGAATATTATCGTACGATCGTACAACATTTGCATAAATCGTTCTTTAGATCAGTTTAGGTCCTTTTTAGGAACGTATTTTTTAGCTACCTCAGTCGGCACTACTATTTCATGGTCCTTTTGTTATACATATATTCTGTACTCCTTCAGTACATTTTTCTAATTTTTAAAGCGTTAATCTGAAAAAATATTAAACAATTTCGCAAGAATCTTATTAATCCCTTAACCTACAATTTTTTAGACAGTCGAGTCATTCACAGCTAGCTAATTATTGCTACAACAAAAGGCAACTAAAGTAAATTAAAATGTTAAGTACATTTTATTTTCAGTGATCCCTGATTATATAGATTATAATTGGGACTGAGTCAAAAACTCAAATTGCAGTGGAAATACGAGTCAAGTCTTGAGAAGACGATATCAAGTTGAGTGCTACAAATTGTTTGAGTGTTAAAACTCCACTTATTGTAGTTCCTAATATTTTCCTTTACTGTATCGTCAGTTTTTTGAACGAAGGAACCTACACGTTCGTCCATTTTGTTTCAACCCGTGCGAAGAGATTGTTGGATGTAGTAAATTTGCTTTTGTAATAAGTAATAATTACTTACGTAATAATGTTCTGTAATTATTATGTTGTAATATTATGTAATAATTTTCTGGAATAAAAATAGAAAACGTTTGTAGAACATTCTGTATGATCTAAAGAGTTACACTAAACAAATTTACATTACACTTCATTTTCTGACTTTAACCTATACTTGATACTTCTGTACTGTTAAATTTCACAACAAAAACCGACTGATCATATTTCATAGCAAACCTCGAGTTACAAAAACAAACTAATTATTTTATCTACAAAAGAATTCCAATTATTTCATCTATAAACATATAACTATTTTATTTAAATAGTGTCTTATAAACCATTTTGAAGAAGACTGCAAAACTACACAAGAAAAGATGTATTGCTACGTCAATAGCTGCAACATTAATGTTTGACTATAATCTTAACGTGTCGTTCATAATGTATCGATTGCAATTTGGATGAACTATTATTTAATTATCGTTTTTTAATCACCGAGAAATTTAATCGACGATTGGGAGTAAATAATTTCAAGGAGATCCTCAATCACACTAATTAAAGATTAATAGAATAATTAGCGTAACTGTGGAACGAAGGCAATTGCAGAGCACATTTCAAGTTGAAGTTTTGATGATACAAATGGCAGTGCTAGAAATAATCATTATTACAGTAATAATTAACTGTAATTGATCGTATTGGAATCGTTAAGAGTACCCCTGCACAGAATTTATGGCGCACTATATTATAGCCTCTTCACCATCTTTTATAGTTATCCATAATTTTTATACTGAATTGAAATACGCGAAGAAGTATTAAGAATGCAATTAGTGCTTTGCAAGCAAAAAGACGTGATTAAAAATGAAACACGGAATAATAAATAATGGAGAATATATTAATGTGGAATGGCAAGTAGAGATTCTGTTGAGTACATGTACTGAAAGGGAAAATAAATGATCTAAATTAGATTTCATATTCAGACTTAGGTAGCTTTTGTTTAGGGTCATTTAAACTAGATTTTGAAATCTGCAAATCTTCAAATTTCTCAATCTTCAATTATCAAATTTCAAAATCCCTAAATCCCTAAATCCTGAAATTACCGAACTCCAAAATCCCCAAATCTTTAAATTACCAAATTCCAAATTTGCTAGATCCTAAAATTAACAAATTCCAAAATCTCCAAATCCTCAAATGACCAAATTCCAAACTTGCCAAATCCTCAAATCCCCAAATTCCAAATTTGCCCAATCCTCAAATTACCAAATTCCAAAATTCCCAAATCCTCAAATTGCCAAATTCCAAAATCCCCAAATCCTCAAATGATCAAATTCCAAACTTGCCAAATTCTCAAATCCCCAAATTCCAAATTTGCCAAATCCTCAAATTACCAAATTCTTAAATTACTAAATCCCCAAATCTCCAAATTACCAAATTTCAAAATTCTCATATCCTCAACAGTACAAATTCCTAGTGCAAATTTCTACACTTCCAATTACCAAAATTTCAAAAATTCAAAATCTTCAAATTCCACCTTTCCACATTACCAAATCCTTAAATCTTCAAATACCCAATCTCCAAGTCCCCACACGTCTAAACTTCCAAATATCAAAGCTTGTAAATGATGAATTCACTATCACTTTTTGATTTTCATCAAGAAACCCCATCTCTTGGTTACATTTCTTTAAGAAAAACCGGATTTGTTCTTTCTCAAACATATCGTTGTACAGTATCAAGAAAATCGATCGATCATTTACAATGTAATATACAATTGATACACTGTGACATATTCTCTGCCATGTCGCTATAATTAAAAAGAAATTAATTAAGCGATAGAAGTTGGCTCGCGAGATATTCGTAAGACAGTCACGAATACGATGGTAACGGTATATACGACAGCGTAGGTCGTAGGTGGACGTCCTTGATCTTGCGATAGTAATCAGGACTTCGCCACCGGTTGTTGTCTTGTTGTTCGCCGATATACCCTAAGTGCCGTGGACTGATTGGACCCAGACAGAACTGGATTACAGGACCGGTCCGAGTCACGTGTCGATGACTTTAGCAGGAATCGATGACCGAAGATGTGACTAGCCTATCACTGAGAGATGGAATTTAGGGATTGGGTTGCAACGTCAACTCATAATTAAACAGAAATGTTATATTAAATATCAACAGGTCTGCACGACTATAATTTTAACTTAATCTTAACTTCAATTTGAATATTTATCACTTGAACCTGAATATTCATAACTTTACGTCCACATTCAAAACTTAAAGTTGGATTCATACAATTTTAATTTGAACTTTTATGATTATAACGTGGACTTTCATAATTTTAACTTGAACAGCAAAAATTTTAATTATATAAATAATTCAAAATTGGAGCTGAACATTCATAATTTTAGCTAACAATGAAACAAATTTTTGTATAAGTACTGACAAATAAAGTTCGAACTCAGTGTTTTCGAAAATGAAGCTACAAATGAAAAAACTGTATTGTATGTTTTTAGCTGATTCTTACACGTAGCTTCAATTTAGGCTTGCACCACAATACTCAAAACATTCAGTATAATGCAAATATTCTGACATGTCTGTGTCTATGTCGTGAAACGACCTGTATAATTGTTGACATGTACAGCAAGATTTTCGACGCCTCAAATACCGGTATAACAACATTTTATCAAGGAAGCTTCCTCGATTCGCAATGGAATATCGCGTATAATATTTCACGTATGAAAACAAAAATATTTGCGACCACATTCCTCGGTAATAGACGCAATAACGCGGCGTTCATGCTCTGATGGCTGATGGTTAGACGGTTAGAATCCTCCGTCCGGCCGGAAAATATCAGACATTTAATTAAGCTGCTCAGAGCGTTATTAATCTCGACAAGCTAATGGAAAGATTCGTTACTTTTCAACGTAATATCGTCGTTGGATTAAGTTGATGTGGATGCTTTCATATTTTGTATGATTAGCGTATACGCTTCGTTTACATAGCTGCGGTACCATTAGGAATAATCTATTTGCCCGACTTACATTTCCAGAAACATGATTTATGTTTTGCAATTTATTTTATTGACGGCTAAATAAACTGATTTATCTTGTTCATCTATTATTTTAACTCTATACTCTACAATTGGGCAAAAAGAAAAAGATTCAATATGTAATCGTTAATTTTAATGGAAGTTCTAGGAAATTGTAATACGTCCTTTTTGTTTGCAAATCTCTCCTTTCGTCTTACATTAATTATCTTTTGCGAGGAAAGGGGAGCATTAAAACATACAGCACTGACACCACTGATAATCTATTTCCAATCTAAATACCTTATTTTTTAACTTTTATAGTACTCGAATGCAGCCACCTTATTTTAAAAGTTTAACAATAAAACACATCAAGTGTTCTGTTCAAATAATAATAAAGATTGTATGAAGTTAAATTTTGTATTGAATAAATTAGTGTAATACATTCAACTTTTGCACGGTAATCATCAATAACATATCTCATTTAAAAAATCTTAACAACCAATTCGAAAACGTCGAGAATTAATTATGTTACTTAAGTTTAGTTTCCATTAAACAACATTAGTAGCAGTTTCAATTTTTCGACCAGAAAATATGTTATTACCGTATTTCTAATCAATCACCGTGGAAAAGACTAATTTACTCGAAAACACTTACAAGATTTGCAGGGTAGATGTCACCGCTAACGAGTTGAAAGTCGATGCCACTTGAAGTATTAAATAAGTAAATAAATAAATGATATGTTGCTCCGAAAGTAATATCGCGAAGATCGTAGGCGTACATACAAACGTAAGTACGAGTGTGCAGGTAAGTTAATACGAAAAGGTAGGAACGCAGGCAGGAAACGTGTTCAACTTAATACACGAACTAGAGTTTCACGTTCTATCGGCGCACGCAGGCGAACACGCAACGTGGCCGCAGTCGCGCTATAAATTCAAGTAATGACCGTTTATAGAAAATAATGGCGAGGCTAGCCTGCATTTATCACCTGCGAGTCTCCGGAATCTAGTCTTTCATTCATGTGCCGCAGGATCGAGAAATAATTGAGAGGATCGTTCATTCTTTGTCTTCGCATCACTGTGTCCAATGATCTGCTGTACTGTTTAACACTTTTCATCGCTTGTGACGCTCACATTTTCGCATAAATCTGTATTAAGAATATGTTGCAATTTGGAAACCTGATTCATAATTTTCTGAATTTGGAGATTTAGATGTTGAGAACTTGAAATCTGAAATTTAGAGATTAACTAATCAACTTTTCCAACTTAACCGAACTCCATCCAGATTTTAAAACTTAGAGTACTCTACTATCTTATAACTATTATACCATAAATTCATTACGGTTTAAAATAATATACATAACATAATATCCAAATATAGCACAATCTAATGCACCGTATTCCACTACAACATCTATGTCAGAGACTTGTTTTCCTTAAATACCCTGACTATGGGATATTTTACTGCGAACCATTATATCTCACTTCTGAAGCATACTAAAAGTTAAATTGCTACAACTATGTTGACGGTGTAGCAATATTTTTCTTCACTTCAATACACCTAACAACGCAGTACACTAGTTTTAAAACGACTTATCACACCTCGATTACGTTAGCTACCGTGACATATCAGAAATATCATCTGCAACCTCGTTTATACGATAGTTAACACATCAAAGTCACAGATATCAACGTCAACGAGCGCATATTATTTTGTTGCATATCAAACAGATTTCGAAATATAGAAAGTCTGACAGTGGATGTTGTAATAGTACCATGTAGTAGCACTTATGCTACATCAATTTAATGCCTGAAGTTTAACGAAAATGATAATGATCAAATAACTCCTTCGTTTACGTTTTTAATGCAAAGTGACTGGTTGCCAGTTATAACAAATTATAGTTGAGCTCGGAAGCATATATATGATTTGAAAAGATCAGGGCCGTGTTTGCCTGGAGGCGAAATAGGCACGTGCTTAGGACCCCCAGAGAAATGCTCTTAACTACTCGTTTGATAACCTCATGTAATCATTTGAGTATAATAAATACAATTTTTCTCAAATATTCGGAAGAAACAGTATGCCACTTTAAGTCTCATTTGTAATTTAACTTTTGAATTTATTAATGTTTTCCAAAACACCAAGAGTCAATTTCCATTGGAGTTTGTATCTGGAAATTATGAAAATGGATGTAAAATTTTTGGGCAATTTACGAGTCTGTACTCGCACTTCCATTAATCATACTCGAATTTTTAATATGCTTCAATTTGGAGTTCAAGTCCAGTTATAACTTGCATAGATTGCTGAACACAAAACTGACACAACATTTCAATTTCCTGTATCTGTTTTAATGTTGCAGCTGTGATTAGTCAGTTCTGACTGACGCATCTGACAAATAAACCATAAGGCAGAGGGTTAACGATGCTACTATACTCTTCTCATTACTATGCCCCAATAAGTTCTAGCTTCCTCCATGACAAATTACAAGTTTCTTGCAAAAACTGACGTGCTTTCCTTTTCGTTGCACGTTGAATTTTAGTTATATACTGATGCGGGATTATATTCCAGACGTTTTTGTACAAAATACAGCTATCCTACAAATGACTTCTAAGTATTGCTAGCTGATAAAAAGTGACCAGTATGTGAACATTAATGAGACATGAAAATTTCACATATTATTTAAAATGATTTCTTGAACAAAATATATCTAAACCTCTTATGCAAAATAATAAATGCAGTACTATGTCAAAATGTTGATGCAAGTTTGTCAAGGTCAAGATGATCAATGCTGGCCCCACCTCTGCCAATAAAAGTACATTTCGTAACTCGCCTAAATATTTCACTCCAAATCACAAAACTGTCATGCCTTGATAAACCATTACGAATTACAACTGTCACGTTTCTGACTGACTATGCAGATTTCAGTCCAAAATAGTAAGATGACGATTAAGTGACATCCGCCACCGTATGTCACTTCGTTCGACGTCCATTTTCCGAATGACTCAAATCTAAAAGCACGCGAAATCGTAGTGGACATCGGCGTGTACCGTGATTCTCGTTCGTATTTCCGCACGATGGAATCCGGATACTCGGCTGGAGGACAGCGTGCAGCTGGCCGCATGGAATTCTTCGCATAAATTGTGCATGTGCGCGTCCGTGGACGAGCGTGGGCGGTTGGAAACCGAGTTGGTGGGGTTGCAGACCCCTGTCGGACCCGTGGCTGCGTGCCTGTGTGCGAAACGTGGATAAATAATCGCGGAAATCTCGGTGCAAATATAGCTGGGACGGTGTGGTGAGTGAGACGTAAATGGAGATTCAGTCTGATTCCGCATCGATTTCTATCTGACGCGGGTATACACTCGCTGGGGCGCCCGCGCGGTACCCAGGTGTGCACCGCTTTTTCGTGTTGTGTCATAATCGCTGTGAACACGATGCAAGAACTGGGGTAAATGTTACAGCCACTGCGCTTTTTACTACTTCAATATCGTGATTTTAACTTGCACTACGATTTGTTCGATGTAGAGAACCACTCACTGCTACAATGTTAAACTTAGAAATCACATCGATCAAAAAGACTGGTTCCACGGTTGTATTTCAAAATTCTTATGTGTGTTACATTTTCCAGCAGTGATTTAATGATCTTTGCGGCTGTAATTGAAGAAATAAAGAATATGACAAACTATAACTTTTTGTACCCGACAATTTAATTTTCAAGAATAACTTTGAGATAGAGATTTATTTTAATACTTTTGCCACCAAAGTATATATACAATATCGAATTTAAATTTCCACACGAATCTTCTATATTTTTGAGAATATGTTCACCTAACTAAATCTGTATCTAGTCAAGAAAGTAACAGTGATATCTGGAGAAAAGTGATATAATTCTTTCAGTACTTATTGAAAGAGATCTTGGATCAAATAATACACTGATATGCACTACCGTCCATAAGTATCCGAACACTTTGTTTCGTTACATAAAACATAGTTGAACTTTGTACGAAAGGTATTTAGGGTTATCATATCATTTGTAATAATTATTATTATTTTTTTTGAGATGTCATAACGTAATAGAATTAATTTTTAAGTACAAATTATACAATGAAAGTGTAAAAGTAAAATTCATGTCCAGAAGTACAAAGTCCAAATTTGTGAATCTAATGAAACGCCTTCGATTCTAAAAAGAATTTTAATTTCTACTGTGTTTCATTTCTATGGTGCAGAATGTATTCAGAGGGTTCTTCGATATGTTTTAAGTGTTTGTAAACTGTTGGTAGATGTTTA
The DNA here is from genome assembly GCF_050947335.1 of Megachile rotundata. Taxonomy (NCBI): domain Eukaryota; kingdom Metazoa; phylum Arthropoda; class Insecta; order Hymenoptera; family Megachilidae; genus Megachile; species Megachile rotundata. Next base: position 6,625,680 of record NC_134989.1, read on the forward strand.
GGTTCCCTCAATGAAGATAAGAATGGAGGTAACGCTACGCACTCGACAGTTTCGGTTTAGTTCGTCTGTATCTTCTTTTCCATCGAGATATGAGTTCCAAACAAGAATTATCAATGGAAAAACGTTCCAGTATTCTGATCTTCGCAGACAAAAAAATCGATTTTAGTTACTGTTGCAGATACTTGATTAACTATCATGCAACGCGAATGCATATTTCGCTGGTGTTCGGATACTTATGGACGGTAGTGTACATACTTCCTTACGACATGATACCTACACCTTTAAAAAGAGACTGAAATAAATAAAATGTAAACAGTTTTCTTTTTAACTTCCCGTCCTCATCGAACGAAACTAGAAAGAAAGAAATGCTAATAGAGAAGAACGTTAAGGCGAAAAAAGGTGAAGCGCTACTCATAAATTCCTAACGACGATCAATTAGTATTCATCTGGCCGATTGGATGATACATAAAACACTCCGGCTAACCGCTACTGTACTCAAGCTAGTTGATTTTTAAGCGTGCCTGTCGAGAGTTATGTTTCATTACGAAAAATCTCAAATTGCTCTCGCCGTTAATCAGACCGGTGCGGCTGCCTCTTCGACTTTTTAACCGCGAAGTTTTATGCTCTCATGTAACGTACACGACAGAGCCATGAATACACGGTAAGCTCTATTAATTACGGGTGACGTTGATTGAATAATCTTACGGAATTATTCTAATGAGCCCCCACTTCTAGGACCGGCCACCCTCGCTTCTTTCACGGCAGAATGAACGTAAGCTGCTTATAATTAGAGGGATGTGCCGTGGAACGGTATAAATCAATTTATGTAGAAAAACATTATAGCTAATTTCAAGACTCTTATAAGACAAGTAATTATCGAACGGGCGATCATTTGACATCGGACAGTTATCTGACAACTAGACGATTAACTGTCCCTGAATAATCGTGAATAATCGTCTGGATTTTCAGAAAAAAATACAGAATTTTTTCTGGTTTTCTACTTTCCACAAGTCTACTCCTCTTACAGTGTCTTAGTTTTAGTAGAAATTTAACTAGGGTAAAAGACTCTCAAATGAACACGTGTTAGTAGAAAGCTGGAAGCATGATCCTCGTAAAAATAAATAATTTCCCATAACGTCGCAGAGAGTTGATTTCCGTTGCAAAACGTGAACATAATGTCGCGTGACAAATTCGAGGAACGAGGCAACGACCGTTAGCTGAACAATTCATCTAATTATCAAGAATGGGTCACTGTGTTATTTTCACGTGTTACGAATTACCATTACTGATAGCGTACCGGAATGTTTTATAATTACTGCATCTAAAGGCAGCTAACGAACACGATAGGCCACTCGATCGTTCAATAAATCTCTTTTAAACGCTTTTGTTCGCACTAGATTCGGTGAAAATGAAGCAGAAACTGTTGGTAATACGTGGCGGGTGTGTATTGTACGTTTGCAAAACAGCCGAGTGATTGCGCAAAACGCAGCTGCGAATCGCGCAATTGAAATCGCGGCTCGTTAGAGGCTAGCTCGACCAGTTTGCATAGTGCACTCTTTAGTTTTGTCACGGTGCTGCTTCCAAATCAGATCCACCCACAGTCCATGTCCCTTGGTGACATGATATACGGCGCTTTTAACGACTACCAAGCTACAGCACGTGATTCAGCAACGTATGCAAAGTATACTAGCAACGTGCAAGCCTCTTTAAGGATCTAGTAGTACAACAGACCAACTCCAAATTGACTTTCGGGACTTCGTGTAGTGAAACTAAAAAACTTCAGTTCACGCAAGACAGTAGATATTTCAATATTTAAAAATACGTTTTCTCCAAAATTTTAGGAATTCAAGCAATATTTTCTTGTCTGTTATTTATAAAATATTTTTCCTCGTTTTTTATACATTCGTATGGTTTGTGTAACTTTAAAAATTGGCAAATAGGCTACAAGTAAAAAATGTCACCCCAATGTCCTTTATACTTAACGACAATCTTTATACATCCTTCAGAAATTTACATGCAAATATTAATTATGTCAAATTACGTCCGTCATAAAACCGCAGTGCTTAATAAAGAAATATTAAAAGGTTTTTATAAATTACGTCGAAGTAATTATTAGCAATGGCACATAAAACAAGTTGACTATTAAAGATAAATTATTCAGGCCAATCAACTTTAATAGTCAATAATTTTCGTTTTTAAAATTGACCACTACGTCTACAACTCAAATGATTACAGTAATTAGTGGTTAATATTGTAATTAATCGGTATTTGAATTGATCATCATAATTGCAGGAAAATACAGAGGTGGTTGATCGACGATATTATAGAAGGCTATTATCTCAGGATTTATGTCTAAAATATGATATTGTGGCGATTAAGGGGATGCATTTAAACGAAGAAAGACACTTAAAATCGCTGTAAAAAGAAACAAATTCATAGGGTATATTTAGTAATTATACGTTGAAGAGCAATTAAACATATGGCTGTTAAATTAATTAAATTCATATAATCTTTAATTCACCTTATCAAATAAAGATTCATCTAATGAAGAAAAAATTGTGAGCATAAATGATCTAACGTTTAACTTCAATGATTAATTTTAAAAAATTACAAATAAGGTTTAAAATTAATTTCTCATTGCAGAGGACATAATGGAAACATCAAATTTTACTTCTGATTAGTCAGATTAGATTAAAAATTTTCAATTTTGTCTAGTTAACGATTGGAAGTTACTCGTTAATTAGACAAATTAACATTTAATACTTAATACAACAAGTAGAAACTAAAAAGGAAACTTTAATTTCCAATTACAATATCATACAAATAATAAGTACAACTTACTTCTCCAACAGTACTTTTAACTATAAATAAGGTACTAATAAACCGTGGAATCAAATTGAAATAAAAGCTATACAATTAAATATTAAAACTAGTGAACTGAAAGCATATTACCATCTGTCGAGTGTCTTCATATAAATAAAATAATCTGAAGTGTTAATACTGCTTTTTGCAATAAAAGAATTTCACGTCTCATATGCAAAGATCATCAATTTGATATCAAATGATAGCAGTTAATCAACATCGGCAGTTACCGCGAACGTTAATAAGAATAAACAGTCAGAGTTGCTATTTTAAAGAAGAGAAACAGGAATAAATCGGAATCTTTGAGATTTAGAGGCAATCTTGAATAAATCTCTTCCTGATATTTTTTGTTACTCTTACTATTCCCTCCCCCTTTCCCATTTCTCTTGGATTAATGTTCAGGGAGCAGTAAGCTTCGAAGAGAAGCCCAAGTATCCTCGGTTATTAAGACGTTCAAACTGAAATATGGCGTCCAAAGGAAATAATTGCTCACTCTCCTTCTCGGCGAGGCAATAGCCAGCCACTAATTTATAGCCCTGCTATTTCGAATTGCGAGTAGTACGTGCACTGCGAGCTGTACCCCTTGGTAACTGAGCCCCCCTGCCGTGGTAGCTTCTTGCTGCTGCACCTTGGTCATACTTGTTGTACTTCTAACTTTTTTTCTTGCTGTTTGTTCTTGACTTTTCTTAACAACGGTTGTATTGCTGATACTATCGCAAAAGAAAATTTATCAGTACAAGTAGTTTCGTATTTCGAAATAACTGAAAATTAGTGATAAATCGACAAGTTTGATATAGTGTGTTTCAGATTAACGTAAGAAAAATGTGAATAATGTTTTTATAATAACATATCAGGGCACAGCTGAAACGAATACTGTTTGGGCACTTTGTTCAAATTTTATTACATTTTATAATAATGTAGTGCTGTCATACTATAATGTGTTATAATACTTTAATCATGGTATACTTCACAATATTAATGTTTTAATTATAGTATTTGCACCACTATAATTCTGTACAAACAAAATTTGACTCCAGCTAGGATATTAATCTAACCTAATCTAGCTAAATTGAACAATGTAGTTAATAATTCAGTTACATTAAGTTGAAACGAATATGCGACTATCAGGAGACCTACGTCAACATGAAGTACTTAACACGTTCCGTGCCAAGCCATTTTTGCCTGACTTGTCGTTCAGGCCATTTGATATTTTGACTAAAGATTAATATATTATTACACAATATTTCATTACATCCTCAATACATAAGTAATTCTTTTTTTCTTTTGTTCTATACTGCATCTTGTATAATGCTTCATTTTTTAGGTAGAAATATAGTTTACAGAATTATATTCGTAATAAAATATATGTTTTCAGCGCATTGAATAAATATGACTGCGTGTATCACCGGTGGTACACGTGGCCTGACGATCAAGTTTACCGTGTACCACCGGTGGTACACGTGGCACGAAACGTGTTAACAAGACTTTTTTACGAATATCTTAAAAATGATGGCTCATGAGAAATAACTTTACAATATATTTCAATGTCATCGAAATCGCTAAAATAAATAATCACGCAGATAGTTTGCTCTAAAATATAAAAAGACTTTTCATACAAATTGTTCCACTACGTTTCTTGAAACTGGATTTCTCACAGGAGAAAAACAAATCGTTTACAACGTCAAAAATGCGTAAGTGACAGCACACAGATTTGTTCTATTTATCGTTCGTATTATCTACGACGATCGCTGAAAAAACATGATGTTCTCGCAGAAAACAAGATTCACCTTTCTCAAGATTTCGTCCTGACTGTCTGTCTCCCATTTCTCTTAATGCTGAACCGTCTCATTAATGCCGCGACACATACAAGAGACACCAAGACTGCTGTAACTGTCTGCGTGATAAATGCACACAGATAGCGTAGCTCGGCTACCGTGCAACTATACGTCTTATTTCTGTCACTTTACGCGGGACGAAGTCGCGAAACATGGAATTTCGTGTGTACACATCTGGAACGAACAAACCTTACCCTTGTCGTGTCCTTCAAATCCCGTTCGATGAAATATAAGTATCGTTTATTTAATCTATTCTGTTTCACGGTCGATATGCAGCGACGTCTGGACCATCCGTACTCTGCACGGCTATGCGTACAGAAAATTAACTAGCTATTATTTTTATACCTTGGATTCTGTTAAGAAACTGTCCAAGAAATCTCGTCAATTAGTGACCACGTTAGGATATCCTAAAATTAAATATTAAATTAAATCTTGGAAGAATTATTGTTCAAGACTTGGCACAAAATGGAGATACTTGTGCTGTTTGATGTAAAGCTGATATAATAAAGTTGATATAAAATGAAACTAATTTTAACAATAATAATAATACATTTATCTGTCTGTATAAAATATTCAAAACTTTTAACTAGCAACAAAATAATGTTCAGTGTTCATTAAGTTACGTCAATCAATTAAGTAAAATTACCACATAAATTAATAAGAACATTCAATTTGTCTTTTCAAGAATCAAAAAATGATTAAAAGAAAAATAAAAAATATACATTCAGCCTACAATTGAAGCCCACCCAAGAAGTCTTACAGGAAACATTGTATTATAAACCTGATGTATAATTTCAATTACCATTTCGTACCGACTTATCCAACATAATTCCGCGATTTCTGGAATGGCGCAATGAAAAATTTTATTGCACTCATAATCAATCAAAACACCACTCTTGCGCTGTAAACAACCCGTGCTCTGAACAGCTTCTACGAAAGTAATCCTCTGAAAACTCATGGCTGTTATAATTTCGTTCGAACACGAACGTCCATATGGTCTTATTAAACGTTTCGGTGGGTAAATTCAAATGGGCCGCGGTTCATTGCGGCCGATATCCGATTACAAGATCAAAGATGCTATTATGCGAGCGGGAAACGGAAACGAACGAAGAACTAAATATGTACTTATCCGAGATTGTCATTGAGCACGAACAGTCCCAGAATGTTGGACGAGGGATCGAGCTGGAATCCCATGAAGTGAAATTGCGACAATAAATTTCGTTAGATGAAAGCGTGATCATATCTGATAATAACCAGCACCATAAACACAGCATCCTATCCGCCAATTATCGTTTTGTAGCTCTAAGAAACGCACACACCCGCGTAACACGCACGCTTCGGAAATAAGAGGAGAGGAACGTATCATGGCGGGACTGTGGCAAAAATCAACTACTGTTTCATTGATGACTTTCAAAATGTTTAAATGAAGTTGTTCACTGATTTTTTATGTAATTTTATTGAAAATAACGAGTTGAGTGATATACTAGTAAAAGTCTAAGAATAGTAAGTTATAAGGTGTTTCATGCGCTATTTTGAATTATTTCTTCAATTTCTAAAGTTTAATATTTATTAATTTTTTGAAGATATATTAACTTGAACATTTGAAGTTAAAAGTATATATAGAAGTGAATAAATGTATATACGTATACATATGTATATACAAGCATGCACACATTGATGTATACATATATGCATACATGCATACGTACATGCACACATTCGTGCATACATACATGCATACACACATGCATACATATGTACACATACATGTACACACATGCATACATATGTACACATTCATGCATACATACATGCATATATACATATACATTTACTCACTATATACATATTTATCATACATAAATATATGTATATGTACACATTCATATATAAATAAATTAATGTAAAAATTAAGAACTTAAAACATTTAATTCCATCTCAAATATCGAATAGCCGTGTACACTTACAACAATCTCCAATAACCTCATCACTACATACATAGCACACTTCATATCAATGTCCACAAGTTCCATGGACTGTCCACCATTGCTCCGTACTTACACGCGATTACACACCAGGAATATCTTTCAGCATTACCGATATAAACAAAAAAGTAAATAAATTCTTCAAGATGTATGAACATGCAACCAATAACATGATATCGACATTGTAGGATTTATAAATGACATGACATGTATATACGAATAGTTTTCGTCGTTCATTAACTGACCGATTGGATAATATCTTCCTGAATCCATTGATCACGTCTCTCTTACATAGCTCAGCCACATTTATCTGATCAGTTAAACCAGCTTTGTCGCACTGGTTTTCACCGAGATGGTCATTCGTTATTTAACCAGGAATACGACATTAGCACGAGATCATAATAACGTTTCTGTTCCAGTTGCTTTATGTTAGCGGAGTGACAGAAGCAGCAGCAAGACGAGACGGTAATTTGACGCCATTAACCACGTCCCTGCAGGACTATTTAATCCGTATGAAACTTTGATTTCCATAATTAGATGACGCGATAGAGAAAACGGGAAGTGGACGCACATTCGATTCGCGAGAATGAATTCCACGATGTCGATAATTATTGGTTTTGTTTGTTGATCGGTGCAATTCCGTACTATACGTTAAGTCTGAACGTATAATATGAAATATGTTAAACTATTGCATATTTAATGATCCGTTTTGAAACGTGTAAGATCAGACATGATCTAATCAGATAGAGTATGATGTATACAAGCATTTGTACGGTATTAACTTCAGGCCTTAAACTGAGTAAAAATGATTATGTAAACCGTTCATTATTTCAGTAGGTGAACAGTTAGCTGTTCGTTATATGGTTATTTCAGTTACGTTAAAAATATATGTTAGGATTTTATTATGATAATGGTAATAAGGAAATATTTTCAATAAGCAACGATTTTTTAGATATGGGGTGTTTTTTAGAAGCTTGAAGGCAAATCATGTGATGCCACAAATCTGCAATGCTTTGAGGATGAGAACCAAATGTTTTTGAGAATGATAGCAAATGTTTTTTGGTAACTTGGTTACTGAACAAAATTGTTATTTATTTAGGTTTAGTGCAATAGGAGGATTTCATAGGTTGGGAATTTAGAGATTTAAAAAATTCAGAATTTGGAGATTTAAGAATATGTGAATTTGAGAATGTGAAAAATTAAGAGTTTGGAGATTTGGAGATTTAGAACTTGAAAATTTGGTCATTTTGGTGATTTGAGAATCCGGTAATTTGGGGATTAAGTAAAATGGGGAAAGTTGATAACTTAAAGACTCGTGAAATTTGTAAAATATGTATAGTAAACAGTAATATTGCACTTTATAACTGTAAATGCCAGTTTCTGTCCAGACATTTCCACAAATGACCCATGTTGCACAGCATCGAACATACCCACAAATACTTAGCGACGATCAACCAAAGATTTGATCGGCAATAATTCTCTTTCCAAACAAAAAAAAATAATTAATACACCGTGTAATAAGATTTCAATTACATGTATCCAACTTGTACTCGAGTAGCAGTTTAAAAAAGGAAAAAACTTTGAGGCAAACTCAATAGTTCAGCAACCGTCAGCTATCCTTTCCTTTACTCGTACAATTAGTAGCCGACAAATAATTACGTAATTCACCCACCATAGCTGTAGGTGGCGAAACGTGAAAATTTATTTGATGATAGCTGAGATAGCCGTTAACAGCTCTAGCTGGAGATTGTGGAGTCTTATCTTCTGGACGATCGATAAACCTGCTGTGAAATGAACTCGAGAAAATTTTAACTGCGCACGGTTCGACTATAATTGTCTTTAATCGTTATCAGGATGCGGTAAATAAACATGATTTCACGTTAGAGTTAAATATGTGAAACACGGCTCGGTGAGACAGGCATGCAAATATATTTAGCAAGAATATTTCACATTATTTTTGCAATAATATAGGATAATAAATAGGCAGGTCGGGTAAGATATTTCGTTACGAAAAGAAGATTTTTAATTCGTGTAGAATAGTATGCCGTTGTAGAACGTATCGTTAAATTACTGTGAAGTTATTACAAGTATTGTAAAATCGCATAAACGTCGTTCAATGATATTCGGTCGATTTCGTTGATTCAGTTTTATATTGGACTATGAAAGTAAACGAAGTACGAGTCGGATTAGTGGAGGTTGCGAGGTTAAAATTTTATGAATTGATATTAGGAATTTAGGGATTTAACAATTTGCGAACATCGGAATTTAGGGATTTGAGAAGTTTGGAATTCGGCAATTTGGGGAATTGAAAATTTGGAAAGTGGGAAATTTGGGGATTTGAAGATTTGAAAATAGGAAAATTTGGGTATTTGAAGATTTGAAAATTGGAAAACTTGGGGATTTAAAAATCTGGAAATTGGAAAAATTGGGAACATAAGAATTTGGAATTTGAAAATTTGGGGATTTGGAAATTCGGGGTTTGAAAATATGAGAATTTGGGAATTTGGAATTCGAAAATTTGGGAATTTTGGAACTTGAAAATTTGGTAATTTAAAAATTTGAGAATTCATAAATTATAGAATAGAATAAAACGGATACATGTATACTATACATGGGAACACATAAAACATTGAACTCGAAATTAAAACCACGGAAAATCCTTCCAATTAATAATTCACTTTTTAATTAACAATTTTTGTGACACATAATCCTTTTAATAAGGAACTTTCATGTATAGCAATGCGAATAAACAATTTCTATGATACATAACAGTTGTACTAAGCAATTTTAATGTGTAGCCTTTTTGGTTAGATTAATTTACAAATATTGTTTAAACGAAGTAACGAGAATTTGTGTCTATAATTAATAAATAAAAATACTAAAAAGTACAAAAACGTATAAAATGCATAAATATTCAAAATATTTTAACGTTTGACGTTAAAGTATTTTGCAACATGAATTATCGCTTATGTTACAATAATTAACAGCAATAAAAAACAAAATACAAAAATAAATAATTAACAACGCAAATAATATATAATACAATTTTAGAAATTGTTGTGAACTCGTGATGGCTTTATCGTATATTAAAATATTTAAATTCTTTGAAATTTTTTGTTGTAATCTTTTTAGCTTCCTGAGGTTTAGGTTTCTTCTTCTGTTTCAGATGATATTGGTATTCGTTACCGAAAAAATTGTATATCGTTACCGACTCGTTGGATTGAACAGCTGTGAAAAATACAATTTGTGATTAACTTTTTTTCTTGGTTGTTATTAAATTGTAGACTTTTAGATATATTTTATTAAATATTTGAAAGTGTAACTTCAATTCGCATATTTCATATTAAATTTATATTCATTATAAAATTACGGTTAAATAAATTACTTTTCACTTAATTGCAAAATTACGTGCAGTTAAATTCCATTTACATTAATTTAAAAATGACATGCAGTCAGATTTCATTTAAATACATTTGCTATACATTTCAATTAATTGTAAAATCACATGGGGTTAGGGTTTCAAAGTACATTTAGTTAGATTTCATTTACATTAATTTTCAAGTTACATGCAGTTAGATTCCACTTAAGTTAAATTTCAAATTACATTCAAGTACATTGAAATAAATATATACATTCAAATACATTAAATAATTTAAATAAATTGTATTTACATTCAGGTACATTACACGAAAACTAATTGCTAAATTACAATTCATAATCACATCTAAATCAACTATATTACATATACTTACATTACATTTAAATTAATTATTTAATCACAGTCCATTACATTACATTAAAATTAATCATAGATCTACAGCTAAAATACTGGATCCACTATGCCACCTGATGTCAATCACTTTCTTCCACTCTTATAAAATCCTAGTAGACATCTCACAATTCCAGCGTTGCAGTATGCTCATATCACTTATCACTGTCCCGATAACGACGTTTCACCAATGAAACCAAAGTGAACGAAACGATTGTGACTTACCTATTTGCGTGTGATCGAAATTCCACAGAATAGTGTCTACCCGCGTCTCCTTATCAATTGGTATCACATCTACAATACGATCTAGACTCGCAAACACGGGAATGATGGTATAACGATTCTGTCTTTCCCGATACGACCAATGAACAACCAGCTCTCCACTGTGCTTATTCCAAGCCAAGTTCTCTACGGCACCGTGAAACTTAACGAGACGATAACTCAAGGCATCAACCTTGTTCACGTTCCAGAGCAACAGGGACCCGTCGCCTATGCCGCCTCCTATGCACAAACAGTCGCCATCATGCGGGTGCCAAGCCAACGCCTGCAATATATTTATTGCAAAACTGTTTAATGCATATTTATGCGCTCAAAACGAAAGATTATTGTAAAACTGGCAAATGCAGACACTTGCACATGAAAAGATATTTATAGAGCACAAGAAATTGAAAATATTCGCACTGGCCGCTCGATAATTGCCTGCTGGAGAGGCTTTAGGGTGGATCTTTCTAATGGTGCGTTTAGACTTTAGTCTAAAATCTGTACATTTTACTTTTATAATATTGGGTTATAAGTGGATTCTTGTTAATGGATGAATTAGGAGTGAATTTTTGTTAATGGATGAATTAGGAGTGAATTCTTGTTAATGGATGTCTCGTGAGTGAATTCTTGTTAGTAGATGAATTGTAAATGGATTTTGATTAATGGATGAATTATAAATACATTCTACTGGTACCTGATAACTGCTAGATTAGGTGGTTAATACAGAAGTTAGTTTTGTGTAATTCAATTTGATACATTTAAATTCGATGCGCTACTATTTGACGACTATTCATTCAGTGCATTAGAATTTGGCCCGGTTCACGCGTCAACTAAATATAAACATTAAAAATTTAAGAATAACTGACCCTTTTAGACAGATTATAAAATAATTAACACAATGACAATTGGATTTTAACGTTATGAGTATTTTTTCAAGGGAACAGTAAGCAAATATTCGCCATATTGATTTAAAGGAAGTGTAATTTCACCTGGCGGTAAATTCAAATGCATTGTTTGTGTGACAACATAAACGAAACTTACTTTAACAGGTCGGTAGTAGTAAACGCTCAAAAACAGAGTTAGGCTTGGCCATAAAAAGATATGAACATCCATATCCAACCCGGATGATGCGAGATATCGATAACTATTTGAAAACGCCATTGTGACCAGAGCTTGCGTATGTGCATTTGTTGAGTCAACAAATTTACCATCTTTCGCTAAATAAACCGATATCATTCCTTTGCAACCTCTGTCGAAAAGAATAAAATACATTCATATCAAATTTAAATGAATTTCTGAATGAAACCTTTCAATTTCTAAATGATTAAATTGTCAATTGTTTTCAAATATTCAACATTTACGTGCTTGAATATCCTATCTTTCAAATTTCATATTTTAAAATTTTAAAATTGCAAATTTTTCCATATTCCATATTCCCAGTTTTATATAACTAAATTCTGACATTCCTAACTTTTATGTACGCGAATTCGCAAATTAACCAACCTTCATGTACTCAAATTTTAAACATCTCAAATATCCAAATCTTAAAATTGCAAGGTCTCAAATTTCCTGAGCTTACAACTTGGAAAATCTCAAATTTCTTAACACTAAAATTTTCAAATTTGAAACTTCTCAAGTCCTATAATTTCTAAATTCTCAAATTCCCAAATCTCAATGTTTATATATTCTAAAATTTTCAGATAAAAAACGTATTCACATTCTGAAACTTCCAAATCTCAAAATTTCTAAAATCCCAAGTTGTAAATCCCAAAATTTCTTATTTCTCAAATTTCCAAATCCCCAAATTGTGAAATTTTGAAATTTCTAAATCCCAAAATTGTCAAATTTTCTAGTTTCCAAATTCCTAAATGTTCAATTCCCAAAATTTCTAAACCCCTATGTTTCCAAATCCCAAATTCTCAAATTTCCAAATCCCAAAATTGTCAAATTCTCAAATTTCCAAATCAAAAAATTCTCAAATTCCTAAATGTCTAAATAACATGCACTATTCATTCTACACACTCTGTTAACTTAGTTATTAAAGATCAGTCGCTACTTGTCCTGGATATAATTGAGTAATTGTATATCACGAACAGGATCAAACAGACTTAACGAAATATATAGCGCATTAATAACATTTATCAAGCCTAATCGTGTCAGATCGCAATAAAACGCAGGTAACAAACAGGAATAATAAATAGCAATCGACATCGTTTGTATTTATATATCCTGCTTACGCAACAGTGGCCACGTTCGAATAGATACTCACGTAACAATGTGTTGATCATTTTGCGACCAACACGCACAGCGTGTATAACATGGCGTATTAAACATAGTTACGCTTCTACATTTATGTGCCCATATAATTTTGTGCTTCTCTACGGAGTACATTTTGATTTCCGAAGACAATGTGCACATGACTAATTTGTCCCCTATTAAGAATACAAAATATTCCTGTTAAACATTATTTCATTTTTGATAATTTAGGTTAAACATTTAGCATGTTCAAACTGTTCTGATCTTTCTCAAAGATGGAAAAAAATTATTTTCATTTTTTTTAATGATGATTAAATATTGCTTTAGTTCTTGTGGATAATGATTGAACATTATCTTGATTTCTTCAAATGATAGCTGAGCGCTAGCTTCATTCGTTTACGGGATGATCGACTAATTTATTTATTTTTAATAATGCATAAATATTACTATATATATTCTTAATAATGCTTAAACGTTATTTCGGCTACCAAAAAAAATTACAGCGTAAATAGTATTTAAGACACAGTGTCCTTCGTACCAGCATTACTCCATTTCAATAAGCAAATATTAGCTGCATTAAAATTCTGCAGTGTTTCTACTATTTGAGACCCACTGTTGTCGTAAAACATCACTGAATCTTGAATCTTTGTTGCGATCACGTTCCTTGAACTCCAGTCTATGAGATGACGACATCCTTCAAAAATTCAAAACACATTATTTTAAACATCAAACTCTGCATTCGATTAATTCCAGATTTGTTGAGGTGGAAACATTTTTGAAATCACGAGGCGATTTTAGTTTCCTTTAATGAAACAACCTACTCTTAATTATCGTAAACTTGTAATATGTTCGACTTTGACAGTCATTCAAGGTCACTTACAATTGTTAAATTTTTAAAAAATATTAAACTTACCTCAACTTATCTAGAATTGAATTAATTTCATAGTTGAATTAAATTATATATTAATAATAATGATAATAGTAATTAAATACGATACAACCAAATAAATCTATTCAACTGAGGTTAGCTTTCAAAACAACTCAAGTTGAACTATTTACAATGTACTACAGACGACAATTCATTAATTATATACATTACTCCTACACCCAATAGAAAATCATATTTGAATAACATAACTCACCTTAAATTGAATTAAATTATTTACTCACATTCAACTAAATTATTACAACACTGAAATAAATTATTCGGCCATATTCGAAAAACACAAATTAATTGAACACAGGTTTCCTCAGTTAAATTTAAAAGAATAAACAAATTAATTCAACGCTATCTTAATCTAAGCTGAATTAATTAACCGCTACTCACTTCCATAAAATTTTTTGTTTAAACATAACCACACCAGACCTATTACAATTCAACCTCCAACCAACGCAGAAAAAATTTCTTCATAAAAAAAGTGGTGCAACGAGATTCAAATTACTTCAGTTTCGATCCAATTAGGTTATCCGTTCAAACATAACCTCCGCATAAAATGACGGAGGACACTGACTTTATACGACATTTTTCTGCGAGGAAATCGGTAAGGTGTACCCTATTCTACATAACGACGAAAATAAAAAAAGGTTGATGGTTCGTAAGGGAAGCTCGTAGTTACGGAAGATATTTATGAAATTCTTACGTGGCAACGTCTGGAATCCAGTCATATCCAATATGGACTCCATAGTGCCTATTAAAGGCCTCTTTCGTGGCTTCGATTTCCACATTCCATCTTCGACGCATTTCTCGTCCCACAGGTCTTTAGACTGCTCTGCAAAGTTTCCAGGTGACTTGTTTTCCGAGGATAAGTGGCTACCGCGCAGCACTTGTTTCTGTCTCAATCCTGGTATAACGTTTTCTTCCACCATTAACTGGTGCATAAATTTCTTCCGCCATGTAGTCGACAGAGAGCTTACCTATATCGTTCGTCAATTGTTCAATAATTTCAACGAAATCTCTTTTTAGCGTGTCTCGATGCGATCGGATGAATATTTATAACACAAAAGTAAACTGACAATGGGTAGACAAGTATCATGGTACAAAGTTGATGGTACGATGTAATAGGAGAGTGAACAGAGTTTCGATGAACAATTTTACAGGTGACCGCTCTGAAACAGCGATGAGACTATGTGCCTGTTGAAGGAGCATAGGTGTGTATGGGACGTGCAACCATGTGACGATGGTGATTTAAGGTGATCTCAAATTTTTAAGGTTTCAAGTTTAAGAATGTGAGTGGCTGCAAACTTGGGAGAGTTTGAAGATTTGGAGAACTGGAAATATTTGAAGGTTTGGAGAATTTGGAATATGGAAAGGGGAAATAGGGATTTGGAGTTATGGGAAATTGAGGAGTTGCCGATTTGGAGAATTGGATTTTGAAAAATTTGGAACTTGGGAAATTGGAAATTCATGGAATTGGGAATTTGGGAAATTTGGAATTTGGGGAATTGGGAATTTGGGGAATTGGAAATTTGGGGAATTGGGAATTTGGGGAATTGGGAATTTGGGGAATTGGGAATTTGGGGAATTGGGAATTTGGGGAATTGGGAATTTGGGGAATTGGGAATTTGGGGAATTGGGAATTTGGGGAATTGAGAATTTGGGGAAATGGAAATTTGGGGAAATTGAAATTTGGGGAAATGGAAATTTGGGGGAATGGAAATTTGGGGAATTGGGAATTTGGAGAATTGGAAATCTGGGAAATTGGGAATTTGAGGGATTGAAAATTTGAGGAATTGAGAATTTGGAAATTTGGGGGATTAGGAATATGAAGATTTGGAGAATTAGTAATATTTGCAAATTCGAGGCATTAGGAATATCCGGAAATTTGAAAAAATAGGAATTTCACTATTCAGCGATTTGGACTTTTAAGTAGACTAATTCAAAAATTCAAAAATTTGCTAATATAGTAATTTAAAGGTTCGATAATTTAAAAATTTATAAACTTGTAATATTTGTAAATTGCCAACTAAAAAAAATTACGAATGTCAAAAATGAAAATTGTCTCCTCATAACCTCAAAATATATTTGAACAGCAATATAATGCAAAAGTACACAATCCACAGAGCGTGTCAATGTATACTTGATTTTTTTTTACTACAAAGCGATGGAAAGCCATGTAGCTCGGTTCTAATCATAAATCGCATAGCAGAACAGACTACATTGATGAAGCTATTCATAGCAGGGTATGATCGAAAATAAGGGTAAAATAAACGGCGCCGGTCGGATGTCAAGTGAAGAGGTAGCAGACAGGCTCGCCTACGAGGATGTTCTCGAAAAAGGATAAAAGAGGCGAAGGAAACGCGAACGGGGCCACTATACTATTGCTTGCTATTACTATAGTAATAACGTCGACATTGCTGCCGCGTTATATGCAGGAAATTAAGTTTCTTGAATATCTTCGCTAAGCAATTTCGAGACTCACGATTAATTATGATTTGCCATTCTTTCAAAATTCTCGTTTCTTCGCCAATGAAAATACTGACGTTAATTTCACAGCGTTAATCGAACCGTTCTTACGACATAAATATAATTGAATCTGAGATTGAATAATGTATCTATTTTCTCTTCCTGTATGGTTAGATACGTTTGGTACTTTGTTGCAGTACGTTGGAATCCAGATTTAAAGCAAGACTCCCTTCATCGAAGTTCTTCTATGTGCTTTTAATGTTTATATTTTTACATTTACGATTTTGCAAATATTTTAATTTGTATATACATAAATTCGATGATTTGTCAATTTACAAATATTTAAATTGACTGATTGATAAATGAACATTCAACTTTCACATTTTCAAAATAATCCATAACGTTAAAATTAGCAATCCTTCAATGTCCAAAAATTAAAACTATAAATCTTTAAATTCCTAAATATCACACCACAAAATTTACAAATCTTTAATGAAATAATCTCTACAATTTTCACGGTGTATACCTTTCCACACTTATTCCCACAGTCCTGCCCGGTATGTAGCACCACTGTACTTAAAATTCACCTTAAGCTGTCAACAAGAGAGTGATCGATTCTAAATTCATAAGGCAATTAATTAAGTTCTACTCAATTGGACACGTCAAACCGGTTTATTGTATTTCGATAACGATCTCATGTTTGTCATTACAATTGCCAATCAGAGTGAATCACATAATTAAATTAGTTAATACGTTTAATAACGATGTAGTGGCAAAGCGATCTCTCGGAAATTTGAAAAAATTACCGGCAATATATGAACGTTGTGAAAAACAAAGAGAAGAAGAGAGATGGAGAGAGGCGGAGAGAGGAAGTTCTTCCTTCTCGCTGAAACGGCATCCATATTCCCGAAGTCTAAAAACAGTAATTTCCCCGCGGTAAACCGCTTCCTCGCCGCGATTTCGATCTTATCTTTATGGATTATCGAAGATTACATGCCTTCATCGAAAAACATGAACAAGATAATTCGCTTCCACATACGAATAGCCTTTATGCTAATTCCGAACCCGATGAAAGCGATGTTTCATTGTGGATAAAAGGGTGACTCGATTTTATTCTGTAAGAATTTCGACAAAAAAGGACCACTTACCTGCTCGAGCACGTTCAGCTGATGCTCCTTTGAAGATTTTGTATCTTTCTTCGTGAGTATGTAATGAGCCATTTCTTTGTCGTGATTATATCGATTTGGTATGAATCTGTCCCCGGCATAAATTTGCTTCGGAAATTGAGAATGTGTTCTGATTATTTGCGAAGATACTTTCGAGGAAAATTGATTGTTGCTGACCGGGTTCTTTAGGACATCATTCTGAAAACAGAGAAAGATTCGACGTTTGAAAATAAGAAAAAAATTTTGATGGTAGTTGATATATTTACAGTAAATACTTCTTATATTGCCATTTTGAAATGAATCCATTGCAGTTAAAGGAGGAATATTCTTTAATAATTTGATATATTGAAAAATTTTTTGTTTTCTATTCCTATAGTATTGTCAGATACAAAATAAGGAGAGTGTGAGTCTGGTAAAAGGATTGGTTGATTTAACAATCAACTTGAATTATTATCAGTATGTAAATATTTCATTAACTACGGATATGGATTTAATTCTAACCTAATGGTAATATGGGTCAATTTGTTGCTATGCAACCACTATACTATATGTGTGTTATTTTAAAGTATGTAATATATTACAATATGTCATATGCAATGTATAGCATAATACTATAAATAAAAATTGCTATAAATAAATACTATAGATTGCTATAAATAAAAATACAGACCTGAAAATTTTCAAATGTCCTCATTACTTAAACTTCCAAATTCTAAAATCCTCGAATTCCTAAATTTTTCAAATCCAAAAAAGTTAAAAGTTGTTTTACCTATCGGTTATTACTGATTCACTCGGTATACATATTTTGCATACTTTTAGCGTATGTTATCACATTTTATGCTCATAAATGTCATATATTTCTTACTTGCTTATAATGAATAAACATTCAGAGTCTAGTGACCCAAAAATAGAGGAAAAGTTATAAATGTCCTAATGATCATATTTATGAACTCCACCAGCGTTTCTCAACCGTCCTCAAAAGTGACCCAAATGTTTACAAGATAAAATCTTAATAAACATGCTAAATTAAAGTCTAATGGTTGTCACCAATACTACTCATTGAGAAAAATGAGTAAATGCATCTATATTTAAAAATGTTAAAATACGTATTCACGCATATTATAAAATAAACAATATAAAATAAGGCTATAAGGCTAAATATACACAGAAGAATACAGATCTTAATATTCGTTGAGCATATACACGTGCTCCATAACCGCTAAAAACTGCTTTCTTTTGTTACCAACCTAAATAAACAAGTGTGTGAATCAATCTGAAGAAGTATAATACCCTAACAATTTGAATACTTCAACAGCGAATTACTGCTGATCGACGCACCAACAATCTGTCAAATAAATTGTGAGTTCAGGGGTGAAATACTAGTTACATTAATTAACCTTAAAGAGTACGAGGCTGTTCCCTAAAATAGTTAGATACATTAGTAGTTCCAACACCCAATATAGGTCAAAAAATTTATAAAATTAGTCATTATCCTCAGAGACCTTTGTAGGAGACAGCAGACAACTCTAATACTCCATCAAACCTTGTTAGTTATTTCAGTTATAAATTATACCTCTTAAAAATATCGTCTTTCAAGAGAAAATGTCAGCCTCCAAGGTTAAATCCTAATATTAATATAGACAGCCACCATGAACTGAGAAACCCTGAAGTTGAGTATACATTCTTTAGCCGCACCGATTAATTCAGAATTGTGTTATTATCGGCGTAATCATTGAAATCGCATAAAAGTACGAATATATTGAAGGTGTTGATACAGGAATGGTGCGCATTGGAGCGCGCGAAACGACTCAATATATTCATTCTTATCACCGGAAGAGCCGGATGAATAAGATAAAGTCGTCGAGTTTTGCATCGTTGCTGGGCGTATTTTCCGGTCGTGAGTGCCCCGCGGCGCTAAACACGCGATGGCGTTAAAGTAGCGAAGGAACCTGGCCCCGGTAAAGGCACCGGGCCATTAAATGTTGTACACCGGTAATTTATGGGGTGCGACAGAAGAAACGTAACCACCATCTCCGTACCAAGGTACAGTCAACAGCAAATCTGACCTCTCTAGGGACAATATGGCAACCGAGGGGGAAACAGGATGTCCACTCCGTTCATATTTAGAATATGTAGAAATTTAGTCTATCATATTTTAAAGAATATGGTGGATTTTGAACATTTTGGGATAAGTTCACAATTTCGAAATCTTGGAATTAGGGGATTTTGGGATCTTGGAATTTGGGGATCTTCGAATTAGGGGATTTTGGGATTTGGAAATCTTGGAATTTGGGGATCTTGGAATTAGGGGATCTTGGGATTTGGGAATCTTGAGATTTGGGGATCTTGTAATTTGGGGATCTTGGAATTGGGGATCTTGGAATTTGAGGATCTCGGGATTTGGGGATTTTGGAATCTTGGAATTTGGGGATCTTGGAATTAGGGAATTTTGGAATCTTGTAATTTGGGGATTTGGGGATCTTGGAATTTGGGGATCATGGAATTAGAGGATTTTGGAATTTGGAGATCTTGGAATTTGGGGATCTTGAAATTAGGGGATTTTGGGATTTGGGGATCTTGGGATTTGGGAATCTTGGAATTTGGGGATCTTGTAATTTGGGGATCTTGTAATTTGGGGATCTTGGGATTTGGGAATCTTGGAATTTGGGGATCTTGTAATTTGGAATCTTGGAATTTGGGGATCTTGGAATTAGGGGATTTTGGGATTTGGAGATCTTGGAATTTGGGGATCTTGGAATTAGGGGATTTTGGAATCTTGTAATTTGGGGATTTGGGGATCTTGGAATTTGGGGATCATGGAATTAGAGGATTTTGGAATTTGGAGATCTTGGAATTTGGGGATCTTGAAATTAGGGGATTTTGGGATTTGGGAATCTTGGAATTTGGGGATCTTGGGATTTGGGGATCTTAGGATGTGGCAATTTTGGGATCTTGGGATGTGTCAAATTTTGGATTTAGGGATCTTAGACTTTCAAGCTTATGAATACGATTATCTACGGATTTGGAACTAACATGGAAATTTAGAAACATAGGAATTTGGAAATTTAAGAAATTAAAAATTGACAAGTTTGAGAACATGCGTATTTAGGAGTTTGGGATTGTGGGATCAATGGATATGAGAATCTAGGGATTTGGGAGTTTACATATTTTGGGACGTACGAATGTAACACTTTGGGGAATCGGAGATTTACGTATATGGGAATGTAGGTATTTCACAATCTATGGATTTGACAATCTTGGGATATGGGTTGGGATTTACACATTCTTAGATCTACATATTGGACAGATTACACATGTGGGAATATAGCGGACATGAGAATCCAGGGATTTAAGCCTCCAAAGGTGTTAGAATATACGAATATGATTCCCTAAGGATTTGGATATGTACGGATATGAGAACGTATGAATATTAGACTATGCGAATATTTGGACGTCTATGGATGCTCTGTATCCATACATACAGATGTTCTGTAGCACTTAGAGGATTTAGAAATCCACGTATGTGAGAATCTGGGGATTTGGAGATCTGAGGATATGTTAACATCCTTAAGTAAGTTATGTAAGTGAAGTAAGTACCTAAGTTCGTAATGTATTTATATGAGAATCAAAAGATTTCAGGATTAGGAATTTAAGGATATAGAAGTATATATAGATATAGGTATTAGGAAATCTTGAAATTTGCGGAATTTTGATTCTCTAAAACGTGTCGACGAAGAAATTTATAAATTTGAATAATACACACCAGAAATGTCAACTTCAAACCTGGAAATTTGTCAAATTTCAGTAATTGAATTCTGGAAACTCATAAATTTAAATATTCAATATTTCAAAAACTCAGAGATATGAAAATGAAAAACCTGTTCCCCTAACATAAAAATATGTGTCCATATTATAAAGTGTACATTGCATCCGAGTGTACACATAATGCGAACTCGTCGCGTCTCATAGCATAAGAGGTGTCTCGCTCTCGCTCTGTAACCCCCTCGCGGTTCACGCATTTGCATAAAGCTGGGCCGAGACGATGACCGGGAGGAAAGGGCGCTGGAGATTAAACGCTCGAGATTTCGCCGGCCGTGTTTCTTGCACGCTACTCACCTGGAAAATCCGATGGAATACTGGCTTATCCATTTAAGACGGGACCCTTCGCATAGAAACAAGAATAGGAGCGTTCGCTCGAAGATACTGTGAGACTAGGCCGTGGGAGAAAGTGAACGAGTTACTGTGAGAAGCGATATATTAAGATTTCACGGATTTCAAAATTCACATATGCGAGTTGATGGATTTCGATAGACGAAGATTATAATAATAAAGGAATTTTTGAAATGTTTGTATTTCTGAGATCTTCGGTAATTGTCAAGGATATTTCAGATTTACTGTAACATGGAATTAACTTACTGTAATATGGAAACAAATATTTGCTGTTCGACTTAATTTGGCAATTTAAAAGGAGATTCATAAATAAGGGCTCTAGTACTCTAAATAATAGACATCTATGAAATTGAATGTGTAGCTTTAGATAATGATAAAAATTTGTTGATGTGTGAGGTCCATTAGTGACTGACACATACTTATTTTCTTAATTTTTCAATTTTTCGATTTCTTAATTTTTCAATTCGTCAATGTCTTAATTATTTAGTTTGTCAATTTTTTAACATATCAAAATTTCAATTTTCTAATTCTTCAACTCCTCAATTTTTTAATTTTTTAATTGTTTAGCTTTTCAGTTTCTCAAACTTACAATTTTTCAACATGTCAACCTTTCAATCTTCTCTTTAACCTATTAACTTTTTTATATCAATTAATATATCGAATGCTATTTTTATATGGCAATGTGTCAATTTATTAATTTGTTAATTTTTCAGTTGTACAATATATCAACTTTTCCATTTTTCAACATTTTATCTTCCGAGCCTTCCAATGTTTTAGCATTATAACCATTCAAATTTTCAATTTCTCAGATTTCCATTTATTCATCTCGAACTTGTTACTTAAAAAGTCCTCAATCTGCAGCCTTAAAAGTCCCAAATTTGTCAATTTCTAAATTTCTGTATTTTCAAATCAAAGTACGCTAAAGGTAAATAACGTATGAGAATTATATCAGGACTCGCACTTCTATGGGTATAAGCCTGTGTATTTATTAGTCTCGGTACAGTATGGTGTTCAAGACTTATCGCAAGAAATTCCTATAGATATATTGGGTTCTTCTGCTGCACGAACAGTTAACGCGCCTCTGCCTGGATTTCCGGGACGATGCTTTAACCGAGAAAGCAGAAAGGTGGCATCCTAATTCCGAGTTACGATGCCAATCCTTGGAAGCTATTCTCCTACTCGTAATGGTGAACCGTTGTCCATTTAAATCGAATGTAACGCAATTCGCTGATTCCTGCTTCTGGTTTCTACATCATTTCGTTTTCTTTTAACCAGTTAACTGCGGTCAACGTGTTTACACGTGAATCCAAAACTATTTTGGCCGAAGAGTCTTGTAAAATAAAATAGTCTTCTAAAATAAAAAATCATTGACTATGGAAACTTGAAATTTTAAAAAGATCAATTAAAGTCATTCAGTAATCTGAAAGTTTAACACGAAAAGTAACAAACCGGTCAAATATTTGTTCCTCTAGCTTCATATTATAAGTTGCACAATTTCTAGAAGAGCTTTTCTTGAAATCTGCATTCATTATCATCAAGATAAAGAATTATGTGTACTAATTTATGTTTTGTTTGCTTATTTATTTTTTAGCTCAGAAATTTGCACACCTTTAAATTTACATACTTTATCGATTTCATATTTCAGTAATTTGAAAACTTAAAAAGTTCCAAATACTGAAACTTGTAAGTCTAAAAGTTTAGGGATTCAGTAATTTTAAAATTGAAAAAACTGAACCACAAATATTCCAAATACTGAAACATGTAAGTTAACAAATTTAAGGATTCAGTACTTCGAAAAAGTACTAAAAATACTGGGAAAATTAAGAAAACCAAAAAATTCCAACCTCAAATTTCCAAAATTAAAAAATCCATAAGTCCTACATAAAAATATACCCTCCACAGGTTCATGACATATGACGTATTGCATCGAACCCTTCAACCTTCTTACATCAAACTTCGTATCGCGATAAAAAAGAAAAACAGATGTCGAAGAGAGAAATGCTCGGTATGGCAGAAATAATGAATTCCGCGCTTCAGTTTTCTTTCGATTCCCGCTTGAATCCTCAGCGAGAACTTCGAAGCTACAATTACCAAGCACAGCTTGCCTGTTGACAAGCATGGTGTACATTTATAAATTTTTTGAAATACTGAATCCAGGTAAAAACATTTAGCGAGGCTAACGGATCACTATGTCGGCATCTTTGATATTCAGATCAGAGATTTCTACCTTGCGTGTGCAATTGCACCTGTGCTCGTAACGTCGATGCATATGCAGAACGTTTGACGTTCCAGAATGAAGAGTACAACGTGCGCGAGCTACGTTTATGCCATTAATTTGTTTTCCTTGTACAAACCGATACCGGGTGACTGAATTATTCATAAATATACTACAGCCATTTTCTGTCAGGGAAATCAAAGATAACATGAACGAGCCGCCCGTGTTGGTGAATCCAATGAACTCTGAAACGATCTTTTCAAGGACATCTCTGCGCAAGAACTTGATAAATTGCCGCAAACTTTTTTGATTAAGTACTAACTGCTACTTCGGGAGTAATTATACAGAGTCTTGAAGTAATGTTACATTACTTCACTGTTATTATATTTTAATTACTGCAGCTGCTACTTTTGCTGATGCTGTTTGAATGCAAAAAGCACTATTAAGAATTCTGACTTTGTTAGAAATATTTGAGTTGGGTAATTAGTTAAAAGATACTTAACTGTTTGAAAAAATTGATAATAAAGGTAAATTGTAATAATAATATTCCATTTACAAGTAGTCAAAAGGTTCCGACATTTCTCTATGATCACTATCATTATTACTTTTTGACCCATTAGGATGCATGTAGTTCATTTATCTGTTGCCTATGTATGTCATTGATCTATCTATTGCCTGCATATGTGGATTATATGTATATCTATTCCTTGTGTATGTAGTTTACTTACTCATTCTCTGTGTACGTTTGTTTATCTAACCCCAATTACATTTATGACATGTGTACCTTACAAAATTGTTTGAATATGACATAAAACTATGATACAAGGAGAATAATTATCTTGTAAACAACAAAAAAATCACAGACGTAAAACGAAGAACTCCTTTACTAAAAATGGCAGGAGACAAAAAGAGATTCAAAGACGTGATGGCCTTTTCGTTCTTGAACTATACGCATTTGACACGCAACTTTAAAAGAATCATACGTATCTCCCGTCCCCTAATTTCTTGTTACGCTATTGTACGCAACCCCTTCTCAAGGAAGACCCCCTGCGAAGTTGACCCACAGGAATAAGGCTGCAGGTGGTGCAGTGTACCTTGAAAAAGAGTTGTGCACGCGTTTCTATGACCTCGTGGACCCTAGATTTCCCTCTGTGTTGGGGAAGGTGTCTCCTATCACTAGTTTAACTGGTTTCTCTCTTAGAACTGGAGGGTAAACCGCCGTCGTATACTCGAGGCCGAAAGCGATTGACTGAGAATGGTTTACACCGAGATCCATCTTAACCCATCCTTATTTCAGATATCTGTGGCTGCGTAATTTGAACTACGAAGAAAATTGCTGACTTCCTATTACATCCACAAGCATTTGATATTACATTAAATCGAGTTGGACGACGAATTATACATTTCGTGTTATGTCAAATGTGATGTCGGTATTTGGATATCAATCTAAAGCTGAAAGTTTAACAAGAGTAACTATTTAAACTCTTTATTCATATCATTAATGTAAAATATTGGATTATTTAATATGTTGTAAATATTAGAGAATATTATGAAATATTATATGAAATAAAATTATTATAAAATGTTATTGTAAAATCATATGAAGTATCACATGAAATGCGTTGATCGCTAAGTTACACTTACAATACATCCATCACTTTAAAGATTAAATGAAGATTTGTTCTTTAAAATTTCTCATAAAAATTGTTAAGTTGTGAAAGATTCTTTTTGTTACATATTCGATCGCAGTTGAATCAATAAACAATTCTAAAACATCAAAGATTTAACAGAATTTCGTGACCCAGCTATAACACTTGAATATCAACTTCACATCAATTTGAAGCTTGCAATATGACAATTTCATAAACACTTCCAATACAAAATGTATACCTAAAATGATCATAAAGCAATGTTTATAACATATGAACATCATACCACTAACACCATCTAACTAACACCAACTAACACATCAATATGGAATTCAGTATTCATTAAAAATAAAAATCGATTGTTAATATAAAATCATTGATTACCAAATGATCATCTTAAAGAACGTTCAAATAATTGTTGTACAAAGAAACTTATAAGTAAATGAATACACGTATGGCCTAAATCGCCAAAGTTCTTCAACACCTTGCAACCATAACCTGTCCAGGAGAAATGTTGGCCCGACAGATCTGGTTACAGGATGTGGACAAAACTTCGACGACGGCTGCTCGTCTTCGCTGGGGGTCCTTTATATTTCTTAATGGCTATGGGAAAATCTTCCTCAATTTCCTATCACGTCAAGCCAGCTGTATTGAATTTTTGAGGTTGAGCTTCATGCAAATTACTTGTTAGGTAACTCGATTTATTGGCTTCGGATGTCACGTCATTTAACCCTCGAGTGGTGGAGTCGGATCTTAACACAGACGAAGCCTGTACAACGGTACTTCGAGTAAGACTTCATGCTGAATATTTTTCGTTTATGCTTACGATCAAAATATTAGAGAACGAATATTTGAACGGTATATTTCGAAATATAGGTTGTTATATGTCATTGTATGAAATTTAGCTTATTTTGTGATATATATTGTTATTCAATTTTTAATTTTCAAAATTATTATAGACATGAATTCTAAAGTTTCCAAATTCCACTTGTGAGTGAATCCATATTCACAAAATATCTACTTTGTGTACTATAAATGATTTTAGTTTCTATACTATAAAAATGCTTAGTTTTTGTATCTGAAAATCTCTAAATTGTCGAATGACCAAACTCCCATATTTCAATTCCCAAATTGAAAAGTTAACAAATCCACAAACTGTAAAGTTATAACCTTCCCAAATTTCCAAATTTCCAGCCCCATATTTTCAAATGTCCAAATCGCAATTATTTAATTTTTCAAAAACCAAATCTGCAAATTTCCCAATACCTCAATCTCCGAATATCAATACTCCCAAAATTCTTCAACCAACTCTAAACTCCCCATACCAAAATTTCCACATTCCACTCTACAGAGCGAATTTCCGCCAACAACTTTATCCAACATTGTACACAAAAATCAATAATCTCGTAGCAACAGAAAATCAAAAAATCGCTCAGTCACATAGATTGGTAATGTATTCGTAGAAACAGGTTGTTCCGCTAGCGGTGCTCAGAATCTCGTACTGTAATACAAATACCGAGTTCACGCGTAGCGGGTGCAAATGAAAAAAATCAGCTGGAAAGAAACGTTGGCTAATGAATTAGCGCTGTCGGTATCGCAACGGTCGTGCTTACGTGCGACAAATTATGCTGATCATATCGTTAAATTCTAAGGAAACGGTTAAATACTTATTAGAGGCACATATGCGGGAGTAGTAGCAATATATCACCTACTGAACCGTGACGACATTTATGTTTTCATACATCGAACGATCAAAGTCATCATTTTTATGGTTTTTACTATGGCATTCTTGATAGTAATTGGGTCAACCAGCAGCGAAACAAAGTGTCGCTGGTTTGTCACACATTTGTCGATTTCGTGTCACGCGGGGCTGCCAACAATTACGCTAATTATACGGTTAACGATCTCTTGACGAGGGTTCGCTGTATTCGCTTTTCGATTTCAGATCGTGATAGGAAAATAATCGATAAATTGCAGGACGAAAAGATGAAAAATCGTTATCTGATAATAGGTCATATTATTTGCTAGCTTAATTATTCTTTAAAAAAGTAAACGGGGTGGCTGGGTAAGTGTGACTATCTAATTGCGTGACTTTTAGTTCTGTTAGTTTTTTATAGTAAGGCTTGATACTAATTGGTGTTACGACATTTTTTTAGATATGAGGTGATATTAAAAAGTACACTTGCAGAGTATCTTGGAAGTGTTCACACAGGATACAGTAAAATATTGTTTACTGAAGATTTTAGAATTTATTTGATACGCTTCAAGAGGAGGAATAAAATTAAATGTGAAATCTAAACCAATTATCTGATATTTATTTTACATCGTTATCTCTGCCTAGTATTAAACGTTACATAGTTAATGTATTAAATATTGATCTATTTTATTATAAATTATTACTCTGCGCTTTACGTTCTCTAATCAAGAAACCTCCAACTTGATATCATGTCATCTCTTAAAAATCTCAAACCGCTCTCGACTTCCAGTAGTCACATCCTTTCTGTGAAACGATACCGACATTACTTTGTAACTATTTTATCGCTATCTTCCCTAATTAAAAAAAGCACTGTCGCCTAAGTGGATCTCGTCGACTTTGCTATTTATTTTACCGCCATTTGTATTCAATTAATTACCTGAATGCACGACAGTGCTATTTTATACCGCACAAATCTCTAGCAATTACGTAAAGTAATAGTCATTGCTTACACTGATCACGTACCCCATCTAAGAGTAAAAAGTCTGAACAGCTAGAAAACGAAGAAAATCGTCAAGTAAACATAATATTTTAGACCCAAACGCTCTTCGAAATCTAAAGTGGAGAGTGTTTGTAAATGGTTTAGATTGAAATCAATACAAACGACCTGAGGCTGTTTTTCTTATCTTAACAAAAATAATTCATGCACGCCAAGATGTTGCTTGGAGAATGTGAGCAATTTAACTGGATCAACAAGCACCAGCACGGAAATCAATACCATGGGCAGGTTTTTCATGGACAGTTTCACATACTTGTGAAACAATTCAGAATTGTTGAAATTTGTTCAGTGCATGACAGTGTCATGTGTGTGTACGTGTGATCACTGATGAGTACTCGATCACTAAATGGGTCTTCGCCTTTTAGATGTCCCTAGAGCACCTTTGGGCACTTTTGACAATTTTTCTGGGGATTTTGGCCCATATTGAGAAAGTTTGATTCTTTGGCAATATTTCGTATCTGGTATATTTTGACCTAGACATTTGTATACGAGTGACTTATCAGTTTGAGGCTTTATAGTAATTTGACTTAAGCCACTTATTGACTTTCCGAAAGTGGAAACGTTAGATTCTGGTAATGTAGAAATTTTAAAATTCAAGTATTTGAAAATTTGAGAATTAGAAAGCTTAATTTAGGATTCTGAGAAATGGGGAATTTGAGAACATGACAGATTAAGAATCAATGGCTTTATGAATATTGGGACTTAAATATGATGACAATGTAACAATATAGAAAGATGAACAAATTTCTAAATTTGAGAGTTTGGAAATGTCATAATTGAAAATCTGTAAATTTAATAATGCAGAAACTACTATCTGAAATGGAAAACTTGAGAACTCAGAAAAATAAGAATGCAACAATTTAAAAATTTAAAAATTTTAGAATTGAAGAGAAATATCTGTCATAAATATAAAAATTCCGAAATTTAGTGATTAACAAATTCAAAATATTATCTGAAAATTGCAGTTGATCTGAAATTGCAATTTTCTAGTATAAAGCCAATCGAAAATGAAAAACAAATAGTGGGAGGCTCCTGTCGTTGCACCGGTGTTTGTTCGAAGTCTGTGTTTGACGCGAGTGTACGTGTGACACGCTACAGGAACAACATCTATCTCCCTCCACTTTCAACACCCGTTACAACCGAGACATTAGATCGTACCTTAGACACGGCGATTGGCTCCCGTCGGACGCGAAGAGGTTGGGCTCAGGTGGGCCATCAGGTTCGCAGGGGGGATCCAAGATGCGATTGGCAGCAGGGAAAGCAACGAAAGAAGGGAGTATGCTACCTTGGAAGCCGTACTACGATCGTTCTATTGCATCGGAGAGTTCAACGAAAGAGAAGGATTGCTACTATGCCGTGCAACATGTTTGAATCAGAGGAAATCTTGCTGGGAGATAAGTGGGACAATAGGAAACGCAAAGAGTCGACTTCTATTTACCCTTAGTACACTTTGGGGTTACTTATGCAACATAGTATGTTACATTTCTTATACTTCATTCTTATGACTGTAATTTTGTATTAAAAATTGTAATACTTTTGATACATACAACGTTAAAATTAAGTTGTAAAACTAATGAGTTACTTGCAAAATTAAAATATATTACGATACTTGTAATACTTTTGTATTACATTATTTTGTTTGTCGTTGTAACTAGTAACGTTACTAAGGATTTTCATTTTGTGACACGTTATTGATTTTTATTAGCATACATGGATTTTAGAAGATTCTGGGTAACTGACAAGAATACAATATTATGAATTCCATAAGTAATTTTTTGTTTAAGGAAAAATTTTGTACATAAATAACTAAATTTTTCTCCGAAACTTAGTATAATAATCATTAGCACTAAAGTTTATAAGATTTATCACTCATCATTCATAAACTATTAATTACATTTACAAAAGTGGGTAATATTCAAAAGAAAACCTGATAAAATAAATGTCCACACAAATATTTTGTATATTCTGTTTAAAAACGTGTGTAAAACTATATTTTGAAATTTGTGTGAATATATACGGCGTATCTCTTTTAAAATTATTCTCACACCTAGAAAACAATGACCTTGAAACAACATTTATAACGGCCTTGAAACAATTTTTTCTGTCGGCGCTTTTATGTTCTGACATCACATAAGCTTTTTTCAGTTACTCCCGTCTACTACTGAAAACAATAGTAAAAGAATTTCGATGTTTGCCTTAAATGAAGCACCCTGTGCATATAGGGTGAGTCAATACAAACTAATACCAAAAATAACATGTTATTAGTTGCATCAAAAAAATTTGAAGCAGAGTATATTAGAGAAATTCTAAACAACATTTTAGAAGATTTAAGTAAACAGAACTAAATTTTCCTATATCATATTTCATATGATAATGTTATAAAGTCTTGCAGTTCATATTAACCCTCCTATAACACGATTTATGCATCTCGTGTAATGAGAAACTCATGTTATATGAGAATTTCAAATTTTTAGAAACTCGTGTTATATAAATGCGATTATTATTATTGTTTATTAACTGTATTATAAGAGGTTTATCATAATTTCTGTAGAATGATGCAGCACTAATAAAACTGTAAACATTTGAATATTAAAATAATGTCAATATTGAATCTTGAACAGTTTGGAATTAATAACCCTAGTTAGAATCATGTTATAGAAGGCTTGACTGTTCTTCCCAAACTATATCGCGTTTCAAAAAAGGTTTCATATTAAACTTACCCTCACTTAAGGCTAAAATTCTGTGGTAGTTATAAACTTTCTTTACGAGGATGTGTTTCCCAGATTTCTAGGTGTGATAAAATCAGTGAAGTCACATCTCCTTAAGTAAAATTATACTATACTCTGTCGAAAATAGAGATCACCTTCAAATTGTGGAAGTACAGTCAAAGATTTGAGGACTTGTGGATTTGAAAATTTGGAGATTTGACAATTTTGCGATATAGCGGCTGGACTATACCATTTCAGGGATTTGAAGTTTAGAACCTCTAAAAACTTAATATTGGAGACTCAGAAGTTTAGAGACATAGATATTTGGAGATTTAGGAAAATTGGCATCTAGACATTTTGGGTCTAGAAATTGACAAGAGTTGGGACTTAAAAATTTGAAGATCCAAGAGATAATGGAATGTGGTGACTATAAGATGTGAATATCTATGAATATGAGAATATAAGGATTTGAATTCCTTTGCAATCTGAGGACTTAATAATTTGGAGATTTTAAATTTTTTGAATTTTTTTCTGACGTGGGATATTTGAAAACCTGAGAAACTAGAAGAATTATAAATTTAATAATTTAGAATTGAAAAATTGTCACCTTCACATCATATCATCCAAAGTAAGCGTACGCTGCAGCCAAGTGCAACTACCGTTCGATACCATTACTTTCATCCAAGCCACAATACGAAAATTTCGATATTTATTAAAAACGGTCAATGATCTCGCCCTGGACTCTCGAATCATTTGAAAGAACAGTACAATCGTTCGAAGTTGGGCCGTTGCTCGCACTGCGTAAATGGACCTCTGGCCGAATTCCCGCGTCCAGTTCGGTCCCCTGACCACAGCCAACTCGGCGATCGAAGAAAAGAAGAGATTCGCCGGCAAGCACAAGGGGGCAACACATTCGAAAGGGGGGCAATCTCGTCGAGCGAGGTGGGGAGGGGGTTGCGAGAGTAGCAGCTATCTCGCAAGGAGGGCGGGGAAGGCAGAGGAGAGAGCCAGAAGAGGGGATCGAGGGGCAACGCGAGGAGCGAGCAACCACGCACGGCATCCTTCCTTCGGAGCCAAGTGAAGCGGCCGAACTGGTCCTGAAACACGGTGCAGTGCTCGAGCGGATTGTGGCGTGTCGGGTCCCCGGTTCCGGGGGCCGGCGTCTGCAGCCCTCAGTCGTTCGCTGATGCCCCGACGAGGAGGAACACCGAGTTGTCCTAGGGCAAGGTCATCCCTCGAGCCTCGAACCACCCTGAGACTCGGTTCTCGATTTTCAGACCTCGTCTCGTGCTCTCGGTTTCGGGTGTTCGACCTCGTCGGCTCGCGATCGTGTCGAGGAAAAAAGGATTCGTTCGTGTGTCCGACACATTCAGGATATAGTATAATTGCCATCGGGCCGTAGGATCGTTAGGGCAACAGAAACTTCCTAGGGATACAGTGGTAGCGAGGTGACTTTTGGACCAGTGACACTGCGGGATGCATGTTAACGGAAATCGTTCGGTGCCAGGTGTCCAGGGCCATTTCGGTGTTTCCGTGCTGCACCGGATCCGTAGATCGTCGACTGACTGACAAGTTCGATTCGGAGCGGTCGTGTGTTGTGACGCGTGACGAGGATAAATCGCGTTTTCACCGTATCGGCAAAGTGGACTATTAGACCCTGCGCACAAACACATACACGCGCAGGCGGGATCGAGAGAGAGAGAGACAAAGCGCGATGAGGGGGGCACGATCGAGGAAGCGAGAGAAATTATGCGGCACGGGATGCGAAGGAAAAAGATAGACGGCCAGGTTTAAAAAGAAGGAACGAGGCCGAAGGAGAATGAGTAACAGAGACGAGAGGAAAAAAGGAAGAATCGGCAACTTCCTGCGAGTCGAGAACGTGAGAGAAAGGCCGCTTCGGAGCATGTATAGCTCGATCGATAAACAAACGTTCGTCGAAGCGTAATATCGAGGTGTGGACCCTCGTGCACCCTGGCCAATTGGAATGTCGATTTGCTGGAAGCTGTTGCGAGTCATCTTATCTATTTTCAACGATCCTGCCCTTCGTTCTTTTTCCTCTCGTTCGATCCGAGTCCCTGTATAATTAACCGCCTCGCGAGAGAACGGAGCGTCACTCAAAGCGTTGTTCAGAGCGGCTCATTTTCACGTCAAGAGAGCTCACCTACATGGAGATCAACGTATCGAGGATAACGGAGGCTCGATGGAAACGCGTGTCCACCCGATCACCGCCTGACAGGTGTTGAGCTTCCGGTTCCACCGCGTACTTCGTCGGGAGATCTGCTACTCGAGAAACGTATAATGCGGTTTTAATGCCAAAGGTGTCGGGTTTCATAAACGAACCGGTACGCGCGCAGCCAACTCGCGCGAGTTTGTCACGGGTCATTCACGTCGCGGGTTACGAAAAACGACCGGTTGAAATGAGTGTACGGCACGTGGGCGATCGACGTAGTCGTGTTTCATTATTTTTTTGTTTCTGCGTCTTTCTTCCTCCGGTCGGAGAACGACGGAGAAAGGACCAGGGAATCAAATCGTCGATTTTCACAGGTGCGTGGTTCAGTGCAATAAAAATGAATCGATGCGTGAAACGGTTATTTATTGGTCCTTGATGGACTGTGTAACGATCTTCGTCGTAAAGACATCCACGGAAAATCCGAACAAAATGAGATACGTTCTGTGCATATATTTATGTATCGCTGTCGAACAACTGTGGTGACTTCGTCATTGGAAGTTTGAAACTGCAGTGACTTCGATGCCGTGCATGGGATGGATTTCCGGCGCCATTGGTAAGTTTCTACGGATAGATCGCGGTTTACTTTAGCGCGGACACCCAATTCTTATGTGATATCTAAGAAGGAACCACAATTTTTTGGTGCAATCTTCACGTTGATCTTGAGCGATTACAATATGTATAACATCGACGATTTTTAAACAATGATCTGATTTTTATTCCTTAACTGTAGACAACTGAATTACAATTTTCTACATGCTCGAAACATGAATACATATCCATTGAAAGATTTATAGAAGTAACCTGTTTGCGTTCTTATTGACAAATCATAGTGATTTGGAAGTTAGATTTCTAGCTACAAGAGCATAACAAGGACAGGTAGCCATTTCAGTGTCTTTAATAATAAGTTGCACAAAAAACAAATGATATGTTACATGTTTGCTAAAGTCCATCAATAGTGGCAGCTCATGCAAATATACAACCTGTATGTATATTAGATGATATAATAAGTTTAGTTATGTAATGTTACTGAATGTAAATTTATTACTTTTGTTATTCATTTTGTAATACATTGTAGGCATATATAAGTAATTTTGCTTTGGCTTCTGCATTTGTTAGAAAAATATTTGAAATATGTCGATATTCAAAGTAATGTAAATAATTCATTAAACGAAAGCTTTCTGAAAATGTTGATATGTGTTTTTTACACTTTCTTCAAGATGATCTAGCATTATTATCTATATTAGAAAAAAGGAAAACTTTCTTATGAGATTCGTTAGGAAGGAAGTTACTATTGCTACCAAAATTACTGTCCATTTTATTTTCACTTTTACTGTCACTTGATGCATCTGTTGATTTTACTATGTTCTTCAGACTGATGAATCATATTCGTCTAATTGTATAAAACTGAATTAAGGATCTATAAAACATCTATGAAAATAAAAAGGATATTATACATATATTTCAAAAGTAACACATAAAAGCGTCAAAAGTAATGAAAGACTGTTTTTGATTATGACTAGATAATATTAAAATAATGTTAAAATATATCTAGACAGTATTAAACAAATATCAAACTTTTATGTCTAAAATGTTAATTAACTAGGTAATATTAAAGTAACGACAAAATTAACAATATATGATACACATATGTTTGTATACTCACTTCTATGTTTATTCATTATAATTATTGTTATAATAATAAATCATGTATAAGTATTTATATTGCAAGACGCAGAAAAGTGATATGAATCGGGAAAAGCGCCACTTCTGCTCTCTGCCGGCCAAATTTCGAAGTTACATGAATAAGATTTTCATAACTGATCGATATAATATGTTTTTACAACCCTCAGTTTTTTAATTGAATAGCATTTTTGATTTGTGTCACATATGCAGTGTGATACAGTTAAGTATTATTAACATGTGTATTAGGAACTCTTCTCATTTATAAATGACATTACTATTTACAAGATTATACTATTGTGAATTATATCACATTTAAATAGATGTGTGTTAGAATATTAGTAGAGTGATTATCTAACTGAAAGTGTAGCATTAATAGAATCCACTTTATTTTATGTAAAGAGTTTATATCAAGAGTTTAGTGAAAATTATAGCTAATAATTTCTTCAAATACACTACTCAAAGATTTGATCGCATTTGTTAAAATATAGTTTAGCTAAAACTGTAAAAGAGTATGAATTAATGTTGTAAATTATAATACGGTACAGAAATTCAGAAAATGTGACAGTTATCGATACATATATTATTATACTAATATCCTTCATATTTGTACTTTATGTTCGTGTATGATTGAACTTCTGCATCGTGTAACGTGTGAACGATAGTGTGTATTGAAACATAAATCCAATTCAGTTATCATTCCATCAGATCGGAATGAAGGAGAGCCTGACGCATCTCGTTCACGTTATAAATAATAATTACAACGATGTGTAATAACAAAGAAACGCAATCGAATTCTTGAAATCGAATAAAATAAGATAATTCAACGAAATCCGCAGTGAGATGTTCTTGTACATGTACTCTTCCTGCACAATAAATATCTGATCGATAAGATCGCGATAAAAATGCTACCATGTAGCTCGAGATAAGTCCGTCGACAGTAGTAACGAGTCATCTTTGTTGATCAATCGGCAACCGGTATGATACAGCATTCCGTGCATCCTTTCCGAAGCTATTTTCAATATGATACGCTTGAAACAGCTGAACCTTCGTTATCAAGATCTCCAGATTAGCAAAAACTATGCCCCTGTTCCTTCTCTCATCGAGAATCACGGCAAATAACACGAGGAACTTTCCAATATCAGATCTCAGACGAAACAGGAAATTGAACTTACTATTCTCAGTCTATTAACCATTTTTCTTTCGTCTGGCTCAATCATTTTATGCATCAAACAGAATGCAATTGTGGTGAAGTCACATGTTTCTTGGCCTAACTAATTCCTAAAGCGTGAAACCACGTTCGACTTTTTAGTCGAACGCGTTTTCAATGATAGTGTACACTTGACTTATTCGAAGAAAAGATAAATACAATATCGACTATAATTTCCTATCAAAAGGATTATTGAAAATGTAAGGGGTATATTTATACCACTGTATAATCGTGCAATTGTGTAAACTCATCAAAGTTAACCCCTGGATTTAGCTAGTTAATCTCTGGATCTTCCAGCTTTGGTGAAAAGTTTCTCTCACATGATGCAAAAGTAGTTCTGTCTTCAACATCTACATTAACATTTCAGTAATCAAATGTTATAAGACCTCGGAACAAGAATAATTAACAGTTTACTCCTGTTAATTATTATGATAAAAATTTGAAAATTTAGATTAGAGAATCATCATATTTAACCTAATTTCAATTCTGATACTAACAATACTAGAATTTGGTCACATTTATTAAATAACCCACGTGACTACTCTAAGATTAACCCTGGTAATCCAAGAATTTAACCACGTTTATTAACCTGAGTAGCTACTTTAATCTTGATAATTAGATGTGATCACATCAAAATTAAATCTGGCTCATCCTCTTAGAATCAGACAACACATTATTCCAAGAACGATTTACCAGTTTTGAATACGAGGAACGTTGGAACAAATAAAAAACATAGCCATTTCTACGCTAGAAATGAATATAATGTACATGCTACGTATGATAGTTTTAAATCATGATTAATGTAACAGCCATGACGGTAGTTAAATCATAATGATTTAGCAACCATGATGGTAGTTAAGGTTTAAGTGACTTCGCTTGCCAGTACACAGCATGAATTTCAACGCACACAACTCCTTCAAAATTCCGTTCACGATTACACGTGGCCACGTGTGCCATCAATGAAACACAAGTGCATCAACCGAGATATAGTAATGCACTCTGATGACGATGCAGCCGAGAAGCCTAGAACAATGGTAACTATGTATCAATTCCAATCAGCTGCAATCATCGGTGCTCAGCAGTGCCAATAAATTCCGCTCGTTCCTCGAATATTCAGCTCTCGTGACTCTCCTGTTCCGGCTTCGTTGCCTTCTTAATCCGGGACGAGCTCGCCAGACAATTCGAGACTGAACAACGAAAGTCACAACCGGGATTAAAAAACGGTGATAAGGTCGAACCACGACTTTGATGCCCTCTGACAGAAGAAGACTTCATTTCACCTTCAGCGTCCGCTCATGGACGCTACACAAGTAACTGAAGGTTTACTTCTATGTAAATCAACCTATTTAAATATCTTCGAAAATACTAACTTCTTAACGAGCTCAACGTGTATATATAATACAATCCAGAACTTTATTTCGAGGCTCACGTTAACGAGTCGGTTTTTAAAGTAAAATTGTATAATTTTATGAAGTTAGAAATTTCTTTTTGTGTAGTTCATATTCGTGTCTTGTAAAATTTATGATGCTCAATTTTTGCTAAATATACTTTGAAGTATTTAATAAAATTATCCACTACTGTAGAAATAAAAATGAATTATTAGCACGAGCATAAATCCGTGCATCAAATGTGCCTGACATTGCGACCAACATTAATTAATAAATTGCAAACTGTAAAAGAATCATGAAGCCACATCAATTGACACTGAAAAATGACCCCTATCTACCCACTTCGTTCGCTAGAACCTTGACTTTCTTAATACATAGTGTTCTCTTCCGTGTATCCTTCAGTTAAACGACTATCTCTTCATGTTCTGGCATAATGACAATATGTCAGATATATCTTGTAACGAGAATCCACCTTCGAACGATCATCGCG
The DNA here is from genome assembly GCF_050947335.1 of Megachile rotundata. Classification (NCBI taxonomy): domain Eukaryota; kingdom Metazoa; phylum Arthropoda; class Insecta; order Hymenoptera; family Megachilidae; genus Megachile; species Megachile rotundata. The sequence goes on from NC_134989.1 coordinate 6,663,710, forward strand.
TTGTCCTACGCAGAGTTCGACTTCCTTGTTGTACAACGATACAATTTCCACCTTCTGCGATCATACCTTTCCTCCCACAATCCAACCGCTAAGTCTTCTGTTTCGTGTGGAATATCGCGGGCTCAGAACGAATAGCAATACTTTGCAGACTTAGTCGTGGCAATAACTTGAATAACATTTTCATCGTGGCTTTGTTATGGCTGTGCACTGATCTCGTTTCATGCGACTCGTATTAGTTTTACGTGGAAACAGAGATATCCTCGCTAATTCTTGATGCACATTTTGTTGCATTTGATACTTGCATGGGGAACGGTGTCCGTGAAGAGTCGTGCATGAACGAGAGAGGCAGTCGTGGACTACGATGGATAATGACATTTTGCAGTTTGAGAATTGAAAGAGCTGAATTTGTGATGGCATGAGAGTTATATTTTTACATTTTGGGGTTTTCAATTTTTAAATTGTCAAGCTACAAAATTTTTGAATTCTTGAATTTTCGAATTTTTAAAGTTTCGAATTCTTAGATTTCCCAGTTTCTAAATACTTAATTTACAGACTCCTAAATTTCAAAATTCCTAAATCTAAAAATGACCATATTCTAAATCTTTGTGTTCCTAAATTTCTCAAGTTAGAAATGTGTGAATTTGTCAACATCCGTATTTTTAAATTTTCGAAATTCTAAATTTTTTAATTCCAGAATCTTCGAATTTCTGAATGTCCGATTACTTAAATTTTGTAATTTCTAGATTATTAAATATCCAAATTTCCAAATTCTATAGATATCAAATTCTAAATCCTTGAATCTCTAAATTTTAGAAATTTTTAAAATTCAAATTTACACGTAAAATTTGAAATGCAGTATTACAAATTAAAAAATTAGGAATATTAAAAATGAAAATATAATAAATATGATCAGAGAATAATAAAACTAGAGAATCTGAAAAATTCTACGAATGTAAAGAGGAAGTGATTGAAACATTATGCAAAAGCGAAAAAATAAAATGGTTACATTTTCTTCTTCACAAAAATGTAACGCAAAGAAGTTCATCAGAGCGTGAAGCAAAGAAGAAAAAGCATAGAAAGTAGAAATGTATTTTGATAACGAGCGAGATTCCTGTGCAACTTGTTATCATCTCAACACAGTCGCCAGAAAATTGCTATCGCATTTTATCGCTAATTTATCGAGCAAGAAAGTAGATAGCATACGGTGTAAATCGTGCGAGCACCAATTTTGTATTTACATAGCAGAACTAATGGATTAGGTAGCATGCGCATTGGAAAAGAAAACAGAAAGAATGTAGAAGGTGTTCCAGCTGACTTCAATGAGTGGATTAAGTGCTAAACACCTTCACCTTCCATACAAATTTCAATGCTTAAGAATTTTAACTAGATGGATACATCAGCTGCGGAAGAAAAATATTGAACATGGTAATGCAAACACAAACACGAAAAGCATGTCAATATATGTAATGTTAGACACTTTCAAATGAAAACAAAATAAAATTTTGTCATCTCACTGGCAGTTTTATACCCGATAACGAGGCTACCCTCAGCCTATTTTTATGAAATTCCCGTTTACTTTGTTGATTTTTATACAAGAAATGAATTCACGTAGTTTTGTTTTTTTTAGCTTTTACTAAAAGCAACAAAAATGGACTTGTGTTCAGTCTTTGACACCGATTTATTTATGGCACCATAAATTTCTGGAGGTGCTACATTATAATATATCCGAGAATATAATACTATGCCCACACTGACATAAATCTAGTTATCGATAGAAACAATATCCAGTCACTGATATTTTTCTCCAATCATCTGACACTATTGAAATGTTACTGTATCGTGCTAGTTTAACTTTTTTGAAATTAGAAATTTTTGCAATCTTAAAAACTGGAATCTAGGAATTCTAGTACATTGCAATTTGCAATTATAGAATTTGAGAATTTTCTGCACTTTTAAATTTTAATCAAAATTTTCTTCCCTCACAAAGTTTTAACCAAAAAAGAATTCCTAAAAATCTTACTTTTACTAATTCCAAAATGAACTATCATTAGATAATTGCTTACACAATTACAAAACTTTTACAATATGTTGGCAAGGCAGCAGTGATCAATTTCTGCTTGCAACAATTCTTTTTCCATACTACAAAAAGTGTTTGAAAAATTATGATAATTCTTGCAATGAGGAAAAGAAACGGATTGCATTTGAAAGTTGAGGGAGAAAGAGAGGGAGCCAAACTATTCACGAACGCGCTACTCCAATCGAGAAGCAGCTTGCGAGGAGGAGGAGCACAGGTAGGAGGTGACGCTGGAGAAAGAGTTGTGAAACACGTAAACTCGCCTTACCAATCCACCTAAGATATCACTATGACTCGCTACTCTTGGCAGTTAGTTCCTAGAAAAGCAACGAGCTTATAGCTTCTGATTATCTTCCATTTACTATGACTGAACGGCGATTTCTTAGCAGCACATATTATAGCTATCAGCTTTACACCACAAAATTCAAATATTGTTTTAACTTTTGACAAAATGATAACTTCAGTTAGATTGTTTTCTCCTAACCTTATATTTCGAAGATCATTCAAATTTTACTTTGAACATGAAATAATATATATTGCACCACTTCATTACCGTTAATTTATTATAAGAAAGATTTCTTCCTGGGTGCACGATTATCCATTTCTCTTTTCTACTTAAGTTCAAAACGAATAACTTTCATCTCTCAAAGCTTTATACCTCTTTCTCGAATTATATTTTAGATCCATTTATAACTCTCAATAGAGAGCTATAAAGCTACATGAGAACTGAACTGAGAAGTGTACATATCAAAACAGCATTCTAATTCAAATTTCACTATGTAGACCATGGAATACTTGAACCTAAGAAAACGAAGACGTTCTGATTACTGCAAGTTTGCAACAGCCTGTAAAATGCAGCCGATGAGTGAAATGTTAGAGGTGTCACCGTCGACACCATGTTACCGTTCTGGGGTCAAATACAAACCGGTAGAGGAATTCGAAAGCTCGAAAACGTCGAACTCTGCTAGATAACGCAACATCCAGTAGAACGAGAATAGTCATTTATTTCCAGGTGGCAGCAGCAACACAGAGATAGATGACAGTTGACTAGCGACAGAAGATGGAGGATACGGTACATCACAGGCAGAAATAAGAAGAAACGAATGCTTCTCTCTATCGTTGCATACCGTAGGGCGGACACCCGAGCATATCTTCGTATTCGGTGATCGATCATTGTGACGTATCGTCGATCACGTGACGAACAATCCCCGAAGCTTATCCAACGTTGCAACATGGTTATATACGCCTGATCCGATCCAACGTTAAAGGTGGATTTATATTAGCCGCATCCGACACGGGACCGTTCTGTATCAGCATCGAAACAAATATGTTTGTAGTTATTATACGGGGTAGTCATGATAACATCGACCTGTGTTTGCTATAAGGATCTTGACAACAGATCCTCGTACCTTAGAGTGTTGTAATTTTTATTTTATTGTAATTTTATTGGCAATGGTAACCTATATTACTTTTAGGGACACCTACTGTGATCTTAACTTTATTATAATATATTTTATTATAATTTATTAGCAATAGTGACCTATATCATTTTTAAGGACATCTACTGTAATCTTAATTTTATTATAATTTATTTTATTCATGAGTTTGTTAGAAATGAAGTCCTACATCAATTTTTTACGTTTGCCTTATTTCCTGAGAAATTAAAGAGACCTACTGGAATTTTAACTTTACTCATAATTTTTATTAGCAATAACGA